>NC_080687.1:31589946-32839946 GCF_030445035.2 Dasypus novemcinctus
GGTTCCCCAGCAGAGGCTCTTAAAACTATACAGAGATAACTGGGGATAATTGCCACTGCTCTTCCCACTATCATGATTTACCTATGCCTTTTGGTACTACTTTGCACAGTCTTTCAAAGATTATAACCTGTTCACTTACTCTCACTTAATAGAATGGAAATAGAATACTGCTCATTCTTCCCACTTCAAGACTTCATTCAAGAAATCCTATGTCAGTAACCAAACCCGGTGTCTATTTCAAAGGAATGGTCTTTTTCCTCAGTTCTTTTGAGAAAAGGATGTAGATATATTTAAGGAAAAATATTTTTTATATAAAATTTCATAGAAAATGTATCAGTAAATCTATAGGTACATTAATATGAATATAATTATAGAATTAGGTAATGTCCATTAAAAACTAAAATTATGCTTTTCCCAGAAAATTTAATTGGTGAAATAATTATGTCAGTGAAAAGACAGGCTTACTGCAAAAGTCTCTTAAAGGAAAGAATGTTTCTATATAAAAATCTGGAAAAGCAGAACCTAAAAACAGAATAAAAACTTGTCTTGGTTTCAAGAAAATGTGACTTAAGCAATAAAATTATTATTCTGAAAGAAAAATGTATTAACTCAAGGGAATATTCAGCAAGGAGTCAGCAAAAGGCAAGTCCAAGCTAAGAAATTTTTCAGTCTGTATTGAGTATAGTCAAACGAGAGCAATATTGAATCTAGGGTTGATCAATCTAGACTTGGGAATTCTGGAAAGCAGAGAGTGTTCCAAGATATTCCATAGCCTGGAAAAAAGAACACTCAAGACTATTTCCACAATCTTGTTCTAAAATCAACAAGTAGAATTTTGAGTACCTCTAAGTTACCCTGACACTGCAAAAGAGGCATCAGGATTAAGGCTGCTGGAAATAAATTTTGCCCATTGTAAATTAATAATAATTTGGCACGGTGGTACATACATTATTCTCTTGGGAGATAGGTTAATGTGTCAGTCTTTGAAAAGCTAATAAACTCCAGCCATTCTGTGCTTACAAACCAGAAAACAAGACATTTAGAGAAGGGGACCTCACCAAAATTCTACCACCTGAAAGCATACTTTAGATACTCCATGAGCAGCTAAGCTCTATCATGTGTTTAATTTGGTATCTAACTTCTATGTAAAGGCAAAATTTATATGT
Source organism: Dasypus novemcinctus (assembly GCF_030445035.2). Classification (NCBI taxonomy): domain Eukaryota; kingdom Metazoa; phylum Chordata; class Mammalia; order Cingulata; family Dasypodidae; genus Dasypus; species Dasypus novemcinctus. The sequence continues at coordinate 31,591,113 of NC_080687.1, forward strand.
GCATATGTGTGTGTTCTACTGCCCGTAACCTAAAACAACTTAGTGGGCCTTCTCAGCTCTGTTCCAGTAGGAACCTAATTTAATCTTTGTTGCCCATTTCTTTAAAAAGCCACCAAAGGATGAGCCCAATGAAAAGCATGCCAAAGGAAAGGAGAGTAGCCCTAAGACTGGCTTTGGAAAAATAAGGTAAAGGCCAGAGCCATAAATAATATCAATCAGACCTGGCTGTCCACTCTACCATCCCCTTTTCAGGGCCTTCACTTTGGTTCCTGCTTCACAATGTGATCCTCCTACCATTTCCTGAGTTATAGAAGCCCCAAACTAGTTAACTTCTTGAATAAAGATAGAATTCTAACAGCAAAAATAATAACAATATTTTAAAAAGTATTCTGCCACACAAAAATTCAAAACATTCTCAATAATTATCAAATGTTAAGATAACCTTTAGTGAAGTAAATTATAGTTAAATACTTAAAAATTTGGGGGCCTTCAGCAACTTTCTGGATTGTCCAGAATTCTGGAATAATATTCCTCAAGATGTGGTAAAGATTTCTGGAGTTTTAATCATATCTGAGAAGCTCTGCCCTTTCTGTTAAGTGCTCCCCAAAAGTGAAGGGCAGGCAAGCAGCTGTGGCTCAATCAGTTGGGCTCCATCTACCATATGGGAGGTCCTGGGTTCGTGTCCTGGGGCCTCCTTGTGAAGGCAGGCTCGCCCACACACTGAGGAGAGCTGCCAGCCCACAAGCGCTGTGGAGTGCCGACTCAGCAAGGTGACGCAACAAAAAGGGAGATAAGCAAAAACTCAGAAGAACGCATAGTGAATGGACACAGAGAGCAGACAGCAAGCAAGCCGCAGGGGGGGCGGAAATAAATAAATAAAAATAAAATACAGATACAGAAGAATGCACAGCAAATGGACACAAAAAGCAGACAGCAAACAAAAAAAGCTGCAAGGTGGGGGGATTAAAAAAAAAAGTGAAGGGCATTCTGATGGGTGACTTCCAAGTCAGTGAGATTTTCTGTTTGTGGAAACAAGATATGCCATAGGAAAATCAAGCCCATGTGTGAGTGTATAGTGACCCTTCAGCGTCCTTACTGAAATTGGCACTCCATGATTTTTGAAAGTATACATTTTACCAAACCCAAGAATGCTTTTAAACATGACTTTCCCCGTAGTATCATCAGCTCCAGCCACTCTATATTTAAGTTCAATTAACATGCCGCAAATACCAGAAGAGTTGGAAATAGTGACAACATTTAGAACATTTAATGCATAAAAAATAAAATGTTTGTTCTCTGTAGCATTGAATGACATGTAATATTCCTATTACTTCTATAATGTCTGTTCTTAGGAACTTGAGAGTTAAGGATTTCATGGTAGTTCATACATATTAACACATTTTATAAACAAGGTCACTGGAAGATTACTCAGTATGAAGTCAGAACAACCAACACATAACAAGGGTAGAAAGTTGTCATCCCCAAATCTTCCTGCCAGTCAATTCTTGATTGAAATTAGGCTTCCTGGAAGAGGGAATCTTTGAGGATGAGAGAGGTAGTTTGAAGAAATGAAATGGAATATTCTTTGAAACATATAATAGCAATGCCCACTTCTGTCAAATAAAGAGGATGGGCTATATTAAAATCTAAGGAGGAGCCTACCTGTGATATTTAGTCACTACATGAGCAAGAAATTCAAGTACAATGGTAAGAGTGAAAGACCGAAAGCAGTAGTCAATAAACTACAGGGCAATATTTAAAACAATACTTACTAATTCAACCCACTACCACATTATTTTCAGAATAAAGCTTGCACATGAATTATAAATTCCTGTTTCACTACTTACTTGACAGAAATAAATCCACAGATACATGAATAAACAAAAGGATGTCAAAAAGAAGGGGGAAATTAAATAAATATTTGATAATTCATTAGCATATAAGTACCAAAGTTATGAGAGAGTGGGCAACTTTGACCCATGTCCCCATGAAACTAAAAAAGATACAGAAACTTTTTAAAATCTGCCTGAAGGTATAAGAGAGATTATAAGACAAGAAATACTGAAACCCCGGGAGATAAAACAAGTATTGGAGGACATTTTTTCCAAAGGGCCTTAGAACGGTGGAAGAGGCAGCATATAGAGTAGGATGCATATTTGACAGGTTTATAGGGATGGACTCAGGCTTTACTAACACTTTCAAGGTTACAGGCAATCAGAAGCTCAGATTAAGCAGGGAGAGAGGGCTGGACTTTGAAGGATGCTCCCCTGTCCTTTCTTCCTATATCAGACATGTACTCAGTGCAATAGATGACGTTTTCAATGAAATTTTGATGGTTTATCTTCCACAGCAGTGATTCAAATTATGAATCATCTCCCTTTTATACCTCATAGGGTTGTATATGATACCTGGCATTTCCGGGGAGCCATGCCCCTTAAGTTCAGAGGGCCTGGATTTATTTATTTAGCCAGGGACAGCTGCTAAGGTCATTTTGTAAATAAAGATTACTCTTTTCAGTAATTATCAATATACTATTTACCCAGTGGTTCAGTTATCATGTTGACAAGATTTGACTGCATCACCTGTGTTTCTTCTTTTCCTGGACCCATCCACTGCCCTCTCTGCTCCTATTTCAGCTCAGCTTCTTCCATTCTTTCTTTCCCAGACTTGAGCTGACACTTCATAAAAGAAGATACACGAAAGTCAAGAAGCACGTAAGAGGTGCTCGACAATATTATGCATCAGGGTAGTTCAGATTAAAACTGCAGCATCTCCACTAGAATGAATAACACTTAAAAGACAGACTACTCCATATATTGGCAAAAGTGTAGAACAATTCACACTCATGTATTAATGAGACAATCCATGAACATGATTTGTTGATCTCCTTATCAGATCTTATTTAATATCTCTCAAGTAATGCTTTATAATATTCTGCATAAGCCCTTACATATCTTTTGGGAATTTGATTATTTCTATATTGAAATGGTACATTTGAAAAATTTATATTCTGTTTGCTTCTGTTAAATAGAAAAGCTTTTGATTGCTGAATATTGACCTCATATATACCAACTGTATTAGTCAGGATTCTCCAGAGAAAGGAATGTACAGGGAAGGAAAGGAAAATTAAAGAAAGGGGAAAAAAAGAAAGTACAGTGCAGTGCATGCAAGACATAAATAAAGAAACTACTCTGGAGAAAAAAACAAAATTCAAGGAACAGAAGGAAATTCATTATGAGTACTTCCCACTTTAGAACAACTGAAAATAAATTCGGTAAAATAAAATTTCACAGATTAAATGTCAAAAATATAGAATTAGATAAAAAAAGATTGCAGAACTAAGTTAACAATTGAGTACAAAAATATCATTTTAAAAATATAAACTACATAAGGAATCAAACATACATAGAAAAGTGAGATAATCACTATAAATGAAGAAGAAAGATAGAAAGATTTTATATATATATAATAAACTTTATTTTTAAAGGAGTTTTAGATTAAAGTTACATCAAGAGTATAGGGGATTTCCATATACCCAACCCCCTCCCCCATACTTTCCCCTATTGACAACATCTTTCATTAGTGTGGTACATTTGTTACAGTTGAACACATATTGCAGCATTGTTACTATCAAAGGCCCATAGTTTACATATGATTTACACTTTTTTTTTCCAAATTCTTAATTTATTCATTTTTTTAAAAGATATTACATTAAAAAAATATGAGGTCCCCATTCGCCCCCACTGCCCCCACCCCATGATTTGCACTTTGCACTGTACAGTTTTATAGGTCTTGACAAAATGCATAGGAGCCTGTATCTGCCATTGCAATGTCATGCAGAACAATTCCAATGCCCTGTGTTCCATCTATTCTTCCTACACCCCTCTTCAGAACTTTTGGTAACTACTATCTTTATATCAATGTTACAAGTTCTTCCTTTCCTGCAATAGTAATAAGCCTACTTTGGTCCATGGCTGCATTCCCCCCGTGTTTGTTCATTCCTCAATCTGGAGGAATTGGGGATGGTGATGCTCACCCTGCTTCAGACTGAGAGGAGGCTTAGCTTTTATAGGACAGATGGAAGGAACTGTTTTGCTTGCTGTTGTAGATATTCTTTGTTTTTGGGGGTGGGGGTTAATTTTGTTTGTTGTCCTGAGCAAATTTGATGAACTGGAGAATAGGTGCTGGCCACAACTCTGCTGAGATTCAGGGCTCAACTGGCATATGAACAGACAGAATATTTAAGATGTTTTTAAAAGGTAGAAAGTAGATAACAGAAATGGAGGGCTAACATAGGTATACAAATAAAATAATTTCCCCATAAATATAAAATCTAAAGTATGAAACAAGGAAAGTATTCAAAGATAGAATACAAGAAAATCTTCTCGTAAAGGAGTATTTGAATCTAAGCATGAAAAGAGTATAAAGTGTTCTAAGATATGTTGATATAGTACAGTCAACCCAGAGATATGTTCTGATTGGGTTTCTAAACTGCAAAGGCAAAGAATGAATTCATCTGGTATTCAGGCAGGAAAAACAATACTTACAAGAGGGGGAAATTAACCTAGTCCCAGGCTTCTCCTTGGCAACATTAAGCACCAGAAGACAATAATATTATGCCTATAAAGGTCTGAGGAAATAATGTTCAACAAGAATACTTTATCTACTCAAGTAGTTATTTGAAGGCAAAAAGATAGACATTTTCAAGCATGAAAATATCAGGGAACATAAACACCAGAAGACTTTCCAGATAAAAGTAATTGATGGAATACACGAAATTGAAAGAAGAACCAAAAAATTTTTTGAAAAGAATTCAAAAATAGAGAAGCCATCTGTGATGAATTAAAATTGGCCACAAGTTTTTTTTCTTTCTCCCCAATGAAAGGTGGAGTTTATTTCTCGAACCTTGAATATGCAGCAGAAATGACTCTGTGCCAGTTCCAGGCCTTGCCTCTAAAGAGACGGGCAACTTTTGCTTCTTCTTATTCTTAGGATACTTTCTCTCAGAACCTAAGCACCATGCTGTCAGAAGCCCAAGCCCCATGGAGAGGCCACGTATGGGAATTCCAGTTGTAAGGCCCCAAATGAGCATCCAAACAACAGCCAGCGCCAAGTGCCAGCCACATGAGGGAGTCATCCCAGGTGTTCCAGGCTAATCAAGACTCCAGATGACTGTAACCCTATCTGACAGCATGTGAACTCAAAATTCCACCCAGCTGAGCCCAGGCAACCACAGAGTTATGAAAGACAATGTAATAGTTGTTTGAATTCACTAACTTTTTGGGGTGTTTCACATAGCATTTCACACAGATTTCACACAGCATTTAAAAACTAAAAACCAAACTAAAACACTAACATAAAAGATTGATAATAAACACTAAATCCATTTAAAAAGACTAAACAGCTGCAGAAAGTATAGTTATGGAGCAGAATGTAAATATTACAATCATTATAATGAAATATATATATATAACTATTAATGGTTCTCTTGTCACTCAGAGTTTAAAACCAAAGTCCTCATATTGGCCCACAGTGCCTTACTTGATCTGCCCTTCTACCCTGTAAACTTTCTGTCCTCTTCTCCTATAACTGTCTTCTTCACTAACCCCACTCCAGGCATGCCAGCCTCCTCACTGATCCTGGAATATCCAGCATACCTTAAGGATTTAATCTAGCTGTTCCTTGTACCTGGAATGGTTAACCCCAGATATCTGATGGACTAACTCTTTTCTCAAATCTCATCTGCATAATAAGTTATGTAATAGCACAACCATCTACTCTCACTCCCACACCTGGCACTCCTGATCCTTCTTACTCTACTTTTTCCATTTTTTATTTTTTATTTACTAAATTATCATATTTATTTCTATTACTTATTTTCTATCTTTTCCTCACTAGACTACCAGTTACAAAAGGTAAGGAATTTGTCCATTCTGTTCACTGATTTATCCCAAGTCTATAGAACAGTTCCTAGCTCACAGAGGTGCTCAAAATATAATAATTAACAAAGGTCAAGCAGGGAAGAAATGTGAGAATGCTGATTTTCTCATCCTTTATGCTAGAGTCAATCAGCATTGTATTAGATTGATTATGTGTTTTTAAATGCATTCAGCATCCCATGCATTCCATATCTTCTCAATATTTATCTGAAGTTTTATAATTCCTTTATTTTACACTTTTCAGTTAAAATCATATAAAATAATCTTAATACATTTAATTTTAAAATAATATGCATAACATGATCCCATTTTTGTAAGCCTGTCTCTTGCTGTGCAGGCAGAAAGAAATCATCCTTCCCTCTCTTTTACCGCCAAAGGGGCACATCGGCATTGATGCTCAGTTAATATTAATAATAGTTATTTCTGGTGGATGTATATGTACTTTTTTTTTTTTTTACTTCTTCCTTGATCCTTTTTGTATTAATTGAATATAATATTTATCAGTTGTTAAAATTGTAAAGTTAAATTTAAAAGATAAATGCTTAACAAGACATCCCTACCTAAATGTCCCAAAAGTATTCAAAATGTATCAAAAAATAAAGACTCATCTTATCCTTTCTACCCCAAGCCTATTTCTCATGCTTTGTAGCAGTTTGATATAGTTATGAGTTCCAAAAAGAGATATTGGATTATGTTTGTAAACTGGTCTGTACCTGGGCATGATTAAGTTATGATTAGGGCTTTGATTGGACCACATCACTAAGGGTTTGAGTCCTCACCCCTTGGTGGTTGGGGACTCACAGACAAAAGGCATGGCTGGAGTTTTGATGTTGGAGTTTGATGCTGAAGTCTTAAGCTGGAACCCCAGGAAGTAAGCACACAGAAGAAAGAGAAGCAAGCCCTGGGAAAAGAGGACCTGAGCCAGGAGAAGCACACAGAGGAAATAGAGACAGCTCCTTAGAAATGGCAGAAACCCCAGGGAGAAAGACAGAGCCATTTACCTGATAGTCTACAGCTGCCCTTGTGGAGAGAGGCAAAGTCTAGAGAGCCTCATAGTCTACAGCTGACCTTGTGGAGAAAATAGAGGAGCTGAGCCCAGAGGAACCCAGGAAGCCTGAACCCTCACAGACATTGGCGGCCATCTTGCTTCAACACGTGGAAATAGACTTTGCTGAGGAAAGTAACTTATGCTTTATGACCTGGTAACTGTAAGCTCCTACCCCAAATAAATGCCCTTTATAAAAACCAATTGATTTCTGGTATTTAGCATCAGCACCCCTTTGGCTGACTAATACAGAATTTGGTACCAAGGAGTGGGGAAGTTCCTTTGCAAATACTGAAATGCTGGAACAGTTTTATAAATGCTAAGGGGTATTTTTTGGAGGAATTGTGAGATGCCTGCAATAAAAGACCTACAGTACTTTGAAGAGACTGCTGATAGCAATATGGATGCCAAAGAGACTTTTTATGATCCCTTAAAAATAAATGATGAAACTATTATTGGAAACTGGAGGAAAGGCAACCCATGCTTTAAAGTTGCAGAGAACCTAGCAAGATTAACTCCTGGCTTTTTATGGAAGGCAGAATTTGAAAATGGTGAGCCTGGGCATTTAGCTGAAGAAATCTCCAAAGTAAACCCAGAGAATGCAGTTTGGCTTTTGCTTGCAGCTTATAGCAAAATGCTAGATGAGAGAGAGATGCTGAGAACTGAACTGTCAGGTACAAAGGAAACAGAAACTGCTTCTGAAAATTCCAAGCCTCTGGAAATCAAGCTCCCAGATAAAAGTTCCCCATTTAAGGACTCAACTAAACTTGGTGCTTCTAAGTCAGGATTGAAAATGCAGTTATCTCAGAAAGTCTTATTGTTTGAAGGCTTGGGTCCCTGCTTCTTACATGCTAAACCAACAGGTTTTTGAGAAAACTGTATGAACAAAACCACTGTCTGCCTAGAATAAAAGGGACATGGAAACGAGAGATTGAAGGGGAAATGACTTCAACAGGAAAACCATGGAAGCTGAGATCTGGAATTAGGACATCACCTTGGGCCAAGAGAGGAACCTCACCCATGCGTAGAGAGAGGGTGAGTTTGCCCCAGCAATTGAAGAGGATGGATGTTACTGTCCAATGTCCTGGAAGAGTTTTGTGGCCCCGGGGTACAGAGAGGGTGGAGCACATTCCCCAAGGATTAGCACAGTTAAGGTGAGCACCCCACAGGTCTGAGAGGGGTGGACCTGTCCCCCAAAGATTAGGGAAGGCCAGGTGGTCAACCCATTGCTCTGAGAGAGTTGAGCCTGTATGCCAAAGGCTAGGGAAGGATTTGAGACAACTAGTCACTGAGATGCAAACAAATTTCCAAAATCAAATTAATGAGTTGAAAAACAATATGGTTAAAGAGATAAAGGACATCAAGAAGACACTAAGTGACCACAAAGAAGAATTTGAAAACCTGAATAGAAAAGTCACAGAACTCATGGGAATGAAAGACACAATAGGTGAGATCAAAAACACATTAGAGGCATACAACAGGAGACTCAAAAGATAGAAGAAATAATAAGTGATACAGAAGATAGAATATCCAAAATTGAAGAGAGAAAAGAATGGGAGGGGGGGGGAATTAGCTATGGCTCAGGAAGTTGAATGATAACATGAAACACAGCAATATATGTGTCATAGGAGTTCCAGAGGAAAAGAGAAGGGAAAGAGGGAAGAAAGATTATTGAGGAAATAATGGCTGAAATGTTTCCATTAAGAAAAGAAATAAAATTACATGTCCAAGGGAAGTGGCTGTGGCTCAATTGGGCTCCCATCTACCTTATGGGAGGTTCTGAGTTCACATCCCAGGGCCTCTTTGTGAAGTCAAGCTGGCCTGCACACCCATGGAGAACTGATGGCCCATGCACCCAAGGAGAGTTGGCACATCAAGATGACCCAGCAAAAGGGAAACAAACAGACACAGAAGAATGTGCAACGAATGGACACAGAAAGCAGACAGCAAGCAAGCCATGTGTGTGGGGGGGAGGGGATCAATAAAAAAATAAATCTTTTAAAAAATCTCAGTTACATATCCAAGAAGCACAGCATATCCCAATTAGAATAAATCCAAATAGACCTACTCCAAGACACGTAATACTCAGAATGTTAAATGTCTAAGATAAAGAGAAAATTCAGAGAGCAGCAAGGGAGAAGCAAACCATCACATACAAGGGACACCCAGTAAGATAGCGTGTGGAATTCTCATCAGAAACCATGAAGGCAAGAAGACAGTGATATGATACAATTAGGATACTGAAAGAGAAAAACTGCCAGCCAAGAATCCTTTATCAAGCAAAATTGTCCTTCAAATATGAAGGTGAGTATAAAATATTCACAAAGAGAAACTAGAGAGTTCGTAAGAAAGAATCCACTTTTGCAGGAAATATTAAGGAAATCTTAGAGCCTGAAAGAAAAGACAGGAGAGAAAGACTCAGAGAACAGTGTTGAAGAAAGAATAGCAGAAAAGATAACCAAAAGAGTAAAAAGACAGATGTAAATAAGATATGACATATGATAACCAAAAGATAAAATAGTGGAAGGAAATAATGCATTTACAATAATATCATTGAATGTAAATGGATTAAACTCCCCAATCAAAAGATATAGCCTGACAGAATGGATAAAAAAAACGTGAGTCATCTATATGTTGCTTACAAGAGACTCACCTTAGACCAAGATACAAAATGGCTGAAAAAGGAAGGTTGGAAAAAGATTCTTCATTCAATAGTAACCAAAAAAGAGCAGTGGTAGCTATACTAATATCAGACAAAACAGACTTTAAATGCAAGAGTTATAAGAAATACAGAAGGGCATTATACATTAATAAAAGGGACAAACAAGCAGGAAAATATAATAGTCATAAATATCTATGCACCTAACCGGGGGGGCCCAAAATACATAAGAAAAACTCTGGCAAAGCTGAAGGGAGAAATAAACATCTCTATAATAATCACTAGAGACTTCAACACACCACTAACATCACTAGATGGAACACCTAAACAGTAGATAATCAACAAAACAGAGAACTTGAACAATATGATAAATGAGCTAGACCTAATAGACCTATACAGAACATTACACCCAAACTTAGCGGGTTATACATTCTTCTCAAGTGCTCATGGATCTTTCTCCAGGATAGATCACATGTTAGGTCACAAAGCCAAAGCAGGTCTCAATAAATATTAAAAAATTGAAATTATACAAAGCACCTTTTCAGATCATAATGGAATGAACCTGGAAATCAATAATAGATGGGAAAGAGGTAAATTTGCAAATGTGTGGAGACTGAACAACACACTCCTAAATAATCAATAGGTCAAAGAAGACACTGTAAGTGAAATTAGTAACTATATTGAGACAAATGAAAATGAGAACACAGCTTATCAGAACCTAGGAGTACAGTGAAGGCAATCCTGAAAGGGAAATTTATAGTCCTAAATGCCTATATCTAAAAGGAGAAAGAGCTAAAATGTAAGATCTTACTGAACAACTGGAGAAACTAGAAAAACAACAGCAAACTATTCACAAAGCAAGCAGAAGGAAAGAAATCGTAAAGATTAGGGCAGAAATAAATGAAATCAAGAAAAAATAATAGTAATAGACAAAATCAACAGAAGCAAAAGCTGTTTTTTTGAGATCAATAAAATTGACAAACACCCAGCTAGACTAGCAAACAAAAAAGAGAGAATATGAAAGTAAAATCAGAAATGAAAGGGGTAAAGTTACAACTGACCCCACAGAAATAAAATAATAAGAGGATGTAATGAGAAACTATATGCTAACAATCTAGACAACCTAGATTAAATGGACAAATGAAATACACAAGCAGCCTATACTGATGCAACAAGAAATGCAAAAATGTAACAAAACAATCACATTAGAATAGATTGAATCAGTCATCAAATGTCTCCCAACACGGGGAAGCGGACTTGGCCCAATGCTTAGGCGTCCATCTGCCACATGGGGGGTCCGCGGTTCAGGCCCCCGGCCTCCTTGACCCATGTGGAGCTGGCCCATGCACAGTGCTGATGCACACAGGGAGTGCCGTGCCACACAGGAGTGTCCCCCGCATGGGGGAGCCCCATGTGCAGGGAGTGTGCCCCGTGGGGAGAGCCGCCCAGCGCGAAAGAGAGTGCAGCCTGCCCAGGAATGGCACCGCGCATGCAGAGGGCTGACACAACAAGATGATGCAACAAAAAGAAACACAGATTCCCGTGCAGCTGACAACAACAGAAGCGGACAGATAGGAATGCGCAGTGGGTAGATGCAGAGAGCAGACAGCTGGGGGAGAGAGAGGGGAGAGAAGTGAATAAAAATTAAATAAATAAATAGATAGATAGATAGATAGATAGATAGATAGATAGATAGATAGATAGATAGATAGATACATACATCTTTTTTTTTTTAATCTCCCAACAAAGAAAAGTCCAGGACAAGATGGCTTCACAGGTGAATTCTACCAAGCATTTTGAGAATTAACACCAATCCTGTTAAACTCTTCCAAAAAATCAAAGAGGAGGGAAAATTGTGCAACATTTTATAAAGCCAACATCAACCTGATAATAAAGCCAGATAAAGACACTACAAGAAAAGAAAATTGTAGACCAATCTCTCTAATGTGCACAGAGGCAAAAATTTTCAACAAAATACTTTCAAATAGAATCCAACAGCATATCAATACTTATACACCACAACCAAGTGGGATTTATTTCTGTTATGCAAGGGTGGTTCAACATAAGAAAATCAATTAATGTAATACACCACATAAACAAATTGAAGGGGGAAAAAATGATCATCTTGATCAATACAGAAAAGTCATTCCATAAATCCCAGCATTCTTTCCTGATAAAAATACTTCAAAAGATAGGAAGAGAAGGAAAATTCCTCAATATGATAAAAGGCATATATGAAAAACCCACAGCCAACATTGTATTTGATGAGAAAGGTTGAAAGCTTTCCTCTAAGACTGGGAGCAAGACAGGGATGCACAGTCACCATTGTTATTGAATATTTCATTGGAAGTTCTAGCTAGAGCCATTAGATAAGAAAAAGAAAGGCATCCAAATAGGAAAAGAGGAAGTAAAACTCTATTTGTGGATGACATGATCCTATATTTAGAAAACTCTGAAATGTCTGTGAAAAAGCTACTTGAGCTAATAAATGAGCTCAGCAAATTGGCAGGATGCAAGACCAATATGTAAAATCAGTAATGTTTCTGTACACTAGAATTGAACAATCTGAAGGGAAATCAGGGGTGAAATTCCATTTACAATAGCAAAAAAAGATTCAAATAACTAGGAATCAATTTAACCAAAGAAGTACAGGATGATATGCAGAAAACTACAAACAAATGCTAAAAGAAATCAAGCATAAGTAACTTCCCTCACCAAAGTCTATTTTCATGTGTTGGAGCAAGATGGCTGCTGACGTCAGTGAGGGTTCAGGCTTCCTGGATTCCTCTCTTCCTGGGGCTTGCTTCTCTTTCCTCTGTGTGCTTACTTCCTGGGGTTCCAGCTTAAAGCTTCAGCATCAAACTCCAACATCAAAACTCCAACATCAAAAACCCTCTAACTCTGTCCTTTGCCATGTCTTTTAATGCCCTACTGGCACAAAAGGTTTACCTGATCACTTAATCAAGCAAACCTCTGAATCCAATATAATCTAATATGCCCAGAGGAAAAGATCAGTTTACAAACGTAATCCAATATTTCTTTTTGGAATTCATCAATAATATCAAACTGCTACAGTTTTATTTCCCTAGAGAACACTAACTAATACATTACTAAGAGCAGCCAAAAAAAAATCTCAGTGGTTTACAGCACAAAGGTTTATTTCTAGTTCATGTTGGCTGTGGGCAACTGTAGCTCTGTTCCTTATGTTTCCTCATTCCAGGACCCAGTTGAAGGAGCAGTATCTAGCTAGGCCTTGCTGTTCTCATGGCAAAAGGAAAAGGGGAAAATATCTGCAAACACACAATGGCTTTAAAAGCTTCTCATGGAAGTGGTATACCCATTATTTTTACTCAAATTGGCCAAAGCACGGCTTGACACCCAAGCTTAACAATTGGGTGGGGAGGTATATTCTTTCAACAGGGAAACACTGCAAGTCATTTTTCAACAAGTGTGACTATATGATCCTATGACAAGGAAGGAGGGAACAATCAATTGAGAACAATAATCCAATATACTACAAAGTATGTCATGGATTCCCAGAAATTTACTGTTCATCAAGATTCTAAATGCAAAGTCAAAAATGTGACTAATATAAGTTTTATCAAGTTTGCAAGAGACAACAGGAGAAACTAGCAAAATACATGAATTAATTTTCTACTTTAAGGCTATGAGTAACTAATGCCCAGAAAAGCTACAAAGACTGACTTCTCTCATGAGGTTTTCTAAGATTTTGCTTGGAAGGTTTTCTAAGATTGATTAACAAAAATGTATTTTGTTAAAGGTTTGTAAAGTTGAACATTTTAGACTTTTAGAAAATGTTTTGATTACAATTTAAAAAATACCGAGTCATAGAATAGTTAACAGGACCAACCTTTGTTAAAATGATGAAAGCCAAATACCTACCCCACTACTCCCACCTTCCAAGTCCCTAACCCCTGCTTTTTCTACTCTCAACCTCTATTCCCTATGTTGTTATTGCACAACTTCTTTTCAAGCCCAGTGTTGTCTCCTGCCTTGACATATATTTTTCCCCATATATTTTTCAGGTATAGCATACTTGTGACCATTTCAGTTTCCATTCTCCCACACTCCAAAGGTAATAACCATTCTGACATCTACCACCACACATTAACTTTGCGTGTTTTTGTACGTGCTCTTTTAGTGTTGGCTTCTTTCACTTAACATTTAGCTTTACCGTGGCAGATCATTTATCCTACTTGATGTATAGAATTCCATTGTGTGAATACATCTCTATCCATTCTATTCTTGAATAGTTTCTAGTTTGGAGTTATTATGAATAGAGCTACTGTGAACATTCTAGTTCATGTCTTTAGAAGAACTCAGTTTATGGATTTCCTTTGATATATATCTAGGACTGAAATGACCAGATCATAAAATGTGTGTAAGTTTAGCTTTAATAGATTTCTAAAGTGATCATACTATCTTCCCAACTTTCATAAGACTTCATGTACATTCACAAAGTCCTTCACAGTTTGCAAAGTATTTTCAAAAGAAATAGATCTAGACCCCTAATCTTCTGATTCCAAACTTGGTGTTTTTTTCCTTTCGGAATATTCTAAACCAGGGGTTCTTAACATTTTTTGTTTCACAGATCCCTTTGCCAGTCAGGTGAAAACCACAGACCCCTTCTTAGAATGCAGCAGTAAATAGTTTTATGACACTCAACTAGTGCCTGGTCTAGCAACTACTGTAATTTTGAAGTATGGATGAACACAAGCAATTTTTTGATATATGCAACAACTGTAATATGACATGAAATGAATACTACTGTAATTCATTGTATACATTCATAAGTGAAGGAAATGCTAAATTTCAATTAGCGGTCAGAGAAATAAAATAATAAGTTGATTTTTTTTTCAGTTCAAGCTCACGGACCCCCTGATATCTTTCCATGGACCCCTCTCCCCCTGATTAAGAGCCCCTGCTCTAGACCCTTTCTATTACTTTTCTTTACCCAAAACTTTGTCTTTCTCCTTTAAAGCCTCACATGACGAATGGATATCCAGTCATCCATGCGCCATTCATTCCAGAGTATTTTTGCCTATAAGAGGGTCACTGGAGTCTCCAAAAATTACAAATAATGGGACTTTCAGGTTCCATAAAAGATCAGTCAGTAGGGAGGTACTGGAAAGAGAAGAGAGAGAGATCATTTCAATCAGAGGGAACCATTTAACAGCATCAGTCAAATCCCAGATGACTTTCTCATCTGAATAGAACGTTCCGGACGATACATAATAGAAAATAGAAAGCTCATCTTTTATCACATGAACTTCAGGGCAAACACATTGGAAAGCTATTAAACTCTCACTTCTCCAAACTGTGAGACTGGAACCACTGCAGGAATGACTACGTAGAGGTTTCAAAGGGCACCTGAGAAATCGAATTAAATCACAACCTTCTTTGTCTCTACTCAAGAGACCAGGAGCAGAAATCTGTTGCTGCTTTTGTGAAGATCACTGTAGGAGCCCAGCGCATGAACAAACTGAGCAGAAAAAAACTGAGAAAGATAACAGTGAAAATCAAGCCCCAACCTCCTGGCTGCCCACTCAGATGTGCATCCATTCCCCAGATCTGTTATAATTAAAGAGAATGATTTTTATAGATTTAAATATTTTCCATTTATCATGGTCTGATGCCTGGATTTGAATGCAGCTGAAGTTAAGGGTACTAATGAATTGTGAATTACTCCAATACTTGAATTTAAGGCCTCTTGAGCCTAATGTGCAAATTTATGTAAAAACAATGTGAAAATTAGAAATGCATTGGCAGATTTTTTTTCACCAGAACTGTAGCACTCTCTCTAGTCAAACAGAATGCTCATTTGCAAGTTGTCTATATGCAAAGCATTCTGCCCCTGGGAGCCTCAAATCTCCTTAGCAAGTCATCTGAAATTTGAGAAAAGCTTTGTTCTCAACCTGCTTTCTGCTCTCTTCACTTTCTCTTCTCTGTGGGCAGAAAGCTAAGTATGGATTTCATCTGGCCAATCTAGCAACAAATATGGCCCAAACCATGATGGCCACCCTAGAAAACAGTTTTTACTTACAGAGAGTGTCTAAATATGCCCATCTTGAGCTCTGAACACCTTGCCCTGTAGTCTTTCAGAAGTTTAAGAGAAATTTCAAAATCCAAATCCTTTCTCCTAATCCACAAGACTAAAATTTTCCTTTGGAGACCAGACTGGGAGAAGTAACAGAAACTATTTGCTGTTATTTCCTGGGCCTATTGATGGTTACCTTTGTGTGCCATTTGGCTAGGTTATCATGTCTAGGTGTTAGGTCAAATACCAGCCTGGTTGTTTCTGTGGCGGTATTCCATAAAAGGGATTCGCATCTACAATCAGTGGACTTTAAGTAGAGGAGATTACCCTCTATTATGTGGGTGGGCCTCATATGTTAGAGATCTTTAGAGGGAGAACTGAGGGCTCCAAAAATCAGAAAGAATTCTGCGGCAAGACTGTATCTTCAGCCCCTCTCTGAGTTTCTAACCTAAGGATTTTGACTTAAAAATTCCACATCATTTTTACCAGAACTTTAGCCTCCAGCATGCCCTGTGGAATTCAGACTTGCCAGCCTGCACAATCATGTGAGGCAATTCCTTATACTAAATCCCTTAATAAATAATTGGTATATATATAATATATGCATCTATATCTATATCTATAGTCTGTTGGTTCTGTTTATCCAAAAAACCCTGACTAATACAGTTAGCTTTTGGAGTTTCATGTCACAAGTGAGGTTGAGGTAAACCAAGATGGTGACTGAGCAAGCTGGTTACCACTCCACATATGTCAGGAATAGCTATTCTGTACTCTGCCTACCTAGTCTTGGGGAAGAAGGGTCAAGACTGACAGATGCCTAGATGCAGCAGCAGGGGGAGCATTTGGCTCATCTGCCTTGGAGCTGGCTGGCACCTGAGCAAAGTGGGCCAGAGGTCAGTCCTAGAAGATGCTTGAAAGAGGCAGGCAGAGGAGGGCCAAATCACCACACATCTAGGAGTGGGAGGAGATACTCCCTATGGGAATTAACCTAGTTAATCATTTAGCTTTGGGAGGGGGGGAGTAGGGAGAGGCAGGACAGCCTCCCACAAATTGGCAGGCAGCCAAGCCAGAGCTAATGCTAGGCCACCCATGCAAGGAAGGCAGACAGTGGAGCGTGACAGCTGAAGGGGTGCATTCCTAGGAAGGAAGTCTCATCAGCAATGAGAATTAATCACTGCCACCCTTTAAGGAGGTGGCTCAGGTGTTTTCCCAGCAGCTCAATCCCAGATTAAAGGGACATCATCCCTAGGCCCCCAACAGACTATTTATTCCTCTACCCAATGGCCCACTCCCCTGCCCACAGCTTATGTTTACTCTATTAATAGCAGGTTAATTTCCCATTTTGAGTTGCTCTGTCAATGCTGCTTTCACCTGTGACCAGTGAGCTTAGTTTTCACCAGCTTACATACAATTGGGTACAATACTCTGACCTAGGTATTCTAAGGCCTTGCTACTCTTAAGTGCTGGTCCCTGGACCAGCAGCATCAGCACCGCCTGGGACTTGTTAGCAATGCAGACATCTCAGGCCCACCCCAGACTTACAGAACCGAACTCTGCATTTTAAAAAGACCCCCAGGTGATTCAATTGCACACTGAATTTCAAGGAACTCAGTTCTGTTGTGTTGCTCTAATACCATGGCTATTTTCTGGTGATACAGAAATGATTTTCCAGTTGTTAGCTGGGTAACCATGACTTGATCACTTAACCTCCTCAACCTTCAAGTTCTCATCAGTTATGTGGGGATGTGGAAGCCCACCTAACTTAAGAGGATTCAATTAATTACTAAATTAGAAGTCCTATAAATTGTGAGTCATGATATGAATATTTGATTTTATTCGTATTCTGTGTTCTGACTCAACGATGGGATTGTAAACTCCTGAGAACAGAAACAGTGTCCTCAACCTTGGTTTTTATCTTCCCTCTTCACCTAAGTACAGTGTTCCACCCCTAATGAGGATGACTATCTGATATGTACAAAAATCACCCTCCCACAGGAACACTCCCTCCAAAACTAGAAATTTCTAATTTCAATTCCTGACTCCAGGTACAAAGAGATCCTGTCACTTTGACCTAGCCCTCTAAGGTTCATCCCTCTAAATAATTGTATTGTCTCTATCTATAAAGCACTTTGTTACTATGGCAACATATACATGATTGTGTGTGTAAGTAATCGAAGGTGCTTCTACAAGTCAGACTTTCTACCAGACACCTGAGAAAACATCCTATCCTCTTAAATATTACTCTCCCATAGGATTGCATCAAGCCCCAAGAAGTTTCTCAAACTCAAACATACTTTATAGAAGCTTTACACCAAAATAAGGAGTCAGACTTACTGAGTACCAGAACTAGAGAAAACTAGAGAGTTGAGTTCCAGTTCAGGGTCTGCCTTCTTTGTTTTATTTGCTATATAGCTCACCATAAGGCACTCAATTTTCAGGGTCCCAGTTCCTCATATTTAGAAGGAAACAATAAGCTCTCCAGTGACTTGACTTGAGCAATACATCTATTCTGAGCTGATGTTAAGTGTCACTTCACTGAAATTATCAAATAAACCTTCGCAGCAATAAACATTAACACAGCTCTTTTATATGGCACGGTTCATTATCATGCCAATAAATGATTAATTACAATTCTCTGTCTGGACCAATAATTTTGCTGAACTTTTATGATTCATAATTTGTGCTGTGTTGTAATGTTGCCTCTCGAAACTGACATACTAGCATTATTTTTTATTGCTCTTCCGAGGTGGTTTTTGAAAGAGACACCAAGTGACACGTGTTTCGGGAGGGTTTAAAAGTTTGACATGGTTGAAATAGGCATTACTTAGCTTGCCTGTCAGCAGAGCTGGGACAGGGGGATCGGTGCTTCCGTGGGCTTGGTGGTCCAGGCAGGAGACCCAGCAATGAATAACTCGACAGGCTGTTTGGCAAATGCAACAGTTTGCGATGGAGACTCCTGTGTGCTACCTGAGAGCAATTTCAACCAGATTCTAAGTATCATCATGAGCACCGTCCTTACCATCATGTTGGCCTTGGTGATGTTCTCCATGGGTTGCAATGTAGATATCAAGAAATTTCTAGGACACATAAAGCGGCCGTGGGGCATATGCGTCGGCTTCCTCTGCCAGTTTGGAATCATGCCTCTCACTGGATTCATCCTGTCTGTGGCTTTCGACATCCTCCCCATCCAGGCTGTGGTGGTGCTCATCATAGGATGCTGTCCCGGAGGAACTTCTTCCAATATCTTGGCCTATTGGGCCGATGGCGACATGGACTTGAGGTAAGACATCCAAACCTCAAAAGACTGCAATCACGTTGGCTTGATCTTTACGGGAGCCAGGGGCATTCTGAATCGCCATCCAATCTGCCATTGGTCTAACATATGATTAAAGAATTAAGCAGTGAGGATAAGTGTGTTCACTCATCATCCTCCTACACTGCTTAGCTATCAGAATTTGGTATTTGTTTTCCTTAGTCTAACTCAGTTAAGAGGGTGTTGGATAATTGCTGTTTATTTCTGGAAAAAGATTCAAAGTTTTCCAAAAAAGAAATCATTTCCAAGCCACAAGCTGCAGCTGAGGAAGTTTTCCTTGTTGGTATTGTGGGAGCGAGGAGTTCTGAGTGCAATCATGGAATCAAATTGTTCATTAAACGCTAGTCTCTATAGTGGGAAAGTAGTCAACTGCATCAAAGGCAGCTTATTCTTTAGACAAGCTTTTTCTTGGTATGAAACCTACAGAAGAATTCTTATACTTGTTTCACCTCTTCTGGCTCTAAAAGAGAATAGAAAAAAAATCTTACAGCAGCTTCTATTTTTTTATGCTGACTTTACTATAAAATAAACAGAAAATGGTTTCTCTGCTTCCCACAGAGTAATCTAAATTGCAATATTTGCCCAATTCATCCTGTGCCAGTCTGAACTAGCACTAGGACAAAACTAATAGAAATCAGACAAAGCATTAATATGACTAGACCAAGAATTTTAATGCTCTAAGTTGGGTAGACAAATTGTTTTTCCTTACCTCACAATTCTTCATTTCCTGTGAAATGTATGCATTTCTGAAAAACATCCAGGTGTTAATGTAACATGTGCTTATTAAATACTGTACAGTAGGCAATCAGCTCCATTAATCACCAACTACTAAATTCAGAAGAGAGAAGTTCAAAGTGTAGAAATGTAGCCACTGCAAAAAGTAAAGCTGTATTCTGGGCGGATCAAATATCCAGTGAGCAATTGGGAACCTGCTGTCTCATCTCAACTGGTGCAGATTTCTCGGGAAGCTTTAGAAAAGTCATATAACCTATATTCTACCACATTACTTATTTTTTCACACAAGGAAATGCAGTATCTACCTTGCAATAGCTTTTTAAAGGAAAGTCTAGTAAAAGACCAATGGATTCCAGGTGCTGTTAGGTTGAGTTAATCTGTGAACCACAATATAGCAATAAGGTCTTTTTAGACCTCAGTAGAGTTTGATCTGGGTGTAGACCCACATAGGAGAGAATTCTAAAAGTCAGCACATATTAAACTGAGAGGAATGAGCTAAATTGAATATAAACCTCAACTGAACAGCTTTTACAAAATATCTGTGAGTTTTTGACAAAACTGAAGAGTTGGGTCCCTCAACATAATGCAGCCCCCTATGTAACCAATCATTTTGTACAATATAATTATATATGTGATGGTAGGTAAAATTAAATGTGTGACGTTGGGTTGTATGGCTGCCAAAATGGATTCCTTTCTGCAGGCTAAAACTTTAAAACCTAAGCTAAAACTCCAAGTCACATTTTTATGTGGTTTTAAGAAAATCTTATTTCTCTTGAAAGAGTGATGATTATGTAATCCTGTCTTCTACCACCAGGGTACAACAATTCCTGTAAATAACAAAAGGATTAAGAAATTAAAATTCAAAAGGAGAATATGAAACCATGCTGAATCTGTTTATATAAATCCCTCAACAAATCAGAATAAGCCCTGTAATAGGACATATAGCCTTTAATTTTTTTATTATGGAGGACATACCTCCGGGTTCCCCTTGTCTTGCAAAGTATGCACTGCAATCCCTTTTCAGTCCAACAGTCACCAGTCTAGCAACCCCACCTATCTAGAACTCAAACCAGGCCCAAAACAATACTTTGCAAACCCAAAATAAATACCAATTAATCTGATACACTTTTGTTTTATTTTGTTTGTTTTGTTTTCATAATCTGATAGTTTCTTTCACTCAGGCTGACTTATTTTCCTATTTCTAAAGCTCTATCGTGCTGTTTCCCAGCACAAAGATGATCAGAAAGAAGAAGGGAGCAGGGTGCTAGAGAGGTACTCGTGAGTCCAGCAGGAGCAGTGACCCCAGATGCCAAACTTAAAGGAGAAGACCAAAATGCCTACAAACTAACTTGATAACTCACAAAGTGTCTTAGGGACAAACAGCTCTATTAATCCAATAAGCCCTGAAGATACCACTGTATGTTTAATAATAATGTTTCTCACCATATCCCTGAAGCATGGAAGAAGGTTAAATTATGCTGTTGCGTAAAATGATCGATCACATTATACACTATAAACATTAGGGAAAATTTTTTAAAATATTTTTTTAAAACAAATTAAGGGAGTAAAGCCTCAGCTCTAGGGAACCAGTTTTCCAGAATATTTTCTTCTTATGGAGTGAGTCTCAGATTAGTGAAATCTCTAATTTACTTAGATGCAAGCCTACCTAACATTTATATTTTCATCTCTGCACTCTTGGAACTTTACCTTCTCCGTCATCATTTGAATTCTAGCAATAGCAGTGTTCTGACTGCTTATGCTAATAGACATCTTCAATAATTAAATTAATACCATACAATGTCAGCAAAACAACACCTGGTTTTATCTTTCATGCATGTGGTTACTGGAAGAAGAAACCAAAATATTTCCCTCACTCCATGATTTCTTCTGAGCCTGGGAAGCATTTTGCAATCTCTAACTAGAGATTTTTTTTTAATTTTAATAAGAATTAAAAACAAAAACAAAAAAACAGCTGGGGAGCAGGTATAGCTCAGTGGTTGAGTACCTGCTTCCCATGTAAGAGAGCCTGGGTTTAACCCATGGGGTACCTCCTAAAAAAAGAGAAGAAAAGAAAACAGCTATCCATGCTCACTGAAATACAGCAAATGATATTTCAGATACTTCTCAGACCGTCCCAGGCTGGAAAATTGTTTATAAATCTGATCTGTTCACAGATTTTCCCATAGGTTATAGCTGGGCCGTGGGCATCTTGTACACAAAATGTTTCAGGCAGAAGTGAAGATGTTTTCAGGTAAATCTGCTGGTGGTCAGGGCCCATGGCCCAGGGGACAAAGAGATTTCTCACACACTTTTGTGTCTGTCCTCTCCCAAGCTACAAGCCAAAAGCAATCCTTAGGGGATCACCTCTGTCTTTATTTTATTCTTCTTCTTTGGGGAATCCCTGCTTGTGCATCCTTTCCTTAGTTTCTCCAAGTTTTTCATTGCCACCTACTTTCTACAACTTTTTATTATTCACTAGATTTTCCTACAACACCTTTTCTACTTTGGCTAAATAGTATACATTTTTCATCTCCCAGTTCAGTGCCAGCCTTTATTTGAAGTGTTCCAGATCTCTGTCTCTTTAGTTTACCACTATTCTAAGCAATCCTGTCCATTTCCACCACATAAATGTCCGTCACCTCACAACTCTGACAGACCTAACTCAATCCATTTGGCTTTTTCCTTTATTTCCCCTCAAATCAATAACACATTGTTTCTCTGATGTAGGTTTTATTTTTATTTTGCTAGCTAGTATTTATTAAGTACTGTTATATGCCGTGAACAGTGGGAAGCCTTTTGCATGCATTGATTTATTTAATGATTTTAAAAATAGTAATATGATTTAGAAATGTAACTCAGGCCATAGAGTCAGTGCAGGTCAGAGTCAGAATTCTTTTTTTTTTTTTTTTTAAGATTTATTTTTATTTATTTAATTCCTCTCCCCTCCCCCGGTTGTCTGTTTTCTGTGTCTATTTGCTGCGTCTTGTTTCTTTGTCCGCTTCTGTTGTCGTCAGCGGCACGGGAAGTGTGGGCGGCGCCATTCCTCGGCAGGCTGCTCCCTCCTTCGCGCTGGGCGGCTCTCCTCATGGGTGCACTCCTTGCGCGTGGGGTTCCGCTACGCGGGGGACACCCCTGTGTGGCACGGCACTCCTTGCGCGCATCAGCACTGCGCATGCGCCAGCTCCATACGGGTCAGGGAGGCCCGGGCTTGAACCGCGGACCTCCCATGTGGTAGACGGACGCCCTAACCACTGGGCCAAAGTCCGTTTCCCCAGAGTCAGAATTCTAACCCAGACCTAGCCACACACCCCTGTCCAGTCTAGTAACTCCAGCTCTATGTTATTCCTGTATGTTAACACTTCTCTAATCTCATTCACCACCTACCTATACTTCCTTTGATTCTTCAAACTTGATTTTCACTTCTAATATAATTACAAGTGTTTTGCCTTTCTCCTCACTGACTACAGTGAATTCCTCAACATTCACAGACTTCTCATTTATTGCTTTCTGTTATTTCCAAAAACTTTCTTCAGAGCAATTAAGCCAAGAATTAAAGGCAAGGGATTGTTTCATTTTCATATACACCAGTATTTCCTCACATTCCAATATAAATTCACAGTAGTATTGCTACTTTTCACGTCTTCGCCATTTATGGACTTCACGTTTTTTTCATGTGAAAGGATTTTTTTCTTTTCTAATTTACTCCTCTGCATTGCTCCTTAAAGGTCTTGTCCTGTGAATTGTTTTTAAGCTCATTTTGAGTGGTTTGATTTTGTTCTTGTATTAGTTCAACTTCAAGCCCCCATTCTCTTGTCCAGCAACTCTTGGTCAAGATCTTCCACTAAATCTAAACCATTTCCTTTTCCAAGACTGTGTCCTTAAGAAACTGCGCTCACAAAACTATGGCACAACCTCATAAATTGTCTTATCAGTAGATGAGCACTGAAAGCTTCACAAGTAAATTGGAAAGAAACACACTTGCCTCTAAAAGTTGTTCTCACCACTTAAAACATCCTCAGCCTTTTCCTCACAACAACCTGGGCAACGAAGTCTGTCCTCCCTTCGTCCACTCTAGAAAGCCTTTTGGATGCATGCAAATAAAAGTGACTGTATTATGGGAATAACTTTAAATCCATTCTAAAGTATTTTTTAAAAGAAAAGAAAGGATGGTGAAGGAAGGGAGGGAGATAAGAAAGGGAGGGAAGATCATTTACCAACTTCAGTACTTTAATTATAAGTACAAAGTACTACAAAGCACTATTCACAACAAATTAACGTGTTTTTCAGGAAATCGGACTCTGTTTTAACATGCTATTTTGTAGGTAAACGAGTTAACCTATGACCATACAGACTGAACTTTTTAGAAAGAGTTTTACATATCTCTCCAGCACTGGTTATTATGACAATAGTTTTAGCTCTACTGATAAAGTATTTTATCTAAATCTTTTAAACACATTTCAAGTGAGGTCATCCCTGGCAAAGAATCATTATTAGGTAAGTTAAGCCCCCTAATAGACTCCCACCCCCTTGCACATGCACACACTACACCTTGCAAAAACCATGCTTAGATACATTAAAACAGAACTTCTTAACTTCAGCTACTTTCCTTAGCTTGGGGTATTTTTGTGAGGTGGGGAAGAAGGGGTAAATAAATATCATTTTCCCTCAAGTATACAAGATATTTAAGAAAACACTGCTTGGAGAGTTCTCAATACTACCCTTAATGAGGAAGGCGTCTCAAGAAAATTGCACTTACATTTAAGTTTCCTGATTCTAGGTTATGTAAGAACATAAAACACACACCCTTAAGGCTGTAATAGTAATCATTTCTCAGTGAGGGTCCCGCATTTCTCTAAGTACTGGGCATCACTGGCTCATTTAATCCTCACAAACCGTAAAGTGGCGACTATTATTGTCTTCATTTTACAGATAAGGAAACTGGCACAGAGAAGTCAAGTAAATTGCCCAGGTTCACACAGGAAGCAGCAACGTCCTCTTGTCCATCAGACTTCTGAGCCCAGGCTTTTGACCTCCACAGACATAGAAGGTGCCCCTGTGCATGATGCAATTTGAGGCGGACCAAGAAGACCCTCTGCCCCAAATCTCTCTTCCAGCACCTGTAATAGGGCAGCAGATGGCATCATCTGATATTAATTCCTCCAGATCAAAAGCTAAAACCCACTTACTCAGCTAAATCTGCTTACTAAGATACAAATGCTTTCAGGAGAAGTACTAGAAATCGCTGGTTCTTCTGAACACGTTTGGTAAATTTCTTTGTGGCTTTCTCAGATCCACCTGCTTATGCGTTTTCTTTTCTTTTGTTTTGTTTTAATCATCTTCCACCTCTGTTCTCAAGCTGTGGCCCTTTGGACTATAATTTGTCTGCTTTCAGGAAGGACTCTGAGGCCTCCTCCTTCAGGCATGCATTCTCCTCCTAGGGCACAGGAGCCCACTCAGACCAGCTCAGCCACAGAAAGTCCACTGAAACCAGGGCTAGTATAAATAGATTTGTTGTTCTCTGATCAGAGTTTCGAAGGATGACATATCTAGGCACCTTGTACATTGTTTAATAATGTACAGTATTTATACTTTTTTTAAATACCTTCTCTGATGCATGAGAACAAACAGGGAGGGAGGGAGCATACCAGGCAAAGCAGCAAGATACCAAACATAGCCCTCACCATTTTGCCCACAGACAGCCCTGTGAAAACTTGTGCCCATGTATATTTATGCCCATTATACCAGATGATGCCATTGGTTGAGATAGTTTTTTGCAGGCTTTGTAGTCATAAGCTAAAAAAAAATGTGAAAAAGCCTCTTCACTAGAAAACACAAGTAGACAGATCAACTTGCCTCTTTCTTTTCAGTGTCAGCATGACAACATGTTCCACACTGCTTGCCCTGGGAATGATGCCATTATGTCTCTATATCTATACCAAAATGTGGACCGACACTGGGACCATCATAATTCCCTATGATAGCATAGGTAAGTCATTCCTCAGCCATTTTTCAATATTACCCTCCTACTCTTTTCTGCTTATCCCTTGCTAGATTCTCAAACAAGGCTCAGCACTAGCAAGTGTTTATGTCCTATAAAGACCCCATTATAAGCCACTGCTGCATTTGAATAAGTATTGGCAGAATCTAAATTCCAAACCTTCACCCCATGAGGAAACTGTGTTTTCCTCAGTTCAAATCACTAGGGAGGAAGGCCAAATTAAGAGGCTCCCCCATCCATACACATCACCCTGGACCTGAGGAGGCTTAAATTCCTGGTGCACGGGAGGTTCTGTCTTTTCCTTCCTTCACAGTGTAACTAGTTCATGGTAACATGACTTTGCACCCAGGCTCTCAAATTTAAGAACTACAGAGAAATGCCAACTAATGATTTTAAAACAGAGCACCTAATATGCCATAATGAGTGTCGCGATAAGAAAAAACCCGTTGAAACACATTGTTTATAACACTCAACTGCCAAAAATATCTTGATTAAAAAAAAAAAAAGATGATTTAATGGCACAGTCTATTATTTCATGCCCCAGGAGCCAAATTTGCTAGTTAGACTTGGTTTGTACATATTACAACTCCTGGATGTTCATCCTATCCCAAAGGAGTTTTTCTTCTGTTTCTGGAAGAACAATTATGGTGGGAGATTAGCTTGTTGGTATAACATGGGCATGGGGGTCAAGGAAAAGTTACTGACCTACCAAAACAAGGCATTTTTCTATATAAATATTATCATAAAAGATGAGATGTTGGTAAAATAATACATCAGTACCAATCACCAAGTACATTCCATACTAAATTTTTTTTCAGTTGAGCTCAGAAACAAATTATCTCCCTGATCAGATACCTCTGGAAGGTGTGAATTTCCCATTGAACAGAGCATATAAGCAAAGGCTAGATGATGATTCATCAGAATGTTTATAGAAGCGATTTCTGCAGCCTTGGGAAGCTGGCCTAGATGGCATCTAAAATCCCTTCTATTTCTAAGATTGTTTCTGTAATAAAAATGTGATTCACGGTCTAAATTATAGCAAACTTTCAGAACACTAATTGGAGACAATCTTTATTGCAATATCTTCAGATAGTCTTTGCTCTCTCCCCACTCCTATCATGACCATTAGACCAAAAAAAGTGGTCCTCTTCCTTGACACATTCTTTTCAGCATAGGATTTTCCTGCACAAAATCCTACTGATCCCTGAAGAACTCCTTTATAACAGATAGAATCTCCTGGAATAGGTAGTGAAGCTAACTTCTATGACCACCTTCTGTTTCTCCTGCACCTTAATTCTCCTGCTGCTGCCTCAGAGGACACCTTCCTGAGAGTTAAAGAATTCAGTTTGCTTGGGTGGGGTAGCTCATAGGTCTCTCAATTAATTTACCTCCCTAATGAGGAGTTTGAATTCTACATTACTCCTTCTTTGAGAAAATAATTTAAACCTTGAAATAGTCTCCTTTTGATACACATTCCCTTCTGGAAAAGACCCCCTATGGCAATACTGAGTAATTCTAGCCAGAGTGGGTATGACTTATATCACATCCTTTTTTATAAGTTTTGAAAGGAGTAAGAAAGAGCAGTTAGCACCTCAATGGAGAAGAAAGTCATAATAAAAGAGGTCAAGAGCAAAAAGAAAAGAGGTGGAAAAAAATGAGAAAAGTGTATGAAAGTAAGATAAACTTTGCTTACTGCTTGCCCAGGCCTATTCTCCAACCTAACCTTCTTGCTGTCAGTTTTCTTGTCCTTTAATGTAGAAAACAAGCTACCTAACTGCTTCACAGGACATTTTCACCACTTTATAAAAGGGAAAATGGAGGCTCAGGGTAATTGTTGAAGTTGTCCAAGATCACCAGGGAGCTGGAGAGAGCCACTGACCCAATCTGCTCTGTGGGCAGGTGCAGGTTCTACCAGGAACCCAACAAGCTCTGATGATTCTATAAACACCAGCTGGGTCCCGTCAACTAGCATCTGGATGGGGAAAGTGGCAGCCTGTATGGCAGTACCCTTAAAATAACACTGGCAAGTTGATGCACCTACTTCTTTCTACCCCATATTAGTGAGTGGTTATATAATAAGAACTTGTATCCATTTCATCATTTAATTCTCACACCAGCACCTGAGGTAGACACAATTCTACCTATTTTACAATTGGAAAAACTAAAGTTAGGAGGGGTTAAATAATTGCACAGTTCCCACACTCTGTGAAAAAGAAAAGTTCAGTTCCAAGGCTATCTAGATCTAGGTTTCACCACATTATTACCATATTTTGTTTAGGTTCTTGACTCTGCTGCAGAAATGAATTTCAAGAGCACGTCAGGTGAGTTAGGCTAGTAATTTATTCAGGCGCGGAGAGATGAGAAATAACAGATAATGGGTCCCAGGTAGAGAGAAAGGAGCTGAGAAGTGATCAAGCAGGCTGATCTACAGATTACAATTCCCCATTATAGATTATAAATGGCCAGGTTTTACTCGTGTGGCCATGATGGCCGAGGAAAAATGGCGAGAGCAGGGTGCAGAAGGCAGGAATGGGTGCAAAGGCAAGAGAACAAATTCAAGCCTTGTGCCTGCTTTTTGAACTGTTAATTATTCCACCCCTTTGATAATGGAAAATTTGTTTGTTGTTTTGATTAATTACTGCCCCCCCCCATCAATCCCCCATGAAGGCCCAATGATAAAGTCCTTGGGGAATATCCAAGGCTTCTCCTGACTTCCAGAGGAATCTTGGGGAGGTCTTCCAGCAGCCATCTTGGGGCTACTGATGTCCAGGTGGACTCTCTGCCAGGTTCCAGATCCATCTATTGATTTCCTGTCTTACTAGCTGGCTTCAACATGACTCCATTCACTACTTTCTTTAAATCTCTTTTGGCTTTCTACCTTTTATTCTTCCTAGACCTGCTGTGCAAACTGGATTAATGACCAAGTTGTGGTTTCAAAATGGAAGAAAACAGATGCTTTTTCCTCTACATGGGCAGGCATTTTGCAAAGAAAGCACAGACCCATGAGGAATGCATAAAATAAACAGCTTGGGGGATAAGAGAGATCCCTAGCCCATAGTGGAGTAGAGAGCCTCCCATCTCTCCATCCAGGCAGTGAGCCACACTTTCTGACTGTGAAGAAGGGCAAGGAATATCTTTTCCAGTCAACTTCAAGTCCCAGAAAAACTTCGTCTTGCCTCATCTGGTTAGGAGAAGAAAAGCAATTATGCCCCTGGATTTTGCCAGATGGTCCTGGTGTTTATCTGGTGTTGTCGGTTGCTGCCCCAAAGATATAAGACTCCTCAAAACAAAAGGGGTAAACAGAGGAGGTGGACTACCTATTTACAGATCCAACTCACTAAAAATACAGTCCCCAAAACTATGCGTACATTCCAAGCAGAACATATACACCTATACTCAAGCTACTACATATGATCAGGTTGCTTCAGGGTAGTTTTACTTTAAGGCTTACAAAGGTCACTTAATTTAGGGAATTGTCTGGAGACCCAGAGGAAAAAGTCTCCTTCCAAAGCAGCAGGATGGAAGAATACACAAAAGGGGATTTATCTGGAGGCTTTTACCAGTATGTCCATCAACTTTTCTTCTTCACACCTTCTGTTCAACCATTTTCTCCTTAGTCCCTCTTACCCACCTTTATTTTTTACCTGCTTTTGGTATCCTTAGCCATTATTTAATCCTACTGAGTAATTTCTGGGCAAAAGTAGTTGTTGACCCTTATATTGCCTGGGGGGGAGGTGTGGGGTGGGGGTGGTGGGAAGGCTGCAAAGAAATTATGTTTTCAGCACTATTGTATTTATTTTAAATAAACATTTAAAAGCTTTGGAATCTAAACCCTGTTTTCCAGACCTAGTTTATTCCACCCTAATAGATAAGCAACATCAGCTCTCAGAATTTCATTATTCCATTCCATTTTCTCAATACTGCTTTAAAAGAATGTCTGAAAAAGAAACAGCCCATGAGAAGCTAGAAGTTCTTGGTGCTTTATTATATAAAATGAGCCGTTAGATAAATGTGTATTATATAATATAGAGAAACAAACCATATGTCATGGGAACAGCAGTAAATTTAACGTGGTGAAATTGAAATATGACTCTTTTATCTGGCTGAGTGAGCACGTGGCTGCACAGAATTATAATGACTTGAGAGGTCGCCAATACATTATCTCATGGAAAATTTAAAGCATGCTTTTTCAACCTATTCTCTCACCTCTAGGCTGTAGATTTGAATAACAGAAGTCAGACTTAATCAGAAGTCATCAGCCTGCAGAATGCGTGGAGATCTTGAGCTCATTTTGAATATTTTTTTTGGTTTTTTTTTTTGGTACTACCTTGAAGTTAAAGACACTTGTTACTTATCATCTCTGTACACCAGCACAAAACACACACCAACACACATATCTGCAGACTTTCTCAAGGTATTTTTCCTGGGATAGGAAGATCAAAGGCTAAATGAGTCAAGTTTCTGACAAACTTAAACGAAAGGATATTGACTGGTAGCATAAGAAACTCTAAAAAAATTAACTCAGGCTCAGGGAAAGGATTTATATCATCAATATTACCAGTTCTGCACAAATAATATTAAATAATATTTACTGAAACAGGTGAAGTTTTAGCTTTTTTTTTTGTTTTTTTTTTAAAGATTTATTTATTTGTTTCTCTCCCCTCCCCCCTGCCCTGTCCCGCCCCAGTTGTCTGTTCTCTGTGGCTATTTGCTGCGTCTTATTTCTTTGTCCGCTTCTGTTGTTGTCAGCGGCACAGGAATCTGTGTCTCTTTTCTTGTTGAGTCTTGTGTCAGCTCTCTATGCGGGTGGCGCCATTCTTAGGCAGGCTGCACTTTCTTTCACGCTGGGTGGCTCTCCTTACGGGGTGCACTCCTTGCGCGTGGGGCTCCCCTACACGGGGGACACCCCTGCGTGGCAGGGCACTCCTTGCGCGCATCAGCACTGCGCATGGGCCAGCTCCACATGAGTCAAGGAGGCCCCGGGGTTTGAACCGCAGACCTCCCATGTGGTAGACAGATGCCCAAACCACTGGGCCAAGTCCGCCGCCCTATAGCATTGTTTTAAATTCTGTTTTGTGTATTACAGAAGGGAGGCTGAAATACTGTCTCTTTCAGCAACTTTTTCTTTTATTTTTCTCTTTTCTGTGCTATGTGGCCTGTCAATCAAATTGCTCTTCTGTTACCTTTAGGAACTTCTTTGGTTGCTCTTGTTGTTCCTGTTTCCATTGGAATGTTTGTTAATCATAAGTGGCCTGAGAAAGCCAAGATCATACTTAAGGTAAGTAAGTATCCCATGGTATAGGCTAAACAGGTAAATGTTCCACAATGAGCACTGAAATTATGTGGTCTTTCCAACTGCTACCTTTATTTTTCTCCTTATGTGATTTTTCTCATTATGTGTTTTAGACATGCAGTGTACTCTTCTAGACTGCCCTTCCTTTTTCCATCCACAGGGCAAATTTCTATCCACCCTTCAAGACACCTCATTTAAACACATCTCTTGATTTTGCTCTACTTTGTACCACCACAACACCTTCTTCTTATTCCATTACACTATCTTTGAAAATAGGCCATGTCTTTCTTATTTCTATACCCATATGGTCACTTTAGTTCCTAGACCCTAATAGGTGCTATATATATATAAATTAGTAATCATTCAACCCCCTTCCACCAATGATATTCTAGCTAGATGATATGGAAATGGAGGTGGAAATGAAATAAAGATATATTCTGCTGCTGCAAGGTGGAGGGGTGTGCAAAACAAGCTAGATGATGTTCTTTCTCTCTGGGTAAAAATTGTTACACTCACCAATTTTTTTATTTTTATAACGTGAAAAGAGAAAACAACCACAATGGCTTAAATTTACATGTGTCTTTTTACTTTTATAGAGTTTTATATCCATTTTCTCATTATTACAACAATCATAAAAGGTAGTTGGGCAAGACTTTATCCTCAATTACAAATGAAGAATCTAAGATCCAGAGAATTTTCGTGATTTACCTAAGGGGTCAAAGCAGGAGTTGAATCTGGAAGCCATATCATCTAGCTCTAATTTTACTGGGTTTTCTTCCATTCTGATAAGGATAATTTGTTTGCAAGCTAGAAAAAACATCTCCAAGCTGGCTGAACATCTTACTAGCCTGGACATTATCTGTCCTACTCTTTTCTTAAAAATTAAAAATTTGACAAACACCACCTTTTTCAATGGGCTGATTGAAGCCTGTAGGCTGGAAGTACATAGAGAACTCTATTGTCATGTCTGCAAGTAGAAAAGAGACTGCTTAGACTTCTTCTCTAATAAGCTTATTTTGATTTGTTTTGCTACATAATTTTGTTCCCTTGTGCCTTTCTTCCAGATTGGTTCAATCGCCGGAATATTCCTCATTGTGCTCATAGCAGTGATTGGAGGAGTACTGTATCAAGGTTCCTGGGTCATCAATCCCAAACTGTGGATTATAGGAACGATATTTCCTATGGCTGGTTACTCCTTGGGTTTTCTTCTAGCTAGGATAGCTGGTCAGTCCTGGCACAGGTATGGTGTTTTGGGAATTTTCTTCTGTAATAGCTGCCAATTCTGGTGGCAGGTTCAAAATCATTCACTTTTAATAAGTGTTTTTTCTATTTCTAAGTAGATTGTTCTAAATAGGCTCATTCATTCCTCAATTATACAAATCCCCAGAAAGAAAATACCAACTGCTTCTTCTTTTTTCTCCAATTCTTCTGGGCCATTCCCCATGCAGTGAGGGTCACACTCTTCCATTGTCATGCTTCTTCAGGCTCCTGGCAGAGTAACTTTAACAAAAGCAGTTGGGTTGGCCTTGTGGTGTGGGAGGTTCCTCCAGCCACCAATAGAAGGAACGCATCAAAATGTGCTGAATATTGGAACTCAGTTTAGTATTTCTTGGATAAGTTAGTAAATCCCATCTGAGTCATTGAGCAGGGAGAAAAGCAGGTGTAGGAGCTGGTGCCTTTACAAGCAGTGTTCAGCGGTAGAGGGAGTACGATATTTGAGTCAGGCAGTCCTGGGCTGGCATTCTAACCATACTACTTCTTCCCAACTGTGGGACTCCAGGCCAAACACTTACTCTTTCTCTGAGTTTTCTCACCTATAGAATGAGGACAATAATGCCTACCTTGCAGACTTTTTATCAGGATTTAACCAGAAGAGCAAATCCAATAAAACAATAAAATAACTGTAACAAATATCTTGAGTATCTTCTGAGTCCCGGCTCTGTGCACTGCACTGTCACCCAGGACCTGATGGAAAAAGCTGGAATGAACCCCTTGGCCGTTTATGGAACACCAGTTTAAAAGAGGCTGTTTCTCACATGCATATTTTATTCACATTATATTTCCTTTTAATGTTCAACAATAACAGAAACAACCAAAACAGCAACAATAAACACATAATCTCTTAACATTTCTTTTAGGTGCCGAACAGTCGCTTTGGAAACCGGAATGCAGAACACTCAGCTGTGTTCAACCATAGTACAGCTTTCCTTCACCCCTGAGCAGCTGAATCACATGTTCACCTTCCCACTCATCTATAGCGTTTTCCAGATCACCTTCGCAGCAATATTCTTAGGAAGTAAGGAATAATGCTAATCACATTTCATTATGGTACTCATATTTGAGAAATCTTGGAATTGCTTAAAGAGCATTTTCTTTTTCATTCTCTTTTTCTGGAAGTGAATTGTAGGAAAAAAAAGAAAGAGGCTAAGAAACCCATAACATTATAATGACTTCCCAACTGCTGATGAAAAGATTGTCATTTTACTAAAAGTGTCTAGTGAGAATTATTTTTAAGTGAAAAGTAATGGAGCTCGATTCTCTCCATTGACTTTGTTTTCCTCAGTAATTCGGGAGACATATTAACTAACTCATTAGGATCATTTTATTGTGTGCCTTCTCAAAAGCTTCCAGGAACCCAGGACTGTTTGTTGTTTTCCAAAACTGAATCAAAACAGCCTTCTATGGGAGCGATGTGGCTCAGTGGTTGAGTGACGGAATCCCACATACAAGGTGTAGGGTTCAATGCCTGGCCCCAGTACCTAAAAAAAAAACAATAGCCTTCTTTGTTTTGTATTATAGTAGATGTATCATGACATTGGTATAATTAGGACTTATTAAGCTAAGTTATATTAGAAAGCAGATTATGTTTGTGTGCATATGTGTGTATGGTTCACATACACATTTTTTAAATGCTCATATAATTGAAGCAGTTAAAGCGAAGATGTTCTTTATTTAAACCTCTAGGGATAGCTAGCTTAATTAATGTTTTATTTTATCTGATGTAATATATAACTTTGATCCTCTCCCATTAGCACTGAATGGCCTTAATCTGGCTGAAACTTTCCCCAAAGACCTCTATTCTTTCATTCTATTTTTAGTTAAAGAAACTAGTTTTTTAAAGTTTCAAAGCATTTTAATGAGGAATATAAAGTTACAAAATACAGAGTTATAAATGCCCAGAGACACATTCTTGTTTTTCTTGTTGACTTTTGTGCCTAGCTCCAATAAGTAGTCAAATCCCCTTGGATGCTAATCATCCTCTGCACTACTGCCTTGAATGGAATTCTTGAAAATGAATTCTCTTTTCTAGAATAGGACTCTCTGTATCCATTGGAAATATTACACTCACTTACCACTGGCCCAGGAGACAGAAATCCATTGCCAAGTAATCTTGTTTTCTGGTATGATAGAGAGCTACCAATTTAGAGCTTGTTGAGATTTTGCCAAATGATTTACTAATGATATCTCACTAGACAAAGCAATGAAAGTGGACCAGTTGATAGAATAATTAAGTAGATTCACTACTTGAATAACTAACCCAAAGGGTTTAATAGATAATCAAGTCAAAGGAATGGTATAAAGGGGGATACTAGTAGTGATCTTTTCCTTTCCCCCATTTTCTTCAGTAATTTGTATGAAAACAAGGAAATTATCTTTAAGTGTTTACAATACCTGGAAATATATCTTGCTCAAGGGTTAGAGTTCTAAATATTTTTTTGGAACAAGCAACCATACCAAGAAAGAAAGAGGAAGGAAAGGAGGGAGAGAGGAAGGGAAAGAGGGAAGGAGGGAGGGAGGGAAGATGATAAATAAGAAATGTCTCAGTTAAACAAAATCAATGATGTAAGTGAGAGTTGAGGGAGTCCAGCTCAAAGATAGTTAAAAATAAAAAAGTGTTGGGATCTTTTAATTGACCACAAATTCAATTAAATTCATTATATAGCTAGTAGTTTAAAAACTGATAAGTAAAAGAAGTGCAGGGACCACTCTAAAGGAGATATTTCTCTAAATATATTAAGATCTTTGAAATAGGACCTTGTCTCTCACAGTTCTGTATTTAATGATAGTTAACATTTACCAAGACATACTTTTCTCCATGCTACATGCTGGGAACTTTACTGTTTTATTTCATTTAATGTTTGCAACTCCCCTACGAGATGAGGTAGGTAATATTATTATATCAGTTTAATATGTGAGATATTGGAATTTGAGGGGTCCAATGAATAAGACTCATCTCTTACTCTGGTGAGTTTGGAACTAAGTGCATGGTAGAAGAAAGAGTGAGAGATTTAGATTTTTTTTAAAAATAGCACTTTCAAAACTTCCTTGGGAAATGTGGCATGAATCTGAGACCAAATGGGCTTGTTAATTACTGCCCTCCCCCACTACCTCACACATGTACACACAACACACCCATAACCTATGGGATTCCCCTTGCTGAGAAAAGCCTGTCTAGGTGAGCTGACCTCAAAAATAAGCTGAGAAATGACTGCTATCAGAGACTAGTTAACTCCACAGGTCAGAGAAAAGCTGGTCATCAATCAGCTAAAGCACCTCCCCCACGGGAAACAGTAAGTGACAGGAGAGAGAGAGCCAGGAAATGTTAACTTTAGCTCAAGTCTTCCCACATAGGAACATTAAGCCATGGCCCTCGATATTGTACCTAACCTGTGGTCCATTTGTTGAAGACTAGCATATCACCTGGAATGTGGTAGGTACTGAATAAATGCTTGCTATTGTTGCTGCATACTGCCTACAGTGCCAAATGCCTGCAGAAGGTCTGTGACTGCCCTGAGGAAATATACCCAAAAGTTTTATGCTGGGCCTTTCCGAAGTTCAGTCATCCCTTTTCCATGGGCAATCGTAGAACTAAGAATAATTTCACTAAGTGATTGCGTTCTCTCATTAGCCTCCAGGCTACAGAAAATACAAACTGCTTTATGAGTCATAGATTATAATCACTATCCAAAGTAATTTTTGCAATTTACCATTATCATATTTACTTAACATTCTATGTCTTGTTTTCTAGTATATTTGGCATACAAGAAATGTTATGGAAAATCATCCAGAATTTCAGAAGAACAAAAATAAAATGGTGTCCAAGTCTATAAGATGAATGGAGGAATTCAACCAGATGAAAAGTAGGCACCTAGTGGACAAAGCAGAAGAATTCTAAGGCACATTCTTCAACTATAACTATATTTAATTATTTGTTTTGGTGAAATAGTTAGCAGAAAAGGTTGAAGTGAAATTTTTTATTCCAGTAGAATCCATATATTGGATTCAGTACTGACTTGTGCTCCAATTTTTTAATGTAACAAATGTTATAGATAGATAGATAGATAGATAGATAGATAGATAGATAGATAGATAGATAGACAGACAGATATGGAGCAGATGTGGCTCAAGTACTTGAGTACCTGCTTCCTACATGGGAGGTCCTGGGTTCGGTTACCGGTGCCTCCTAAAAACAACAACAACAAGCAAAACAAATGGAAAAACCAACTCAGTAAAGATGATGTGGCTCAGGGGTTGAGCACTGGCTTCCCCCATGCGAGGTTCCAGGTTCAATCCCCAGTCCCCAGTACGTAAATATATATATATATATATATATATATATATATATATATAAAATAACATGTCATTGAAATATGACAAGAAAATATTCTCAGACTAAACTTGACAAAGGTAACACTGAGGACCTCATAGTTCCTGAGCTCACTTCTCCCCCAAAATCTCATAACCCAGAGATGAGCACCTAAATTTTTATATAAAATAGGTGCAATGAATTATTATTGTAAAGTGATCAAGATTTTCTCCAGTATTTATGATTGTAAAAAGATTGAAGTGAAAGTCTTCCACTGACTTTTAATCATTATTTTGAAAACTTTGCAACCTATTTATTTACGTAACTTTGTAGTATAATGGGCAAATATCTGTGTTCCTATATTTTTAAAAAATAGTCTTCTCTGTTTACAATTCACAAGCAGAAATAACAGAGAGGAGCTACTAAATAAAATTCAGTAACCACATTGGAATCGGGTCTATAACTCATTAGAGATAGTGTACATCTGTTGTTCTACCTCAGGAGTCCAATGGTGCCCACTATATCTTTCAAGGAAAAACAGAATTCTGTCAAATGGTTTGAATTTGGCAATGAGCCACTCAAACCCCAGAGAGGCTTTCCTTAAGGTTTGACTGTATGAGGATGGTCTGTATCAGCTAATTTGACAGCTATTTTGGCCATACGAACACACCCACAGTAGGGCTCTGGAAGAGGAAAAGAATTCCACTACTTTAGTGGATGAATTCAATAGGGGATAATGGAAAATAAATAGAAAAGCATAAACAACAGAAAACAACTCAAACGTATAAGCAAAGTCAAATTGATATGTAACAGCAAGTAACGATCAGAATGAAGTCAGAGAGGGATCTAGGAAGTGAGTATTAAACAGTATTTGAAGAAGAGGAGGGCAAGTCCCCATGCCCAATAGTCAGGGCATTGCCAGATGAGTTTACCTGGATCATGTAAGTAGATATAACCAGAGCAAACATGGAGGATTTGACAATGGAAGCAGGATTTTATGGCAAGTGGGAAATGAGGGGTTAAGTTTTGGGTTCTCAATTACAAAATCTCAATCAGTTAAATGAATTCTCAATTAAATGAATTTCCTTTACCTCATTCTGCAGCATGATAAGGGCACGTTCTTAACTCAGTTCGTAGTGGTTTAACTCCACTTTCCATTTGGACATTTTCGAGGCCTCATAAGTTCCCTTTCAAATATTTTTACTCCAAAGGACTTTTCACATTTGGGTGATCTGAATTCAGATCCTACACGTATACCTAAGCATTACAGGAACAAGAAATGAGCTCTTAGCTCTTTTAATAGGGGTAAAGGAAGTCTGCTTTTAAGAGCTGTAACATTTATACCTTTTTATACAAGATACACATTTACAGTGGAATAAAGTCCCCATATTTTTCTATCATTAGCTAAATATATTAAAAGACAAGAGGCATTTTTAAGGGGGTGTGGAGTTTGGATTTTCCTCTGAGGGTGTGTCAAAGAATGTGATTCCAAGGGTGTATAAGGAAGACATTCAGTTCATCTGTTAAGTACCTCCTACAATTTCCTCATCAAACAGAAAATAGACAGGTGCACTGTGAAT
Organism: Dasypus novemcinctus; assembly: GCF_030445035.2. Taxonomy (NCBI): domain Eukaryota; kingdom Metazoa; phylum Chordata; class Mammalia; order Cingulata; family Dasypodidae; genus Dasypus; species Dasypus novemcinctus. The sequence continues at coordinate 31,629,320 of NC_080687.1, forward strand.
TCACATCATAATTTCAACACATCCAAAGTCAAGGGCCTGAATGCCAGCAGCTGCAGCAAACGCGGTTTTTTTTTCCTTCCTGTTGATCAAGATATGTGAAGGAGACAGAACTTGGCTTTCTTACATGATATGATATCTTGTGAGTTGTGTTTTTTTTTCCCTAACGCGTTAGAAGGAAGAAATAGCTGAGTTTTTAAAATGACAGATCCCTATTTTCAAATGAGTTTGAAAAGCTGAATAAATTATATATTTTATTGCCTCTGTATCATATTAAAAGAATATTTTATTTTAAAGACTTGAATAAATGAAAATAATTTTGTAACGTCTGGTCTATTTGAGTTTTTGTGACAACTGTCAAGATCCCTTCCTGTTCAATTCTAGGGATATAAAAAAGGTGGAGTTTCTCGGATATTAAATTTTTCTTTTAAAAACACCTGAAAGAAACTCTTAATTAAATACTCTAGTAATTAGGTCTCCCACTGAAAGTGATGAAGTTTTCCCAGGAAAATAATGCTGGGAGAACATTAATTGAAGACTCTTAAAAATGGTGGGACAATAACAGCTGATTTAAAATAATAAAAATAGTATTAAATGTACTTATTACTAAGACCAGTACTTTCTAACCTACTATGAAAAAGGTATGTGTGTGTGTGTGTACATCATCTGTATTCTTTCCACCTATATTCTTTCCCAAAATGGTCTTAAAATTGCCCCAGTGTGGTTCTCCTTTCCTACCTCCTCTCATTAACAAGGTTTCCCCACCTGTCAAAAGGAAGGCCTGATCTGTTCCATCCTTAATCTTACTTTACAATGACCCAAGGTGGGAAATCTTTTGAACAACAAACAAAGGGATGATTTAAAATGTGGGTATCTGAGAAAGGCTTCATATATCCTTCCCAGTGTATACATATTTATCTAAGGCTTCAGAATTGTAGTATTTTGTCTTCTGTTGGAATTTTTTAAATTCAGAAATATTATAAAGTGGTTTGGGAGTGATGGCAATTTCCTGCTAACAACAAAGCCTCTTCTATTGCCAACTATTTTCAAAGAATGCAGCACTCTTGAGGGTAATCCTGTGAGAGCACACAAAGGCAACTGATAGAAAAACTGAAAGAGGACACATTTTTTTTCACCCAAGAAATGACAAAGACATGACAAGTTTCTGAACCTTGTCTATCTTAGCATTGTAATTCAGAAGTGAGACAGTGAACACAGAGACCCATATTAACATATTTGTTGGAACTGAAAAATATGAAGTAAGGTATTTTTTTCTGACAGAAAGTCTAATCTTGCTGGTTGGTTGGACAAGGGCCTTTGCTTTGCCAATTGGGTAATATGAAGAGGATTTTCTACGAATCGGATGTGCCAAATCTTTAGCTCCAAATTTTTAAATATGTATGTATAACTGTCAAACATGTAATAAGATAAAAGCACTTTATAAAAACAGTTGGTGTAGAGTATATAAAGAACTTTATAACTCAATAAGAAAGCAAGCTCTCCAATGAAAGACTGGGCAAAGTATTCATTCACACTTCACCAAAGAATGGCAACTAAAGCAAATGGTACATTGCAATGGCAAATAACTTCATGGAAAGATGCTCAACAGCACTAATAATTAGGTAATTGTAAAATAAACCACTACATGGGTACTAAAATAGCTAAAATGAAAAATACTGATAATAGAAAGAGTTGACAAAGGTGTGAACTTCAACTTTCATACATTTCTGGTTGTACAACCACTTTCAAACAACTAATGCAGTGGAGGGGAGATCCAAGATAGTGGAGTAGGGACCAGCAGGCTGCCTTCCTCCTCCAGAAACTGCGGAAAGCACTATATCCATTAATATATGTCCCAGCGACTTCAGTGTTCAGTCTGTTTATATGCCAGCTGAGCCCTGAATCTCACCAGAGTTGCAGCCAGCACCTACTTTCCAGTTCATCAACTCACCCAGGACAACTAACAAAAGGATGAAGACAGACAATGACCATCCCAAAAAATAATATCTATAACTGCGAGTAATACAGTTTCATCCCTCTGCCCCCATGGAATTTAAGATACCTCTCAATTGAAAGCAGAGTAGGTATCACCATTCCAAAATCCTCAGAACTGAAGAATGAACACACATAAGGGGGAAATGCATCTCAGACCAAAGTAGACATTATTATTCTAGTAATGGAAGAACTTTTTTCATTGATATAAAGATGGTGGTCAGGAAGCGGACTTGTCCCAGTGGTTAGGGCGTCCGTCTACCACATGGGAGGTCTGCGGTTCAAACTCCGGGCCTCCTTGACCCGTGTAGAGCTGGCCCACGTGCAAAGCTGATGCGCGCAAAGAGTGCTGATGTGCGCAAGGAGTGCCCTGCCATGCAGGGGTGTCCCCTGCGTAGGGGAGCCCCATGCGCAAGGAGTGCGCCCCGTAAGGAGAGTCGCCCAGCACAAAAGAAAGTGCAGCCTGCCCAGTGAATGGTGCCACTCACACGGAGAGCTGACACAACAAGATGACACAACAAAAAGAGACACAGATTCCTGTGCTGCTGACAACAACAGAAGTGGATAAAGAAGTACACGCAGCAAATGGACACAGAGAACAGACAACCGGTGCGGGGGGGAGGGGAAGGGGAGAGAAATAAATAAATCTTTTAAAAAAAGAGAAAAAAGATGGTGGTCACCAGAGGTTCTGAGGGGAGAGAGAGGGAAAAATAGGTATAACATGGGGCATTTGGGGGGCATTGGAATTTTTCTGCATGATATTGCAATGGTGGATATAGGCCATTATGCATTTTGTCAAAACCTATAACTGTATGGTGCACAGTATAAACTATAATGTAAACTATAGGCCATGGTTAGTCACAATGCTTCAATATGTGCCCATCGATTGTAACAAATGTACCACACTAATGAAAGATGATGTTAACAGGGAAAAGTGTAAACAGCAGAGGGTGTGAGGTATATGGGAAACCCCCGTATTTTTTATGTAACTCTTACGTAATCTCAAACTTTTTTAAAAATGAAGAAAAAAATGTTTAAAAAATGTTAAAAAGTTGCATGTTATAAAGTTAAACACACAATAACTGTATAACCCAACAATCTCACTCCTGGGTATTTGCCCATTGTTACTAGAAATAAAACAATAATAACAGAAAATAGTTTCAGGGATAGGGATACAGGGAGATGATTGACTGCAAGGAAACCTGATGGAAATTTTTGGGGTGATAAAAATAGTCTATATTATGATTGTGGTGGTGGTTATGCAACTTCATAAATCTGTCAAAACTTACACACTTAAAATTGGTGAATTTCATTATATCTCAATAAAGCTGATTATCAATTGCATTGACTAAGGTGTAGTAAGGAAATTTATTCAATATTTTAATTTTCCCAATCCTTTCAAAGAATGTTGTGTTTAATTTGGAGCCTCTAAGTGAAAAAGTAATAGGTCTAAGCAGGAGCTATTTCATAGGTCTAATAAAGCCTTTCGTAGCAAACTTCCCAGAGATTGAAAAGTGAGTGATTCCAATGACAGAAACAAATCATTTGAAAGACAGGTGTTTCCAATCCTTTGCTTTCAACAAAACTGAAAGAGGAGCCTAACAAGTCATCAACTCTTGCATTGAAAAAAAAATTGATGATAGACCACCTTGTGATTGTCCTAGCATGTAACTTAGTTCAAAGTTAAGTGATGAAATATAACAAATTCCACCCATTCTCAGCACTTACTATACATCTATAAAAAAGTAGAATAAATGCTGAGCCTCGTCTTAGTCTCACAATTGCCATGAACTTTTATATAGCACTTGTAATTATGTCCCAGGTTTTATTTGAAGTTCTTTACAAATGTGAACTCATTAAGTTCCCTCAAGAACTCTGAGACATGGAATACTGTTTCCTCTACTCATGAAGAAACAGGTCCAGAGATGTTAAGTGAGTCTCTCAAGCTCACTTGCCTGGTAAGTGGCAAAACTTGATTTGAGCTTAAGAAGTCTAACTCTACGGTCTATGCTGTTAACTACAGAGGAAAAAATGTATAATATTCACCCATAGGTGAATACTGGACTTTTAAGACTTCTATGGATAGCATATTAGGATAAAAAAATCTATGGTGAAAATAGAATTAAAATATGAATTTAAGTAGAAGGAAATGTAATGTGAAAATCCCAAATATGAAGACGGAACTTTTCTACTTTTTTTTAATGGGCAGTGGATATTATATCTCTGAGGTATGTAGTTGAATACTTTTTTCTGCATTTTTTAAATTATTTTTTAATTGTTTTTTTTCAAAGACATACAGAACACAAATAATGTTACATTAAAAAATATAAGAGGTTCCCATATACCCCACACCCCACACTCCCCACTCCTCCCACATCAACAACCTCTTTTATGATTGTAGCACATTCACTGCATTTGGTGAACACATTTTGGAGCACTGCTGCACCGCAAGGATTGTAGTTTACATTGTAGTTTACATTCTCCCCCAGTCCATTTAGGACAACTCCAAGTCCCGAAAATAACATCATCTACAAATGTACAAGGTATACATAGATTTTAAAAATTCTTCTGAAGTTATGCAATTTCGTTGCTTGTAATTCCACTGATCTAGTCTCTATTGACATGCTAAGGACAGCATTTACAGGTTGGTCTGGTTATAAAGGTGGTAGGGAAGGCTAATTCTAAGGGATATTCATCTTGTCTGGGAACAAAATACATACACACAAGCACATGCACACAGAAATATAGTGCTGAACATAAGAGCGATATTATGATTATTTCAGATTAAAAATAGTCATTTATGATGTTTAAATACAATGATTACTGACATGTTGAAACAGTTGCTAAGCTAGTATTACCAGCGTGGATCTTTAAGGAGTTAACGAAAATAGTATACATTCATTACAAACAAAAAGAAACACTGAGAGGAAAAAGTTATGAAATAGTATTAAGTGAAAAACTAAATTAGTGTTTACTTATATTTATACTGAATTGCATGAAATAAGGATCAAAAAGAAAATAGAGGGGGAAGCTGTCGTGGCTCAAGCAACTGAGTTCCCGTTTACCATTTGGAGGACCAAGCTCAGTCCCGGGACCTCCTGGTAAAAAAAGAAAAAAGGCATCCCAGACCTGAGTGGCTCGGAAAGGCGCAGGCCCCTGAATGGCGAAGCAACACACCAAAAAAATGATGACACAGCCAGAGAGAAAAAAAAAGAGATTAGAGATTCTGTACTTTAGATGGATGTACAGTTTATGACTATGCTCCAATAAAATTGATTTGAAAAAGAAAAAAAGAAATTGGAAGCATAAAAAAGAATTTTGTGGGTGTTTTTTTAATGAAGTGAGGCTGCGAGTTCTTTTTTCAATTTTTTCTCTACAATGCTATGTGAAAGTGAAATAAAATCAAGAGAAAATAAAGAAACATGAATACTAGTCTCGAGAGTTACCATAGGTCTGCTTGGGTCAATATGCAGGTCTGGATAAAGGGGGAAGAAAATAAGCTTGGATGACCCTACAGCTTGCACCATTTGCACCTTCTCTCTTCCTTACTGGCCCACGCGTCTCTTCCCCTATACCAGTAAAGCACAGGCTCCCCAGGTTTGGCAAATGCTATTGACTGGCTAACCCAACACTCATTTCCAATCTCCTTCTCCTTTTCCACCTCAACTAAACACTCACTTCTTTACTTGCACCAAAGGGTAGTCATGTTACACGGTTCTAGCCAATTACACACATGCAGAAATCTCTTGGGAGATTCTGGTAAAGCTTTCGGTAAATGTTACTGATGTTGTTATACAGGTAATAAATGTATATGGCACTGCTCCTTCCCCCACATCCTTCTGCCTGAAATACAAATGAGCACCTGGTTCTGCAATAGTGACATGAGGGAATGCACAAAGAATTATCCAGATGCCAGTCCTAGCATTGAGCCACTGAACCAACTGCTTACTTCTAGACATACAGATAGCTGAGAAATATAAACACCAAGTTATTTAAGCCACTGTTGCCCAGATATTTGTTACTTACAACTAAAAATATTCCTAATTTACAGACCTGGTGATCAATATAACTACACTAGGGAAATATACACATACAAATACCTGAGAAAGCAACAGTGGTAGAGAAAAGGAAGCTTAAAGAGATGGGGGAAATATCAAGACAAAGTTCCTCATATAAAATTTTGCTTAGGGAGCAACGAGATGCTAAATTCCAAAAAGGCAATGACTATAATATTTAATTTGCCATATCTTTCATTATCACAAAAGAAACATAATAAATACTTTTGAAATTGAGTATGTTGGCCCTGACTCAGCTCATGACAAATATTGCTTATTTTCATGCCAAAAACCTTTCCCTATAGACTTATTTTAAAAGTAATAAACCTAGAAGTTGCAATATATAGGACTGTTAATTATTATTTCTGAGTAGATACTGCCAATATTTCACTTTGTATATAGCAAACTTATAATAATTTTTATTAATTCTTCCCAAACTACGCAAATTTCTTTAAAGGATAATTGCATTATTTATCTGCTATAATGAAAATGAAGATCTGCCATATACAATTAGGTTGTGGGGAAGTGAGCTTAAAGGACAAAAAATAAAAATAAAAATTATGTAATTCTAATGTATAATAATAGTTTTTAAAGCTTCCAAACACATATTTATTATATTGGATTTCTAACTGTGCACAAAGTCATCACTCAGAGTATTCTAAGACTATTGAGTAAATATGCATTAGGCATGTTTTTAAGCACTCATTATTAACTCAGCCAACCAGAACGAACCCATTAACAGTAAGCTTATCTGGTTTATCAAGTGAATCTAGGCTAGGTTCTCAGAAATGTGCTTAAATGTTATGTTTATTCATTAGACCTTGCTAGAATTCTTGAGTAGCATATTCATTATTCCTGGGATTTTTTAATGTACTGTGTCAAATGATAGTCTCCAAAATGCTAAAGTGATATGATTATCTTTTATAGCCCAGGTGTTAATTTTCATGGCACAATGGGTTATGAATGAATCACTAACATTATGAAGAGTTTTTCTACCTTTGGTCTCTACATTCCCCACATATTTTTCCCATACTTTTCAGGACCCCACCCCTTCATTCTTACTAGGACACTTGGTCTCTTCTTCCTCGCCTAGAGATTTCACTCTTGAGCCTGAGAAATTTCCCCAAGCCAAACATTGTTGCCTCCTCCAGGTCACTCAAAAGCACCTCTGTTTAAAGTTGCTCCTAAATCCAGCCTCCTTTATAAATACTCTCCAAATTAGAGGCAAGGAAATGAAAATAAATTCACTGTCCAGCATGAACAGGTATCTCTAAAGGAGTCACTTTTATCTTACACATGATATATACCATGTCAATTAAGATGATGTAAATCATTTAATTTTCTGATTTGATTATGTCCTTATTCTCTACCTCCTCTAAACTCTCATAGTTTTTATTATCTGCACTCTCATTTATGACTCTCCAATGGCTTTCTGTTTGGTTTTCTTTCTCCTTCTCCCAGCCTCTCAGATAGTTAACACTTGATAAATACTCATTGAATGATAGTTTTAAAGTTTCATAGATCTTTAAAAGACTCAAAGTATTGATGTTTCTTTTCCATGTCACCTGGAATAAGTGTTCTTGTACTCGTCTTTCCAAAAATCATTAATCCAACAACATATTTCCTAAGTCACAAAATACACATTGTTTATAGGTACCAGCAGGTCACTTGTAATCACGTCTCACTGTTCATAGCAAATGTTTCCTGCTGAACAAACAAGCATTTCTCTAGGGCTCTTACTTAACGCTTAATAGAATTATCAAGAATTTCTTGGAAAGACTTGTAACTAATAATGGCAGCTACAAAAAGTCAAACTGTGTCATTGTGCCTGTGTGTATATGTGCACACATGTGTTTCAAGTGTCTAATTAGTACAAACAGGATTCTGGTGTTTATGCAGAAGGCTTTGTTACATGAGAAACAACACTATTCTTACAAAGGCACATATTTAAAGGAAAGATGTTTTGACTATAATTTAAGTGTGTGTTGTCTGTCTTACTGGAGCTTGCTTCCCTTTGTTTATTATACTCTTGTCTGACAATTTAGAAAAGACCATGTCCAGTAGTTTCTATTCAGCAGCTTCATTTCCCAAGGTAATATGCTTTAAGTATCTAGTCCTTGCCCCACCCCTTCTACAACTCTCTTTTTCAAGGACTTGACCACTTTTATAGACTTGTAAAGAAGCTGTACTATACCTGATGATGATGATGTACCTCAGTCGTACACTTAAAGTTCTGTTCATGCCACACTTCATCTTATCTCTTTTTTTATTACTCTATTTTATAGTCATTGGATTATTACTGAATCATAAACCTAAGGGGGGGAATGTTCCATTTAAAAATATCTTTTATACTATTGGGGGATTATACCCATATTCTGAATCTTCATAATACATTGAATGTCAGTTTATTAAAATGCCTATGTGTCTTCATACAAGGCATTGTAGTATTTCAACCTCTATAGTATTCCCTCCACCAATATGTCACCTCTATGAGGACAGGGGCCAAGTATCTAGGAGATGCTCAATAATATATATTAAATAAAAATCCATGAATATTTATAGTTAAAAATCTTGGTACATGAAATATCTTGCTTCTTTCATTTTCCTCCAATTTTTCTGTTCCTTAAGTCTTTTCTTTGTCTTTCCATGATCCCCATATTAGCAGTGAACATCTCTATAAACATTTAGTTCTTGACTCTATGATCTTCAACTAGAGTAAATTAGTAATTCCCTCAGGAAATGAAACAGATTAATGGCTTTTATTTTACAATGTGATTGACTTTACTATCTGTATGTCCAACCCTGACTTCTCATGTAAGCTCCAGTCTCCAATCTCTAATTGCACAGAGGGCACTACCACTTTAAAGCAGGACCTGTCCTCTTTACTTTAAAATTGGATCCAATTACCTAAGTCCATTCTTTCTATTAATGGCAATGCCATTCTCCCAGTCAGCCTGCCTTGAAAACCTGGAGTTATCTTCTACTCTTCCTTCTCCCTTATCCTCTAAAGCCAGTCAGCTAAAATGACCAGTTTGGTCTTACTTCAAAAACCGTCCTAAATGCAGCCTCTCCTCTTCATTTCCATCACCATATTCCAATACTGACCCTCACGTTCTCATATCTGGACAACTACATTTGCCTCATAGTTTCCCTTCCCTCAGTCTTTTCTTCCCTCTAAAATTCTGGACACCCAACACCTGGCAAGATAGCTAACTAATATGAGGAGTAAATTGCTATTTGTTAAACGAACAAGTGGAAGAATTAAATAATGCCTAAATGCCCTATCATATGATGTGCCTTGGATATTGAGTTCATCATAGTCATTCCTGTCCCAATACCTCCCAGCCCTGGCTTCAAATCTGTCTACAATCTGACTCCAACTTTTACCCACTATTTCCCAAGTAGCTTCTTTCCTGGCTAGTTTCTTGTAACCAGGCCAGTATCTCTAGCTCTAAAAGCAGCACTCCCTCTTTTTCACACACACAGCATTTGCCCATTACTTTCATGAACAGACATCTTGAATGACATGTGTCCCTCATTAACTCCCATCTTCTCTAAATTCCTATAATAGTCCCTACACAATAATAATAAATTTTGGCATTCTAACCTGCAATGTCACTTCACTAATTTTTGCACATATCTTTTTTCTGCTATATTTACATAATCCTAGAGGACAAAGACCATGTCTTAAGGTGTTAGCTTGTCTGACTATGGTGATTTAAGTGACTAGTTATTTCTCTAACTCTTTATGCTTCTCTAGACTTGCTGTGAAGAAAAAAAGGAAACAAACCTTAAAATAGAACAAAATCTACACATGATAGGCTTTTAAAGGAGAGCAAACCAATTAATAAAACCAATTTATTTATTAACATGAATCATATACTCAAGGGGACCTTTATCAGTAGTGCTCCTTAAATGTTTATGTTTATAGCCATGAAATAGAACAAAAGTAAAAAATCAGAATTAGAAAGAGAATGTTTTAATTTTTTATTATTACTTCCTGTAATGTGCAAAATTCACTTACTAGCTCTGCTTTTTAGCAGCCCAGTTGAATGTGGAAAATATATATACACACTAACTCCTGTTCTTATATAATAAATGTCTAGAGAAATCTATTTCATTTGAAGGTTTTCTGTGTACTTAAGGATAACAAATCTGCACAACCTGTTTTTTTTTAAAATCTAGTAATAGTAATGTCAAAAGAATGACAATAAACACAGATAGAAATCAGATATCAAAGAAAGCACCATATAATTTTATTAAGGATGCTTGTTCCTGCAACTCAAAAGTTGAAAATGCTCTTATCGGATAAGTTTCAAAGATAAGAGGAATGACTGAAGATAAGAGTTTATTTTTGACCCTCCAAAGACTGGCAGGCATTTAGTAAAGTATTAAAAATAATAAAGGAAATAACTCACATTTTTCTCCTCAGGAAATATGCCGCTGTTTACGGAAATAATTCCTCAGTCTTTAGTGTCTGTTTTTTCAGATAATTATTTCAGTATTCAATTGATTTTGTTGCTTAGTATTGAAATAAGAGCATGCGGAAAGATTCTAGACTAAACCATTAAAATGCGTGCAGAGTCAGCCCCGGGAAGTACTGTGAGTGAATTCTTTGAGCCCTCTCCCTCCCCTGCACTCCGCCTCCTTTCCCTGACAGGTGCTCACTGTGGGTCATTATATGGTTCCAGTCTTATCTCCTACAACTTCCCCAGAAAACCTATTCTCCAGTAAAGCCAATCCACTCGATATTTTACAGTCACTCCTCAGGCATACTCCATTCCATGTCTTTACGTGAACCACGTCTGTGTCCTGGAACATCTTCCCCTTGCCTCTCGACCTATCCATATTGTACCCAACATTTAAGGTCCCACTCAAGTCCCACCTCCTCTTTGGAATCTTCGAGGGTCTCACCAGTCTTTTCTGAAACTCTACGGGGTGATAATATTCATGCAAATACTAGGTCCTCTCTCCTCAAATAGATTTGTATTGCCGGGTAGATTGACCCCATGTTTATATTTCAACCACAAATAACTTGCGCCAAAACCTTAATGAAAATGACTAGCAATCCCTTTAACTTCTTCTTTCACTTTTCTGTGTAGAGTGCCTGATAAGTTCTTCACATCTTATTTGCTGCCTTATGTTTTGCTTAATTTTTGTTCAAACATCTCTCATCTCCCTGACAAGGGTATGAGCCACTTAAGAGCAGGGCCATGTCTTAGATTCTATGGCTCAAACATCAAGACTAGCAGTATCATACATAGTGAAAGAAATAACTGGAAACTCAATAAATATCTGTTTAATAAATACAACACAGCGGTAAAGAGACTTAGAGAAAACTGGGACCAAATCATGGATTTGCCACTGACTAGCAGTAACAGTGTGACCTTATCTTTGTTATTTACTCTCCACCAGACTCAGATACTGCATCTGTAAGACGTGGGTATCATCTGCTGTTAGGAGTTGTGCTGTTGGCAGTGGTGGAGGCTGTGCTAGACAGTCTCCTAGCTCCTGTAACTGGAGGAACGGCTGTAAACCAGGTGAAAGATAATTCTTTAGGAAATTTTAACTGTGGTATTAACTCAATGCATAAAACGTACTGACTCTTATCGCTGTACTGATGTTGATATTCTAAACTCATAAAAAGAAAAGTATATGGGAAGGCAATAAAATCAAAGGAAAGGTGCAACATTTATAATATCTATGTTTGCTCTTAAAAACCCAAATATTGTCAGGACCTGGAGTTGTCCTGGGTGGTACTGCAGGGACAGTTACTGGACATTGTATGTCCTCCCATGGCCCACTGGGTGGATTGGGGGAGAGTGTAAACTAAATGTGGACCTTTGACCATGTGGTGCAGCAGTGCTCAGAGATGTATTCACCAAGTGCAATGAAAGTCCCATGATGATGGAGGAGGTTGTTGTTATGGGAGGAGTGGGGTGAGGGGGCTTGGGGGGTATGTGGGGACCTCATTTTTTTTTAATGTAGCATTAAAAAAAATAAAAATAACTAAATAAATGATACCACAAAGATCTTTACTGTCAAATATCACTTTATAATTGATGGGCATACAGCCTCCGTTATGAACAATATGCTGAGCTCTGGAGATGATTTTATGGTTCATTGCAGTCCTGGTCAAAGTCTTTAACCTCATGACACTTGCTTTAGTAAAAAATTGCAAAACCACCTTCAGTTATTTCAAATCTAACAACATTTCTTGTTTTTTGGGATTTTGAGTCTATTCTGCAGTTTAGAGGTCTACCAAAAAGTTACTTAAGCAGCCAAGTGTCAAGTTTTTTGTATGCTAAAATTTGCATGCTTGAGTGACTATCTGATTCTCACATGCCAAAAAGAATTAAAGAAGCAGGAGTAAGTTTAAAATTGTCAATTCTTTTTTCTTTTTAAGTCATTGCAAGCAGTTCCTATGCATAATTTGTTTTCCATTATGCAGACTTGAACATTTTGTTTACCACTGTTCAGATGGAGTGTTTCTATTTAGAAAATCTTCTGAGCTTCTATGAATTGATTAAGAGTGAAATTTCAAAATGTAAAGAGTAGTGAATATTTAGTGAAAGAGGAAGTCATGACCAACTATGAGTATGGACATTAAGTGTTCATAGCCAGGAGGTGAACTGACTCTGGACCTCCATGCATCTAAACATTATTTATTTACCAAACAAACACTGCTCTCAAAATTGGAAGTAGATCGCTTGTCTTCTTTTAGGGTACAGTAGACTGCCTTTTATATTATGATTCTTAATTTAAAGGATCTCATTAGCATATCAGAGAAGGGAAGCATTTGCCACTCCAGAAAATTGGTCTGAACATAAAGGAAAGAGGTTAAAATCAATATCTCACCAATTTGATATGATCAAATTAACTCTTTGGCCATGATCTTTAAAGGTATGAAATAACAGTGTCTCCTCAGAGTCATTATTTAATACTCCCCATTTTTCAAGACCTCAAATATATTATCTTAGCTAACATCAGCTAGTCAAGCCTCTATGCTATAAATACATAAATGATTTATTCCTTTTTTAACTTCTATTTGACTATTTTTGTCATCTTCCTGCCATGTGGCAGTTTGAGATTATTTTATGACTCCCAAAAAGAGAAAGATTTTGTTTTTAAACTAATCTATTCTTGTGGATGTCATACCCTTTGATTGCATCAAATTCAGTTGGGGGCTCTTTGATTAGATTACTTGAGGAGATCACTTTAGGGCTTTTGATTGGGCTACATTAGTGGGACATGATTCATGTTCATTTTCTGCCCTCTTGTTGGGTCTGATAAAAATGGAGACACCGAGAAAGACAGTCAGACACAGGAATAGGAAGCTGCCATTTTTGATCCTGCCATGTGAGAGAGGAGTTAAACATGAAACCTCGAAGAGACTGGACCCACAAAGCAGCTCAAGAGGAAAGAGCCCTGCTTTATGCCTGAAAGCTTGCAGCTGACCTCAGGAAGGAAGCAGAAGAGATGAGAATGATATAGGGAGCTCAAGAAGAGACAAACTCTATGCCTGATAGCTGACAGCTGAGCTCCAAAAGTTGGGCTCCAAGAGATGGTAGATTCTGAAGGGGAAGGCAGAGACCTCGGCAGAGATCAGCAGCCATCTTTGCCATGTGGCAGCTGGCTTTGGTGAGAAAACATCCCTAATGGTGCCTTGGTTTAGACTTTTCATGGCCTTGGAACTGTAGGCTTTTACTCCAAATAAATCCCCTTTATAAAAGCCAATCCATTTCAGGTACCTTGCACCCACAGCCCTTTGGCAAACTAAAACATCCCTCCTTAGAATGTTCTTTCCACTTTCTCTACTAAATCATGTCCCCTTTACAAATTCAAGAAATAGACTTGTTTCTCCCCCCAAAAAATCTTCTTACACATAATTTCAGTCATGATGACCACTCTAATAAAGAGCATCCCAACCAGTCTCATAAAAGATCTATGTTATTCTAAAATATGAATGCCCTCAATAAATATTCATTTATTATGCACCTTGCATAGAGCATCTATATAATTAAAATTTGGTGATTGCATAAAATTTCCTTTAGCTTCTAATTTCTCTACATGAAGAGTCTTTCCAATATATTATCATTCTCTATTAGTGTAAATTTTGGCCCACCAAATGTTGTTATGAATAGAAGTCAGTTACAAAGTTATAAACACCATTAGCAATGCTAAGAAAAATTGTGTGGGGTTCTCAGAAAGAGAAAAGCAAAGGCTTAGTCATGTAATAGCATGAGCCATTTACAAAGGAATATGGACTAACAGAACAGATGCTTAGCAAAGCAAGCCTCACTTTCATAAGAAAAAAACAAAAAAGAGTGGTCAAATCATTGACAAGGAACATCAGCAATAGACAGATCCAGGAAGTTTGTACAGAGGTGACTTCCAGGTCAGTCATCCAATGGGCATGGACCATCCAAGTAATTACAGTCCTCAGCCTTCTCCTAGAGGCCTCCTGGGCCAGAAATGGTAGAAACTGGGCATAAACTTTTCAAATTATGCCAGTATCCTGGGATTTACCTGGAACAGAACCATAGGGAAGCTGGAACAGAAGCTGTTTGTTCATCTGCCAACATTTACTTCAGCATGAAACGGCCAAATAAAAAGTGCCAACAAATTTTTGAGAGAATTACCATTAGCTATAAGAGTAAGAGAAGAACTGAGTAAGAATTAAAATATATATACTTATAGTGCCCTTTCTGAGTTCAGTGCATCAAGTCTTGCCTGATTCTTGATAGTAGAAAATATTCTTTCATTACTTTTTTGTCATAATCATCCCCAGGATTAGACCTTAAGTCAGACCTTGAAAAACTATTAAGGCTATTTCCCACATATGCACAGCAATACTGAGAAACATAAATTTTAAAAGGAAAGGACAGCAATGTACAGAACCTAAATTCAAAAAATATAAGGGTAAATATACATCTTTGCTTATTAAGCTTCATGTCCCTTTCAACTGAATGTCTTGTTAAAGGAATGCTTAAGTAGAATTACTTGGTTACTGGCCCCAAAATACAGTTTTCTATATAAATGGATCTCAATAAGAGATCACTTGAGATAAGTGGTTCAGAATTAGGTGCTTAAGGGGCTTCAGTTTTAGTGAGGAGAGTAGAGGTGCCCTCTTTACTGAATTGCAATAAAGATTTACAAGTAATTAAATGCCACGAACCTTTTTTTTTTCTTGATAATATATGCAGCCAGCACTGCATTGGCGAGTAGGTACTTAAATTTATAGATTCAAAGCAGAGGAAACTTGCTGACAGGTGACACAGATCATCTTAGTAGGAAAACATTCTTGAAAGCAATTTTTTCATCATGTTCTCAACATCCTCTTTCCCACCTAAGCACACAGCCTCAGGAACTGCCAGCTCTTCGGTACTGACAATCTATTAGCATCAATAGAATTAATACTGAGGATATTGAACAGAAGCCCTCTTTGGGCTTAACTACAGTAACTACATTTTCTGTCTACTGTGCCCCTTTCAACACGTGCCTTATTATGCACAAATACTCAGATGTCCCCTTGCAGGCATGCTTGCTTATGAATGTGAGTCAGCAGCCAGTTAGGCTTGGTTGGAAATTCCCCCAAGCAGCTTCATCAGTGATCTTACCCAGTACTATCTAACCCTTGAATGTAAAGTAGACCAGAAAGAAAGCAATATGTCCCCAGTAGTCTAATTACATTTTTATTTCAACACATTTCATATTTTGGTTTTGTGTTTCACTCTTATTAAACTTAATAATGTAACACCATAGCTTTTTTTTTTTTTTAATTCTACATATACACACACAAATAAGAAAAGTTGAGGGGGGAGGTCAGACACTAAAAGTGTGATATCTCCAGTTACAGCCAAATTCCTAAAGGTTTAGCCCATTAAATGGCCAAGCAAAATAAGACACAATCAATCCTAACTTCGTTTTCTAAAGTTCTCACGTGTAGGTTTATAAGGACCTAGAGGGATGAATTAATCTCAATTGTGTCTTGTTTAATTTGGCCATTAAAAGAGCTAACCCTTTTCTAACTTGGCACTGGTTGTAGATATCACACCTCTACTTGTCTGAACTTGATTCTT
This sequence comes from Dasypus novemcinctus, assembly GCF_030445035.2. NCBI lineage: Eukaryota > Metazoa > Chordata > Mammalia > Cingulata > Dasypodidae > Dasypus > Dasypus novemcinctus. Next base: position 31,645,446 of record NC_080687.1, read on the forward strand.
AATGTGACTTTTTCAGTGCACATTAAATGTTTCTGATTTGGTATCACTCTAAAAGAATTTGTAAGTGGTTTCTTTGTACTAATGTCTGGATTGATCGGGGTCAGGTGTGTTTGGTGGGTTTCCACTATTAAATTATTTCACACCCCTTTTGCCCCCACCTATGACTGCAACCTCAAAGTTCATCTTCTGTGTGGGAGGTCAAACTATTCTAAGATCAAGCACTGGAGAAGTTCAATGCATTGCAGTTACCACGAAACAAAACTGATATACTGCTTTGTCAAACAAATGTATTATCTTTGCCAAGAGCTTTTCATTAACACTTTATACTTGGAAAAAAAATATAGAGGAATTGCCTATTCTGGTAGATGGAATGCAGAAATTAAGTTCTTATTTCAATTTCTCCATTTATTAAATGGATAGACTATAATTTATTGCATAATTACCTAGTTTATGATTAAGTATAAAGAAAGAGGATTGCATTAAGCTCTCCACTACTTCATGGAAATTCATGAAGCAGGAGAAACAGGTAAGGAATTGGGAGACATTGGGTGGCAGATATAAAAGTATATGGGTAGGGAAACAGATGTGGCTCAATCAATTGGGCTCCCATCTACCATATGGGAGGCCCTGGGTTCACTTTCTGGGGTCTACTTATGAGGGCAGGCTGGCCCGCACCTGCAGAGAGCTGACAGCCTGCGCCCACAGAGCACTGGCACAGCAGGATGGTGCAGCAAAGGGAGATAAGCGGACATAGAGGAGTGCTCAGCAAGTGGACACAGAGAGCAGACAGCAAGCGAGCGGCAAGGGGGGGATAAATAAATAAATAATTAAATTTTAAAATCTTAAAAAAAAGTATACGGATAGAAAGTACTGGATAAAGTATCAGGGATGTCGACAGTGAGAAAACTAGAGATGAGGGTGCACATCAAGGAGCAACAGAAATGAGATTGTGGAGCTCGAAGGAGCTCCAAATATTGAGAGCCTCAAAAGCCAGACAGAGGGATGTGGGCTGAACGCAGTCAGCAAGGGGCTCCTCAAGAAAGTGGCAAAATGAAAGGGTGTCTTTGGAATATTATCTTAATGGTAATGGAGTGCAGGGTGAAATAAAAGGGAATGAGGCTGAGAGCAAAGAAGCATGGTGGGAAGCACTTTCTACCATCCATACCTAATTCAGTGAAGGCAATGATGAGAAACATGACAATGGCAGTGGAGAGGAGAGGGTGAATCTAATGGGTATTTCTAAGGCTCAAACAACCGTATCCAGTGATTGAGAATAAAGGGAAGAGTGACCAATATCCCAAAATATGGTTCTCAATTCATCTATTAAAACAAACAAAAAACAAAACAAAAACAGAGGAGAACCTGGAGTAAGCAGATTAAATTTCTCAAAAAAGCGCAAACATGATTATTATAATCATCATCTTCTTCATAATTAATATAGAGCACTCATGGATTAGCCCATCGAAGATTAGGAAATCTGAAGAAAGCTGTTCAGTTTTGGTTTAAATCTGAGTCCTATCTCTAACATCAGTTTCCAAGAGAATTGCTGCTCTACACCCTTGCTTTCACATGGAGCAAAACAGGAATAAATTGCAAAACACTCCCTTACTTCTCTCATAAGTTTGGTGTGAGTATATGAAACAACATTTGTGAATGGCTGGAGCACTGCAAAAAAATAAAATTGCCATTTCAGCATAAGAATTAATATGCCCAGACACACATCTGTTATTAATAAGCATTCAGGATCAGTTGAACAACTGACTTTGACAAACTAAACATTTTCCATCAGGAACTTCAGGAATCATAACTAGAGTTTCATCATTGGGCCATATAATTAGTTCTTAAAAGAATAAACTTAAAATTTAGGTATTTAAATTTTAAAGTTTCCCATATTTATTCAAATGTTTTAATAGAGATGATCTCAAATTTATAAATGACCTTCTTTCCTTTTGGCCGTATGTGTTTTTATGTCTACAGTCCCTCAAAATATGCCTGAAAGGTAAGCAAAAGAAAATATTGTATTCATCAGACCAAAAAAAATTATTTAGGTATTTCTTCATAACTAAAAAATCATATTTGATGAACTGATCATACACACACACCCACATATATATATAAATGTATATACCCAATCATCTAACTCAGAATTTTAGAAGTAGAAATAATTTTTAGGTCATCTAGTATATATCACTTTTATCTGGCAGATGAAACAATAGAGAATTTTATATACTCACATTTCACAGAAGGAAAACACTAAGGCAGAGAGATAAAGTAATTTAGACAACGTCATCCATCAGGTATGTAGCAGAACTCATATTTAAGTGCATGTCTAAGATTCAGGCTCTGTCCTTTCTAACTCGAAAGCACATGATCTTTTCATTATGTTGTGCTGCTTGTCTTCACAGCCCAGAATCCTGGGAACAACCTTATGAACCCGGAACCATCCCAAGTGAACTAGGCAAGGCTACTCTGGACCTAAAACCATTCAACAAATTTAAGGCAAAATGACTCTCCAAAGGGGCCACTTGATTTGGAGAACACCCAAACTCCTACCTACCAAGGTATTTCCAGATCAGATTCCTCATGCAGTTGCAGAGCTACGCTCAAGACCAAAGCTGAAACGCTGGTTTCCTCCCACCTCCCCCTTCCTCTGGCTTTTGGGAGCTAAGGAAGTCTTGCCTTACTTGCCCTCCAGCATTTGTTCTGTGATTCCCCTACTCCCCTTGCCTTCGTGCTGTAGCCAGCTCTTCAGCTATACCTTCTCCAGTCCGCCAGGCACTCCGCACCTCTGCCTCACTCAAAATCAAAACCTTGGCTTCTGAAAGGCTCCTTTCTCAATAGCCAAGTGTGACAATCTAAATGTGAAAAAGAATTTTCCAAAGTGTTTCTCCAAACCCACAAATAAAAAGGCTTTCATGTTCAAATAAGCTACGGAAACTTTGTTGCCTATAGTCCCATCTTGGAAATTCACTCTACAAACACTTTGGGGAATTTTATGCTTAAAAAATAGAAAAAAAGAAAAAAGGCGAAGGAGAAAGTGAGGAAGGAGAGGAAGAGGCCAAGAAGAAGAATGTTTCTATTTTACCTAATATTTGCCAACTTAATCGTAGAAGCTTTTGTTTACATAACAATGCTCAGAAATAATATTCAGTAAAAGAAATTTTAGGAAAAGTTGCATTAAAGTCTTGTGGCAGTTTAAGATCATTGATAAACACAAAAAGATAAGGATGTTTGTAAACTAGTCTGTTCCCCTGAGCATGATATCTTTTGATTGTATTAAATTCAAAGGTTTTACATTTACTTGATTAAATCAAGATTAGGGCTTTGATTTGACCATATCATTAGGGTGACTCAGGGTTGAGTCCCTGTCCCCTTGGTAGGCTATATAAATGGACACTCACTCAAGGAGAACACACACTAAAACGCGGGGCAGAGGAGAGAACTTAGTTTTGATGCTGAGAGCAAAGTCATTCGCCTGATAGTTTGCAGCTAAAGAGACCAGAGCCCCAAGAAGGTCCAGAAAGCAATGAGCTCTCCAGCCTACAGCTGCAATTGGAAGAAGCTGGAACCACAGAGCCTTAAGAGGAAGAGGAAGCCTGAACCCTTGCAGATATCAACAACCCTCTTTGGTGAGAAAGAAACCTTGAGTTGGACTCTTTTGGGCCTTGTAACTATAAGCTTTTACCCCAAATAAATACCCTTTATAAAAGCCAACAGGGAAGCGGACTTTGCCCAATGGATAGGGTGTCTGCCTACCTCATGGGAGGTTCACAGTTCAAATCCCTGGCCTCCTTGACCCATGTGGAGCTGGCCCATGCGCAGTGCTGATGTGCGCAAGGAGTGCCCTGCCACGCAGGGGTGTCCCCCACATAGGGGAGCCCCACACACAAGGAGTGCGCCCCATAAGGAGAGCCGTCCAGCACAAAAGAAAATGCAGCCTGCCCAGGAATGGCGCCGCACACACGGAGAGTTGATCCAACAAGATGACGCAACAAAAAGAAACACAGATTCCTGGTGCCACTGATAAGGATAGAAGCCGTCACAGAAGAACACACAGCGAATGGACACAGAGAGCAGACAACCTGGTGGGTGGGGGGGGGATAAATAAATAAAAGCCAACAGATTTCTGGTATTTTGCATGTTTAATACAGGCCTTATACCTGTGATTGGAATAATGTGCTGTTTGTCCCTGATACTGTATTTGTAATTTAACTTGAACTTAGAAATACATCTTAACCCAAGGGAACCAGTCCATGTAGAGAGAATTTATATAAACGACAGTCCCCTGACAAAGATGGTGAGTGGCAGTCTTTCTTGGCCCACCAAAGGTAATCAGGAAATGTAAACAGCCTGGCATGGGATGCCCTGCAGCCTTCCATGGCTTGAAACACCGTGAATACCCACCAGGAGTTCAGGAGTCATGATGGCAAGAGCTTAGTACTAATCACATTTTTCTACATAAAATTATATGGATATGAAATCCCTGAGAAGAAAATGGAAATGATACAGTTTATCACACAGTTTTCTTTCAGCAGCGTTTATTGAAAAAAGCTTTATCACATGGAGTCCTTTTGAATTGTGTTTTGATTTTGTAGTTTTATTTATTCATGCTTTCCTGATGTCAGGGTGTTGTGAGAGCTTGAAGTTCTATTTCAGACCCATCTAATTGTATTTGGAAAGCTCTATGAGAATAGTCCCCACCATGTGGGTTATATGCGTTGGCTGAGCTCTGGGAAATGGCTTCAATTGCTTCCTGCAGGAGCCTTCTCAACAGGCAGCCTGTCCTCTTAACACCACAGTCTTCTCAACAACTTGCTCAAACTGAGCCAAATAACGCCTGATTGACATACCGCAGGAAGACCCCTCTCTCTCTCCTCATCTGTGTTCAACTCCTTCTACTGAAATTATACTGCTTCATATGTGTTCTTTGTAATCAATACCTGATTATTCAAGGCATCTATTAGCCTGTCCTTTTGTTTCTCCCCCTCCTACATTTGTTGCCTACCTTTTTAGTGCCTTAGTAACTCATCCGCAGCATCAGCACTAGATGGACTGGACAGTAAATAGAGGTAAAATTCCCTCTATCATAGCCTCATTTGCAGGGAGAATGGGAGAGGAAACTGTCAATGGCTCACTGAGGCTTCAGGCTAGCTCTCGATTTTGTCTAGTTGCTTCTTTCTCTGTCACCCCTAACATTCATGCATTCATCAGAAAGAAAATTCAAGTGCTGCTTTACTTACAACAGGAAGAAGTATGACTGATTATTTTTAACATGGACTTTTGATGTAATTGGATACACAACCTTATCACAAAACAAAATGTTAAATAATGGCACAGTTGCAAAACAGCAAATGATATCTCAGGATGACATTTTATTAGATAAACTCACTTTTCAAAAAGCATTATTTTCCTCCTACTTTGTGCAAAACAATACACTTAAGGCTAGGGATGAATAGTTGAAAGAGCAATCCCTGTTCTCCAGCAGCTCAATTAAAGTCTAGCCAGGGAGACAGAAAAATTAACAAGCACCTGTAGTATATGGGGACCAATGCTTTGAAAGAAGTATTTCAAGAGTGCTGAGGGAAAACAAATGCCAGCCTAGAGGGGTCTGGAAAAGCTTCTTGTCTGAGATGAGTCTTAAAGACAAGAGAAAGATTGCCAGGGGGGAAAAGGGAGAAGAACATTTCAGACAGAGAGAAGAAAAAACAGCTTAGAAAGTGAGGATAAAAATATTGCATCCAGGGACCTGGGATTCATTTGTCCTGGATGGAGCATTTGTTGCATATGAGGGCTACAGGGAATGATGAAGCATAGAGAAGATAGCAGTCCTACCCTGGAGGGTCTAGGATGTCCTACAAAGAAATCTGGACTTATCTTTAGGGTATGGAGAGTCATGGTAGCATTTTACACAATGAGATCACATAATTTAATTTGAATATTACAAAAACCACTGCAGCAGCAATATAAGATAAATTAGAGTAAGACTTGTCAAGAAGCAAAGAGAGAGGGTGAACTAAGGAGGCAGTGAGAATTGGAAATGAGTGGATATATTTGAAAGATATTTATGAAAATAAGATACTGAGAACTCAGTTAATTACTGAATAGAAATATGTGGGGGAAGGAGAGTTTAAAATCTTGAATGATTTCCAAACTTCCGGCTTCAGAGAATGAGGAGATGATGGTTACATTCATTAAAACAGAATATGCTTAAGGAGTATTGAGTTTAGTGATTAAGTCTGAACTGGAAGAATTCAGATTTCCTATGGGATATTCAAGTAGAGGTGTCCTCCAGGACATCTAGGCTATAGATATAGTCTAGAGATAGATTTGAGTATTTGTCATATATAGGTGGAAGAAACACTGAACTCGTCAAATGGTGTAAGTTCATTCAAGGACGATCACAGAGAGGGAATGGAGCAACCCTAACATCTAATAGGGAGAAGATGAAATTAAAAAGCATTTGAAAAGTATGCCAAAAAAGAGCTAAAGGACCAAGACTAAAAACAGCATTTCCAAGTAACCCCCTCCCGCTGCCAGCCTAGGTAAAAGGTGGGATTCCTCGCCTTGCATGTTCGCAGAGGTGTCCGATTTTTGTGGGCCTCTCTGGGGAGCAAGGGAGTGACAGCAGAGATCTGGTCCCACTCATTCATGTCCTGACTGCTGCATATACCCTTCACTCTGACTTTTGGCTGGTTTGTTTGTAAGCCAAACTGAAAGCAATCTGATTCATCCTGCTTCTCTATCTTCAAACTGGGAAACATTTTGTGGTCTTTCTGGTCCAGTTCATTACCATTCTCATTTTTCAGATAAGGGAAAGGAAGCTCGGAGAGGTAGAGACTTGGCTACTCACAGGGGAAATAAAGGTCAGTTAAACTCTCACCTGACTACAAACCTTATCAATTCCTCCTATGTCCGCTGGTTCTGATTACATTTCCCCATTCATTACCATTTTAGGTCCCTTCTCCAAAATGGTTCCAAATTAAAACTAGAAACTGTTTTCAAAATTTGACCTTGCAGCCTTCACATAATTTGTGCATTCTGTAAAGCAGATGATAGAAAACACAGATCATTAAAGATTTTCAGTTGTCCTCACCATGGGAATGCTCGGTTTTACCATCCTATTTCCCTTCTGCTATTTAGAGAGGACAAAAACGATTTTTAAAAGAATGAATAAACACTTCAATGAATTTTAGTCAAGAAATTGCAACCCAAATAATATCATTAATCACATTTTTTAACTTGAAAGTAACCTGATTAAAAAAATATCAATCTAGATGAATATATATAAATGTTTTACAAATAAGCTATAGAAAAACCCCAAGAGATAATTGGTCTAAAGTTTAATGTAATACTTTGTGAGTCAAGACTACTATGTAATCTTGAATAAACTATTTGTAAGAATGAGATGCTATATAAGATTAGATGGGATTAAGGAAGCTATTTTTGTTGAAGAAAGGAGAATAATTTTTGAAAGGCTTCAGAACATATCCCCTGTGATTAAAATTATTATGCCACTATGAGGAAAGAAATTGGGTCAAAACTCATTATCAAGTGCATTTCCACAGGTAGCAAGGGAATATGCTGTTTCCTATCAGACATTATACCCAGAGTCTGGGTAGGTTTCTTTCCTGAATCTGAGCCTAAAAGACTACTTCATTTCCTCACCTTTCCCCAGCATTTATAAGTATCCAACTTTCAACTGTGACCATGAGTAGTAGACAAACTATTCCAATTCCCTGTGCTGTAAAACTTATTTTTAAAAAGCAACTTGTAAATTCAGCAGCTTGCTTCCATTTCTTCTTGTCAACTAATAATGGCTACCTATCCACATTCCTAGGAACAGACAGAGAAAAACTATCACAGCCAAAAATAATTTTCTTCTTTTTTTAAGCTAGAATCAATCATTTTTGGCACTACCTTGCTTCTTCCATTTCCTCCTCTCTGGAGTTTCATTATAGAATTTAGTGCTCTGGACTTGAATTATCAGCTTTGGTTTTTGCATTAGGGCTATAATTGTAAGTTACTGAGAGCATTAATTGTGGTGTTTTTGTTCCACTAGCATCATTCTTCTGAAAACTCCAAGTAATACCATTCAGTGTTTTATCTCTTGTATCCTTACAGAAGCCCTGGAAAGTAGAAATAGCATTATAACTAATATACTTTTAAACATATGGAAATGTTTCTCAGTCATATGCATCATTCTACCCAGTGAAATAAGAGGTCTACCTATTAATAATTTCATAATCAAATGAGAGTCATGGTTTATTCTTGATATTTAGGCTTTATGGGGACAGATATTCTGTGTTGTTAACTGAATGTATGGATAAGAGAAAGGTGGATGGGTGCGTGGATGAATGGATGGATGGATGAATGAGTAGGGAGGTGGATGAGTGGATAGAGGATGGAGGGATGAATGAATGATGGATGGAAGAGTAGGGAGGTGTATTTTTGGAGGATGTATGAATGAAAGGATGGAAAAATAAATGGATAAGTAGTGGATGGATGGGAAAAAAATGGATAGGTAGATAAGTGAGTGAATTGATGAATTGATTGTGAGTCTACAAACAGGAAAAATCTCAAGCAGCATCCAGGAGGAAATCTAGCTGGACAAATAGAAATTCCACAGACACAAAAGTAGAACTTGGCTGGATTAGAAATGAGTAATGTTACATCAAAATGCAAGGTTGAGTAATACTCAGATTCTATAGAGCTGTCCCAATGTTTGCCGCAGGATGATGAAGAGGAAACTGGCAGTTGGCTCCAACCATACCCTCTCAATCCCCTAATTAAGCCAGACTAGCTCAACTGGTATCACTTATATATGTTGTGGATCCATACAAGGTTTTAATAAAAAGGGGCTCTCACTGCCAAAAATAATTTTTAAAACCAATCTATAAACTGCTTACTTCACATGATTGTTATAAGAATCAAATGAAATAATGTAACTGAAAAAGGCTTTGAAAAATCACAGAGTTTTATAAGTAACAAGCATTACCAAAATTATAGGAAGTGAGATTTTAAAAGGAGCTAATTCATCTTAATAATGCTTTTCCCTTTTTCTGTATTCCTTTCTCACCCATCCAGCCAGCCCTAGGTCTTAACAGTTTCACTCCTCTTAGAGAATCGTAACACTGATATTGGTATGTCTTATCTTTCCCTCCATTTCTTTTACTTCTAACAAAGACTGAAACTATGACTATTAGAACAAGGTAAGCAGAATTTGGTTGCAAGTATGAGAGCTGGAAAATGTGAAACAGCCAGGTTTGAAAGGATTTTGATTTCTAAGGTCATACTTAGGGTAGAGGTAAGGACAGGTGAGAGCATCCTTTATGTCCAAACAACATGGGTCATATTGGGTCCTTAGAACCATTGGAAATAAGATTAGTTCTTAGACCTTTTCAATATAAAGCTCACCTTAAATAAGGACTGAACAAGACTTCCAACAGCCTCAGCCTTTCCAAAAGAAATTTGAACCCTCTGGGAAATGAAGAGCCAATTATTTTCTATAGTATATTTCAGACCAGAGATTTTTCTGGTGTTTTTGATATTTCACTACCATCCTGGTTATCTAATGCTGTGTAATTATACTACAATATCTAGTGCTTTAAAACAATAGTAATCATTTCTTACCTCTCACAATTCAGTAGATTGGCTGAGAGATTTTTCTGATGGTCTATCTTAGAGTCACTCATGCAATTGTAATAAAATATTGGCTGGAGCTGAAGTCATCTGGAGTTGAGTTTCAGTTGGGAAGTTGGGAGACTGAAACCCTCTATCTGTCTTCTATAGGCTCAGAGCCTCTCACCATGGTTTTTTCAGCAAGATAGCCAGACAAATTCTAATGTGATGACTCAGGATTCTCAAAAAGCTAGTGTTCCCTCATTCATTGTTGGTAAAAATGTAAAATTGTGCAACTACTGTGGAAAACAGTTTGGAGGTTCCTCAGAAAGTTTAGTATAGAATCGCCATAGTGCCCACAATTACACTTCTGTGTGTATACCCAAAAGAATCTTAAGAAGGGACTTGAATAGATATTTGCACACCAAAGTTCATTGCTGCATTGTTCACAGTTGCCAAAAAATGGGAAAAGCCCAAGTGTCCATCAACAGATAAAGGGATAAACAAAATTTGGTTTATAAATACAATGGAATATTATATAGTTGTAGAAAGGAATAAAGTTCTAATACATGCAACATGGATGAAACTTGAAGACATCATATTGAGTGAAATAAGCCAGACACAAAAGGACAAATATTGTATGATCTCACTGATATGAAATAATTGGAATCAACAAATTCGTAGAGTTAGGAACTAGGATAGAGGTTACCAGGGGCCAGGGTGTGGGGAGGGAATAGGGAGTTAATTCTTAATTGGTGCAGAGTTTTTGTGATGGAAAAATTTTGGTAAAGTAGAGTGGTGATGATAACACAATATTGTGGTTGTAATTAACATCATTGAATTATAGATTTGAATGTGGTTAAAGGGGGAAATTTTAGGTGGTATATATGTAGCTAGAATTTTTTTTTAATTTAAAAATAACCATAAGATTTTACAACACAAACAGTGAGCCCTAATATAACTATGGCCTATAGTTAATGGAGCAATTATAATAATATTCTCTCATGAGTTATAACAAAGGTACCACACTAATGAAAAGTGTTTAAAATGGAGACAGGTATATGAGAACTCTCTATTTTCCTAAAAAGAATTTTTTTAAAAGATTTAACTTAAAAAGCAAGTGTTCCAAGATGGAGGAAGCAGAAGATGCCAGTCCTCTTACAAGCTAGGCCTGTAACTGGCAGTGTCTTTCTTGTTGCACTGAATCGTTAACATGAGTCACGGACCAGCTCAGAAGTATTGTAGGAGGACACTACACAAAGATGAAAACAACCTAAAGGCATAGTTCATTAGGGGCCATCTTTGAAGAGTAGATTACATAGAGAATTTCTAAGAAAACTGCTTTTATTGATAAAAAAAAAATAGGGAAGTGGATGTGGCTCAACTGATTGGGCTCCTGTCTACCATATGAGAGGCCCTGGGTTCGCTTCCCAGGACCTCCTTGAGAAGGCAAGCTGGCACATGCCCATGGAGAGTTGACAGCCCACACCTGCAGAGAGCTGGCGCAGCCAGATGACACAACAAAGGGAGTCAAGAAGACATGGAGGAATGCGCAGTGAATGAACAGAGAGAGCAGACAGCAAGCAAGCAACAAGGCGGGGGGGGGGGTTAAATAAAAACTAAAAAATATAAATCTTTTTTTAAAAAAAGAAAATAACAGCATATACATTATCATTCTTTATAATATAAGGATGGAAATTATTTGACTAGAGGATATGAATCCAAGGACATACATTAGGTACATACTATATGCAGTGGGTATGGTCACAAAGGATTAAATGAAGAGTACACCTCTGCTTACAAACTAAGATTCTAGGATTCTAAATATACCCTCTGTAATATCAAGCTACTTTCCCACCCTTAAAATGTTATTGGCTACTAAGAAACAAGAAATGAAAATGAGAATATGCATGAGTGACCCAATACCATTACTGAACTCATAAATTAAATACCTTCTTTAGTTTGATTCCAAGTATTTAACTTACCTTAGATCATTTACATCTCCCAATAATCCTCAAAAGTAGACAGAGCTCACCTGTGTTTGTGACTCCTAGGCAATTGAACTTACATGCCACAACCTTTATTATTTTACCATTTTCTTTTAAGTTTGTCCAGTCATCTCCAAAAAGGGCAAGGGATATGAGAAGTGCTATAAATAGTACTTGCTCTAATCCATAAACTAAGAAACAGAAAGGAAAGAAAAGCAGAAAGGAAGCTTATTAGATAAGTACAGCCGATAAAAATCCTAACTTTGAAATTTCATATAACAAGAGTCATGACATCCTCTAGCACTAAAAACCATGCTATAACCTGCCCTCCAACCAGAGCTTTGACTTTCTAATCATCCTTTCTTGGTTGTGATACTGTAATCATACATGAAATCCTACAACAAGTCACTGAGTTGAAAATAAACCTCAGAAGAATTAAGAAAAAGCAGTTACTACAAAGACTCCATCCTTAACAACAACAACAATTTAGTGAATTAATAATCTGGGTAAAATAATATATTAGTTATATGGTACTCTATGTGCTACAATGATATCTTTCCTACTCTATCCTAACCTAAACTTCCTATTATCAATGAAGCTACTTAATTTTAATTTAGCAAACATATTATGATTCATGATAATAAGTGTCTTTGTAAGGCTTTTACCATACTTCTCATTATATGATATTCCTAATGGTATTTCATAGAAATATTTCTTCCAGTAAACCGAGAAACATGCAGTCATGTAATTTTTTAAGAATGTTATCTCAAAGATTATGGTTTACAAAATAAATAAAATATTCTGTAACAAAAAGAAAAAGTAAAAGCATATTTCCTTTATTACTATCTTGAGATGACATTTAAAAGAGCCACTTTAAAATAATTGCACAGAGTCACATGGTCCTTCTCCTCTTTCTACAATCACTTGAGTACCTACTCTGTGCCAGGCACCAGGCCAAATGGATTTTATAATCTATTGGAGAGACTGACATACAAACAATAAAAATGTGGTAATTGGTGCCACTGTGAGACATACCTGTATAGTGGAGGCATAAAAGAAGGGTATTTTCAATCTGCTTCATGGAGTTAGGAAGAGATTAATAGAAAGAAGCAATGGTTGGAGAGTACTTGTATGATAAGAAGTAGTTTCCCAGTCTAATAATCAAGGCAAAAGAGTATTTAAGAGAGAAGGGTATGTGCAAAAGTGTGGAGACATGAGAAATCCATGTGTTCAGAGACTATAAGAACTCAAGTACTAAAGGAGAGAAAAAGTGCAAGTATCAGACACATTGGGGTGGAGCCAGATTATGAAGGACCTTGTTTTGATTCTGTAAGCTAACTTGGATTTGATTCTGTAAGCTAAGGAACTACAAACAGAGGTATATCAAAACTAAGTGTGCTTTTTAGGAGCAGTAGAAAGGGCTAGTTCAGGCCCCTGTTTCCTTGAGAAATTGCATCTAAACCATCAGAGCCTGCAGAGGGTCAGTTTTCTCCATGGAGATGCCAGCTCACCATTACTTTAATAGCCTTATTATTAGCAAGGTCATCTTAACCAAAAAGGCTGAATGATGACCCAAGCAGTCAAACGGAAGATCTAGTCACACATTACTCTAATACTGTTAGCATTGGCCACTTGTAGGATATGAAAATCAATGGAGAAAATTATTCTTGTTGAATAAATATGATGTGCTAAATAGCCTAAGTTCCTCAAACTTCCATATAAATATGGCATGTTTTCTTAGTATGCCAATTTTGCTCAAAACTGTGTAGGGGGCAGCAGACTTGGCCCAGTGGTTAGGGCATCCGTCTACCACATGGGAGGTCCACGGTTCAAACCCCGGGCCTCCTTGACCGGTGTGGAGGTGGCCCATGCACAGTGCTGATGCACGCAAGGAGTGCTGTGCCACGCAGGGGGTGCCCCCACGTAGGGGAGCCCCATGCACAAGGAGTGCACCCCATAAGGAGAGCCACCCAGTGCGAAAGAAAGTGCAGCCTGCCCAGGAATGGTGCTGCACATGCAGGGAACTGACACAACAATATGACGCAACAAAAAGAAACACAGATTCCCGTGCCGCTGACAACAACAGAAGTGGACAAAGAAGACGCAGCAAATAGACACAGAGAACAGACAAACGGGGTGGGGGGAAAGGGGAGAGAAATAAATAAATAAATAAATTTTTTAAAGAAAGAAACTGTGTAGGGGAGCAGATGTAGCTCACTATGTGAACACCTACTTCCTGTGTATGAGGTTCTGGGTTCAATCCATGGTATCTCCTAAAAAAAATGAACCAAAAACCAAGTGGTAAAAGTAACTGTGTAGATAGGGGGTTGGGGGGTGGGGGAGTGGGAAGGGTGCACCTGGGGCATGCCTTTATGGCAAATGGATATGTTGAAGTGGTCACGGGGAGTTGTCTCAGTGGGTGGAGACCTACATAATACCCAAAAGAATACTGAATTCCCATCCTAGGAAGTCCTGCTACATTCTCTAATAGAGTAGTAAGAATCCCTAGAGTACATGCATTGCCTAGTGAAGGAGGACAGACTAATATGCCAGACCCTTGATACTGATGGTTATACTTATGAACCTTGCTCTTGTGAAATTGAAACTTAGCCTAGTATATATATATTGCTTAAGAGTTACCTCCTGAAATCTCCTTGTCACTCAAATGTGGCCTCTCTCTGAACCAAACTCAGCATATACACTCACCCCACCCCCCAGTGTGGGACATAACTCCCAGGTATGAGCCTCCCTGGCACTGAGGGAACTATTACCAAACACCAACTAGTGATGCATTTGGAAAAAGACCTTGACCAAAAAGGAAAATATTAAATACAAATGACTTTTTATGGCTAAGAGATTTCAAGGAGGTCTTTCCACATGTTATGCTTATATGCATCTCAGGAGGATCTTACTGCCTGCCACAGTAAGCAGTACCTCAAGCAGGCAGGGGGCCTCCTGAGAGCTCTAAAGACATCTAGACACTATAGACAGGGCATACAATCTCAGGAGTTCGGCACCCTGTCAGTGGGCTTTGCCTTGGACTATATGTCCTCAATGTAACAGAGTTATACTCATTTATAATTTCCCTACACATGACTCTTCTGTCGCTTTTATTTGGACCTATAATTAGCACTAAACTCATTAAATATATGTCCCAGAGTCTTAAATCTTTTGGTTGTTCACATGCTGGTTGAGACCTGAATTTCAGCAATGCATACTCTTCAGTTGCCCAGGACAACTAACAAAGGGATAATGATGAAAAACACCCATCACAAAAAACCGAGTATCTACAATAGCAAGCAAGACAGTTCAATCCATCTTGCCCATGGGATCTAAGCCCCCACTCAATCAGAAACTGCGGGCATTTTCAAGATCGAGGGATGAACAAACATAAGGGGAAAATGCAACCATGGACTAAAGTCTATTTATTATTGTTCTAGTGATGGAAGAACTTGTAACATTGATATAAAAGCAGGGATCACCAGAGGTTCTGAGGGGAGGGAGAGGGAATAATAGTTGTAACATGGGGCATTTTTGGAACTTTGGAATTGTTCTGCATGACATTGTAATGATGAATAAGAGCCATTATACATTTTGTCAAAACCTATAAAATTGTGCAGTACAAAGTGTAAACTATAATGTAAACTATAGACCATGATTAGCAGCAGTGTTTCAATATGTGTCCATCAACTGAAACAAATGTACCACAGATGAGGGATGTTGTTAATGGGGAAAGGTTTGGGAGGAGATAGGAGAGGGGTGTATGGAAATCCCCCTGTATTTTTGATGTAACAGTTATGTCATCTAAAGCTTCTTTTGAGATATAATAAAATAAAAATAGACATGACATTTTAAAATTAAAAACAGGACTTGAAAACATTGTGTTATAACCTGCAATTCAAACACTTCTCCCAAACACCCATCCCAACCCCCATTCCTTGGGACAAAATTATTCTTCACTACAGTTATGGGTGCATCATTGGAAATGTCTAAGAATCCACTCCATAAATTATGTAGGAAGAAAAATAATCCCCTTAGGAAGAAACATATCCTAGGTGGGTCATACATATTTTATATTTTGCTAAAATTCAATGTTAGTCCATAGGTAAATTAGCACTAAGGATTTAAAGACAGGACTAGCAACACGTTGGATTTTCTCCTCAACTGTTTAGTCTCTTTCAACACCCCTGCCTTTTTCATAAGGTTATTTTAGGGATTAGAGGAGGAAATGAAAGTACTTTGTAAACTGTAAAGTGCTACCCTGATGTAACGGTTCATTTAGGAATTAATTTACAAATGGTTAGGACAAGGTGCCTTTTGAATGACGGTTTTCATACTTACACGAATTAGAAAAAAAATGCTCTAGTGTGGTCTGCTGAGCAAAACGAAGAGCTGCAGTATTCCTGATGTCATGGCACAGATGTGCAGAATTCTGATTGTCTACATCAGACAGTAGCAATCAAACAGCATGTGGAAACCCATATGGTTCTCATATTGTCTGAATGAACGGCTGTAGTGGAGAAGTTTTTCTTAGCCAAATTTGGATAAATCCTTCTGAGCTTTCACCAAATGGTTAAAGGCAGTGCAAATTGTCCTCAACTTAGTCCCCATTCTTTGATGGTCTCTGTCAGCAAACTGTAAGCTATCGCATAAGACAAAGGGTGAAGTGGTGGATGTCAGAACAGTAATGCCTGAGTTCTTGAGAGATTTTGCTGAATTGCCACTGGTCTATTCAACTGAGAAGGTATATGTGAGACATTCTGAGGTGAACCAAACATAAACCAGACCTACCCATTTTTTAATGTTTTCAGCTGTGTATTTGTGGGAAATATATTTCTTGGAGGCTTGCCACTCCTTTGTTGAACATCATGGTTGGGGGTTCTGTTTAATGGTGGTGGCAGGGCTGCTGGTGACAGAAATGCTGAGACCAAACACAGAAGCCTGACTTTAAAAAAAAAAAAAAGGTTTCTCCCAAGAAGATGCACAATTAGCTCCATGTGTTGAAAGAAGAAATTTATTAAACTATTCTATTGAGTATCTTTTGTCAAATGCAAAATATTTGACTTTTACCCCCTCCTAAGACTGTGGTATGTTCTTAATAGATTATTCCATAGGAATAAAAAAGAAAGAAAGCTGATAGTAAATGATGGAAGTAAGAAATGTACTGACATTTAAAGGATTAAGTTTTGTTCTTGTGTGTCAAGAGTTTTTAACTAGGGTTACCCAAACTGAATCAAGCCATATAAAAATAAATAAATTCTTGCACTGACCTTGAAATCTATTTGATTGCTACTAGATGTGGTAAGGCCTACGATACATAAAAAATGTAAATTTCTTTATCTTATTTAAATATAATTTCCACTAAGGGGAATGCCAGCCAATAACTGCAGGAACTGATATGGTCCTCATGGTCACAAAATATGTCTTGGGGCATCTAATGACAATGAAAATGGTTCTCATACTTAAACTAGGTTTACTGCATGAAGACTGAAGATATAGAACCAATAATTGGAAACGCCATATCCTCCAACTTACCTAAACCTAAGACTAAGGCCAACTATCTGGAGACTTATCCAAACAAAGCAATTGCCTTTGATAAAAATACAGGTGAACAGTTGGCTATTTCAGTGGATATTTGTGGGTTACTATAACTGCTTTAAAACCCTGCTCTTATTCTCATTGTACACAACTAGCATGACATCAGTATTAAATTTAGCTTTACAGAAGGCTGGCAGGATAAGGAGATTGAACTTTTCTAAACGTGGGAGTTGGCATATATGTACCGTCTAAACAAAATTGCAGCCTAAGAGAATGGACATTTCTATGGTTCAACAAGACTAGAAACACCAATTAAGACCTTCAATTTTTTCTTTGCTATAAAGCAGGACCTGACCATGGTCTTTCTCGTCAGTCAGTTCACATCTATTTTGGTTACTTGACACTTGACAAGACCATCTTTACCCTTCTCTTATCACTCCCAAGAGGCCCAAAATCCTCAAGATTGAGGAATGAACAAACATAAGGGGGGAGTGCATCTATGGACTGAAGTAGACTTATTATTATTCTAGCAATGGAAGAACTTGTATTACTGATACAAAGGCAGTGGTCCCCAGAGGTTCGGAGGGGAGGGAGAGTGAAGAACAGGTGTAACATGGGGGCATTTGGGGGACATTGGAATTGTCCTAAAATGTTGGATACAGGCCATTATACATTTTGTCAAAAGCTATAAAATTGTGCAGGGCAAAGTGTAAACCATAAAGTAAACTATAGTCCATGGTTTGTAGCAATGCTTCAATGTGTTCATCAATAGTAACAAATGTAACCACACTAAAGAAAGATGTCATTAATGTGGGAAAGAAAGGGAGGGAAAGGAGGTGGGGTATATGAGAATCCCCTATATTTAAAATGTAACATTCACATAATCTAAAGCTTCTTTAAAATTAAAGAATATATAGATTTTCTAAAGAGGCCCAGGGCAGGAGAGCAGCAGGAGGAGGAAGGGGAGTATATGGTTTCTGATTTTTTACTTCAGTTAGGTTCCTTCGCACACATTTCCTCCCATAGGCACTCAAATATTATGCATTCCTTCTTTGGAGAGAAAACTAGTTGACTAAACTTGCTCACATGATCATAAATATGAAACAGGAAGTCCAAACTAAGCAATAAGTTACCTTCTTATCAAGTTATCATCTTTTCAACCAGAGAACATTAGCCAACATGACTCATATCGTAAGAATCCCTTTAGCCAATCAATTCATAAGGAAAGGTGAAGAAACAAGACGCTTCCTGTCATTCGATGGGCTTATCTCTAATGAAAGAGATAAGTAAGGAGGTATAAGGAGAGTGAGAATCCACTCCCAAATTCTTCACCTAGCTCTGCCCCTGCACGACTTTCTGCAGGTTGGTAATTTCTCAGTGCTATTTTAACAACATTAACAATCGAATAAAGAATGAATCCCAGTAGACTAGACATCTTAAGACTCAAGATACTCTAAGACCAGTCCACACTCAAGAGCCAGCAGGCAGAAAAAGCTAAGGGTATTTCCCTCATATAATCTGGGGACCTCTAGGAGCCTGAATGATGCAATGACCCTCATCCTCTTATTAACACCCAGAATCTGTGATTCCATCCCCTCCTTATGAAGAGAATTTCAGACAGTTAAAGAAAGAACAGATATGAGCAATCAACAAGTGACCTCTAAGCAATATTTGAATACTCTCAGAATAGACTGCCTATATGTGGCCACCCACAAATTATATGTTAATTATGCATTCTTTATATAGAAATTTGTTGGGGGACCTAAGGAATATTTCACATATCTCAAAATAGAAAACATTGATGTTACCTTCTGTGCTAGAGAGAACTGGTTCTTTTGGAAAGTGTTGGTGTCTATTATTCTATGATCAGTTGTTTTTTTATCATTTGATCCAAAGTTATTTCTTTGTTTGTATATTAGTTCTTAAATATACTTCACCCAAGGATTTTGGCAGGCTGTTGAACAAAGTGTCCATTTGATAGCTAACAACTCTCTTATCTCAGATTCAATAATTCAGTTTTAAACATTGGCACTATTTTGACATTTGCTTTATATATGACTACAAACCATAATGAGAGAAAAGCCTTGGCTTGGAAATTAACAAATGTATTGAGACTGGAACACAGTAGTTCTTCAATAAATATTTATTGAGTAAAAGTAAAATGAATTCATCTGGCAAAATTTAGATTCTAGGAATGATGGAAGAGAGGGATAACCTAAAAATGACCCCAAGTGGCACTTAGCATTCTCCATTCTTCACAGATGAGAAGAGCTTTGAACACAGACTAAGATAAGACAGATGTTTCTATGAGAATACTCAGTAGACAAACAATGCTTCCCTTCATCTAAAAATTTCACATTTTAGTTTCTCGTCCCAACTAAGGCAGATCTTTCTGTGAAGTATTTACAATAGTGTTTCTTGATCCAGAGACCTATTTCAATTGTTTGCTTTCCTAGCAGAAAGTGTACCCAAGGGAATATTCACATATTTTGTTGTTGTTGAAAGACTGGGTAAAAGGGAAAATATTGAAAAGGGGGAAATATCCTCAGACATGCTGAGGAGACTAGAATTAATGTTTTCAACTCTCAAGCTTCAACAAAAGAAATCTTTGTTAACTTTTCAGCAAGGATTCTTCTGTAAAGTCATCACCCCTCCCGTAAGCATTTTTCTCCAGAAAAATAAATTATAATTATTCAGATTCTAGATTCTTTCAAAAACTAGGGCAAAGCTTATGCCTTAGGAACACCTTCAAGTGCTATTTATTTGAAAATGTTTTAGGTTCTGGTCAAACCTTTCCTCAGAAACCAAGAGATGACACAGGTTCTAGCCCAGGATGGGGTCTCAGGAACTAGCCCTGTCTTCACAGAAGGAAAGGAAAGGTAAATCCAGATAAGATGGACTCAGAAAACAAGAGATTGTTCAAATTTTAAATATGTCAAATCTGTAAGGGAGAGATTCAGACAATATTCTTACATTTTTTTAGAAGCTACCAGGGATTGAGCCCAGAACCTTGTACATGCAAAAGCAGGTGCTTAATCACTGAGCTACACCTACTCCCTAATATTCATATTTTTATTACTGCTCTTTGTGACATAGACGAGATCATGGTACATAATAGAAGGCATCAAATAAATATTCTATGACTGAATGAACAAATCAGATCCAAAATGATGTTATTTAGTCAATACCAGAGCTTATGTTTGCTCAGGATTAAAAAAAAATTTTTAAATAGCCTTTCTGTAGTATGCCCTCTAAGGAGACTAAAGTGAGAGAAGTTTCTGTTAAAGAGTGTTGGGTAAACATCACCACCATCTCACCCTGCTCCACAATTACATAGCAAAGCATGGTCTGGGTTTCTGTAAGCCACTTGGAGGAGAAGCTCCTTGGAGGATTCCTAA
Organism: Dasypus novemcinctus; assembly: GCF_030445035.2. Taxonomy (NCBI): domain Eukaryota; kingdom Metazoa; phylum Chordata; class Mammalia; order Cingulata; family Dasypodidae; genus Dasypus; species Dasypus novemcinctus. The sequence continues at coordinate 31,665,988 of NC_080687.1, forward strand.
TTCATTCAATGAGAAGCACTCTTAGTGTTGGACTGCTCATGCTGTGTTACTGGAAGTCCAGTACTTTTTGTATGGCTTATTGTTTTTTTTTCTTTTTCTCATCAAGGTCAATCACTACTCTCAAGGCAAAAGGCAGTCTTGGTGTATTAGCAGGACAGAGTCAAGAACAAGTAAGACAATTGAAATCCAAAGGCCATAGAGATGATCCCCACCCCCTCTCTTTGTCCCAGAAAACATTCTAAAGCTTCAGGAATAGGCAAGTGATCTTAATAAGCTAGGAGGAGAACCAGACACTATCCCATGCCCTGATCCACTTTGTATATTGGATCTTCCATTTAGGGCCCTCAGGATCCCTCCAAGACATCTGCATTTCACTCATCCATTGGTTGCCTTCCAGGATACTGATAGTGTTAGGAAGTAGGTAAAGGAGCAGGATGTAAGTCCAAAGTAGTATTCTAGGTGGATAGGGTGCAGCTAGAATGCTAATTTTGGGTAGTCAGGTAAGTAGTTAAGAAGTATAGCCATAGTGAAGATTTGTCAAGTACCTATTTTATAATCTTTTTTTGGCCATTTGTTTGTGAATGGTGAATGATGAAAAATGAAAACAAATATGAAAGAACTTAAAGAATGCCCTCCAATGTCAAGGGACCAACTAGGTCTGCTCTTAAAAACTCTGTGATGTAGTATATGAATGTGGAAGAGCTCAATGGGATGGATCTGCTATGACTGACACACACTGCAGATGGAGTGTGCTTTCTTAGTAGGTGTCAATTCCCACTAGAAAATATCATATAAGGGATATGAATATCAGTGCACAAACTCGAATGTCTAAGAAATGCCACATATCTTTATTTCTTAATAAATCACTTTAATCACAATTATGAGCCTACCTTTAACCAAACTGGCAGGAAATCCAATTATTCTTGGGGTGCCCCCCCCACCACCACCAATTAAAGCCTTTGCCATGGTTCAGTGACTCACACAGTGCTAGGATGTTAAGGAGTCTCTCTAGTCACTGATCAACTAAACAGCCTGTTACAGCTGAGATGTTCCTTTCATTTCTGCATAATTCTTCAACAAATTTCTGTAGTTGCTGTGCCAGCTTGGGGCAAGGGCATTTTTAATGTGGTGGCTTAGGAGTCCTCTTTTCCAGGATGTACCATGCAGCAATTCATCTTAGAAGTCTTACCAAATCCTCACAACGCTACTCAGGCGAATCATGAAAGTTCCTGTTGCTCTCCTCACTCCTCACCCACCAGCCTTGGGAAATATTATTTTCATCTCAGGAAACTTCTTCTCTGGTCATGTTTCTTCAAAGCCACTTTGCTGCTTTCTCTAAGGTATTCCCTCTGCCAGGAATGTTGGCTTTTGGAAATCAAAAGGCAGGAAGTTTTGCAGATAACTTCTTCTTTCCCCTGCCATAGTTTTCCTTGGATAAGAAAGCACAAAGGTAAGCAAGATTTATGCTAGTAGTGTAAAAAAGGGGGAAGGGAAAACTACAGAGGGAAGAAAATAAACAAATAATCAGTTATACATACCAAAATGATAGGCCACAGATAAAACCATATTACAGAGGTGCTCAGGATCATAGTTCCACATAATGGGCCCTTACCCTGAGCACAGGTGTCAAAAATGGAATATAATACATCACCCCCAATTTGCCCTTACTCTACATAGCCATAAATATTCAATGGGCTTGCATGGGCCACCAAAACTGGCCAGGTTTCAATCACCCATCTCAGGCAGCAGGCCTTATCAGCATTCTTCCTCTCCTCTAGGAGATGACCCCTGCTGCTGTTTTGTTATTTGCAGTTAAACTGAATGACCGTATTTTACCTTGGCACCTGACAAGGTAGTCTATTTTAGAGACTACATGGCTACCTGGTAGTTTGTGCTACTTGACTATACAAAATGTTGGAAAATCAAAGCAGTAGGAAAGATACCTTCCTTTGTTATGAACTGTAATGCCCAGCTTCCTGCAGCTGCATCTAGGCCTCGGGGTGTGAATGCACTGTCACTGAATGTCAGCACTCTTTATCCTGCCTCTATATCTCAAAAGGCAGCATTGATGGTAAGCAATTCTCTACTGTTTATGGGGCTATCCTCTGGGAGAAAGCAATACAGCAATTTCCAGACCAGGATCTATCAGCCACAGGGTCTCCCTCCCAAGTCCTACCTGATGGAGAGAAAAATTAGAAGCCAGCCCAAGGTGTATGAGTTGACAGCCACACCTCTGTCCTCTAGTGATTTAGGGAAGGAATAAGGTTTGGATTCAGAAGCTCACATCTGCTCATTTCACAGAATGTCCTAGAATAATCCCTGAGACCCAGACTGTGGAACTGGCAATTCCGCAATGTGGCTGCCCACATCTCAGAGCCCCCCTGAAAGTCAAGTTCAAGAAAGTAACCCTAACTGCTTTGCATTGCACAAACTCTTTTTCAAGAAAAATTCAATAATCTTGATTCTGGATTCAGGAAAATAGGGTCTCTGAGTCTGTGGTAGGGCCAATTGATGCAAATCATTCTGAGATCTGGCTGGTAGCAACAACTAGGGCTGAAGCTGGTTGACACCCCACAGTGGTAGTAGTTTTGGAATGAATAAGTGAGGAAGGGGCCAAGATCTGAACCAGCTCTTTGACAATTAGCCACTATATGACAGAGCATGCAATAGGAGGACCCTTAATGAAAAACCCAGGACGGGTCCTTTGCCCTTGAAGGGTTTGCAGTTAGCCCCATTTGCAGTTAGGATTCAGGGCTACAGGACACCACGGATCAGAAGCTACCTTATGGTGAAATCTCTGAGGCCCCAGGATTACCAGAAGGAGTCAGGGAAAACCCTTCCCTCCTTCCATGATGCTGAGACTGCAACAGGAAGTAGTCTGAATTGGGAGTCAGCAGAATGGCCCCAAGACTGCTGGATTGCTACAAGAGAAGACCAAAGACAAATCCCGGTTAGAGTTGCCTCTGGAAGCAAGAACCCATTCAAAAGCTAGGAAGAATGTAAGAATCAAATTCACATTGTCAGAGAGTTAGGGACATGGGTTCAACAGATTGAGTCTGGAAAGATACCCTTTTGCACTGTAGCTCTGGCCTTGGGTGAAGAGGAGAGAGGAGGTGGTAAGAGAAGCAGGATCAGACATCTATGGAGAAACTAAGGGCAAGTGAGCGTACCCATAAGAACTTTTCTGTGTGCTTTTTTTTTTTTAGTGTATTCACTTCCCAAACTTAGAGGTTATTATGATCAACTAATCAGTAATAGAGAAAATGGCAAATTGATTTTTCTATAAATTTATATTTATAAAAACATGTCGTTACCCTGCTAAAATGCTTTACTAAGATGTGGCAAGAAATAATGATCCCAATTTCTTTAAAACTGCCATTCTTTTACATTTAATTAGTGCACTGAAGCGAGGAAAAAGAATAGTGTTGGGTTTTTTTGCAACATACAAAATACATTTTTATCCTACTCTGCTCTAGAATCTTATTAGTTCCTTTCTACTCAGGCCCCCACAGTGAATTATAATTCTACTAAGATTTGAGTCTTCTATCTAACTTTAGGATTTCTCTCATCTCCAGAGGTTAGTCCTCAGGGACCTCAAAAGTAATCCTAACTGGTTCAACAATCTCACAGTCATGCGCCAAAAAATTGATAGACATATATTCACTGGATGTGAAATCCTGTTACAATTGAATCTTTTTCTATCTTTTTATCTCTTTGCCAGGAGCTTCATGTGGTAAAGCTGGACTCAAGAGCCTCGACATGAGTGAGATATGATTTTTGGTAAGCCAAGCAAACTGAAAGATATAATAAAGAGTTCTCTCTTCTAGCCAACTGAGAATACTAAGGCAGCAGTCTTCTGCTAATGTAACCCAAAAGAATTACTTCATTTAAATTCTCTTTAAGTGTCTAAAAGGAAATGCTGAAGCAAATGAATATTATGTATTTTTGTTAAATTTGCAGTGTGACCCTGCAGGAAATGTTAACTCTGTAGACTAATCGAGTATAACATATCAATATATCAACAAATATTTATTGTGCATTTTCTGTGCCTGAGGCACTAGAGTAGGGCCAATTATGGAACAGGACAAGTATAAAATTATACCACTGTGTCCAAACCCTCAAGGAGTACATATTTTTTAAAATTGCATGGAAAGATAACTAGCATAAAAGCAATGGAAGAAATCACAAAGGAAAAGATAGAGTTGACTGCATAAAAATGTAAACCTGCTATTTCTCAAAATGCAAGCTTATCAGATGATAATCTACAAAGTGAAAAATATATATAATTTTGTCATACCAAGAAAAATGCCCTTGATAAATGAAGAGGTTATGCAATACGATAAGAGATAAGACACTTAGATCCCAATAGATAAATGGATCCACAAACATGAAATTCACAATAGGGAATATATAATGGTTTATAAAATTTCTGGGAAAAAATTAACCTGAGTAATCAATCAAAGAAATGAAAATTAAAAAGGAGCAACAAAAATAATTAATTTTACCAGTCTAGCAAAGACATTTTTAAAGATAACTGAGAAAACACAATTTTTTGTATGAATCTTAGAGGTGAGGAAAAGAAACAAATTACCTCACTACCCTCCAAACACTGCAACAAAAAGGGGAGGAAAGTCTACCTCAGTAAATAACAAATGAGAAGATCTCTGGGGAAAGATAATTTCTAAATTTGTGGAATGAGAGAACTGCAGGTATTTGGATGAGGGCAGATTTGAGCCTGGGGATGTGTTCTGTCTCCTGAGATTAGGGAACAATTTTGGCTTGGGGGAGCTAGAGAAAGGACAGGGGATTTGTAAAAAGCTTTATCCCATATTAAGCAACATATTCAACCACTTCCTTCCCTGTGGCACAATTTAAGTTTCAAAAGGTTCTTCTTTTTTTTAAAAGATTTATTTATTTATTTATTTCTCTCCCCTTCCCCCCCCCCCCCCCCACCCTGGTTGTCTGTTCTCTGTGTCTATTTGCTGCGTCTTCTTTGTCCGCTTCTGTTGTTGTCAATGGCACGGGAATCTGTGTCTCTTTTTGTTGTGTCATCTTGTTGTGTCATTTCTCCGTGTGTGCGGCACCATTCCTGGGCAGGCTGCACTTTCTTACGCGCTGGGCAGCTCTCCTTACGGGGCGCACTCCTTGCGCGTGGGGCCCCCCTACGCAGGGGACACCCCTGCGTGGCCCGGCACTCCTTGCGCCCATCAGCACTGCGCGTGGGCCAGCTCCACACGGGTCAAGAAGGCCTGGGGGGTGAACTGCGGACCTCCCATGTGGTAGACGGATGCCCTAACCACTGGGCCAAGTCTGCCGCCCAAAAGGTTTTTTCTTGTGTTGTGGGAAACTGGCTTACCTATTTGTTGCTCCCTGTTATTGTAGCTGATGTTGCAATTGCTTCCTCTTATTGTAAATATTACCTTATTGTAGATGTTGCAGTTGCTCCCTGTTATTGTAGATGTTACCTTATTGTAGATGCCACAAGTTGCTTCCTGTTATTGTAAATGTTGCAGTTGCTTCCTGTTATTGTAATTGTTGCAGTTGCTTCCTGTTATTGTAGATGTTACAGTTACTTCCTGTTATTGTGGATGATATTGCAGTTCTGATAGCAAACAGCTGCTCATTAGTTTCCAAATAAATATGATGTGGAACCTAAACTAGGGCTGAGACTCTCAGGTCCAGAATCTGTGAGTCCCCTGGTCCCATCTTTATCTCCTCTCTTGTGTGTCTCTCTCTGTCCTTTATTTCTTTAAGTTATATGCTGCCTTCCCTTCATGCAGACTTAGTGTGAGCTGATTGCAGCAATATTGTCCATCTATAGAAGCCTAAGGTTCATACCAAGTCTGGTAAAGTAATTCTGCAGAAGGCCAATATTAAGAAGTCTGGACACCCTCTTTGCTAATATGCCTTGACTTGGTGAATTTTAGAATATGGGAAGGGACAAATGGACCACATGTTTTTCCAGACAATCTCCTCAACAGTTTCCAAAAATTATTGCATGACAACTATGTCAAGGCAGTCAGTCTGTGTTGTTCCAAAGACACAAATCCATAAATCTAAACAATCATTCTAGGAATAAAATTGACAGCCCTTCTGAAAAGTGTGGGGCTTCATGAGGATTCAAGCTCCACAAGAAAACCATTGCCCCTGCCTAAGAAGATGAACCAAGGTATAACTACAGGCAGAACCAAGAGTCTCCTCAAAGTGTGTTATGAATCGTGGAAACAAAAGAATGTCCAAAATCCCAAAGTTCTACTCTGATTGTGATCACATTTTAGAAAACTGTAAGAGAGGCTGTAAGTTTCCATTACCTTGTTCAAAGAAAAATGTCAATAAGGAACCCATACAATACTCTATGGCAATGCTAAGCACCCTTCTAAACAAGCTGCAATGTGCACTCTTAAATGACGTGAATTGAAAACGTGCTGGATTATTATTTGTGGACCAATTAAATGTGGGGGAACATGTACCCAAATAGTAGCTTTTGCTTAGAATACTGATCTGTGGCCCTACTTTCTGATGATAGGGTCAATAGCTATTTTTTCAAGGCACTCCCAGTTCAAAATAATAAAAGTCTAATACCACGCCTGTCTTTCCATCCTCTAAAGGAAAAGGGAAATTATTCAACCCAAACAAAAGTAGTATATGCTCTTTAAGAAACTAATTTAAAAGACACCAGAAGGCATCCATTTTTAGCATGTGTAAAAAATGCTAGTATTTCCATCAGGCAGGATTCTTCGTCTATTTGAATATGATTAGTGGTTTACATTGAGTTCATGCAGTTTAGTCCATCACATAGTTTAGTCCAAAACCAAAACACAAAAAATCACACCCAAGAAAAAGTCAATAAAAACCACATTTACTCTATCACTGATTCCAAATTATTATTTTTCAAGGAGGTGAAGAGGATAATGGTAGATTGAGATGGAATCACCATATGTCAAAGCTACGAATTCCTCATGAAGAGCTCTGACCCCCCCAAAAAAACATACTTCTAGGTTTTGAGCAAGCAGCTAGCCGGTACTTTTTTTTCTGTACACCAATGTTCACAGCAATGTTATTCACAATTGCCAAAAGATGAAAACAGCCTAGGTATCCATCAACAGACAAAGGATAAATAAATTGTGGTTTATATACATGATGGAATATTATTCAGCTGTTAAGAAGAAATGAAGTTGTGAACCATGTTGCAACATGGATGAACCTGGAGGACATTATGTTTTCGTCAACACTTGTTATTTTCTAACTTATTGATTATAACCATTCTAGTGATTATCCCACTGTTTCAAATTTGCATTTCCCTGATCACTATGATGTTGATCACCTTTTTACATACTTATTAGTCACTCATAAGGCTTTCTTGATGAAATATCTTTTCAAATCTTTTGCCTATTTCAAGAATTGGATTGTCCTATTTTTTAGAATCTTAAAAAATATATTGTGGATACAAGTCCTTTGAGCTATATATACATAATTTGCAGGTACTTTCTTCCAATCCGTGCTTGTCATTTCATTTTCTCAATGCTGCTCTTTTTTTAGAATTTATCTATTCTCCGCCCCCCCTCCCCTACCATTGTCTGCTTTCTGTGTCTACTTGTTGCACATTCTTCTGTGTCTGCTTGTATTCTCATTAGGTGGCTCTGGGCACCAATCCTAGGACTCTCAGGAGTGGGAGGGAGGCAATCATTCTCTTGTGCCACCTCAGCTCCCTGTTCTGCTATATCTTATTGGCTCTCCTCTCTGTCTCCTTTTTTTGCATCATCTTGCTGCACCAGCTGTCTGTGTCAGCCAGGCACATGCCTGTGCAGAGCAACACTCCTGTGTGGGGTGGCATTCCTGCATGGGCCAGCACTCTGTGTGGGCCAGCTCGCCAAGCAGGCCAGCTTGCCTTCATCAGGAGGCCCTGGGCATCAAACTTTGGACCTCCTATATGGTAGACAGGAGCCCAACTGCTTGAGCCACATCCATTTCCCTCAGTGGTGCTATATGAAGTGCTGCCTAACCCAAGGTCATGCAAATTCTCTCCTATATTTTCTTCTTAAAGTTTTATTGTTTTAGCTCTTATATTTAGGCCTATACTTCATTTTGAGTTCATTTTTGTGTGGTGTGAGGTAAGGGTCTAAATTTATTATTTGGTATATGGTTTCTAAGTGTTTCAGCACTAGTTGTTGTTGTTTTTTTTAAGATTTATTTATTTATTTAATCCCCCCCCCCCCCAGTTGTCTGTTCTATGTGTCTATTTGCTGGGTCTTGTTTCTTTGTCCGCTTCTGTTGTCATCAGCGGCACGGGAAGTGTGGGCGGCTCATTCCTGGGCAGGCTGCACTTTCTTTCGCGCTGGGCGGCTCTCCTTACGGGCGCACTCCTTGCGCGTGGGGGACACCCCTGTGTGGCAGGGCACTCCTTGCACGCATCAGTACTGCACATGGGCCAGCTCCACACAGGTCAAGGAGGCCCGGGGTTTGAACCGCGGACCTCCCATGTGGTAGACGGACGCCCTAACCACTGGGCCAAGTCCGTTTCCCCAGCACTAATTGTTGAAAAGACTATCCTTTCTTCATTGAATTTCCTTGGCAGCTTTGTAAAAAATTAATTGAGCATAAATTTTTATTTCTGGACTCTCACTTCTGTTCCATTGATCTATATAGATATCCTGATATCAGATATATTATGTTACTCTTTAGTCAAAATAGGAATATTACCAGTTTGTACCATCTCTAAGATTTGTGTCATTTTCCATCTTGAATAGGCACAAACATCTTTTGTATTTTTTTTTCTTTCTTAATAGCAAAAGGAAAAACTTTTAGATATTTTCTCCTTCATGTCTGTCTAAAATTCTCTTAATTTCCCTTTGAAACATATGTGTATGTAATTTTCATGATTTGCTGTGGGAGATGTTCAATGGTAAATCCACTTTGGAGAAATATTTGGTAGTTTCTTAGAAAGTTAAACATATCATACAACCCAGTAATTTCACTCAAATGGTTATCTTCCCAAGAAAAATAAAAATGTATGTCCACACAAAGACTTGTAGACAAATGCCCAAGGCATACAATATGATGACAGCAAAAAACTGGAAATATTCCAAATGTCCATTGATTAGTGAATGGATAAACAAAATATGGGATCATCATATAATGGAATCTAATTAGCAATAAAAAGTATCAGACTACCAATACAGGCTAAAACATACTTGAACCTCCAAAAACATTATGCTACATGAAAGAAGCCAGACACAAAAGACTACTTATTTTATGACTTCATTTATATGAAATGTTCAGAAAAGCAAATCTACAGAGACAGAAAGCAGATAGTGGTTGTCTAGAGCTGGGCATAGGAGCAAGGATTTATTACAAAGGTCCAGGGACTTGTGGTGAATGAAATGCTCTAAAAGTGGATCATAATGGATATTATACACCTCTATACATTTACTAAAAATCATTGAGTTGTACATGTACAACTGGTAGATTTTATGCTATGTAAATTATATCTCAGTAAAGCTATAAAGAAAACTAAAAATTAGCAAGGGTTGGGGGTGGGGATGTACAGATGAAACTAGATTGGCAATATATAGTTAACTATTGAAATGGCATAATGGGAAACAAAGAGTTACACTAATCAATCTACTTTTGCAATGTTTGAAATAAAACATTTAGAAATACATATATGTATTCAGTTTCTAAGGCTGTCATAACAAAATATCACAAACTGGGTAGTGTAAAATAACAGAAATGTGTTCTTTCACAGTTCAGGAGGCCAAGTGTCTAAAATGAAGGTTTCAGCAGGGCTATGCTCTCTCTGAAGGTTCTAGAGAAAAATTCTTCCTTTCCTCTTCTAGCTTCTGTTAGCTGCAGGCAATCCTTGGCTTGTGGCAGCATAACTCTAATCTCTGACTCCCTCTTCACACAGCCACCTTCCTGTGTTCCCATGCATCTGTTTCTTCTCATCTTATAAGGAAACAAGTCATACTGTATAAGGACCCACTCTAATTTAGTATGACCTCATCTCAACTTGACTACATCTGCAAAGACCCTATTTCCAAATAAGATCACATTCATAGGTACCAGAATTTAGGACTTGAGCATATCGTTTTGGAGGGCACAATTCAACCTATAGCAATATCTAAATCACTGTTACCTTTCTTCTAAACACTCCATTCTTGAATCTGATTTAATTTGCTAAACCTGACCATTTAGTTGTTATTAATTAAACCAACACAATCTATTCCATGTTTCAGTATTTTGGGAATAATGTATGCTGTCTCCCATTTTCTAAATGGTAGTCCAAATCTGCAAAGTGTTTTTATATTTCATACAAAGATTTCTTATGTTTTCATATTTAAATTCAACATTTAAATTAAACCAAACATCCAGATCCTCAAACTCTCTCCTGATAACTTTCCGAAGACTGATTCAAGGTGATACGGATGCCAATCTGTACATTTGAGCTGTCTTTAAAGGGCATCGATACCAACCCATAGATGTGCATTTGAATAACTCCAAACTTTTATCTCAATGTTGGAATTGCTCAAGCTTTAGAGGAGTGTTTTTTATTCAGGGCAGATTTTTGGATGTCCTCCTTATAGGAGGGAAACACTCTAAATGACCCTGTACAGACTTGATCTCCAAAGTCAGACTTAAATCTAAGCTAGTCTCTGAAGAAAGTATGGAGAAAGCCAGAGAAGCAGTTATGTCTCAGTAAGCTTTACATCAATTCATGTTTTCATACAAACACATGAAAGGAAAGAGATGTAAAGTGATTCTTGAGAAGCAAGAAATGAACCACTTATTTTTTTTACTTTTGGACTAACTGCTCCATATGATCTCAGCAGGTAATAATTCGTGATATTCTACAGACTAAAAAGAAAGAAAGCAAAAAACAAAAACAAAATACTGTAATTCTAGAACACTTGTCAAATTTTTTACTGTTTCTTAGGTATTCCTTTTTCTAAACTGTTAATGGGTAAAATCATGACTCTCATACATATATACAATGAACTCATGTCAAATATTTTCTTTACTTTCTTAATTAATAAGGGAACCAGTAAGATATTACAAACAGTTCAAAAGAATACTCAAAGTACCACACATTTATAGTCAGATGAGGAATGTTGAAATTAATTTTTAAATAGTGCAAAACTGGCACTTAAGGTATAATCAATCTCATTACACCAAACACAATCTGCATTGTTATGGAAAGGAATTATTTGTATTTTTATTAGTTTTCCAAAAGTTAACTTTAATTTGCACAGTGTTGCAAAGAACTCAGTCAAAGATAAACAAGTGCAGAGATAGCTACAATGGATGAGTGAGTCAGGACATACTAAATTTCAGGCTTTCACAAGTTTTTTCTTGCACAATCTGATGAGATTCTTCATGAAAAAAAAATCTGCACATCAGCTACAGCAAATATAACATGAACATGTAAAAAGATCATTGCTGGGGAAGGGGGAAAAGGGTTTGATGTTGGATATATTGGAGTCCCCTATATTGTATATATGACTTTGCTGTGATCTAAAACTTTTTTGAAGACAAAATTTAAAATTAGAAGAAAAAAAAGGATGTAGACACTGAGGAAGAAATGAAAGAAATTGTCTTGCCACTGTATGTACAGGGCAACACCTACTAAAGTGATGAAAGGCAAAACGTCAAAAACAAAGTTTTATGATATTTATCATTTTTTAATACCCCAGTTTATTTTTACTTTATTCTAGTTTTTCTAAATTAGTATGTATTCTATTTCTAATCCTTAAACCTATCATTACTATTTCATTTTCCAATTAATTGAATTTGGCAATATATTAGGCTTCATTTTTTAAGAAGTTTTGGACCACAGAGAGGTTCACTATAGCAGGGGAGGAACACTGGTGTGGGGTGTTATTGATGGGAGACACATGGTTGGGGGGAGTTCTCCAGGGCATGTACATAGGGTACATAAAAATGTTTGGATATTCGTTGAGTATTTTCATTGCAGTTACAGTTACGAACTGAGGGATTTCTGAATTCATCGCCAGGAGAGCTCTGTCATATTCCCTAATGGAACAGCAACAATTCCCCAAGTATAAGGGCAAAGACCAGTGAAGAAACGTCCAATGATGAGCCTTTAATACTGATGACTATGCTTATGAGCCTGTGTGCCTGAAATTTGAACTAGGCCTAGAGCTGCAGGGTGCCTAAGAGTTACCTCCTAAGAGCCTCCATGTTTGCTCAAAGCCAAACTCAGCATGTAAACGCATTACCTTCCCCCCAGCATGGGACATGACTCACAGGGATGAGCCTCCCTGCACCGAGTGATTACTACCAATCACTAATTGGTGATGCAACTGGAAAAAGACCTTGAAGTAAAGGGGGAAATGGTAAAGACATATGAGATTATATGGCTAAGAGTCTTCAAAAAAGAGTCAGGAGGTCATCAGAGGGGTCGCACTTAGGCACACCTCAGCAGGATCCCCAAGACAGCCAAAGTAGATACAACCCCAGGTACTGGTACTCCTGAGGACTATGGAGAAATACAGGTTCTATGGTCTGGCAGATGGCTCTAGAGTTCAAAGCCTTGTCAGTGGGCTCTACTTTGGAATTTATGTTCCTGAGTGTGATGAATTTGAATCAGATGTGACCTTTCTATACATGTCTCTTCTGTCATTTTTACTGTGACCTTTCTATACATGTCTCTTCTGTCATTTTTACTGAACCTGTGGTTGGTGCTGGAGTTGGTGAATACCCAGGAGACTTGAATCTCTGGACTGGCCATGTGCCAGCTGGGCCCTGAGCCTCAGCAGAGTTGCAACTCTTACTCTCCGGTTCATTGGGCTTACCCAGGTCAGCTAACAGGGAGGTGAAGATGGTCAACCACCACACCAGGGAACAAGAGTGCCTACAACTCCAAGTGGGAGAATTGTATCCATCAACTTTGTGGGATCTAAGCGCCCTTCAATATAGAGGTGGAGTGGACATCATTATCCCAGGGTCCACAGGATGGAGGTATAAAATGTGGATTAGAGTGGGCTTACTGGTATTCTACTATAGAACTATTGTGACTAGTAATGGAAGAAAATGTAGCATTGATGTGGAGAAAGCGGCCACGGTAGTTGCTGAGGGCAGGGAGAGGGAAGAAGAGATATGATCTGGGGGCATTTTCAGGGCTTGGGGATGTCCTAAATGATATTGCAGGGACAGATGCTGGACATTATATATCCTGCCATAACCCACTGAATGGACTGGGGAAGAGTATAAACTACAATGTAAACTATAATCCATGTGGTACAACAATACTCCAAAATGTATTCACCAAATGCAATGAATGTGCCACTATGATGAAAAAGGTTGTTGATGTAGGAGGAGTGGAGGGGTAGGGGGTGGGGTATGTGGGAACCTCTTGTATTTTTTTTTTTTAAGATTTATTTTATTTATTTCTCTCCTCCCCTCCCCCCCCCCCCCAGTTGTACATTCTCTGTGTCCATTTGCTGCGTGTTCTTTGTCTGCTTCTGTTGTTGTCAGTGGCACAGGAATCTGTGTTTCTTTTTGTTGCGTCATCTTGCTGCATTAGCTCTCCATGTGGGTGGTGCCATTCCTGGGCAGGCTGCACTTTCTTTTGCGCTGGGCAGCTCTCCTTATGGGGCACACTCCTTGCGTGTGGGGCTCCTCTACGTGGGGGACACCCCTGCATGGCACGGCACTCCTTACGCGCATCAGCACTGCGCGTGGGCCAGCTCCACATGGGTCAAGGAGGCCCGGGGTTTGAACCACGGACCTCCCATGTGGTAGATGGATGCCCTAACCACTGGGCCAAGTCCGCTTCCCCTCTTGTATTTTTTAATGTAGCATTATTTGTAATCTATATATCTTCAAAAAAATACAATAAAAAATAAATGCTCAAAATTTTTTAAATTTTAACTAAAAAAAAAAAAAAGTAATTCTAAATGTTGCAAGTTATAACACTAGAATTCTAATTAAGGGCTTCTGTGTACTATGGAAGCTTCCCCAAGATCCAGTAATCATCACACAAAATCATCACCCAACGGCCTATTGAGGTCCAGAAGGACTAAAATGCCTGACCACCTCTAGTCCAACATTCATCCCTTGATTAAAGGTGAACTTCTAACTTAAAAGATCAGATGCTTTTGTTCCTTAAGTAAGAAGGCCCTAATCCCCAGTTCCTAAACTTCCTAAGTCTCAAACCTACTTTTGAGAACTCTGTCAGCATAGGTGCCACTTCCAAAATACAGGCAGGACTCATGTTCTGCATCTTCCATGTCAGATAGAAATGACCTCAAGCTGCTTTCTGCTTGGTTTCTTTCCCAGTCCAAAACAGATGCCAAAAACATTTTCTTTGCCAGCTGTTGCAGTCCCTCATTTCATTCTCCAAACTACACGTGGACATTCTTTTATCTATTAAGTGCTTTAGAGTATAACTTGTGATTTTTTGTTTTTCTAGGTCTACAGAAAGAAATGGGACCCAGATCCAACAAAGTCACTTCCTAGGGAGCTTCATCAGATCCCTGTTTGCTGGCAGGATGAGGGGCAGAGTAATCACTACTCACAAGCCTAGCCCTTGAAGGTGTGAAGGGGATGGACGAGATCTTTAGGGCACTACTGACTCCCCTCAGCTTTATGAGTAATGACAATGAAACGCTCTAATTATTATGATTATCAGTTTGTATATGCCAGATATATTTAATGTTTTATTTACATAAAAACTCATCAATTACCCCAAATCCTCCCCTAGTGTAATTGAATGAGTATAGATGTTTGGAGTGGTAAGATCTCCTGGCCCCGCCTCCCCCCCAGACACCCCATTTATGTTAAAATAAAGCATTGGTAGAAGCACTAACGATCACATAGGCTTGGTACCTCGTGCTATTATTTATACTTACAAGATCTACCAATCCAGTAAGACCTGCAGTTTGTTGCTAATGCAACAGGGCTTTTTCCTCAGGTCGCTAAGACAGAGAAAACAATGTCTAGGGGCTGTTCTAAAGGGCGTGTACCTAGAGATCCACCCAGCCCCAAGGCTGAATGACTAAGAGACACATGGCAACCTGGTGAACAATCAGCTCCAGGAAAAATAGGAGTTCCTGGAAAAAAGAAATTTATAGGGTCTTCATAAAGTAGAGTAAAAATTAGAGTCTGGTCCCAGAACTTTTCACATACTAAGAAAGGTTAAGAGGCTTTTTTAAAAAAGTATTTCTCACTGTTAATCCAGAGTTAAAGAACATTCTGAAATGGACAATTTGACATAAGCATTGTAGTTGCATAAAAATGGATGGACATGACAAATTGTTAAAAGCAGTATTTTTGTCCTTACCCAATAATGTGAATAACAGATATTGAACTGTACCACATCCTTGACATTTTCCTCAATCCCCACCAAAGGAGAAAGATTCAGCAATGACCAAGATTCAGGGATAGAGTGGTGCTATCTGTTTTGCACATTACTTAGGAAAAAAAAAAAGTTTTTTAAGAAAAAAAATTTTTAAGAGCTGAAAATTTCATGAGTTTTTTTAAGGAAGCTAAAAACACCCAAAACAGCCACATCACAATGTCATATAACCAACCATAACGTACCATCCACATCCTCTCTATCAGGGACCAAATCTCAGAACTTCAGGATATGATAATAAATCAATATTCACCTTGCAACATTCTCTAACTTCCTTACTGAGAAAGGAACAGGGCATTTGAATTTGGTGAAAGATCCTGAATCAGCACTGAAGACATCACCAGAGATGAGTGCTTTGTGATTGGATTAAAAATATCACCTGCCATAAGCTAAAAAGGTTTATCAGATAAACACAGGATTCTGATATTGAAAGGTGATTACAGAAAGCAGCATGTTAAATATTAAGCATTTCTTGGAACGTGAAAACTGTGCCAGAGGTTATAACATCATAGGAAACCTTCAAAGGACTCCAAGGTCTTTGGCTCTAACACTCTGAAGTACAAAAATGTTAAAGTGTCTAAACGGGTTCTAGGACCAATTCTAGAAAGAGACATGACTGCTTGAGGGTAATTTGCCTCTCTGCTCCCCAGCTGTTTTCTCTTCAAGCACCAAATACCATTGCCCTCCAACACCATCAGCTTCTGCAGAAATTTGGTTAAATCCATCACTTTGGCAACCTTCAAATTAAGACTCTCTTTTGACTTTATGTTTTGTTCCTATTTGAAAATGTTGCTCTCCCACCATCATAATATTGTCAGACCTCTCTGGCCCTCCCTGATACTACTGCGAATACCTATTCTATTTATTTCATAAACAGTTCTATGTAGAATATTTATGAAACAAATGGAATACGTGCCAGGCACAGTTTTAGGCACTGGAGAGGTGAATTGGTGACTAGCAGGGCCTTACCAAACCTTCGAAACCATACCTTCATCAATATTCCATTCTCCATGCTTCATGACCCTGTTCAGTCTCCATCATGACACTGGGGCAATCTTTTTACCCGCCACTAATACTGTGTATCTGATATTCTATAACCTGCAAGGAATTTCACCCCCACAGCGCCTGAATGCCACTTCTCAAACAATAGTGGTCAGCCTTAGTGGTTTTCTTTCCAGGAATTTCCATCCTCAGCTATCAAGCAGCATGGCCACCCCAATCCTCCGTGTTCAGTTTCCTACTTGCTGCCCACCTGGCTGATATGCTCACTCTGCCTTTACACCAATGTGGTCTCTACAGAATCCATGATAGAATGTTTTAGTTTAAGCTGCAATCAAAGCTTATAAATCATTTTATTTGTAACTGACCCAAAAACAACAAACTATACATGCATCCACTTGTGGCATGGTATTTAGAAAAATGCTTAACTGTCACCTTTGAATCACTTGAGCACAGTCCTTTTATACTTTTTTGTAATTGTTGTTTTGTTTCCTTGTGGGTTTTTGTTTGTTTGTTTTGAGAACATCCTGTAAGCCCAAATTCTCTGTAAAGGTTTTTTCACCACCTCTAGAGTTCATCATAGAAAGTCAGCCTAGTTATGGCATCAGCATACTTCAAAATACTTACATTTTGAAAATATATTTTGCGTTTATACTTGAAAGAAATTCTCATATTTCTGGCATAATTTAAGTGCTTGTGATCATTGGCTGTACTCTATCTTCATATAAACAATTTCTTGTGATTATAATCGCTCAGTAAGTAATAATTGATAATCATTGCTTCAAGTATAAAAGATAAGAATCAGAGCTTGAAGGTAGAGCAGGACCTCTGGTCTGCCTACTTTACCAGTTCTATAGAAGTTGATGACGTGGAAGAGGAAAGAAATTCTTAAAAAAAAAAAAAAAAAAGTAAGGAAATTAATAAGCACAGATTTCTTATCTTGATTTGACTTGGTTTTGGGTTGTTGGGTTCAGGAAGAGGAGGGTTGGAGCAATTTTTTAGGAAGTGAGGGGTCCTATTATTTGTGTTTGTTTTTATTGGATAGAGCAGTAGACCCAGAAAACTGCTTTAAGTCATGATGATCTGCTAAGATTTGGCTCTGCACCCTTGAGAAACCATGCACATCTCTCTAACTCAGTTCTTTTCATGTGTAAAATGAAAGGGTTCAGCTAAAAATCTCTGATCCTCTCAGAATTTTAACTGTTGTTCATGGGTTCCTGCAAAAGGCACAGTTTATCTGTACAATGGCCCAGGCAAAAAGGTGTGCCTTGGCCATAATCTCCTCGCCGCCAGTCTGTTTCTACTGATGTCCCAGGAGATGAAAAACTATTCTGGGAGATTCAAAATACTCGCATGATGGTTGGCACTTTATTAGAAGTGAATATAAATAAAGGGTTTTCTCCCATTGCTACACCATGGTGCACACCCTAAAAAACTATCTGAGATATTATTGAAAGTTCTACTGAATAGGCAATGAATTGCATTGCATTCTCTCCCAAGTCCCTGAACAATACAGAGAAGCAACCAAATATCCAAAATCAGAGGTGTCAAAACAGCACATTATTACCATTTAGATTAATTCACATGTAAATTGATATTGAGGAAATTAGAGTTCATTTAAACTTTTCATCAAATTCTTACATAGGATCAAAAAGGTGGCCAAGTTAAAGGGGGGGGGGGGGTAAGTAGGTGCCAAAAATTGTAATTCCTGCTTTAAACTACAGTTGGGATTTAGAGGTACAAAAGGAGAAAAAAGGTACATGTGTGTAGGATGTGTATGTTGAGAAGGTAAAATAAAGGGGACTGGTTTCATTGGTGTTCTTCAATTAGAAATTAATTAAATACCCACAAATGTATTGGCCACAAATCCCCATCCCCAGCTAAAAGAATGCACAAGATAATACTGTTCCATACATTCTGTGAGCTTGTAGCAACTTGCTGAGAAAATAAAAAAACTAACACTCAACCTACAGTTAGAAAAAAGATCCAGTGCTAAATACTCAGAGACCCATAAATTCATATAAACTCGGTGAAATAAGAAAGATTGCTATAGTCTGGAATGATTAGACATCCTACAGAACAATGGCATGTGTCAAGGTGTCAGACTTGGAATTCTGACTCTGGCCATGAGCCTGGCTTTTTAGTGCCTCGATTTCCCATGTGATGGGAATGGACAGCTTCAAGAAGTCTAGGTAGTTTCTGCATTGCAAATAGAATAGACAAGTTATAAAATGAACACTCTACGTGCTTATGGAAGAGTACCATTATTTTAGATAATGGAGACATTGGTGAATTGAGGGAGAAGAAGGTAGCAGTAACACCAGGGTCATCCTGAGTTAAGAGAAGACCCAGTCAGGAATGTGCCCTGTGGGTATTAGGTATAATTA
The DNA here is from genome assembly GCF_030445035.2 of Dasypus novemcinctus. Taxonomy (NCBI): domain Eukaryota; kingdom Metazoa; phylum Chordata; class Mammalia; order Cingulata; family Dasypodidae; genus Dasypus; species Dasypus novemcinctus. The sequence goes on from NC_080687.1 coordinate 31,684,750, forward strand.
CCATCCTTGGGACAAACTGCATTCATCAGCACAGAAAGAACTGCTGTCTTGCATCAAGTTTCACAACCCAGTAAATGCTCCGTGAGGAACAGCATCTAAAACACAGGCAGATTCCATTAATGGTTGTATCAGACATATGAAAGTGTATTAATCTTCATAACTTTTTGTACTGCAGTATATGGCTTCTACAAGAAGAAAAACAGCATTTTTTTTAAAAACAATTCTCCAACTATCCCCTTCCAGGTCCATTCTCCTGGATGACCAGACTGACCTCCTGACTGGTCTCATCTCACTCTTTTCTCACATCCATACTTCCTTCCTACTGCTGCTAGATTGATCCTCCTGAAAACATAGATGTAATTATGCTTCTACCCTCTCAAACGCCTCTGTAATTTCCATTCCTGCCCTATAAAGTCTAAAATTCTTCCCTCTCTATTTTCTATCTAATGTTCTACTATAATCTTAGTTTACTGCTCTCCAAACCCAGAGTTCCCTGCACAAAGTTTTAACCATCGCCCTGACCTGCCCCTTCCCAAGTTGAATATTCTCCCCTTATCTTCCCAACCCCACTGTGAGGGTTTTAGAAATATATCCACAAATTCTTTGATACATCTCCCCTAGAATGCAGACTGGACTTAGTGGTTCAGTTCTAACAAATGAAATAAAGCAGAAGTGATGGCGTGTGACTCTTGAAACTAGGTCATAAAAAGGTACTGCAGCTTCCCTCTAGTTCTGCCTCTCTCTGTCTCTGAGATTACTCACTCTGCGGGACGCCAGCTGCCACGTCATGAGGACACTTAGGCAGCCCTGTGGAGAGGCCCACATGGTGAGGAACTGTGGCTTCCTGCCAAAAGCCATGAACATGAGCCAACTTGGAAACGGATCCTCCAGCCCTGGTGAAGCTCTCAGACAACTGCAGTTATAGACAACAGTTTGACTGCGACTTCATGAGAGACTCCGATCCCCCAGCTAAGAGAGTCCAAAATTCCTCTCCTACATAAACTGTGCAAAATAATAAACATTTATTGTTTTAAGTCACTTCATTTAGGGTTAGTTTGTAATTTAGCAGTAGATAACTAATAAACCTATTTCCAAATGTCTAAATTCTAAATACATTTCATGGCCAAGATTAAATGCTACCCCCTGCACAAATAACTAATAGCCCACCTGGATAGAAGAGTCCCCAGTGTCATATAAGGTTGGATCTGTACCTCTCATGGAATTTTCTCTATCTATTACAGCATCTGTATTAGTCTGCCAAAGGGGTACTGATGCAAAGTCCGGAAATCTGTTGACTATTATAAAGGGTATATATTTGGGATAGAAGCTAACAGTCACAAGGCCCTAAAGAGTCCAACTCAAGGTTGCCATGTGTTGAAGCAAGATGGTTGCTGATCTCTGCCTGGTCTCTCCTTCCTGGGCTTCCTCTTCCTCTTAAGGCTCCACGTGCCCAACGTCTTCCCCATCCCAGCTGTAGGATGGCCAAGGGCTTGTCTCTCAGGGTTTCCTCCAGCTCAGCCGCAAACTATTAGGCAAATGGCTAATCTCTCCCCAGGGTCCCAGGATCAAAAATAACCGAGCTCTCTCCACACAACTTCTTGAGTAAGTGTCCATTTACATCAGCCCACCGAGGGGATGAGGGCTCAACCTGAGTATGCCTTACTGATATAACCCAATTAGAAGCCTTAAATGGATTTTATCAAGTAAACTTAATCAGAGGCCCCTGATTAAATTTAATGCAAAGGCTATCACACCCAGAGGTATAGATACATTTACAAACATAATCTTTCTTTTTTTAGGAGTCATGAATAATCTCAAACTGCCAAGTGTCTTACATGACTTGCACAATTTTCTCCCTTATCAAACCCCCTGAGGAACTAGTCCCAAATGTTCCTCTTATCTCCTCACAGGACTTAGGTGTAAAGAATTATCCGTACTGAGTATCTGTCAAGGGAATGAACAGCCAGATTCTAAAATAAAGCTTCTTTCCTTGTTTGAAATTCTGTATATTTATGTTTATTTTTGTGATTTCAATAAAGAACTATATGCAACTCAAGAAGCAAGAGGCAATATATGAAGTATTTAAATCCTTCCTAAGTATTACAAAAGGAGAAAACTGCTCAGAGTAAAATAATTAACCTATCTAAATGTACCAAGTGCATTAGGAACGTAGAATGAAAACGCCACCAAGCTGATACAGGATTGAAACTGTAGTCATGAAAATTGGGAGATGACCTGTGTTCCTGATCAAATAACAAAGTCCTTGCCATTTTCCTGACAATCAAGGGCAGAAATTTTTTCTTTCACACTATTTGTGAGTTGACAATATCCTCTAGGCCATTCCACCCTTCTTATTGTGGCCATTTCCCATTCTCTTTGTATAATATTAACTAAGAGTCAACAGCAACATGGGAAAAGTGAATAACCATTTTTGATTATTTGTACCTAAATTCAACTTCGTGTTTTCCTCTGAGTAATGAAAAATGTGAAAACTGACCATGAACCAAGCATGTAATGTTCAGTACATTTGGCTTTTAAAAATGAAAGCACAAAAAACATTATGCTTTTCTAGAGCTTCCAAATATAATTACATGAAGGGAAGGATTCTTCCTGCCAGCCCTTATCTATGCCATTGGTAAGAGGAAATGCTGTCAAAGCTCTTCTCCCTGCTTCTTTTGACGTATTTTTAAATGTCTAATGTCAACCAATATTTCATAGTCAGTGAAGCTCAGATTCAGGCAGCAATAGCCCAAGTAGACAACCATACTATCTCTTATGCAACCAGATTTGATCCTTGATCTGAAGCAATCACAATAAACCTATTGAGACATTTTGTACAGGGATAATTGTTTTTATAGTAAAGCAGTATCCATTTACAGATTATTATATACTGTAAAACAACTAATATGCTATTTATGCATTCTTCACCTATAAGGCATCATGAGCTGGCTCTCCTTTCCTAAACAAAACTACAATAAAAAAACAGTGCAAGGTCCAGTGTTTTCTAGCTGGCTCTCAAGGGTTAAGATTTCAGTTGTCAGTGCAAAATTTTAATAAGGTGCAACAAGTGTCAAATTCTAAGTCTCCAAAGTCCATCCTTAGATTTTTGGCTAATATTATTCCCTCTCTGCTCTGAAAACGGGGGCAAAATTTTTAAGAGACTGAAACCCTTTGCATAGCATTATCCGAACTGCTAAGCATTAGATTATAAGAGTACCTCTGACTTATTTTTTACAGTAGATAAATGAAATAAAGATTTAGGCAATAATTCAGGGAATTTAATCAATGTTAGCAATCAACACAGGGGATTCGAGACAGTATAATTTTAGTCTTGGGTAAAAAAAGTTTTCAACCTGGATTTTTCAGGTAAATAACTCTATATTTCTCTTTGTCAGTGTGGACAAAGTTTTAGGGAGGCTTGGGAGAAACTTTACTTTTTATTTTTTTAATAGACATACCCTGATTCAAATTGCTACTCTTATAGCATTCTATTCTATCCAAACCAAATTAATAGGTTCTAATGCACTGTTGTTATGAATTTTCTTTATGGTTAGTGAAATGAAGCTTCTCCACATCCAGCACCTTGATTAATCAACATCACCTCAAACTCTACTCAGTTTTAACTGTCAGAAGAAGGTCATGGACAGCACAGCCCGGATTACAATTCAGCACAACACAAGTTCCCTGAAATGCAAATGTGAAGAAAAAAGATATTAGAAAAGCAACCATTCAAAAATTATTCAAAAGGAATTCAAGAGGGGGAAAAAGTGGGGCAGGAAGCATGGTAAGAGCTCAGTGAAGTAATAACATTCTTATGGGGGTCTGAAAAACACCTTAGGAAAGTGACACTGTGTCTCTAATACTTTGGAGTAACATATTGGACCTGCTGTATTTCTAAAAGGCTGTGTTTAAAAAAAGTCAGACTCTTCGGGCCAGCAATTAAAGAAAAACTAAATTATTTTCAGTGCAAGGAACAATTTAATATCACATTGATCTTTTGAACATTGCACACACGACCATAAATCCTGGCTTGCCTTGGACAGTCCTGGCTTATACGTGGCGTCCTGAATAATAATAATGCCACTTTTCACTCTCAAAAACATCCCAGTTTGGACAACAAATTCCATAGTCACCTTACGTCGAGAGAAAGAACAATGACAATAAATAGACGATCTTAAAGAAAATCTTTTCATCTCTTCCCTCATTTCTCAGTAGCCTTCAACTTGACCCTGCTACTCCATCTGAGAGTCTCTCTCTCACACTCACACACATACACACCATACACATACACATCTCATTTTCAGTGCTGCCTAAACCTTCCCCAAACAGGAGTCGTCTCTTCTTTGCCAATCTTGTATCACTGTATACAATGCCGAGATCATGACTTGCTCATTTTCTCTTACTTACACCACTTTATTCTGCCTCACTGAAGTCATATCCTAGAGTTAAAAATATATAGTTAAATGCTTGTTACATTTATTTGCTCAGAAATAGCCTTAAGTTGGACTGAATATAAATATTGACAAAATAGCTAACAATACACTGCCCAAGCCGTGGTGTGCTTGAGAAAATTCTGGCTGCTGGCCAGTCACTCCACCATGTTTCAGCTAGAAAAGCTTGGAGAACACCTTCTTCAGGGGAACTGATATTGTCAACCCACAAAGGAAGTTCTCTGGCCTCGTTTTTCTCCTCTATCTTCAGTTGCTTTCATTTTGCTATAAACTCTTCATAAGCCTTCTTAGATTCTTCTGAATAATCAGAGATGACTCCTGCCTGCAAAGATCTTAAAATATAGAAGAATGAGGGCAACATGAACCATATATCTGGCACTGAAAATATGATATAGATGCTAGTATGATTCAAAGAAAGGAAGGAATCATTTCTATTTGACTGGAGGGGTGGAGAAGGTTGATAAAACAGAAGGACTGGCAGTGGATTCTATTGAAATCATCAGGTTTTGAGATTACATAATGAGATTATATAACATAACGGCAGAAGTTACCAGGGAGGGAGGGGCCAGCCAGGCAGGAACAGCAGAAAAAAGTTATAAGGGTTAGAAAGTGCAGAGTACGATCGGAATGAAACAATATTTCAAGCCAGCAGAAGACTATTTCAATGTAAGATATGTCCTGTCTAAAACTGACAGATTTTTTAATATGCGCATTATATCTGAGGAGATCAGATTAAGGAAAGGAAAAGGTTCATAGCAGTGGTATATGTGTGAGTTTACCTATAACTTTATTGAAATATGTACATATTATTAAATGCTTATTTACAAAATGCAGATACTAAATAATAAATGACTGCACATATTCACACCATGCCTGCTTTCTAGAATGAAGTTGAAAAAAATCATTCTGTGCCTTAAAAAATAATGTGAGCCAATTCTCCGTCTAGGTTATGAAATCCACTAGGACCTCCAGAAAGATCGACTCTCTATCAGATATTCAAATTCCACTTGTGAAAATCAGGAGAAGGGACAAGTCCAGATACGCATTCATGTTGAGTCTCACAAATTCAAGCTAGGCAACTCTGATCTAAGGACAGTGCTTTCTAGCTGAGCTCCGGCTGCATTTGCGGATCAACTGCTGGAAGGAAAGGGAGTGTCAGGGAAGCAATTACTACGTTGAAACTGACATCCCATAGAGTCTTCTGGATTCAGTGACAGAGTCTCACTTTTCCCCAATGTAAGTCTCAACAAGTTTGATTGACACACACAACTGTTTATCTCCCTCCTCCCCTGGGAGGCAAAGGAGGATGAAGTGCAATATTGTAGGGCAAAAAGTGGTTTTATACACATCACCTTAATTTTCAGGATGGAGAAAGAAGAAAAAGAACAAGAATTCTAAGCAGCAGAGAAAGGTTCAAGGTTAATGTGTTCGGAAATATACGAAATGCCACTTACCTCAGGCCATTTCAAATTGGCCTTCATTCACACCAAAATGAATGAAATGCTTCTTTCCAAAGACAGGGGCATCAACTGATAATGGCTGCTATTACATATTCATACACCACTTTACATTCTGTAGCAAACTTGGCAGGAATTCTTACAAGTCTGTCTTCACAGATGCCCTGTCAGGGAGGTGAGGCTGGAATTGAATGAGATTCCACAGGCACTTTTCACTGGACAGAGGAACAGAGACAGAACTGTATGTTGGAGCTGCCTGGTGAGAACCCCAGTGGTCTGCAGGTGACATGTGCCTCCACTTCTGTCTCCATTGCCCACCACCTTCAGCAGATCCTGGGAGATTTACCTACCAAACACACAGGACTTTATATATTCTTTAAGGGCATGATTATGTAATCCACAGTTTTCAACAATGAGGAGTACTTCTCAGTAAATGGGACGAGGCTGAAAAACTCATTTTATTTCTCAAAAAATAAAGTAAGACACTTCTTTTCCCATATTCAGGATGATTTCCTGATCCTAGAAAAACTAAGGGCGAGAGTTAAAAAAAAAAAAAAAAGGGAATAGAAAAACAGAAGGTCATCTCTAGAAAAGTCAAACTTAATGTGCACAGCTGAGTTTCTGAATCTGATGCAACTAACACATTTCTTTGGAGCATGATTCCGATGAAATTAGGGTTAAATGAATTCAACAAATATTCATTTGCTGTCTCTTATGCACAAGACACAATGCTGGCAAGTTTCATCCCCATATAAGCCAAGATATGGCCAGAGACAGAGTTCATAAATGAAGCCCAAGAAAAGCTGAATAGAATAAATGGATGGCTCAGTGCACACCCATCCCACTTTGGAAAAGAAACATAAAGCTCGATGATCACTTATGCAGAATCATTAGCTTCACATTTTTAAACCATGATCTATCTCTCTCTGTTTTCTCTCTCCCAGTTATTTAGTGACATGGCCAATTGCTGAATTGCTATTCATGATTAACAAGCTCTTCCTTCAAGGTCAGTGATAGTCCTTAGCGTGACGACCGTGTTCAAGGTAACACACCGATAAACCTTGAAATGTTGACCTATCATAAGTTCAGTGTAATTAAAAGGTGTGCCTATGCTGGAGCCAACTGTTTGAAACGCATTTTCTGGAGCCTAATGTCTCTGAACCTACCCACAACATCTGTTTGTGGATTTTCTTTACAGGCCCATGGTTCAGTGCAATTTTTATAAAGCCCCGTGTGAAAGAAAAGCCTGTGCAGTATAAAATTAATGACAGCAAATAAGCTTGAACTGATTTTTTTAATTAACTTCAAATAATTTCTGATATAATATTAGGAAAAAAGGAGCTCTCTCTATATTGCAGGGGAATATAAATGTGAATTCAAATATTTTAGCAGAAAGCTATGCCCCGTTAATGGAGTCTGAGTTTTGACATGCAGTGGCATTTCTGGGAGAATTTTTCCTTAGAGTTACTCTGACTAAAACTGCTTTCAGTGGGATTGACTTTTAAAACTAGTGGAACTAGGGCTACCTAATATATAATGGAAAGAGAAAAAAAAATACGTATATATATAAACATGAGAGAAATTCCAACTGAAACTCTCCTAGCACAGTTTTGCCTCCCTACCTCTGAAATCACTCCAGGGTGCATTTTGGCTATTCATGTCTTACAGGGCACTCAAGGGCCTTGCTTAAGGAACAAGGGGCAAAATTCTACTCCAAGAGAGTAACTGACTAGTCCAAGTTTGGCTGTAAATCAGACTGAAATGTTTGAATTTGAACAAGAAAACACGCTGAAGAACCACAGATGTAGCTGGGTAAACGAAATAAATTAAATTTGAAAATCACCTGTCTGGAGGTTTGTTTTAAGAGAGAAATATTGTTACCCAGAGTGACAAGACAAAATTGAGTAGGGAATTAACCCATGTTCTGTGAGAAAAACTTGCCCAGGGGGTGACTATGGCGGTCTGCCAGTATGTCCATCAAGAGACTGGGGGCAACAAGGGAAGCCTAGTGATGGTTATCAAATCACTCTGTAAGCTCAATTGCAGCAATATTCTTACCTTCCTAGCTAGTCTCCAAGCATCAAAGCACTGATACTCATCTAGTAAAGGAAGATCATGATACCTACCTCTTAGGGTTGCTGTGGGGATTAAATGAATGTAAAACCCAGCACAGTGTCTGGCATGCAGTAAACTTTCAACAAGAAGATTTGTTATGATGTCACACATTATCATTTTTCACTCTTTGGCCACAATCCTTTTCTTCCAATTCATTCTAAAAGTATGCGTTGTGTTCCTCCTATGTTCCAGGACCTGTGCCAGGCTTGGGATTAAAATCCTAGGTGGTCAGAGTCAGCAGGTAGAAGGTTCAGGACTCAGATGAGGTTGTGAAGCTGAAGACTGGCCTACTCAGGATGAGTAACAACTTCAGAGGTCTTTCTTGCCCAACTTTTGGACAAAAATGGGTTATTTGGCAAAGAGTAAATAATTCAAACTTTCCTGTCAGCCCACCTAAGCTTTGCTCAAAAGAATCCAGTTAACTATGAACCTAGCAGGAATGTAAGCAGTTCGTCTTGGAGAAACTATAAGCATATGAACGTCAGGAAAGCAAAAAAGAGCTTTGGGTAAACCACTAGGACTGATGGTCATCCTTCTGACAAAGATTTCAAAGGATGAAAGCATAATCGTCCAGCTCAGTGCTGTGTCTAGTGACAATGACCCCAGCCACACAGCTTTTTCACACAGATTCTACTCCAGAGGCGGTCCTAGAATGCACATTTGGTTCAAGTCAAATCATATATGTATGTAGTCTTGCTAAGGTCTTCAAGTATGTGGAAATTCTAAGAACCAGTATTAGGTTACCACATTAAGTCTTAAAAAAAAAAAAAAGACTAGCCTTTTTAACCTTAAATATGGACTCTGTCTGGCATTAAACCATTCTTTCTACAATCAGTCACTAAATCATTCCAGTTTTACTCACAGTAGAAATCTGTCATGCTCACCTTATAATTGCTCATGATATTTTAGAATATTTTTCTGCTTTTAACTGCACAAGTCTTCCCAACCTCTCACTTTTACATTTTGAATATTGCTAGAAATTTTAAATCTATTAAAGCACCCATGACTAACCACTACCTTGCATTAAAACCATTGTGCTTTTCCTATATATCTTCTTTACTTGGATTATGATTTGAATGTACAACATACAATTTTAAATTTCATCCATCATCCACATTATTGGAAACATTTAGGTACTGCTTTTGTATGTATTAAAAAAAAAAAACAGACAAAACTCATATTACCGAAGAACTATTTATAAAATGGAAAAGTTACCAATAACGTGGATGAAGAATGAAATTTAGTTTTGAATTGTACAGTTTATTAAATGCCAGGCAGAATGCTAACTTGTATTATCTCATTTAATCTTTAGAACAATCTTATGAGGTGCAGGTATCATTATCGCACCCATTTTAAAGATGAGAAAATGAGGCTGAAAGACATTAAACAGTGTGACGAAGATCACATAGCTAAAGAGACAAAATTCAGAATCCCATCTGTTTAGCTCTAGAATCTGACCCTTAAGCATTACATCATGTGCAGAAAATTTTATGTGGCCTTTTATGTATGTGCTTTTGTTCAAAATATTTTAGGGTTAAAGTAGCCACATCAAATCCACACATGATGGAATAAAGGTCTTGGTACTTTTAAACCTCTTTAAATTTTTACTTTTTTCTAATGTACCCTCTTGCTATTACCTGGTTTCCATTCAGTCACAGTTAGAATGCCATAAAAGGGGTAATAACACAAATGATACTGAAATAACTCATGCAGCCATAGCAAAAATCCATAGGAAAACAGAACAACATGAAACCAAAGTCTAAAGGCCTCCCCTTACAGAGGCTGCTGCCTGCCCAGCACTCTGGCTTTGTAGCAATCATGCACACAACGTATTACTTTGTGTTCCTGCCCACAATGAAAATTTCCATCTCTCAAATGTTATTATTACAGGCCTCATACAACAATCTGTGTAAGGTCATATTTGCATAAGTCAAGTGGTCCACAGCCTGTACAGCGTCTTTACCTAATGCAGGATTAAATAGCCATTGTGGACCATAATTAACCCTCCAGATTGCTCTAAATGCCAGCCAGCATTAATTTAGAGAAGAGTGGCTGGAATATGGAAGCAGCAAGGCAGGGAACTTCCATCAACTTCTCCAACACTCAAAAGCCACCAGAGCTTAGAAACCATTCAAGAAAGAAAGACTCTTCTACTTAGCAATGTCCTTTTATTCCGTAAGTTAGTAGACAAAGGGGGGAGGGAGAACAAGACAGTGTGTGTGTTGGTGAGGTGAGGCATCTTCAAATGACCATGGCATGGTGGGATTGCCAAATATCTCTTGTCATCAATGCAACCCAGACATACTGTAGTCCAGTGGCTTCCAAACTGAATTTCCAAAACCCTGTTTCCCTGCTTCAAAGCTGCTTTAGGAATGAGAAAGCAAGGCCCAGTTAGTACAGCTACAGGTCTTTAATCCTCCCTTCAAACAGCATGTGTTCTATTTTATCTATAAAATATAGTAGAGTTCTATGCAGGATTTCATTGCTAAAAATGAAGATTGAAGACCACTAATTCGAGGCAACTTCCACAGTCTAGTTACACGGTGAAAGTTAGGCTGAGAGATTGATATCTTGCTCAATGAGTCAAAGCTGGAAAGTGAAAATTAGACGAGAACCCAAGTATTCAGATTCCTGATCCAATGTCCACCGCCACACCATGAACCTTCAACAACCACTTCTTCAGCTTCTTTTTGCCCCAACCCTGGGATGTCCATTAATTAATTTTTGCAGTTTTCGTAAATATTTAAAGTTAAGAGGAATCCAAATGGTTCCTCCATCAAACCTTTAGAAAGTAGGCAGACCTAAGAACCGTATAGGACCCATGGCCTTGGAACAAGGGTGTCTTTGGTGAACTATTCCTGCCTCCAGATCTGTACAAAGTTTGAGTACAGGCATTCAAATATGTCTGGCCTAATTCCTTCAGCAATAATACTGTACTAGGCTTTACCAAGCACATGCACTTATTTTGGCTCAATGTAATGTTTTTATAAGACTCAAAAATGTCTATTTTGAAATATGATTTCTCAGAATTTTATTCTTCTGTCCTCTCTTTTCTTCTCCACTAGTATATTAGAAATATACCCACTCTGTGGAATAAGTTTTTACTTCTGGTCAGCACACTATGCAAAGGTAAAATCATTCGGGAGCAAGTTACAGCAGTCTTCCTCTATAAACATCATTTCAAGTTCATTGATTCATACTTTCAAAAGCCAAAAAGGGGCTAAAGTTCAGGATAACCACTTATTATTGTGAGCATCCCAGCATGTAATAAAATAGTCATAGAGCTACTGTTTATTGGATTTGAGAAGGTCATTCTGAGCATGGCTCAAGGCTAAGTGGCTAAGTATATCAGGGCAATGTCTTGGATTTATCTACACCTTTTAAGAACATCTTTGTAAAGAACATAACAGCTGTGGAAAGCAGAATATGCATACACTTATATACATTGTTTTCACTAACATTTGGGTTTTGAAATTCCACAAGGTATATTCCACCAAATGGGAACATAATAGAGACAGTTTCTCAACAGCTACCAGGGAATAGAAAAGCAACAAGAGCTAATCTTTGATCTTTCAGTCATATTCCAGGTGGAATGAAGAATTCATTCTCTATTTAGCAACTGTGTCTGTGTACATATAAATCCATGCATATTCAGTCTACTGGACTGTATATGTTATTTAGTTGAAATCTGCTGATTTCAAACATTTTGCTTCCTATAATAATTTTATTCTCTTTGTTCACCATACACATTGCTAAAATGATATTTAAGCTACTTTTTCTTCCTGTCTCTGCCAATCTGTTGTTGAAAGAGGCTAAAAGACCATGTACTCACTAGGGGCAGGTACCATGACATGATACAGAAAAAAATAAAAGTGTAAATAACACATAAAGTGCATTTCAAACCCTAAATCATCCTCGTGTGGATAGATCACCTTCTACATTAACTGTACAACGTCCACCATATTGGAGATTCCATATATTTTGGATCCCAGCCTGAGCCTAAGCTGTCAGTCACACATTTCTGGGCATGTACAGTGAATTGGTAGGGCAAGTCCACTAGAAGCATATTTGGAAGAGAGATTAAGGGACGGCCTTCCAGAGACCTCATCAAGGAAAAGAGAACACAGGCAGAAAAAGTAAGACCCAAGAGAAAAGCCTTAGCATTAGAGGGTTCGTAGCACAATAGGTTCTCTTATTTGGCTTTGTCTCCAGTTTAACCCACACTAAACACTTGCCTGAATGCTGTGGAAATAAGGGAATGAATATGGGGAGGGGGGACGGGGGAAGCAAGGAACTGAAAAACTGCTTCACTAAAACCATACTGCTTAGGAAGACTCCCCTCTCACCACCATAAAATGTTATAATAATAATAAATTAAAATGGTCATCAAATACATATGAATTGGGGTTTATAACCCACATGATCAAATTCAGGAAAGTTTTTAGAGGTCCACAACATACAGACACTGTGCTAAGTGCTGTATGGGGTCAAAATATTTGTAAAACATGTTTCTTTAATATCTTGAACATGTGTTATGGATATATATTTTCATGTATTCAGAGATAAAGAACTCTCCCTTAATTGCTAGTCAAATTTCTGAAATGCTAGAGATTCAAGTCACTGCCATCAATCAAATAAGTCCATTTAAAAGGCCCATAAGTTGCAAAGAAAATTGTTGCCAAGGAGTCTATGCACTTGGCTCTTGTGAAAAAACAAATGGAATCACCCTCAAGTCAGAGGCTAGGCTTAGGAAATTTAAGGTTATTGATTTTAAGTTTATTTACCTATATTTCCTTTGTAACCAACAGCATAAAGAAATGACAACTGATGGCAAGGGACAAGACCAAAGAAATAAAACACTGCAACAATCCTGTGCCCTTGATTAAGATGATTGAGATGAATGAGAGTAAGAGCCTCCATGCCCTCGAGGGCACACACATATCACATGTCATTGCCATGTCTGATGTTCCACTGAGGTCTCCAAGTCATCAGATGAGTCAGGTTGTGTTCTCCCTCAATTGGAACCTAGGCAACATTTGGATCCACCACGTTTAAGGTTCCCATACCTTTAAAATATGTCCAACAAACCACTTAGAGACCAAAACACAAAAGTACTCCTCACAAAAATATAGTAGATATATAGAAATTGAGACCTAGCATGTCTGGCCAGGTTCAAACAACAAAGTAGAGGTAAAACCAAAATGAGAATCCAAGTTCTAATATCTGACAGGAATATGAAAAGGAACGACAGTTTGAGAACCTGATGGGACCTAAACAATACTTTTTGTATTTAACTTTTTTAAGTCTTTGTTGAAGTTCATAATTCATGTATGAGCATCCTTAAATAATTAGAGTATGGTATAAGTTGTGAAGTTACAAAACAAACTTGCATATCAACACACGGGGCTACTGTACGTTACCCACCACCACCGCCTTGCATTGTTGTGAAACAATTGTTACAAACTATGAAAGCGCATCATCAAAACATTATTCCTGGGGAGCAGATGTAGTTCAAGTGGTTGAGCACCTGCTTCCAATATACAAAGTCCTGGGTTTGATCCACAATATCTCCTAAAAAAAAAAAAACACCTCTCATTGGGGAACAGATAAAACTCATAAGTTGAATGCCTGCTTCCCATGTACAAGGTTCAATTCCTGGTAATGTCTAAAAAAACTTTACTAACTACAGTCAATATTTTACATTTGGTATATTTTTTCCCCAAACCAGCTGGTTAATGACACCCTGTATAAGTATTATATATTTATTATAGTTCATGAGGGAATGTACTCATATTTGTTCTGTTAACCACAGTCCATCTTCCACCACAGGATTCATAGTGTTATACAGTCCCATGCTTAGTACAATCCATTCAAAGTGTACACTCAGTGGCTCTCATATTCATCATAGAGTTGTACTGTCATCACCTTAGTCAAGTTTAGAACATCCTAAACAATATTTTAATCTCCAGCCTTCTATTTAGCAGGTAAAATAATTTGGATCTAGAAAGACAAGTGACTTGCTCAAGATCACAGTTCAAGTGAAGAGTAGAGTTGGGACAAAAAGACAGGTCTCCAGCATTCTAGCATCGTATTTTTCCCATCATATATCCTGTCTCTTTTATAAGATAGTTTGAGAGACCACACATTCCACCAGCACAAATTGTCATTCAGTCTCCTTTTCCACGACAGACTTACTATTTGAAGGTAGCTACCGTTCCCACCTGCCTTCATCTAAGTAAAAGTAGAATGAGAAAATTTCTGCTCAACTCACTGTAAGCAGATGTACAGCTTTCAATACCTGACGTAGATATATTAAGCAACTACTATCCCATATATTTCAATGTAAGAGATTTAATGAAGGGAAACTGTCCTACCTTCAATCTGTGGGAACAAGAGTACTAAGGAAAGGGGTATGAATCTATACACATCTACCCTTTTCACTTTTCAAACATTTATTAAGAATCTACAATGAGCTAGCATGCTGCCTACTCTTCAAGTATGTTAAATCTTTAAGTGTAAATGGCTCAGAGTCTCCAAAGGGTGATCTCAAGCCTTCTAACAGTGCCTGTGAAATTTAATAATTGGGAGGCTAACACCAAATCTCATTTATTGCTGCCTTAAATGAAACAGATCACAGTAATAAAGAGCCTGCAAATTAAGGTAACCCAGCCATCCTAACTAGCAATTAAAATGACTTTTTTTCCTATCAAAGAAGGTGAAACCGTATGCTGGAGCAGATTTTTGTCACGTACAAGATAAATGAGCAGTTTGGCTCAGCAGGGAATAATTCCAGTTCACACTGAAGGATCAGATGCAGTATCAAAATCTCATTCTCTCAATGTCAGAATACCAATTACCCGAAGACACTATGGCTCTTCAAGAGCTTTCCATTGACAGACACAAACACAAAGTATGAGTTCTCCTCATTCTTTCCCACACCCTTAAATAGGAGAAGGGGAATTAAGAGTCCAACATTATCAAGGCTGCATTCAGAACCTACATTCCAAGGAAAGCCTAAACTGAATCTCACCCTCCATAGTGCCCAACATATGACAAAAAGTTTAAGAGAACATTGATCTAATCTAGACCAATGCCCATTTTACTTGATCAGAAGGTTCCCTAAGAACGTGTTGGGAGGAACAGGATGGGCCCTGTAAAGCCGCCAATCATCTTCAACACAGGAAAGCAGTGGTGACCCATGAAGCTGGACATAATGCACACATAGCAACAACATAGCATTCAATACCGCAACTATTTGAAACACTTTTCCCCAAGTGCCTTAACTTGTTATTTCACTTGCTTGCATAGAAAAAGGAATGGAGATAGTGGAAGCCTCCTAGAAATAGGGAAAATGATTACTGATATATTAGAAGACAGAAAGAAGAGAAAGAAATAATAGAGATAGATGATAGATAGATAGACAGATAGGTAAAATTATGTACTCCAATTAAGACACATGCTTAATCTTAACCCACTGTAAGTAGTACATTTTGAAATATTATTGTAGTTAATTGTGACCAACTGAAGTAAGGTGAGCCTTAATCTGGTTTAATGGAAGCGTTATAAAAAGAAATCCAAAGGAGGAAGTTAGAAACAGGAAGTCAGTAGGAACCCAGAAGAGAAAGAAGACCTCACCATTTGACATGAGGCACAGATGCAAGTCAACAAACCCCAAGGAGATGACAGGAGGAAGCAAGCCTTCCACCCTCTGAAAACATGAGCCAATAAATCCTGTTGTTTAAGCCAACCCACTGTGTGGTATTTGTCATAACATTATGGCAAACTAAGACAGGTTAATTATAGATAAATAGATGATTAATAGATAGCTAGATTAGATAGACAATAGATAGGTGATAGATAAGTGATAAGATATAAATAGATGCTACATAAAGAAAGAGGAAGGAAGGAAGAGAGGGAGGGAGGGAGGGAGGGAACTTAAAAAGGAGGAAAGGAGGGAAGGAAGGAAGGAAGGAAGAAAGGAAGGGAGAAAGGAAAGAAGGCAGGGAGGGAGGAGGAGTGAGAGGGGAAGGGAAGGGAAGGGGAAGGAAGGGAAGGGGAGGGGAGGGAAGGGAAAGGAAGGGAAGGGGAGGGGAGGGAAGGGGAGGGAAGGGAATGGGAGAGGAGGGGAAGGGAGGGGAGGGGAGGGGAGGGGAGGGGAGGGGAGGGGAGCGGAGGGGAGGGAAAGGAAGATAGTTGTTAGATAAATAGAGGTAGCTAAAAGTAAAGAGAGAGATGATAGATGGATTTGTACACATATATTTTTATCTAAGTGACAATACAGATCAGATGGATAGCCATACCCATAAATGATGAGTAGGAAAGAAGAAACAAAGTACAGACACATTCGTTCATGTGTTCTCACACTGTAACTTTGAGTTTCTATGCATCATCTCATGTAATCCATATGTGACGGGCACTGCAATTTTGTCTATTTTACATATAAAGAAACTGTCATTGTGATAAATAACATTATTTGAGGTAGAATTAAAACCTAGTTCTGTCTAATCACAAAATCCTTGGTTTTCCCACAAATCTACTCTGCTTTACATATGCATAGTTCTCTGGGCACTAAGAAAATTTAATACATAATAAAAACATGAAATGTGACCTGGACATGGGTGATTTGGGCTATTTTGTATTTAAAAGAAGAGTATCTGTAAGTCATAGGTCCCTTCAACGTCTGTTCAAATTACCCAGAAGCAGCTGTACATTAGTAAGACCAAGAACTGCACAGTAAAGAATAGATGCTATCTTGATACCATTTAAACATATATTTACTTCTTATTCATAATCTTTCACCCATTTAATTTTCTCTGAGAGATTATTCAGGTCACTTCTTAAATGGGTTTCAATGTTTCCAGGGCTGCAGCTCATTATAAAAATATTCACAGCAGACAGAATCTTGCTTCAGCACAGCACTATTTTTGAGCTGGCAGACACAGAAATCGGTATGCAGATATTGTACCATAAACATTAATTTAGTATTATGTGGAAGAGTGATTGATTAATAAATACATAAGCCAAGAAGCCTAATTTAACTCTTATTTCACTTTTTTTTATTTCACGGAGAGGGAAAAATTAATCTAGAAGTGTTGATTGATTGAGAGTTTTAGTCTCGTCTAGACGGCAATGGAAAATGACTATGAACCTGGGACTCTGCAAACTGCATCATTTGTAAAATAAACCCAATCAACAAGTCTCATCACACTGTGATTGATGGTCAGGAAGGAAAGCCTGTGGAAATCATGGAGGGGAAGAATACATAATCATCTTAAGAAGCAGCTCACCACACAGAGAGGAGAAAGGAGAAAGAATTAGTAAATATTTTCATTTCAGAGGTGGACACAAATGAAAGAATATACACTGGAAATTTTAACAATTAATGAGCTTTAAAGCCCTCCAGTAGACTGGCAAATTAGAATTAGTACATTGCTTTCTTAAGAATCTACAGAATGTAAACTTATCTTAGCTATGTGGTCCCACTCCAAAGACTGCCTGATATAAAGAACTAACTTTATACTCTTGCTATTACTAAAAGGTCACATTTAGAACCAAATGTTCTATATCCAGATCTGGATAGTGTTGAATTTTTCTAAAGGCAAGGGGAAACATACTCATTGTTCTTTCTATGAAGAGTAGCAATTAACTCTAGCAAGGCTATTGCTTATGAATTAGAATTGCATCTCCTTCCCGATTCTCTTTTTCCCTGCTAGCCTTTCTTTACACAATGATGACATCAGAATCAATACTCTTACCATTCAGTGTGTCCATGAAATGAACTGGGAGAAAAGCATGGAAAGGTTGGAAAGAAAGTAACACTGAGGACCTACAATAACTAGAACTGCTAAATTCCAGAGATTCTAATCAAAGTCTCACATCAACCCTTTGTTTCCTTAACCCCCTTTTAAAATCTGAGAAAACTAAGGATTAGGACTATTAGGAAGATTAGCTGAGGCTGCAATATCTATTAAATGACAAAACCTCACATATGTTAGAAAAGCATAACCTTTCTTCAGCATGCATCAGAATGACCAGCAGAGCTGGTTAAAACACCGTTTCTGATTCAGTGGGTGCATCTGTTTTCTACAGCTGCTGTAACAAATTACCAATTTAGTGGCTTACAAAAACACGAACTTATTATCTCACAGTTCCATAGGTCAGAAATCCAGGTACAGCACAGCTAACCTGCTAGTCTCAAGAGGCTGAAAGTTGAGGTGTCAGGAAGGTGCATTCCTTTCTAGAGACTCTGAGGAAGAATCTGCTTCTAATCTCACTCAGGTCTTTGGCCAAATTCAGTTCTTGGGGTTGGAGGACTGAGGTCTCCATTTCTTTGCAGGCGGTGGCTCAGGGTTGGCCTTTGCTCCTAGGCTGCATGCATTCCTTACCAAGTTTTCCATGTGGTCCACTCCAACCATGGCAGGTTCCTCTCACACTTTTATTTCTTCAGACATCCCCTTCGCCCGCATCTCTCTGAAGGTTCTCTGGTTTTAAGGACTCATGATTCAATTGACTCATCCAGGTACTCCAGAATAATCTCACTGTTTTAAAGCCCATAAGCCTTAATTATATCTGCAAAGACCCATTTGCTACGCAACAATATACTCACAGGATCCTGTGATTAGCATGTGGACACCTTTGGGTCAGTCTGGGGTGGGGCCCCAGAATTTGCATTTCTAGCAAGTTCCCAGATGCTGCTGATGCTGCTACTCCTGGGAAGACACTTGGAGAATCTCTACTCTAGCTTTTACGCCAGATGTGGGCCACGGCCTCAGAATCACCTAGGAGCTGGTTAGAAATGCAGAATCCCAGTCCTCACCCCCAGGTCTAGGAAATAAGAAGCTGTAGTTTAACAAGATCTCAGGTAATTTATGTGTCTATTAAAGTTTGAGAAACACTGCTCTAGGGCAGTGAAAAACGGGGAAAATGAACAGAGTGAGCTATATGCTTTATTTATTCTCAAACTCTTTAAGAAATGTACAGTTCTCCTTATCCCAGCCGTTGCCTAATTTTTCCTGGCAGGGATGGAGGTAAGTATCTTACCTATGAAGTTGTTCTTGTAAAAAATTCCTGCACTGTCTCTTTAGGTAGCTTTTAATTTGCCCATTCCCATACTACCCCTAGTTTTTTGCCCTTTTATTAGAGAAGTTGTAGGTTTATGGAAAAATTGTGCATAAAATACAGGATTCCCATATACCACCCGCCCACCAACACCTTGCATCGATATGGAACATTTCTTAAAATTAATGATAGTACATTTTTTCCCTAAAGTTTTATTTTTTCCTCTCCCCAGTCCCCACCCTGCTGTTTTTGCTGTCTGTGTCCATTTGTTGTATGATCTTCTGTATCTATTTCTGTTTGTTTTTTCTTCTCATCTTTCTCCTCTAGAATTCAGAGGGATTCGATCCTGAGGACCTCTGATGTGGAGAGAGGTTCCCCGTCATTTGCACCACCTCAGTTCCTGGTCTCTGTTGCACTTCACTTTGACACTTTGACTCTCTCCTTCGTCTCTCTTTTGTTGCGTCATCATCTTGCCATGTGACTCACTTCTGCGAGCACTGGCTCACCACATGGGCACTGGCTCACCACGCAGGCATGCTTTCTCTTCTTCTTTATCACCAGGAGGTCCCAGGGATTGAACCTGGGTCCTCCCATATGATAGGCAGAGGCCTTTTCACTTGAGCCACACCTGTTTCCCCATAGTACATTTTTATAATTGTGCTATTAATTAAAGTCCATGGTTTAACTTAGGGATCACTATTTGTGTAGTGTAGCTCCATGGATTTTTTAAATTTTTATTTTGATTCCATATATACAATCTAACATTTTCCCTTTTAATCATATTCAGATATATGTATTTACAGTGTTGTGCTACCATCGCCGCCATCAATTACCAAAATATTTCCATCATTCAAATAGGAATCCTGTCCATTTTAAGCCTTAACTCCCATTCCCTGCCCTACCCCATCCCCTGGAAACCTTTTTGCTAGATTCTGACTCTATGAATTTGCTTATTTTAATTGTTTCAAATCAATGAGTTCATATAATATTTGTCCTGTTATATCTGGCTTATTTTACTCAATATTATGTCTTCAAGTTTCATCCATCTTGTCTCATTTATCAGGACTTCATTCCTTTTTATGGCTGAATAATATTCCATTTTTTATATATATACACACACCCACATATATATCACATTCTATTTTTCCATTCATCAGTTGATGGACACTTGGGTTGCTTCCAACTTTTGGCAATTGTGAATAATGCTGCTGTGAATATCAGTGGGCAAATACCTATTAAGCCCCTGCTTTCAATTCTTTTAAGTATATATCTAGAAGTGAGATTGCCAGTTCATATGATACATTTTTTTTTTAATTTTTTTATTTTTTAATGACTTTGTAATAATATTACATTAAAAATATATATGTGAGGTCCCATTCAACCCCACCCCCCCACCCCCCCTCTCCCCCCCCCCCAACAACACTCGTTCCCATCATCATGACACATCCATTGGATTTGGTAAGTACATCTTTGGGCACCTCTGCACCTCATATACATTGGTTCACATCATGGCCCATACTCTCCTCTATTCCATCATGTAGGCCCTGTGAGGATTTACAATGTCCGGTGATTACCTCTGAAGCACCATCCAGGGCAGCTCCATGTCCCGAAGACGCCTCCACCTCTCATCTCTTCCTGCCTTTCCCCATACCCTTTGTCCATTATGTCCACTTTTCCCAATCCAATGCCACCTCTTCTATGTGGACACTGGATTGGTTGTGTCCATTGCACCTTTATGTCAAGAGGAGGCTCAGATTCCACCTGGATGCTGGATGCAATCCTCCCATTTTCAGTTGTAATCACTCTAGGCTCCATGGTGTGGTGGTTGTCCTTCTTCACCTCCATCTTAGCTGAGTGTGGTAAGTCCAATAAATCAGATTGTAGGTGCTGGAGTCTGTTGAGGCTCAGGATCTGGCTATCACATTGTCAGTCCAGAGATTCAAATCCCCTAAATATATCTTAAACCCCAACATTAACTGCACCTCCAGCACATTAGCATGAAAGTCTTATGAAGGGAGATCCCATCTGAGTCCAGATTCATCACACATAAACACCATTTCCAAAGAGGGGCCATCTGCCCTGGTAGTTAACCCCATCGGCCATGACCATAACTCCCATGGGTCTCTTTAGCCCTCAAAAGAACCAATATCTGGGGGTTGTATCTGCTTTATCTGTCTCTCTGACTCTGCTCAGTTGTGCATGAGGGCAAACCTTCTGCCAGCCTCCAGACTCTTTTTTAGAAACTCGTAGCCATATAAACTCATTTCTCCTTTCCATTTCCCCCTTACTTTAGGTCAAACAGCATTTTAAAGTCATGGTATTTTATGTAGACATGGATATTCTGCTGATCCGCATTGAACCTTCCGTATAAGGTCATTTTCCAGTTGCATCATCAGTTGGTAGTTGATAGTGGTCCCTCGTTGCCAGGGAGGCTCATCCCCGGGTGTCATGTCCCACGCTGGGGGGAAGGCATTGCATTTACATGCTGAGTTTGGCTTCGAGACTGGCCACATTTGAGTAACATGAAGGCTGACAGAAGGAAATTCCCAGGCACAAAGTTGCTCTAGGCCTTGTTATTATTTTGGGTTTATCAGCTCACAAGCATAGTCATTAGTATCAGGGGCTCACTGTTGAACCCTCACTCCCTCCCGGTCCCCACCACTGTACCTGGGAGACTGTCGCTGCTCCCCTAGGGACCACGACAGAGCACCACTGGCCAGGAACCCAGTACCCCCCCTACTGTGGTTTTTAATTGTTGCCACTATGAGTATATCCAAACATTACCATGCACCCTGGACATATGTTCTGTACAGCTCCCTGTCAGTCATATATCACCTGTCATTGGTATCCCATACCAGTATCCCTCCATTGCCATTGTTGAAACACTCTGTGATCCAGAACTCCCCGAAATTTGAAGCCCAATATAATGTCATGGTCCCTTACTAGGGAATGGCATATAGCGATGAGTTTAAAGGATAGATAAAGAACTTGGATAAAGTTAGATAAAGAACTTAGATAAAGAATGTTGACTTGAAAAAATTCCACATCCTATTTTTTTCTTTTTTTTCTTTTTTTTTTCCCCCCCCCCCCCTAATTATTCAGCTTTTCTTCACAGGAGTCCTAGACCACAGCAATGTATATATATAATATACAGCACTCCCACACATCCACCAGAAAACCTTTTCCCTTCCACAGTGATACTCTTACGCCCTATTCATATCATATTTACTTAAAGTGATGTACAGAGTCTGAGACATTAGCTTTCTAACAAGGTGACATCTGTGTTTACATTATGGTGCATACTTTAGGATACACAGTTCTTTACATTTTTAGTTATCCTATGTTTTACATTATGGTTTACATTATCAGTCTGTCATCTCCTATATGTTATGGTGTAATATTACATGTTTTATATCCATCCTTGTGTACTCTCAAGAAACTCCTCTCTTACCCCCCATTTACTTTGGTTCCACACATTTAACGTCCATTTTCCCTTCCACCTTGGTGCCCTCAGTGATAGCCAACCTCCGTTTCCTGAGGAGCCACTTCCAGAGATAGATGGAATAGTGTTCAGGGCCTAACTTGCTCAACTGCCCCAATGCCCTGGGAGCCACCCTTTCTCTCGAGGGATACAGTTCCCTCTATTGGATGGCATTAGTCCTCCCCAGGATGTGGGTCCACCCCCACTCTCACTACTTGGGTTTCTACCCCATGGTGTCACCCACTCTGGCAGAATGAGCATTTAGACATTCCCCAGGAGCCCGTCCTGCATCAGACCCTCCCCTCCGAGCATTCTAAACAGGTAACCCTCTTTATTATATTTTGATATGATTTTCTCGGCATTTTACTCTCCACCAACACCTGACCCTCTCCTGGTTCGTATGCTACCCCTCCCTCCCCCCACTTTTGGGCAACGTTACCCACCCGTCCCTCCCCAGCCACCCTCAAACCCGCAAAGCCCCAAGCAAAGGCAACCC
Organism: Dasypus novemcinctus; assembly: GCF_030445035.2. NCBI lineage: Eukaryota > Metazoa > Chordata > Mammalia > Cingulata > Dasypodidae > Dasypus > Dasypus novemcinctus. The sequence continues at coordinate 31,707,808 of NC_080687.1, forward strand.
CTTGCCCCCCTTTTATCTCTTCTTTGTGTTCATACTTACCACCATCTCATCTTAAATTCCACCCCTGCAGACATCGGCTCATATCCTTCCTCCACCCTCCGATTTCCTGCAAGCCTATCGTTCAGTCTCTTGCTATCTAGGGCAGCTTGTTTATTTCATATCATTGAGGTCATGTAGTATTTGTCCTTCAATGTCTGGGTTGCTTCACTCAACATAAGGTTCTCAAGATTCATCCATGTTATCACATGTGTTTGTAGTGTGTTTGTTCTTACAGCCGAGTAGTATTCCATTGTGTGTATATACCACATTTTATTGATCCACTCGTCTGTTGATGGGCATTTGGGTTGATTCCAACTTTTGGCAATAGTGAACAATGCTGCTATGAACATTGGTGTACATATATTGGTTTGTGTTCTTGTTTTCAGTTCTGCTGGGTATATTCCCAGCAGTGGTATTGCTGGGTCATATGGCAAATCTATGGCTAGTTTTTTGAGAAACCGCCATACTGTTCTCCAGAATGGTTGGATCCTTCTGCATTCCCACCAGCAGTGGATGAGTGTTCCCCTTCCTTCACATCCTCTCCAGCACTTGTATTCTTCTGTTTTTTTCATAGCTGCCAATCTTATGGGTGTAAGATGGTATCTCATTGTGGTTTTGATTTGCATTTCCCTGATAGCTAGAGATTTGGAACATTTTTTCATGTGCTTTCTTGCCATTTGTATTTCTTCTTCGGAGAAGTGTCTGTTTAAGTCTTTTTCCCATTTTTTAAATGGATTGTTTATCTTTTTATTTTCAAGATGTAGGAGTTCTTTATATATGCAAGTTACAAGTTTCTTATCAGATATATGATTGCCAAATATTTTCTCCCACTGTGTGGGCTCCCTTTTTACTTTCTTGACAAACTCCTTTGAGGTGCAGAAGGCTTTAATTTTGAGGAAGTCCCATTTATCTATTAGTTCTTTTGCTGCTCGTGCTTTTGGTGAGATATTCATAAATCCATTACCTATTACAAGGTCCTGTAGATGTTTCCCTACACTGCTTTCTAAGGTTTTTATGGTCTTGGCTCTTATATTTAGGTCTTTGATCCATCTTGAGTTGATCTTTGTATAAGGTGTGAGATGGTAATCCTCTTTCATTCTTCTACATATGGCTATCCAGTTCTCCAGACACCATTTGTTGAATAGGCCACTCTCTCCCAGTTGAGAGGGTTTGGTGGCTTTATCGAATATTATGTGGTTGTATATGTGAGGTTCTATATCAGAGCTTTCAATTCGATTCCATTGGTCTATATGTCTCTCCTTATGCCAATACCATGCTGTTTTCACCACCGTAGCTTTATAGTATGTTTTGAAGTCAGGTAGTGTGATTCCTCCAATTTCATTTTTCTTTTTCAGTATGTCTTTGGCTATTCGGGGTCTCTTTCCTTTCCAAATAAATTTCATAGTTAGTTTTTCTAGTTCCTTAAAGAAGGCTGCATTGATTTTTATTGGGATTGCATTGAATGTGTAGATCAATTTTGGTAGGATAGACATCTTAATCATGTTCAGTCTTCCTATCCATGAACAAGGAATAGTCTTCCATTTATTTAGGTCTTCTTTGATTTCCTTGAACAATCTTGTATAGTTCTCAGTGTATAAGTTCTTTACCTCTTTAGTTAAATTTATTCCTAAGTATTTGATTTTTTTATTTACTATTGTGAATGGTATTTGTTTCTTGATTTCCTCCTGATCTTGCTCATTATTGGTGTACAGAAATGCTACTGATTTTTGCGCATTGATCTTATAACCTGCGACTTTACTAAACTCATTTATGAGTTCTAGAATCTTCGTTGTAGATCTCTCAGGGTTTTCTATGTATAGGATCATGTCATCTGCAAATAATGAAATTTTGACTTCTTCCTTTCCAATTTGAATGCCTTTTATTTCTGGTTCTTGCCTCAGTGCTCGAGCAAGTACTTCTAAGACAATGTTAAATAGGAGCGGCGACAGTGGGCATCCTTGTCTTGTTCCTGAGTTTAGAGGGAAGGAGTCTAGGATTTCTCCATTGTAAACAATATTGGCTTTAGGTTTTTCATATATACTCTTTATCATGTTCAAAAAATTTCCTTGTATTCCAATCATTTGGAGTGTTTTTATCAAGAAAGGGTGCTGTATTTTGTCAAATGCTTTTTCTGCATCAATAGATATAATCATGTGATTTTTTTCCTTCAATCTGTTTATATGGTGTATTACGTTGATTGATTTTCTTATGTTGAACCATCCTTGCATACCTGGGATGAATCCCACTTGGTCGTGGTGTATAATTCGTTTAATGTGTTGTTGAATACGATTAGCAAGTATTTTGTTAAGTATTTTTGCGTCTAGGTTCATTAGAGAAATTGGTCTGTAATTTTCCTTTCTTGTGATGTCTTTGTTTGGCTTTGGTACTAGGGTAATGTTGGCATCATAGAAGGAGTTGGGTAATGTTCTTTCTGTTTCGATGGTTTGGAATAGTTTCAGCAGGATTGGTGTCAGTTCTTTCTGGAATGTTTTATAGAATTCACCTGTGAAGCCATCTGGCCCTGGGCTCTTCTTAGTTGGGAGATTTTTAATAACTGATTCTATCTCTCTGCTTGTGATTGGTTTGTTAAGATCATCAATTTCTTCTTTTGTCAATATGGGCTGTTTATGTGTTTCTAGGAATTTGTCCATTTCCTCTAGATTGTCATTTTTGTTGGAATATAGTTTTTCAAAATATCCTCTTATGATAGTCTTTATTTCTGTGGGGTCAGTGGTGATATCGCCTTTCTCATTTCTTATTTTGTGTATTTGCATCTTCTCTCTTTTTTTCTTTGTTAGTGTTGCTAAAGGTTTGTCAATTTTGTTAATCTTCTCAAAAAACCAGCTCTTGGTCTTGTTTATCTGTTCAAGTGCTTTCTTATTTTCTATTTCATTTAGTTCTGCTCTTATCTTTGTTATTTCCTTCCTTCTTCTTCCTGTTGGGTTACTTTGTTGTTGTTTTTCTAATTCCTTCAAATGTGCAGTTAGTTCTTCAATTTTTGCTCTTTCTTCTTTTTTGATATATGAATTTATGGCTATAAACTTCCCTCTCAGTACTGCTTTTGCTGCATCCCATAAATTTTGGTATGTTGTGTTATCATTATCATTTGTTTCAAGGTAGTCATTGATTTCTTTTGAGATTTCCTCTTTGACCCACTGTTTTTCTAAGAGTGTGTTGTTTAATTTCCAAATCGTGGTGTGAAATCTGGGCTTCTTTCCCTTGCAAATCTCCAGCTTGACTCCACTGTGGTCAGAGATAATGTTTTGTATGATTTCAATCTTTCTGAATTCGTTCAGCCTTTCTTTGTGGCCTAGCATATGATCTATCTTGGAGAATGATCCATGTGCGCTTGAGAAAAATGTATATCCTGCTGTGTTTGGGTGTAGCGATCTATATATGTCTATTAGATCGAGCTCCTCTAATATACTATTCAGATGTTTTGTTTCTTTGGTGATTCTCTTTTGAGATGTTCTGTCCAGAGTTGATAGTGGTGTATTAAAATCCCCCACTATAATTGTAGATGTATCTATTCTTTCACTTAGTTTATCCAGCGTTTGCCTGACGTATTTTGAGGCACCCTTGTTAGGGGCATAGATATTTATGATTGTTCGATCTTCTTGACAGATTTTCCCTTTGACTAAAATGTAGAATCCTTCTTTGTCTCTCACAATTGTTTCACATTTAAAGTCTATTTTGTCTGATATTAATATAGCTACTCCTGTCTTTTTTTGGTTATTGTTAGCTTGTATGATTGTTTTCCAGCCTTTCACTTTCAATCTCCATGCGTCTCTGGGTCTAAGATGTGTCTCTTGTAGACAGCATATGGATGGGTCATATTTCCTTATCCAGTGTCCCAGTCTGAATCTTTTGATAGGTGAGTTTAATCCATTGACATTCAGTGTTATTACTATCAAGGAATTATTTGTGTTAGCCATATTTTGATTGGATTTGTGTTTGTCATATTTTGTTTGTATATTTTTTTTTTTGTCTTTTTTGTTGTTGTTGTTGGTCTTATACTCTCCTCCAACTTTGCCTTTCCTGTTTTTTCCTTTCTTCCTGCAGAACTCCCTTTAGAATTTCTTGAAGGGGAGGTTTCTTGTTGGTATACTCTTTCAGTTTCTGTTTGTCTGCGAATATTTTGAACTCTCCATCATGTTTGAATGCTAGTTTAGCTGGATAGAGTATTCTTGGTTGGAAATTTTTTTCCTTTAGTACCTTGACTATATCATACCACTGTCTTCTTGCCTCCATGGTTTCAGAAGAGAAATCAGCACTTAATCTAATTGAGCTTCCCTTGTATGTGATGGTTTTCTTTTCTCTTGCTGCTTTTAGGATTTTCTCTTTGTCTTGAGCATTGGATAATTTGACAAGTATATGTCTTGGGGTGGGCCTGTTGGGGTTTATGACTTGTGGAGTGCGCTGTGCTTCTTGGATATGTACATCTGTCTCTTTCAGTAGATTTGGGAAGTTTTCAGCCATTATTTCCTGCAACACTCTTTCTGACCCCTTTCCCTTCTCTTACCTTCTGGAATGCCTATAATACGTATGTTTGAGCGTTTTGCATTGTCATTCAGGTCCCTAAATCCTAATTGGATTTTTTCTATCTTCTTATTGACCCCTTCTACTATCTGTTTGATTTCTGATGTACTGTCTTCCACATCACTAATTCTCTGCTCTGTCTCTTCTAGTCTGCTGATATTTGCTGCAAGTGTATTTTTGATTTCTTGAACTGTGGTGTTCATTCCCATCATATCTGTTATGTTTTTGCGTATGTCTGCAATTTCCCCTCCAAGTGATGTCTTCATGTTGTTAACCTCTTTCATTACTGCATCAAATTTGTCGGTGATAAATGTTCTGAGATCTTTCATTGCTTGTGCCAAGTTTTGCTCCCCTTCGTGATTATTGGTTTGTTGATTGGATTCAGCCATGTTTTCCTGATTATTGGTTTGGTTCGTAGATTTTTGTTGCTTTCTGGTCATCTCTTTATTTTGACGAATTTAATCAGTTCCTTAGCTTCTTTGTCTGCTCTTGGAGGTTAATTAGTTGTTATTTTTGCACAGGTGTTATATCTTCTCTTTGTCACTTTTTTCTTCTTATTCTAGTTACTTGTTGTTGGTTAAGTTCACTTTAGAGGAAAGTATTAGTGTTGGGGAAAGGCAATTGTGTAAGCAAGGGAAAAGTGTAAAGTTGTATTGGTGATGTATGTTAATAAAGCAGGAATATGAGATCTGGAAGGATGGAGGTTAGATTCATGTAGATTGTATAGAGTTATAGCTGTAGGTAGAGTACCTTTTATGAAGTTGATGACTGAATTTGGGAGGAATATGGTATGAACTACACAGCTATTGTTTTCATGAGAGAGGGAAAAAGAAAAGAAAGGTAATAGTTTCAAGAGTGGATAATAGACAGAAAACAGAACAAAGGTATTAGAAATTAAGAGTTAGACACTTTGTGGATCAAAGAACGGGAGGTGGGGGGTGGAATATAGGAGAGACAGTAGATGATAGTGGATATCAAGATGCAGGGGAAGGGGGATAGTGTAGGTAGCCTAAATCAGTTCACACAGAAATGAGGCAGTGGAGGATGGGAAAACCCAGCAAATGTGAGGTGTTCCCTGTAGCACCTATTGTATACTTGAATTAAAGTAAAAATAAGTGGAAGATGAGGGACAAGAGGGAAAGAGAAAACCGAAAAAAAAAAAAAAAAAACTAATTATAATAAAGAAAAAAGAAAGGCAAGAAGAAAGGAAGAAAGAAAAAGAGGATGGGCAAACGGTGGGGAACGGATAGGGAGAAGAGAGATACAGGTACACACGTGTCACAATTGCAACACTATCTAAAACAACAACACCCCCCCGCTTTGCCCTAAAACCCCCCCGTCTGTCTGCCCAAATGGGTCTGCAAGCACCTCCCTTCCCACAAACCCCCAATAGGCCGCCCAGGGCCCACGAACTCCCCAGTACTGCAGATGCTCAAAAAAAAAAAAAAAAAAAAAAAAAAAAATTAAGTAAAATTAAAAAAACAAAAAACAAAAAACAAACAAACAAACAAACAAAAAAAAAAACAGAAACCCCTCCGCAGGCCCGGCTCCGCCCGCCGCGGAGGCTTGGACCGGCTCTGCCCGGCTCCTCACGCCGCCTTGGCCTGGCCTGGCTCCGCCCAGCTCCGCTCGCCACAGCGGCCCAGCCGGCTCCAGCGTCCACCTCCCGCCACCGCGGCCTGGACCGGCCCTGCCCGGCTCCGTACCCGCCACGGCCTGACCCGGGCCCGCCCGGCTCCAAACGCTACCGCGGCCCGCAGCCGGGGCCTGCACCGGCCCCACCCGGCTCCAAGCGCTACCGCGGCCCGCAGCCGGGGCCTGCACCGGCCCCGCCCGGCTCCAAGCGCTACCGCGGCCCGGCTCGGCCTGGCTCGGCCCCGCCCGGCCCCGCTCACCGCCGGCGCAGCGCGGCCCGGCTCCGGCGTCCGCCGCTGCGGCCCGGCCTGGCTCAGCCCCACCAAGCGGGGCTAGATGCCTCGTCTCCGCCTACCCAAGAAGGGAATCCTCTACAGGTAGCTGGGATCTCCGTGTATATTTCACAGACGAATCCTCTCTGTTACCTTCCCTCCAAATCGATGTCCAGACACCTCCGGACCAGCAAAAATCCCGAAACAATCCGGTCCCAAAGAGTCTCCAACGCCGCCCAGCCGATTCCCTGCAGAAGACTCTAACAGGGATGTTCACTCAGCCGCCATCTTGCCCCCTCCTCATATGATACTTTTAATCTTAGCTTTCTGAGGAACCACCAAACTGTCTTGCGCAGGGGCTGACCAGCTTTCATTGCCATTTTACATTGAATGAGTGTTCATATTTCTCTACATCCTCTCCAACACTTTTTATTTTCCTTTTTTTTAAATAGTAGTCATTTTGATGAACATGAAATCATATCTCATTGTTTTTGATTTGCATTTCCCTGATGCCTAATGACATTGAGTATCTTTTCATATGTTTTCTGGCCATGTATATATTCTTTGGAGAGATGTCTCTTCAAGTCTTTTGCCCATTTTTAAATGGGTTATTTGTCTTTTTGTTCTTACATTGAAAGATTTCTTTATATATACTGGATAGTAATCCTTTTTGGACTTGTGGTTTCCAAATATTTTCTTCTATTGTGTAGGTTGTCTTCTTACTTTTATGATAAAGTCCTTCAAAGAAAAAAAGCTTTTATTTTGATGTGGTCCCATTTATCCAGTTTTATTTTTTTTTTATTTTAATCAATATTATTTAAACATTCATAAACAACACAATCCATCTAAAGTGTATAATCAATGGCATTTGGCATAATCAGAGTTGTGCATTAATCACTCAATTAATATTAGAGCATTTTCATTACTCCAAGAAGAAAAACTCCCTACCCCTTAGTAGTCACCTCTCAATATCTCTATCCTTCCCCTGCCATACATAATTGCTACTCTACTTCTGTCTCTATAAATGTATATGCATTTAAATTCGTATCGCTGGAGTCAAACAATGTGTAGTGGGAAGCGGACTTAGCCCAAATGGATAGGGTGTCCGCCTACCACATGGGAGGTCCACGGTTCATACCCCAGGCCTCCTTGACCCGTGTGGAGCTGGCCCATGTGCAGTCCTGATGCGCACAAGGAGTGTCGTGCCATGCAGGCATGTCCCCCATGTAGAGGAGCCCCACACGCAAGGAGTGTGCACTGTAAGGAGAGCCACCCAGTGCGAAAGAAAGTGCAGCCTGCCCAGGAATGGTGCCGCACACATGGAGAGCTGACACAACAAGATGATGCAACAAAAAGAAACACAGATTCCTAGTGCCGCTGATAAGGATAGAAGTAGTCACAGAAGAACACACAGCAAATGGACAGAGAGCAGTCTACTGGGGAGGGGAGAGAAATAAATAAAAAATAAATCTTTTTTAAAAAAAACAATATGTAGTACTTTGTGTCTAGTTTCTTTCACTTAGCATACTTCCTTTTCTACTATTGATGGACGACTGTTAATATATTACTATACCCTCCAGTCCACAGTTTGCTTTGGTTGTAATTTTGCCCAAATATCACCCTATTATTAACATCTTGTAACATTAATGTACATTTGTTCTGTTTCGGAGAAAACATTCTTATATATGCACTATTAACCATACTTATTTTCCACAAGAGGATTCGGTATGCTCTACAGTCCCATGTTTCATTTTTTAGCTTTCCTTCTAGGGATATACATGACCTTAGATTTTTCTCCTTTCAACCACTATCATACCCAAACATTAGAGCTGCTAATTACAAACACTGTAATGTGCCTTTAACAGCTCTATCCATTTCCAAACCTTTACAAACCTTTTTTACCAATTCTGCACAGAGAAAGCCTCAGTTTTCTATTCTTTATCCTCATTCTATCTTCTGGTGACCTCTAGTCTAGCTGTTAACTCCATGAGTTTATTCATTATTTTTAGTTCAAAATTTAGTGAAATCACTCCAGGGGAGGGGACTCCCTGTTCGCTTAGCCTTAGAAATGTTTTGCTGCCTTGAAAAATTGCAACTTGGATTTGATTATTCACTGGAAAGTCTTGAAACAAACGTTCCTCCTTTGACCACATCTACAGTTTGATGGGAATAGATTATAAGTGAGGTTCAGATGAGTTCTGGGAGGAACTACAGTCCTGGCCATCTCTCAGGACCAGACATGAGGTGAGCACAGTCCAGTGCAGCATACCGTAAAGTTCCTTTGCTATTAACAGGACTTGCTCACAGTCCTGGGAATGGATTGAGCAAAATGTAAGGCCCCAGAGGAGAATGCAATATCCTTAACCCTTTTATTGAGGATGTTATTGGTTTTCTGTGTGTTACCATTAAAGGAAAGTAACTGCACTTAGAATATTTTAAAGACTGCAGAATGATGCCAACAGCCTATGACCAAATACACAGCTAATTTCTATCTGTGGCTTAAATTTCCTAAATGTAATTACTGAAACCTAATCATTAGATTGTGGAGAAAAGTAGAATATGTTTTAAGATGTAGATATTAACTATAAATTAATTATCTCAAACTCCCCTGATTTTTCTTAATTTAAGGTGAGATGGGGGAACAAAATGAAAATGGAAGGAAATTTGGGAGTGATAAGAAGAACACAGCAAGTACAATGAAGTGCTATTAAGTAAACTCCATTAGTGAAAGAAAAACCTAACTCTCTCTTTCACACACACATACACACTATTATATTTTTGTGCACAGAGCTCCCTTCAGGTAATAAAGGCCCATGATGTCTACTTAAATCAGCCAGTATTCCTGAATTAACACAAAGATTCATGTAAACCATCTCTTGGACCAAGAACATTCTCTTTGTCCTTGCAAGTTCCTCCTTTAATCAGATAAGGAGATCCTGGAAGCATTTTCAAAACTTAACCCAAGCCTCTAAAACATTACTAAATTCTCTGTGGGGGTGGCAGACATGGGCCAGTGGTTAGGGCATCCATCTACCACATGGGAGGTTCACGGTTCAAACCCTGGGCCTCCTTGACCCATGTGGAGCTGGCCCATGCACAGTGCTGATGCACGCAAGGAGTGCCATGCCATGCAAGGGTGCCCCCGCATAGGGGAGCCCCACTCACAAGGAGTGCACCCCATAAGGAGAGCCACCCAGCACGAAAGAAAGTGCAGCCTGCTTAAGAATGGTGCCGCACACACGGAGAGCTGACACAACAAGATGATGCAACAAAAAGAAACACAGATTCCCGTGCCGCTGACAAAAACAGAAGCGGACAAAGAAGACGCAGCAAATAGACACAGAGAACAGACAACCAGGGTGGGGGAGGGGGAGGGGAGAGAAATAAATAAATAAATAAATCTTTTAAAAAAATTCTCTGTGGGTACTCAATAGTAAAAGTGGTGTGTATTGACAAGTGATCTCAGCAGACCAGAAATGTTTGATGAGGCACCTGAAAATATACACAAATTATACTAGCAGAGTCAATAAGCCAACAACCATTAGGACAAGATATGGGACAAAAGCCAAAGAGAGGATAACTACCTGAGAAAATCCTGAAGGGAAAAACAATCCCCATTTTCCCAATCAATGCCTTACCCCTACCTCCATTTCCCAAAACTCTTTACCTCAAGAAGCATTTAAAAAAAAAAAAATCACTGTTTTCCGAAAGACAGTTTACCTTCAAAAAGCACCTGGCAAATAGCTTAGCTTTCAACCCATCACTGAAGTGCCAGTCTTATTTTTTTTTTTTGTCCTGTGTTTATTGGGGGTGGGGAAAAGAAACGGGAAAAAGCAAAGATCAAAGGCAGGATCTCTGGAGCCCACTGGGAGGACACAGATGACCCTTCACTAAGCGCTTAATCTGATGGACAGTAATCAAGGGTTGTCGTGCAACCAAAATACAGGGTAAGTCCCAGGTAGTTTTTGCTCTGTATTTGTGTTCTGAACCATATTCTAATTCCTTTAGATGAACTATTAGTCAGTCTCTTCTTTGGAGCCTAAGAAATAATGTTTTCATTTGCTTTGGATATTAGTATTTGAAATGCCACTTTTGCTTAGTAAGTCTGCTGGATATTCACAGATTCTGATTTAGCGAAGTACAACGTTATGCTTGTTCATCTCAGCACCATAATGAAAGGGCTTTTTAAATTTCTGTAGTGACTGTTCTTCTGTTCTTTCCAGTTTTCAGTTGGTCTAATTGCTCTTCCTCTTCTCTCTGCCCTTCCCAACGATCCAGTTCTACAACCATTAGCTGGGGCAGAGCTAGGTGGGCATCTTCAAAGATGACAGGAGAAGAGCCAAAGTGCCACAGTGGCCCTCAGCTGACTGAGCTTGAGTAGGGTCAGGAGGGTGTTCAGCTGGGAGGGGCGAGTTGGCACAGATGTCAGAGTGGGAGGAGAGGAAAGTTTGGTGTTTGAGAGCATGGACTCTGGAGACAGCCTCCCTCCCACATGCTAGCTGTGTGACAGTAGTCATGCTACTTCCAATACTCATGCTTGAGCTTCGTCATCTGTGAAAGAAGGATGATAATAATGGCCAAAACTTAGGTGAGGAGACACCCACATGAGAGAAAGAACTGCAGTGGTGATGGGAGAGGAATTACATGATGAGGGATCAATCAAGTAAATTAATATAGTAAGGGTGAAGAGAGCCAAGTTTTTCCTCTGTCTGAGGAGTTATAAATGTAGAAATGGAGAAAACTTAAAATGAACCCTAAAGTGTTGGGGTGTAAAGTCATCGTTTCTCATATAGATAGACGGATTTAGAAATATGGATGCAAATGCATAGATGTGCATATACTTTATATATATATACATATATATTTATTTGTATTTATGTATACATGCACATATATTCCCTACTTCTGTCCATTGAGCAGGCCTATAAGAAGTGACCTTACAGCAGCAATGAGCAACTTAGTACCCACATCTGGCTTCTAAATACCACTCTCCACTAAAAGGAATGAGGGCCCTTTAAAGAAATGGCTGATTGCAGGACTGAAACTGGGAAAGTACAAGACGAGCCTGCAATGTTTTGTTGGGCTGGAGAGCAATGAAGTTCCCAAAGAATGAGGAAGCGGCACGTCAAAAGGACACAAGTCAGTTTCAACGGGTTCCTACCAGACAAATCAGGACAATTGGGGCATTAAATAAATAGTGATAATAAAGTGATAATAACAAGTAATAGCTCACTGAAGAAGAAACCCATGAGTTCATACTGATATAAAATAATAAATGAAAAACTGAAAGTTTGTTGAAGAAGGAGTTTTTCACATGGCTTCAAAGTACTTCTCCAGAAAATACTTATTCTTTACAAAGGGTGAAGGATAGGTTTATAGTAGAAAAGATTGGCAAACACATTAACAAACTGATCAAAGTGAACAATAGCAACAAATTTTAATCACTTACCAATGAAGACAGTTTCACAGTTTCTCTTTCATGGTATTTGTAGTAGTTTGATATCATTGATGAATCCCAAAAAGAAATATTGGATTATATTTATAAACTGATCTTTTCCTCTGGGCATATTAGATTATATCGGATTCATAGGTTTACTTGATTAAGGAATTATGTAAACCTCTTGTGCTAGTAGGGCGTTGAGTCCCCATCCTTGGTGGGTGGGGACACACAGATAAAAGGCATAGCATAGGACAGAGTTGAGGGTTCTTAATGTCGGAGTTTTGATGTTGAAGTTTGAGGCTGGTCTAAAGCTGGCCCCGGGGAGAGAGACAGAGCCGTTCTCCTGATAATCTACAGCTGACCTTGTGGAGAGAGGCAAAGCCTAGAGAGCCTCATAGTCTACAGCTGACCTTGTAAAGAAAACAGAAGAGCTGAGCCCAGAGGAAACCAGGAAGCCTGAACCCTTGCAGATGTCAGCAGCCATCTTGCTCCAACACGTGAAAATAGACTTTGGTGAGGGAAGTAACTTATGCTTTATGGCCCGGCATACCCCAAATAAATACCCTTTATAAAAACCACTTTCAGGTATTTTGCATCAGCACCCCTTTGACTGACTATTACAGTATCCTTTCCAACAGTATGTATAACCTGAATCTAACTTTAGGAAAACATGAAACAAACCCACATAGAAGAGCATACTACAAAATAGTTGTAATCTTCAAAATTGTTAAAGTTATGACAGGCATAAAAGGCTGAAAATAGTTCTAGAATGAAGGAGATTCAGAGACAACATAACTAAAGGGAACATGATTCTGAAGTGGATAAATTTGTTCTAAGGACGTTATTTGGACAACTGGCAAACTTGAAAGGAATCTGAAGATTAAATGGCAGTAATGTATCAATGTTAATTTCCTGGTTTTGATGGCCAAATTGGAAATAATGGCCATTAAATGATCTAGAAAAAAAAAAAGTTTCTTTGTACTGTATTTGCAACTTTTCTGTGTGTTTTGGGGTTGCTTTAAAATAAAGAAAATTCTATGAAAACTAAAACAAAATTGACCCTTGGTAATTTCATGCAGGTATCCCTTTTGTGCAATGACTTTTTGTATCAGTTATCTATTGCTGGATGGCAAACCACTCCAAAATATAGTGGCTTAAAACAATCACCATTTACTTAGTTCTTGATTCTATGGGTCACAAATTTCAGACGGGATTAACTGGGCAATTCTGAAAGTCTGGGCTGGACTCCCTCAGTGTTTTCAGTCTGCTGCTGTCAGCTGGGTAGCTCCGCTTCTTGGGCTTAGCACAAGGGACTGGAACCACAGAGGCAAGCAGCCCGTGTGTCTCTTATTATCCACCCTGCTAGGCTCAGCTTGTTCACTTGGTTGCTCAGGATTCTGAGAGCAACGTGGCGACAATCTCCCATGCGCATATTCTGAATTTTCAAGTCTCTGCTCACCTTATATTTCCTGTTGTCCCATGACAAAGCAAGTCACATAGCCAAGCTCACAGTGTAGGAGAACCCTCTCAAATAAAAGGATTATTGAGGACCATTACTGCAGTCAGTCCACTATCTTCCAAATGTCTACCTCTAACTCTGATCCCTCATCCTACTTGCAATTTCTTGGTAGGCATCTTTACTTGATGTCCCTCCTGGCCCTCAGATTTAACACGTATTTTTCATCATATTACAGGCAACATCCCATAATGAATAGAACTAGGTTTAGAGTCAGCTCTGAGTTTGAATTTTAAGTCTTCCATTAATTGTATGATTTTAGTCGAGTTACTTAACATCTCTGATGATAACTTCCTTCTATTTGCTAAAAATAATAATAAATAGCTGATAGTGTTGTATGGATTAACAAGATACTGAATTGTCAATACCTGATGGAGTAGACATTCAATAAATGTTGGATATTCTCTCACCCCTTCCCTAGCAACACCTACTCTCCTTTTATTGTTTCTCTTAACAAGCTCCCAGTCATCCAGGTTTGTGGAAACATTGTGGTCACTTTCAGTAGTTTTTTCCTTTGTCCATTCATATTCAGCCTATCCACCTAAAGGGTTGTGGTTAAGAATTATGGTGAAGCACTTAGTAAAGTGCCTGTCATATCTTAATAACCTCTCTATATATGTATATATTTTCTAAAAGTTTTTTTAGCATCAAATTCATTTAGCAAATTCTATTTTTGCAATTTTCTTCAACAAACATTGGTGATGGCAGGAGCTCATCGCCTTTCCTGCCTTCATGCCAAAGTTGTCCTCCTTCCTCCATCCCCTGTGTTGGGAATGTCAGCACCAACAACCAGAGGAGTCAAGCCATAGAGTCCTCCTTACCGTTGTTCTCCTCAGTACACCCCTCTTGACCACTTCACTTGCATAATTAATTACAAAGTCTTATTAATTAATTTTGCCAGGTAGTATAGCACAATGGTCAAGAGCTGGACTATCTGGATTCAAGTGTCATCTCTACTACTTACTAACTGTGTGACCACAGACAAGTTATTTAATCTCTCTGCCTCAGTTTCCTCATCTGTAAAATGGGAGTGACAATAGTAGCACTTTACGGAGTTGTTGGAGGATTAAATGAGATAATATGCAGAAGGTTACCAGGACTGTGCCTGGTGACTAACAAGTGCCTTCATAAGTGTTAGCTGTTATTCCCCCTTGAATCTATCCTTTACTCTCCATCTCTGCTTGCCTCTGCCTTCATTCAGGCTCCTGTCATCTATCTCGGGTACAAGTGCCATCACCACCTAACTTAAATCTCTGCCTCTTGTGTCTCCTCCTTTAATTCATCTTCCCTGCTGGTGCCAAGGAAATCAATGCAAATTGAAAAGCCAGTATAACACTTCCCTACTGAAAACCCTTCACCTATAGCTGCCTTCTCATACCATTTGGGCTAAAGAAACAGTTTATTTCCAAATCAATCTATCAGTAACAGAATATGCTTTTGTAAAATAAAATAAAACTGAGTTACTAGAAAATTTTTCATACAAAAAACAAACACACACAAACCACAAGTCCAAAATTGTTTATTATTTGATTTGGCAGACATCAATCTTATGTCTTAGATAAATTTGACTCTGCCAATTTGCTATGAACCTTTCTAAATACTTCTCTCCAATTTCTGCACCCATGGCTTTATGGACCCATGAGAAACAGTTGCTGATCTGAGAACTACATTTGGAGGAGCATCGCTAGGTGTTCTCACTACCTAGACCCTGGCTAATTTCCTGTCACATCTACTCCCAACTCTTCCCTCGAATTTTGTACTCCAGCAATATAAAATTACTTGGAGTTCTCCCAGCACATGATGTTTCTATCTCTATTCCTTCCCACATGCTCTTCCCGTTTCCTCTTCCCATTTTTGTGACCAGAAAACTCTTAATCATTTTTTATAATTCTGTTCAGGTGATGCATATTCTAAAATCTCCCAATCTGCCATTTGGAATGCAGCTGCCCTGCCGCAACCCACTTTGTCCCTGATGCAGTGGTTAATTGCTTCCACCTTTCCCAGCATCCTCAGTGTTCGCCAGCGAGCACTCCGTTTGCTGTGATCCCTCCCTGTCTTGATATTTGTTGCTTAAGTCCTGCTACCCTTACCAAAGCTGCATTGCACTAATGCTTGAATATCACAGGAAAAATTTGCTCCTGGGTGTCTAAAGCTGTTGGTGATTTTTAATGAAAGCCTGCTTATTCCATTCTTCTGTCCCTTCTCCTAAAGTAATTGGAGCAATAAACTTGAAGACTATTCCAGGAAATACTTCAAGGACACCACCCTGCATCTCAAAAACTTTGCTAAATACCTACTCTGTACCTGCACTCAGCTGGTTGCTGCAAATTCAGAAATAAAGGCACAGTCACACCAGAAAAATAACAGTTAGAACTATAATCAGAAGAGGTGCTATAATCATAATGTGCAGGTGGTTATGATAATTCAAGAAATAGCACAGTCAGTGAATTCAATTTTAGTGTAGAGACACAACTCTCCACGAGTCTTTCTCATTTCTACACATTTTCTGGGCAGACGTACAGTCTTTCCTCTCTTTTCAAGAGTGTTTATACAGTGTTCATTTCTTTGTTCAACTTTGGAAGATTGAAATAGTGTTTTCCTCCTGAGCTGAAGGTAGAAATGCTTATTGTCCAGCACAATGCAGCTTATGTCTCATCAGGGTGAAAACTGGGCAGGTTTGCTTGCAGCCTACTCATTATAAAAAAATTTTTAAATGAGGTTTCCTAAGCTCAGGGTTCCTCAGCTTGAAAACATATTCACTGCAAGTGCAGCAACCAGGATCCTTCTGTGTTGCCCCTGTGGGAGTCGGGGGACAAGGGAAACTGGCACAAACATGAAGTTCCTGCTGCCTGCTACGCCAGGAGTAATAAGATCCTTTGTCTCTTACACAGGAGTGTTGTGTCTTCTGCCAGCATCCATGAAACTGTGGCTTGAAATTTTATTTTTAGCTTGAAAAATGGGTAAAATCTCAGATCCTTAACAGTTCTTGACAGGTAGATGGGGTCAGGAAAATATTTCATGGGTCCTGATACCCATTTGAGCTAAGACTTGCAGGTTCTAGAAGTTAGCCAAGCAAACACAAGGAGGAAGGCCATACTAGAAGATAAAAGAAAATAAATGGAAGAGCATGGAGGCAGGGCCACCTAACACATTTAGGAAAACTTGAGAAGAACTGGATGGTTTCAAGGGTTTTGCAGACAGTCATGAAACTTAACACTTTAGATAAAACCCTTTGGCCTTAGGGTCCACTTGGACTTAACATTTTTTAATAGTATTGACCATAGCTTTGGGTTTTTTTTAAAGATTTATTTTTTATTTATTTCTCTCCCCTTCCCCGCTGCCCTCCCCATTTCTGCTCTCTGTGTCCATTCGCTGTGTGTTCTGTGTCCACTTGTGTTCTTGTCAGAGGCACCGGGAATCTGTGTTTCTTTTTGTTGCGTCATCTTGCTGCGTCAGCTCTCCATGTGTGCAGTGCCACTCCTGGGCAGGCTGCACTTTTTCATGCAGGGCAGCTCTCCTCAAGACGCACACTCCTTGCGCGTGGGGCTCCTTTATGTGGCAGGGCACTCCTTGCCCGCATCAGCACTGCGCATGGGCCAGCTCCACACGGGTCAGGAGGCCTGGGTTTGAACCCTGGACCTCCCATGTGGTAGGCAGATGCTCTGTCAAGTGACCCAAATTCTCTTCCCAACCATAGTTTTTGAACGAGCTAATGCAGAGCTTTCCAAACTGGTGTTAAAGAAAAACTTTTCTATGAAGTGTTATTCAGTGTGCAAAAAATAAAAAGAAAATGGACTTTCCTTGCTCAGTTAAGTTAGTTTGCTAACTGTAGGCAGAGTACAATAGGTTTCTTTTTATTGAAGCCCTTCTAGATACTTAAATATGTCAATAAATATTTTTCAATCACTGAAGGGGAAAATTAGATACAGCCTAGCCCAAGGTAATTTAATCATATATCCTTTATTTTGGGGGCCTTTCATAATATTTCTGAAAAGCATTGTTATGCTCCTCTTGATATAAGTAATGTTTAATCCATTTAAAAATTGCTATGGCATTATAAGCAAACAAATGAAATTATAATTGGCTAAAATTAATCTTTGGTTGTATTTGCTTTTAAAATATGTATTTGAGGTTAGAATTCTGTGGTACTAGACCATCATGGAATAGAGAATGTGAAATTCCATAAAAGCTTGGGTGCATCTACTCTCTGCTCCAATGACCAAAAATTAATAACAAGTCTTGTGCTCTATTTTCTGATTGACTAAGCTATTGCAAGATCAATTTATATAAAACTGAAAAAATATGTATGTGTATACACATATATAATATATAAGCATCACAATAGAACATAGCAGTTTTCAGGTTTACCATGTACAATTCAGACTATTCACTTTGCCAAAGAATGTACTTAGAGATTTATTATACTCTAGAACATTAATAATAGAGCATAGCATACTTGTCTTAAAGTGGAAAGAGAAATATTGTATGTATAATACTATATATCAAATGCATGTATGTGTGTGTATATAAAACCATGTATATATATGATTAGTATTTTGAAAACACTTATGCAAGTTCTTTCAACTCTAAAACAAAAAGAATTAGGAAAACAAGTAAAGACAAAGTTGATAGCCCTTTGAATATTGGCCATTTAATCACTGAAACAACATCTTAATCATTCCTTAAGACACAAATATAAATACAACTATTTCATTAAAGTTGAAGGGAAAATTCATGTTTCCCACATTGAAAAGCTCTCATGGTTGAAAATATTTGGAAGATTTTCTCATAATCTATTCCAATCTGCTAAAGTGCAGAGATTCAATGTGCTAGCTATCTGCTGCTTTAAAGAGAGGGATTGTAATCCATCACTAGACTGTAAATTCACTATTGAATCCCTCACATATATGACAGTATTGGCATATAGAAGACATTCAATAAATATTTGTTGAGTTAATAAAAAAATTTTTACTTTATACTCAATATAACTATGTAGTACAACTTTAAGTACATTTGTTGATATCTATACAATTCTTTACCTCCAATCCATTTAATTCAAATGGATAAAAATTCCATTAGAAAAGCAAAGAGAAAATGCAAAAGAAATGTTTAAATGACCTATCAGAAACAATTACTGATAAATTATTGCATTATATAAAATTGCTTAAAAGAGAAAATTTTAGAAATTAACAATCTATACATTTCCTATGATGACAGTTGTATAAAAGATAATTTAATTTTGTAACTTATTTCACTTTTTATACCAGAGAAAATATTTCTCTATTTTAAAGGAACTTAAATTATGAATTGAAATGATACAGCCTTTAACTACTTAGGTTAAGCACTTCTTAAGAAGTCAAGGAGTTGAAATACATGAATATTGTAAAACTCTATCAATGATTTTAATTTAAGAAAAACTATCATGATAAATTTGCTTTTTAATCTAAATGTAAAATCTGAGTTAACAGAATATTGTCTTTGTTTAATATATTGCCATGTTTAGCTCTAATTTTTTTCTAAAAGTTTATTTAGTACAATCCTCTGGATTTTAACAAAGTAATATTTTATTTTTCAGAATCGTGGTGAGGAGTTAAAAATTTATGTTGAAATCAATGAATGATTTTAAGCCACACAGGTAGATTTGCTTTCCCTATCTCATAATGACTTTCTTGTCTCTCCAGGTCCATGGTCTTTGTCTCTTAGTTTGTTTAAGAGCATTAGTTTTGGTATCATCAGGATAATCCACAGCTGCAAAGTTCTCTTCACCAGTTTGCACGCACGAGGACTCACTGCCACACATATGCCTACTATTTGTACATATTAGGTCCAGAGTATCTTTCCTACTAAAAGATGGAAAAAATAATTTCCACACTCAATTTATACTCTATATGGGAAAATATTCCTATACAAAATTAACTGTTCTACAAAATGAATTCATGTACTCATCCACTCATTGAGTCATTCCTGATTCATTCAGCAACATTTATTTACTACATGTTCTGTGGATGACACCACAGATACAAAGATTAATAAAACATTTCAGTCCATTGCAATGACTTGTATACCCTGCCTGGCTTTCTGTCACCTCTGCCACTGTCCTGTCCAGACCCTGTAATCTCCTCACAGGTCACAAAAGACTGTTGTCTGCAGTTTTCCCAGGAATCCCCAGCTATAGAATGTTGTACAATTTTCCTAAATCACAAATTTGTTCAAGTAGCTACCCTCTTTAAAAGCTTTTAGTAACCTCCCATAATTTACAGAGTAAATTATAAATTCCTTAATTTGCAATAATTTAAGGACTTTGAGATCTTGACCCAATCTATCTTTCCAGTCTTAAAAAACTAATATTACCCTATCCCTTTCATGTGCATAATCTAATTATCTTCACAATAACCCTGGAGCGTCACAGAGCACATTGTGTCTTTCCCAAAGCATTTCATTTTCTTCCTGGGTTCACCAAAGACCATTTCTCAGCCCTTGCATCAAATAGTTCTGGCTATTAACATGTAGGCAGATTTAGGGAAGCAGCTGTGGCTCAATCAGTTGGGCTCCTGTCTACCATATGGGAGGCCCTGGGTTCTCGTCCCCGGGCCTCCTTGTGAAGGCAGGCTTGTCAGGTGCCAGAGAGAGCTGACTCACCAAGGTGATGCAACAAAAAAGGGAGACAAGCAAAAAATGCGCCGAGTGAAGCAAATGGACACAGAGAACAGAGCGCAAGCAAGGGGGGGGGGGGGCGTAGAATAAAAATAAAATAAAAAATACAGACACAGAAGAACGCACAGTGAATGGACAGAGAGAGCAGACAGCATGCAAAAATCCACAAGGGAGGAGGGGATTAAAAAAAAAAAAAAAAGATGAGGCAGATTTAGCTTCTTCCTAGGCTTGGTCCCTTTAAAAAACCTTCCATGTTATCCTCCTCTCCCTTCCAGACAAGGTAGATTTAGAGACTACCACGTGATGATGACATCCAAGATGGAGTGCCTGAAAGTTGGCCTGCAGAGAGCTCCAACCCCCACCATCCCCACTCCCACCCATTCCCATCACACCACCAGCACCTCCCATCAATAAAATTGGACTGTGAGGTTAGGAAACAATCGACTTTTATTGCATTAAGCCACTGAGATGTCAGGGCTTAGTTTGTTATCACAGTGTGAACTAGATTATTCTGATAATTCAGCCTGAAATTAACCTTGTGCCTTTTTAGAAATTAGAAAACTAAGGTTCAGAAAGTTGAGTGACTTGCCCAAATTCACATGATTATTAAGAAGAAGGACTATAATGGAGGTCTCCACTTTCAGATCCTTTATATATCCCACTGTACCATTTCTCTAAGACTTTCAGCCACCCGTGTTCCCCATGCTTCATCAAAACTGAATTGCCAGGAAGCAGATTTGGCTCAATGGATAGAGCATCCGCCTACCACAAGGGAGGTCCAGGGTTCAAACCCAGGGCCTCCTGACCTGTGTGGTGAGCTGGCCCACATGCAGCGCTGATGCGCACAAGGAGTGCCATGCCATACAAGGGTGTCCCCCACCTGGGGGAGCCCCATGCACAAGGAGTGCTCCCCATAAGGAGAGCCACCCTGCACAATAAAAGTCCAGCCTGCCCAGGATTGGCACCGCACACACGGAGAGCTGACGCAGCAAGATGATGCAACAAAAAGAGACACAGATTCCGGGTGCTACTGACAAGAATAGAAGCAGACACAGAAGAACACACAGTGAATGGACACAAAGAGCAGACAACTTGGGGGGGGGGGGGGGCGGGGCGGGCGGGGAGAGAGAGAAAGGGAGAGAAATAAATAAAAAATAAATCTTAAAAAAAAAAACCTGAATTTCTTGGTCTTCTCTAAACACACAGTACAAGTTCCTGCCTCCAACTGTTACCCACAGTGCTGCCCAGGTAGGATGTTCTTCTCCCATCTTCATGTTTTAAAAAACCTAGCCGTCAAGGAACAACTGAAAATGCCTCTTCATGAAGCCTTTTCTAATGCTCTGAACAGATACTTCTTTTCACCTCTATGTTCACATAGCATCCTGTCTCTAACTTTCATATAGTTTTATATTATCATAGGTCTGCATATATTATCTCCCCCATTAGACTGAAGGCTTCTCATCTACAGAGACCATGTTTATCTCTTTATACCACCCACTCTGTCTAGCCCTGTACCCTACATATAAGGGATTCAAAAATGTTTGAATTTAATTAAATTCACATCTTAAAATCTTCTGAAATTTTAATACTTTTTCTACCTCTATTAATTATTTAAACCATCTTGACCTAAGTATATAAAATACCAGGTGTTCTGACTTTTGTTTTGCAAGTGCTACTTTCATAGCATATTTCAAAGACAAAAAAAATCAAAAAAGAGACTACATATCGTATTGGGTTTCACATTGCCTTGTACATGTCACCCAATAATTATGCTGAATGAATAAATGTGTTAGATTAACTGTTTAATCTATCATTAGTACGTGCTTGGACTTACTGTGAATGCCAATGAAAGTCACTTGTAATAATTATACAGAGAGATAATATATGCAAAGGATCTTCTGGACATGGGGTTCACTTGATCTACCTTTTAAATAAAGTACTTAAGTTCTGAGTTTTAAAGTGTGCTTTGAAATCCTCTGATCTTTTCTAATGAACCACTTGCTTATATTAGGCTTTGCCTCAAGTTTTAGAAATGAATTGGCAGTATCTATGAAATAAGTCAGAGAGGGACCTAGGAAGTTTGAATAGTGGAACAGACTAATAAACGGTTGTTCTTGTTTTACTTTTGTTACCATAAATTTTCTTCACCAATTTTTAAACTTATCCAAAAAGTATTGCACATTAGAGCATGTTTTTAAAATGAATTGCTTCTAAATATTTAAATGCAATTAGAATTATGACACTTATTGTGAAAGGCTGTGTCTCCTTCCATTTAGCACTAGTGACAAAGGTTAAAAATATACTCCTATAAAATACATAATTAAACAAAGCAATCTTGTAATTACCCACTACACAACTGGATAAACTCCAAGTTTCAGAATTATTTTAACCTACATAAGATCCACTTGTACCAAAAAAAAAAAAAAAAGTCCAAAGGAAAAATGGCTTTTCTCTTTAGTGTGATTTCTCTCTGTTTCTCTCAGCTGCTTTTGGTTAAAAAATAAATTAAAAAGTTTTCTACTCCTCAGATTCCTCTCCTCAAGACACTATGTATAGACAGCAGTATAGAATATCAGGATTTCTACTTGCGAATTGCTTGATCCAGCACTGGAAATGAGACAAAGTGGTACTCAGCATAGTGAAAATCAACCCCTGTCATCAACAGGTGCAAGGATAATGCCTAAAGAGGCGCTGAAGGAAGTTATTATAATAATCTGACAAAACCTTGTAAAAGGCAAATTCCTATTTCCTAATGGGATCAAATTACCACCAGTGAGTAGGCAAAATTCCCACCATGCCAGGCTACTGTGCGGGGCCCCAAAGGCTTCAGACCAAACTGCCCTCCATCTCCCCATCTTTCCAAAGTGCCAAGGAAACAGACTCTCTTGCCAAGCCCCAGATGAACGCCCAGGTACCCCAGGGTCTACCCCCACTTTCCACTTGTCACACTAAGAGGAAGAACCTGACATATGGGTAATTCTACAGAAGGAATCCATTCTGTACAATACACCACATTCTGAGATGAAAATGAAGAAGAAAACCCTTTTTTCTAACCATCCTTCAGGGTTTCCAGGTCCCTGGATGAATTTTAAAACCACAGACTGACCAAGTATTTTCATCAAATATCTATGATACATACCTTAGGTATTTAGCTGAGTACTAGTCCTGAAACCTTGACCAAATTTCAAATGAGTAGGTACCCTTGTTAATTATTGCTTAAGGGTCAGATCATCTCCCCACAGTACATTGACTAAAGAGTCCAGGAGGCTGGGTGGAGTTTCTATATGTGAAAAATATAAAAAATAATAGCATCTGTTGAAATTGCATTCAGAGCTCACTGTGAGAGCTTGATAATAACTTTCCCAGAAGGGCACTATTACCTTCTGGAAAAGTCCAAACCAGAACATGTTAACCAATGAGTCACTGAATCAAAGTCTAATGTTCTTTGGGGGCTCACCTCCCAGTCTTGCTGAGCATTCAGGCAGAGGAAGAACAAGAGGCAGTACATGAGTTTAGTGGTCCAGGCAAAGCAGCCTGTATTTGTCTCTTAGCCTCCCCTCTTTCTGAGTATTGGAATTCTATTCTATCATTCTATTATTAACAATGAGGTGAAAAATTAGCTGCCTCTATACACTATCTTCACAGACCTTCTCTCAATTAATAATTACATATTTATTTGGCTGATGATTTGTTCAATGTCTGTCTTCCCTGTCTACTATAATCACAATGAGGGAGAAACTTTACACATGTTTGGATCACCACAATGTGTCCCCCATAATTAGCACAATTCCTAGAACATAAAATGATTCATAAATATATGATAACAATGAGTAGACAGATGAGTTTCTTTGAATTATGCAATCTAATGGCTTACTTTCCCCTAAATATACTACCCATGGTATAAAATATATTCTCTGTGTGTAATGGGATGTGTGTCTGTCCTTGACTCTGACAACTCCTATGCTGCCTTCTTTCTTCAGCTGCATTTCACCAATTAATACCCGTATCTGGGCCTTCTTAATACTCTTCTGAAATAATACTACTCTGAAACTTTTTCTTGACCAAATCTCTTTCTGGACATAGCATTGCACTTGTCACCAATAACCACCTCCTTTTCATTCTTAGAATTCTTTCTACCTGAGCTTCTCCCTTTTAACCAGTGCTCCTTCCAACCTCTTACTCAAATAAGCTAGTTATCTTTGAGTTGAGTTTTACTTTTACCCTCTTTTTATTCTTCTACCACAATGAGGCTTTCCTCATTGGTTTATCAATTCTTTCTATCATTTAACAACTATTTGGATATATATTTTATGTATTATGCTAGTCACCAAAAATACAAAACATATCATATAAACTTCCTTCCCTAAGAAATCACAAAGTCAACTGGAGAGATAGACTAGGAAAAAATTATTCGAATGCAATGGAAAAAGTGCTATAATAGAAAATGCTTAGAAAACGATGGGAACGCATTTATCAAGTGCCTACTGTTACCTCATTTGACCTGATATTATTATCATATCAACATTAAAGATAATGAAGCTGAGACTCAGAGAGTTAAAGTAATTTTGCCCAAGGTCAGAAAACTAGGAAGTGAGAAAGCAGAACTGCAAATTCCAGACTCTCTGATAACAAACTCATGATCATTCCACTCTACAATGCTCTAATGAAAATTCAGCCAGTTGTCTAAGATGCCTCTTATCCTTGTCCGTGAGTAGTAGGCTCTGGGCCCCCAGAGTGTCCTGGATGGATCAGTGTAATGGCCTCCCACATCCTGTGCTTAGATGTGGGATCCTTGTCAGAATAGCAAGTATTACTGAAGGCAAGACAATGCAGAGAATGAACACCTATGTTTGCTGATGTTCTTGTTACATATTGCTGTAAAACAAACTACCCCCAAAACTCTGTTGATTAAAACAATAACGGTATTATCTCTCATGGCCTGTGGGTTGACTGGACTCAACGGGGTCTCTATTGTAGTTGCAGTCAGATGCTGGCTGGGACTGGAATCCTCAAATAAATCAAAAACACCAGTCCAGATTCAAGGGGAGGGGAATTAAATGCTACTTCTCAATGAAAGAAGTAGCAAATAATTTGGGGTCATCTTCATCTACCTCATCTGGAGTGAGATGGGTTCAAATCTCATTTTGCCACTTACTAGCTGTGTAACCGTAAACGTGTTACTTAATTTCTTTGAAACCCAGTTTTCTTATCTAAAAATTATTGAAAACATCTATCTCATTGGGTGGGTGTGAAAATTAATGAAATAGTGTGTAAAGTTCCTTGCACAAGGCAGGTGCTCAGTCAACATTAGATCTCTTTCCCCATTATGTCTTATTCATGTTTCTATTTGTTCTACATATACTCCTACCCCCACAAAGGTGATAGAACACAGTTTCCAGGAAATTTTTTTGAATGAATAAATGAAACTGCAATTCATGGAGCTTCAAAAGTAATCATCAGACACACTCTTCTCTCCACCATGTCACTCTCATGTTAAGAATGCTGAGACCCTTTCAGTTGCTAAAAAAAGCAACCCAAATCTCCCTGTTGCGCATTAAAAATTCTGGTGCCTCACAAATTATGCCATGTCATGCACCACACCTTCACCAGACAGCCCTTCGGGCTTGTCATGGCAGTCTCCAGTCCACCTTCTAGCTCAGAGCGCAGCACCAGCATGTAGTGTGTGCTTTAAAGTATGGCTTGGTGGCGCAGGAGCCAACTGAAACAACTCCGAATGGCCAAAACTGGGATAATTTCAGCGGCAAAATAAACAGAGTAGTGTTGGATTATAACCCAAAGAATAAAATACATATTCACGAGTCCACATTGATATAAATAAATGATTGGATAAATTAACAGATGGGGGAAAAGAGATAAATTTCTTGTGCAGGAGAATTCCAAATAATTTATGTAAATATTCTTCCTCCCAGGAGGGAGAACGTAACATACCACTCAGGTGTGGCCTGCACGTAGTGACTTTCTTGCAAAAATTTCCACATGAAAAGGAGTGAAATAGTAAGAGTAAATTTAGAGTGGAGACACCTGACAAATACTACCTCAGCTGGGTGGCCAAGGTCAACATCAACAGTCATAAATCATGTTGATAGTACGCACTCTTGATAAGAAAGTGGTGAAAATAGTATTTTGTGATCATCCTCCCAAAACTCATAACCAAGGCCTAATGACAGGAAAACATCAGACAAATTCCAATAGAGAGACATACTACAAAGTACCCTACCAGTACTCCCCAAAACTGTCAAGGTCATCAAAAACAAGGAAAGTCTGACAGGAGCCTAAGGAGACATGAAAACTAAATGTAATGTGACATTTTGGATGGGCTCTTGGAACATAAAAAGGACATTTGGTAAAAATTATGGAAATCTGAATAAATGATGCACTTCAGTTAGAAATATTATCAACTTTGGCCCATTAATTGTAGCAAGGTATCATACTAATGTAAGATGTTAATGATTGGGGAACTGGGTGCAAGGCATATGGAAAATTGGTGTACCATCTTTCAATTTTTCTGTAAATTAAGCCTGTTCTAGAAAGTACAGTGTATTTTTTAAAAATAACTCTTGCTAAACACTACCCTCCTGTCATTGCACAGAAGAGATTGATGACTGATATCTTCTGCAGCTTTATCAGTCACAGTGGTCGTGTGCAGACAGGTTCAGATGCAGGAAACAGAAAGTTTTCTATCTGTGTTTAGCTGGAGAATGGGCTCCACATTTTGGAATAATATCTCCATACTAATTCAACCCACTCCATTATAGCTTTCCCATTTGTATATAGTGCAACCATCTCCCTAATTCAAGACCTTAGAGTTCCCCTCTCCCTTTGCACCATTGTCTAAGCCCATAAATCATAATTTTATCTCAGATTCAATACCATTGTCTTAGTTCAAGTCCTCAGCATCTATCATCCACAAGTCATTACAATTCTCCCTGGCCCCAGTCTCTCTCCAGTTTCAACCACCCTCCACGGTCACCAGAATTAGCTCCTCCAAACAGGTGTTGATCATGCCATCACACCATCCCTCTGCTAAAAAGTTCCCCACCATTTTCAGATAGAATGTACACTTAGCAGCACTTATTTAAGATTCTCCACATTCTAACCCCAACTCACATTTCCACTTTCACTTTCTACCCCTCCCTCTGATAAACCTTAAGCAGCAGCCATACCTGTTCAACACTGCACAGAAAACAGTACTTCATGTTTCTGCAGGTCTTAAGAGCTCCCATGGGAATGCTCATCTAATCCCTTCCCCATCCTGTGTTTTCTCACATGGTGAACCTCTCATTCTACAAACCTTATCCCAGAAGTTACCTCCTTTTAAAGCTTTCTCAGGCTGCTCCCCTCCCAAGGCAGAGAACTTCCCTTCAAACCACATTTGAATTATAATTATTTCCATAAGACAAAGTCTCTCCTCTGGACGGACCTCATGCCATCCCCTCTGACCTCAACACCTAGATCAGTGTCTTTTGCATTGGGCTTACTTAATAAATGTATTCCATTCTGCATCTCACCACAACCCTGCTGTTGCTTTTACCCACTCCCCACCACACCTTCCACCACCGTCAGAATCTTCTTTCTCACGTGCCCTGTGCCTGTACACTCAGCTGAGGTTCAATCAGAACTGATTCGCAGCAGGAATCAGCAGAAATAGAAAAGAATTGTCACCTTGAACCTTTGCCAAAGACAGAAGCACAGAAGGCAACCCAACTGGTGATTGTCTCTCTCTCCTTTTATGTGAAATATATTTCCATGTGTCATTGTGACATCTTGCTGATTCAAGATGAAGCAGCTGCAGCCATCAAGGGGCAAGGGGAACGGTTTGCTTTTCTTAATAACTACGATGTCCCCATTGCTTCCTCTCTGAATAATCAAAGAGTTACAGGTTCCAACAGGAAACACAAGAGTGCCTCTGCTGCCCCCTCAAGCCCACAGGCTGGTGTCCCATTAGGCTGGTTGATGTGCTTAAGTCTCTTCAGAGCCCTAAGAATTTATGAAATGCTTTCCTAAGGTAGAGAGATATACCTTCAGGAACAAGGGTCAAATAAATAAATAACAAATCATTTATAAACCAAATTAATAGATAAAATTATAAAATAAAGCAAATTTTCTCAAAGTATATGTTCACGCAAATTGCAGTTAAAAGATAGGTTTTAAATTGAACCACTGACTACTGAATATCAAAAGTACATTTACAGGTTGTTTTCCAAGTTTTGTTGTTTTTTTAAAAGACAGCATTTTTATGGTTTTCTAAATAATTTGAATTATAAAGCACCTCAATTTTTTCTGTAATTTTTGGTTTGTTTCTTTTACAAATGCCGTAGCTCTTCTCCTAGACGATAATCTTATTCTTATTCTCATTCTTCAAAACACATAGGCCAATGATGAGGGGAGATTGGTACAAATTACTAGAGGCCAGAGCTCATAGTTGGGGCCATACTATGTAACATGTAAGTATGATACCACCCTCGCTGAGGACCACTAATGTTTTCCACTTGGGACCTAAACCTGTTCTCCATGATCCAGATAACACCTAGTACGATTCTATACCCAAAGTAGAAATTTAATGAATTGTAGAAATTTGCATTCTTATATGCTGTACTTTTCCTTAGAAATTTTTATTAAATTACTTAAATAAATATGCCAATGTTAAGAATAACTAATATATTGCTAAGAATCAAAATCAGAAAGACCACAGTTTTGTTTCAATAGGTTCTATATCTATATCTGATCATTAGATAGTAATGATGTGAAAAATTTCCTCTTTTTTTTTTTTTTTTTTTTTTTTGTTCTCCAAACATCAGAGTTAGCAGCTGATAATAGAGAAATTATGAAAGTTCTGGCTAAAATTAAAATGCCAAAACTGGATCTTCTGGATAATGAGAAACTGATTGCCTCTATTACTAACGAGGAAATGAAAACAGCAATAGAGAAATGTGCAAGTAGCAACCTCCTGCAGTGATGAGTACCAATTGGAATAGGATAAAGCTTTTGAGGAAGAATCAAAAGATCAGTTATGCAGGATTCATGAGGACTGTGCACTTAGGAGACCCAGGAAAGCCCAGATGCAAGGGCCTTTGTTCCTGTAATCTGTCAAAATACCAACATTGGTCCTATTTGCTTATTTACTTGCACTGAGAAAAGCCTTCCAGGTAGAAACTGGATAAAATAGTTCAGGTGGATATCAATCATGGCTTCTTGCATGACTCTATTTATAATATGTGCAAAATTTCTAATTTTACAAGTGCCCATAAATGGATTTAAGTCTTTCTTCTATAGTAATTTATGTATTTGCACAGAAAGCATTTATCACTTAGAAAGGAAGTATTTACAAAGGCTCTTAAATTTCATTTTCAAGAACTTTAGTAAATGAAATGTAAGGCATGAACCCCTTTGTGACTATAGCAGTCACCAGTAAAAGTCCTTTCCTCCTTGGGGGAAACATGTAGTGTATATATACGCCTTTTCATTTCATCTGTTAACAAAAGAAATTCATGTTCAATTCAATAGTGAAGTGATTCAAGGTAATAGCTAAGAGTCAACTACCCTTGGCAACTGTGTACCTCCTATGCCATAAGTGTTCACCCCAATTTTTGCATTACTTTTAAAACATTTCCTCCTCAGAACACACCAGAATCCACAAGCAATCTCTTAACAAAAAGAAAAAGATATAAAGTAATTCCCTTAACAGCACTTAGCAAGTTTGGTAAAGTATAAAAGCCAAATCTCTTCAGCCAAGGCAACTTTTTTTTGACAGATAATATCCAAACATTTCTAAAAGAGTTTACAGTTGATTATTTATTTAACCTTTTTGGTTTATCTCAAAGTACAGCCCCACACTGCCTGTGCATGAAGGAAAAGAGCAAATTCAGTAGTATTGAAATGCTTCTGAAATCATCCCATGAGACAACACAAATTCATATCCACACAAGCAAACACCTGAGAAGGACTTTGTTATGATGACATCCTAATTTCCCCCCATCTCCCAAGACAAGTTGTTACTGCTTAAGCCTGAAAAAAAAACCTTGAAGGAGATGAACTATTCAGAGTGCTGCAAGATTTTCCAGACTTATACATTATTTGACCCAAAATATTTATATCTGTTCCTCTCCTTTTTTTTTTTACAATTAAGAAATTTTACTTTCCAATGAATTTAAAAGTAACTAATAGAATAGTGAAGAGTCAGGAATATAGAACACTATTTACTTTAGTGTACTTACTGTAAGAATTTTTAACATAGTAACGACTTTGTTATAAAACATACTTGGTTTATAACCTGATTTCTTGACATTTTCCTATCCTCAGTTTGTATGTAAAACTAATATCTTTAGTTTTCAATTATCAAAACCAAGCTGACTAAAGAACTATTGTAGGTTTTTACAATTATAGGACTACCTTGTTATTTTACTTTGCCAAAACTATTACAGATTACTAGAGAAATCATAGCAAGAAACAAATCGACTAGGAAGCTATTAGCTATTTAGTATTTCCAGCCCATATTGAAATACTAATCGTGTATATTAATAAGGATATCATAAGTATATTGAGTATGAAATTAATAATTTCAATGGAATGTTTTGTTTTTTTGTTGTTTTGCTTTTGTTTTAACATATTCGACGGATTCCCAAAAACACACTAATATCTTTCAAAATTGAGCACAGTTAGGTCTTTCTAGCGAAATATCTGTATTTTATAGATTGTGTTCCATAACAATATTCTGTAATTATTTTTAGAGGTTCCCTCTCTCTAGGTTTGCAGTAACTAACGAGCTGTGCCTCAGTTCCCCCTGACCTGCATTGAGGAAAGACAAGCCCCCCCATAAGCCTACGTGTCTGAAAGCACAGCACTTCCCCAAAGGTTGAACAAAGAAACCACAAGAAAAGGGGAGTAAAGGGAGATAGAGATCTTCACTCCCTGCAGATCCAAGGAACACCTGCTCCTCCAGCATTCCAAGAAAACATAACTCCCTAACCCACTATCCCCTAGCCATATCAGGGAAAAAGTTCACCTCTAGGACTTCCTATTGGCCGCTGCACCTCACTTGAACCCTCAGCCCCGTCCCACTGACTATCATTTCCCCACCTAGGAATGTACTGTATAAATTCAAATCCCCCCTTTCTAGAAGCAGGCTGAAGTCTGTCCTTCAGACCCACTCTGTTGGGAAAGCTTCCCAATAAACTTTCCACCTGCAATCAGTCTCCATGTCCCAGTGAGCACCGTTTTTCTCCAACAGTTGTAAGAGCTATTTCATCTGACCCATGATGTACTGACCTATTAAGGAGGAGTCTGTCAACCACATGATGGTAATAAGCCATTGCTCAAAGTGTCTCAGTTAAAAAAAAAATTTCCAGAGTTTTTCAGTAGTGGGGTGGGAGCTGGGCTCCATACTTACTACCCAGAATTACTGGGCTCCAAGGCCTATTTAGCAAGATCCCAAATCCTAGATTCAGGCTAAAAGGGCTCAAATTAACTGACAGAAGACAAACAAGGGCCATGATCAAACGGGAAGTTGTGTGTGTTTGGTTTTTGGTTTTGGGGAGGGGGTGAGTTAGTGTATGTGTGTGTGTTTTGTTTTTTTGTTTTTGGATGGTAAGGAGATCAGGAGGGACAGGGAAGGTTGTTACAAAGTACTTGTGCCTAACTCTGCCTGGAAGGTAGAAAGGGTTAGAAGAGAAGACAATTCACGGCAAAGAGCTTATCTTGTGAATAAGGAGTAAAAAGGCATTCCAGTAAGAGGGCAGCGAGTAGATCTTTAAAGGCACAACGATGTGAGAAAGCCCATAAAGGAAGGGACAGCATGATGTTTGCTGCGACTGGATTGTAGGGTACAAAATGGGGAGGGCAGTGGGTTAAGTAAATTCCTGGGATATCTCCTGACAGGGCTAGATTATTCTGAGGAAATGTCTTCCAAGACTGGCTTTGGGACTCCGGTAAAGACATGTAACAGTTTAGGTTCCTGAAGGGTAAATTAGGAATGCAGAACAGTGTAACAGAAGCAGACTGTAGCCAAGAGCACAGATTCCAGAGCCAGACTGCCTATGTTCACATGCTGGCTCTACGCCTTGCTAGCTTTGTGACCTTCAGCATGTTACTTACTCATCTGTAAAACAGGAATTATCACAGTATCTGTCTTCAAGAGTCATTGTGAGGATTAAATTATTTGCAATTATTTGTAAGGTGTTTTGCATGGCATCTGGCAAAAAGTAAGCACTACTTAAGTGCTTGGTAAAGAAAAAAAGCAATTGGAATAACTAGAGCATCAGCTCTTTACCAAGAAAACCCCTTCTGGATTCTAGGATTCTATGGAGCTATTTTATTCAGAAAGACATGCAAAGGATCGCTGAGGTCTCTGATGCTATAATCTTCATCCAATAACTTGCTCTAAGGAAGAATTCCAGTCCCAACCCTAGTATTAATTGAACTGGGACTTATGTAAGAAGGTGTGGGGTTCATCCTGAAGATTTTAAACACTGGGCTCCCCCTGCAGAAATCGAATGTGTCTTGGTTTGCTTTGGTAGATAATTAAGAACAAAGGCAGCAGATGGATGAGTCCCAAGCAAAGCCAAAAGAAGAGATCTGCCCACGCCCAGGGCTCTTTGATCATCCTATGCCTCTTTGAAAAGCAATCATTCCTTTTTATTGGTTCTTCAGAAAGAAACACAAGGTTATTAAGAACATTTTTAAATTCACATAGCCCAGATATTTCCGGGTAACTCTGTCATAATTACTGAGCTATGTGTCCAGATTGCATACTAAAAAAATTGCTGTATACTTATGTGAACAAATGAAAAATGAACTACAATATTCCTTATAATTGCAGCTATGGTCGCCTAAATGAATCATTAAAAATTTTACAGGAACACATTGGGCTATACTTTTTCTTCAAGCCTGTGTGGCACAATGAACAACAAACTTCATTTGCACAAAGTGAAATTCAGGATCATGCTGGACAATTTACTTGTTAAGGCATTTTGGATTTTTATTACAGTCTACTAACCTCTACTCAAAATAATGAAAAAGAGAAATGTATCAATTTATCATAATGAAATATATACATAGAGGCATGCATGTAACACAAAATTATGACATTTAAATTCAGTCACACTAATCAATAATTTGTCAGGCCCACAGTTTATTAAAATTAATTATTGGGGGAGTTTGTATAGCTCAGTGGTGTGAGCGCCTGCTTCCCATGTACAAAGTCCCAGGTTTAATCCCTGGTACCACCCATTAGATTTTTTTTTAATTATTGTAGCTAACTTAAGGGAAAAAATCTTTTTTAAATGTTCACGGCTTATGCGCTGAACATTTCCATAGAATGCAAATGAATTTTAATGGGTCAATGTATCTACCCCACCACAGTCACCATCACCTGTACCCAAATATAACTTTACCTATAATATAATGGGTGAGAAAATAAGGATAAAATATAAGTTGTACTTAACTTGTGCCAGATGGAACCATGAGAGTCTATTTTCTTTATATGTAATTTCTTTTAAAGAATTAATACATTCTAAAATATTTCATTTAATTAAATAATAAATTTTCTTTGAAAAAAGAAAAACATGAAGTTGGAAAAATGAGAAAGCATGCTTTCTAAAGAGGCTAACAAAAGACTTCTGATGTCACAAATTATATTGCCTTTCAATACAACTGCTCCCTCGTGGGAAGTTCTAAAAGGCTTAGCTTAAATTTTTTAAAAGTTTGTTTCATGTAAGCTTCACCACATATGCCAAATGATCCATAAAGGACATTTCACTATAGTTTGAAGCGTTGTGAATAAAATACACCAAGTACTGTGACCTAAGATGTTAAGAAAATACACAGCTAGCATTCTGTCTGCCGTAACTCTGCAGGATAATATCCACAGAATATTTGATATATTAAGGCAAGCATTTCTAGGATGCCTTCAAACCTTCAGACTTTTGGGTGATTTTGACATTTTGTAAAGTTAGTCAACTCCCCCTCACTCATACATGAGATCTGAAATATAGAATGGAAATTGCAAACATATCTTGAGAATAAATTATATGAGGAATTTCTACCACCACACCAAGCCCCTTGTCCTGGCCCATACCCACAAGAGCCTCCATGTCTTTCATTCTTCTCAAGCTAGCAGTCTCACAGTTTAAAGTACGGACCATTCAACTTTTATCCTAATTATCTTGCTCTCTTAGGTGCCATTCAACAGATTGTCAAAGTGCCCTAGAAACACCTCTGTGGCCAGCATTATGTCAGTTAGTATCTGCATACAAGGAAAGAAAACCTATAGGTACAAGTCACTTAAGAATGTCCCGGACTCAAGGCACTGAGAGCGCCCTGAAAATGTTCTGCCATGAGTCCCTAAAGTGTGTTCAGAGTCAATGGGGCAAAAATATCTCCTGTGGATCTTGAACAGATGCCATGCTGAGAGAGAGAGACATCCGATACTCAAGAAGGCAAAGCAAAAGTCACATGCCTTAAAAGTACTTACTTCTTGGAGGAAGCTTAGACAGCTTACTTTTGGAAAGGACACTTCTTCCACATCAGTCCTTCAGTAAATGAGTGGAAAGAATATATTGTTTCTTTCCACTCATTTACCCTCACCTAAATAACCAAACACAGTTAGACATTATGGAAAAAAGAACTATTTAAGGGAGGTCAAGTGTGATCAGAGAAGGCTAAATGCAACAGGTAGAATTTGAGCATTTACCTTTAAATCTTTGCATAAGTGGAAAGGAGTGAAGGAAGGCATTCTAAGTGCTGACAGTGACCTGAGCAAAATCATAAAGACCAGGATCACTGTGGCATGCTCAAGGAACAGTGAATATACCTGCTTTATTGGGTCAAAGATTTGTATTGGGAATAATGAGGTAGGCTGGGGCCAGATTTGTAAAGGTACTTAAATATCAGCTTAAGGGGTTTGGAATTTATCACACAGGCAATGACAACTCATTAAAGATATTTGGGTATGAAGAAAACCACATTTCAGGAAGATTTATCTGATGATGATAAGCATAACTAATATGGATGGAGACTGAGTTGTAGAAAACTGGAAAATGGAAAGTATCAATATACTCCTAGGCCAAACCATTCCCCTGGGCTCCATATGGCCCCTTGGTATCAGAGCGAGAAACCTAAGCAATAGGAAGAATGAAAAACTGCTTTCAAATAACTCATCCTTTTCTCCTACCTCAGAACTAATCGAACCACATCCCTAGAATGCTCAACCCCAGGAAAACCTGAAGTTTAACAGGAAGCAATGGCTTCTGTGCTCCTCCTCTCATTCACTTATGAAGACTCCCAGCTAGATAAGGAGAAGTCCTTCTTTTTTAAGGGAACTGGATTTACCTTAGATGTAAAAGGCCCTTTTCTAAGTATAGCTCAGCTAGCCCTCTTTCCAGCTGGAGCTGTGTACACTATGCTGACCTCAGCTTGCTTGATCTTAGCTTGTGTCTAGCCCTGCTTGTTTCCAGTGGCCACCACAGCCCTGACCCACTTTCCTAGAGGGCTGTTGTCACCTAAGGAAATTGGAGAGGGGTTACAGCAATCCAGTGACAAGATGGTGAGGGTCTAAAAAACAATGAGAGAATGGAAAGAAAAAGGGTGTGTTAAAGAAAACATGCCAGATTTCTCCTGTGTATTACAGCATGGAGAAAAGGCTATACAGCCCTTTCACTCTAGAGGCCAACAT
The DNA here is from genome assembly GCF_030445035.2 of Dasypus novemcinctus. Classification (NCBI taxonomy): domain Eukaryota; kingdom Metazoa; phylum Chordata; class Mammalia; order Cingulata; family Dasypodidae; genus Dasypus; species Dasypus novemcinctus. Next base: position 31,743,591 of record NC_080687.1, read on the forward strand.
AGATCATTTACATGCAAATTGTGATAGGTCAGAAATATATCAATGGAAGTGACTCTTAAAATGCCTTTATGGCACTTGTCCCTACATACTAAGGCATAGATATTCATAGTAATTATGTACACAGGAAAAGAGGTTCTTCTTTGCCTCTCTTCTTTCAAAGTTATTTAAATTGTGCTACTGAGGAAAAACTCAGAATACTTTCAAGATTTTTTAATCTAAATGGCCAAATCCAGGTTGATCTCAATCATTTCCTGTAATACAAATTTGTCGTTTTTGTGTCATAATCTATCTTATATTTACCTTCTACATGAAGGTGACAGAAGGCAAAGAACACCAAAATGGAAATGTTAGAGAAAAGTGAAAGGAAGATAATATAGGTACTGAAGGGTTTTGTTATATTCAGCTACATATTACATATATAAAATGCTACAACATAAAAATAAGATCTGTACATTATACATAAAAATAAGGTCCTCGTACAAAGCCCTTAAAATATAGATCTGTCTGGTGGTGATATTAAGGCATGTTGTGGGAGTTCTAAGTTTGTTTTCTACTAAACATTTTGAACATCTTTTATATACCAAGGTCTTTACTAAAGATTAAGGATATTGAGAGGATTTTTATAAGTTCCACAATAAAATTACAATACAATTTCTTATGATAAGTACAATAAGCACAGAATGTAATGGAAGTACACAGGAACGGTACTTAATTTAGAAAATGAAGTCCAGAAAGTGATTTGTGGGCTGTGATTTTGAGGATGAGTAGGAATTAGCCAGGCAAATAAATGGGCACTGCAGATGAAAACAGCAAGAGGTGCAAGAGACAGCACTGTGATTGGTCAAGGAGCACATAGGGAATGGTAAATCATTTGATTAAGATCAGGATATAGAGTTAAAGGACGGCAGTTATAAGAGGGGGATGGAAAACCAGGTGGGCAAGGACCAGGCCACAAAAGGCTATGTGAATTCTGTTAAGGATGTTATCCAGACAGCAAGGGGAAGCCATTAAGGAATTTTTAAAAGGGAGTGGCATAATCAGCCTTGCAACTGAGAACCCTCAATCTGGTGTCAGAACTGAGGATAGAGTGGGTTGGGGCTGGAATGGAGGCAGGAAACTAAGCTGGAGAAAGGATGAAGGCTTCAACTAGAAAGGCAGGAATGGGAATACAAAAGAGGATAGCTTACAAGGGATGCAAAATCGGTAGTTTCAGCAGGGTAGGGCACTGATTAGGTGGAGATGCAGTCAAAAGTATTCGTAAATTTTGAATTGTACAATGGGTGAATGGTGAAGAAATTTTCCAAGAGAAAGAGCATGCAGAGAGGAGAAAGTCAATTTTAATTTTGTCTGTAAATTATCCAGGTAAAAGCTTCTTGGACTTTTTTAATGCTCAGTCTCAAAGGCTTACATCCAAACGTCCTGATATCTCTTGTGTCAAAGTATGAAGTCATCATCCACATTATAATTTTCTTCAAACTTTAGAATGTACTAATATTTCCCATAAATACAAAGTTTTGGATTAATGAATTCTGTAAGTATATCACCCATGTGAAAACTGCTTCCCTTGTATTCTAGGAAGTGTTTCTTCCATAAACTTTTGGAATTTACTGAGAATCTCACTGTTCAAATTTCTTGGCCTCCAAAAAAAATTCATTTATCTTCTTGTTTTTCTACTTTTTGAACTATTTCTTGCCTATTTAATAGCTTTCATTGCAAAACTTTGTCCAGAACTTTTTGAAAAATCGAAGCATTATCCTTTAGTACCTGTACTCCCTCAAAACCCTCTAGTAAATTAGTCAGCTGTGATGTTCCTTGATCAAACCCAGGAAGCATTGCTTCCACTGATCTTACACAATACCACCAAAAAATGGAGGCAAATGACTTGAAAAGTATAAAGAAATGAGAAAATGTAAGTATTATAATTAATCCTTAAGAAGCTGCATTTGTACAAACTGTATTTCATTCTGGAGATATCAAAATTAATATAGGGTATTAGGGACATTTCCCTTTTGGTTGACCATGGAGAAACTTAGTATCTAGATATCATTTGCTCCAGAATGAAAAGGACAAAACATTGAAAACTTCATCTCCCTACTTCTACTGGTTTGTCAAGTCATATGTAACTGTTTAATTGACTTCATGGCCTCATCAGAAAAAAATAATGGGGAAACCCAAAGGAAGAGTAGAAATGCAAAAGATAAACAATTGGTTGAAACTTTTTTTTCCTCCTAATATTCCCCTCTCTCTCTGCAGTGCTTCTTAATTTTGGTAGGTCCTGCACCCTCTTGAGAATTTGATGAAAATTGTAGAAGCTCTCTCCAGAAAATTGAAATTGCACATGTGCACTGTTAATCGGGGTCCAGTCTAGGGAAGAGAATCCATCTGCAAATTTCGGTTTTTATTTTTCAGCCCATTGCAGTATGGAAAGGTACATAGAAGGGATGTGTGCTGGGGAAAAAGCATACAAAAAATATAAATAGAAAGCATGCATAAAAAATATTTACCCACATGTAAAACTATCTTTGAGCTCCAGGCTCAAAATTTTTCCATTGAAATTCAGATTTTAACACAGAAGGCCAGGGCCAAAGATAAGACAGGAAGCAAAGCACTCTAAGTTAAGCACCAGAGAAAAAGAAATGTAGCTATTCCTTTCATCCCAAGGTTTCCAGCCTTTGAGCGCTCCTGCAAGTCTGAACTGTAAAACCAACAGGTGAATTGGGAGCCAGAAGTTTCAGTTGTGTGATTTGATCTTCAATTTCCTCATCCACAAAATGGGAATGAAAACAAATCCCTCTCTATCCACCGCATGGTATTGCTGTGAAAATCACAGTGGATAACTGCTTTAGTTTCCTGGCTGCTGAAACAAATACCGTGCAATGGGTTGGCTTAAACCATGGAAATGTATCACAGTTTTGAGATTAGGAGAAATCCAAAATCAAGGTGTCATCAAGGTAATACTTTCTCCCAGAAGACCATGGCGGTCTGATCCTTGGTCCTTGGTTCTTCTGTCACATGGCAATGCACATGGCGGCCTCCTGGCTTCTCCCTTCTCTTGCAGGTTCCATTGGCATTCAGCGTCTGGCTGCTCCCCGTGGCTCATTTTCCTCTGTGTGGTGTTCCCTTCAAGGCTTTCAGTAATAGGATTAAGACCCATCCTGATTTAACTGGGCCACACCTCAACTGAAGTAACTCCATCAAAACAAACTATTTATGAGAGTTCACAACCACAGGGAAGGATTAAATTTAAGAACATGTGTTTCTGGGGTACATAGCTCCAAGCCACCATAATAACATATTCAGAAGAGTTTGTAAGCTCTGACGTGCTTACCAATGATGGCTATTTTATCAAGTTTGAGTCGTGGTAGAGATAGCTTCAAGGAATCAATTGTTACGTCTATAACACACTTGAACGCTCTTAACTTCTGAAGTGCTCTAATTAATTCATAGTAAATAGGTCATAATAAAATTAGTTACTCTAACATAGGACCCCATAAATATTACCTGATAAATCAAGTAACATTTTCACTAATAGATATCTCTCAAACACAGATGAATCAGGAATGACATTATTGAGTAAATATATATGGAATGTCAAGTGTCCTAGAAAATTACAAAGGAAATAAGCCCAGGGAGCTGAAGTTCAGCTTTTTCCTATAAAAAATTGCACTTTAAACTGAAAAATTATCCAAACTGATCTCATCGTTCTCCCCTCTCCCCAAACATTTCCCCAGATTCTCTTTGTTCTGAACCCTCATAGCATTACTATCCACATGGCTGGCTTTAGTAATTTTCAATTCTACTTTCCCCTTACCTCAACTCCCATACTCACTAAGTAACACTATCACTTTAACCACAAGTTCCCTCCTTTCAATTCATGAATCGTGCTTTTGTTTATCTGTTATCTCTCACAGAAACAATTGCAGAATCTTACTAAATGTGTATTCTTTAGTTATTGGGAGCTGGTTCCTTAAAAGCAAATTTGCCCGAACTTCATAGTTGTGTTGCTCAAACCCACTATAGCAATTACTGGTTTTTATTCTGTGTGTTCTACTAATTACTAACAAAGGTGTGCTAAAATATACCACTATGATGGTAGATTGGTCAATTTTACTTTGCAATTATGTCAATTTTTGCTATTTATATTTAAAATATACTATTAGGTAATTACAAATTTAGAATTGTTATATTTTCTTGTTGAATTATTCCTTTTATCAAAATGTAGAAACCCTCTCTAGCCTTAACAATGCATTTTTCATTAAGGCTCTTGTTGCTTGATATTAATATAATTGGACTAGCTTTCATTTGGTTAGTATTGACTGGTATATCTTTATCCTTTAATTTTCAATTTTTTTGTGTCCTTATATTTTAGATCCGTCCCTTGCAAATTACATACAGCTGTGTATTTTTGTTCTTGCCTTTTTACTGTAAAGAATTTTTAATCTCTTAATAATCTCTGGAAAGGGACTGGTAAATTTAATGCAATTATATTTATTGTTCTTGCTTATTTTATGCTTCTGAAAAATCTTTTTCTTCTACTTTTGCCAATTTCTATTAGTTTCATCAAGTTTTATTTATTCCTTTTCTTTCCCTTGTTTATTTTCAAGTTATAAATTTTATTTATATTCTTTTAGGATTCAGTGTATTTTGACAAACTGCTCCTATTTCTGGGTACACAAAAATAGGGCAGTTAGGTTGGGGTCATGGAAATAATGTATAGGGAATAACGTGGGCAAAAGATGAAGGCAGAAATAACGTACTTCACTTCTAAGCCTAGTCATAAAATGTCCTTTAAGATACTTCACTCTATCTTAAGCAGTGTGCATGGTTACACTGAGCTGAGAGCTAAAGGATAAGAGGGCGCCAACCGTTTGAAAATATAAATAAAACCATACCAGGCAAATGGGACTGTAAATGTAAAGACCCTTAGGGAGGAAGCTTTGCTCTTCAGAAAGCAAAAAAAAAGCCTCGTGTGGCTGGAAAGCAGCAAGAGTAGGGCAAGGATGGTCTGAGAGAAGGTCAGAGAGAGAGACTCGACCACCAGATCATGCAGGGCTTTATGAGTCAGGGAAAGGAGTCCGGAGCTTATTTTGCACATGTTCAGAAGCCATTGGAGAGTTTTAAGCTAGAAAATGTCATCCTCCGAGGTTTTAAAGTATCACTCTGACTGATGCAGTGGAGTGAGCAGTGGAGAAAAGTGCAAGGGGAAGTAGAGAAAATGAAAACTAGATATTTACATACTCTCTGCCTGATTCCTAATCCACCCTAAAACTACTGCCACCGGCACTACTACCTCCACAGGGTGACCACAAAAAAAGCTCTGGTCTCACAGAGCCATCTGGTGGCTAGCAGAGAAAACTGTTTGATTCTACATGCTCTGCAAGTCCCCGAAAGTCCTCTTTCAGAATATAACCAGAAGTTGTCTTCTGACTTCTCAACCTCTAATCAATGTTTATTCAAATCCCACAATTACAAGAACATGTTATTTAATTATTTTTCTTATTTTTTCCCAATATTATAAGAATAGGGTATTTTTATTATTTTTCATTATAAATAAAACAAACAAAAAAGTCTGGATTAAACTTTAATGGACTAGGTTATGGATCATATTAATGAATCTTACTATTAAACATGGTAAGTTCCATGGAAAAACAATGAGTTTCAAGTTATGTTTCCCCATAAAAACCATTTTCAAATACTTCTAGAATATGAATGAGAGATAAATAAGATAATTTATCACGCTACTTTACTAAAGAGGTTGGAAGTCAATCTCCTGTATACATTTGAGGTCAGAATGCAGCCCTAACTGTGTAATCATAACATCTGGAACAGCTGGCATTTGCTGAAAGACTGAAAGAAGTTCAGGATTTTTTTTTTTTCCTTAAGAAAATAGGTATTTGAAGGATGAGGCTTTGTTTCAAATGGGAGAGCTATTTATAACTGGCAGTTGGCAATTGTTAAAGCTAGGTCTGGCTACTTTAGATATATATGAAAGGAACTGCCTTTTTCAGGAGTATAATGGTCAAATCAGAGAACTCTCAACTTTTTCTTGGCTAATACAAAGCAGTTCTTTTTTTTTCTTAATTTAAAAATATGACACCATGGACCACCAATCCCCTTTGTGAGGATTTTCCACTTGCAATAATGTGGCTAATTGCAATGATACTGAAGACCTACTTCTCTACAATGATATTTTCTTGTCCATCAAATTGAAAGATCTTAAAAGCAATACTTATGCACTCAACATTATTCAGGAAAGTTTGACACATTACGGCAAGTCTGTTAAAAATTTATTTCACTGGGCACAAAGAGCTCCTGCTGCTTTGCTAGGCAGAGTTGAAGCAGTGAATTTTTACCCTATATATAATTAGATTGACTCTTACTTTGGAGATACATTTGGGTCCTTACACATCAAAGTAAGATATGAATAAGAAGTGGCAAAAATTCCTCTTTCTGGGAAAATTAATTACCGTGTGATTTTCAGGAGCTGTTAGTGGACTGTAATGAGACAGGCCTGTTGAAAACCACTGTGCTCTTGGTAATGACCTTTTTTCCAGCCCAGCCTTATTGCTGTATTATCCCAAAGTACCTACTCTCATGGGCATACTCTACATGAAATGAGTTAGGGGTCTTAGCCCTCTTCTTCGCAGAGACTTGTCACAGAATCTTTCACCGCCATCGGCAGCAATTAGCACTAATTGGTACCCTGGGCAGCAGTCGAACAGAAAGGTCAGTGATGGAGTGAACAGGAAGAATGAATTACCCTTTCGCCTCTGGAAGTGAACTTATTGGCTCTGTCGGCAGATGCTCTGTTCCTGCTGCCTCTGCTGGCTATGAGGTGGATTAAGGAGGAATTTATTCTCAGAGACTGTCAAACAAGAGTACTGAGGAAGGTCAGTTCACTGAGTGGGCAGAACAAAGCAGCTGAGTTATGACAACTGAACAGCCATAAACAGCTCTCCCGGTTTTCACCCTATATTACCTCACCCCATATTACCTATCACCCCTTCCTATCTTTCCCTCTCTCTTTCGGTTTCTTCTGATAATATTATAAATTCAGTCAAAACAAGTGCTCTGTCAGCGTTTTCCTCTGCCTCACCACAGAGCCTGTACTGCCTATACTCATTACTGCACAACCCAAGTAACCCAATGGCTGGGAAGACATGTCGTCATTTGTCTTACTTTGCTTCTCTGTACATTCACCCTACCTACTTCACAAAAGATAAGGGAGAGAACATGTGAATAAGTAAAATAACACTGTGCAAAAACTTTCATCTCCATAGAATATAAATTTTTCTAAGTTGTTTTTGTAATTCTAATAGCTTTACTACAGCTCCTGTAAACTGGGTGTTTGAAAGATCCATGAGAGAATTATCAGGGAACAATTAATAATCCTTTCCTTTGCTACAAGTAGCCACAAGATGACTTGGCATCTTCGCAAGACAACAGAAGGCAAAGGAATGTTGGCAGTTTGCCACTTTATAAAACTTGCTCCTCCCTTTCACTTAACTTACATGCCAGCGTTTTTCTGAAGGCTGAGCAGAGGAATAGGAAAGGCAGTGGGCATCTGATTAACAAAATCACAGCTACAGTATCAGGATATAAATCAGTGATCTTCTGTCTTCCCAAGGAAAGAATGATAAGCTTGAAACTAATCCACTATTCATTTTCCACCTTTGCATTAGCTAGAAAGTGTTCCTTATCTGAGTTTTTAAGCACTCATTTGGGAGAAAAAAACCTGGAAATGGTTGACCTAGAAATAATTCAGCCTTGCAGAGATGCCGAGTCATTAGTCAGAGCCAAGAGGGACTTTTCAGGACCATTTATAACTAGATCAATATGTCAACTGGTCCTGCCCTTGACTTACTCGAGTTTTTTGTTGGAATTGAAAGATTAGCTCAGAAACAAAACCATCAGCTGAAGAGCGGTTACCACAGTGTAAGGAGACAAATAAGTTTTCCTTAGTCTTCCTTTTCCTTCCTAGAAGGAATCCAAGAGGAATGTTGATGGGGTTTCTGTCCTTTTTATCCTCAATGACTAGCAAAACACCTGACAACAGAAAATGTTTTTATGTAACTGTTAGTTACGTGAAAGAATGGATAAATGAGGGAATAGTCATTCAAAGGCTACTACAAAAGTAGATATTACAGTAACTGAGCTCATTCAATTTGTCTAAATTGAAGCTCTTTGCTAAAGTCCAGAACTTAAGTGCCTGGAGGGAAGCAGATGTGGCTCAAACGATTGGGCTTCCATCTACCATATGGGAGGACCTGGGTTCGATCCCTGGGGCCTCTTGGTAAAGACTTGCCCATGCAGTGAGTGATGCAGCAGGATGGTGACACAAAAAAAAAGAGAGTCAAGGTGAGACACAACAGGAACTGAGGTGGCACAAGCGACAGGGAACTTCTCTCCCACATCCAAGGTCCTGGCATCAAACCCTAGAGAAGAAAACAAGAAGACAAAAAGAAACAGACACAGAAGGTCACACAGCAAATGGACACAGAGAGCAAAAAACAGTAGGATGGGGGAGGGAAGAAAAATGAATAAAATAAATAAAAATGAATGCCTAGAGCAAAATGGGGGGGTGTGTGTAACATTAGCTAGAGAGAGATGACTTTTTTTCATTTATTCAATTGGCAAATATTTATTTGCACCTGTGATATACCAAGCCCTGTGCTGGATGGGTACCTGGCACAAAGAATAAAACAAGCTCTGCCTCAAGAACAAGAGTTCAGTTTAGCTGAAGGCAGAGAGCAGAACAAATTATGACCAAACGACATGTTAATAGCTATCCTAGTTTACATCGTGGGATACAGGGGAGGGGACTATCGGCTCTGGCAAGTTTATAGTGGGGCATTTCAGCTCGGTCTGAATAGAGTGAGCAGGAAATTGAGATGGGAAAGAGAATGGCATTCCAGGCTGAGTGAGCAGACAGAAGAGCAAGGAATGAGACTGTAAGAGAACATGGTGGAGGTGGGGAAGAGGAAGTAGTTGGGTATCAGGGTCATACGTGAAGTGGAATGAGTGGGGAGGAAAGAAGGCAGAAAGGGTGGAAGTAGTGGGAAAGAAGAGTGATGGGGACTAAGACAGTTTGGATAAGATAGTATGCAAGGAAGTTAGATTCTGCCTAGAATACAAGTAGAACTTTAACCTATAGAAATGGGGAACCACTACAGGATTTTAAGAAGGGGTTAAAAACTTGATCTGATCAGTTAGGAGAAAAAAATAGTTAACCAGATCAGCTAATCAATATCCTTTTTGTTCCACATTCACTCCCTGGGCTCCCTTCTGGAAGCTTTGAATTTGGTGAAAAGGCAAACCTTTCCAGACAGATGCTATCAGATTTTGTTTAAAAAAAAAACAAAACAGAGTGTGGAAAATGGATTGGAATAAAAGAAAAATAGAATCAGGACTGTTTGGGGACTAATTAAGGTCAATACATAGAATATCTAGAGGGTAAAAATAATAAGATTTGATTAAATTATTCACATAATTTGATTCAAATTATTCACATTTAAATTATTAGAGATAGAGGAGGGACTTAAAGACAACGCTGAGGTTTCTAGTCTAGACAACAGAATAGTCGAGGAAATACTTATCAAAAGAAGACTAGAATTTCTATTTTACCTCCAATAAAGAGTCCCTTGGTCCTCAAAATAATCCTGAAATTGTCATCACTATGTGGAACTATTATACGGTTAAAGGAATGCGTAGATGGCATTATTCTATCTGTGTCAGAAAATAGCAAGAAGTGCTTTAATCCAAAGAAGTCTCTCCAAGATCAAGGACAGTATTATCTTGATATATTATAATTTAGCAAAGGTATGGTTTATATTTTCTGAGTCTATAGCATATGAGAAAGCAAATGCTACTTTGGATCTAAGGATGAAAATGCATTTCAGTGATAAAGTCCCAAGTTCACTCACTTTTCAATCCTGATTTAAAACACAATCTCGATTTTATCTCACCTGGAAAGAAGAATGTGCATTGGATTTCTTATTAAACTTAGAGCTCAAAAACCTGTGCAGCCACTCAAGGTCCAAAAACAATGAACAATGATAGAAAGGTGAACCACATCTCCTATGACTGTGAGGCAGACAATGGCAGCCGCGTGTCTAGACCCGCGGCAGGCCCCTTTCAGCCTTGCAGACTTTCACCTCCTCTGCCTCAGGCCTCCAGGGATCCAGACCTGTGCATTATTCATTTTGCCTTTGGCACCCAGAGCACACACTTTCAAACACATGGACAGATAGATGGACATAGCTATGCTAATAGTCACTACCCTGTTGCAAAATATACTGAAAATCCCATTCTCCCAAGCTTCCCCTCAGGCATTTTAAATACTCCAAGCCAGGTAAATGTTTCCATTTTACACTGAAGTTAGCAAGTATTCTACTATGCAGGAGTTTTACTCAACTCCAAAAGGAAAGAGCTTTTTTATTATTATTATTTTAAGCAGTTTAAGTAGGGTTTTGCACAATAAGCTATTTCATTTGGTTTTTAATCTGTACTGAAACTAGACAGTGAAATTATTACAATTTCCTAACTGGCTTTAGCAAAGATTTTATTCTATGTTCTTACTCTTTCTTTTGTGTCACAAATCCCAGGAAATTAAGGATAAAATAAGTATTAAGAATGTTTATTTTACAAACGTAAACGAGGGGAGTCAGGAAACATCTTAATGAGGTTTTCATAGTCATTTTAATTCACTCATGTTTTTCTCATGCTAAACCATATATTCTTGGCCTAATTTCTAAATATATAGCTTATTGAGGAATGGATATGTATGGGTAAATCCTTGTTGCAATCAGAGTATTCATTTTTGCTTTTGTGGGCTTAAAAATTTTAATACATTTTATCTATAAAGAAGTTTTAAATTATAGAAAAGTTACATCAAAACTATAGGGGATACCCATATAACCTACCCATTCCCCTCCCACATTTTCCCTATTAATAACATCTTATATTAGTGTGGTACATTTGTTATAATTGATGAACCAATATTAAAGCATTGCTACTAGCCAAGGTCTATAGTTCACATTTTGGTTTACACTTTGCACTGTACAGTTTTATAGGTTTTGACAAAATGCACAATAGCTTGTATCCACCATTGCAATATCATACAGAACGATTTTAATACCCTAAAACTGCCCCCTGGTCCGTCTATTCTTCCTTGCCTAGTCCCTCAAAACCTCTGGTGACTGCCATCTTTGTATCAATGTTGCAAGTTCTTCCCTCACTACAATACTAATAAGTCTACTTTGGTCTGTGGATGCACTCCCTGCTTATTTTTGTTCATTCCTCAGTTTTGAGGCTTCTGGGATAATGTTGCCCACTCTGCTTCAGCCTAGGAGGGGACTTAGATCTTATCAGGCAGACGGAAGGAACAGTTTTGCTTGCAGTTGTAGATATTCTGTTTTTGGGGGTTGGGAATTGTCCATCATTATCATTTTGATAGTTGTCCTGGGCAAGTCCAATGAACTGGAGAGTGGGTGTTGGCCACAACTCTCCAGAGAGATTCAGGGCTCAACCAGCATATGAAGACTAAAGATTTAAGTCTCTTGGACATATATTTAATGGGTATAGTGCTAATTATAGGTTCAAATAAAAGCAGTAGAAGAATCATGAATAAGAAAATTATAAATGAATCTAGCTCTGTCATATTGGGGAAATAGATTATCACATATTCCAAGGTAAAGCCCACAGACAGGGTATTAATTTTATGAGGCTATGTGCCTTGCCTAGTGTCCAGATGTTTCTAGAGCCCTCGGGAGTACCCTGTGGACTTAAATACGCAACCCAAATAAACTGAATTACTAAACTGCTTTACATATTGCATACTCAGAATTAAGAGCTGAGTTTTTCTTATCGCGTTTCATGGTAACACCTATCAGAACACATAATCAAAGAAACTATTTATCATCTGCTCTGCCTCCACAAAATACGTTCTTTTTCCTCTTCGATTTACTATCTAAAACATACCAAACATGATATAAAGCATGAGTGAATTTAAATCCCACATGAATTGTCCCTGGCACTTGTAGTTTGTTTTTGCAGTTAAGAATGACTTTTTCTGATTAATTCTCTAACAGAGGGCTTGAAGAAAACAGTAAAGGGCTGTGTAAAAGCGAGCATTCGGCAGAGGACCTCTCTAAATGAATGGCAATATTATCTTCTTAGTTCTGCCTAGACAAGAGATGTTAAGGACAAATGCTTTCCTCTTTATGAGTCCTACACAAAACATCATAAGGATCTGACTCCAAAGCAACAGATAGCTTGACATCTAATCACAGCTGTCTGTTTGTACTGCTAATATTTTCTTAAAATTTCAAATTAGCTTATTAAAGTCTTTATGTATTTCTTTAGTGAATAAAACAAGAATTCCAACAGAACTCTCTTTTTAAATCAGTAATAGGGAACTGGATTTGGCCCAATGGATAGGGTTCAAACCCCGGGCCTCCTGGACCCGTGTGGATCTGGCCCATGCGCAATGCTGATGCGTGCACGGAGTCCCCTGTCATGCAGGGGTGTCCCCGCATAGGGGAGCCCCATGCGCGAGGAGTGCACCCTGTAAGGAGAGCCACCCAGCGCAAAAGAAAGTGCAGCCTGCCCAAGAATGGCACTGCACACACGGAGAGCTGACACAACAGGATGATGCAACAAAAAGAAACACAGATTCCCAGTGCCGCTGATGAAGCAGTCACAGAAGAATACACAGCCAATGGACACACAGAGCAGACAACTGGGTTATGGGGGGAAAAATCAATCAATCAATCAGTAACAAAGCTGGAAACCATCAAGATGACAAGGCACAAAATCCTAAAGAATTCATCTTTAAGCTTCTATCAAAGGAAAGAAAAACAAAAAATATGAAGACCATTCAATGCAGCAACAACTTCCTTTCTAATAAAATAATTAAGTAAAATGCCAAGATGAAGGAGAGAAGTTATGTATAATAAAGATTTTGCACTCAAGTGGCCATTTTCATTTGACAATCATAGCGAGAAAATCAAGTAAATTTAAGGTATAACATAGTATGTATGGGAAGCATCTGTGGTTCAAGCAATTGAGCTCCCATTTACCATATGGAGGACCCAGTTGGATCCCCGGGAACTCTTGGTAAAAAAGAAAAAAAGGTATCCCAGACCTATGCAGCATGGAGAAGTGCAGACCCCACCCCTGCATGGCAAAGCGTCTCACCAAAAAGACTATATAGATAGATAGATAGATAGATAAAATATATATATACACATATGTATGTTCCTATTTCCATAAAAGACTTAAAATACTTTAAAACAAAATAGTGCGGTAACATGATCAATTAAGAGAAATAATTTTTCTAAAAGGAATTAGGTTAAATAATAACACCCCCCCCCCCAAAGACATGGTGAGAACTATACCCTGTTTGCAATCCAGATTGTCAATAGGAAGGTGGGGGAAGCGAATGTAGCTCAAGCGATTAGGCTCCCAACTACCCTATAGGAGGTCCAGGCTTCAATTCCCAGGGTCTCCTGGTGAAGGCAAGTTGGCCCACACGGCAAGCCAGCCCAAATGAAGAGCTGGCCCACACAGAGTGCTGGCCCACATGGAGAGCTGGTGCAGCAAGATGACACAACAAAAAGAGATACAGAGGAGAGACAATAAGAGACACAGCAGACCAGGGAGCTGAGGCGGCACAAGAGATTGAGCACCTCTCTCCCACTCTGGAAGGCCCCAGGATTGGTTCCCAGTGCCACCTAAAGTGAAAACAAGCAGACTCAGAGCACAAAGCAAATGGACACAGAAAGACAGAGAGCACAAAACAATGAGGGGGATGGCGGAAAATGGAAAGGAAGAAGGAAAGAAAGAAATCGTTTTTCAAAAAAATAGGAAGGTGGGTGCAATAGGTCTGTGGGGAGCTGACACACAGACACTGGCCTATCGGCGAGGGCTGCCTACACTCCCCGTGAGAGTCAGGCATCTCTGCCGCTGATAGGGAAAATCAGGGCCCTGTAGAGGCTGCAAGGCCAGCGTCTGCTTAATGGTAACCGGATCAACTGCCATGGGCTAAGAATCTGTCCCCGTTTTGTCAGGACCTAACAAGCCTCTGCAGGTCTTGAACAATCCAAAGAGTACAGCCCTAATAAGGCTAATGTAATATTCCTTTGCTAACCCTAGAGAGTGAGGCATATCAATTTTTTTAATCTTTTTTTTTTTAAAGAGAAGAGCATAAAATTTTTATAACAGTGTTATGTTCTGTAGCTGCTTCAATAGAAAATATAACAGACTAGGAAATTCAACCTAAATAAAATGTGGACACAAATATACCAGCTCTAATGGTTAATATGGTTGTCACTGGCTTTCTGTTATTTTGACATGATGGTCTGCATTGAATGGTAAGAGTTCTTTTAAAAATGAAAGTTTCAAAGGGAGTTTATCATTAAGACTTAACTTAAACTTTGTGAAGAAATGTAGCCTTCGAACTTCCTAAATAACTCTACATATCTAGGGGAAATGTCTAATGCCAAATATAAAGATAATATTCCTTCTCAACCCTTCAGCTGGGAGCCAAGTTCAGGAACGTACCTATAATTTCTCAGCTCCTTCTGGTGGATGACCACATCCTCTTACCTATTTCTCAACCCTTACCTGGGTTTGAGTAATTTCATCAGTTGCCAAAAAGGAAATATTGGACTCTGATCTTGAAAAGCAAATAACACTTTGAGTTTATAGAGGGCAGGAATTTCCATGGGAAATCCCACATATCATATTCTCTCTATGTGTATCCAGACATGAACAACAATGCATCCCAATACTACATTTGCAATGGACCAACTGAAGTCAGATTCCTAGAAGAAATACTTCTTAGATCCTACCATACCTACTAAATACAGCTACTGCTTGTATTCCATTACTAAGGTAATAAGCCTAATCAGAAAGAATGCTCTCTGTCTTGCTCAGACCATCTTTGCAGCATTGCCTCAAGTTTTGGAGATCATAATTTAAGAGAAGATACTTAGTAAATGGAATATGGCAAGGAATATAGTCAAAATTCTAAAACTAATTGTCAAATGACAAATGACTGAAGAAGAACTGAAGATGTTTGGTTTGCGGGAAAAAAGACAGACATACTCCTCCTATTGTACTTTTATAGAAAATGCTTATTTTGTGTAGGAAAGGCTTCTTTTATGCTGTTATTGGATATCAGAGGCAAGCAGTTTCACCTCTATATAAGGAAGTGCTTTCTCATAATTAGAGCATACTGCCTTGTCAGAGATAGGAGTTTCTCCCAGAAAGAATTCCCATTCACCATGTTAGCAATCCTTTAGAAGATAATCTTGCACTATAAGAGGTTGGACTCTGAACCTCTAAGATAGCTTTAAATTCCAGGTTCCTAATAGTCCATATATTTGGCTAATTCATAACATATTACACTTCAGAATTTTTGCATGAGAATACTGGATTATTTCTGAAGCCAATAGTTTCTTCTGAAGTAGCCCAATAAGCCAAAACTACTTGATTTTGACACCAGTATTTATGATTTCCATTACTTTACCGACTGGGTCATAGTTAAAGCCATGAATATATGGACTTCAATGTGAGACTTAGGTTCAAAACCCTACTCCACCATTATAACCTATTTTAGATCTAGGTTAGTCTTTCAACCTCAATAAGCTTTGATTTACTCATCTGTAAAATGGGACGATCGTATTTAGCTCAAACATTGTTGTAAAGTTTAAATGGGATGATGAGTGTAAAGAGTTTAGGTAGGTCCTTGGTACAAAGAAACCCCTCATTAAAGGAGAGTTGTTATTATTAGACAGCTCAAAATGCCCTGCAACACAACCAACAACCTGAGCTGGGAATAAGCCTTTCTCCTACACTGCTTGAATACTTACCTCTTACATCCCAGACATACTCATGTAGAGGAAAAGGGGAGGTGTGGGGGAGGAGGGAAGACACAAAGTTTTGTTCACATCATAAATATCTTAATATATCTGAACACACACTCACTCACATACCTTTAACTTTTTTATTTTGAGATCATTGTAGTATTACATGCACTTATAAGAAATGATGTGGAGAGATCCTGTGTACCTTTTACACATACTTTTATATGTCATGTTGTCTTCTTGTTAGGCTATGCTGTCAATTTTTTCCTCCATCCAAATTATTATGCAGGCTAACAGTGGTAATAATAAATGCTGTTGAATTAAAATGGACATAAAAGTACTACAAAATTAAGAGAGCATCCTACTGTGGGCCTTGTGCGGTCACTCTGGATTTTTCCCTCATGAGTCTTTCCCTGATGAGATCCCTGATGAGTCATTTTCTGTAGAGAACACTGACCACTGCTTTGTGTAAAGCAGATGCCAGTTCTCTGAGGCTGAACCTCTTAGTTCTTGGAAAATGGCAGTGCTGTGGTTCATTGGGCAAAGGATGTAGTTTGTGTTTAACATGATAATATTCCAATATCTATTGATTAGATTCATTAATTTATTCCTATGCTGGGGTAAGGCAGGTTGTTTTCTTTCCTCTAAAAACAATTAATCTGTATTGACTGAACATCAAGGAAAATGTATCCTAGAATTTGACTGAAGTTGTTTTCAGTCAACAATTTCAACAGTTGGAGGCCTTCATGTGGAAAATTCTCTATTTAGCAATTGCATGCAAAAGAAAACCTGGAATTCATAAGTGATTCTGTGAATTGTAAGCTATGAAGAGTGCACTAATAGCCAAGGAAGGAAAACCTGGGCATGATTAGCCACGTAAACCAAATCAATATTTTTAAAAAGGCCAATCAGCAGAATCTTGTTGGGAGCTTTAAAAAAAATACAGATTTCTGCACCAATAGGCACCTATCCCAACCCTTGAAGGTTCTAATTCAGAGGCTTGGGGTCAGGCCAGAGAAACTGCATTTCTATATAGCTTCACAGGAGTTCTAACTGACAGCCAAGGGTGGGAACTACTGGTCTAGGTCAGCATATTTAATATAATAAGTGTGTGCTCATATTAGGGAAGAGAAAATGAACACCTCCCTCCACCTCAGCATTTTCAGAATTTTCTAAATTTTTTATTGTAAAAATATTTTTTACAGTGATGATGATGAATTACAGTTTTTCAAGTTACTTCATGGAGATTACCTAGTTGGAAGAATATGACTCTAATTTGCCACAAATCTGAAAAGAAAAAGATACTATACCGTACTACTAGAATGTTTCACCTGTGATCAAAAAAAAGCCTTACCAGTGTCAACTCTCTTCTAACTTATCCAGCAGATGGGAAAGTGGGTGACAAACAGGCACTTATCCAGATACGTGTCATCAGTGATGAAATGAAGAACTATCCTTAGCTGAGCTTTTCCCCACTCCCACCCCAGCCTGAAAACCTATCTTGGAACAACAACAAATCCATACCCAAAGGCTGTTCTGTTATATCAGAACATTCCCTCTAAAGACAGTGTAAGGGGTTGGGAGTGAAATCTCTGGTACTAGGAGCAAACAAATTTTTAAATAAAGAGTCCATCTGAATATGGAGTTATTATACAGTATAGCAATAAAATTAAGCATTGTCCCTCTGTCGGTCCTTTAATAGCTTATAAGCATTTTATATTCAGAGTCCCCATGACAAAATTTAAGAATTATCCCCCTTAGTCTTTGACTCTAAAATAATTTCTGTACAATCTTTCTCACGTCGTCTTCAATACATAGACTATTTGAAACTATGTTTAAAATGCCAGACTCAAAATAGACATAAATGGCACATAAGAGAATATTAAGTGCATGCAAAAAGTTTAGGCTATACCATGCAATGTTGAATAAACTTGTCTTTTCAACAACTTAGGAAGGATGGAGCTCACAAGAATATGCATGCATTGTTCATGGAAGGCCTCAGGGGGAAAGAGTATTCATTCAAGGAAGAGGACTTGTCTTAAATTACAGATTATCAACTACAGTAGATTAAATGAATGAAGGATACAGAAGAATAAATAAGTTGAGACATCTTCCTCATGATACCATTGCCCCAGCCCCAAATGATTAAAAATGAAGGTTGAAGAAGTATAATATATGGCAACAGTGAGTTGGAGTAGCATCAGCATCATGTGCCAGTGTGTTAGAAATGCAAATGGTCGGGCCCCAGCCCAGACTTACTGAATCAGAAACTCTGGGGGTAGGGACCAGCACCTTGTGCTTTGTTGGTTTCATTTTTTAAAATTTTATTGAAGTATGTCATGCATACATGAAAAAAAATAAAAAATAAGTTTGTAGTAAAAGTTGTGGACTTACAAAACAAACATACATAGCTTACAGGACTCCCATACATCACCCCACCACCAATAGCTTGTGTCGCTGTGGAACATTTCTTACAGATGACGAAAGAGCGTATCTTCTATTTGGTGTACTTTTTCCCTAACCAAGAACCACGACACTGCATGAAAACTAAATCTGTAGATCTGACCAGACATTTTTTCTCAGGCTGTAAGACTCAAAACCTATCTTCCCACTCCAGTAGTCTCTACTTTCTATTTCTGATCCTTTTCTTATACTGTTCTCTTCCTTCTCTTTCCCTTGGCCTTACACACACACACACACATAGGCAACCAAAAGAACTCAAACTAGCTCTCGTATCTTTCTTGCAGAATTTATGTGTACATCATGCTGAGGCAAGGAGTGGAATTTAAACAATCCCTAATTAAAGAAGACAGCACTACATATTTATCACATTATACTGTTGTGTATTTACCCCTTACCGCTTTTGATGCATTTGCATATAATCTTTCATAATTCAATTCACTTGTTTAAATCATTCTTTTCTTTTCACTTATTTATTCTGAAGGTAGTTTACTTTGCAGATCACTGGGGACTCCCAGTGGCTATCTTATGTAATTTCAGACTCAGGTTTTCTTCTGGGGAGCTTTGGGGGAATGGCATCCAAATTCTTAGATTTGACCTAGTTGATGGAAGCATAAAAAAGAATCAAAGCAAAGTTTTTATATGAGCTAGATTGCAATGGCATCCAAGTTAAAATTTCCCCAGATATTGGCTTTGACCTCTTGCATTTATCAAACTTTATATTCAGTCACTTGCTTAGTAGAGACAATAATAAGCAGACTTCAGCTTCTGGCAGTCAATTTAAAAACCAACCGAGAATATATGCAATAAACTTGTCCTATAGTTCATTTTCCTCCATAACCTTGAGTTTTTCTCCCTCGAGTTTCCAGTCCTACCATCCTGTCATTGATGTCAGGACTGCCCAGAGTGCCCATTTCTCTTTGTTTTCCCTCCTTTCAAGTCTGGAACTCCCCCTGGCTACTCTGTCTCACCCAGTCACTCTTCAGTGGCAATTGGAAATGTCCTCTGAAGCTTGCCCTCACATGACAGTCTCTCCTCAGCCTACTCTCCTTTGACATCATGAGAACACCCTCACTCCCACATCATTTTCCAGCATGTCACCTGTGTGAGGGGTTAGCCAGGCTTTGAGGCTTACTTGGCAATATCAACCACCCAGAAATGAAAGTGCCTGTCACCTGATCAATCTCAGGCTAATAGACACCAAAAGCCATGTCCACTAAGAAAAGCACTTTGCTGCTGAAGATGCTGGTGTGCTTCCAGTCTCCTGTCCAGAGTGCCCTTGCCCCCTTGCCTTTAGAAGGCTACGCTGCCTGAGTCAATACATGCTGTTGCCTTGAAAGATTGCTGAAAGGTGTTTTCCATGGACTGGCGTTCTCACGTCACAGCATAGCTTAGCTCTCTGCTAATGTAGTGGATGTTATCACCTAGTAACAGACTATAAACATTGGCACCAGTGACAGGGCCTGGACACAAACATATCAGATGATGTTTTAAAGTTCAACCTCACCCCCTTGGCCTTTTCTGCTGAAAAGTCACCTGAGAGCATCCGACATTTCATTCACCTCATTCTATCTGGGCCATCTTGCAGGAAAAAGAACAACTTTTGTTTCCACTTCAGTACATCCTTCTTTTTTTGTATACTCACTAATTTAAGATCACCATATATATTTAAGTTAATTAATCTAATATTTGTTCAATATTCCTTGCAAAGAAATATTTATTAAGCATTCACTAGGTGTATACACACATTTATAAAATCGTATTCTTAGAGATATCTTATGAAAAGGAGTTAATCTTATCCAGGTACCATTCAACAGTATCCCACCTAAGCTAATGAGTGCTCAAAAGTCAAACAAAGGGAATATTCACTATATTGGATAGCACAATCTTAGCTAGAATAAAATTGAAATTCAGGATTTTCTTGCAGGGCTCAGTGCGAAAAATGTGCACCAGGCAATAGCCTAAAAAGAGCACAAGCTTTGCACCGTAGAGACTGAGGTTCCCATCCCAACTATCACAAGTGTATAACCTTGGGGAAATTACACTCACTGAGGCTTAGTATTTTCATATGTATTATGGAGCTAATACCTCCCAGACTTGCTGAGAGGACTCAATGAGATTGTATTTGTGAAATGTCTGAAACAGACCCTGAAGCAGTGAGTATTCCATAAATGGTACTTGTTTTTCCAGCTGGGGTTAATAGAAACTATAATTTTTCCAGCAAGTTGTTCAAACAGGTCACGCTAGGCTGTCTCTTAAACCTTTGCACCTGCTATTCCTTCTGCCCAGAAGAGATCTTTCATCTCCTTTGTGCCCTCGGAGTCCAGCCCCTTTGTCTAGCTACAGGTTACTTCGCCAAGAAGTCTCCACCGATTCCCTGGTTATGGATAGGTTCCCCCATCATAGCACCTAATACTGCTTTACATATAATTTGTATATATGTCTATTTCTCCTACCATGACACTTATAATACTGCATTGTAAATGCCATTTTCTTCTCAGCATCTGCCCATTTGTACCAAATTTTAAGTCTCTATGAGGACTGGAACCCTATCTACCTTGTTCTCTGTTGTGTCTGCAGCCCCTGCTTGACATATTGTGGGTTTTCAATAAATTATTGGATCAATTAATCAATGAGTCAAAGAATGATAACCATCAGATAGTTTCTTTCTTTTTTTAAAGATTTATTTATTTATTTCTCTCCCCTCCCCCCCCCCGAATCTGGTTGTCTTTTCTGTGTCTATTTGCTACGTCTTCTTTGTCCGCTTTTGTTGTTGTCAGCGGCACAGGAATCTGTGTTTCTTTTTGTTGTGTCATCTTGCTGTGTTAGCTCTCCATGTGTGTGGCACCATTCCTGGGCAGGCTGCACTTTCTTTCGCACTGGGCGGCTCTCCTGACGAAGCGCACTCCTTGCCCGTGGGGCTCCCCTATGCGGGGGACACCCCTACGCAGGGGACACCCCTACGCAGGGGACACCCCTAGACGGGGGACACCCCTGCGTAGCAGGGCACACCTGTGTGGCAGGGCACACCCCTGCGTAGCACGGCACTCCTTGCGCACATCAGCACTGCGCATGGGCCAGCTGCACACGGGGGTCAAGGAGGCCCGGGGTTTGAACCACAGACCTCCCATGTGGTAGATGGACGCCCTAACCACTGGGCCAAGTCTGCCGCCCAGACAGTTTCTTAAAGAGGAAAAAGTAAAATTCAAGGAAAGTAAAGGTAATGGCACTAATTTGTATTCCTATAATTGCCTTTAAGTTTCCTTTATTTCTTCCAAAAAACATGAAATTTCCCCAATATCTATAGCACTTTGCTGTCTCTCACCTCAAGAATGCTGTGCAGAATTATTCCTCAATTTCTCTTTCCAATATGTGATGATAAAATGTGTTTATCATGCTTTACATCTTATTGACAATGAATTAATCACAAAGATCCTAAGAAGGAAATCCTTGGTAGAAAAGTGTTAATAATTTACTAGTTGCAAACTGTACTTTTACCTCTGAACACCAGGTAGGAAAAAACATTACTCATATTTTTAATCTAAGAATTTCTTACATTTTATGGCCTGTCCTCTGGGTCTATTTATGATGGTTTGTGACAAAGAGACAAACTTTGCCATTATGATTTATATTCCACCAACAAAGGAAATACACAAAGAGATAAGAAAACCCAAATTAAAATCATGACACTAAAAAAATTAATCCAGAGAACGTAAGGTGCTGGCTCATAATTAAAAATTAAAACAAAGAAGAGTATAGTTATACAGACCATACACAATGAAAATATAGAATCTTAAAGATCTGAGCTCAAAATCAAGCATTTACCAAATTAATTTTCATAGGCCTTGTGTCCTATATTATTGGTATAATGAAATATCACCCAGTTATCAAAATATAAAATCATAAAATAGCTTGTTTTAATCTCATTTTGCTTGTGATTTTATTTTTAAAAAAACAATATTTTTGATATGGTAAAGAACTAGTGGTTTGCAGCAGATATCCTATATTTTCCATGTTTTTGTTTTCCTATTAATGCCCTTCATCACAAAATCAACTTGAAATTTTGTTTATTTAAAATTCCTTAATGGTGAATGCCAATTCTAAAACGTGATTTGATTTCAGAGAAATGCAGTTGCATTGGAAACCAAGGAGTTGGGAGAATCAAGAAGACGAATACTGCCTTTGAGCTTGTCCAGTAAAAGCACTGTTCATAACATAGGCCAAAGGCCAGTTCCATAGAGAAAGCAGTCAGTAGTATATACCAGCAATGTAAATACTACACAGCTAGGCACAGCTTGAGTAAAACAGTACAGCCCAGGAATTCCTAGCAAAAAGAGTTAATGTGACCATGGAACTAATAGTGCTAATGTTACCTGGGACACAAGTGTCACAGTAGTACTACCATGTAATTATACAGAACACTGCCCTTGATTTTGTGTGGAACTTGAAGCAGAGCAAATATTGAAATTGGACTTGCAGGTAATATTCTTGACAATTTCATATCACAAATTCAAATATGCCAAAACCTGGATGTGGAAATCATTTGTGAACTAGTTCTAGGCCTCATAAATAAAATATAGAGAGTTGGGTCTACATATTACAAATGTCTCTGGTTTTTTCCTTTGCCACATCCCCATGTACTTTTTTTTTTAGATTTATTTTATTTATTTATCTCCATCCCCTTGTTGTTTGCATTTGCTGTGTCTGCTCGTTGTGTGCCCATATTCTTTTTAGGAGGCACAGAAAACCCCAGGACCTCTGACATGGGAAGGAGGCACCTATTCATTTGAGCCACCTCCACTCCCTGCTTTGTTATGTCTCTCACTCTGTTTTCCTCCTCTTGTTGCTTCAGTTCACTGCACCTGCCCATTGCGTCAGCTCACTGTCTTGCTCATCTTTATAGGAGGCACTGGGAACAGAACCTGGAATCTCCTGTGTGGTAGGCAGGTGCTCAATTGCTTGAGCCCACATCTGCATCCCCCATGCACTTTTAAAAGTGTATTTAGCTGTTCCATTCCCAATTTTGTTTCCTACTACTGCCTGGTAATTTGTGTTTTTTTCAAAAAGCACATATTTGACAATTTTTTATTTCCTCTACATACAGATTTCCATGAAAGCATAATTGAAATGAAGTGGAAAGAAGAGACATAGTATATTAATTTTCTTTTCAGCTTATCAATAAGCTTACTTGTAGGGTTTACTTAAGACCTACTTTAATTCTTTTATATCTAGAACCCAAGGCCCTCAGTTTGTTTTCAAAACTAGTGCATGCAGGGAAGTGGATTTGGCTCAATGGGTAGAACATCCACCTACTACATGGGAGGTCCAGGGTTCAAACCCCGGGCCTCCTGACCCACGTGATGAGCTGGCCCATGCACAGTGCTGATGCACGCAAGGAGTGCTGTGCCACGCAGGGGTGTCCCCCGCGTAGGGGAGCCCCACGCACAAGGAGTGCGCCCCGTAAGGAAAACTTCCCAGCACGAAAGAAAGTGCAGCCTGCCCAGGAGTGGCGCTACATACACGGAGAACTGACACCGCAAGATGATGCAACAAAAAGAGACACAGATTCCCAGTGCCGCTGACAGGAATACAAGCAGACACAGAAGAACACACAGTGAATGGACACAGAGAGCAGACAACTGGGGAGTGGGGTGGGCAGGGAAGGGGAGAGAAATAAAAAAGAAAACTTAAAAAAAAACAAAAAAAAACTGGTGCGTGCAAATCTTTTCTGGGTTGAAATTCTACTCAGTGGAAATGTTTTACTTCCAAAGGATATTAAGAAATTACTTATCTGTTCACATGCAAATGGCATTGTTTAAAGCAAGTTTGACATGGTCTCTGTCAATTGGCCCAGTGGTTAGGGCGTCCGTCTACCACATGAGAGGTCCGCAGTTCAAACCCCAGGCTTCCCTGACCCGTGTGGAGCTGGCCCATGCGCAGTGCTGATGGGCGCAAGGAGTGCCCTGACATGCAGGGGATTCCCCCATGTAGGGGAGCCCCACACGCAAGGAGCGCGCCCCGTAAGGAGAACTACCCAGCGCGAAAGAAATTGCAGCCTGCCTAAGAATGGCACCGCCCACACGGAGAGCTGACACAACAAAAAGAAGCACAGATTCCCGTGCTGCTGACAACAAAAGAAGCGGACAAAGAAGAAAACGCAGCAAATAGACACAGAGAACAGACAACCGGGGGTGGGTGAAGGGAAGAGAAATAAATAAATAAATCTAATAAAAAAATAAAAAATAAAAATAAATAAAATAATCATGTTTGATAAAAAAGAAGAGGCATTGACAGAGAACACCAAGTTCTTCAAACCTGAGATTTAAAGAACTAAAGAAAATTCCTTTGTTATGTTTCCTCAGATGCTAAAAACTCATGTATTTTAGCACAGTACTTATTTCCTAAGGTCAGTTGACAGTCTGGGGAAGAAAAACCACTCTTGTGGTTAAGTATATGTAATGTTAAGCTACAGACCATCTCCAACAAGTTGGTATGTCTGCTGTGGAGCAATAACACTTTTGTAATAACCTCTACTAAAACCTTGACAATCAATATGTATATTCTATCAGAGGCCCAGAAAGCTACTGCAAGATTTGGATTGAGATTTTAATAACTCATCCTAACTTGTCCAAAAGCCAGCAAAAGTGGGGGAAAGCAAAATTTACTGTATGACTCCCTTGGATTGAAGATAACAAATCAATTCCTAGCCATAAAAATACTGTAAAATAGAAAAAGTCTATCAAATTACAGCTTTTGAAATTATATTCTTGTAAGATTGAATCTAGAGGAGTAAAGAACAAGGGTGGCAAAAAAGATAAAAGACTAGACAAGTACATAGAATGGAATTAAACAAACAGGAGAGACATGGTGTATGGGGATGGTTGTTAAAATTTGCAAATGAATGCTATAAACAGAATAAAACAATGGATATTAAACATTGCGTTTGAAAGACACACAGAGAAAGGAAATTTAAAAGAACCATGTGGTTGGTTTGGTCCTAATAATATCTGTGAAAGAAGGATACTATCTCTTCTACCTAAAAACACTTTAGTGGTGATTTTCAAATGTTTTTCACTTGTTATTCCATTTTATCACTTGTTATCCCAAGATCCCTCTTGTTCTACCTGAAACATCAGGCTCTAGAAGTCTCTGAGGCAGCTCTGAAGAACTCTGGTACTTTACTGTATTAAACTAATATATTGGCAGGGGGAGAAGCTTCGGGAAAATCTCTAAATACATTTATGTCTGATCTCTTAATTTTGGCATGCCTCAGGGCACCACCCTTGTTTGTTTCTCTTTCTATTCACTCTCAGTAACACACATTACAAACCATCCTTATGCTGATGATCTCAAATTTATATACAGGGGAGCAGATGTAATGCAGTTGAGCATCTGCTTCCCACATGGGAGGTACTGGATTTGGTTCCCAGTGCCTCTTAAAAAAACAAATGAAACAAATGAGGAAGCCAACTCAGAGAAGCCAATGTGGCTCAGTGGTTGAGCGCCAACTTACTGCATACAAGGTCCCAAGTTCAATCTCCAACACCCAGTACCTCAAAAAAAAAAAAAAAAAAAAAATTATATCCAGTAGCTCAGGTGAAACACCTTAGAGTCATTCTCAAATCCTTTCTTGCCCACACACCCCCTAGTCAATACGGTGGGAATGTCTGTTGGCCCTACCTTACAAACACATTTAGCACTGACCACTTCTCACCATCTTCAGTGGAAACTCTCTCTCTGTTGTGAGCGGTCATCCTCTCTAGCCTATGGGCTGCCACAGCCTCTGTGCTAGTCTCTTCTTGCATCTAGACTTGACCCTACATTCTGTTCTCAAAATACCAGTCAGAGTAGTTCTTCCATTAAGTAGTATTATTTCATTCCTGTACTCAAAACCATCCAGTGAGTCTCCATTTCACAAGAATAAAAGCCAAAGGCCTTTCAATGACCTAAAAGGTTGTTGTGGACATTGTAACACGCTGTTCAGATGCCCTTTGGAATGATGAGAATGCTGTTGCTGGAAGAGCTATTGGCAGACATACCTCAGCTGAAAAGAGTCACCTCACCCAAGGTCACAGAGCCTTCCCAGGGCAGCCACATTCAATGACTGAGTGGCATGCGGTTAGAAAGGGGAAACAGTTCTCATTTTTTCCCATTTTATTTGCATACATTTCTGGGAAGCCAGCACTCAACCCTGAGCCACATTGGCTCCCCTGAGTTGGTTTTTTCATTTGTTTGTTGTTTGTTTTTGTTCTTAGAAGTCACTGGGAACAAAACCCAAGAACTCCCATGTGGAATGGGACTCAATTACTTGAGACATATCCACTCCCCTACACATTTCATTTCGAAGAAATTACTTCACTAGTTTTAAAAAATAAATTTCGAAAACTACGGTCTCAAATACATAAAGATAGTACAGTGGCTAAGAACACAGGCTGTGGACTCAGAGCTAGGTTTCAATGCCCACCATTGCCAATCTGCAATGGTATGGCCTTGGCAAGCCACTTCACTCCTCAGCTTCTTTATTTGTGAAGTAGGGATAATGATATTACTTATACGTCTCAGAGTTGTAACAGGATGTGAAAAGTATAAAAAGCAATGTAAATATTGGGAATTATTGAGAGATGGTTCTATGACATGCATGCCAAAAATCCACTGGGAGTATATTTGCATCCCAGCTTAGGGATCAGAGTAATAGGAAATAGTCTTTTCAGCTATGCTCAAACCTCAGAGGACAGACAACTTTCAGCAAAGCTGAAGTGACTGATCCTAGGAGAGTGAAGTTAACCCCAAGGGCATGGTGATGGTCCAACAAACATTACCAGGATCCTGCAGAGTAGTTACCAACGAATACAGTCTAGGTAGTTATATTGCACAGAATCCTAATTTTGTTTTGCTTCTTTGCATTGACTTTAATTATGTCGGATTTTATTCTACTCTCTAAGGCCTGTGTGAAAAAATCACATAGGAGTTCAAATATTTCTGATTTCTTCAGAAGAGCTTTAAATTTTAAAACTAGCCATATGTCTGTCTGATTATTTGAGATTAGAGGACTAAATCTTTTCATATGTATTTTCAACCCTAAGTTTTAAAATTTATTTTTGTTTCTGTGATATAAAATAACTAAATTGAGTATAGCTTTGCTTTAAAGAAAACAATAACGTTCCTAAAAATCTCAGCTATTTTTATGTTTGCCGCCATTCATTTCTCATTAAATTGAATGAATGTCCTTATCTACAAGTTTGATTGATTTCAAATCTACAAGTTTGATTGATTTCAGAGGTTTCACTGGAGGCTCACCTTGCAAAGGATAGATGACAGATCACCTTTAGGCTGGCACTAGTGAAAACCACAATTGTGTAACATTTATTGTTATATTATATATCTGACTTTTCAGATTTGCAGATCAGACTATAGTCCGTTTCTTTATGTCTAAAGATAGAAATTTATAATTCTATATTTAAAACAATAATAGCATTCACTTTAGAGATAACTTTATTAAAAACTATCATTCCGCAATTATACATTAAAAAATAATAATTGCATGGTGTGCTATAGAGACATTGGGAGAGCAAACATTTTTATTACCCAGTGACTGACTTAACAATAGTTCCTTTTACCACACAAGTAGAAAGAAGCTATGAAATCTGATACACATAGTCTCCTCAATCTTTCAGACCAACATGATGTATCTGGGAAAATCTCTGCCTGGGTTGAGGCAAATTTGAGTAACTACCTTCTATCTCATAATTTTGTGTATCTGTTTGTGTTATTTATATATGTATTTGCCCTTACAGTAGACACTGTTAAGTTAGACCTAGATGGTTCAGGGTCTTCTTTAAAGTAACTGTCTACTGGAAATTGCCTTAGCACTTCCAAATCTTTATTTGAGGATATTATGTACTCCTCTGTTTTTTTTTCATAGCTTTGTACAACTTAATATTCAGGCTAGGAAAACTGGAAATTTCCTCCAGGTCAAACAACTCCCTAAATCTATCTACAAATTTATTTTCTTTCTCCAACCTGAATTTCATGACCCAGAGGATGACGGTAGTTTCTTTACACAGATAGTCAAAGGTAATGAGGAGTTCTTCCAGGAAAGGATGAGCATAGACAACATCTGCTGCCAGGATATAGTCAAAATTGTTTGAAGATCTAGGGAAGTTCTTATCTAAATCAACTCCCCAGGAAAGTTCTTTAACCTGAGGTGGGTGCTTGCATTTCATTTTGGTGTTTCGGGAAATATTATATTTCAGGTTTCCAAGTAATTCAGGTAAATCTGTAGCAGTCACATGAGCACCTATGAAACAAAAAACAGTAGAAAAGGTAATACTCATGGAATAAGATAAAACAATCAAGTTTCAAGCATACATGCCTTCTACAATTCTGCACATTGCTAGTGCTAAAGAAAAGACTAACCAACTGCTCAGTAAACCCAGAAGGGGAATTCTTTTCAAAATGGATGGTATGGCAACTATTTGTTTCTCCTTAAAAGAAATTTTTTTTAAGATTTGTTTTTATTTCCCTCCCCCCCTCCCCCGTTGTCTGTTCTCTGTGTCTATTTGCTGCGTCTTCTTCTTTGTCCGCTTCTATTGTTGTCAGTGGCACGGGAATCTGTGTCTCTTTTTGTTGTGTCATCTTGTGTCATTTCTCCGTGTGTGCGGCACCATTCCTGGGCAGGCTGCACTTTCTTTCGTGCTGGGTGGCTCTCCTTACAGGGCGCACTCCTTGCGCGTGGGGCTCCCCTACGCCGGGGACACCCCTGCGTGGCACAGCACTCCCTGCACACATCAGCACTGCACATGGGCCAGCTCCACACGGGTCAAGGAGGCCCAGGGTTTGAACCACGGACCTCCCATGTGGTAGACGGATACCCTAACCACTGGGCCAAGTCCACTTCCCTAAAAGAAATTTTTAAAAACTTAAAGAATCTTAAGATTCCCAGGGTAATTTGGTGCTCCGTTACATTTTTGTGTTCTGGATTTTGGCTTGTTGTTTTGTTGTTTTCTATTTATCTACATGCTAGGAGAAAAGTAATCAAGAGAAAGGGAAATTCAAAATATTTGGTATCCTCATTTGGACAATCAAAGTCACTGATGAAAGATAAATAGGTACTTCCCCAAAAGATTTCTAATCCTCACTAGAGTGACAAAATAGAGTATATGATACAGCATATCTACAGTTGAAAGGGAAATTCTCGAATGTGAGAGGTGAAGGGAGGAAAGGAGATTTTCAGTGGCATTATGTTGAAATTGACTAAGTTTTCACCTAGACTATCATACATCAGAATCTTTCCAGCAAAAGATGTTTAAAACCTAGTCACAACATGCATATAGTGCTCATAAACTCAAAGATCATAGATGCAGAGCAGAATGCTCAGATGAGGAACATATAAACAATTTCTAAGTTAAAAGAAAATAGTCATGGCTCATTTTATGGAAGAAATTAGAAGGACCAAACTTGTGAAAATTAATTAATACCCAATAAAACTCACTCAGTATAAAATTTTAGCAGCTGCAAAGCCTGAAAACAACCTGCAAATAAATCAAGGCTTGGCCAATTCCACAGCATCAGAGAAGAACAAATTAGAATAAAGAATGGGAAAGTAAAACTAGAAGAAGGATCTAGTTCAGTTCAGACCAAGTTAGAACTTATTTCTTAGCCACAATGGCATCCTCTTCCTATTGATTATATTTTGTGAAAATATTAAAATGGAAGGGAAACATAAATATCACCCTAGTAGAATCACAGAAATATGAACATGAACATTCTAGTGGGGGGGGCAGGGTCCATCATTTTCATCAAAGTTTTTAAAGTCCCAAGATAAGGAAGGAATACCCCCTGGCCACACTGATTATAAACTTTATTCTTAAGAATTTTGAGTCTTGAAAGGTAAACACCACCATTTCAGAATACTAAGTTTTCCGTGTTTTGATATTTCTTTAAAGTTATACAAGAAGCTGCAGGGATCGATTCTTTTCAATAAAAATTATGACTTTTGAAAATGCAAATTCTCTCTTAAATCATGCAGCATTCAGAAATAGTTCAGATAGCACCCCTGATGCTATCTATACTAAATGGAATAATCACTTTTAAAGCAATATTAGGAAAGAGAAATTTTTAAAAAATATATGTATATATAGGGAGGGCTTTCAAGGGTCCTGTGTTCTCCTAGTGTTTAGAAAGTTTCAAACTGCTAAATCTTGAATTCCTCTCAAGATCATAGAGTGTCAGGTGTGCACTTCTGCAGATCAAGGAAATCAAGACAGATCTGGGTAGTGCACATCACAGAAGGCAGTTAAATTAAAGCAATGAAACATAATAAAAAAAAGATTGGACTGAAACAGGCTTAGGCATACATAGGGACAATTCCACATTTAGATAGGAAAGAAGATGTTGGTGAGCGAATGAGCAATCATAAAAGAAGAATGGAGGGGAGTGAATGTGGCTCAAGTAGTTGAGTGCCAGCTTCCCACATGGGAGATCCCGTGTTCAGTCCCCAGTGCCTCCTGAAAACAAAAACAAAAAACAAGCAAAAACAGATGAAGAGTCAACTTAGGGGAGGCGATATGACTCACTGATTGAGTGCCAGCTTCCCACACGCAAGGTCTCAGGTTCAATCCCTAGCCCCAGTACCTCAAAAAAATAAAATAAAAATAAAAAGAAGAAAAATGGAAATGAAGAGAGAAAATAAATCCAAGGACAAACATCTAAAATAAGAAACAGATGATAGAGTGTGTATGATTTCTAATAACATCTTCTCTATGTATCCTTATTCTAACAGGTACTTTTTCATAAAAGCATAGGACTTCAAAACCCAAAAAGAATATATAGCTATATAAAAGCTACAGGGGAATAAATGGGATGGGCATTGCCCATCAAAGAGTGTCGCAACTGCAAGCATGACAGTTCCATCCATCTGCCCCATGGGATCTAAGCCCCCTCTCAAGTAGAAACAGAGTGGGCATCACCATCCCAAAATCCTCAAGATAGGGAATAAACAATGGACTAAAGTAGACGTATTATCATTCCATTATAGACTTATCATTATTCTAGCAATGGAAGAACTTTTATGATTGATGTAAAGGCAGTAGCAATTAGAGGTTCTGAAGGATGGGAGAGGGAAGAATAGGTGTAATATGGGGGCATTTTTGGGACATTGGATTTGTCCTTCATGACACTGTCCTTCATTACAGATACAGGCCATTATATATTTTGTCATAACCTACAAAATTGTGTGGGACAGAGTGTAAACTATAATGTAAACTGTCATCCACACTTAGTGGCAATGCTTCAATACGTGTTCATCAATTTTAACAAATGTACCACACTAATGAAGGATGAGGTTAATTTGGGAAAGTGTGGGAGGGGGGAGGGTTGGTGCATATGGGAATCCCCTATGTTTTTTATGTAGCATTTGTGTAATCTAAAGCTTCTTTAAAAATAAAAAAATAAAGTGCATCAGAATCAGCAGCAATAGAGTCTCTCTCTATCTGGTATTTTACACATCTCTTCTAGCAACCAGAATGCTTAGGTACAGCTGCTATTTAGAATATTTCATTTAAGATTTGTGACATAGCCCTCCACAGAAAGAATTAACACAACTTCAACTGAAAATTCTGAAGGAAGCCATTACGATGACTTTAAAATTGGTAGGTTTTCTCTTTTTTTTTCTATTTTTATTTAAATGTTACATTCAAAAAATATGAGGTCCCCATATACCCCCACCCCCTCACCCCACTCCTCTCACAGCAACAACCTCTTTCATCATCATGGCACATTCATTGCATTTAATGAATACATTTTGGAGCACTGCTGCACCACATGGATAATGGTTTACATTGTAGTTTAGACCCTCCCCCAGTGCGCCCAGTGGGCCATGGCAGGACATAAAATGTCCAGCATCTGTCCCTGCAGTACCACACAGGACAACTCCAAGTCCTGAAAATGCCCCCACATCATATCTCTTCTTCCCTCTCCTTACCCTCAGCAGGTAGCTGCTGAGGGTAAGTTTCCTTGATTAAGCCTATTCAAATGGTTAAAAGGTTAAAAATAGGCCCAGGCCACAGTTCACTGGATAGCAAAAGTAACTAATGATATTTGATCATTAAATCCTCTGGCCCCATTCAATCAAAAATGCCTACTTACCAAGTAAACTTGCCACAATAGAGACTAGTCCTGTTCCAGCTCCAATTTCAATTACATTTTTGTCAACCACATTATATTGCTCTGCATTTGTTTCCAGAAAATAGCACAGAACAAGGGCCTATGAAAGTTTAAAAAAAAAAAAAGGAAAAAGTGGTACTAGGCAAGTAATAACAGAAAGTAAAATTAAACTGTTAAATAAATATCTTACTAATGCTACTATGTGTATATGTGCACATATGAAAATATATGTGTATCTGCCTGTATGCATGTATCTCACCTCAAACAATTATCAATAGAAAATATATCCTTCAATAGGTTCAACACGTAGGCTAGAACAAGTCCTTAAGGACGGTAGGGAGAATAAGAGAGAACTAAAAATACAAACTTCAGTAGCTTATGTCTGATCATCTTTAAAGGAAGAAATTTCTGATGATGATAATAATGATTTCAAAGAAGTGTATGGGATCAAGTCAGGTAGTGGTGGGGTCTGCTGCCTTTCTAGGACAGCTGGTAAGGGAGTGGTAGCCTTTTGAAATACTCTGCATATTGAGACTCATACAGATTTTATTTACACAAATGGAGCCAATTAAATGAGAAATAAAATTTTTTACTATTCTAAATTTCTTTTAAAAAACTGAAAGTATAAAGAACATTCTTTGTTAATCCTACCAGTTTTGATAAAGTCGGAACTAGATTAGTGAAAGCAATTTCTCACTTGTAGGATTTCTAAATTTTAGTGTTGTTTGATGTCACAAAATAGAACTTTGTAGCCTATTTTATTCTTCCAAATAATACATAATAATAAACAAAACTGAAATGTAGCAAATTTTATAAGAAATTATACCGATGACCAAACAACAGCACCATAACAATCCATAGTTTCAGTAATCCGAATCTCATGACCAACAAAGTGAAAACTTTCCCAGGGTGTTGTTGTTATCAGACTTGGAGTAAAACATCTTGCCATGATCTCTGTGACCACTTGTTTGTCTTCAAAGTCTTCTCTGTTCTCTGAAAGGAAAATAAAAGGCACAGATTATATTAATAAAACCATGAAAAAGGAGAGGAAATGCAGTATTTTTACTGATTCTAATTTACTTTTGAATATTCACTGACTTTAGATGCAATGGAATGGTAGTGTAAACTATTTGAAAATGGCTCATAATTAAAGCTTACACTTCATACATCAGAATGGCAACATCTTCCTGACTTCAACTGATGTTGAAATCACCACAATCCATTTCTGCAAATGGTACATGAAACAAATTATAATTGATATACTTTTATAAAGTAATGTATTTTAAGGACCAGCAATCTAATTGTCAGGAATAAGAGAGATTTATGGTGGAATATAAGATCCCAACTACGTGTATTGGCTACACAGCGCAATTCTAGTTATTTGAGTAATGTATAGTAAGTAATATATTCTTCATGGCCCATTTTTATCCAGGCAAAAGATATTTCATACCATCCAACAATACACTCTTATTTTATTTTATTATTACTTGTTTTATATTATTATTGGGTTACTCGTGGCATTTCAACATCTATAATATTACATACGTTTAAGTAACATTAATTACCAATTACGGAGCCCACATTTAGCATAACTGACCATGCTAAATACACTGTATATATCATTCCATTTTTGCAAAAATCTTGTTAGGTAGGTATTATTATTGCTCTTTTACAGATAATATAACTAAGACTTGGAAAGCTTTACTAACTCGATAAATGTCACACAACAGCCAAATTTTGAGCTCCTTTTTTGGTTGTTACAAAGCCCTCTCTCTAAAGTATTAAAAAGCTATGATGTAGGACATCATCAACATGGCAACATAAGACATAGCCTGAAAAAGCATCCCCAGAGATTTAGCCAACAAAAGGACAAATGCCACTTGCTTAGAATTCCAGAGGATAGTAGAGGCTGGAGAAGAATGCAACAAATCCTGAAGTGAAGAAACAAAATTATCAGGTAGGAAAATTTCGTCCTGGACTGCTAGTTGGTTGCCATTTCCCTCGGCCTCACTCAGTCCCGTGCAGCTTGGGACCACACAAAAGAAGCATGGCCTGGGTCCCTCCCACCATGGACAGAGACCATAGAGTGACACACAGCAGAAAGTTAGAATCGCATGCATAGCCAGGCACAGGGACCTAAGTCCACAGAGACCTAGGGCAGAAAACAAGCCGTTAAGGAGTGCTGCATACAAAAGGACCCCCAGGGTGAAAGGGAGATAGAGAGGGAGAGAAAGCAAGAAAGAGATTCTGATAGAACTGCTGGCAAGAATTGTTGTACCCTCACTCAATCCAGTTTCAGTGAGCAGGACCACCTAATTGGAAAGCAGACATTTCTAAAGTGATCCACCTTTCTGGATTGAGCCCCTGTGGAGAAAAAAAAAAAAAAAAAAAAGCAGAGGCAGAAACGCCTCACAGAGAAAAAAAAAGGGGGGAGGGGAGGGCAGATTAAAAGCAACTGCTGTAAAATAGGATGGGTCCCAAAGCTGAAGAGTGTAACAGAAATGGAGCACTGAGTAAGGGAGAGAATTTAAACAAATCATACGATCTGGGGAAGAACACAGAATTTATTTAGGTCTTCTTGGATTTTGTAAGCAATGTTTTTGTCATTTTCTGTGTTCAAGTCTTTTACACCCTTGGTTAAATTCAGCCCTAGATATTTAATTCTTTTAGTTGCTATTGCAAATGGAATTTTTACCTTGATTTCTTCCTCAGATTATTCATAAATAATATATAGAAACACTACTGACCTTTGCATGTGAATCTTGTACCCCACCACTTGCTGAATTATATTATTAGCTCTAGTAGATCTGTTGTCAGTTTTTAGGGACTTTATATAGGATCATGTCATCTGCAAATAGTGAAAGTTTTACTTCTTCCTTTCCAATTTGGATGCCTTTATTTCTTTTTCTTGCCAAACTGCTCTGGCTTGAACTTCCAGTACAATGCCGAATAACAGTGGTGACAGTGGACATCCTTTTCTTATTCCAGATCTTAGAAGGAAAGCTGTCAGTCTTTAACCACTGAGTATGATGTTACTGTGGGCTTTTCATACATTTCCTTTATTATGTTGAATAAGTTTCCCTCTATTCCTATTTCTTTGAAGTGTTTTTAATCAAGAAAGTATGCTGGATACTGTCAAATTCCTTTTCTGTGTCAATGAAGATGATTATGTGTTTTTCCTCTTGTTTTGTTAATGTGGTATATTACATTAATTGATTTTCTTATGGTGAACTAGTCTTGCATAAATGGGATAAAATCCACTTGATCACGGTTTTAAATTCTTTTGATATGCTTTTGGATTTGATTGCAAGGATTTTGTTGAGGGTTTTTGCATATATAGTCATAAGAGAAAATGGTCCATAGTTTTATTTTCTTGTAGTTTCTTTATCTGGCTTTGGTATTAGGGTGATACCGGCGTCATAGAGTGGGTTATGTATTGTTCCCTCTTCTTCAATTTTTTTGAAAAGTTTGAACAGGATTGGTATTAATTCTTCTTGGAATGATTGTTAGAATTCACCTGTGAATTCATATGGTCTTTGGCTTTTCTTTTTGGGGAAGTTTTTGATGACTGATTCAATATCTTTACTTATAATTGGTCCGTTGAGGCCTTCTATTTCTTCTAAAGTCAGTTTAGGTTGTTCATGTGATTCTAGGAATTTTTCCATTATCTAGGTTGTCTAATTTTTTGGCATACAGTTGTTCATAGTACACTTCTACGATTCTGTGACAGTTTGAAATTTTTTATGAATTCCAGAAAAGATCATGTCCTTAAACTAATCTATTCCTGTGGGTGTGGGGTCCTTTGATTGCATTAAGACATCTTTTGATTAAATCATTTGTTGAGATTGCTTTTGATTGAACTACATCGGTGAGGTGTGACTGAAGGTAGGTTCCACTCTCTTGCTGGGGTCTTATATGAACTGAGAACTGGAAGCAGAAACACAGAGAGAAAGAAAGTCACCATTTAATCCTGCAATGTGAAAGAGGTCTCCAGGATCAGCTGCAGCTGAGAGAGGGGCTGGAGGCTGGAATCAGCAGAGAAGCTGAAAGAGACAGGCCCAGAAAAATATAAGCCCTATGCCTAATTGCCCACAGCTGAGCTAAAGTTAAAGATGGGCCTGAAGGGGAAGGCAGGGACCTCAGCAGAGATCAGTTGCCACCTTGCCTTGCCATGTGCCAAGACTCCAGGATCTGCCAGCAGCCAACCTTTGGTGAGAAAGCATCTCTGATGGTGCCTTGATTTGGACATTTCACACCCTCAGAACCATAAGATTTTCCCCAAATAAATTCCCTTTGAAAGCCAACTCATTTCAGGTAATTTTGTATTGGCAGCCTTTAGCAAACTAATACAGATTCCCTTCATTTCTGTGGGGTCAGTGAGATGTTCCATGTCTCATCTGATTTGTGTGTGTGTGTGTGTCTTTTCTCTTTTTTTCTCTGTTAGCCTAGCTAAGGGTTTGTCAATTTTATTGATGTTTTCAGAAAACTAACTTTCAGATTTTTTAATTCTAATGTTTTTTTATTCTCAATTTCATTCATTTCTGCTCTAATCTTTGTTATTTCTTTCCTTCTGTGTGGGCTTGCTATTTTAAGCTTGCTACTTTGAGTTAGCAACCCACGAGGACCGGGCGGGCTTCCACGGCTCGGCGGTGAGCCCCTAGGCCAGCGCGTAGGCCTAGGTTCTCCAGGTGTGGGGGACGCGCGGTAAAAACCACAGAGACAGCCTGTGAGAGTGAGCTAGTCTACTTTATTGCGGAAATACACTTGATTATATAGGGTCGGGTCAAGGGAGGGGTAGGAACGGGGGCGGATTAACTACGGGGCGGTAGTGGATAGGTGGAGCTGTGCAGGCAGCTATGAGGTAGGCGGTGAAGGATAGCAACGGCTGGAAAAGGGAGATAACAAAGGCTAGGAGGAGGGGTGAAGGGAGGCAGCAACACTTCTGCTTGCACTGGGCTTAATTTATTGTTCTTTTTCTGGTTCCTCCAGGTGTGCAGTTAGGTTTTTGGTTTTAGCTCATCTTTTTAAATGTATGCATTTAGAGCTATAAATTTCCCTTTCAGCACTGCCTTCATTGCATCCCACACACTTTGATATGTTCTCAGTTTCATTTGTCTCAGGATAGTTCCTGATTTCCTTTGTAATTTCTTCTGATTCTTTAAGAAATTGTTATTTAAATTCCATATATTTGTGGATTTTCAAGTTTTCTGCCTGTTTTGATATCCAGCTTCATTCCATTATGGTCAGAGAAGATACTTTATATAATTTCAATCCTTCAAAGTTTATAAAGACATACTTTGTGAGCCAATACATGGTCTATCCTGGAGAACGATCCAAGTGCACTTCAGAAGAATGGATATCCTGCTGTTTTAAGGTGCATCATTCTTTATGTGTCTGTTAGGTTGAGTTTATTTATCATATTATTTAAGTTCTTTGTTTCCTTATTGATCTTCCATCTAAATGTTCATCTATTGATGAAAGCGGTGTATTGCCGTTTCCAAATTTTATTGGAGAGGTATCTATTTCTCCCTTCAGTTTTGCAAGGGTTTGACTCGTGTATTCATCAACTGATAGATTTTTTTAAATGTGGTATAAACACACAATGGCATATTATTCAGTTGTAAAAAGGAATGAAGTCCTGATGCATGCAACAACATAAATGAACCATGAGGATATTATGTTGAATGAAATACACGGGACACAGAAGGACAAATATTGTATGATCTCAGACTCACAGAGTTAGGACCTAGAATATAGGTTATAAGGGGATAGATTGGGGGTAAATGGTGGGGAACTGAGGCTTAATTTGTACAGAATTTTTATTTAGGTTTATTGTAAAGGTTCAGAAATGGATGGTGGTGATGGAGGCACATTAGCGTGAGTATAATTAACAGTACTGAATTATATATGTGAATGTGGTTGAAAGGGGAAGTTTTGGGCTGTCTATGTTACCTGAATAAAAGTTAGAAGATAAAACATAGGATTGTATAACACAGTAAACCCTATTGTGGATGATGGACTGGAGTTAATAGTACAAGTATAAGAATGTTCTTGCATGAATTATAACAAATGTATGACACTAATACAAGGTGTTAATAATAGGATGGTATAGGGGGAAATACTCCTAATGCAAATTATGGACTATACTTAATAGTACTATTTTAATATGTTTTCATCAATTGTAACAGAGGTATCACACTAATGAAAAGTGTCAACAATAGGGAGATATATGGAAATTCTGAAATTTTTTAAATGATTCTTCTGTCAACCTACAACTTGTCTAATTTTTTAAAAAGCTATGATGTAATATAAAAACCTATCTCTAAGAATTCACAAATGAAGAAAGAAATACATTACTCATCACTCTCTAAGCATTTTTTGTTTGTTTGTCTTGTTTTGTTTTGTTTTGGTACTATGGCCAGGGATTGAACCATTGAACCCTGGACCTTGCATGTGGGAAGCCAGCACTCAACCACCACACCAAATTGGCTCCTCTGAGTTGGTCTTCTCATCTGTTTGCCTGTTATTTGCTTTTTGTTTTTTAGGAGGCATGGGGGACTGAACCCTGGACCCTCCCATGTGGGAAGCAGGTGCTGACCTGCTTGAGCCACATTCATTCCCCTTGCTAAGCTTCTATTCCCTTATTTATAAAATGTGAAAGATAAAGAGCCTATGTCAAACTATGTTAGGAGAACTAAATAATGTTTACAAAATAAATATTATTACATTGGTCTCAATAAATTATTATTTTAGTTATTATTATGTTTGATCATGAAACTGAAAGACAAAACAAGATTACCATATAATCAAATGCTGGGTTGTATAGTATGTATTTGAAAATACATTAGACAAAAAAAGAAGAGGAAAGAACAACTGTGGCAGAGGTTAATCAGGTATAACTTCATAAAAGAAGTATGTCTTAGGTTCAACCTTTGATCTAGTACATTATTTGCATTGATAGAGATGCTACTTTTTGCTCACACTAATCCTTAAAATTCATTGATCCTTCAAGTCTTGCTGCTGCTCTCCCAGTTCTGGCTAGTCTTGCCAACTGTTTCCACTAACCCAGCACTAAAGAATCCATGCTTAGTTCTCTCCCAGAGAGAACACAGAAAATAAAGAACAAATTTTGAGTACCAGGAGGGAAAGCCAAGTGTGATGGTTAGGCTCATGTGTCAACTTGGCCAGGAAATGGGGCCTGGTTGCTTGGTCAAGCAAGCACAGACCTAATTGTTACTGGGAGGAAATTTTGTGGACTTAAATCATTAGTAAGCTGATTCCATCAATAAGTGATTACATCTACAGTCAACTGAGGAGATTGCCTTCAACAAGGAGAGACATCTCATGCAATCAGTTGAAGGCCTTAAAAGGAGAAGTGATGATTTCAGCAGTCAAATGAGAGAATTTCCATCTCTATTTTAGCCAGCCAGTTTTTCTGGAGAATTCATAAAAAACTTTCATTGGAGTTCCCAGCTTGCAGTCTACCCCAGGGAATTTGAACTCAGTCATCCCCACAGTCACATGAGACAATTTTATAAAATCTCAAAATATTTACAGATATATCCTGTCAATTCTGTTTCCCTAAAGAACCCTGACTAAAACACCAAGAAAAGGAGAAATGGTTTGTAATTTCTTAAAAGAGGAAGAGGTGAGGTAGCAAAGATTTATTTTAAAAACTTATGCCAGGGAAACAAGATGTGACTCAATTGCTTAGGCACTCACCTACCACATGGGAGGTCCCAGGTTTGGGTCCTTGTGCCTCCTTAAAGACAAGCAGATGCCACCTCCCACCGCAGTGAGTTTGACACCACCCCCACCGCAACAAGCAGAGACAACAAGACAGCAGAGACCACACCCCAAAAGAGCAGATGTGGCTCAGCCCATTGGGCACTCCACTCTCAAGTGGGAGGTCCTGGGTTCAGTTCCTGGTGCCTCCTGGAAAAGGCAAGCAAACTATCTGGGGAAGGGGGGTATAAATAAAGAAATATAAAGTAAATTCAATAAATCTTTTTTAAAAAACAAAAAACCTTAAGCCAGAACAACCTTTCAATAAAAGCCTACTGTGTGCCAGGCACGTGCTAGATGATAGGACTAGAACAGTTAGGTAGACAGACATGGTCCTTGCCCTTAGGAAAATTAGAAATGCATAAACATAATTTATCTGAACTTCAGCAATGTATATGATATCTCATGGCATCCTCATGGAGAAATACTGGATTGGATGCAAGTTAATTTTTCCATAGTGGCCCCAAAGCACTTGGATGTGATGCCCACAAAAATATACCATTCTAATAAATGGTATGTTCTCAGTTTTGCCCTGTTCAATATTTTTCTTAAGGGTTTGACTGATGATATAAAGTATGGTCAAATTTTCAGATGATACAAATCTGATGGGGACAACAAGTATGCTAGATAACTAAATGTGATACAAAGAATCTTAATAGGCTATAACAATGGGCTAGTCTTACCAATATGAAATTTAATAAAGATTAAAGACCACATTAAGGCTGAGTTTAACAGCAGTAAATGTAGAGGGGAAGGATACATAGATTTAATTGGCCACAAGCTCAATATGGGTTATAAGCATAATATGACTATCAAAAAAGCTAGTATACCTAAGTCATATTAATGATAAAATTTCTAAAATCAGGGAGGTAAAAGCTCTGTTCTTTTATACCAGCCAGATCATAAGTGCAACACTGTATTCAGTTTTTGAAGCCCTATTTTATCAGGCCACTGAGAACTAGAACAACTGGGATGTGAGAAATCTTGAAATTTAGCCAAATGAGGACAGTTTGGGGAAAACAACATTTTCATCATAAAGAAGAAAAGACTTGAAAGAACACAAGAGTTGTTTTAAGAAATGTGAAGGACTAGAAAATAAAAGAGATGGGGGGGGTGTCTGTGTTTATGTGTATGTGTGTATTTGCATGCGTATGTGTCTCTAGAGAGAATTTGAATACATGGAAAAAGTTACATTGAAGCACATTTTTTTCTAAAAATCATACCTTTCCAAATATGGAATAGTTTGCCTCAGAAAACAGTAAGCAATTAGCCTCCAGAAGTATTCAGCCAAAAACTGGCAGACTACTTTTCCAAAGGTGTTAGGGACACATCAGATTGCTGTTTGGTCTAGATTGACTAGAAGCACTGTACAACCAAACTTCTGTGATTCAATGAAATTACATAGCATCATATAGAGAAGTGCTATCAAAGAAATACTGCATGCTGAGGA
The DNA here is from genome assembly GCF_030445035.2 of Dasypus novemcinctus. Classification (NCBI taxonomy): domain Eukaryota; kingdom Metazoa; phylum Chordata; class Mammalia; order Cingulata; family Dasypodidae; genus Dasypus; species Dasypus novemcinctus. The sequence continues at coordinate 31,785,318 of NC_080687.1, forward strand.
AATACAGAAGAGAAACCCCATGAAGCAAAAAAAAAAAAAAAAAAAAAAGGACACCAGTGGTGGAGATAACAAAGACTTTGGAAGGAAAGAAAATGAATGAGAGCAAGATCCGTAAGTAAGCTTAGGGGATAGGGGCCAGAGAACAAGATAAGGAATTCATTCAGTTATTCTTTTAACAAATATCCACTGAGTATTTATTATGGTCTATGCATTGTCTAGTGACTGGGAATTAAAATTTCAAAGATAGAATCCCTGCTCTAGTGAAGCTTCCAGAGCTTCTGTATAGACAGAGACATGCAAACAAACTATTACAATGCATATGATAATTGCTAAAATGGAGGTGAAAGGAAAATAAAATGGAAGCACAGAAAAAAGATCACCATATCAGCCTATGGAATTCAGAAGAAATTTCACAGATAGGATATCTTTAAGTTGAGATTTGAAAGACAGCAAGTGTAAAACAGGAAAATAAAGTCTAGGAGAAAGAAGAGAATTTACATATGTAGATCCATGAAAGGTAATAAGAGAGAAGATATAATATATCCTATATAATGTTATTATATTTTGAGTGTTATCTTTCTTTTATATGTAATATCTAATAGTATAATTTGTAATACATATTATATAATTTTAAATAGTTCAATTGTTGGAGGTGAGTGATAGATGAGACAGCAGGTAAATATGTACTGAGCTTTACCTGATATCTCATACTAAGGAGTTTCAGTTTTATGTTGTAGGCATTAGAGGTGCAAATGAAGAATTATAAGTATGAGTGATTGGGTAGTGATGTGGAGAATAGAGACTGGAGGAAAGAAAATTGTGTAATGATTAAGAGAGTAAGTCACCCATTTATTCAACAAATATTTACTAAGGGCCTGCCATGCCATCACTGGCCTAGGTGCTGGCAATAGAGCAGTGAACAAAACAAGACAGGCAATACCTCTCCTGTTGTGTAGCTTACATTCTAGTAAACAAAAGTAATTTCAGATAGTGCCACGAAGGAAATAAAATAGGGATGAAATGGAGAATGACTGCATGAGGGCTACTTTAGATTAAATGGTGAGGTAAGATCTTTCTAAGGTGGCACTGAAACTAAAATCTATCTGATAAGAAATAGACAATTACGTAAAGAGGCTCCAAAAGGAAGAAAAATGAGTACAAAATCCTTCCCACCAAGAAGTCTGTGTTCACATTCCAAATCTGCCTCTTAACTAGCAAGAAGCTTAAGGGTTTTCTTATCCTTAGATCAAAGATAATAATATCTACGGTCCTCCTAGAGTCATTAGAAGGATTAAATGACACAATTCCTAAAAAGCAGTGATGCAATATTTACCATATTTACCACAAAGGACTCTGTAAAGTTAGTAGTGATAGTCACAATCATTGTTGGTAGTACTGCCATCATTGTCATCTTCACCATCCAGACCAGAAGGTAGAATTCCAGTTAGGAAATTGCTGTAGTAATTCAGGCAAAGACAAAGGTACATGAGCTATGCAGAGGCAGTGTGGATAGGTAAGAGGAAACATAAACCAAAGATATTAGGAGACAAAATCAATAGGACTTGATGAGTGTTAGAACACAGGGGAAAATGAGGATAATTGTAGAGTCCATGTATATATATACTTAAGTGACAAGGGAGATAAACTGTAGGCATTTATTGCACAGAAGGGATACCACTGTGATCTAACAAAGTAAGGTTGTCACTCCAAAGAAAGGACTAGGAGCTTAAGGATGAAGAATGTATCTTTGAACAGCTCCTGTTGAGGAATGATCCAGGACTTCGATGACCTTGTATATTAGGAAACTCTGGCTCCTTTTTGCATGTTCCTCTCCTCTAGTCCCCATACTAGCTTCTCCGTGCGGGGAAAGAGAAGCTACTCATCTGATTAGTGGCTTAACATGCTGACTGACCCATATTTTTTCCTAGCAGGAGGGGTAGCCATGCCTTAAAAAGTCAACTTTCATGCACTCAGGCTTTCTTTCCCCCTGCCTCCGTATGATAGGCTGATCTGAGCAGTCTTGCCTCAGAGAGAACATGACCAAGAGAAGTATCTAGGGCTACGGTACTTGGATTTCTCATCTAGAATAGAATCACACCTTATATCCATTGCACATAATGTTAAATATCTGCCATTCAAACCATGGATTTCAAATTTCTTGTATACATTCTAAGGCTGAAATTACATTCAGTTGTTCCAACTTCATAATTGCAATATTTTTCAGACCAAAACATAAAAGACGATCAGCATAAATGGAAGGAGATTTTATACACTTGAATGGAATGACTTAATAGTGTAAGAATATATATATTCATATATTCATATCCAATACAATATATATCAGAATTCCAACTAAGGTTTTTGAGATACTTGATATAGTTACTCCATACTTATTTCAAAACTTGAATAATACATACCTATGAAAAGAAAACTTTGCAAAGTTGTACAATGTATACAAAGTTGTATAAAGAAGTACAAGGGGTGGGAAAAGACTTGCTCTATTAGATATTTATATATACAACAAAGCAACAGTAATTTTTTTAAAAGTACAGTATTGGTGCAAGAGATAAATGGACCAATGAACAAAATAGAAATAAAAGAGACAATCCATGTAAATATTGATAAAGGGTAAACTAGCACATTATATGGAGAAAAATAAAACTGGCTCCCTATGAAACATCTTTTATAAAAGTGGATTCCAGATGAACTGAAGACCTAAATGTGAAAGGCAATACAATTAAATTAATACTAAATAAGTTTGTGACATGGGGGAGGAGAAAAAAGTCTTAAATAAAACCTGTATCCTTATATTGAAAGTGAAGATTTCTATTCAATGAAGGACATCACAGACAAAATTAAATGAAAGATGACAAATGGGAGAAGATACTCTGCAATGTCTAAAACTGAAAAGAGACTAATATCTAGAATATACGGGAAATCTATATATTCTCCAAATCAACAAGGAAAAAAGAAAATGATCAAAGGGTATGAACTGGCAGATTACAGAAGAAGAAAACAAAAAGCCACAATGCAATATGAAGATGTTCAAATTCAGACAAATGCAAATTAAAGCAACAAGGTATCACTCTACACCCAAAGAACTGGCAAAAATTAGAAAATTGGACAGTGGGTGTTAGTGGGTATGTGGAGCCTCGAGTACTTCTGGTGAGAATAGAGAATGTTGCAGTCATTCTGAAAATCGATCTAACAGTATTTTGTTAAACTAAATATAAAAATATATTATGATCCAGGTATCCTGTGCCTGTGTATACTTCCCAACAAGTCCATAAGCGGATATGTAGGAGAATATTTATCAAATGTTGCTGATTGCTGGGGGCAGGGGAGGAGTTGGCCCCTTGACAGAGATGAAAGGAAAACAAAGAGATGAAAAATTTATATTCTTCAGCAAAAGCCACCTTTTCTAATATATTTCAGTATACTTTAAGTTCCTTAAACAATTTCATGCATTCAAATTTAGTTAAAGCCCTAGAACTAAATAATCTTGGTAATATGTTTTATTTGAACTTTAATTTCATTATATTCTCTTTCCTTGCTTAGATTAAGGGGAAAGTGCAACATTTGCTGGGAATGTTCTTTAGGGAAAAGTAGAGAACATTAATTGCTTCCTTGACCTTTAGCTGAATTTGTCCTCTAGGGCCTCCTTGCACACTCCTTGTAAATGCAGCACTTCTTTGACAAGTCACCTAAGATATTAGGAATTAATAGATGTTAGAGAACACTAAATCCCAGGAGCATCTCCTAAAGTTCCAATCTTTGATATATAAACGTTGCCAGTGAATATTTACTGATATAATCTGATATCTCTGACTTTGCACTTTCTTTTAAAGGTTAGTTGACCAGGTTAGTATTGCTGTCCTAACAGCTAGAGGGTAATACATGAATTCTTGTTTTTTGACTGCATCTTTCTAAATAAACAGAGCTAGTGATTTCTTTTTAAGACTGACCACATCTTTATCTTCATAAGGGAAATGAGATTTTCTAAAAGATATGTTAACTTATAATTGAAAATTATTTGCACCCCCAAAATAAAGGATTTTCAAATAGATTTTATGAAACACTCATAAGCACTATTAATTGCATTCACACTCTAAAAGAGCATGACTCAATTCATCATACATGGTAATCCAAAATTAGCCATCCACCTAGAATGACCACATATCATATGGGAAACATCAGGTTGAATAAAACTTACCTGAAAATGTTTCATTGTTTCATTTTTAAAATCTCTTTTACATTTAAATATTATTATGAATACTACAGGTATTCCATTTTAAGTAACCCTCATAAAAATAATTAGCATATTGACAGCTTGAAACCAAAATTTCCTGAACTTGGTTGTTTAAAATACTTTGTCTAGATATAATGTGTGAGATTTTAAAAGCAATCAAGACACACACATACATGCACCAATTATTTCTGTCTTAAAACTTTGACAGCTCTTTTCCAACATGAACTTCTATTTAAAGATTTTGAGGGAAAAATTCTAAAAATAAATTTTAATTTAAATCAAAAGACATATTTAATTTTAAGTGTTAGTAATATCACAATCATTTTAAGGATGATAATAAGTCTCTTTGAACTGGAATCTAATGGGAAGAGCTGCATTATTATAAGGGCATCCCTGAAGCAGCTTTGTTTTAATAAGAGCAATAAATCTGTTCTCCAAACATAATTTAACCAAACATAACCTGCATGCTTGATTATTTGTGGAATACAGGATTAAATTTTTAGAAGAGTAATGAATTAATAGATACTCTTTGGTTTTTAGTTAAGATTTGAAGAGCAATTTCCTCTGAAAACCAATAGTATTACCATATAATGGAATTCTAATATACATTTCTGAAGAATACGTTTTCCACATATATTGTCCCCTTATGTACCACTCAGGCTCTAAGACAGACAACTGGAACAGGTAACCTTACATAAAATGCTGCATCTTAGTTTCCCTATATAAAAATACAGAAAACTTATAATTTTCTGTACCTTTAGATAAAAGATATCTACCATAATATTAGAATAGTATTTTATTAATGAATTTTAAATTAAAACATAATCAAGAGTTAGAATTACAATAGGTTGCTATCTTGGCTTACCTATTTTAATGCTTTTTTGTATATTATCTTCATTTTATAAATAAGAAATGCCAACACTATTTTCTTGCTGTTAAATCTTTGCTGATAGTGAATAAAATCTACCAGATGCTTTTGTTCTACTGAGAATTAAAGGAGTTTCAAGTATGAAGTGAAAATTAGCAAAATTATAACACATTATGATGATTTTCTTCAGAGGAAAATTCAACAGTGAATTGCCTTCCACTGCTGAATTGCAGCAAGCCTTCAAAATTAGAGGCTCTGTCTATGTTCTTCTCTTTTCTACTTTTAAGATCAATAATAACGATAATAAGTGAAAGAGTCAGAGCACAGAAATATACCAAACAACAACAACAACAACAACCCCATTCCTTTAATAGGTATTACAGTGAATTCAAGTTTCCATCTGAGGTTGTCATTAAAATCTGTCAGCAAAATTTAAAGTAAAAACCCCTCAACTAAATAAAGAGACTGTCATTCAACTGAAATATCTATTCAAAGACGAATGTCATATCTGTCTTAAAAATGTGTAGAGATTCAGAAAAGGGGGGGGACAGATGTTAAAGATATTTTCAGATTAGTAAATGGTCACAGGCTAACCTTGAAAGATATAATTCTGAATGCCTCTGCATTGTCAAGGTCTTGGGTCCTTATGTTCAAACTAATTCCTGAGACAATTCCACAGATATTTTCTGCTGTAGGTCTGCTTAGTTTCAAGAACTGGTCAGATGCTGTAACTCTGATCAAGTAGACCAAACAATACAAAATTTTATGTCTTTACAGAAGAAGAAAAAATTTATCTTTTACTAAAACTGTCCAGGGTGCAAGTGAGGGGAAAAAAATTTAATTGTACTCAAAGTTTGCTGCTGGTATGATGGAGAGAGGAAGGGTGATGGTATGGGAAGCACCACTGGTTGACTGAATCAGGAGAAGCATTAAAAATGTGGAGAATTTTGGGAAATGAGAGATGAGTTTGAGAGATGAGAGAAGGAAGAAAGTATAGGCAAGACAGATGAAAAACCCGCCATGGCATTAGAAGCTTGGTGAGGCTAGTGTACAAGGTGTTTTATGTTGGTAAGTTGTAGAAAATAAGCCTAAAGAAGTAGGTTGGAGGGAAACGGACTTTGGCCCAGTGGTTAGGGCGTCCGTCTACCACATGGGAGGCCCGCGGTTCAAGCCCCGGGCCCCCTTGACCCGTGTGGAGCTGGCCATGCGCAGTGCTGATGCGCGCAAGGAGTGCCGTGCCACGCAAGGGTGTCCCCCGCGTGGGGGAGCCCCACGTGCAAGGAGTGCGCCCGTGAGGAGAGCCGCCCAGCGTGAAAAGAAAGAGCAGCCTGCCCAGGAATGGCGCCGCCCACACTTCCCGTGCCGCTGACGACAACAGAAGCGGACAAAGAAACAAGACGCAGCAAATAGACACCAAGAACAGACAACCAGGGGGAGGGGGGGGAATTAAATAAATAAATCTTTAAAAAAAAAAAAAAAAAAAAAAAAAAAAAGAAGTAGGTTGGGATCAGACTTGGGTGCAATTCTGATCTTTATTCTAAGATAAGGAGGAGTCAGTAAAAGATTTTTAGGACAGGAATTAACATGATCAGATTAGATATTTGAACTTACCTCAGACAGTAGTGTAATAGAAGGGCTAGCTACCTTAAAAGCCAATTTAAAAACAAAACTTTTATTCAGACAAAATGAGACAAGAGTCTATAATAAGACAGCAGCATTGGGTCCAGAAACAAAGATTGAACCTTTGTGCTTTTGAAGCAGTGGTATGCCTCCAAGAGAGCAACAATTGACACTCAAAGTTGACATTCAAACCTGAGTTTTGAAGATATTTGTGGTAGTTATATTAAATAGTTATTTTTATGCAGCATGAAGACAATGTATTAGTCTTATCTAGCAGCTACTTATTCAGGTTACTTTTTAAGCACTTAAATGTATGTTAATAAATGATACTTGTATTAGTAATTATATGCACTAGTTTTTAAAATATATTGCCTCAGACCATCGTTTGATACATTTCTTAAACAACGGTAATATTAGTCAAATTTTCTTTTTCATACATTAAGGCAATATTGTTTATAAAATCTCTATTACTATTGTATTAGTCAGCCAAAGGGGGGCTGATGCAAAGTACCAGAAATCTGTTGGTTTTTATAAAAGATATTTATTTTGGGTAAAAGCTTACAGTTACAAGATCCTAAAGAGTCCAACTCAAGGTACAGTAAGAGGTACTTTCTCACCAAAGTCAGTTGCCACGTGTTGAAGTAAAATGGTTAACCTAGTCTTTCCTTCCTTCTTCCTCTTAAGGCTCCATGAGTCCAGCTTCTTCCAATCTCAGCTGTAAACTGGCATAGGGTTGTTTCTTTCCAGAGTTTCCTCAGCTCAGATGCTCTTTTCTCTTCAGCTGCAAACTATCAAGAAAATAGCTCATTTCTCTTTTTGGAGGTGCAGGATCAAAGTTCTCTTCTCTGCCATGTTTTTGGAGCTCTCTTTCTTCCTATGCCTTCTACTTACTGTGTGTCTTCTTGAGTGAGTGTCCATTTATATATAGCCACCAAGGAAGTGGGGACTTAAACTGAGTTACACCATACTGATGTGGTCAAATCAAAGCCCTAATCTTAACATAATTTAATCAAAGACATCTCAGGTGAATCTAATACAATCAAAGGGTATCAAGCCCAGAGGAACAAACCAGTTTACAAACATAATCTCTCTTTTTGGAATTCATGAGTAATATAAAACTGCCACACTTATTAACCAAAGTCTAAAAATTTATGAAGATCCTCATGAAATATTTTCATGTGATACCTCTGAGCAGTAATTTGTAGTATATCCTGAAAGGAATCAACTGACTGGTGGCCAGGAACACAGGATCATCATCAGTGAGAAAATGGTATTCCAGTCAATAGGCCTAAATTACATTTCATTCATTCATTCACTCATTCAATAATCACTGAATTATTAAGCACCAGAGCACTATGAATACAAAGAGAGACCAATATTTAAATGCTACTATATAAACTTAACTAGGCAATTCAAAAATAGAAAAGAGAGGGCCCTGTGCCTCTAGAGAGCTCAGGAAAAGTTTACCTGATCTTTGATGATTATGAATTTGTCAGTCAAATAAGAGAGGGGAAGGTGTTTTATACACAGGAAATGACATGTACTAAAGCACAATGGCAAAAACAAAATCCCTTCATCAGTTCTCTAATTTAGGAAACTCTAAGAACAAGAATATAAGATCCTTGAGGCATGAGATAAAGCACTCTTTATGCCATGCAAAAACATTTTCTATTTTATCTACAGGAAATATTGAGGCACTGAAATTTAAGTAGAAGACAAATGTGACACAATTTGAAATGTTAGATAATGCAGGCTGTATTGGGGAGAAGAACAGGAGAGGGTAAACAAAGGGAGCTAACCCAGCATGGGAGCAGCCAATTAGAAGACAATTACCACAGTCTAGAGAAGAAATAACAATAGACTTGACTCAAGGCAATTTACAATGGAATTGGGGGTAGGGAAAATAATAGGGAGGTAAATTCAACGGGATGTAATGATGAAGGGTATGAAGGAGAGGAAGGAGACTAGGATAATTCCCGGTTTTTGACTTGGATAGCAGAAAGGATGATTTTGCAATGAATGGAGATAAAAAATACATGTGGAGAGGCAAATGAGCAAAGTAAAATTGTGGGTTTTTAATGCACATTAATTCATGACATAATGTGCCAGGCGTGGAGCATACCACTCAGATTAAAAGAACCTGCTGCCACTAGGATAGCTGACTGACAGTGCCAGCTGCCACACTTTAGGTTCCATGGAGACCAAACTTCCCCCTATTGCTGCCTTTGAAAGCTCACTCCTATTCAATGTAGTACTCCCCATTAGCCTGCCAGAGATGTTCTCTGTGATAGTCTTAGGTTTTCCTAACAAATCTGTTCTCTCTCTCCTTTCACAGGTGTCAGACCTGCATCATAATCTACAGGCTCCTGCCTAGTTCTTTTCCTTTCTTCTTCTTTTACAAACATTTTCCCCAATATATTTCTTACATGTTTAATCCTATTTTATTTTTTTGCTTTGTTTTTTTTTTAATCCCATTCAGGTGTCTGTTTCTCAAAGGATCGCAGCTGACTCAAGACAATATGTAAGATGTCAAGTAAAACAATTAGAGTGACAGATTTGGGAGTCACTGAACCTTGAATTAGGATTAAGTTATCTCAAGGCAACAGGCCTTCAGGAGCACCCCACTATTTTATAACACATTGTTGCATAAGCTAAGAGCTGGAGAATAGCTGTTGACAAGAGGCAGACAACATAGGATATTTAGAATAGTCAATGTGGATGAGGTTTTAGAGAACTTAGATTGCAATATGGCATTAAAAAAAAAAATCCATATACAAAGGAATTTTTTAGCATCTACCATAGTCCTAACTTTAATATTTGTATAAATGACACCTATGATTCTTGGATCTTCATGCCAGTGCTGAAATATGAGAACTGGGCTAAGGGATGATTCTACCCTTTCCACGAGCAAGGTACTATGAATAAAAGAGTTAGTGCAGGAAACATCAATATCCTCCAGGACTTGAGAACTAAGTGTTCCTCTAGTTAGTGGAAGCCTTTCCAACAAAATGTTATCTGACTCTGCTGTAATAAAACATACTTAATTCCATTAGCACTGAACATGTGAACATATTTTAAAGGTTTAATAAGCTACATAGATGATTATGGGGTGTGTTTGTGTTGCAAAATATTTTAATACTAGCTCTGTCTCAATCTTACCTTGAATTTCTTCCTTTTCCTTTGTAATTTGCCAAATTATTGTGTGAACTGTTGAAAGCAAGAATTGGTACTAATGGTAATGATTATGATGTAATTCTATTCATAAACCCAAAAGAAACTGCATCTTCATTCAAATCATCTAAATGGCTGAATTCTCTAAGTGATTACAACTTAAATGTTTAGGGTTGCAAAAATCGCTACAGTAAAACCGTTCATGTTTAAACTACATAGGCTGCCAGCACTGGGCATACACCCAGTTATATTAGCCTAAAAATATGCTCACTGAGGTAGAAGCCACCTGGTACATCTTATAAAAGAAAAAAATCAAGTCTATTGTTCTTAGAAAAGATATGCAGTGTGTAGAAAAGGAACGAGAGATAAAGAAACCCAGATTACATTTGTATTACAACTGTTCTACAAAAACATGGTAATCCTTCAACTCTATGTCAAGAGTGTTATGTCTGCACTTTTTATCCCTAGACAAGGGGGATAGTTATATAATCTAACACAAAGTTGCACTTAATATTTAAACCTATGTATAAACAGTGGGTCAATTCCAAATAATTACACTTGTAGAATTCAAACTTTAGATTCTCTTTGCATTTAGAGGTCAAATTTACATTTTGGATTTGCCTTTAATTTATATATTAGAGGGACCATAAGTAGAGACTAGAAACATGCTTATAGTTTAAATTCATCTTTGCTCTAAACATTGTAAAAATTTGTCATTTTACATAAAAATATTTTTACTTTTCTTAGAATCTTCTCATCTGAAATATATTTAGTGTATAGCTCTTGGGAAATAAATTTATTCTCCTCTGCGGATCACAAAAAACATCTAAATTATTAAAGTCTGTATATTTAATTTATTACCTGTCAAGTTTATCTCTAACATATCATAAGAACAATAGGTATTACAGAAGTAGACATTAAACATTATTAGAGATATTTGAAGATTAGCAAACATAAGCCAAGATATAATATGCAGTAGATAAAAGACCAAGCTTCCTTTAAAATGTTAATAAATACTGCAAAGCTAAGATTTTATATTCTATTGTTTATCTGTTTTAGAATTAGTTAAGTTACATAAAGAAACATTAAATGGTTTACCTTTTTGAGTTTCTTGATCCATTTAGTGAAGATGGCTATATTGTGATGTTTTCTTGATCAATTCTTGAAGACTAGGCAATTAATACATTAAAACATCAAATGATAATAATTAATTCAAAGTGTGTACTGAGTGCTTTTATATTTACCTCATAAAACTTAACTTCGATGTGAAACAAGTATATTAAAATATTAATAAGTCATGATTAAAGAAATACCATTTAATCACAATCTAGTACCATTCTAAATTAGGACAAACCTTCAGTCAGAAATTTTAGAAGCTACTAGAAAAGAATACCTCAGCTAACACGAAGATATCATCTATATTTTGACTAAAATAGAATTTCTAAATTTTAAGAGGTAATGATTAAAACATCATGAGGAAATGGGTTTAATTCCGTGTAGTTAAAACCCTGGTATAAATCTAAAACAAGGTTTCCTTCACAGCAATAGACACAAAATTCAGTTGTTCCCATTGACATATACATTAACTTACACAATGACAAACTGCCTGAATGCCAAATGATCTTTTGAGTAGTTTCTTCCTTAATGATTCCTTATAATCCCAGCAAACATATTTAAAACTGAACGCATTATTTTATTGCCTCTCAAGTAGAGCATATAACGTGAATAAGCTTAAACAAGCTATTATTCAAACTTTGGAAAACAACAATCTGATGTTTTACATTCTCATAAATAATGACTACACTATCCTGAGTTAATATAACACTCCTTTCTTCCAAGTCTCCCAAAACAATTCTCATTGTCACCACATTTTTCTTTATAATATCCCCCAGTTAGAAGACAAACTATTTTCCCAACCATTTACAAATGAAAATAAGCAAGAGGTTAAATTAAGTCACAGAGGTCACATAGCTAAGCGATAGCAAAACTGGTCACAGATTTTGTTCCCAATTTAGTATCTCTTTCATTAAATGAAATAGCCTTTATTATACAAAACTTATTAAATGTTAAGTCTGCACATACCTAAAAGAGTTAGGTGAGTTTCTAGAAGGTTAAAAATGATACTCCACATAACATTTGTTTTCCTGATGAGACTTCCAATAAAAACAGAAAGGATACCACTAAAGCAAACAGTTTACTACTATCCACACTGGCAACAAATCCACACGGGAGGGATTAAGGATCCTGACAGCTGCAGCTGCACAGCCACTGGTAATACAGCAATGAAAGTTTGAAACACCCATAAATAAAGAGGCTGAGGAAAAGCCGGAATATTCCATGTGGGTGTCTCAAAGAAAGAACAGGGCTAGAGCTAAGAGGTGAGTATAAACCACTCCTGCAAGCGAGTGAAGGCTATCTGGGGAAGGCTACTCATTTTCTAATATTGATGCCAAGAATTATTCTAGGGCTCTAAGGCTATGACAGCCTATCAAATAGAGACTGCGTATGTTTCCTACCACCTGCCTGAGAGAGAGGAAGAGAGAGGAGAGAGGGAGGGGGAGAATAGAACTGAAAAAGGCAATAAATGAAATGAAGAACTCAGTAGTTGGGTTTAGTATCAGATGTATATAAATATAAAGATTAATGAATGAGTAAATAATTTTACTGAAAAAGCATATGGTGGTTGTCATTCTAAATAAGTTTTAGGTATACTAACTTGCATTGACTAATGATAAATTTACTTTACTGCTGTTCATTTTAAGGAGGCAGCCTTTTTTTAATAGGTAAAATGGTTCCCTGGATTTTTTATTAGAGAAATTGAAGGTTTACCAAAACATCATATAAAAGAGTTCACAATACAGTTTTCTCTGCTAATAATACTTTGCATTAGTATGAATATTTATTACAATTGATGAAATAATACTATTATAATTATACTATTAACTTGAGTCCATAGTTTCCATTAGAGTACAGTTTGTGTTGTACAGTCCTATATTGCCATTTTTTTCTAGTGATATATACACAACCTAAAATTTCTTTTTAATTGCATTCATATATATAATTCACTGTTATTAATTATAATCACAATGTTATTCTACCATCACCATCTACCATCTACCATTACCAAAACTTTTCCACCACCCAAACAGAAATTCTGTAGCAATTAAGCATTTATTATCACCTATGACCCCTGGAAACCTGCATTCTAGTTTCTGACCCTATGAATTTTCTTATTCTAATTATTTCATATCTGTAAGATCATAAAATCTTTGTCCTTTTGTATCTAGCTTACTTCACCCAACAGGATATCTTCAAGGTTCATCCACGTTGTTGCTTCTATCAGTATACCATTCCTTTTTATTGCTGTATAATATTCCATTGTGTATATATACAATATTTTATCCATTTATCCATTGATGGACATTTGGGTTGCTTCCATCTTCTGACAATTCTAAATAATGCCACTGTGAACATCAGAGTGAAAATATCATTTGAGTTCCTGCTTTCAATTCTTCGGGTATATACCTAGAGATGGGATTGCTGGGTAATATGGTAACTCCACATTTAACTTTCTGAGAAAACCAAACTGCTTCCTACAGTTGAGCCATTTGATATTCCCATCAAGAAATGAACAGATATTCCTATTTCTCCTCATCCTCTCCAACATTTGTTATTTTCCATTTTTTAAAATAGTAGCCATTCCAGTGGGGGTGAAATGGTATCTCATTATGGTTTGGATTTGCTTTCCTTAATGGCTATTTGATGTTGAACATTTTTTCATGTGTTTATTGGCCATTTGTGCATCTTCTTTGGAGAAATGTTGATTCTTTTGTCCATTTTTAAAATTTGCTTGTCTTTTGTTGTTACATTGTAGTATTTTTTATATATTCCAGATATTAAACACTTATCAGATATGTGATTTACAAATGTTTTCTTTTATTCTGTAGGTTTTTACTTTAATGCAGAAGTCTTTTGATGCAGTTTTTAAGTTTGATGAAGTCACATTTACCTATTTTTTCCTTTAGTTGTTTGTGCTTTTGGTGTAAAGTCTAAGAAATGATTGCCAATGTTTTAGCTTCCTGGCTGTTAAAACAAATACCATGCAATAGGTTGGTTTAAACAAAAGGAATTTATTGGCTCCAGTTTTGAGGTTAGGCAAAGTCAAACATCAAGGTATCACCAAGGTGATGTTTTGTCCCTGAAGATCATGGTGTCCTGGGGCTGGGTATTGATTATCCTTGGTACTTGGCTTTCTGTCACAAAGCAATGGCAGCCTCTCCTGGCTTTTCCCATCTCTTCTGTGTTCCATTGACTTTCAGCTTCTAGCTGCTCCCTCTGGCTTTCTCTCTGTGTGTATCTAAATTTCATTCTGTTTATGAAGGACTCAGTAATAGGATTAAGACCTATCCTGATTCAGCTGAGCAAGGGTTCATGCCCACAGGAATAAACTAAGTTTAAGAACATATTTTTCTGGGATACATAGTTTCAAGTCATCAGAGCCTGTCATAAAGTCTTGCAGATGCTTCCCTATGTTTTCTTCTAGGAGTTTTACAGTTTGGGTTATTATATTTAGATTTTTTTATCCATTTTGAGTTATCTGAGTTAATTTTTGGATAAAGTATGAGGTAGAAGCCCATTTTCATTCTTTTGCTTATGGATATCCAGTTTTCCCAGCAACATTTATTCTTTCCTGATTGAGTGGACTGGGCACCATTGTCAGCAATCAATTGGCCATAGATATGAGGGATTAGTCTGAACTCTCAATTAGATTCCATTGGTCTGTATGTCTCCTTCTGTAAGTACCATGCTATTTTTTTTTTTTTTCAGTTTTCTCTCAAGATTTTATTTTTTTTTTTTTTTGGTCTTTTCTTTTTTTTTTTTTTTTTAATTGACTTTGTAATAATATTACATTAAAAATATATATGTGAGGTCCCATTCAGCCCCACCCCCCACCCCCCTCTCCCCCCCCCCAACAACACTCGTTCCCATCATCATGACACATCCATTGGATTTGGTAAGTACATCTTTGGGTACCTCTGCACCTCATAGTCAATGGTCCACATCATGGCCCATACTCTCCTCCATTCCATCCAGTGGGCCCTGTGAGGATTTACAATGTCCGGTGATTACCTCTGAAGCACCATCCAGGGCAGCTCCATGTCCCAAAGACGCCTCCACCTCTCATCTCTTCCTGCCTTTCCCCATACCCATCGTCCACCATGTCCACTTTTCCCAATCCAATGCCACCTCTTCTATGTGGACATTGGATTGGTTGTGTCCATTGCACCTCTATGTCAAGAGGAGGCTCAGATTCCACATGGATGCTGGATGCAATCCTCCCATTTTCAGTTGTAATCACTCTAGGCTCCATGGTGTGGTGGTTGTCCTTCTTCAACTCCATCTTAGCTGAGTGTGGTAAGTCCAATAGATCAGATTGTAGGTGCTGGAGTCTGTTGAGGCTCAGGACCTGGCTATCACATTGTCAGTCCAGAGATTCAAATCCCCTAAATATATCTTAAACCCCAACATTAACTGCACCTCCAGCACATTAGCATGAAAGTCTTATGAAGGGAGATCCCATCTGAGTCCAGATTCATCACACATAAACACCATTTCCAAAGAGGGGCCATCTGCCCTGGTAGTTGACCCCATTGGCCATGACCATAACTCCCATGGGTCTCTTTAGCCCTCACAGGAACCAATATCTGGGGGTTGTATCTGCTTTATCTGTCTCTCTGACTCTGCTCAGTTGTGCATGAGGGCAATCCTTCTGCCAGCCTCCAGACTCTTTTTTAGAAACTCGTAGCCATATAAACTCATTTCTCCTTTCCATTTCCCCCTTACTTTAGGTCAAACAGCATTTTAAAGTCATGGTATTTTATGTAGACATGGATATTCTGCCGATCCGCATTGAACCTTCCGTATAAGGTCATTTTCCAGTTGCATCATCAGTTGAGTACCATGCTATTTTGATTACTGTTGCTTTGTAATAAGTTTTAAAATGGGAAGTGTGAGTCCTCCAAATTTGTCCTTTTTCGTGATGGTTTTGGCTATAAATTTCATGATTGGCTTTTCTATTTCTGCAAAGAAGTCTGCTAAAATTTTGACTGGGATTGTATCAAATCTGTTACTCACTTTTGTTAGAATTGACATATTAATATTTATTTTTTCAATCCATGAACATGGAATGTCATTCCATTTATTTAATCTTGATTCTGTCAGCAACTTTTTGTAGATTTCCATGTACAAGTTCTTTACAAACTTGGTTAAATTTATTCCTAGATATTTGACTTACTGTTGCAATTGTAGATGGAATTTTTTCCCTTGATTTCCTCTTCAGATCATGCAATAATAATGTATTGAAACACTACTGACACTTGCCTGTTGATCTTGTACATTGTCACTTTGCTGAATTCATTTATTAGCTCTAGTTCTTCCAGTGTGGATTTTTCAGGATTTTCTTTAAGTGGGATCATGTTATTTGCAAATAGGGAAAATTTTACTTCTTCCTTTCCAATTTGGATGCCTTTTTTTTTTTTTTTTTTTTTTGTCTAATTGCTCTAGCTAGAACTTCCAGTACAATGTTGTAACAGTGGTGACAGTGGGCATCCTTGTCTTGTTCTTGATCTTAGAGGGAAGGCTTTCAGTCCTTCACCACTGAGTATGATTTTAGCTGTGGGTTTTTCATATATTCCCTTTATGATGTTGAGAAAGTTTACTTCTATTCTAATTTTCTAAGTGTTTTTATCGAGAAGGATGCTAGATTTTATAAAATGCCCTTTCTGTTTCAATTGAGATGATCATTTGGTTCTTTCCCCCTCCATTCTATTAATGTGGTGATTTACACTAATTGATTTTCTTGTTGAACCACCCTTACATATCTGATATAAATCCCATTTGATCATGGTGTATAATTCTTTTGATGTGCTGTTAGATTCAGTATGCTCTTTTTTTTTTTAAGTTTTTACATCTATATTCATAGGAGGTAATTTTATGTTTTTGTGGTATCTTTATCTGGCTTAGGTATTAGGGTGATATTGGCCTCGTAGAATGAGTTAAGAAATGTTCCTTCCTCTTCTATTTTTTGGAAAAATGTGAGCAGGATGGCATTGATTCTTGAAATGTTTGGTAAAATTCACCTTTGAAGGCATCCAGTCCTGGCCTTTTTCTTTGTTGGAAGGTTTTTGCTGATTCCAATCTCTTTACTTGTTATTGGTCTGTTGAGATCTTCTATTTCTTCTTGAGTCATTGTGGATAGTTTGTGAATTTCTTGAAAGTTGTCAGTTTCATCTAAGTTATCTAATTTGATGGCATATAGTTGCTCATAGTGTCCTCTTATGACATCTTTTCATTTCTTTGGGGTGAGGAAACTCCCCTTTCATTTCTGATTTTATTTGCATCCTTTCTTTTTCCTTGTCAGTCAAGCTAAAGATTTGTAGATTTTATTGATCTTTTCAAAGAACTTTTGGTTTCATTGATTCCCTCTATAACTTTTTTAATTCTCTATTTCATTTATTCCTTCTCTAATCTTTGTTATTTCCTTCCTTCTGCTCACTTTGGACTTAGTTTGCTCTTTTTTTTCTGGACCCTTTAGTTGTGAGGTTAGGCCTCTGATTTGAGATCTTTAATTTCAATGTAAGCATTTAGAACTATAAATTTCCCTGTCAGACTTACCACACTCAGCTAAGATGGAGGTGAAGAAGGACAACCACCACACCATGGAGCCTAGAGTGATTACAACTGAAAATGGGAGGATTGCATCCAGCATCCAGGTGGAATCTGAGCCTCCTCTTGACATAAAGGTGCAATGGACACAACCAATCCAGTGTCCACATAGAAGAGGTGGCATTGGATTGGGAAAAGTGGACATAATGGACAAAGGGTATGGGGAAAGGCAGGAAGAGATGAGAGGTGGAGGCGTCTTCGGGACATGGAGCTGCCCTGGATGGTGCTTCAGAGGTAATCACCGGACATTGTAAATCCTCACAGGGCCTACATGATGGAATAGAGGAGAGTATGGGCCATGATGTGAACCAATGTATATGAGGTGCAGAGGTGCCCAAAGATGTACTTACCAAATCCAATGGATGTGTCATGATGATGGGAACGAGTGTTGTTGGGGGGGGGGGGGAGAGGGGGGGGTGGGGGGGTGGGGTTGAATGGGACCTCACATATATATTTTTAATGTAATATTATTACAAAGTCAATAAAAAATAAAAAAATTAAAAAAAAAAAAATTTCCCTGTCAGCACTGCCTTTGTTGCATTCTGTAAGTTTTAGCATATTGTGCTTTTGTTTTCATTTGTTTCAAGTTATTTCATAATTTCCCTTGTGATTTCTTCTTTGACCCACTGGTTGTCTAAAAAAGTGTGTGGTTTAATTTCCACATATTTGTTAATTTCCTGTCCTCCATTATTGACTTCTAGTTTCATTCCATTGTCAAGAAGAAACATTGTATGTTTTCAATATTTTTTAATTTATTGAGACTTGTTTTGTGATCTATTGTGTATGATCTATCCTGGAGAATGATCCATGTGCACTAGAGAATAATGTGCATTCTGCTGCTGTTGGATGTAACATTCTGTATATGTGTTAGGTCAAATTCAGGGGTTCTTAACCTTTTTTTTCCACGGACCCCTTTGCCAGTCAGGTGAAAACCAAGGAACCCTTACCATGTCCACACTCTACTGTGTATTATTTAATAAATATATCACACCTGCACCAACAAATCCCCACAAGAATAATGTTTTGGGTTTTTTTTTTTTTAGTTTCAGTTCAAGTTCATGGACCCCTTGGTAAGAACTCCTGGTTTAGCTGGTTTATAGTATCATTCAAGTCTTCTATTTCCATATTGATCTTCTGTCTACATGTTCTATCCCTTATTGAAAGTGTACTGAAGTCTCCTACTATTAATCTGGAACCATCAATTTTGCTCTTCAAATCTGTCATATACTCAAGACATACATTCATATATTTTGCTTCATATATTTTGGGACTCTGCCATTAGATGCATATATATTTATAGCATTATGTCTTCTTGTTGAATTAACTCATCAGTACAAAATGATCTTCTTAGCCCATTGTAACAGGATTTTTAAAAACTTTATTCTCTTTTATCTGATTTCAGAATAGCTACCCCGGCTATCTTTTGGCTGCGATTTACATGGTATAGTTTTTCCATCCTTTCACTTTCAACTTATGTCGTTGAATTTAAGATGAGTCTCTTGTAAGCAGCATATAGGTGAGCCATGCTTTTCTTTAATTCACTCTGCTAAGCTCTGTCTTTTGACTGGAGAATTCAGCCCCTTTACATTTAAAATAACTATTCAGGACTTTCTTCTGACATTTTGCTATTTGGTCTCTGTAAGTCATATATCTTTTTTGGTTCAATTTTTCTGCTAATGCCTATGTTCATATTTATTTTATTTTTTGTCCATTTTAAGTCCCATCTCATTTTCTTCTGTATATATTTTTCAATTTTTTTGTGTGGTTACTATAAGCCTTAAATTTAGCATCCTAATTTGATAACAATCATATTTGATTTGATACCAACTTAGTTTCAAAAGCATACACAAACACTGTTCCTATAGTCCTCTATCCCCTAATTTTTTGTTGTACTTGCTACAAGTTATATCTTTATGCACTGCATGTCCCAACTCATAGATATATCATTATTTTTATGCGTTTGCATTTTAGAACCTGTAAAAAGTGAAAAGTGGAGTTACATACCAAAACCTCCAATAGTACTGGCATTTATATTTACCCACATGGTTATCTTTACCAGAGCTCTTTATTTCTTTATGTTGATTTGATCCACTAAACAGTGTCCTTTCCTTTCTGTCTGAAGAATTCCCTTTATCACTGCCTATAGGGCATGTCTAATGGTGACTAACTCCCCCAGCATTTATCTGGAAAAATATTAATCTCTTTCTCATTTGTGAAAAAAATCTCTACAGATATAAAATTCTTGGTGGTTATTTTCTTTCAGCACTTTAAATATTTTATTCCATTGCCTTCTTGCTTCCATGGTTTCTGATGAGGAATCAGTATCTTATTAGGCTCCCTTGTACATAACATATTGCTTTTCTCTTATAGCATTCAGAACTCTCTCTTTGTCCTTAGTATTTTAGAGTTTGGCTACTATATATCCGGGCATGTTTCTAATTTATCCTGTTTGGGATCACTGACCTTCTTAAATGTGTATATTCATATCTTTCAGTAAGTATGGGAAATTTTCTGTCATTATTTTTTGAACATCTGTCTGTCTGTCTATACAAGTTTACTTGATGGTGATCTACAGGTCTCTTAGGCTCTGTTCACTTTTTTCACTCTTTTTTCTTTCTGATCCTTAGCCTGAATCATTTCATTTGTCTTGTTTTCAAGTTGAATGATTCTTTCTTCTTCCAGCTCCAATTTCCTGCTGAAATCCTCTAGGGAATTTTTCATTTGTTATAGTAGTCTTCAACTCCAGTATTTCTATTTGCTTTTTTAAGTTTTCTATCTCTTTATTGTGAGTCTCACATTGTTCATTCATCCTTTTCCTGGTATCCTTTAGTTCCTCATTGATGTATTCCTTTATCTTCCTGAGCATATTGAAGATGTTTTTTTCTTTTTTTAACTATTCGTCTGGTATACCCAAAGCCTGGTCTTCTTCATTGAAGACTGAATTTTTATCTTGTTCCTTGTGTGGGCAATTTCCTTTTTGTCTTGTAATCTTTTCTTGCACATTGTACATTTTAATATTGTAAAGTGTAAACTGTGATTTAGACCCAGAATTCTCTTATGTTCGTTTCCAGCTAGTGGCATGACAGAGTGCCAGGAACTAACACGAATTTAAAAATGCAAAAAAACAAAAACAAAAACAAACACCTTTTAGTCTTTGAAAATGGGCTCCGAGTTGACTGGTGTTCTCCTTCAGAGTTCAGTCCTCCTAAAAAGTAAAAGAAAAGTGCAGGGTCCTCTCGATTTTTTTCTAAGCCTCCATCTTGTCCCGGACTTGTACTCATTCTTGGCCTTCCATTTACAGGAATCCAAACGTCTCCTCTCCTCCCTATGAAATAGGCTTTCTCCCCTCCCAGGTGCTCTTTTGTATGTCTTAAAGCAGGTAAGCTGTTGCTCTAGACCACTTCAACTTATTTTTTACACTGCTTTACCTGTCCAAAAGCTGTTTCTGCCTGAAGGGCAAGTTCTGGGAGGGTGAACCAGTGAGTTTCCTGGTTCAATCTCTTAGGCTGCCACCTGATAGACTGGCACCGCAGTATGCACATAGAGGCTACTCTTCTCCCTCCAGAGTAGAGCCGGAGACCACCATGGGAGTGCAAAATGGCCCCATAGCACTAGAGAGGGCACCCTGGATTTTGAATCAATAAGATTCTGGTTCAGATCACTTTTTTCTGCTAGATGAGTGAATTTGGTGAAGTCAGTTAACATCTGTAAACTTGCTTCTTCCTTTGTGAGATTTAGATCTTGACTACAGGGTTAGGGGGAAAAAAGAACTTATAACATGAAACAGTACAATACTGTACTTATGGCATATACTGCTGATAGTCTTGAACATCCATACTCCCCTCTTGGCCCATAGGCCAGCCAGAGATTACATTTCTGAGCATACCTAGGTGTGGCCACATGCTTAATTAAGGCCAGTGGAATGGGAGCAACGGTAAGTTTGCATTCACCTCTAATATAAGACAATCCACTTTCTCTGTACTTTCTTTCCTCTCCCACAGATTGAAATGCAGATGTAGTAGTAACCCCACTTGGACCATTCAGGAGAACAGCACCTAGGGGATGGCTGACATGGGACCCCAAGTGATCTCATGGAGCAAAATGGCTCTACCAGTTCAGACTGGCCAGACAACATGTTGAACAAGAGAAAAATAATGTTCTAGCTTATTTAGGCTACTGTTCATTGACATCTCTGTTATAGCAGTGTAGGCTTTACCTCAGCAAATACAGTGCAAATAATATATATTAAAAGCAACAGAATTATTTTTTCTATCCTACATACAAATATATATGCAGAAAACCTAACAATTATAGTTCTGAGAAGTGGGAATAACATGGAAAAGTTGCTCAACTGTTCAAATAACTCCAGAGAAAATGAGCATTAAGAAAACATATGGGAGAGCTGGTATAGCTCAGTGGCTGAGCGCCAGCTTCCCATATACAAGGTACTGGGTTCACTCTCCAGCCCGGTATGTCAAAAAAGGAAAAGAAAAAATGAGGGTAGAGGATATTTATGTGGGTCATTGTTAACCTTAAAAGAAAGCTGCTATAGAAGACTGACAGAAGCAGAAGTCATTCAAATTGGGATGGAATAAACAATGAGCAAAGAAGAACCGGGGCTATGATCCAAGCACTTGAAAAGGCAGACAGAAAAGTAAAAATGAGAACCTAAAAATAGCACCCAGAATCATTTAAAGATTCTTGGAAAGTATCTGCTTATATTTTACTTTTATTAGGGAAAATTTTTCAACTCTTTGAAGACAGGGAAAGAAAATAAGATGGAAATACTAAAGACTTTTTTTAAATGTAGTCAGAAAGCATCAAACATTATAAGATAATGGAAACAAAATAGACAAAGAGCCTGTGACAACAAGAAAATATTCAATGAAATAGAAAACACTAGAGAAATGGAACATATTCAACATTTGAAAAAACTGTAGTTTTGCAACCATATTTTTTTAAAAACACACACTAAATACAAAGACTGTACAAATGTGCTTAATTTTATTATTTCCACACAGCAAATTCATTAGGAAATGTTAAGCTATATCTAATTACAGAAAATACATATTTTTTAATTAGATTTTTCTTTTTCTTCCCCTTGAATTTCTCAGTTTCCCTTTTTTCTTCCCAAACACAGGCCTGGCAGTAACCATGACTACTTTTATTTTCTTTTCATCATCACTAGAGCTGCTAGTAGTCACACCTTCATCCTTTACATGATCATGTTTCTTTGTGTCCTGCTGTTCAGAAGAGCTGATTTTTGAATCTTTAGTTGTTTTTCCTATTTGGATGTTATTTAAAGATAAACTTTCAGCATCTTCACTTGAAGATGATTCTGAGAGATAGGCATCCCCCAAAAATCCACCACATTTATTCTCTCGTTTAGAATCAGAGAGCCTCTTTCTTTTCAGGCTTGATGAATCTTTCAATTTATTTGCTATGTTTCTCTTCTGGTTTTTTTCTTTTGCTTTATCAAGTAACTCAAATTCTTTCTTCATAGCAACAGAAATTGCTTCTATTTCACTGGCTGCGGCTTCTCTTTCTTTTCTCAGCATACAGGTCACAGCTCTGCTGAGTCTCTGGCTCTTAATACCCTTAGCATCTTGTTTGTCCTGTTGAGCTAATCTGAAGAAAGAATCAATTCGAAGCTGGGTCTAAAAAATAATAAATTGGACAAGTAAGTAAAACTTCTGAACCAAATTTAAAAACCCAACTTTAATCACTGGCATTGGATTACTATTTCAGAGAATACTAATTCATTATCTCTCAAAAATCAATTCTTTCCCAAATGAATTACTAACAATAAACGTTACTTTCTAGATCATTCTTAAAACAGTACTAACACCAACTACATCATTAAGTCTTCTGTCCATACCTCAAATATGAAATCTCTTCCTCGGCATTTAAGGGGTGTTAAATATTTTTCTGTAGCCATATCTATTGTCTTCCCTTGGAGCAAAATAATTTTATAGGATCTATTTCTAAATTCTACTATTTTCTTCTTTGAAAAACATTACTATACAAATATCTTTATAGGAAGCACTTTCACAGTATTTATTAGGAGCAATCCACTTTTAGGAATATATTCTTTAAAACTAGTTACATATGAGAAAATTGTATGCCTAATATCATCACAGCATTATTTATGAAAGCTGAAAATTAGAGGTTCAATAAGTTAATGAACTAATTACGGTAAATCCCCTTGATGAAATATAATCTGGTCATTTGAAATTATGAAAACTAGGGAACAACACAGAAAAAAATATTATGTTAATAAGTAGGGAGAAAGTTAGATACATGAAGTTGCATTTATATATGGTAAAAACAAATGTTATTAGAAGGAAAAAGCAAAAGGAAATAAACTTAAATGTTAACATGTTAGAGGAGGTAAATAATGGGTATTTTAATTTTTTTCACTTTCTAATAGGGTGGGGGTACATTAACTTCTATAATGAAAGGGAAAAAAGTGTTATAACATAATTGATCTGAAATTAAGGAATTACTAAGCCAAACAGATTTCTTTCTCTGTTGGTTTACGTTCTAGTAAAGAAAGTCATCAGACAAAAAAGGGGAAACTTTCTGGAAATGTTTACCTCAGTTTTGATGTTCTTTTGTTTTTCCCCAAAATTAACCAAACCTAATGGAAATTTATTTAATTTGAATATATAATCTTAAAATATATGACCTTATTTCTGCTAAATGGTTTACTTGTGTGCATATTTTGTGAACTGGTTCTACGTAGAAGAAAGCTTGTTTTTGTGTGGGTAGAAACATGCAAGTAGAGCAAGATACAGTTACCTATATGGGTAAACTAAGTACCATAACAAAAGGCCTCCTTCCTCCATCAAAAATATTTCCTACCTATAATGGCTGAACTTCAGTACTTAAAGAAATTCAATGATCAGAATTACTGTGCATTTGATACTTCCCAGACTTTTTAAAAATGAAATATCCACGAAGGATTAATATATTTTATCAGAAAGATTTCTCTGTGAAATCAATTGCCAGACTGTGTTTTATCAAGTGTGAAACAGGAAAGGGCACCATAAACCAGACCTAAATGTGATATTAGAAAATGAAGATATAGTCAAAATTTTCTTTTCCTGTTTTCCTCTGTTCTCTTATCTAAAGTGTCATAATTATAAAAATGTATGTGATATACCCTAAAATAAAAGCATTAACTGGCCTTTAATAACAGCCAATCACAGCTTTAATAAGTTTACTCTTTATCCTGATCTTAGAAAAAAGCCGACCATAATTACCTGCTGGGCATTTAGTTGCTTTAGTACTGGAAACAGAGATTCATCCGTCTTAGTCCTATTCCAGCCAAAATACCGCTGACAAAATATGCAGGGAGTTAAGATTTATAAAAGTTTTTAAAGATATTTAAGCAAGTAATAAAACAAAAGGTTCAATGATCCCACCCATGATTCCCCATATCTTCAAAGATTTGCATATTTATAAAGACAAAAGTGATAAAATAAAATTACAAAACAAATTATTTGAACATAATTGTCTGGCACTATATAAGATAAAACATATCCAGGTATCATTTTTGAGCATAAAAGACTTGACTACACTAAGATGTTAACCTAGAATGAAAACAAGTTTCAGATACCATAGATATTTCTTTGAAAAGAAAAACAGGGGTGGCAGACTTGGCCCAGTAGTTAGCATATCCGTCTACCACATGGGAGGTCCATGGTTCAAACCCCGGGCCTCTTTGACCCGTGTGGAGGTGGCCCAAGCGCAGTGCTGATGCGCGCAAGGAGTGCCGTGCCACGCAGGGGTGTCCCCTACGTAGGGGAGCCCCACAAGCAAGGAGTGCGCCCCATAAGGAGAGCCGCCCAGCATGAAAGAAAGTGCAGCCTGCCCAGGAATGGTGCTGCACACACGGAGAACTGACACACAACAAGATGACGCAACAAAAAGAAACAAAGATTCCCGTGCCACTGACAACAACAGAAGCAAACAAAGAAGACGACGCAGCAAACAGACACAGAGAACAGACAATCGGGATTGGGGGGGGAGGGGAGAGAAATAAATAAATCTTTAAAAAGAAAAGAAAGAAAAACAGGTGTTAGATTATTTCTATTGTAAACTTTTAAACATTTATCCAAATGATTAAACACACACAAAGAATACCAGTAATAAAAAGGAAAAAATGAATAATGTTTTCTAGTCTTTCAGAATAAATAATACTTAAGAATGATATTGTATCTATGAATGCTTAGCATTGTTTATTTCAAAGATCCTCTTTAAAAATAAGGAGAGGGAAAAACCTAAAAGAGATTCTTAAATATACAGAATATGAAGAAAAAACTGATCCAAGTTCATGTTCTATAAGTTTTAAACCAAAACACTTATTTAGCTCAATATTTATGTTTTAAGAAATAAAAGGATATTCTCTAATTTTTTCAAGATCAGGTTTCCCCCAAAGAAATGATCCCTTTGAGTCATCGACTACAGGTTTGAGATATGCTTCTGCAACAGCTGGGTTAGGAAAGCCAGGTATGAGTTGCAACTTCCGTAATTTTTTTTTCACTTTGGTGTCATAAGGATTTGGTCTTATCTTCTTATTCTTTTGAGCTTCGTGCCACCATTCTCTACAAGGCAAAGAAAACTATTTATAAAGCAATAAGACTTGTTAGATTGCACTATAGAAAAAGAGCTAAACTCAAAGTTAGAAGATATAAATTCAAGTTCCAACTCCAAAACAAAGTATAAGACTTATAGAATATTATTATTTTTAATATCATTAACAATATATGGCAAATATTTATTGAATGTTTACTCCATCCTTGGCACTGTGTTATGCATTTTACATTCCCAATAATTACACAAGTAGAGTTCTATCATTATCCTCACTTACAGATTAGAGAACTGAACTCAAAAAGTAGTAACTTGCTCAAGATTTCATAGCTAGAATAGATACATTCAGAGTCCTGGCAATCTTCCTCCAGAACCCACACTGATGTATGTATGGTATTATAAAAAGTCCCAACTTTTCTGAGTCTCTTTCTCTGTGGTAAAGTGGAAATAAGATATCTACATTAACTACCTTGAATCAAACACAATCAAAGAATACTGAATGGAATGTAAAGACTCAAAAAACATGTTAAAATTGAAAAACAGACATAACTATAGATAATGATCCCAATTTTGTGAAGAACATATAAATGTAGAGAAAAAGCAGATATTCAAAATAATGTCAATAACTATTATTTTACTGTGTGCTAGGCAATGTTGTAACCTTTTAACCCATTTAATTTTCATATCTCAAATATGTATCTACTATTCATTTTCCTTGTTTTACAAATTTGAAAACAAATTTACATCTACAAAAGATTGGAATGGAAGCTATTTATTAAAGTGGCTCTTTCTCTGAGAGGTGGGAATATAGTCATTCATTTTAAAAATATTTTATCTACCCTGGCACCAAGGGATTACTACCAAGTACCAGCTGATGATGTAACTAGAAAATGACCTTGAATAAAAGGTTCAACTTGGACCAGCAGAATATCTCTGTCTACATATAATAACAGGAGTTAAAAATGCTTTTTGACCTAAATCAAGGGGGAAATGGAAAGGACAAATGAGTTTATATAGCTATGAGTCTCTTAAAAAAGAGCCGGGAGGTTATCAAAGGGGTTGCCCTCATGCACATCTGAACAGAGTCCCAGAGACGATAAAGTAGATACAACCCCAGGTATTGGTTCTTCTGAGGGCTACAGAGACCCACAGGTTTTATGGTCATGGCAGATGGAGTTCAGTGCCATGTCAGTTGGCCCTTCTTTGGAGTTGGTGTTTCTGTGTGATGGAGCTGGACTCAGATGTGATCTCTTTTCACAAGCCTTTCCTGTTACTTTACCAGAATTGTAGTTGGTGCTGGGGTTTAATATACACCCAGGGGATCTGAATCTCTGGACTGACCATATGATAGCCAGGCCCTGAGCCTCAACAGAGTTCAGCTCCTACACTCTGGTTTATTGGACTTAACCCACTCACCTAACATGGAGTTGAAGAAGGTCAACCATTACACCATGGAGCCAAGAGGGCCTACAACTGAAAGCAGGAGGATTGCATCCAGCATCCATGTGGAATCTAAGGCCCCTCTTGACATAGATGTGGAATGGACACAACCAACCAATCCGTCCACAGGATGGAGGAATAGAATATGGATTAGAGTGGACTTACTGATATTCTATTCAAGAACTATTGTGATTAGTAATCAAAGAAAATGTGGCATTGGTGTGGAGAAAGTGGCCATGGTGGCTGCTGGGTATAGGGAATGGGAGGAAGAGATGAGATGTGGAGGCATTTTTGGGACTTGGAGCTGTCCTGGGTGGTGCTGCAGGGACCATTACCAGACATTGTAGGTCCTCCCATGGCCCACTGGGTGGAACATGGGAGAGTGTGGGCTATGATGTGGACCATTGACCATGAGGTGCAGCGATGCTCAGGGATGTATTCACCAAATGCAATGAATGTCTCATGATGATGGAGGAGAATGTTGCTATGGGGGGAGTAGTGGGGTGAGGGGGGTGGGGGGTATATGGGGACCTCGTATTTTTTTAATGTAATATTTAAAAAATGAATAAAAACAAAAAAAAATCTTCAAACAGCTAATTGAATAAAGAAAAAGTATTAACGATAAAAAAATATTTTATCTATTTTTCCTTTATAAGCAAAAATTATTATGGAAAGTTAAAGATAACCACATTCTTTGACACTCTTCCTATCAAGAAGCAGAAACCATATCAGGTGAGTTATGTGACCTATATAACAGAGAAATGACACTGTACCAGGACTTAAAAGGCTGCAATTTCTGCTTCCTGTCTTTTGGAAATAATGCTCTTGAAAATCAGCCAAAACACTATGAGGAAGCTCAAGCTCATGAAGAGACCCAAATGGAGAGGATCCAAGGCTCAGGGCTAACAGTTTTGGCTGAGTTCCCAGCTGGCCATCAGCACCAACATGCTAGTCACTTGTGTGAACCATCTGAAATGGATTCTCTAACCCTGCTGAGTCACCTTAGTTGATGTGATGTGGAACAGAGATGATACATCTCCACTGACACTTGACTGAATTGTGGATTCATGAGCAAAATAAATTACTTCTGTTGTTTTAATCCACTAAACGCAGAGATAGATATCTCTGTAATACAGAGACTTTTAAAAAATTATAATTAGGAAAAATAAACAGTTAACTTACAAATATAAACGTAATTCTCACAAATTCTTATGTTCAATGGAACCTTAAAAACCACCTGTATCTCACATTTCAGGATTTCATGTATTTAGCATTAGGAACTGATTCACAGATTTGTCTCAGCCAAGATTTCACCTCACTGATGCAGGAGTGCCATCTAGCATTTAAAAAGAGTAACTAAAGCTGTCACTGTAGTATTAAATGAAAAAAGAAAAAAAAAGGGTAGTTTTTAAAAATCAGTTTTGCATTATTGTTTCTGGGAGTATACTGGGGGAATACATATAATCCTTCTCGACTTTATTTTTGTATTTTTATCTTTGAAATGGTAATCATGTTCCAGCTAGGAGTATCAGTACAACACACTGTGAGCTCATGAAATGAAAAGGATTATCACTCTTTAAACAAGAAAGTGAGGCACATAGCTAAAAGATGAAGATGGCACCTGTCAATCAGCTGAGCTGTGGTGGTGACTGTGATGACATGGAAGGACTCATGCCCTGGCCAAGACAGAGGGATGAAGGAGGGGAATTGCTGTTACTCCATCCCAATTATTTTTGGGCCATTTGGAAATTTGGGACTAGTATTACCAGATCTCCATTTCCCTTATGATACTTTTCCCCAAAAACTATCTGCAAAATCTCCCCAAGTTAAATGTTGATAACTAATTCAAAATTAAAGTTCTATAGAAGTGTTCACCAGGGAGGCCAAACCAAATACATCTGAGGTGAATGCAGCCTGCAGGTCCAAAGTACAAAGAGTTGCTAGCCAGGGTCTGGTTATGAGAAAGTGAAAGCAGAAAAAAAGCAGGTCAACTTCTCAATTTTATTTCTCTTTCAATGGTCTTCCTGCTCTTTAACTCCACGTTCCTCCCAAATCTCCTGAACCAGGGCTAAGACACCTCATATTTCCCACCAAGGAGCCAAAGAAAGGCTAGAAGACCAAAGACAGAAATTATTAAAGCTGACTCTAAAATATTAAACAAATCAACAGGCAACAAAATAAGCAAACATTTTTGAACAATAAATAAAAAGGAAAATGACAGCAAGAGACCACTCACTATATCAGAAATGTAAATTAAGGACACTCAAATAATATTTATACTTCTAAAATACAGAAATAACAAAATGCATTTGATTAATCATGAAACATTCCAAAACACAGAATACTGTGGAGCTATTAGAAACAATGATATAAATCAATATACTTTATTCTATCACAAGAGGGTTGGGGGGGGGTTGGGCTATCTATAGGGGAAACTGAAGGAAGGAACAGGTGAACTCTTAGGAGGTTGAGGACTGGTTGAGAATGCAATTGTGGGAGTGTTCTTTTCTATGGCAGGGGAGGGATACTGGTACAGGGTGTTAGTGGTGGGAGGATATGTGGGAAAGGGTGCGTCTGGAGCATGCTTCTATGGAATACGAATATACTCACCCTGTCACAGGGTGTTGTCTCAGTGGGTAGAGACCCACACAATAAACAACAATATATTAAACTCCCATTCTGGGGAGCCTGCTACATTCTCTAATAGAGGGGCAAGAATCTCTAGAATACATGGGTAGTGCCTAGTGAAGAAGGACAAACCAACATGCCAGGCCCTTAATACTGATGGTTATACTTATGAACCTTGTTCTTGTGAAACTGAAGCTTAACCTAGGAAGATATATTGCCAAAGAGTTACTTCCTGAAAACCTCCTTATTGCTCAAATGTGGTCTCTCTCTTAATCAAACTTAGCATATAAACTCATTACCTCACTGTCCCCTCCCCAGTATGGGACATGACTCCCAAGGATGAGCCTCCCTGGCACAGAGGGATTAATACCAAGTGCCAACCAGCAATGCATTTGAAAAAGACCTTGACCAGAAGGGGGAAACATTAAATACAGAAGAGTTTTCACAGGTAAGAGTTTTCACAGGTAAGAGATTTCAAAGTGAGTCAGGAGGTCATTCCAAAGGTTACACTTATGCATGTCTCAGGAGGATCTCACTTACTGCCACAGTAAACAAAGCCTCAAACAGGGGTGCTCCTGAGGGCCCTAGAGATATCCACACACTAAGGCAAGGCACACAACTCCATGATATCAGCATCCCGTCCATGGGCCTTACCTCGGAATATATGACAACCTATTTTCCTGATGTAACAGAGTTAGACTCATTTATAATTTCCCTACGCATGGTTCTTCTACCCCCTTTTATTTGAACCTATAATTAGCACTATATCCATTAAATATATGTCCCAGAGGCTTAAATCTTTGGTCTGTTCATGTGCTGGTTGAGCCCTGAATCTCAGCAGAGTTGCGGCCAACACCTACTCTCCAATTCATCAGACTCACCCAGGACAACTAACAAAATGATGATGATGGACAACTCCCATCCCAAAAAACAGAGTATCCACAACTGCAAGCAAAACAGTTCCTTCCATCTGGCCTATAAGATCCAAGGACCCTCTCAATTTGAAGCAAAGTGGGCATCACCATAACAAAATCCTCAAGAAATAGGAATGAACAAACCAAACATAAGGGGGTAATGTAACTATGAACCAAAGTAGATTTATTATTATTGTAGTAATTACAGAAGAATTTATAACACTGATACAAAGATATTAGTTACCAGAGGTTCTGAGGGGAGGGAGAGGGAAGATTAGGTGGAACATAGGGCATTTTTAGAGTCTTGGAATTGTTCTGCATGATACTGCAATGACAAATACAGGCCATTATACATTTTGTCACAATCTATAAAATTGTATGGAACAAAGTGTAAACCATAATGTAAACTATAGACCTTGGCTGAAGCAATGTTTCAATATTGGTTCAACAACTGTAACAATTGTAACATTGTACATCACAGTAGTGTAAGATGTTATTAATAGGGGAAAATATGAGAGGGGGAGGAGAGTGGGGTTTAGGGGAATCCCTATAATTATAATGTAACTTTT
This sequence comes from Dasypus novemcinctus, assembly GCF_030445035.2. Lineage (NCBI taxonomy): Eukaryota > Metazoa > Chordata > Mammalia > Cingulata > Dasypodidae > Dasypus > Dasypus novemcinctus. The sequence goes on from NC_080687.1 coordinate 31,817,097, forward strand.
CTGTAATCTAAAACTTCTTTAAACATAAAGTTTACTATATGAAAAAAAAAAATGCAATGCTGATACTATACTTCATTCTAACACCAAATGAATTAGAGGTAACATAAAAAATATGTATCATCAGCCAATTCTTGTTTTCTAAAATTATACACAGATAAACATACATGAATATGAGTAATATATATATATAAAAATATACATAAGCATACATGTGCATAGAAGTCTAAAATTATATAAACCTAAATGTTCACTGTAATCATTTTTAATCTATATTTTACCATTTTTCTATTTTTTATTTGTATAACAAAGTTATTTTTAAAGTATCTGTAGTTCTTAATGATATTTACATACCTTAATCTATGAGTTACCTAATAACTTACCCCCAGAATGTAAGTTTCCTCAACAATAAAGAAGTATAAAGAGAGATAAAGAAAGCATAGAACAAAATACACTATTACATGTACTAAGGTTGGAGGATGTCAATCATTAAAGCAATTTTGTATTTAATTGCTTATTCTATTCACTCATTCTGCAGGCTAGACCATCCCAGAATTTTTCCAACACAGGGAATATAATGAGAGAACATGACTGAATCATCATATCAACTACTGCTAAATAGCATCTCATGACAAACTGATGTTTACAAGGTGCCACAACAACTCGTGAAAATCCTAAAAAACTTGGAATTGTATAATTTAAAAGGGTGAATTTTCAGGTTTATGAACTAGTTTTTTAAAAAAGATGCTATCAAGGGAAAATCTTAAGAACTACATTCATAAACATAGTCAATTATTACAGTCATACTATTATCACCTTACAACCTCCAAAACTGAAAAGTGTACTTCAAGTATCAATTATGGATTCTGGATGGTAGAAGATTCCATCAATGAATCTATCACAGTATACACATAGTGGGGGGGGGGGACAGCAGTATTGGCTATAAAGTTCATGGCATTATATTTCCACATCCCTATCTGGCAGCACTCTTTTTAGAATACTCAACATACAGAAGTAATATTATTTTTGCTTCTTCATTCCATCCACCCCACTCCTCAAGAGACTAAAAGCACAGTCTAAGACTTACTCATCTTTCTAATTTTTCAAGGGCCACACAGTGCCTGATACATAGTTCAGCTACTCAATAAATGTTTGAACGAATGACATGGCAACTTCTACACTCATGAAATTCCACAGGACTAGGCTTTGTACCTTTGAACTAGGATAAGACCATCAACACTAAAAATAAGGGGGGGGGGGCTTTTATAACCCCAACCTCTTATTTTCTCAATGAACAAAAATTTGTGACATTTCATTATGCAAATAGCAGTTCCATTTGTTAATTTGGGTGGTTAAACAAACATGTGAATTAATGAAATTAAGAACTTACGAGAATCTTAGGAGAGGTTCCAGGCCATGTCCAGGGAATTCATTGAGAATTTCCATGGCTGTTACACAACCTACAGTTGGTATTCCTTCTGTATAATCACTTCCGAGCAAATAGGCCAAGTTTATTAATTTGTTCCGGTCCAATCCTGTAAGAGCAAAAACTATATATATCTTCCCATTCAAGGGTATTTCTTTTTTACTATTTGAAAATTTGAAAACATATTATTTTCTTTGTGTCCTGTCAAGATTTTGAAAGTTGCATCCAGCTTTAAATGTACATTGACCCCCAAATTTAGTTACCCAGCCCAGGTCCCTCCTCATCTATCCAACTACTCAACCTAACATTTCCACCTGAATGTCCAAAAAGCAATTCAAATTTTACATGTCCAATCCTGAACTCTTCATTACTCCGCTACTTGACCCTGCTCCTTTCACAGCCTCCCTCATTTATTAAATAGCAAGCTCATTCCACTTGTTGCTCAGGACTTGGAATCATCTTTGACTTTAACAACTTCTCCTTCTCTCACATCACACATCTAATCCACCCACAAATCTGTTCTATAACACACTAAACCCTACTAGATTTTGCCCTCCCCCTACCTCTCTGACCTCAACTCTTGCATTCTCCTCCTTACTCACTGTGTTCCACTCACACTGGCCTCCTTGTTTTCCTGGAATACACCAAGCAAGCTTCTGCTTCAGGGCCTCTGCACTAGTCTCTCTGACATGCTCATCTCCATATCTGCTTTCTGTTTCCTTCACACCCTTGCCCAAAAGTTACCTATTAGAAAGTTTTGCTGATGACCCACTATTTAAACCAGCACTGCATTCTCTGTCAATTTCTCTCTCCCTTTACTTTTTCTATATGGCTCATACTACTGTCATATTAATATTTAGGTATTTGTTTCATAACTGTTTCCCTACTAGACTGTTTTATTCTCTATTGTATCCCCACTGACAAGAACAACAACTGGCATATAGGAATATATGTTTGTTGAATGAAAGAATGAATCATCAGTGCCAGAAACACCAAGAGAACAATGAGGTTCATGATTCCAGTAGGAGAGTCTCCATCTGTTTCTCGTTACTACCATCTTTAGCTTTACTCTGGAGTTCTCAGGGTAACCAGTCACTTCCCAACCAGATGATTAAACTGCAGAAAATGTCTAGAGACTTAGATTTTAATTTCTTAATTCTAACTTAAAAAATACTTTTTATCTAATAGGCAAAATATCAATTATATAGAAACTGCCATTTCCATTAATTCATATTAGTTCCTTGGAAAGAAAGAATTTAAATTCTAGATTCTAAATGCAAATTTCAGAAAGTAACCATTCTCTGAAGTCTTACCTAGTTGATTGTGAAAGTCCACATACTGGTAATATTCTACAAACTTGTTTTTACTAAAAAAGTTTTTATAGACATGCCGTGCTCCAAATAGCCAAATATCACTATCATCAGTGATTGTTCCAGAAGTTTGATCACTCAGGTCCAGGATGGCGCACTGTGCCTCTGCTTCCATAGGAGCCTCAATATACGGAATGCCAAACAGGCGAAGAAGTTCCTGAAGAGTTACAGATACACAATGACCCCTACTGAAATACATTAACTGGCCTTGATCCAGAAGTGGGAACAGTGCTTAAAAAGGGTATTCAATGCATTCACTGGGAAACGTGATTAAGTAAAACTATCAATAGGCATTGTTAAAGCCCCAAGGTTGAGTAAACTTACCTGGCTTTCCAGAAACATCTGTCCTGTTACAGTAGCAGCAATCCTTTCTTGCTGCTGTTTTTGAGCTTTCAATGAATTCTGCTGTGTTAAAAGATTGCTCTCCAGAGTTTCCAGCTCTTCCTATATAATAATTTCATTTGTAGATATATTAATAATTCAATTAAGTTTGTTACAAAAACTTGCATTTAATCTGACCAATAAGCATTTTTTCTCCTTATGAAGTATTCCACTGGATTTCAGAGCAAGATCTGTAATATCTTTAGAGTTCTCTCACTAAATGACAGTATCCCAGACAGCAACCTTCATAAAAAGGAGCCATTACCAAGAATAAGATGCATATAAATGGCTAATATTCATCCTTAAAATGCTTTAAAACTCAAAAGCTACTTAACTTGTCTTCCTTAACAATAAGTTAGAGCAGTTAAAGCACAATGTTACATTATTACCAAATCAATATCTTGCCATTCATTGAATAAATCCTCTGCATCTTTTTCAGCTTCTTCATGTGGCTCAATATCCGAGTCCTCGATTTCAGAGTTGTCTCTTAGGAGGCTCTCAATGTCACCTGTGGTTACTTCCTTCTTAGGGTCTATTGTTTCCTCTAAAGCAACTCGATTTTCACCTTGTTCAGAGGGAGGTTTAGAAGCTTCGTGTAATTCAGGTTGAGGTTCATTATTACTGACTACACTGTCCACTTCAATGAAACTTCCTGTATCAAAAAAAAAAGGTCATTTTACCTACTGCTGAAACATTTAAATTATCCTGAAAAATGTTTACACTAAAAAGAAAAGATTTTAATAAAAAAGAAACCACTGGACAAGTTACTACTATTAAATAAACTTGATAACAAATGCCTAAAACTTCAAAACAAGTCTTTTCAATTCAATAAAATTGGCACTGGCTTTGAAATTAGTAACAACACTTTCAGAGATTTGCATATTGGCTTTATGCAAATATATACTAAGCTAACTAATACTGTTTTAAAATTAAAAAAGGATAGCGGGAAGCAGCCTTGGCCCAGTAGATACGGCATCCGTCTACCACATGGGAGGTCTGCGGTTCAAACCCTGGGCCTCCTTGACCCCTGTGGAGCTGGCCCACGAGCAATGCTGATGTGTGCAAGGAGTGCCATGCCATGCAGGGCTGTCCCTGCATAGGGAAGCCCAACGGGCAAGGAGTGCTCCCCGTAAGGAGAGCCGCCCAGCGCGAAAGAAAGTTCAGCCTGCCCAGGAATGGCGCCGTACAGAGAGCTAACACGACGAGATGACGCAACCAAAAGAAACACAGATTCCCGTGCAGCTGACAACAACAGAAGCGGACAAAAAGAATAACATGCAGCAAATGGACACAGAGAACAGACAACTGGGTCAGGGGGGGAAGGGGAGAGAAATAAAATAAAAATAAATCACGGTATATAGCAATATATGTAAACAACCATGGAAGTCATTAAAAAATGTTTTTATACTATTTCACTATTAACATAGTAAAGAATAAAGCTGTAACTCAGTAAAAAGAATACTGGAATACTCAAGAGAAACTCTTCTCTTCCATTTCCTTCCCTTCTCTTTTCTTTAAAAAATATTTATTGGTTCCCTTCCTTCCCTTCAGGTAGTGAGGCTTGATGAGGGCTGAGGCTTGATGAGGAAGTAATGAGGACTGAAGAGGGGGCTGGGGCTATAATCAACAGGAGACTGGAATCAGGGAGGAACCCATGACCAAGAATAAGGTCAGTGGGATCAGGAGATTGGTTACATATAGGGAGACAATCAACAAGTAAGTCAATATTTTGAAGCTAATGAGAGCAAAGTATTTCACTGTTAGAAAGGGATATGATGGAAAGGAAGGGGTGGGGGGACCACTAGAATCAACCCGGTGATGATGGACCGGAACTGGAGGTAATAGGAACTCATGAATTTTAATAGAGCTAGACAAAGAAATAAATATAGAGGTATGTGTGTTTGTGTATAAACATACATAAATATATTTCCTGGTTCTGTCACTGAGAGAGCCTAAAGCAATGACACTCCAGTAACAATGAGGATACCCAGTGCCCAGATACTGGTTTCTAAATACCATGTTCCACTAAAATGAACCAGGGTTTGTTAATGAAATTGCTGGTTCCAGAGCCAGGACAAGGAAATTACAAGATAAACCTGAAAATCTTGGCCAGAAAGTAAGGAAATGCTCAAAAAACAAAGGGGGATTGTGAAAGCCATAGGAGATAGCCTGGACAAAGCTAGAACAACTTGAGCAACAAAATGAATTATGATAGTTATCAGATTATAACTCACAGGATAAAATAGAAATCCATGAGTCCACCCTGACGTTAAAAAAATAATAAACTGAGAAGGGAAAGATCTTCCATATATTATGATACAATTAGAAAACCACCATTTGGCAACCATGATAATTCAAGCAAAAATCATCAATGGATACTAAAAGAAGTAGATAAAAGCCTGTTTAGGAGCAATGTATTTATATAACTCCCAAACTATATTTCCACAAAATACTTATTAATTACAAAAGGGAAAATAAAAACTTCAGAGTAGAAAAACCTGGCAGACACTGGAATAAAAATTAATGTGTGTACATATGTGTGTATTTTTATGTGCACATGTATGTGCACGCAGAGAAGGATACTAATAAAGCAAATGCTGTAAGATGCTAGCAATTGAGATACTAGGTGAAGCAATCAGTTTTTTTGTAATATCTTTCAACACTTTTTTAAGTTTGTAATTTTTAAAATAATAAGTTAGAAAAAATAAAAACTGAAGAGAAACTTACCCTTACCTTCTCCAAATAAGGCACTCCCTCCCTGGTTCATTATCTGGAAAAAGTGGGAAATGGACTAGACTAAAAGATCTCTTAGTTCCTACAGATATGAAATTCTACTATGCTCTATTTCTAAGAGTTTAAGCACCTACCATCAGATTCACTTTCTTCAGAGTAGATTTCCATTGGTTCCATAGACTTTGGAACTGAAATTAAATTCTGGCCTGCAGATTCAATAGTCTCACTTTCTTGAATGGTTTTCAGTAAATTCTCATGATCTTTAGTAGTAAATGATACCACGTTTTCCAGGTTATTTAGAGCCTCTGAAGAGACACTTACTGTGTTTCTCATGTCTTGCAAATTGACAGTGCCAATGATTTCAGAAGCATGATATTTTTCACATTCTGTTTCATCATCACTTAAAAGAACAGAGGAATTATATTTACTTTCAGATATGCAAAGATCTTTTTGTATGTCAAGACCTTCGGTACCGGTTTCACATCTTGATACAGTAATTGTACTTGTTGAAGATATTGGTATCAGTTCTCTTCCATTCTGGAGTGCAGGAACATTACTGTCTATAACCACTGTATCTTCTAAAGGAATTGGCTCTTTTCTATCCTTAATCATAGATTCATCACTAATTTGAAGGGCTTCATTCACTGCATGAATAAATGATGTTTGTTCTTTTTGATTAGATTCACTGCCTTGATAAAAGACAGTACTTAATAAATTAGCTGAGTCTGTCAGCTCTTTATCCTTTTTAGTGCTGGTCACATTCTCCTTTACAAAGTTCTCACTGGATGAATGACATACTATTGTAACTAGCATTCCTTTTTCATCTCTAACAGTAACTTCTTTATCATTTTCCTCATCAGAACTGTTCATAACCAATTTTTTCACTCTTGACTTTCCCATCTGCACATTGTCCCCAGCATGCACTTTTATTACTTCATCATCATCAAGAGCTTTCTGAATAGCTATAAGAGTCCTTGGCGATACAGAGCCCTCATCTATAGCAGCAGATGGAATCTTCTCATCATGTTGCCTTTTATTTTCACTCTCTAACTCCTCTTCTGAGCTATTTCCCAACATGGCAGCTTGCATAGCTAGTAAGGTTCTTGGAGAAGGAGGGGTAGCATCAGACTCTTTCTTTGGCTTCAATTTTTCAACTGGAGATGACTTCATGTCAAAAGATATATTATGTACTTTGCTGGAAGAAGGAAGAGACTCTGAATCCACTTCTCCAACTTTCTTTGCTTGAATACCTTAAGAAAAATTTAAACACGTCTCGTTACATATTTTTACAGTGAAATGACATACTACTGGTAGAATTCATAAGAGAATAATGGCTCTCATAAAATTACAAACTTTCACTTAATTACCAACTAAGAGTTAATTGTTTAAAAGTAGGTTGGGGGAAGCGGACTTGGCCCAATGGATAGGGCATCTGCCTACCACATAGGAGGTCCACAGTTCAAACCCTGGGCCTCCTTGACCCGTGTGCAGCTGGCCCATGTGCAGTGCTGATGCGCCAAGGAGTGCCCTGCCATGCAGGGGTGCCCCCGCACAGGGGAGCCCCATGCACAAGGAGTGTGCCCCATATGGAGAGCTGCCCAGCACGAACATAAGTGCAGCCTGCCCAAGAATAGCACCACACACAGAGAGCTGACCCAGCAAGATGACGCAACAAAAAGAAACACAGATTCCCGGTGCCGCTGATAAGGACAGAAGCAGTCACAGAAGCACACACAGCAAATGGACACAAAGAACAAACAACTGGGGGGGCGGGGGAAGAGAAATAAATAAATAATAATAATAAAAGTAGGTTGGCATGACAGATATTAATCCATTAATAGCACTGTACAATTATTACTAAATAGGACTTCATTATTATTATTATGCAGGGAGGTAATTTGTAAAGTTCAGAAACATGACATATTTTTGGATTTTAACCATCAATGAATGATGAAGCCTGATACCTTTTATCAGGATATAATGTGAAGTGTCTTCAGAAACCACTCTCCTCGACTCTACCTCCTTCAGAAAGCCTCCTTCATTTTCGTATTGCCTTTGGATTTGCCCTGAATGTTGCTGATTCATTTCCTTTTGCACATTCTCTATGTGCTGGTTCAGATGGTTTTTTTTAAGCAAGCCTTGGAGTTGATACTGTGAGAAGTCATTGGACTCCTAAAAGCAAAATAAATAAAATGACTTTTAAATTTTTAAATAGAGATAATATTACTATATTTTTACCGCCTTCCCCCAAAAGGGACAAAGAGCAATTGATTCTTCATTGGTAGTGTTTCCATATTATCAAAGTAAAATTTAACTGTCTGCTTTTTAAAGAGTAATCTCTAAAAAAAATGTAGGCAAAAGAAAGTAGACACCATTTATGATTTCATCACTTATACAAAAAACATTTGTTAACCATCTTGCATGCAAGTCACTGTGAAATTTTGATTATGAGTTAACAGATAGCCAATACTCTAAAATGCAAGTAAATATGCAAGTAAAGTGCCCAACATAGTCCCTGGCTCATAAAAGACATACAATATAGTAAATCATAATTATAACTGCAAGCAAATCATAAATATAATTGCAAGCAATAATAGTTAACATCTATAATGTACTTCCCATGTATAGGACAATGCTTTTAAGTGCTTTTACATGTACTAGCTCATTTTCTCACAACCAGCCTATGAAACAGATATCATTGCCGTAGTTCTACAAATGAAGAAACTGAAACTTAACTAGGTTAAATAACCTCCCTAGAGTTAGATGGCTAATAAGTGGTAGACCTGGTATCAAAGGCGGTGTTATCCCCGCCTACACCCTGAACGGGCTGGATAGGCAAGTTAAGCACGATGGCTCAAACCCTGGAGGCAGGGGCTCCTCCTCCTCCCCCTCCTCCTCTTCTCACCCCGGTGCTGGTGGTAATCAGAGCGAGCAGCCGTGGCTCCCCATGAGACTGTTCGTGGACTGGCTGCGCCTGAGACGGACTGGCATCCGTGTGGCTGGTGCAAAGATGTAGATGCTGTGGAGCCCATTCACCCACTCCTATGCGTGGACTTGACCAGCGGCCCCAGTGGGCCGGCAGCAGCCACTGCTGGCAACAGGAAGGAGAACCACCAGTGGTATGTGTGCGAGAGAGAAGAGAAATTACGCGAATCACTCCAGGCTGTCTTTGTTCAGAGTTATCTTGATCAAGGAACACAGATCTTCTTAAACAACAGCATTGAGAAATCAAGCTGGCTATTTAGCCAAATATATCATTTTTTTGTGTCATCTGTTTTTAGCCTGTTTATGTCTAAGACATCTATCAGTGTTTTCACCAGATCCATTTCAGAGACTGCTTAAAATTAATCCAGACTGGAAATCCCATAGACTTCTTGATTTAGGTGCTGGAGATGGAGAAGTCACAAAAATCACGAGCCCTCATTTTGAAAAAATCTATGCCACTGAGCTATCTGAAAGTATGATCTGGCAGCTTCAGAAAAAGTACAGAGTGCTTGGTATAAATGAATGGCAGAATACAGGGTTCCAGTATGATGGCATCAGCTGCTTGAATTTGCTGGCCCACTGTGATCAGCCTCTGACTTTGTTGAAAGATACCAGAAGTGTCTTGGAGCCAACTAGAGGCTGGGTCTTCCTGGCCCTGGTCTTGCCCTTTCATCCCTATGTGGAAAACGGTGGCAAGTGGGAGAAACCATCAGAAATTATGGAAATCAAGGGACAGAATTGGGAAGAACAAGTGAATTAGTCTGCCTGAAGTTTTCAGAAAAGCTGGTTTTGTGATCAAGGCTTTCACCAGATTGCCATACCTGAGGGAAGGTGACATGTACGATGTCTACTACAGTCTGGATGACGAGGTCTTTGTTCTCAAGCCTGTATAAGCGCATGGAGTCCACCCCAGAGGAGAGTCTATGTTAATGATTTTGTGAAGGGGGGTACCTTTGGGGACTGCCATTCTAAATATCATATAGGAATTTAAAAAGCCAAAATACTAATTACTTCTTTGTAGTGTGTAAATGGACTGTTTAAAAAAAAAAACCTAACAGAGAATTTTTATCGACTCTTTACTCAGTAATGCAGGTCATACTCCAATTATAATGGAAGATATTTTTTATACATAATTGCAGTAGGGACTCATTCCCAGACAAAGCAATAGTCATGACTTCACATAGAATCAATAAATGGATTTTAATCAAATGAAGACTGGCAATAAAGCTGTCCATTCAGTTCCAAATATTGGGTATATGGTATTGTCACTGATACTCTTCCATGTTTAGAAATTCTTTTTCTCTGTTGTTATTCAAGAAAGTGTTTTCTTTTTTTTTTTTTTTTTTTTAAAGATTTATTTATTTATTTAATTTCCCCCCCTCCCCTGGTTGTCTGTTCTTGGTGTCTATTTGCTGCGTCTTGTTTCTTTGTCCGCTTCTGTTGTCGTCAGCGGCTCGGGAAGTGTGGGCGGCGCCATTCCTGGGCAGGCTGCTTTCTTTTCACGCAGGGCGGCTCTCCTTACGGGGCGCACTCCTTGCACGTGGGGCTCCCCCACGCGGGGGACACCCTTGCGTGGCACGGCACTCCTTGCACGCATCAGCACTGCGCATGGCCAGCTCCACACGGGTCAAGGAGGCCCGGGGTTTGAACCGCGGACCTCCCATGTGGTAGACGGACGCCCTAACCACTGGTCCAAAGTCCGTTTCCCCAAGAAAGTGTTTTCAATCATGCTAATAAACTTTGAGATGCAAAAAAAAAGGTGTTAGCCAATATACTATATATATATATAGTATAAAATCTTATATATATAGTATATATATAAGTATATATATAGTATATAAAATCTTATATATATAGTATAAAAATCTTAAAAAAATACATACATATATATGTATTTTTTTAAGATTTTTTTTTCCTTCCCTGACCCCACCCTGCCGTTTTTTCTGTTTGTGCCCATTTGCTGCTGTGTGATCTTCTTTATCCATTTCTCTTTTTTGTCTTCTCATCTATCTCCTCTAGGATTCAGAGAGATTCAATCCTGGGGACCTCTGATGTGGAGAGAGATTCCCTGTCAATTGCACCACCTCAGATCTTAGTCTTTGCTGCACTTCACCTTAACTCTCCCCTTCATGTCTTTTGTTGCATCATCATGCTGCTGTGTGACTCACTTTGTGTAGGTACTGGCTCACTGCGCAGGCACAGTTTCTCTTACTTTTCACCAGGAGGCTCCAGGGATCGAACCTGAGTCCTCCCATATCATGGGCAGAAGCCTTAGCACTTTAGCCACATCTGCCTCCTCATTACACTATACTGCTTCAATTAATATTTATTATTGCTTCTATTACTATTACTATCATAATTTATCATCACTATGATTATCAATATTGAGTTTGACAATGTATAGATGATACAAAAGTCTAATCTGCTATGACTTAGAACTTCCCTACACTATCAAAATTACAGATCCAACTCAGTTGTTACCCCATACTACCCAACAGTGAACCAACCCAAGAGACAATGTGGCGACAGAAAGAAAATAGAGTAAATCATTAGGAACCGCCTCTTTTTCTCTTAATCATTCCTAATATATATATTGTCTATATAATCCAAATTCCATTTCCTCAAGTGCCACCCAGGTATTCTTTCATACTCAAAAAATAAAATGTCTGATTGAGAGCATGGGCTTTTCCCCTGAAATGAAAATAAATTTACTCTGCCCTTTGTGTACACAAAGACCCAAGAACATATGCACAAGCCCACTTATATGAACCTTAGTATTTTCCTATCATCACACAAAAAATAGAAGAGAATAATGGGAAAAGATATAGTTCCTGCTTTTTTCATATTTTGGTAGCAATGTTTAAAATGTGCAAAAGTCTATAGGGAAAAAAATGTCACCATAAAGGATAACAGTGCTGTAAAACTATTAATAGTCTGTTCTACAGTGGGTTAAAGGAGAACTACATTGGAAATAATAGGTGGTAGAAAGAGAGGGAAACAAAACTCATTCACTAACTAAAGAAAGTGAGAAATTAATGGTATAGCATGATCAAGGGACATCATGAACAAAACCCAACTCCACACACCATTCCTGCTTCTGCTTTCTGCATCTGTGGGAACCACCTCCAGATGATGTGAGTTCAGGGAACCTATATCACTGTTCAAAAAAATGGAAAGGGTGGGGGAGATTTGACTGCATTGCTAGGGCTGAATCACAAGACGATGTGCCTGCAATTTCAAGTTAGAGCATACTTTTCCATTGTGATTAGATTCTCAGTTACTGTTCCACAGGCAAGACATATTTTGGGTTAAGATAGCTCTGAGAGCTAGCCTGAGAATTGAACCACTAGCAATACCCTGGGTGCTTACTATGGGAAAAATATTGAGCTAGTTGCTGCTAATGCAGAGGTGAGCAAGATAAGCACATTTTGGTGTGATAAACAAACTCATTTTGCTAAGAGATGTCACCAGGTGCTAAGAGAACATATAACAGGAGACAAGACCAAATCTTGGGTGGAAAGTCAAGAATGACTTCCTTAAGGAAGTATTATTATAGAAGTTCAAACTTATAAATATGTGATGTTTCTTAGGATCTCTGAGATACACAAATGCTGTTCACTGGAAACCAACATATAAATAATGTTTATCGCTTTATTTTTTTAACGAAAAATTCTGAAGTTCTTAGTTCTAATTTGAAAAAAAATGTAATGTACAGTTGTATATTTTACCTCAGGCATTGCTTCAAACAATGTTCTTCTTCGCTTGGTAAATTCTTTCATATCAGTCAAGATTTCATGCTTTACTTCGGGGGGCAAGCTGGTGAAGTCCTCAGATTCAATATCTATCGCATGAGGATTATGAAAGAACTCATCCTGTAAAGAGTAAAGTATAACACAACAGAATTTACATTGCATGCGCTTAAATCTATTCAACATGGCAGATGTTTATTGTGCTTATATTGAAAGCACAGTACTACATAATCTGCAATAGAGAAGTGGCAGATTAGGAAATATATCCATTCACTCATTCATTCATTCAAAAGAAAAAGTATTTACCAGGCAGCTCTGATGTGCCTGGCACTATTCTGGATGCTAGGGTACTGTGGTGATTAAGCCATATAAGGTTCCTAGACTTAGGAGTGGAAGAAGGCATACAACAATAAACATTAATTAACAAGATAATGTTAGGAGCTCTGACAAAAATAAAGCAGGTTAATCTGATAAGAATAATTAGGAGAAAAGGAAAAAGAAAAAAACTGATAGAAATGATCTCAGTAAAAAGATAACATGTGAACAAGGACTTGAATGGCAACGATGAGCATGCTATGCAGTGATCCAGGACAGAACATTACAGGCTGAAGGAACAGCAGGTACAAAAGCCCTATAGCAGGAATGGAGCCTTATGAGTTTAAATAGGTTTTAATTTTCTTAACTATTAGATTAGTTTTAACCTGAAATCAAAAACGAAATTATAAATGAGAAACTCCCCAGACACAGGGAAGTGCAAACCTTTCTCTATACTTTAGCTGATTACCAAAATTTCTTTTAACCCTTCCTTATTATAGAAGATAAAACAATACAATTTGGTTGCCTGATGTATGTATACTGTTTGCATATGTAAAAAACAGCACTTTCCTGCAGTCCAGTCACATTGCTTCAGGCTTCCCAAGCCTTATCTCATTTAATCCTCCCATCAACCCTATAAGGAATATATCATTCTTCTGTTTTACAAAAAAAGACAAAGCCGTGAGGAAGCTAATTAATTTGCCCAAGATCACACAGCTAACAAACAATAGAGCTTGGACTTAAATGCAGGTCTTGCTGACTATGAGGTCCATGCTCTTCACCAAGATTACTATAAATTTGCAGTATCAACATGCAGAACTGCTACAAGTTGAGGAATTCTACATTTTAGTTCAGAGATATTCTACTAGATGTCCGAAAATAATACAAATAAACAAGAAATAATGAATTAAGGAATCAAAGAATGTTATAGCCTATAAGAAGAAACTTAAAAAATGTTTATTAAAAAAAACTTGTATATACAGTACAATCTCAATATGTAAAAATGTTATTTGCTAAAATATTTATGGTGGTGGTTTTAAAACATGTCCACAAACTCTTGGACATTTTTCCCATCTAATTCCTTGCCCCTTAACTAGGACTGCCCCTGGTAATGTGCTTCTAACAAACAGAACACAGTAGAAGGGATATCTGCACAACTTCCAAGGCTAGGTTAGGAAGGCAACATGGTTTCTCTTGGGATGCTTATTCTTGGAATGCAGCCACTATGCTGTGAAAAAGTCCAAGCCACATGTAGCGGCCATAGGCAAGTGTTCTGGCTGATGCCCACATGAAGGCCTAGCCGACATCCCAGTCAAATGCCAGGCGCTTGAGTGACTCCAGTCACAGCTACAGTCTGACTAAATCTGCATGGGAGGCCAGAGAGAGAACTAACAACCTGAGCTCAGCAAACCCCTAAAATCATAAAAGATGAAAATAATCTGATGAAATAGTTATTTTATGCCACTAACTTTCAGAGTGATTATTACACAGCCATAGATAACTAAAATATATGCACAAATATACATACATGGATATGTATATACACACATATCAATACACACACACATTCAGCTATACAGAAAAGGGGACAAAAGAAAGGAATAAAATATTGAAAATGCTACTAGAACTTATTTATGGGTGCTAGGTTTTCTATAATTTCTATACAAGCAGCTATTTCCTTCTATTTATTTACTCATTTATTTGCTATTTACTTATTTATTGATTGGTTGTAAAACAAAATGGCTTCGCTTATTTTGGATAATAAAGACATAGGTAATGGAAAATTCTATATATATGTATGGATACATGTATATTTTATTACATGCATATATACACATGCATATACATAAATACAACGTAAAGAAGTCATCTACTTTTTATGAGGAACTGTTATAAACTCATACTAAATCACTAAAAATCATTCATTTTCATGTCATTCCTTTCAAATAGAATATATTCCTTCAAAATAATTCAGAAATTATTTTAAAAATTATTTTTTAAATTATTTAAAAATTAAATAATTTAAAAATTATTTAAATACCTGCAAGGCTTGTTTTTGATTCATTCTTTCTTGCCATTCTTTTTCATCTTCTTCTTCTGAACTTAAAGTCAAGCAAACAGTTAAAATAACCACTTACAAAAATATGTCTTCAATACATGGTGCTGCTAGTTATAGAGGTTACACAAAGTGAATAAGTCAGCAAGATTTTTACCATCACTGATCTTACAGTCTAGATTATAATAAAACTTAATAACTACCATGACAGGGGAAGAGCAGGTTGCTATGGTGCCACAGAAAGTTACTTCATCCCAATTTGGAGTGCATGAAAACTTTCTGGAATTTCTTCCAATCGCATCTCTCAGAGTTAGCCATGAAAAAGTGAGAGGTCTGGTTATAGGGTAGGAGGGAGTTTCATGGAGAAAAGTGTTTCAGGCAGAGGAACTATGTTCTACAAATATGTGGAAACAAGGAGGAAAAAGCCTGTCTATGGATGGGGTAAAGAGAGAAGGAAGGAGATTGTAGAAGCAAGTAATAGATTTAAAAGTCAAATTAAAGGGTTGAAGTTTTTTTCCTAAAGAATTCTAGAAAGTATTTTAAGCAAGGAATGACAATATCAGATTTATTTTTTAAAATAGATTCTACAGTGCAGAGAAGATACTGGATTTGGCAGGAAAGAGTTATTGCTAGAGGGGTAAGATCAAAGGTGAAGACAAGAAAGTCTTTTGGAAGCTATTACAGTAATCTAGATAAAAGATGGTAGTGAACTAGATTAGGGTGGTGTCACTAGAGATAAAGAGAACAGGAGTGCTTTAAATGTTAATTTGCCTCTGGAGCCCCTGGGAAAGGAATGGGTATGGGTGGGAGGTGGAAACAAACTGTCAAGGTTTCTAGGGGTCCACTTTCACTTCAACCACAGAAGCCAGTAACAATTAAGAGGAGTCCAAAAAGGAGCTTTTGAAAAAGAGATTAGCTAAACTGGTACCAAGAAAATAGGACAGTGCAGTAGCACTATTAAATGGTGCCAAGAAGTCAAACAAGCTGAGAACTGAAAAGCTTCTACTGAACTTAACTAAAAGGATGCCATATGACAATCTTTTAATGTTGAGCCATTATTGGACTGAGAAGTCAGTAGAGAAAGAAAGTGTAGCTTAAAGTGAAAGGAAAACTAAAATCCATGTCTTTATGAATTTTAAATCAACAGTGCTAGCAGAGATTCTTCAGAATGAAAAACAATCGTGTCACGAACCGTCACAAATCACCAGAACACTAAGGTATACTAGTAAATTAAAAATTTAGTTTTTGAAAAATATTCCGAAAGGTATGGACAAATGTGTTAATTTCAAATAATATTAATTATAATTAATATTTCAGGTGCATTAATTACCACATAACTTGTCATACACACAAAACATATATGTTTACCTCTGTGGAAATATAGCCATAATTAAAATTTTAAATAGTTAAATATTTACCTATTTTTTTCTTCCTCTTGTAGAGGAGGTAAAACATAGATGTCATCTTCTCTTTGAACTTGAGTAAGACTCGGTAGTGCTTCATCTCTAAAATATACACATATATTTAAACAGAGATTATATGAAACAGTATTTTCATTTAATAATATCATCTCATTGCTTACACAAACCCTACCCAGAGATGAAAAGGACAAAAACACACTGGCAATGGATTTCTACCCTCACTGATAAGACTCTTACTGGGCCGCTGCTTTGAAAAATAAGTACAACTTACAGAAGAAAAAGGAAATGTGCTAAGGTTCCACAGTGCCTTGGCAATAGCTTCAACTGTATCCATGAAGAAGAGCATCATAAAAGTAAAACATGTACGTAATGTAACACTACATTTTTTTCCCTCATTATCAAAGTTGATTCTCACAGAATGGAGAGTTTTCACTTCAAATTATCAGGTCAGACAGCATCCTATTTATTCATGCTTATTTCACTCTCTATTTTCAGTTAAGAATTTAAATTAAGAGAAAGGAACCAGAGGAATCCAATACAAAAATAAGAATTTTTAAATTTGTCCTTAAAATTAATATAATTATCTTCTTGCCTTTTGCTTTTTAAGGCAGTTTTGATAGCCTGTCTTTTCAAAAATGTTTTCAAAAGCTTCTCTGTAGTTTTCTTGGAGTCACTGGCTGCCGAATCCTTTCTTTGCCTTCTCTTAGCCTGTGAAAAGAAAAGACGTAAATATTTACTTCAGGCTTTTAGTATATTAAAAACATTTCTGTGATTTTCTTTCCCATAGAATTTCTTTGACTAAGTTTTCAGACTACATTTGTTTTTGTTTCTGCTTTTTAGAAAAAAAATTTTTAAATACTTACATTACACAAAAAGAAGTTGAAATAAAATTGTATACAGGTCAAAATTAGTCTTGGTTTCTAAAATTCTAAAAGAAAACTTTTCTGTCACTTTTTTTCTTTCCAAGAATTCAGTAAGAAAAAAACAACTGAATGACACTTACCAAAGTCTGTTTCTTCAATAGTGGAGCATCTCCATCAAAAACAAAAATAGGACGAATTCGAAAAAACAGGAGTTTGCAGAGCCGATGAAACAAAGTGAGAAGGTGAGCATTTTCTATTGAGTTCCCATGGCGATCCCGTACTCCTTTAAGTGCTTGGTTTAACCAAATGCTAATATCTGGAAGAATTGTTAATGGAAAACATTTTGGAATTGTTCTCCCATCCTTACAATTTCAAATCTTAATAGTTGATATCATTCAAACATTGACCACTAAGCACATATCACTATTTTTATTTTTACAAATTGAAAAATGTTTGGACTTTAATGGAATACACCTAAAATCAGTCAACTTTGAGCCTTTGTAACTACCTACCTACCTACCTACCTATATATCTATCTATCTGGATTCCCACTTTATCTATCTATCTATCCATCCATCCATCCATCCATCCCAGAGCTCTTGCCTGACCCTAGATCAGTGGAGCCAATGTTCCAGTTAGTATCATTACCTAATACCTCATAAACATTTCAAACTTAACATAATCAAACTGAACTGTCTTCCTCACAAGGCTGCTCATCTCAGTGAATGTCACTCCCATTCCCCAGCTCCATGACTTGCCTAGACCATATTTTTGCGCACAGCTCTATCACAGAGCCTGTCATACGGTAAATAAAAAGTTGCCATTAACTGAGTTAAATAGTTTAATATATATTACATAATTTATTGCCATAAAGTAACTTAGGCTCATTAAGAAGGAACTTACTAAACACTATAAACAAAGTACTGAAAAGCAAGCTATTAGTCCTATAATATTTGAGTGCTACTATATGTCAGATATTCCTAAGATCCTAGGTACAGAGTAGTAAAGAAGTGAACAAAACAGATATGGTCCCTGTCCCCAAAAGTTTCTATTCTACTGGAGAAAATAGACAATAAAAAGGTAAAGTAACAGATAAATGATGTTAGGTTCTTGTTAAGTGCCCCAAAATAAACAAATAAAGAAGAATAAAGGGACGAAAGAGTGACTGGGGTCAAGGGTACTTTAGTTTGGGAAGGTCTATGTGAAGAAGTAACATTTAAACAGAGACCTGAACCAGGGAGTATACCATGAGTCAAAGGAAGAGCAAATGCAAATGCCCTGACACAGAAGCACACTTCCGTTTAAGGGCAGTGTGGGAGGGGCACAGAGAGAGGGAGGAGTGGTAGGAGTTTTTGTCTGACCTTACAGGCCATCATGAAGCCATGTATCACCTCACACAGCCACTAGGTTTCTAGAAGGAAACTTAAGGATTGCTCTGGTGAACATGAAGAGTAAACTAAGGAAACAAGTTATTAGTTACAATAGCCAGGTAAAAATAGATGGTAGTGGTGGGACAATGAGAAATGGTCATATAAAAAGATCTATCTCAAAGGTAGGACTTGGTGTTCATTTACATCTGTATTGCATTGGATAAATGGTTTTACTCAGCTTGTTCGTAACTATTGTATTAGATTAAGTTTCTATATAGCTCATCATTTTACGTTTTATAACCAAGTAAGAAAATCTAACGTAAGACCAGTAGTTTTCAACTCTGCTATTCATTAGAATCTGATACGAAGCTTTTGAAATGTATAGATTAATAAACTCCATATGTGTAAAATTCTAAATCACAGCAACAAGGACAAGGTGATTTTTTGTTGGTTTTTTTGGTTGGTTTTTTAAATTAACCATAGGTAGTGACAATTCTCAGCTAGGGATGGAAACTCTAGCTCAAATTTCTTACAGAGAAGTAAGAAACATGTAAAATTAAGGAAGCTGAAAATGTTTACATATTTAACTTGTCTAATTTCAGTAGTCTTACAAAGGTAAAATTAAATTTCTCCCAGTTAAAATTTGCAGCAAGTCAAAAATCACTTTAGAGATAAGTTCCAACAGACCTATAAATTTTGAAACAAAAACATAAATTACTTTAGTTCTACAGTATGTGACTTAAAATTTAATTAATCCCAATTGGTACGCACAGCCTAAAGAGAGTAAAATATTTTGCTAATACATTTAAATGCATTTCACAAATGTTAAGGTCCATAAGGAACAAGTTAAACTGTTATTCCCTATTATTTGGTACAGTATAAGTAAGCAAGACAATCAGCTATGCAGTTGGTAAAAGAAAACTATTTTAGGAATCTAAGAGTAAACAATGAACGTGATTTAGTCATAAATAAGTTCTTATTAACAAACAAAACTATAAAATCTGAACACATTTCAGATGTTTGAATTCCCATGAAAATGAAACAAAGCAAAATGAATTGTAGAAAAAGCAATCTTTAGTACTCTTCAGATAAATAATTCATTCTTTCAGAAAAGCCTAATATCCCCCATGAAAATGGCTTGAAGTCCCCAAAAAGGTGCCTCTTGGAGCCATCTAAAAATATTCTAAATTAATTATTAGTTTAAATTTAAACTTAAATTACATTTTAGTTTAAAATTAAACCTTTCCTTTGACAACGTCCTAAAAATTAGAATGCTGAACTTCATTGCCATCTCAATGACTTTAAAACTTCTTAATGCTTCTCATGGACTACAATATAAATTGATCTAAATCTTTGCTAAAATTTTAAGAGATCCTGTAACTTAAAACTGTGCTTTTATCCACAGAAAACCTTTAGAATGCAGACATACTGAAAAACCACTGGAGGGCAGCAGTAGCTTATGGGCATTTAAAAAATTTACACTGCCCCCCCCCCCAAGGTACCCTGCATAAAAACTTAAGAAAGCCAAAAAATACTTACCTATGTAAGATTAATCACATTGCAAAAAAAAAAAAAAGATCTTCCTTTATTTCTTAAAACGGCCAATGTTCCATTATTTGTAATTTGTGTATAATTTTAAGAATTATGGCACCTTAGTCAAAGGCTCCTTTCTCTTAATTCCCGCATTCTCTTTCACTGCACTTACTACCCCGGACCGCATTTCAGGTGAGGCCGTCACCCTACAAATGACTCTCAGCATTCAACAGTGAGCTGCGAGTGAGTAAAATCCGGATGCAAATCACCACATCCCAAGAATCAACGATGCGTTAAGGATACCAACAGCAAGAATCTTCCCTTCCAGCGTTTCCGGGTTAATCTGCCTCCCGGAGCACTCCAGCAGCTTCCAGAGGCCTTGGACTCCCATAAGTCAAGTGCGTTCTCACAGCGGATCCTCGGGAGATAGCAGAACAAGGATAAGCTTTTCCACTGACTGCCTTTTTTTCTAATTATTCAAAGACGGGTTGTACCAATGCCCAAGACCCCGGAAGAGGCTCCCCTGCCCCTTACTCAAGAAAAGACAGAATAAAGAACCCACGATTTTCCAGGAAAAACCGGCTTCAACAAGAATGTGAAGGTGGAGAAATAAAAGCCATGCTGGATAACTTCCCAACAGCAGACACCGCGTCCTGGAAGAAGGAACCAAAAAATGGACGGTGGTGGAGAAAAGGAAATAAACCCGAGTCTCACCCAGCGCTTTGGCCCAAACGTTTGTACTCGCAGGGGAAAACAGGGGTGAAAGACAACGAACGCATCGAGGTAAACAACCAGAAGGCGTGCCACCAACACCGATTGCTTTCTCGGGTGGGACCTAAACCCAGGGTTAATGGGACGTCTCGGTTTCCGTCTAATGCAAAACGCAGGGTGGAAATTCCGCCTCCCCGTAGTGACGTATATATGCTGCGTCCGTAGCGTTCTGGCTGTGTGCTGGTGCAGCCAATGTTCGTGTCCTTTCAACCTGATGCTCTTTCTTCACGTGCTCGTCCATGCACCCTGTGTCCTTTACACGTAAAAACACAGCGCCAAGTGCCTACTTGCTCAGTTGAAAAATTAATAGGCTTTTTTTTAGGTATCATTTTCTCCCCATTGAGCTGCAAATTAAGAAAATTCTTTATACTATTATTTTACACGTAAAGACACAACCAAAAGGTGGAGGATAGTTGTTTTTAAACTAAGTATCGATATGTATTCAATAGCATGTAATGACTAGATAGTAATACAATGTAAAGCTTTAAACATTGAAATATACCATCGTTTTCTCTAGCATCTAAAATGTGGGGTTTCACAGTTTTAAAGTCAGAAATTACAAGAAATTAATTGCCAGAGTGACCTCTGGAAAGGCCTAGGCTCTGGAGCCTTCAAGATTGCAATCCCGACCATACCACCTTACACAATTTAGCATTGTTCAAGTCACATTTGTTCAGAACTTCCATTTCTTCATCTGTAAAATGGATATAAAACTAGTCTTTCAGGCTTATTAGTAAGGGTTTGAGGTTAAGCAATAGTAACTTCAATAAATGATATACACAGTTCAGATATGATCTAATGAAACTAGATTCAAACTCAATGAAAGTTCTATTTAAATGACAGGTAATTTTTTTTAAATTATCACACACAAGTTTTTGAGAAAGTCATTTCTATGCCTCAACAGATGGGTTACAGTAGCAATGTTTAGTTGATTTAATTACAACTGATTTTCTATCAGAAATAATTCCAATAAGGTGTTTTTGCATTTCCTGTATCTGTAAAGTAATCCCCAGAAATTGCTTCTAATTGTATTTCACTGAGATAAATATAATTGCCTATTCAATGTTTGTGCACACACACACACACACCAGTAGACTGTAAACTTATTGAATCCAAGGACTATTTTGTTGACTTGTTATATCCTCCAATCCTAACACATAGCAGGAGTTCCATAAATATTGTCTAAATGACTTCTTCCAGCCTTCAGTCTATAGCTCTCCAGTGCATCTTGCACCCTGCTGAAAGAGATTTTGCTTCAAATCCCATCCAAGCCACATAGCAAACCTGTGATCCTAGGCAAGTTTCTTCACCGGTGAAAGGCTCAGTTCCCCTCAGTAAAATGGGGATACCATTAACCTCTGAGAGTTGTTTGGAGACCAGTGATTTAATATAAAATACCTAAGTAGATAATAGTGCTCGAATTAGTTTGTTCAGTGACTGGGGAGAAGAAATGCAATGGGTAAACTGAAATACAGAATGTTGGATCCCAGAGGAGATGCCTGAGCTCCTCATTGTCTGAGAAAATGTAAGTTTTCTTAGGAAGTATAGCTACTGCAGCAGCCTGGCCTAATTATGAGGCATAGTTCTTAAACAATAATAGTAATTGGGCAAAGAACAGTTATAGGATTTGATCTAAATAAATATTTTTTTCTGCCTGACGGCTGGGTAAACACAAATAGCCAATGCAGACACTTGAATACTGTACATGCCAGAACAACATTTCTTGAATATTTTTTTGAAGGAAGAGTATCTAAGGGGTGTATATTTGACTTACAAAGAATTGGCTTCTTTAAATGGTGTTTAAAGGATTCTCTATACAGGCTCTCAACAGTAAAATATACATCTTTTACAAGAGTAGTACTAGCAAGGATTTAAATAACCTACCCTCAAGGCACTGTTCTAAATTAACTTTACATATATGAACTTCTCTGTTCTTCAAAACAATTTATGAAGTAGAGACATTAGTGTAATCCTATTTTACAAAGAAAGAAATAAGCATACAAGCCATTATACATTTTGTGAAAAACTATAAAAATGTGTGATGAAAAATGCAAACTATAATGTAAACTATAGACCACGGTTAGTAGCAATGCTACAATATGAGTTCATCAGTAGTAACAAATGTACCACACTAATGAAAGATGTTAATGGGGAAAAGTGTGTGTGTGTGGGGGGGGAATATATGGGAATCCCCCTATATTTTCTATGTATCATTGATGTAATCTAAAGCTTCTTTTAAAATAAAAATTTTAAATGTAAAAAAAAAAAAGATAAGCATAGAAAAGTTCATCTTAACTTGCTCAAAATCACACAGACTAAGTGCAGAACCAGGATTTGAACCTACTTTTCTTCTACGGAGACTTCTAAGAAGAGTTGGCCAAGAAATAAAATGACAGGAATGTTACTCATCTTGAAAGAGAAGTATGCAGTAACTCTTCTTGAGTTTTCTGAAAAAGCAGTCTCTGTAAGCCTTACTGTGTATGGTTTTTAAAGATTTATTTATATCTCCTGTCCCCCCCCCCCAATTCATGTCATTCCCCCTATTGTCTGATCTCTGTGTCCAATCACTGTGTATTCTCCTGTGTCTGCTTGTATTCTCATTAGACGGCTCCAGGAACCAATCCTGGGACCTTCCAGAGTGGGAGAGAGGCAATTACTCTCTTGTGCCACCTCCACTTCCTGTTGTGATACATCTTATTTTCTCTCCTCTGTGTCTCCTGTTGGGTCATCTTGCTGCGCCAGCTCTCAGTGTTTGCTGGCTCTCCTGCACAGGGCAGCATTCCTGTGTGGGTCAGCACTCTGCGTGGGCCAGCTCACCACATGGGCCAGCTTGCCCTTACCAGGAGGCCCTGGGCATCGAACCCTAGACTTCCTATATGGTAGACAGGAGTCCAGTTGGTTGAGTCACATTCGTTTCCCCTTACTGTGTTCTTAATAATTGCCAAACTTGTAAGCCAAATTATTAAATGATCTTATATCGCAAGACTTTCATAAAAATTGATCATGATCAACAAGGAGTCTACATAGTCTCACCCTCTTTTCCTAGGTATCACCATACATTTTCCTTTCTTATTTTGTGTTAAATGTGCTTCCTTCCCACTTGGCTCTTCCTGCCTACCTGCTCTCTGAAATACATGAAACTGCTGTTGTTTATATTTGACCTAAAAATGACAACTTCATTTGGTTCAAGCTAATGTAAGAATCACGTTTTCTAATTTCTACTGTAAAGTCATAGAAGAGTCTAAAACTATACTATCATAATGCATGTTATTTCGTTGTTTATAAAAGTCAGATACAAGATGGCTTCTTATAACACAATTTAGACAGAATTGACAAATTATCATGTACTTCAAACCAAATTATAAGAGTTCTCTTTACTCAAGAGTTCAAAATGATTCACATGATTAAAAGTAGAAAACAAAACTTTATTTGATGAAAACTTTTTAAAAGTTCCAGTATGAAGTAACAATAACAACCTACAAATCTTTCAATCCTTTGCATTTTAAGCAAAATATTCTCTTCAAAAAATGACCATTTCATAATATATATCACCTTCTGTAGGCTAGGCATGTATGAGTGGATAATGGATATAAAAATTCAAGAGAAAAAACAAAATATTTTAAAAATAAAAATCTGAACCCTCTCCTTGAGGTGTATTGCAATATGGTTACCAACATATCCAGCACCTTGTAACAACCAAGTTACTTATTTGAGTCCTGAAACAAACCCCTGAAATGAGAGAAGAGATCCTAGTCTTGTGAATCACAGGTTAGCAGCA
This sequence comes from Dasypus novemcinctus, assembly GCF_030445035.2. Taxonomy (NCBI): domain Eukaryota; kingdom Metazoa; phylum Chordata; class Mammalia; order Cingulata; family Dasypodidae; genus Dasypus; species Dasypus novemcinctus. The sequence continues at coordinate 31,841,845 of NC_080687.1, forward strand.
GAAGAAAAAAATTACAGCAGCTAGAGAGAAAATCAAATATATGAAATCCACACTTTCTGAAATATTTGACACTTTAAACAGCAAATTATCTATATGTTTTTAAGAAGGAAACAGCTCAGAATTGGAAATGGAATATGGATGGTTGTCCTCTGAGTCACTTGGGCATTTCTAATGCATCTTTAATGTTGTTATCAATATATGACTCCATTTTGAGGGGCCAAACAAATCTCAGAAGATCTCACTTCACAGATTACTTTGGGTATAGAATCTTCAGATGCTACTTGCTCTTTTACTCTACCCCTAAAAAATGTTTATTCTAGATAGTCTTTCAAGATTTCAGAGTCTTGTCATTATTTGATGGTAACGTACAAAGTCAAGAATGTCATGAATATCCTGAATCAATGCACTAAGTCAACCATTTGCACCAATAGAAAAGATGAATTTCTTGAGTCTTTTCTGTTTGCCTCTTTATCAAAAATCCTGAGAAATCATAAGAGGCAGGCAAGTAAAAGAACTGGACTCATTGAATAATCTTAAATGAGCTTTTACCTTAAGAGAGAAAACTAGAAATTGACAGCCCCGTTTTTTAGGGCCAATGGTGCCCTACATCTTGATCTTAGGAGTCAAACTATCTACAACAAATGCCAGGGGATGAAGTCATAGAAATCATGTCATGCTTAAGTAATTAGTGACTTGTTACTATTAAGTGAATTTATGTTTGACTTGTTTAGATAGCAGTTGTAATTTACGTGAATTTTGTGAAACTTTCTGTTCAGATTGCTCATATACTTTTAACTTTAAAAAGACAATCTGTGCTTATCTGCTCATATATCTGAGATCACCCAACATAATCATATACAAGCTTATTTACTGGAGAACTACAAGATTATGTTTTGTACCACAAAACCTACTCACACTTAATGGAGACTAAATAAAAATCTACTGACAGTACAATCCTGTATCTATATCAGTTGTACACATCAGTTGTTCAGTACCCAGCACAGTCAATCATTCCCATCATAATCACTGTAACCCTGGTAGCCACTATTTCTTCTCTCATGGATACTGGACATCTTTTTCCATGCCGAGTCCTGATGGAAGCTAGCACTGAAAGATCGGCCCAGACGCCCATGCTGTTTCTTGGAAATGTTGTCTTCACTCTCAGATTTGGCAATTCCCTGGACATGGGCTTGAGGTTGTGATTCTTGTCTAATGGTTCCAAATGGAAAGTTCCAAAGGCCAAATCTCTGCCAATTAAGTCTCTGGAATGTTATGATGCAATGCAAATTTCCTCCAACCTGGGAAGAAAAAAAAAAGTTGGTTGAAGAATATGAAGGAAAACTATACTAATATTTGGATCCCTATGAATAACTCTATATTCCCCTTTCACCTGCCTCAAAACTAGTACTTTTTCTTTCAGACATCAGAATGTATTATCCTGCATCTTTCCTGACAGTTGCCTTTATACATAAAATATAACTAGGCCCACAGGTCCCCAAATGCCTTTTCCCATTACCTCTTACATTATGACCTCCCCATCTACCTAATTCAAACATTCCCCTTCCTCTCTCTCCTATATATTCTCCATATATTAGTAGGATTAAATCGATAGGATATCTACTTAGTCCATATTATCTAACTTTCTCTGAGAACTTCCTTCAGCAACCTTGTTTCTACCACATGACTGCCCCATGGCAGGTGATTTGAATCAAGAGTGGACACCTGATCCAAGCTAAGTCAATCTTATTATCTCTCAAGACTATGGGACTGGGCCTAGGGCAGGACAGCTTCAGTTTGGACTGTTCATCTGAAAGGAGACATAAGTTGAAACATGACCTTCAGAAAGCATATAATAAAACAAAAAAAGACAAGAACAACAACATATAGACCCCAAAAGAATGAGCATATTAGCTACTTGGTCCCTGCTCCTATTCCAATACCTAGTATTATTCCCTTATGACTCTGGACTCTACTCCTTGCCTTTGGGTTTTAATGATACTGCTTTATCCTTAAAATACTTTTCCTTTTTTCTGTTTAAGATGGTGATGAATTGGGTTTCTGTTATTTATAACCTGAAGAGTACTTAGTAAAAGACTATTTTGGTCAGCTGGGAAATACCTTCATATACACACGCATTCTTTTTTTTTTTAACATTTATTTATTTTCTTCTCCTCCCCACCCTGCTGTTTTTGCTGTCTCTGTCCATTTACCATGTAATCTTCTGTATCTATTTCTCTTTTTGTCTTCTCATCTTTCTCCTCATCTTTCTCCTCTAGGATTCACTGGGATTTGATCCTGGGAACCTCTGATGTGGAGAGAGGTTCCCTGTCAATTGCACCACCTCAGTTCCGGGTCTCTGCTGTGCTTCACCTTGACTCTCCCTTTCATCTCTCCTTTGTTGCGCCACCATCTTGCTGCGTGACTCACTTGCACGGGCACTGGCTCACCACGCAGGCACTCGGCTTGCTACACGGGCAATTGGCTCGCCATGTGGGCACTGGCTCACTGTGTGGGCACTAGCTCACCACACAGGCACTAACGGGCATTCAGCTCACCACACGGGCACTCACATGGGTACTCGGTTCACCACATGGGCACTCGGCTCTTCACACAGGCACTTGGCTCGCCATGCGGGCACTCACATGGGCACTGGGCTTGCTGCATGGGCACTCAGCTCATGACATGGGTACTTAGCTCATCGTGCCTGCACTCAGCTCACCAAGCAGGCACTGGCTTGCTGTGCAGGCATGCTTTCGCTTCTTCCTTTTCACCAGGAGGATCCAGAAATTGTACCCAGCTCCTCCCATATGGTAAGTGGAGGCCTTATCTCTTGAGCCACATCCTCTTCCCATACAAAGGTATTCTTACCTTCTTTGTTTTTCGATACTGTAGCCCTCTCTCTAAGTGCCGGATATCTAGATATTCTGGATTTTGAGTGTTCAGATCAGTAACAATATCTGCCCATCTATAGTTAAAAAGAAAGAATAAAGCACAATATGCTTTAAGTCCAAATTACCATTGTGATGGAACTTTTCATACGACCAAATTGCTGCAATATTATTACAGCAAAAACTGGCAATATTTCTCTTATCTCAAGCTTGTTCCTTCTAGTAAATATTAAAATATTCTTGTTTTTATGAGAATTCTGTTTTTTCCAACTATTATCAACATTCCCAGTTTAAAATGGTGACTTATCATAGGAAATTAATATATATCAACTTGTTAGATAATATCCTGCAAGACTAAAGCAAAAACATTCTAAATTTTCTTTTTAATTAGTCAAGTAAATGTTTAAGAGAGTAAAAGTTCAGATGTCTTTATTCATATATGACAGAATTGTTTGTGTAGAAAATCCAAAGAAATTATAAAACACATATAGAACTAATAAGTGAATTTGGTCAAGAGGCATGATTCAAGGTCTATGTAGAAAACCAATTGTATTTTTTTACATTACCATCAGATAAATGGAAAATGAAATTTTTAAAAATCCACTTACAATAGCATCAAAAAATATAAAACACTTAGGAAAATTTTTAACAAAAGACATACAAGACTATGCTAAAAAATACAGAATGCTGCTGAAAGAAATTAAAGACCTAAATAAATGGAGATATACCATGTCCATAGGTTGGAAGTCTCCATATTGTTAAGGTATCAATTCTTCCAAAACTAAATGATAGATTTTATAGATTCTATCTTAATGAAAATCCTAACAGTCATTTAATGGGAATTGAAAATTAGATTCTAAAATTTATATGGAAGAGCAAAGATCCTAGAATAGCCAAAACAGTACTGAAAAAGAAAAATTCAGAATACTCATACTACTTCATTTCAGGTCTTAGTATAAGTTACAACAATTGAGACTGTGGTATTTATTGGTGAAAGGATACTCACATCAGTGAAACATAATAGACCAGAAATAGACCACACATATCTAGTCAATTAATCTTCAGCAAAGTCACCAAAGAAATTATATGAGGAAAGGAAAATCTTTGTAAACTATAAACAATTGGTGCTACAATAAATGGACAAACTTTGGGAGAAAAAAGTAAAAGTTGATCTCTACCTCAAAAATTCACTGAAATGGATCATAAACCTATACATAAAAGCTAAACTTTATATAAAACTAAAAATTCTTAAAACACACAAAAAAGCACTAAATATAAAAGACCAAACTTGTTTAAATGAGCTTAATCAAAAGTAAGAACTTCTATTCATAAGAAGACATCATTAAAATAAAATGGCAAACCAAAGACAGGCAGAAAATATTCACAATATATATGTCCAACAAATATTAACAAAAAAGACAACCCAATTTAAAAAAAAAAAAAGCACAGAAGACTTAAACAAACATTTCACAAAAGAAGTTATAGGAATGGCCAGTAAAAACATAAAAAGATGATACCATTAGTTATTAGGGAAATTCAAATTAAAAACACAGTGAGTTTCCATTCAACCCATTAGAAGAGCTAAACTCAAAAAGAGGGAGCCAATGTGGCTCAGGTGATTGAGCTCCCACCTCCCACATGGAAGGTCCCAGGTTCAGTTCCTGGTGCCTCCTGAAAAATCAAAAACAAACAAACAAAAAAACAACTCAGGGAACCCAATGTGGTTCAGTGGTTGGGTGCCAGCTTCCCATATACGAGGTCCCAGTTTCAATCCCCAGCCCCCAGTATCTCAAAAAAAAAAAAAAAAAGTTAAACTCAGAAAGAATGACAATATCTGATATTGGTGAAGATGTGTAAACCACCTGGAACTGTTATGCATTGTTGGTGGGAGTGTAACAGCTTTATTCACAATAGCCCCAAACTGAAAAGAATCCAAATGTTCATTAACAAGAGAATGGAAAAACAAATTATGATATATTCATATGATAAAGTAATACTCAGCAATATAAAAATAAACTACTGAAATGTATGACAAAATGGAATTTCGAAAAGGTTACTTAAATGAAGGAAGCCATACACAAAAGAGTATTGTAAAATTCCATTTACATGAAATTCAAGAATAGACAAAGAAAATCCAATGTGACAGAAATCAGATCAGAGGTGTCTATGGGAACTGACCGGAATGGACAATGACAGAACTTTCTATGGTAATGAAAATGTTCCATATCTGATTGGGGTGCTGATTACACAGGTGTACACATTTATCAAAAACTCATCTAACTATACTGTTAAGATCTGTATATTTTACAGGATATAAATCTTAACTCAATTAAAGAAAAAAAGGGAAGTTAACATACTTTTTACAGTGAATGGCAGGATGTTTTCTACTTGATTCTCCAATTAAGATCCAATATTCTACTTCTTGTGGTGAGAGTGGACCCCTGCTAAATATAAAATACATTCACAATAAGCTTTGAAAAGATAATTTGCTCCCTGGAGAATACTGCTTGAACTATATTTTAGTAAAGGATATACTAAATTTATTTAAAGACCACATTGACTAAATCTAGAATAGATATTTGAGTTTAGACTAGGGCAAACTTCTGAAGGCCATTAAGACAAAGCATAAATTAAATTAAGGTCTTAACCCCCTATTATGTAATCTAGGGCAAAAACATTGAAATACACTGTCTCTCAGATTCTACGAGTGAAAAACAAAACAAAACAAAACTTTAACATGCTACTGCATTCTTCAGCTACTCATCTTCAAAAATGTTCAAAAGGCACCCTAAAAATACAACCCTAAAGCAGCGAGTCACCTGGAAGTTTTAAAAAATACTGATGCTCTAAATCCTATATCAGGAAATTCTGACTCAAATGGGTCTGGAGTGTAGTCCAGAGATTTGCATATTTTTAAAGAGAACCTCAGGTGATTCTTAGGTTCGGGCAGAAGGAAGAAGTTCTCTAAAGGGTACAAAGTATCTAGGAGTAACATCACGTTTACATTTGATTTCTAGAGTAAGTGGAAGTTGTAGGATAAGGATAAAACTGTAAGAGAAAGACGATAATATACTCACTTACAAAATATTCTCCTCCAGATGAGGCAGGTCAGTATTGGGAAAAAGGGAAGGTGGCCAGGACCCGGCAGAGAACGCGGCTGGCAGAAACATGGCCGTGAGACCCTACCCGGAAACCTCCTGAGGGGAAGGCTGCTACAAAAGTGCATGGCCAGAAAGACCCTGAAAGACCCTGGCCACAACGTCCCTTTTGGAACTCTTTCCAGGGTCAAAGGAAGCCCTGGATACCTTCAAACAAAAAGGCCTCACCATTGGCCCCCTGAGAGCTAACAAGTGGGGCAACGAATCAGAACAGCAACAGCTGGGGCCCCTCCCCAACATTAGGAGAAGGGGGGAGGCAAGGTCTTGAAAAGGCCTAACTGGGGCTCCCAACTCTCCACTCATCCTGTAGCATGCCTGCCTGCCTCCCTGTCTAGGATTGTGTACTCTTTCTTGTTTCTTAATAAACTCTTTACTCCCTTGCCTACTCTATAGCATGTTCTTAAACTCTTATGTGACATAAGCCAAGAACCTAGAAGCCCAGAACCCAGAGTGTGCCATAAACACAGAGCAATGAATAATGCATTTCTGGACGGGGATAGAACAAGTGGTTTCCCTCTTGTTTCTCATTCACAAAAACAATGTTCAGCTTCCAGGTTCTCCCAGGTCCCCTGCCTGTCTCAGAATCTCACCAACTCAGTGCCTTTGAGGTGAATCAAAGGTCGCATGGGCCTACGTTCACAAAGGACCCATCCCACCCTCAGATGACCAAGACGTGTTATCCTAGCCTGACCTTTGGCCCTCCCATAAGAGACTGGTTACTGAGAGAGAAACACTGTCCCTTCCTCTTCCTCAGGTACCAATGCCACCCATCCGGATGCAAACAAACCAGAAAGTCAGAGAGGTGAGGGTAGCAGGGACTACCAATATTTTTGCTCAAAGTATTCATGGATTCTGTGTTTAGCATCCTCAACTAGGACACTTTTTCCTTTACTTTCAATTCTTCTAGAACTGCCTCAACCCATCATGAAGAAAGCTTACTAAGGAGGAAAAAATGTATTAAAATTCAGTCACCCTTTCTTAGGGATTGTCTCTTCCAAAAAGATACATTTACCTGTACATAGAGATACAGATAAATTAGAAACTCTGAATGAAGGAAAGAAACAAATCAAAAAACCATAAGGATTAATGTAGAACCTGTGACCAGAAATAAAAATTGGCTATAAGCTTCCTCATAGGCCAGAGAAACGGATAACGGTGATGCATTTCATGTTTTTCACTATGAGAAAGGAAGATGAGTTTTTTTGCTTCTGTTTTTTGTTTTTTAATTTATTTTTTGATGAGTTTTAATTTACTCAGTTGTAACGATCTTCTTGAGTTAGATCTTATAATATGTTTTTCATGTGGGACAATGGATGGGAACACTGAGACATAATATGTAATGTCCTTTGCAACTTTTATAATAAATGCAGAAGTGATTTTTCATATGGCTTTATCTTGTAACAACTCTGAACAACAGTATCTATGTGGATAATGTCAAAGCACAATTAACTAAATGCAAAAAGAAAAAGGAAAAAAAATAAATGCAATTCTGCAAAGAAAGAAGCTGAAATATTTCAAGAATGTAGTATTTGAGTGGCTACTCATTTGAGTGACTAAATATTTTCTAAAAACTTTCTACAACACATTTTTCTGGTAAATATCCATGTAAAATATTTAAATGCTTACCTGAATGCTTTATTAGCTTTAACAGGAGTTGCTTCAAAGCCAATTGGACAAAAATAATGATTTTGGCAATGATAGATGTAAGCCAGTGTTTCATCTTTCAACCCGTGAGTTAACTTTGACAAGGCACCTGCAGCTACAAAAACACACAAAACTGAGGAACCATAAAGCAATGTCCATACTTTACACAAAGGACTAGTAAAGGATTTAAAGACAGAAAAGACACTAGTTGAAATACATTGATATTGCAGAGGGGAAAAGGAGAGGCTATTGATGGATACAAAAAATATTGATAAACTTATTTTTAGTTTTACCCTTGAGACTGAAATTCAGATAAATAAATTGCAAATTAATGAACTAAAATCTTTCCTTGCTTAACAAAACCTTCTAACAACACACCTACTTCTCTGTGAAATGTAATTACTATACAAAACCTAGTACCTATTATATACAGCAATGGCCTCAACTTTTCTGGTTAATCACTAAAAACTTACTGCTAAAAATTTCTAATAAGTACCCCATCTAAGCATTATTTGTTTATAAATTACATATATATACCTACTGTACTAATATGTCCTCTACAAAATATATACAGAAGGGAGCGATTTTTAAATTAGATTAAAATATAAACATTCTAATATTTTCTTCCACACAACAGGGATCATCAGCCCCTGTAGTGCATATACCTCAAACTGAAGACTACTGATATATATGAATAAATACATAAACTACAGATAATAAATAAGTTTCAAAATTTCAAACTGCCCCCACTAACACACACCTTAATCTTTCTATAGAAATTACAGAAACTAGAAATTACAGAACCAAGTGATAAGAACATCTCTACAGAGATAGGTTGGCGGTACCATAATATTCTCTTAAAACCTTTCCTTCTTATGTATTTCTCATAACTATTCTATTCGTGAAGTAATTGCACAAGCACTGACACTAGGAACAAGTTTATACCAGCACTCAGTACTCAAAACCATTAACTGAGGTTTTACATCTCCTGGAAGAAACTAAATTATTTATTAACAAATAGCCCATTAAAATTGGAGACCCTAATAATAGTTGCAGTAGATAAAAGTTTATGAATGACATTCAATGACTGGCTTTCTCACCACTGAAATGGCTGAAGACCACAAAGAACAGCATGTTTAGTGGGGGTAGCAAAAGTCAGAAAACTTATATCCCCATCCTACCCTCACCCATGTAGACACACACACAACTTGTGATCCTCACGGAGACAGTAAGGTCTCTGGCTTGAACTCCTCCAATATCTCAGTTGTACCTTTACGATAGATTCTCATATAATGACCTATCATCTAAGCATTCCTACACTGCAAGGGGATCTCTTCTACCAAAATCCCCTTCATAGCGACAAAGGATAAATAAGTCTTTTTGCAGTTTTTTTTTGCATTCTCACAACAATTTAAAAACTGAAACCTCAGGGCAGCTTCAAATGAATTATAAGAACTAAAATTCAGAAGAGGCTCAATATTTCATGTTCCTTAGTTAAGCTTGGGTCTAGACAGGTTACAGGAAAGTGAACAAATAAATGTACTCCTTATAAATTCTATAATTACATAAGATGCTTACACATATAACTAATTTAGGGGGGAAAAAATCTTGAAACCATTTTAAAACTGTGAAAATGCCAAACAAAAATGTTTTCCCAATAACTGAAGCTTTTCATAAAAGAACTTTTTGTTATTATAACTTTTTTAATTCGATTTTTATTTTTTAAAATTATAACTTTTTAATGGAAATCTTTAAATACTTCACACTTTCTTCCTTTCTCAAATCAAATGTAATATAGAACAGGTGACTTTCTTTACTGTGCCTATGAATATTAATTAATGATATGGAATACATTCATGGTTTCAGGGGTCAATGAAATAGGTAAGAAATTATGTCTTACCCATCAAATATTCACATCATTTGTCTACTGCAAATACTCTTTTAACTACATTGTGGTGGTTTAAAGCTACATACCCTAAAAAACATGTTCTTAAACTTAATCTGTTCCTGTGGCTATGAATCCTTGTAAATAGGACCTCTTGTTCCTTAGAGATTAGAAGCAGTTAGGTATAGCCCAGCCCAATCAGGATAGGTCTTAATCCTATTACTGAAAACCTTACAGGGAAATCACAGAGAGAGAAACCACAGGGAGGAACCAGAAGCTGGGAGTCAGTGAACCCAGAAGAAAAAGAAGCTGGGAAAGGCTGCCGTGTGCACTGCCATGTGACAGAAAAGCCCATGACCAGGGATCATTGGGTCAGCCCCAGAATGCCAGAGTCTTCTGGGAGAAAGCATTGCCCGGATGATGCCCTGATTTTGGACTTCAAGCCTCAAAACCATGCAACAATAAATTCCTGCTGTTTAAGTCAACCTACTGCATGGTATTTGTTTTAGCTACCAGTAAACTAAAACACGCATCCTAGTTTTCTAGAAGGCATAAAGGTGTTTTTCTTGCTATAGAGTAATTTATGGCCTAAGGGAGAGCTAGTCGCTACTCAGAGATGGTTTCTCTTCTTACTTCAAGGGATATAATATTTTGAATTTAGATATCAGCAAACTTTTCCTGAGAGGGCCAGAAAGTATTTTAGGCTCATGGGTGATAGGTATTATGGGCACTATACTAAACTCTGCCATCCTAGCCTGAGAACAACCACAGACAAAAGCAGCCACAGGCAATAAGTAAGCAAATGGGTATGGCTGTGTTCCAATAAAACTTAATTTACAAAAGTTTGTTTGACATGCAACCCCTTCAACAATTAACACTTACATGGCCGGTTAGTCCATAAAAAGGAACAAAGTTGAGCAGCTGTGGTCCAAAAAAGGGGTAGAGAATCTAGGTGCCTACCCCTCTCCCCCACCAGCTCTTAAGGCCCCTCCATAGAACTTCTAGGGCTCTAATGAAAGCAATTTGAAAATTATTGAATTTCCTATCACTAGAAGACTAAGCTCCTGATAAAGGGGCTGGTTACCATATCTTTAGAAAGACTACAACTGTAGTTCTCACACTTGAACATGAAGGGTTCATTAAGACAATAGGTTGCTGGTACCCACCGCAAAAGAGGTACCTGATTACTGAGTGTCTGATCCAGCAGGTCTGGGGAGGGAACCAAGAATGTGCATTTCTAACAAGTTACCAGGTAATGCTGATATTGGACCAGGGACCACACTTTGAGTATCACTGGTATAGAGTTAAGAGGAAAATTTAATTTAACTCAATTCAATAAGCAATTTATGAGCACTTACTAACGATATCAGGTACTACAGGGAAACAAAAGACAGGCAATATGCAGCACCTCAAGCTCTTTTATTAGGGAAGATAAAACAAATGACTTTAAATTAAAGCAGAAAGAGACAGTGCCATAAAAGAGGTATAGAATTCAAAGGAGAATGAGCACATGTGGTTTGAAGCATCAGAGGGGGTGACATTCAAGATGGAACTTAAAAACAGAGGAAAGAGCATGAGGAGAAAACAGAACCACTGGAGAGGAAGGGATATTATCAAGGAACAGCAAGTAGTCAAATTTAGAATGAAGGGTATGAATGTCAGTATAGAGAAGCCTACCGTAGGGCACCCCAGAATTTCAGGACAAGGTCAAAAAAAGATCACCCTCTGAAATAAAAGACAGTAAATACAATATTTAATACATTAAGGTAGTTATCCAAGAAAGTAATTCTGTTCATGAGAAATATAAATATGCGTGTGATGGTTAGGCTACTGTGTCAACTCAGCCAGGTAATTGTGCTCAGTTGTCCAGTCAAGCAAGCATTTGGCTAACAGTAACACAAGGACATTTATGGTCTTCAGTCATCAGTGAGTTTACTGCATAGATAGCTGATACATCTACAATCAACAAGATTGCCGTCAGCAATGAGTAATGTTTTATCCGATCGGATGAATGCCTTAAATGGGGAAGTGATTTCAGCATTCAGAGAGAATTTCCCAGCTTGTCTTTGCACAGCCAACATCTCCCGGAACCTCATCAAGGATCTTCACTGCACTTTCATCGGAGTCTCTGACTTGCAGCCTGCCTGCGGAACCTGGACTTATGCATCCCCATGGTCACGTGAGAGACTCTTTTAAAATCTCCTACTATTGACAGATACCTCCTGTTGATTGTGTTCCCTAGAGAACCCTGACTAATACAATGTAACTGACGGAAGCTAAATTCAGAACTAACTCCAATCTAGGCCCAGGGTATATCTAAAAAACCTAAGACTTAAGTGATAAAGTAACCACTAACAAATGCAGAACCATGATCATATAGAAATAACAAAATAAAATTTGTGAGCTGGCCTGCTGCATTGCTGAAAGGTATATTTGACCTGGCCAGCCAACAAGAGAATTCTGATGCTTTTGATAGGAATATTGCACATTTTTAGTTAATAAATTAACACTCTAAAATGTTTTGAGATTGTTTAATATGAATTTGTCCCATAGAGATTGATCATCTCTAGAAGAACTCCAGAGAACTCGAGAAGAGCATAAAATTTATTTTTATACCTCTAAAGATAAGAACCAGGTTCTGGAACTATGATAGGTATTCCAACAAACTAATGTCATCCTGAAGGCCCTTTGACATCTTTCTAAAACAACACAAACATATAGGCCAGCAGTGGAAGGTCAGCATATAGTGGCTTTGAATGATAGTAAAGAGTTTACGCATTAAGTAAGCAGTAGAGCGCTCCTGAAGAGCAGAGGGATGTATTAGCACTGCACTTTTAGAAGATTTACCTGTAACTATGAGAAATATGAATTGGAGAAAACCAAGGGATGAGGAAAACAGAATATTAATGCCTAGTCCACCTGAGATATGCTAAGGTGCTGAAATAAATCAGTAACAATGGTAATGGTAAGGACATATTTAAATTATGTAAGGGAGAGACCAGAAAAAGGCATTCTCTGTTAAGCAAAAGTAAGAAATTGTAATATGTATCAGAAAAAGAAAAAGAAAATACATTAACATGAGCGTAACCTTCAAACTAACTTACTTTAAAAAAATGTATCTGGTATTTCCTTACTCAAAGTCAGGTAAGCTAAGTGAACCAAAAATGAGAAGCAACTGGAATGGATAGTTAAGGTTGACAACTTCTAGCACAATTTTAATTGTGAGTCATTATGTATCCAGAAAAAATACTTCAACTCCTATTAACAGTTAAATATGTTAATTTTATTAAAAGCCTTGAGCTTTGTAAGGTTACATTTACTGTAACCCAGTGGAGGTGAGCATGTCAGCAAGCATCAGAGTTACTAAGTTAAAGAAAAATAGTCTCTAGAAAAACTTAAAACAAGCCTAAAATTCCTTTATATATATATATATATATATTTAGGAGGTACCAGAGATTGAACCCAGGACCTCATTTTTGGGAGGCAGGCACTCATTCACTGAGCTACATACTGCTTTCCTAAAAAAAAAAAAAATTTTTTTCATTTTTTCTGTTCAGGATCTTGTTTTATTGACACTTAAGTTCTTAGCCTGCCCTTGTCATCGCTTATTGGTAGGTAAGGAAAAACTAATGAATCTCTCCTTTATTCAAAGCACCCGTCCCTCCTTCCATACCAACTTTACATTCAAAGGAAAACAAAACAAGCTAACTTGGAGGTGGAAGGGAGAAGAAAGGAGTAACCACATCTGTGTTGTTTCCTTCCTGCTTTATATCAGTGCTAAATAGTTTCTAGGTACAAAAAAAACAAATGTTATTCATTCAGAATCATGCCCAATGCTGTTTTCTTATATACAGCATTATATCTTTTCATGCAATACAAGTTCATATTCTCACCCACAAATACATACACACATATAAACACACATATATAGCCCACATTTTGCCACAGCAGAGTGAGAGACCCTCTTCTGTTATTAGGACACCCAGTGTGAAAAAGGATTCTTTTCCCATTAAGAATGAATATGATTCTTTGAAAATGAAGGCTTAAAATTGCTGAGAAAGAGGAATAAAAAGGAAGGGGAAAGGAAAGCAGCTGTGGCTCAATTGACTGGACTCCTGTCTACCATATGGGAGGCTCTGGGTTCTCGTCCCAGGGCCTCCTTGTAAAGGGAAGCTGGCCCGCACCTGTGGAGAGGTGACAGCCTGTGCCAGTGGAGAGCTGACGGCCTGCGTGCATCGGGAGCTGATGCAGCAAAATGACACAAAAAAAGGGAGACGAGCAGACACAGAAGAACACACAGCAAATGGACACAGAGAGCAGACAGCAAGCAAGCTGCAAGGCAGGAGGGAATAAATAAATTTTTTAAATTTAAAAGAAAAGGAAGGGGAAGAAGAAGCAGATATGGCTCAGGCATTTGGGCACCCGCCTACCACACAGAGGGTCCCAGTTGGGTCCCGGTGCCTCCTAAAAGAAGATGAGCAGATGTCACCTCCCACCACACTGAGCTCGACTCTGTCCCTGCTGCAACAAGCAGAGGCCACAAGCTAGCGGACGTCACAGCCTGCAGGGAACGGATGAGGCTCAGTCCGTTGGGTACTCGCCTCCCCTATGGGAGGTCTGGGTTCTGTTCCCTGTGCCTTCTGGAGAAGGCAAGCAGACAATGAGCAGACATCTGGGGGAAGGAGGGAATAAATAAAGAAAAATAACATAAATAAAATAAATCTTTAAGAGAAAGAAAAAAAGGAACGGAAGGATCTTGCATTAGTCATGTAAGGAATAGATATTGCTGGCATCTCTCTCATCTCAAGAAGGAGCCCTGGGAAATCTTGCTATTTCAGAAGATAAATCTTTCCTCCCTCTGTAAACAACATGGTAGTTTTTGTGGCATTATTCCCATCCATCTATGTCTCTAAACCACATAAAAATTAACAGACTTGTGATAGGATTTTCCAGGTCACCTGGGAAGTAAATTGTCAGTTTCTTGAACACAGGGTTCTGAGAGAGTGTTTCTTAATCACTTTATTTTCATATGGTGATTAAACAAATAGACCTGAGTCTATTGGAAGTTCATTATATCCAACAAGGCTTTGCAGGTGACTATAGGTCCCTATGGTATAGTGGAAAGCATAACAGAGTGGAAGGCAGATGCATATTCCAATCATCCTTCTGCTACTTGCCATTTGTCTGGACTAGGAGTAAATCAGTTAATCTCCTTGAACTTCATTTCCTTCATCAATGAAATGGATGTATTTAAATCTACCTCACATTGTTTTGACTTAGTATGCAAATAATTCTCTAATACATATGAAATGTAGTAACACACCTGAAAAGGCTTACACTATACTGGTGAATAGGTGCTGAATAATGTTACAGAAAAAGAGCTCCTCCTCTTCTCTTCCTTTCTTTCCAATTGTTTTTCCCTTGTCCTAATTGTTTAAAAAAGATAATTTCAAAGTCTTTTTAAAACAGAGTAACAACTGCCGATGGTTTTTCTCACTACTAAATATTCTGGAGACAAATGAGAAAAGTCTATTTTTTGGCAGCTCTGTCTTTCACAATGAAAGAGAACAGAAAAGATGCTTGTTTTACACATGTACCACTCCTCCCCCTCAATACCATCAGAAGTTACTGGGTATCATGTGTGAAATCATAGGGCACCATTTATCAAATCAAAGGTCTATTCAGTAGAGTTCCTATGGTCAAAAAGTTATACATGCATATTAAAAAGATTTTAAAAAATAAAGTAGCATATACCAAATGTCAGGTTTTAGATATGACAATTAGTACTATGGTAATTAGGAATCAAGCGCTACCACAGCCAAGAAAATTTCCAAGATGAAGTAGACCTGGAGTGGAACCACTGATAAGTAGAAAGAAAGACAAGAAAATTCCAAGGGAGAAGGCAGATTAATTACCCTTCTGTAAATACAAATAAGTAGAAATAGTTCAGAATCAAATATTCTAAAAGGGGAAATTAAAATAGGAAGAAAACTGGGAAAACATATTATTAAAACTTACTTGAAGAAAATTCAGAAACTACCTCCCTTGTTCCCACCAAAAAGGGGAAAACATCTTAGGTAGTTTATCCCATTCCTCAAATTAAAAAGAATGGATGTATGTAGGATGAAGTTTAATCATATAGGTATATAAGTAAGTAGGACCAAGCAACCACACATCCCACATTATTAGGGAAATTGGTTAACATACATATCAAATCACTAAGTTTTGGAAAAATCATGACAAACTTGGGAGTTACCAGAATATTGGGAAATAAAGCAAATAAAGTATGGATCTTCAAATGAGAATTTCTAATAAAATTATAGTATAAAATCTTAAAATTGGAAGGGGTTTTGGACAAAGTCTTTTAAAATTCCAGAATAGTGGTGACTAAATTAATTCCACCCAGGATCTTTTTGGCATTTTACTACATTCCATTAACAAATAATTACATTATTTTGGAATTTGATTAAATTTATATATTTGATGTCTCCTCCACATGCAGAGTTTCTCTGATATATTTTATTTTGCATTAAAATTTCTCTGGGACTTCATGTTACCCTTGATTTCCTTCAATTTCCTGGCCTTTCCAAGATCCTCCTACTCTATTTTGAGGCAGTTGATATTAATAGCACAAAAAAAACAGTAACTGCTATGATGAAATACTCTTACATTTAGTAGGCAGTAAGGCTAGCAAGTACGAGGAAGCAGCAGTCTTGGGCTGGTGTGCTGAGGATGGAGTCTCCCAGGGTCCTACTCATAGTGCAGTATTGGGACACAAACCTAAGAACTATATATTATAGCACATTTCCATTGCATCCTACACCAATGTCTGACATCCTCTCCATTGATTCTTTCTATTCATCCACAAATACATTTTGATCTAAGAATCCACAGTCTACTAAAAGAGATATAAAGGAGTCCATCCTATGAGTCAGTTAAGAAATGATTCTGAAAAGTTCTTAAGTTATTGCTAAGCTCTAAAGACATAAAGTTAATTAAAAACTTATTTCCTGAACTCAGGAATTCATAACATCTAGAAATTTGGGAATCTAAGAGGTAGCAATAGGATGCCATGCATTCTGATAAAAAGTAGTGATGGTCATTGATTGTACATTTTGGATGAACTGTATGCTTTAATATGTACAAATAAAATTGACTCGTTAAAAATAAGTAGTGATGGGGCTAATTCAGAAATGCAGATGATTATTTAATTAGGGGGATGAGTAGGGAGAGAGCAGAAGACAAGACAAGCTAAAGAAAGGGAAAAGTAAGTATCTCCCTTTTTGTATCATGAGAAAGAAGTACTTCCAAAAGAATGCCAGTTTTGGGACAGAGAACAACAAAATTCTCTGCCAGAAATGTGAATGATCCCTTCCTGAATTCCTGCTTCATTCCTCAACCAAGGTTTGATTAAAATAACTTCTGTTGAGCATCTATTACAAGGCATTGTGATGCATAAGTGAATAGGAATTTGGGTGCAGCCCTCAAGTAGAGAGTTCAGATTTTTCTTGAAGAAAGGATCAGGTATACAAAGAATTACCCAGCAATGAAATGAAAGCTCTACCAAAACAAAATTAAATGTAAATATTTTCTAAAGATTCTGAAGATTCTTAAATTCAACTCAGACCTCAAAGACTTCCTAATAAAAGAGATCCAGGTAAACAGATTATAGTTTTAACCCACACAAGTAAAGATAAGAAAAACAGCAGAAGCAGATACATAAAAAATCTCAGATGTTAGATCAAATGTTTGATAAATTTAAAAATAAAAGGGACTTGTAAATATGAATAAGGAAAGATTATTTTTTAA
The DNA here is from genome assembly GCF_030445035.2 of Dasypus novemcinctus. Taxonomy (NCBI): domain Eukaryota; kingdom Metazoa; phylum Chordata; class Mammalia; order Cingulata; family Dasypodidae; genus Dasypus; species Dasypus novemcinctus. The sequence goes on from NC_080687.1 coordinate 31,859,229, forward strand.
AAACTAATTTGAAAAAGAACTAGCTGTTTCTCACAATTAAAAATAATGAATTTTAAAAAAACTGAAACACAATAGTCGATATAAAAAGCAAACTGAACATACTTGAAATGAAAATTAGAAACCTAGCAAATACATCCTTTTAATTGCCTGATCATTTCCTGAGAGAGATGTGCCAACAATCTCACTAAAAACCAAAAAAAAAAAAAAACATTAACTCTGTATCAAACAGTTGCTAAGAACATTACAAATATATCCTCTTTAATCAACACATTGACCCTATGGGGTGAGTGCAAACATGGAAACATGAGGTCTATACTGGGGGTCAGCAAGTGAGAGCCTAAGAGACAAAACTATTAGGTACAGGAACCAAGATGTGTAGCTCCAAGTTTGCCTAACTCTTAACATAGGTTAACAGAGATACTATGTTCTACTCTATGTTCAGTCCTTGACCTTCGTAAATCAAATATCCTCTCTACATTGTAATTTTCTGATTTGCAAAGTCAAAGATTACTATGATAATTTTAAAAATGGAAGTTTGAAATAATACAAATTATTTCATTAGCACATAACTAAAACAATCCTTAAGATAAACTCCATTCATCTCCGTTATAACCAAGACTTTTCTAGAACACAACTTTGTCACTTCCAGAGTCCACTGTCCTGTTGTTACATGTTCTTATGCACATGTAACCTAACAGCAAATATTCTAAAATCCTTCCATTCCCTCTTAGGAAGAGGAACTGCAAACTCAATACCGCTTTCCAAAAGTTTTACTAATACACACACACACACCATGGACCCAAATACTAATAATGCACTAAAATGTGACATGCCTTAAAATTCTATAAGAAAAGATGAGAAGAGGTAAATGAGTTCAACTAAATATTGAGTAGTGCTCTACACATTACTACTATTTCTCCCCTGAATAAAGAGGTATAAAAAGGACAGTGTTTAGGGTTTACATAATATCCCAAGAATCAAGTCAGCCAACCTTTGAGATGGATCCTAAAGCATATAAGTATGCGTCTATGTACTTATGTATATGTGCTTGTGCATAAAATTTTCTCTTTTTTTACCTACCAGTTTCTCCAGCTGTTTTATTCTTCCCATGTGGCTTATATAGAACATAAGAATATCCTTTCACATGAAAGTGGTCATTAATTTGTCTAAACCATCTGAAAATAAGAAGAAGATTTGCTTATACCAATAGTTCTATAACAAAGATGACACTATTCCAATTCTTGAGAAATTTAAGCATATTTCAAGTTTGGCATGTCTACTAGAGGTTGGGGCCCAGCAGCTAAATACACAGTTTATTATGAAACACACATCTACAGTATTAGTATTTTTCAGAACTAGAAACAAGGTATCACCTCTAAGTGGGGGCTTCATACCTCATAAGTGTTGTATTTCCAGTGAAAGGGCCAAATCTAATATCTTCAAATGGGGGTTGAAAGCCCAAAATATGTAAAGCTTCTTCTTGGGTAATAGGTGGAAGACTACAAAAGAAACATCACCTTTCATTTTACAATTTCAATCATACATAAATATAACTGTCTCGATGTTAATGTCTGTGTGATTTGCAAATAATTTCAGTAATATTTTAAGTTAATTTTTATTTTATAAAAAATAATACATGCATATAATTTAGCTTAAAAGCTTAAAACAGAATATAGTGGTATTTTCTCATTCATATAATTATTCCTAACATGACATTATAGAAAACACAGATCAAATTACTTTTAAATTTGGAATTTGGGGATATCAATAAATTGACATACTTACTTTCCAGCTCCCATTGTGCTATATAAGAAATTCCAACAAGAAACTAATGAGGAGATACCACAAGATGTCTTATACTGTGGTCGGCTTATGCAGTACCTGAGAAAACAAAAGATTGTCTTCTTCATTTGAACAAACAGAAAATAGGCATAATAGAAATATACCCTTAAAATATTTTTATACTTATGAAGCACCAATCATAAGTGCATAACAATAAATCATGTATTTTTAAGAAGTAACTTAGTAAGACCAAGTTCTAAAATGAATGTAATCCAAACTATGGAAAAAAAATTGGTATGTAAATTTAGACACAAATTCTTAATATGTTGATGTAAACTTGTTGAACTGCACACATGATTATCTGCAACTTCAAACATAAGAAAAAACAAAAATCACTGCCCATATACCAACTTTTCAGAGAGATTCTTCAACTCATACCAAAAAGCTCATTTTTTACCTACTGTGTGTCCATCTAAAACCCTTGAGTAAGATGCCGTGACGCAGTAGCTTCATTGTCACAGAGGATTTTAAATCCTTTCATGGCACAATTTAGTTGCTCTAAGTAATGTAGATAATTTTTCAAATGGCTCTGTATCAGCAGAAGTGAAAAAAAGTGTAAAAAAAGATTATATAATATTAAGGAACAAATAAGGCTGGTTTTCAAATGATCTTTCCTTAAGTGCTTTCTAAGGACTATGCTAATAAGTGGTCAAAATGGAAAGGAGAAACAAGGTCTATCACCACTAAGCAGTCTTACTTAAAAAGTTAAATATAAAAAGAAAAATTACATATATTTATGTTTGTATATGTAATATAATGTGCATATTGACACATAACACTGATCAGCAATGACCCTTGTGTCTACAGACTGAACTAGGACCTTTAAGACTGAGAGCAAAATACAATAATGACCACTTAACGTAAGATATTAATTGTCATCTAGGAAACCTACAAACCAGTTAAGAGCCACAAAAGATATATCAGTAGCACAATTATGATTTTGTGTACACTTATTTGCAAGGCTGTTTAAATAAGAATTTCTACCCACAAAAATGATCCTAGCTTTAGAAAGTCATTGAATTATACAGCTCTCCTATTTCACACAAAGAAGCTAACTTTCCTAAGTGCTCATATATTTTTAGATCTAGTGAACATTCTGTTCTGTAACCAGAATTCTCCAAAAATGGATTTAGTGCGCACCATTAAATGTTTTCCATGGCTTTTACATTCCTGATTTTCTTTTCAGTATCTTGGTTGGTTTAAGATCCTTATTTATCATTAGGAGCCCAAGGTTGCTGTAGTCCCTGAATTCTTGCATGTCTACCTGCCTGTGGCTTTTACACTTGAATGACAATATGCATATATAATCCTTGGGTTACTGTTTCTCTCCCTGAGAAAACTAACTCATCTGGAGCCTGGCTGCTAGTGCTGCCATGGTGAAGACTGAGACCAAAGAGATATTTTCGAGTTGCACAATTTGTTTTTCCACCTGTACACCCCTAAGTCTTAATTTATGTTTGAAGTTCGGTAACGTCTACCAGACCAGACCTTGGTGCTGATCAGTCTGTATCATTTTCTCTTCCTGGGACATCATTTGCCCTTTCAATCTGCATCCTCCACCCTTTCCTTATTTCGGAAACATTTCTTTCAGTTGTATCTTTAAATATCTTTAAATATTAATATATATATATTATAATACATAACATTATTCTTCCTCGGGAATAGCATTTATTCATATTTGGACCCTTTGCCTGTTATCTATATAAATATTTCTATAACCATTTTCATAACTTTGTTCTTTTGCACATGGGCTTTGTGTGACTTTCTCACACCTGCCTACCATAGACTCGATTATGATTTTTGCTGTGGTAATTTTTACCCCTTGCTTCTAACATGGTTTTCACCTCTAATGTTTTTCTTTTTCTCCTGCCATTTCTTTCCAAGGGTGTGTCAACAATATCTCCCCTTCTGTTATCATATTTCTATCAGCTCATTTTTAGAAATTGTTTAAACTGTAAGTTTTTTGATACCATAAAGTATTTTGTCTGAATTTTTACTTTATTTCCTTGAGTAACTCCTTCTACGATGTATGAGCCTTTTGCAGATGCCCCCTTTTTGGTTTTGTTTGCAGTTTTTATACAAGTTAGTGAGCTGCTGCTCTCATTCTGATTATTACTCATCTTCGAAAAAGAGCTGACTAGTTTGGAAAGTAGCCCTAAAAATGAGAGGTGGGAGAGCCTGACTTTTGGTGTCAGGTTTGCTTTTTTCAACACGTCATCATCAAAGCTGTCATTTTCCCTCAGTTTTCAGCATTCAAGAAGGTAGCAGTGTTCTCACACCTCAAAATGCAGGCAGTCCCGTGTTCCACTCTAGCAGTCACCACCTCTCCCCCACCCCAACTCGCTAGAGGCAGTGTCCTTGGCTGAGAATTCAGTATGGGGTCTAAGATAAGGGAACAGCAGTCAGCATAGAATTCTTTCTGCATTTCTGCAGTGCTCTCCTGGATCTCCAAAAAAAGAACTCCCCTGCTTCTCCCCTGACATGACATGATCACACTCCAGGGCCTTTCAGGGCTGTGACAGGTAGTACTTTCAAGGAAATCTGATTGTATGAGGCTGCGATGATCTGTGCTTCTTAGTGTTCTTCTTCTCTTGCTCCAGGATTCACAGACTGGTAAGCATTCTTTAGAGCAGGGGTTCTGAACCTTTTTGGTTCCACGGACACCTTTGTCAGTTAAGTGAAAACCACAGGCACTTTACTAAGCCCACACTATATTGTATATTATTTAATAAATACATCACACCTGTACTGACACATCCCCACAAGAACAATGTTTTCTTGGAATTTCCATTCAAGGTCACTGACCCCTCGTTCAGAACCCCTGCTTTAGAGCCTATGTTTTGGGGATGTTGCAATTTCTTTGTTTCAATGAAGATGGAGTTTCCCATTTTTTTATTTTGTTGGTGCAAGGGGAAGGGTGGATGCTTTACTCTACCACATTATTTAAATCATTCCCTTCCATTTTAAATGCATCTTTACAAATCCTTGGGATCAATCCCATCAAAACTTATTTTTTCCTGCTGACATTTTACCTACTCTAGACTCATCGTGGCAACTAATTCATCAGAATTCTCTCAATTAATTTGTGAGAACCAGAGGACCCCCAGGAAACAAATAAGTAATTTACTTATGACCTTATTTAGGCAAACTCCCGCTTTAGCTGTTTAAATATGAGTATTAATTTCAACCTAAGAGATCTTTGTGGCTAGGTGGCTATTAAAGACCCTCTAATCATATACTGTATGGCTCGTCCTAATGGAACACATTTGATCCATTTTTTTTTTTTCTCCTGTGAACATTTTTGCCAGAGTTCAATCTTTGGGATTATTGTACAGTGTTTTATATGTTATAAAAATTGTCTTTACATATACTTAAAAAGAGAGTATTACATACATATATTTTTAAATTATTGTTTGACCTTAAAGCATAAAACAAATAAACAAGCAAACAAACAAACAAAAAATGAGAGGAGTTTCCCTTAAAACCTCATACAAAAGAGTTAAAATAAAAACTCTCAAATCAGAGATTAGTAATATTTAAAAAGCTACCATAAATTGGGCATTTTTCTTTAGAATACAAACTGTATATTAGGGTAACCAACAAAAATAAGTGAAAGCTCTTTTTATCAGAAAAATGCCAAATAATGAAGGTAGAAGGAATGATATAATTTTGAAATATCACCATTTTACAAGGATTCAGGCAAGGATCATCAATGAATTTGTACCTAAAATAATTAAGTGCAAAGTTGATGGGGAAAAGTATATTAGCAAGATGCTATTCTGTCATCCCGTGGATTACTTGATGGCACCAAAGGGGAAAAAAATAACTTTATAGGGTGGGATAGGGCTATCTCTCGCTGCCTTAATCCAGTAGTCACTTTAGAATCCCTAATACTGAGTAACCAGACATTATGTGTCTCCTGCTGTGAAGCAATATGCAGTACACAGCACCACTTAAGCAGTATTCTTGCCTAAAATGTTTAACCAGAATCTAATCAAGCCTTTATATCTTCCAGTTTACAGGAAATACTGAGGTCAGATAAGTAAATTCGATTTTAAAAAAGGCGAAAAATCAGACAAAATTAAGAAAGGTCTCTTCAAAAAGTCAATCTCCTGAAAAGCCAGAACAAAGCAAAACAAACAAATAAAAAACTCAAAGTGACAAGGGGCTGCTCTAGATTAAAAAAGACTCATGGGGGCACAGATGTAGCTCAGTGGTTCAGCACCTGCCTCCCATGTACGAGATCCCAGGTTCATTCCCTGGTTCTTTCTTTGAAAAAAAGAAAGCAAGAAAGAAAAAGACTCATGGGTTCATGGTTAGGTCTAGCCTTAAACAACTACATGTGAATATATTTTTAGGACAATCTGGGAAATAAGAATTAAGCTCGTGAATTAAACATTAAGGAGATCTTATATAATTTTGTTAGGTCTGACAGTGGTATGATGGATAAGTCTGTTTTTAGAGATGCATACTTAAGCAACTGAGTAAATGTCATCTTTGTAACAGAGCTCTTTGGCAAATAAAAAGTAGGTAAATAAATACATTAAAATTTTAACAATTGTTAAATCTAGATAAGAGCTATGTGGACTTCTATAGATGATTCTTATTATCAGGAAAGCTGGGAAATGCTGGCATAACTCAATATTAATCTACTTCAAATGTCTGTTCTACACTTCAAATATTTAGAAATTCTTTTCAGAACTAAATAATTCTACAACTAAAATATAGGAATATAAAAAAACAAAATCATTACTAAAATATATACTACATATTTTTAAAATTCAAAAATAAAAAAAGTCATAAAAATACTACCATCGTCTGAGGTCTAATACTTTGCGCTGCTTAATATCGTCAAGAGGAGAATGCTGAGGATACTCCCTCTGATGTCTTCCTTTTTTATCTGAAGATTTTTTCTTGGAAATTTGTTTCTTTACACTGCCTAGAATACAAAAGTATTAAATAAGCAAACTGCTTAAGATGAAGTAAACTAATGCAACAATAAAATTGTGTATCAAACTTTTAAAAAGTGACTGACACTCATTCTAACAATGTTATTTGCAAATATATTTAAGTAATACAAGTATATTCAAGAATACTCCCCTACCTTAGAAAGACAGAGAATAGAAACAAACAATAAAAACAGCCTTCTTTCCTATCAGGTCTTATATTCTAATTCCAGAGGTAGTCACTTAGCTGGTAAAAGAATCATTAATGAAATTGATTAATTAGTACCTAGAAAATTAAATTACTAACAGTAAACTATTTAACTAGAACACTTTCCAGAAGATGAATCCTTTCAATAAAGAATAAAATCACATTAATGCAATTCTGCTAAGCAAGTAAAAGCACTGCCTCCAATATTGATGATGTGAGGTTTAAAAATATCTTTAGGCCTACAGAGACCACACGTACATTATTAAAATGCAACCTTAGCTCCAGGAACTAGAATGGAACACAGTCAGTCCCCTTTCTATGTGTGTCGTTACTTACGTAAGTATAAACCTCACACACACACACACATTCTCTAAAAGACAAACCATACTAACAGTGATTACCTGGAGGGAAGTAGAAATTTGAAATTGGACAAAGGAAAACAAGTGTATGAGTAAGACTTCAAAATCATTATTGTTCATACATTTATTTCTGAACCATGCTAATGGATTACCCAGTCAAAATTATGTAAATTCAACAATAAAATCGAAACCTCATTTCACTAAAATACTATTAATATTTCAGTTAGCTGTGATCAAATATTTTAATATCTTCCACACATATTCTACTTTAGATACAGTAATCAAATCTGTTATAAAAACTACCTAAAGACTAATATTTTATTTTTACAAGATGCTCTTAAATTTTATTTTTTGATTAATTTATTGAAGTATACCACTCATACATAAATATACATAAACAATAAAGGTATAATAATAGTTGTGAGCTTACAAAACAAACATATATAACATCATACAGGACTCTCATAACTCACCCTACCAATAATAGCTTGCATTGTTGTTTAACCTTGTTAACTAATGCTTAAAGAGCATTGTCAAAATATTACTACTAACCAAAGTATTTTCCCCCAACCAACCCTATTATTATCTTTTTTTTAAAGATTTATTTATTTCCCCTCCCCCCCCCGCCCCAGTTGTCTGTTCTCTGTGTCTATTTGCTGCATGTTCTTCTTTGTCTGCTTCTGTTAGCAGAACGTGAATCTGTGCATCATCTTGTTTTGTCAGCTCTCCGTGTGTGTGCGGCGCCATTCCTGGGCAGGCTGCACTTTCTTTTGCTGGGCAGCTCTCCTTACGGGGCGCACTGCTTGCACATGGGGCTCCCCTACGCGGGAACACCCCTGCGTGGCACAGCACTCCTTGTGCGCATCAGCACTGTGCATGGGCCAGCTCCACACAGGTCAAGGAGGCCCAGGGTTTGAACCGCGGACCTCCCACGTAGTAGACGGACGCCCTAACCACTGGGCCAAGTCTGATTTCCTTTATATCATTTATATATGAACATCCATAAACAATTAAGTGTATAGTAAAAGTTGTGAACTTCCTAAGTAAACATGCATAACATCACACAAGGGTCCCATACATCAACCCACCTCCAACAGCTTGCATTGTCATGTGACGTTTGTTACAAATTATGAAAGAATATTGTCAAAATATTTCTACTAATCATAGTCCTTATCTTACATTTGGTGTGTTTTTCCAACCACTCTATTATTATATTTTAAATATATTTTTTATGACAGAAGTTGTAAACTTATAAAACAATCATGCACATATGCAGAATTCCCACACAACACTCCTCCATCAACATACCACACTGTGGTGGAACATTTGCTACAGATGAGATAATATCATCCGATTGTTACCAAGTCCATAGTGTACATCTGGCTCACATTTTCCATACTGCCTCATTAGCAACACAATACATCTTTCACATAGATGCAATGCTAACCACAGTCCATAGGTCACTCCAGCTGTATTTTTTCCATGCTTCTCCACATTCCCAACACCCTGCAGTAGTGATGTACATTAGCTCTAGCTCACAAAGACCGCTCTTGCTTATGTACCATCAACCACAATTCTCATCGTCCTCTTGGTTTACTGTGCTATTCAGTAGATTATTCTCTAGCATTCTGAAATTGGCATTTACATGCCTAGACTACCATTTTCAGCCACATCCCCATTTGTAAACTAGATGTTACTCATTATGTGTTACCGTCCACACTATGCATTTCCACACTTTTACAGTAAAGCTAATTAAAACTTCTACGTACATTAAACATCGGTAGTCCACCTCAGTCCTCCTCTTACCTCCTTTAAGAATCCACCACCTTCCACCAGGTCTTGAAGATATTTCCAACAATTTCTTCTAGAAGCTTTATGGTTCTTGCTTTTATTTTTAGGTTTTTTATCCATTTTGAGTTCATTTTTGGATAAGGTGTGAGAAAGGGGTCCTCTTTGTTCTTTTGGTTATGAATATCCAATTCTTTCAGCACCATTTGTTGAATGCACTGTTCTTCCCAAGCTGTGTGCATTTGACAAGCTAATCAAAAATTACTTGCCCATACATGTGAGGGTCTGTTTCTGAACCATCAATTTGGTTCCATTGGTCTATGTGTCTGTCTTAATGCCAGTACCATGCTGTTTTTACCACTATAGCTAGGTAATATGATTTAAAGTCTAGAGATGAGGGTTCACTTTTACTTTTCATGATGTTTCTGGCTATTCAAAAATTTGATGATCATGTTTTCAATTTTTTTTTAATGCTGGTGGAGTTTTTATCAGGATTGCATTGAATCTTATATCCATTTGAGTAGAGCTGACATCTTAATGATATTTAGTCTTCCAATCATGAGCATGGAATATTCTTCCAGTTATTTAGGCCTTTTTTGATTTCTTTTAACACTGAGTTGCAGTTTTCTGAATACAAGTGCTTTACATTGTTGCCTAAGTTTATTCCTGACTATTTGAGTTTTATCTGTCAATTTTTATTTTCACCACTCTTTTGACACTTTTAGTTACTTTTATTGATAAAATCTTCATTTCTAGACTCTCTTCCAGGCCTCTGTCTCCTCTCTTTTCTTTTCAGGCTCTAGCATACCCTTTAGTATTTCCCGAAAATCTTGTCTCTTGCTTAAAAATTCTCTCAGTTTCTGTTTATCTGTGAATATTCTAATCTCATACTCATTTTTTAAAAACAGTCTTACTGGATATAAGATACTTGGTGAAAGTTTTTCTCTTGTAGTATCTTAAATATATCAGACCACTGTCTTCTTGCTTTCATGGCTTCTGGTGAGAAATTAGCACCTAATTTTATTGGGTATCCCTTATATGTTATGCATTGCTTTTCTCTCACTGTTCTCAGAATTCTCTCTTGGTCTTTGACATTTGACATTCTGATGAGTATGTGTCTTGGAGTTGGTCTATTTGGATTTTTTCAGATGGGAGTAGGTTGTGCTTCTTAGACACCGATATCTATGTCAATATGTTCAATAGGGTTGGGAAATTTTCTACCATTATTTCTTCAGATATTCCTTCCATCCCTTTTCCATTCTCTTCTCCTTCTTGGACACCCATGACACGTATGTTTGCATGCCTTTTGCTGTCATTTAGTTCCCTAAGACCTTGTTCAATTTTTTTCATTCTTTTCTTCATCTGTTCTTTTGTATGTTCACTTTCAGGGACCATTTCTTCAAACTCACCAATCCTTTCTTCTGCCTCCTCAAATGTGCTATTATGATTCCAATATTTGTTTTTAATTTCATTTATTGCACCTTTCATTCCCAGAAAATCTGCTATTTTTCTATGTATGCTTTCAAATTCTTCTGTGTGCTCATCCAGTGTCTTCTTAAATCCTTAATCTCTTTTGCCATTTCACTGAATTTATTAAGGAGATTTGTTTCAACATCTGTAGTTAGTTATCTCAAATCCTTTGTCATATGGAGGCTTATCTTGTTCCTTTAACTGTGCCATAGCTTCCTGTTTCTTGGTGTGGATTGTAATTTTTTGTTGGTGTCTTGACATCTGGATTACTAGAATATTTATTCTGGGTGCAGATTTTTTCTTTAGTTTAGGGCTTCCTGCCTTTTCTCCCTTGCTGGTTGTGCAGTAGGAGCCAAGGTTGTAATTAATGCTATAAGCTGTGGAGGCTCAAGCTGCCCTCATTGTGCCAGGGACCAATGAAGCATCTCCCAACTTTCTCCTTTGCCAGGGGTAGGGACAGAGTCACCTGTGTGGAATAATCCAAGTTGTGCAGGCCTAGACTGTAGTTACCCAGAGAGACTGATGAACCTTCACATCCTTTCTCCCCTGCCTGGGGCGGGGATGGAGCTGCAGGTGTGGGCAGCAATCTATGCAGTGCAGGTCCAAGATAACCACAGTTGCCCAGGTAGACTTCCGGTTTTCAGTCTGCGCCAGCCAAAGCAACCTGCAGTTACCTGGATAGCCTGGTGCAGGGACTGCCAGCCTTCTCCCTGCCAGGGGTGGGGTTGAAGCCCAGTCTGATCTGGGTGAAAGGCTGATCTGAGTAAAAGAAACTGCTTCCTACCATCACTGTGATTTTCAGTCAGCCCGGCTGCCCCTTAGTCTGGGGGTAGAGTCAAAATGGTGGCCACCGGCCTCTTTGGGGCTTTGGCTGATTCATGTCCCAGCTGTTCCCAGGGTTATATCTTAGCCAGCTGAGTCTAGCAATCAGTAGCCAAAATGAGCAGCCAATCGTCTCCTCCTCCCCTGGTTTTGGGAAATGGAGCTTCCAATTCCAGCCACAGAATAGCTTCTGGGGTGTCTCGTGCAGTAAGAATAGGATAATCAACAGCTTCCACAGCTTGGCCAGTAATTTCCCAGAGAGGCTGGTGCAAGTCCCCGCAGCTTCCTCCTTGCTGGAGGAGGCACTGGGACCTAGGCTAGAGCTGCAATCTGCCCTGGATGGAAAGAAGCCGGTCCCCACCAGCATTGTGATTTTCAGTTGGCCCATTTCCCCTCTTGCCAGGCACACAGTTAAGATGGCGGCTACTGGCCTCTTTCTGACTTGGACAGGCTCAAACTTCAGCTGTTCTCAGGATTATATTTTAGCCCACTGAATCTGTAGCTGATTCAGTAGCTGAATCTGGTGCCCAACCGTCTCTTCCTCCCCCGTTTTTAGGAAGGGGAGCTTTCAATTCCAGCTGCAGGACAGCTCCCGAGGTGGCTTATGCCTCCAGTGGAGGATGGGCACTGGCTACATGGCATGGAGTGCTCTACTTACAAGTCTCTGCAGATGGGCAGTCTCCTCCTTCCATTCCTTCAAGGATGTTGCAGGATGCTCTTCTGACCTCCTGGAGGCCCCAAACAGGTGCTTCAGCTAGTTCCAGATAGCTCTGGGTGTTTACTAAATGCCCTGTAGCAGGAGCTGACACTAGGAGCTCCTTATTCAGCCACTATCTTGCTGGTCTTAAATTTTAAAATATAGATTTTATATACCTATATCCCTAGAAAATAAAAGTGGAAAGATGTCTATTTTTCTCATTTAAGAATAGATGCTGTACAATGAAACCATTTGGCAGTCAAGAACTCAAGAACTATATAGTTACCCAGGGAATTTCAATAATTTTTGTAAAATGTTATAATACTGAAGACTATAAAATCAAGTCCTCCATGTTGTCATTCTTTTCAAGTCCTCACAGAGGACATGTGATTTTTCAGAGTTGAACCCTAGCAAAACATTCGTAAAATCTCAGCCTGCCAAATTTCCGTCATTGGTGAAATAAATCTTCGAGAGACAGAACACAGAAAACTACTTTCCACCATCTCTTGAGATGTTTCAGTGCCCAATAATGACTTAATTCCCTAAATAATTTTCCAAGTCACTTAAAATTTTATCGATTAGTAAGGCATCCTTTGTCCCGACCAAAATCTGTGATCTCAACAGCCCACAGAGCAGGCTATATTCCTATGCTCTCCTGCAAGATTTACATGACCTTGTCCTCTATTCTCTTCCAATTTACTCTTATGATGCCTCAGAATAAGCATATAAGTTCCAAGTGAACAGACTTCATAAAATCCCCATCGACTTGGGGGAGAAAGCTATGTCAAAGTGGAAGTTTTAGACTGGGGTAGGAATATTAAAAAGCAATACCTGACTTGCTTCCCCATGACATTAACTCCAGTAACCTGTTCCTATTGTCCCTTTTCATAAACCATATTCCTTCTTCCATTTCTTACCCTACCCACAACACAAACACATAGCCCCAATACCAAAGATATACAGCTGTCCACCACACTGGCATTTAAAGAAAGCAATGAGGATAACAGAGAAGTAGAAAACCACCATCTTTTTTACTGGAAAAACCACAGGAAAGAATGTGGGGCAACTACAGTCACTGGAAAATGAGATGGGCGATCCCAGAAAGGAAAAACCAGAAGGGGACACCCAAATTCTGTGTCTAAATTAGGCCTAAATCTAGGGCTGACCCCTGAGCTATGAATGGACTCCTAGCAGCATAGCTAAAGCTAAAAGAACGGAACTGAGATTTGAGCTGCCACCCAAGAGACAGAATTTGCATATTCAGTCCAAGTTAATTACCTGTTAAAACCAAAAATAAAAAATGTTTGGACTAATATACCTGAACCCACAGTCTCCATAACATAATATATCCAATATTTAGGATAGACTCCCAAATTATTAAACATGTGAGGAAATGGGAAAATAAACCACATTCTCAAGAAAAGAGATAATCAAGACTGACTCTGAGATGACCGAGATGCTGGAATTTGCAGATAAGAATTTTAAAGTAGGTATTAAAACTATGCTTTCTATAAGGTAGATAAAACACTCTTGTAACCGATGAAAAGACAGCAAATCACAGAAGAGAAACAGAAACTATAAAAAAATGAAAACCAAATGGAAATTTTAGAACTAAAATAATATATAAAATAAACAATTCACTGGATAGACTAAATAGCTGCTATCTCTAAGAGATGCTCTTTAAAGACATCTCTATGTCTTTATAGAGATGCTCTATAAAGACACAGCTACATAGAAAATAAATAGATAGAAAAAAGACATACCATGCAAATACTAATCAAAAGAGAGCTGCTAGAGTAATTAAACTAATATCAAAGCAGATTCAGAATAAGAAATACTTCCAGGGATAAAGAGGGGCATTTCATGACAGAAGAGTCAATTCATCAAGAAAGCATAAAAATCATAAAATGCATATACCTAATAACTGAACTTCAAATGACAGGAAAAAAAGTTTATTAAATGGGAAAAAAACAACTTCACAATCACAGTTGATTTTTAACACCCCCTTTTAAGTAACTGGTAAAACAAGACAAACATTTAAGTTAAGACAGAGATCTGAAAAATATCATCCATCTTGGCCTAATTAATATTGACAGAAGACTATACTCAACAACTGCAGAATGTACATTCTTTTCATGTGAACATGGTGCATTCTCCAACAGAGACCATATGTTGGGCTATAAAACAAGACCCAATACATTTAAAAGGACTGAAATCATCTGTTCTCTCTCCACAGCGGAATTGAAAATCAATTAAAACAATATTTTAAAACTCTACATACTTGGAAATTAAGCAGCATGCTTCTAAATAATGCATGTGTCGAAGAAAAAATCACAAGGGCAATTAGAAAATATCTCCAATTAAATGATAATAAAAATACATTGTATCAAAACCAGTGGCTGTTAGCTAAAGTAGTACTTAGAGAACAATTTAGGGCACTTAAATGCTTAGACAAGAAATGTCTCAAATCAGTCATCTAAGTTTCTACCTTAAGGAACTGGAAAATGAAGAACAAAGTAAGCCCAAAGTAAGTAGAAGGAAGGAAATAGAAATCAATGAAGTAGAAACAATTGAGAAGATTAACAAAGCCAGAAACCATTTAAAAAGATGAACAGAACAAATAAAGCCCTACTTAGACTGATCAAGGAAAAAAAAGAGAAATTACATTATCAGAATCAGGAAAGAGAGAGAGGTTATCACTAAAGACCCTAGAGATGTTAGAGGTTATGATAGGGGAATACTGCAAACAATTTTGTGCCAACAAACATGACAATATAGTTGAAATGGACAAACCAAAATCTGGCAGAATTAGTGGGTATAAAGACAACTCCTAGATGAACAGTACCCTCATAAATTGTGCAGTGCACAACCTACTCAGTTGTACATGGAAGCCTTGCTGGATGCTCAAACAAATTTAACAACCAAAAAGGTACAATGTTATATGGTAGAAAAGAAAACTAGATTTCTAATCAAGAAATACAACTCTTATGCCTACAAAATTATGAAAGAATAATACGTTATTCTAGCCATGTCATTAACCTTTTCTAAGCGACAGGATACTTATCTGTAATATATGAATTTAACAGCATTCTCAGATTTTCAAACCTTTCAAAATGCAAAGGTTATACCTAATGGGTTTCCAGTGGCAATACATTAATGAACTAAATATTCTATGTGTAGGGTTTAAGAAAAAAAAAACTGCAATGATACAAGATGACAGTAATGTTCCTTGTTCAGTATTATGAAAGAAAAGAAAAACATGTTCAATGGCAAGTTTAAAAAATATACATGATTTGTTTTCTTACTATTTTCAAATGTGAACTTCATGGCTTCTTCCTTACCT
This sequence comes from Dasypus novemcinctus, assembly GCF_030445035.2. Taxonomy (NCBI): domain Eukaryota; kingdom Metazoa; phylum Chordata; class Mammalia; order Cingulata; family Dasypodidae; genus Dasypus; species Dasypus novemcinctus. The sequence continues at coordinate 31,874,704 of NC_080687.1, forward strand.
GATTTGTTTTTCAAATTTGTGGTCACCACATCAAATTCAGACTTGTCAATTTCCCATGCAAGAGGTAGCTTTCCCAAGCTATTGGATAAATTTTCCAAACTATTTTCTTCATTATAGAGTATTTCTGATGTACTAGTTGGGATACCAATGTATCTTGATGAATTATTTCCAGCAGATAAAGAGGTACTATCAGGGAGGCAAGAAGAGCGTGTTGGGTTTGGAGTTTTATAGAATGAGGTTGCCTGGTTGAGAAAGGCATAGTCTGAACAGATGGCATAAATTTTTTCACGAGTATGAGTCACTGGGCAACTCCATGGATAATGGCCATCTCCTTTAGGACCCAAGGATGCTCCTGAGGCACTTGTGCAGAAAGATTTTATAGCCCCTTGCAAATTCTCTTCAGGAGATGTTCTCTCAGGTTTGTGCTCACCATCTCCACAATCATTTGTCCTTTCTGTTTCAGCTACGTTAGGCATTGAATGAAATTACAAAGTTTGTTAGGAGGAAGAAATTGCAACTCTTTGTTTCTTGGAAAACAACACTGACAACTGTTTACAGCATTCTACAAAAACTTGAGACCTGCAGAATGGGCTCCTAAGAAGAAAGGGAGGAGAAAGATCAATAATCCACCAGATACCACAAATAGCACTAAAAAGTCTTCAAATGTTATTCATATGCCTTTATTTAAAAGTACTCATTTCACAACTTCTGTATGCCTAGAGTCATACTGACCATTTGTCTCATTCTAAAAAACATCTTTATTTTAAATAAAATAACAGATTAGTTTAAAAGTATACAAGCATAAAAGATACATGGCAAATAATGGTCACAGATTTAAATAATCAAAAAATTAGAATTTAAAATTTCAAAATATCCATCAGTTGACCAAAAAAAAATAAACAGGTTCCAACCCAGGTTGTCAGTAACTTCTCATCCATCTCACAGGAAAACGGATTTCTTTTCACAAGAAAACAGAAAAATTTACATAGCAACTGAGGACATTCAAGGATGCTAAAGAGTTATACAGAAGGAAGTGCTTGGTGATTAAAATCATTACAGGAAACCTGGAAGACACCCTGACACAGGCGCCCTTGGAAAAAGAGGCTCCGTTTCACAGTGCTAGCGCACAAAAGCAGCACTTCCAGAAATTCAGCCTACCCTGTTTGACAGGTTGATTTTTACCAGTTAATATTTGGTTACTTAAAATTGGAAATAAAAATAACTTACATAGACTACAGAAAAACAGTTATATAAAAACCATCTAACAAATACTGAAATGAAAAAAACCTATGACTGAGGATACATGAAATAATGAACAGAGATGATTCCATTATCCTGAGACTGTGAGGAGAAAACTAGCAAAGCACTAAGATTTAGGAACTTAATGTAACTTAAGGAAACAGCGCTCCAGATTGGAGTGCTCTACAGATCCTAGATAAGGTTCAGTTTTCTTTACTTTTAAGGAACGTGTTCTATATAAAACCTTCAGGTGGTAAGTTTTTAAAAATGTGTGCAAAAATTATAGTTATCTGCAGAAGGGTGGTTTAGCAGAAGCTTCTTCAGTCACCAGCAGAGATGGAACCTCCAGTGGTTTCATTTTGCAAAGTTTCATTTTCTTTTTGGTAAAGAAATCTTAGAAGTAGGTATAGTGGGTCTCTAAACTTCTAGCTTTAATGCTTTCTCTTTCTTACTCATTTCTCCTCACTCTTTTCTTACAAAGCTCATGGTATAGTGGTTAAAGAGGCCAAAGGAAGCTCAGCACAGAACAAACTGATCTTTTTTCAGGATTCAGTTTCTCCAGTTTTTAGAAGATCACTGTTATTTTCACACCTTTCTCTAAAAGTCAGTGTGCTGCATAGAGGTATGTATGTATCTTTGGTGGTGGAGCTCTGTATATGGGTTGTGGGTAGGGTGAGCAATGAAAGGCAGCATATGTCAAGGATAAGGGGCAATGGACAAAGGTAACTGGAATTAGTCTGGCCCAGTGAGATAGAAATGGTCCAAGCACTGCCCTTTGGATAGTCCTATCTCAAGTTTTCCTTCATTTTTTGATATAGCCTCCTTCCTTAAATTGAGTAGAATTTTGCCTGTGGAACCAGCTCTCTGACAGTGTGGGTATTTTATGAGGTATTCTCATTTGGGACATACATAGTATATTCTGATCAAAAACACAGACCAAAGAAAATTACTGCACTTGAGCACAAAAGTTAGGGCTAAGCTTCATGGAAGCTAAAGACAAGAAAGAACCTGATTTGTTTTGTAAGGTTTTTTGTTCGTTTATCAATATCCGTCACTGAGCAAGAATGGTCTCCTTGGTGTGTGATCATCACATAATAATGTATTTTATATAGATTGTCAAGAAGTCAATGGTAAACTTAAAGTGATAAGTATCAAAACTTTCTCATTTGAATAATTTTTGATGGAAACTTCTGTTTGAAAGTATAATATTTACAGACTTCATAAGTAAAACATATTAGAGAAAAAAATTGCAAAATACAAAAAACTATAAAGGAAATCAAAATCATGTGAAACCAGAATACTCAAACATGGCTATTTTTCCATATTGTATATCTGATTAATAACTGTTCTTCCCACTACAATGTAAGCTCCAAGAGGTCAAGAACCAAGTATTTATTACTGTGTTCATGGTACATTGCTCAGGACCCTGCCTACTGCAGGTCGGGTCTGAGTGACTATTGTACACCCAGATTGGAAAATTTGTGTAAGTTTCACACAAAAAAAATATTTATATTTAAGGTGCCTAAATCATCCCTTTCCAGACATTACTGCAAGCACTGGAATTAGGAGTCGGGGTTAGAGAGAGGTTAGAAGTGCCTGTATGAATCAAGTATTGGAGATTCAACCAAGCTGCCTCCTCTGCTCCTCCCTGGTTCTCACTTGTAAGAATTGGATTTCCTAATGCAGGTAAGTGAGCCCATGCTATATTAAGACTTAGTGATAAGAAGCAGTTGTAGCTCAGTGACTGAGTGCCTGCTTCCCAGGAATGAGTTCTAGGGTTCAATTCCCAATACCTCCTAAAAAAAAAAAAAAAACAAACTTATTGATAAGAATTATTAAAGAACCTAACTGCTCAATTTAATGATTTATTCATAAAATCATGCCACAAGCAATAGAAGTATTTTTACTTCTCTGTGCAAAGCAAAATTTTATGAAGTGGCAAGACTTAAATGCATCAACATGAGTAACAATTTAAAGTCCCTGGACCGAACTGTTCTGTAAAATAACCGTTCCATTTCTAAAGTCAATAATCATTGCCTAGGGCATATATTTTAAATCCAGATTTGTGACGATCAAGTTTGCTTACAAAGTAATCATTTCTCATCAGTAATGCCTTCCACATACCACAATCATTATTATTTACATCCTGTACAGAAGGCACAGGACAGTTAAGTGATTTACTAAGGGTCGAATATTCACCGGACAGCGAGATCAGGAGAGGCCCCAAGAACCCATCCATCTTTTCCCGGTCCTCTCCCAACGCTGGCCACCCCACCGGTGCAAAGGCCCCTTCTCACAGAAAGACCTAAGACCCCTACCCGAGAGCAGAGGCCGCCTGCCCACGAAAGGATACCGGGGTTCCTCCCATGCACGGTCCCAGGATCGAGCCCAGGCTCGGAGATGGCCGGAAGAGTTCCGCACCGGCCCACCTCTGCAAAACTCGCGGCCGGACTGGGCTAGGAGGCCAAGGCAGGACGCAGGCGAGAGTCGACGCACGCGGGTCCCAGCCGCTCGGAACTGTGAGCGCCGAGGCGGCGCCCCCCCCCCCCGCGCCCCACTCGCGCGGCCGCCCCCCGCCCCGCGCGACCCCTCAAGGGCGAGCTGTCCGGCCCGGCCACCTGGCCCAGCGGCGCCTGCGCCCCACTTCTCGAGAGGCGGGCGACCTCCCCTGCAGCGGCGCAGCGGGCGGCGCGGGCCCTCACCAACACAGAAGCCGAGGCCTGCGTCCCTCTCTCCTCCCCTCGCTCCATCCCACCCCGGCGGGAAGATGGAGTTCGCGGCGGAGGGCGGAGCGGGGAGGTCCCGGGGCAGGACCCGACTGCCTTACGCTCCCGAGTGGTCTAGGTGCCCGGGCGAGTGTGGCCAGGGTAGTCACTGCACGAGGGCCAAGAGAAATTCAGCTGTTTAATGAACGATGTGATATCACTAATAATGATAACTGCAAAAAAATAAACAAAGCCCTGCCTTGGCTTCCGACCAGGCCCGCTTTGGATCACGCAGTCACACGAGCCGGTCTTGGGCTTTCGGGACAGCAGTCAAGGTCGAGAGAGAGAGGAGTGAAGAGGAGGCTTCAGGCCAGATTCCAGAGCTAACCGTGAAGTGCTTGGTGGGCCGCCCTCCTCTCGACCCCTCCTAGTGTGCCCCTCGTGCGGGAGTGCAGGCGCCAAGGGACGGCCACTGCGCTCTTGCCAGAGCCCCTGCCGGGTCTGGCATAAGGATTCCCCTGTATTCACGGGATTGACAGGGGCACCTCCAAATGGAGCTTTGTTCACAGGAGGACTCGTCCCTTCCCTTCCCAGCGCTTCCTTTCCACCCTTGAGGCTCACGCTCGGAAGATCTAAAGACGGCCTTTCACCCTATTTCTTTCTCCGGAAGAAAGGAACGGAAGCACTGGTCTTCCATTGGAACTGACACATGGCTCCGAGAAGGGAGGGCTCGCGGTGCCTACTCCAGGCCAGCGGGATCAGGCCCGGCGGCGGCGTCCAGAGGTTGCCCTGCGAAGATTCCCGCGCGCCGGGCGCGCCAGCAGCCGGCCGCGATCTCGGACCTTGCCCATAGCCCGGGGGTACCTCTGGCCTACACGGCGTGGTGGGGGTCGGGGGGGTGGGCGGGTAGTCGCTGCGGCCACGTCGGAGCCCGGTCCCGGGACACCAGCTCGCGGCCTGCGCGCCCACTCTGCCCGCGACGCGCGTCCTCGGTTACCCTGAGGCTGCAGTCTCCCGTTCCATTCCAGCGAGCAGGAAAAGTGCCCCGGCCGGCCGTGCGCAGCCATCAGACCTCAGAGGTCCTTTACAAAACCTTTCTTTCATCATGTTTTATACCTGCCCGCTGCATGTGCGGAGGATATGGTGACCAAAAGCAGCAGCAGCAGCAGCTTAGCTGTGTCTCCAGATCTGCGTGTCCCACGATTGAGCATCTGTAGTATTTATCTGTCCCCCGAAACCGGTGTTTGAAAAGTCAATAAATCAGTGAGAGATGGGTAAAACCTGGCAGGATTTCCGCTAGTTCAGTCCGGAACTACATATCCCAAGAAGCCCGCAGGGCTCGGGACGCGTGTCCACTCCTCCATCCACTTGGAGACCGCCTTACTAAGCCTAGTCCCGACGGCTCGAGCCAATCCCCGTGGCTTTCACCTTGGGCTGGAACCTGAGGCGGATTCGCCCCCAAAAGATGCTCCGGTTGCAGAAGTAGCAGAAGTTTATCCTTGTCCCAAGAAAGAGGAGCAGCGTAGTTCTGGCCCGTTTCAGCAGAACAACTGGCATCCTTAACCTGAACATGCCGGCCCTGTGGCTGTGGTTTTCCTGAAGGAAAGCAGGGATCCGCACGCCTTGCTTTGCGCCGTAAGTGACACCTTTTGACCGTGTTTGCCGCTGTGATTGGCATACGTGCCACCGCCGAAGCTGTGGCTGATCCTTTCTACACCTCACACTTCCTTATTTACCCGTGGATCATTTTGAGAGTTCGTCTTGTAAATGTTTAGCATTGTGCTGCTTTACTGCTTCTTTCTGGGAACAATTCCTGTTGCATCTGCGGAGACCGGGGGCGAGAAGCCACTGAGCCCGGAGAAGAGCGAAATATGGGGACCTGGACTAAAAGCAGATGTCGTTCTTCCCGCCCGCTATTTCTATATTCAGGCGGTGGATACATCAGGAAATAAGTAAGTTGAGAAACGACTCCCTCACTGTTTTTGTATTGCAGATTAAAAGTCGCTATTTCTCCCTTCAAGTTCTATCTGCCAAAGACTCGTTTCTCCCCAGCAATATCTCGGTGCTGTCCATATCTGGTTGTGCCAGCAGCCCCTTCCCGATCAAAATTTCTCTGAAGCTTTAGAAAAAATTCAGAATTGGCTTTTCTCCTAGCTGTTTTGATAGAGAACCCCGCGTTATCAGGGGAAGGCAAAGCCCCTCCACTTTTGCTATTTCTAACCCCCCCCCCCCCATAAAATAAGCTATTATAAGGGATTTAAACCTAATTGTCAGAGTCCAGGTTGGCGTCCTCTTTTTCTGACTCTGCGCTCTGTTTTCAGGTAGACATCTGCAAGTAAGCATGTTTTGAAACTCAAAAAGAGAAAGGAAGCTATGTTTGAAACTTTAGAGTTTAGAGGGAAAGTAGCAAAGTATGAATCTCCTCTGTGTAACAAATCTTTATTAAACTTCTAAGGAATTCAATACCTTATGAGTATATGAGTATACGTAAAATGTACTTTTATGTCACATACTTCTGAAATGATTGGTTTTTTTAATTGGTGGATGTTGACCATATATATCTTGTAGAAAACAAAGAAAAGAAAAACCAGTTTGTAAGTTTTGTCACTTAGCTATAAATAGCACAATTTGGGAAGCCAAACAGCTCTTAACAGCAAGAGCTTCTCTCCAAAAAACTTTTATACAGTGTCACTAGGATGATAAACGACCCACTTTGCTTTTGCCCATGGCTGAGCATGATTTATAATACTGACTTTTTAAAGAATCATTAGAAGTTTTTCTCCTCTTTCTTTCAGGCTTAATTAATTCACTTTATTTTTAAGCAGGGGCTGGGTCCTCTGCACTGAGATCCTGGTGTGGGTCTTTACAAGATTGTCAGTGAATTCATGACCAGGAAACTTGGCAAACACAGTAAACCTCTCTTTCCAGATGTTGAGGGTGGCATAGCTATAGATCTTGGCTATGACATTGAATGGTCTTGGCAAGGTTGTCCAGTGTGACAGTTTGGAGCTATGTACCCCTGAAAAACATGTTCTTAAACTTGACCTGTTCCTGTGGCTGTGAACCCTGTGTAAGTGGGACCTTTTGATGAAATTCTTCATTTAAGGTGTGGCTCAACTTAATCAGAATGGTTCTTAATCCTGTGCGTAGAGGCCTTTAGAAGCAGAATGAAATTCAGACAGATAGAAAACCAGGAGAAGCAAAAAGCTGAAGGTAAACAGAGCATGGAAGAGAGGCCCCCATGTGCAAGACTGTGTGACAGAGGAGCCAAGGACCAAAGACAGCTGGCAGCCAGCCCCAGAATGCCAGTCTTCAGGAAGAAAGCATTGCCTTGATGAGGCCTTGATTTGAACTTCTTCTAGTCTGAAAACTGTGAGCCAATAAATTTCCATTGTTTAAGCGACCCATTGCATGGTATTTGCTTTACCATTTGCTTTAGCAGCCAAGGAAAGTAAAACACCCAGAGTGGCCACACAACCCTGGGCCAAGGTGTAGCAGTGGTCAATACTAGCCAGCAGCCACTGCCTCTGGGGACAGGTTGAGGTACACCAACACAGAGCCACAGCGTCCATCACCTTGCAAGGGACAATTTGAGGTTGTTGTTCCCCCAGTATCGCTGCCACAAAGGGATGATGGTGAGCTTGGCCAAGATGATGGTACCAGGCATGGCAGTGACTACCTCCAAGGTGCACTTCACACCCAAACTGATATGGCCATTGTAGTCCCTGATGGCAACAAAGGCCTTGAACCTATTCTGCTGACCAACCTGGGTCTGCTTTAGCACAGGCATAATTTTCAAAACCTTGTCCTTGAGAGATCCAGGAAAAAGTCAATGATTGCAGACTCCTTGATGGGCAGAGAAAAGAAACAGATTCCCTCCAGGGACTTGATCTCCATGTCCTTTATCAGGTGACCCAGCTTGATGACAAGGAGCCAATCCTTGTCATCATCCTGGACTCCCTGAGCTCCCTGACCTCGGTCTGGGAACCTCCTGCCAAAATCTCCAGGGAAGACACCACAGCCTCCCATTCTAGGGCACCCAGGGTTTTCTCAAAGAAGTAAATAATTATCTTCCCTTCGATCATGAATTTTCAGATGTGATAGGCATAATATAAACAGAGATTGATAAGAATATTTCTATATATGTAATCATATGCATGTTATGCATGCTATAATATAAATATTCATAAGTTATATGAATAATACAGTGCCTAATGTCTATGTTTACATATGTAAGTAGTTGAACCCTTGTGATTTTCTAATGAAACTTTTATGTTATCTTGACCATCATCATCATCTTTTATTTTTTAATCTTTACGAACCGTTATATTCATTGCGGTACTAGAAACATAAGAGAGAAGATTAAAGTATGTGGTAGGGAAAGAATGCAGAGGAGAATAGTAACTTCATATATTGGAGAGCATAATCTTTGATAGTTTGTCCTTTACATCTGATCGTTCTTCTCAACACAGATTCACGTCTTCTCCAGGAGAAAAGGTGTTCCAGGTTAAAATCTCAGCACCAGATGAGCAATTTACTAGAGTTGGAGTCCAGGTTTTAGATCGAAAGGATGGATCCTTCATAGTAAGATACAGGATGTATGCAAGCTACAAAAATTTGAAGATAGAAGTTAAATTCCAACATCAACATGTGGCCAAATCCCCATATATTTTAAAAGGTAATTTGGAACATAATTTTAAAACAGTGTTTGAATACAATAATAAATATTATTCCATCAACAAACATAATTTAGAATGGTATTTTCTCATTGAAAAAAAAAACTGGGAGTTTCTTACTTGAAAACTAAACTGAATCCTGCTTGAAAAGAGGAATCCTACTGGAAGAGAGGAATTCAAGATTGGAACAGATTGGAGAGCAGATGTAGCTCAAGTGATTGAGCACCTGCTTCCCACATCTGAGGACCTGGGTCCATTCTCCAGGGCCTCCTGAAAAAATAAGATTGAAACACAAATTATAATTAGCTACAATGGATAAAACATACTAATAGAGAATATGTTCCCTATTCAAAAAAAACAGCAAGATATCCAGACTTTCTTTACTGGAGGTTTGTGACTTGAGTAACCAATAAGAATTACTGAAATTTGGCAGATCACTTCTGGAAGAGAGAGGACTTGAAGCCAAGTAGCAGGAAAGTTGACTGTTGTTATAGGCCTTTATTTCAATGCCATTTTTCCAGATATATTTTCTGATGTTTTCTTATGTAGGATGAGAATACTGCTTTGTTACCAAGAGCCATATCCTCCCCTCTCAGAGGAGAGAGCACTCCAAGACAGTGTAAAAGCAGTGTATAGAGGAAGGCATGAATCTTCTTGATCCCTCCCAAGAGAAAGAGACATTTTTTGAAGTTTCTAGGTTCCTTTTTTTCTACCAGTACCACATGGCACAGTACAAACTATGAAACCTTTAAAAGATATTCCATTAGTAACTACTTCCTGGGTAAAGGGGGACTCTGAGAATTATCAAAAGGATTAACAGAAGAATCTCAATTCAGATGCCGTCATATTAGTTCTATTTCTATACACATATACCATAATGAATTCATTATAACAATAATGAAATGGAATGCTTTGAGGTTTACCTTTGCTTCTTTATAATTCTTTTTTTAAAAATACCAAGCATAGTAGAGGTTCTTTGCTTATTTTTGTTGTTATTGATGATGATTTACCCTATACAGAATAGTACTTTAGAAGAAACTTTTTAAAATGTATTTATATGATAGATCATTAAAGTATTAATTTCATATCATTTTTGTCTTTCATTGAAACAGGTCTATTCCTCTGATATCCTTTGACTCATGCTTGGTTATTCTTAAGTACATAGTATATTTGAAAGACGATTAAACTATACTATATTAAACTATATATATATATGTTATATATATTTTAAACTATACTATCCACAGAAATTAGTACACGTTGGCTTTCTTTTGAACTCATGAAAAGTGGGCCCAATTATAAAAATATCACAGAACTTCACTGTGAAGAGCTGTCAAAATAGAGGAATAAGTTATTAGCACTGACCCAATATAATAAAAATCTATTTCTTTTAAATTTCGTTTTTTAGTCAAAATGCCCTTCCTACTAAATTAGACAAAATTTGTGATCTTTTATATTATAGATCTTTGTTATATGTTTCAAATGCTGAGTGAAATTATTTTTACACTTCATTAATTTATGTAATTAGGGCCTGTTTACCATGAGAATTGTGACTGCCCTTTGGAAGACAGTGCAGCCTGGCTACGAGAGATGAACTGCCCCGGAACCATTACTCAGATTCAGAAAGATCTGGCACATTTCCCTACCATTGATCCAGAGAAGATTGCAGCAGAAATCCCAAAAAGATTTGGACAAAGACAGAGCCTGTGTCACTATACCTTGAAGGATAACAAGGTACAATATGTGATTGAATTTTTTGTTTATTTTAGTTGATGTTTTTTTGACCCATCTGGATATGACTAGCTAAGTGCAGTCCATTAGCACTTTTAGACTAATATTAAAAATGTTAAATTCTCTTTTAGATTTATATCAAGACTCATGGTGAACATGTAGGTTTTAGAATTTTTATGGATGCCATACTACTCTCTTTGACTAGAAAGGTAAGTATATATTTTCTCTAGGTATAATGAACAAGTTTAAGTCCAGATTTTATAATGTAATTTGTCAAAATAAAAGTAATAATGGTATCAGTGATATTCTATTCTGGAGCCTTAAAATAATACTATTCTGAAGTTTTATGTCATGCACAATACCTGATAAAGGAAAATGTCTTAAAATAAAATTGTTTTGGTTCTAAATCTATTTGAATCCAAAACTGCTTGCCTTATACCAAATCTTGTTCGTTGGTATGATGTGCTTTAGCAAAGGTTCTAGAGGAGTTCTTTGACAGTGATAATAAAATGGCTGATGTGAAAAATGATGCCAACATTTTTACTACATGTCCAATTGGTATTTATTGAATAATCTATGTATACATCTTGATTGACTTATTACTGGAAAATAATATTACATTTCTCCTTAAGATTACAAAGTATTTATAGTAACTTAATTATGAATGTAGGTAATCATATAATGTAAGTTATTATGCTCCTTTAAATTAAGATGTCAGAGTCCTGACGAATTTATCTTGCTTATCTGTGTTAGTTCATGTAGAAATAGGGGTGTTCTTCAGGATTCCAATTCCTCAAGATGCTTCACACACTGACTAATACAGTTCTTGCCTTAAAAAAAAAGAAAAGAAAATTCTTTTTCTATTGCTTTGTTTCTATGTTTTTTGTTTTTTTAAAAAAGATTTATTTTCTTAATTATTCCCCCTCTCCTTGCCGCCTGCACTCACTATCTGCTCTCTATGTCCATTCACTGCACGTTCTTCTGTGTTTCTACTTTAGGAGGCACAGGGAACCAATCCTGAGACCCCCAATGTGGGAGAGAGGCGCTCAATCATTTGAGCCACCTCAGCTACCCAGTTTGCTGCTTCTCTCATTGTCCTTCCTCTGTGTCTCCTTTTTCTTGAGTCATCCTGTTGCATGAGCTCGCCGGGGGGCCTGCTAACCATGGCATCAGCCAGCTCTCTGTGCCTCAGTTCTGCATGGCATGGGCCAGCTCGCCCTCACCAGGAGGCCTGGGAATCAAACCCGGGACCCCCCGATTTGGTAGATGGAAGCCCAATCCCGTGAGCCACATATGCTTCCCTGTTTTTATGTTTTAATGCTTTGGACCCCAAGCATTTTACATGGCCAGATAAAACAGATTCCTTCAACATGTTCGTGTCATATGTTAGTAGAGGCATCATAGCTCCAAAGTTAGTGCTGGCTTTAATTTTGGGCTTCCTAGGTTCAAATACTGGTTAATGGAAGCATCTAACTCATTAACAAGAAACTAGGTTAGAGTCCCAAGGACTATTTTCTATAATGGTTTTGCAATGATTCTTTCTCTCTTTGATCATCCTAGAATCTTGTGGCAGTATTAACACAGAAATTACCTTTGCCAATTCATCCCTTATTGTAAAAAGTTTATTGGCTAATTGGGGCACTATAAAAGTATGTTTATGGGAAGCAGTTGTGGCTCAACTGATAGAGCATCCGTCTGCCATCTGGAGGGTTCAGGGTTCTATACCCAGGGCCTCCTGACCCGTGTGGTGAGCTGGCCCACGTGCAGTGCTGCCGCGCACAAGGAGTGCCGTGCCACGCAGGGGTGTCCCCTGCATAGGGGTGCCCCATGCACAAGGTGTGCGCCCCACAAAGAAAACCACCCCGCACAAAAAAACTGCAGCCTACTCAGGAGTGGCACTGCACACACAGAGAGCTGATGCAGCAAGATGACACAACAAAAAAGCGACACAGTTTCCTGGTACCACATGGCAAGAATGTCAGCAGACACAGAAGAACACACAGCAAATGGACATAGAGAACAGACAATGAGGGAGAAGGATAGAGAAATCTTTTTTTTTTAAATGGTATGTTTATGTTTATGCATGTGACAATATGTGTAAACTTGTCAAATTGAGGTAATTATCATTACCCAAAGCTTGTTAGGTTGGCCTTTCTTTTGATGCTAATTTCTAACTTTAGTGGAAAAATGGAAGGAAAAAATTGTGAAATATCCTCTATGTTGTTGGTTTTTTTCCCCTTAGGTAAAGATGCCAGATGTTGAGTTTTTTGTTAATTTGGGAGACTGGCCTTTGGAAAAAAAGAAATCCAATTCAAACATCCATCCAATCCTTTCCTGGTGTGGCTCCACAGATTCCAAAGATATTGTGATGCCTACTTACGACTTGACTGACTCTGTTCTAGAAACAATGGGCCGGTGAGAGATGGGTTGACCCAGAACCTTGGTTTTCTTTCTTTGGTGAGTTAGTTTCTAACAAACTGAGATGTGACGGTTTGGGAGGAATCTCTGTTGCACTTTCTGTCTTCTAGAGTGAGTCTGGATATGATGTCTGTGCAAGCTAACACAGGACCTCCTTGGGAAAACAAAAACTCCACAGCTGTATGGAGAGGGCGAGACAGCCGCAAAGAGAGACTCGAGCTGGTTAAACTCAGTAGAAAACACCCAGAACTCATAGACGCTGCTTTCACCAACTTTTTCTTCTTTAAACACGATGAAAGTCTATATGGTCCCATTGTGAAACACATTTCATTTTTTGATTTCTTCAAGGTATGAAATCATCAGTGGCCAATCTTTTCTGTTTTCCACATATCCTTATTTATATATAAATAGCACTATGGAGGAGGGAAATTGAGGCCTATCTATAAATTACAGGGAATGGGTGAGGGGAGCACAAAACTTGGTGAATAGCAAAACATGGGGGTCTCTGAGACTGATTTAAGAACCTGGGACCAGTCTCAGTACCATCCTGATATTGAATACTGATTGAGGGAGCTGGGGATCTGGGTAGAGCTATATTTTTTTTCCCACCTAGCCCTTAAGATGAAATATTTCAGCTCCAAATTGTGTTTTTGTCAATAAGTACATGTAAATCATTTCAAAAATATTTGTCCCCAGAGCCATATCGTCACAAAAGACTAAAGGAGCTATAATCCAAGTGTCTCTTATCAGGGCTTCTGGTGGAGAAATGAATTAAAACCTGCCACATGTTCTGCCTGAAAATTCTAGGAAATTCGGGTAGGGAATGTAGATAGCTCATTTCCTAGGAATAATCCTTTTCCAACAATGGCTTTTTTCAGACGATGAGATACTGTCCTGCTCACTAGACCACAGAGTGGTTTTTGAAGTCCCACGTGGTGGGGAAAGATGGGCAAAGGGTAGTCTGTCCTCTGTATGTAGGAAGGCAAGTGATTAGCAAGCTCTGACTGCCCTCTAGATGGCCATGTTTTCTTTGGATGAGTTATATGGCAGTAGACAGACCTAAATAATGCTAAAAACTGAATTGTCAGTGTCTTTTTTTCCAAATAGATATCTCAAAGACTGGGAAAAAACTGGTTATAATCAACAGAGCTGAAACTGACCATCCCTCCAGAGGTCTGCTATAGGATGTCCGAACTATTGAATTTTTGACAATTAAAGGCTGTTGATTACCATATGAATATTTGTATTCATGGATGCTCTTGCCCCAGAGCTTGTTAATTTCCTTAAGATATGTGCATAGCCATTGGGTGTTTAAAAGATATGATTAACACAGTACAGAATGTGTTATCATTAGGTTCACACAGTAAAGGAATTACAAAGTCAAAGTAAATATTTCTTTCCTTATTCTGTAACTTTAGGAGAACAGTTTTATCATTTTACTGGCCACTTCAGTGTTAAACTCATTGCCTCCTTTCTGATGTGAGAGGAGCATCAAAATGAGTATTTAGCTCTAGGTCAGCATGTTATATGATAGGACTCATTAAATGGCAAAGGCAGAGAGCAAAATCTAGCCAATTTGTACCTGGGAATGGTGAGAATTTATGTGTGGGAATGCGAGGAGAATAAAGGGAGTAGAATTAACTGGGGTTCTTATGCTTTACTGCTTGTTTTGCAGCATAAGTATCAAATAAATATCGATGGCACAGTAGCAGCCTATCGCCTGCCATATCTACTAGTTGGCGACAGTGTTGTGCTGAAGCAGGACTCCATCTACTATGAACACTTTTACAATGAACTGCAGCCCTGGAAACACTATATTCCAGTTAAAAGTAACCTGAGCGATCTCCTAGAAAAACTTAAATGGGCAAAAGATCATGACGAAGAGGTAAGGTCAGTCTTCTACAAGGCTTACTTATATTACACAAGTATCACAATATCAGGGCTTCATTTTGAATGTCTTGTGCTCGGAAAGTTTTCAGGATCCTCAGATACAGAATGTGTAAATGGGAAACAACCTTCCCATGGAATAAAAATTACACCAGTTCTCCTCAAAGTGAACACAGGATTTTGGTCTTGGAAGAAATGTCCATTGTGCATGTGAAACCAAAAGCTAAACTTGGTCTTGGTTATGCTCTCTCTGTTAATCAGGTTGTTTTGAGCCTCAAGCACTGCCTCTAATACCAATAGAAAAATTAAGATGGTCAGTCTGGCAGGAGGAGTAACTACCTGTGCTGTGCATTGTCATGAGGGATTGCTTGAAAATAAGCCACAAGCTAATTATCTGCTGAAAGTTGTGAAGGCAGAGAATTAAGCTTCATCTTGCATTTACTTTACAAAGGCATTGTTATTCCACTTAGTGTATATCTTTTCTATCCAAGAGAAGCTTAATTCTAGAAAGTTTTGATTTGGTTCTTTCCTCTTGTCCACTATGACTTTTCAAACTTAAGTTTTTAAAAACCTCCCTTTGATTTGGGCAAACACTATGTCAAATGTTCCCTTTACCACATAAGACTACCCCTAAAGGTATTTTTCCCACTATTGCCCCCCAAAACATATATACTTACATTTTATATAAAATGAATAAGTAGAATTGTCAAACTCATAAAAATACATTTTATATGTAATATTTATTTACTCTGAGAATCAGTTTGCAAATGTCTACATGGGAAAAATTATATTTAATTAAAGGATTTTTCATGTTCCCATAGGCAAAGAATATAGCCAAAGCAGGACAAGAATTTGCAAGAAATAATCTCATGGGTGATGACATATTTTGTTATTATTTCAAACTTTTCCAGGTCAGTGTTTTCCCGGAATATATATATATAACTTGTAGTTGAATATGTCCACAAGAGCAAATAATATTTCACTTAAAATTTTCCAAAAGTATATTAATATGAGATATAGGTACACCTCTGTGAATGAAAATCAGCAAACAAATATCAAATATAAGTAAACTATAAACCAAAGTTTAGCTAATGGAGAATACTAACAAGTCAGAAGTATTAATATTAGAACTATGTGGTATATAGTTAGGAAATTAACTTCTGGTCCTACAAAAAAATTTGCTATAAATGATCCATATTTTCTTTTTATACGATATTGCTGCTGCCTTATTATTTCTTGTTCTAAATAGTGTAGGTTATTTTTTAATCTTTTGTGCTGACCCCGTATGAACCATGGCTTCTCTTGGATGTTCTTTTCGTGGACCTAAACATTTAGTAATTATAATCAAACCACATCTGACCATTTAAAAGGCCTTTTAAAATATAAAGAGAGAATGCAGTAGTAGACAAGTAATTTGCTAATAACAACACTGGATCTAGATTTAGATTTTTATCTCAGTATTGCAGATATTAAGCCCCACATCTTAGGCTCTCCTTTCCAGCACTGGTGGTCTATTTCGGGGCTGCATTTTGGTGTCCCCTCTTTTTAACCTTTCCTAGGGAATAAAGAAGTGATAGAGAGGATGAGCTTTCTAAACTGAATGAACTGGGGAGAATTACAGTCTGAATTCCTCAAGACCCACAGGATGGCATTCTTTCATTCAGCTAATATTTACTTGGGCATAAGCACTTAGCACAGTGCCTACACAAAGTAAGCACATGATAAATAGAGATGATGACTGATGCTTGTCCATGCCACAGTGGATGGTAAGGCAGAAGTAATCTCTTTCCTTAAGTTCTCAATCTAGTGGGGAATTTCAGGAAGATCATGTTCACAGTTATTGTCACTATAAGGCAGAAAGTTATAAAAACCATGAGTCATGCTAATTTAGGAGAGTTCCATTAGGAATAGACAGCCAATGTTCAAAGGACAGCTGCTTCTCAGAAGCTCTGTATTTCGTGGTTTTGGAGGGTTTTGCATACACAAACTTGACATATGTGAATTAAATGATCTATATTACAGCAAATTCCAGTGTAATTAATTTGGTAAATGTATTTAAAGTACCATATAAGGAACGCTTTCGTATTATGACTCAAACAGGAATATGCCAATTTACAAGTGACTGAGCCCAAAATCCGAGAGGATATGAAGAGGGTAGAACCACAGACTGAGGACGACCTCTTTCCTTGCATTTGCCATAGAAAAAAGGTAACCAGAACTGACCCAACCAACATCAGAGTAAGAACAAACATTGATCCAGCCATGCATTCATTCCTTTAGACTTTCAATCATCAACAAATATTTGAGTTTCTCTTGGGACTTCCAAGGAATTTAGTCAACCTGAGAGAAGGATGTAGTAGAAAATAACAATTCAAAAGAGAGCATGCTAAAAGTGAGAAGACCTAGTGGCTCCCTGGCAGAGTTGAGGAAAGCCTTTTTTCTTTAAATAAAGTTTTATTGAAGTATATCATTCATACATGATCATATATAAACAATAAGTCTATAGTAAAATTTGTGAATTTACAAAACCAACATGTGTATCATCATAAAAGGATCCCATACATCTCCCCACCACCAACACCTTGCATTGTTGGGAAACATTCATTACAAACTATGAAAGAGCATCATCAAAATATTACTACCAACTATAACCTGTATTTCACATTTGGTGTATTTTTCCCCAACCCACCAAGTTTTTAACACACTATATTAGTATTATATATTTGTTATCAGTCAGGAGAAAACGTTCATATTGTCCTGTTAACCACGGACCATCATCCACCACTGGATTCCCTGAGTACAGTTCCATGAGAAAGCCTTTTTTAACGGGAGAATTCAGATCACATGGCATTTGTATTCATGTTTACAGCTTACAAAGTGTTTTCATATGTATCATCCAATATATATCATCTGTCTGCAAGGTCAGTTTGGCAAATGTCATTATCTCAATTTAGAGAGAAATAAATATATTACCATGATTTATTCATGTTTTCAAATTATTCATTTAAAAGTCATCACTGTTGATACCACTACATAATGATTTCATTTATAAAACTCAGATTCACACATGGACTTATAAGGCTAAAAAGGACCTTAGAAATCATCGCGTGAATGCCTTCATTTTCTAGTTAACACAACTGAGCTCAAAGAAGAATTTTGCTCAAATCACCTAGCTGGAATATAGCAAAGCAAGAACCAAAAACCGGTCTCTTGCCTTTAGATTCTGTTCTTAGTTCGTAAAGACATGGTGTGAAACTATGGTTTGTTTTGATTGTAGTTGTTTTTTATTTGAAGAAACATATATTGCATAAACTGTGGAGTATATATAACATGTGCTAGCCTTAAATATCAGGCTAGCACATTTTTTTAAGCAACATCAACATGTTTCTGAATGGTCAAACTCTAAACTGTAGTATTATAACCAAAGATGAGAAGGCAGATTTGTTAAGTATCACGTCTACCTGTCAGGAAGGTTTTAAAGAAGTAAACTGACCACTAGCCCTGTGGTGTGATAGAGCCCGCTCACATGAGATCACCCTTTGTTGAATATTCAGAAATTTTGCACAGTAGTTAAATTTTTGGTACCTTGGAATCAGTCTAATGGGAGAATTTACACCATGACAACAGCAAAGGCTACGAATGAGAATTTTGTTTTGTTTTGTTTTTATTAAAGAGCTAGTTTACTACTAACCCTCAGAAGTGGAACATCATTAGTGTTAACCCCTGTTAATGCTGCTAAGCCGTAAAAGCAGTTACAGCCAGTAACAAAGCATGGATTGTCAATATTGAATGTACCACTCACCAAGGTAGTGATTTGGTATCAGAACACTTCTCTTGGCTCCAAGTGAGACTGGGCAGTTCCTCTCTCTACTCATCTGTTTTATTTTTTTGTCTTTGTCCAGTGATTTTGAGGAGGTGCCAAATCAGAGTATTTTCCATTGATTATTAGTAGTTAGAAACTGGAATGATAGCTTTGCTTATTTCTTACTCACTGTCTGTTCTAGCTCTTCACTCCTACCATTCATAACAAAGGCTCTTTCCAATAGTACAGGCCCTTAGGTATGTGGGTTCCCCATCAATAACCGTCTGAAACACCATGTGAATGTACTCTTGGATGATTCTCCAGAAATAGTCCTAGGCCTTAAAAGCTAGCAGTAACTTGTTTTTTGGGTTTTTTTTTTTAATTTCCTTTCATATTTAGGGGGAAATAATTAATACACAAGTGTAGTAGCCAAATAAAACTTCTTATGACACTAAATATTTTACTTCTTAATTGCAGACCAAAGATGAACTCTGATAGGAAAAAAATACCTTCCATTCAAATAACGGTGCTCTGAAGACGCTTCTGAACTGAAAAGAAGAATATTTTTTAACTATTAATTCCTTGGACAATATAGAAACTGCTATGTGATTGTTTGGGTTGTGAAGATATGTTTCTTCTTCTTATACAGTATTCCTATGACTGTCCTTAAAACACACATTTAGAATTTTATAATAAAACCACTTTTATTTTAAAGGGCTGTATTTTGCTAATTATTATCTGTGTTCATATTATGGAGCTTTAAGGAGAAATGGGAATTGGATCCTGCCCTGACAACCTATCCAGACTTGCTTTACGTGACAGTTTTAAACCACACCATTTTGTATAATCAGTCATTCACAGTCAAATCTAATTATAACCAAAATATTATACAAGCGTTTCATAATCTAACTCCCACTTACATCTTTAGTCAAATCTCTCACCACTTCCTAATATAGACCTTCTATTCCAGCAAAATAAGTCCCCTTACAGTTCTTTAAAATCCATGTTTCCTTACCTTCCTTGTATATGTAGAAATCCTAACACTGAACTATAATATAACATCTTCCAAATTCCTTTACATAACTTTTCCCTCCATCCCTTTTTCCAGTTAAATAATCTTCTATACATTTCTGCCTGTCCCCCCACCACCCCCCAATGACTTCCTCAGCTATTTTGCTTGTTGTCTTTGCTTGGTTATTTTTTGCTCGCTATCTGCTCATTCTCTGTTTTTGTTTTCTTCTTTTAGGAGGCACTGGGAACCGAACCCAGGACTTCCCATATGGGAGGCAGGCACTGAACTGCTTGAGCCACATCCACTCCCTTCTCATTTGTTTTTTGCTCGCTCCCTGCTCTTTGTTTGCATGTTGTTTTGCTCTTGTTTTTGTTTGTTGTCTGCTTGTTGTTTTTGCTTGATATCTGCTTGTTATCTGCTCATTGTTTGTTTGTCTACTTTAGGAGGCACTGGTTACCTAACCTGGGACCTCCCAAATGGGAGGCAGGCACCCAACTGCCTGAGCTTCATCCATTCCCTATATATTTCTTTATCTGTGAAATGTATCATGCATATTAAAGAGTATAAAATATATATATGCAGTTTAAAATAATCATAAGAAACACCCATCCATGCCACTACTATTCAGATGAAGAAATAAAGCATCACTGGTTCCATAGGAGTGCCTTATGTGCCTCCTCTTATCTCATTCCCCTTCCCTGCTCCCAGATAACCACTATCTTGATGGTTATGATAATCTTTTCCTTGCTTGTATTTATATTTTTACCACCTATATGTGTGTCCCTAAGCAATATAATTTAATTTTGTCTATTTAAAAGTTATATAAATGGAATCATACCGAACACAATTTTTTTAAATGCTATCTGGTAGGTTTTTTTGTTTTGTTTTGTTTTAAAGATTTATTTATTTTTATTTATTTCTCCCCCCTTCCCCCCCACCCCCCTGCCCTGGTTGTCTGTTCTCTGTGTCTATTTGCTGTGTTGTCTTCTTTGTCCACTTCTGTCATTGTCAGCAGCATGGGAATCTGTGTTTCTTTTTGTTGCATCATCTTGTTGTGTCAGCTCTCTGTGTGGACAGCGCCATTCTTAGGCAGGCTGCACTTTCTTTCACGCTGGGTGGCTCTCCTTATGGGGCACACTCCTTGCACGCAGGGCTCCCCTACGCGGGGGACACCCCTGCGTGGCACGACACTCCTTGCATGCATCAGCACTGTGCATGGGCCAGCTGCACACAGGTCAAGGAGGCCCGGGGTTTGAACCGCAGACCTCCCATGTGGTAGACGGACTCCCTAACCACTGGGCCAAGTCCGCTTCCCCCGAACCCTTTTTTGTTGTTGTTACTAGCCTATTGGTACAAGTAGTGGCACTTCATTCATTTCTATATAAAGACAATATCTCTGACAACATTTGAACTGTTCCAGTTTTTGATAATACCAATCAATGTTCCTATGAACATTCTTATCCATGTTTCTTGGCCATATGTACTTAGAAGTGGAATTACTAGATTACAGAGTAGGCACATCTGTGATTTTGCTAGTTAATGTAATTGACTTTCCAAATTAATTGTCCTAATTTACACTATCTCCAATTGTGTACAAGATTTCCAGTTCTTTCATTTCTTTGTCAGCACTTGGTATTATCAGACTTTTAAAAAATTTTGCGTATCTGCTTGATGTAAAATGTAGCACATCATGTTTTAATTTTCATTTCTCTGATTACCAGTAAGGCTGATCATCTTTTCATATGGTTATAAACCATTTTTGTTGCTCTACCTATAATTTTTTTTTCTCACTTTTCTACTAAGTTGTTTGACCTTCTGGTGAAATACATTTTATGGCATGTCTTATACTCTCATTGTAGTGTCTTAATATTCAAACAATCATGACTTCAATGTGGAGGAATTTATTGGTTTCTTACTTCATGATTAGTGCTCTTTGTGTCTTGTTTAAGAAATCTTTCCCTATCCCAAGATCACTAAGACAGTCTCCTATGTTACCTTCTAAACACATTACCTTTGAAATTAGGAACAATATAATGATTCCCACCTCATGCACCACTCTAACATAGTGCTAAAGGTCAGCACTAGCTCAGAAGGTCTAGAAAGAGAGGTGAAAGATAAGGATTGAAAAATAATAAATAAAAGTGTTGTTAAAAGCAGGTCAGGAAGCAGATGTGGCTCAAGTGATTGTGCTTCCTTCTACCATATGGGAGGACCCAGGTTTGATCACCAGGCCCTCCTGGTAAAGGCATGCCAGGCCCGCACAGCAAGCAACTCAGGAAAATGATGAGATGCAATGCAACAAAAGAAAGATGCAGGGAAGAGTCAGGGTGAGACGCGACAGAAACCAGGAACTGAGGTGGCACAAGTGACAGGAACCTCTCTCCCACACCTGTGGTCCCAGGATCAAATCCTGGTGAAGCCTAGAGGAGGAAATGAGAAGAAAGAGAAAAAGAAACACAAAAGATCACACAGTAAATGGACACAGAGAAAAAAAGCAGAGTGAGGAGAATGGGGGAAAAAAACGTTTAAAATAAAAAGCAGGTGATACATTTCAGTACACAGAAAATCCAAATGCATCTACAGATAAATTGTTGGAATTAATCTGAAAATTTAGCAAGTTTGCTAGATTTAAAAAACCAACAAATAAAATTCAGCTGTGTTTCAATATACCAGCAATTAACAAAAAATGAAATAAAAATGTATAATTTACACAAAAATTTACAACTTCAAAAGCTATGAAGAGGGAGCAAATGTGGCTCAAGCGGTTGAGCGCCTGCTTCCCACATGAGAGATCCCAGGTTCAGTCTCCTCCTTTAGGTGCCTTCTAAAGAAAAACAAAAAACAACAAGCAAGAAAACAAACAAAAAAAACAACTCAGGGCAACTGATGTGGCTCAGTGGTTGAGAACTGGCTTCCCACATATGAGGTCCCAGGTTTGATCCCCGGCCCAGTACCTCAAAAAAATTTTTTAAAAAGTAAAAACTATTATGGACTTAATTAAGGAATTAAATTTCAAAATGGACAAGAGCTTTGCAGAGAAAATTGTGGGAACATTTTTAGAGAGATTAAATAAAATCTAATTAAATTGGGAGATATGCTTACATATTGCTAGATTGCTGAAATCAGTATTTTAAAGATGTCAATTCTTCCCCAACATTCTTTACAGATTCGATGTAATCCCAATTAAAATGCACTCCCTTCTTTTTTGTGAAACTTTACAAACTTTAAAATAAATTTTATGGACTTTCAAAGAACCAAGAATACTCAAACACTCTTGAAGAAGGCTGAATTGGGAAGACTTTCTCTACTATATATCAAAACATTTTATAGAGCAATATTATTTAGTACTGTGTAATATTGGTGCAAGGATAAAATAGTAAGATACCAAAATAGTGGTGCACATACAGACTCCTACATATGTGAAAACCCTATGATTGAGAACGGCAGATCATTGGATAAAATTTGCACTTTTTATTAAATGGAGCTGGGACAATTGGGTACCCATATATAGGAGAAAAGCAACTGAACCCCTAGCACACACTATACACTACAATCATTTCCTAGGATATTAATGGTGAAAGGCAAAATTTAACATTTTTAGTTAGGAAGAGACTATCTCTACATTATATTAGTTTAAACTTAAGTTGAAGTAGTCAGAATTATTATTTTTTTCATTTTGAGGCCTTTGGAGTAACAGCAAAAAGTAGCAACTCCAGAAATTTCTAGAACATGTGTTTCTCATTGTATAACTTTTTAATTCACCTGTGAGGAATGTCATTTTATTCCATCACAATGGCACTGCTACAAATGGTCCGTGTGTTCCCTGGACCTCAGATACCACATTAGCATTGCAGGAATTTATTTAATGGACATATGCCTCATGGTAAAAATAAGTGAAAATTAGGTGCTAATGGAAGGGAATTCATAATATATTCCATCTCGTCTTGTAAATCTTTTTTAAAAGTCTGAATGGAACGGGTTGATAGTCCCATGAGGAATTCAGGACTGACTTTGGTCATTGAATGTGGAGTGTATGACCTGGTAATTGATGACAAACTTGACCTGTCTCATTTGTCAGTATTTTTCAAAGTCTGGTATAGAGGATCAGACTGTCAGTTCTAACACTTGAATTAGGGTATGAGAAATTTATTGGAAGCTTTATATGTTTATATAAACGTATATAGAGAAGCTGTTGGGGCTCAATCAGCTGGGCTCCCGTCTACCATATAGGAGGCCCTGGGTTTGTGTCCCGGGGCCTCCTTGTGAAGGCAGGCTCACCTGCACGCTGCGGAGAGCTGCCTGGCTTGCAAGCACTGCGGAGTGCCACCTCAGCAAGGTGATGCGACAAAAAGGGAAACAAGCGAAAACGCAGAAGAGCACGCAGGGAACAAGACACAGAGAGCAGACAGTACACAAAAAGCTGCAAGGAAGGGGGGGGGGCATGAAAAAAAAACCAAAGTTTTTCCTTTCCAAAATTCTTTTTCTGCAACTTAATTTTTCACTCAACAATACATGATGGATATCTTTCCAAAGCATTGCATTACATTTTCTTTAAAAATAACGTTTTGGATGGGAGAAAAGGGATAGTGGTGGCTATAAAGGAGTAGCATAAAGAATACTAGTAGTGATGGATCTGTTCTATATCTCGATTGATTGTGGTGTTTATATTAATGTATACCTGTGATAAAACTATGTAGAACAACACACACAAATGAGAGCAGGTATAACCGAGGAAGTCTGAGTAAGCTTGTGGATTGTACTAACATCAATTTCCTGGTTTTGATATAATAATAATATTATATTTATGCAAGAGGTTACCAGTGGGAGAAATTGGGTGAAGTATACACAGGACCTTCTTGTGTTGTAGAATTTCAGAGAGGTTCAATTATTTGCGTATAGAAAGGCCAGGACTTAGGAAGGATTTTGAGAAGGAAAAACGGTTTATTGATGGCCGGCCAGACTCGGAAGCTTTCTGTTGCAAACCCGAGTCCTGAACAAGAATTTTGAGTTCCTTTTATACAGAGGAAGGGATAAATCATTCTTTGTTTCAGTGCTCAATAGGTTTGAATTAGCATATGTATCTTCCTGGGTAAGCTTTTAGCATGGACTTCATAGATTCTAGATAAGCTTTTAGCACATTTGGTTTGCATTTTCTCTGAATATTTAAAGTTTATAGAGTTTGCATTGATAAACTGTTTCCTGGGACTGGAGTCGTTGCCATGGTTACCAAGGGCAGGGCTGCAGCCTCTCACCATCCCACACCCACAAGTCAGGACAGACAGCTTAGGTTAAGGTTATCTCCAAAGAGACAAAGAACCTCCCACCCATAGCCCATATCATTTGTACACAGTTTTATAACTTCCTGTGAAAGTATAATTATTTCAAAGTAAAAAGTTGAAAAATAATATTTTATTTTTAATAAAATTACAAAAGTAATATATGCTCATTTTAAAAAAATAACTCTTCAGTAGAACCATAGGTAGACTTCCAGACATTTTTCTCTATACCTAAACTTGGAGGATAAGTCCATCAAGAACCCAGATCATAATAGTTCATCCTCTCCATCTCTTCCAAGGTAGGAAGGATTGTTCCTAATCTTCAGTTCCCCTACAAAAATTGCAGTGGACAAGTTGTATCTGCTGATCCTTCTATAGGGTAGATATCTATATCTAACATTGCTGAGCCAAAGGCTATGGGCAACTTAAATTTTTATAGATAAAGCAAAACAGGAACGATCTATGCAAACTATGCTCCATTCATATAGTATTTTTAAAATATAGTATTAAAGTCCCATTTTCCTATATAGTCAGCTACTCTGGGTGTTACTTGTCTTTTCCATTTGTCAAATTGAGTTAAAAATTGTTCTTTTAAATTATTTCTCTGATTATTTTTCAAATTGAATGTATTTTGTAATTTCTTGTGTTTATCTTTTCAGTGATTTTTTTTATTAGTTTTTCATTTTTCAAAATCTTTTTTCTTACTGATTTGGTTCAATTATTTATCTATTATGGACATCAATCCTTTGCTGTAATGACTGTGCAAACATTGTACAAAATCTTTATGGTCTTTTGACTTCACTTACAATGCCTATATCACTATAGACTTAATTGTATGTGATCAGATTTCTCAACGTTTTATTTTATGGTGTCTTGGTTTTGTACCTTGCATAGAAAGGCCTTCTCATCTTGTGATAAGAAAAACAGTTTCCAAATTTCTCATAGTATGATCCTGTAAATTTTTATAGTCTTTTGACATGCTAGTATAATTCCACCCCCTTCCTGGTCTTTTTTTAACTGTTCATTTTTTCTTCTCTGTTCTTCCAGTTCAATTGAAAAATCACTTTGCCAAGTACTATAAAAATTCCAAGTGAAATTTCATTAGTTTGAATAGTTGATGAAAATGGACATGCTTACAATAATGAGTGTTCCCATCAGGAAAGTGCTACATTGCTCCGTTTATTCAGGTCTTCCTTGGGTCTCTAAGTAAACTTTTATGTTGTTTTCATAGAAGATCCTGACTGTTTTACATCACGTTTATTTCTGTTTTTTTTTAGGGAGATTCTGGGGATTTAACCCGGGACCTTGTACATGCAAAATCAGATATTCAACCACTGAGCTACGCCCGTTCCCCATTATATTTAAGTATTTTCTACATTTGTTACTATTTTTCTTAGGCTATTTTTGTTAATAAATTAATTTTATTGATACATATTAATAAAGTGTACAATCAGTGGTATTTGGTATAATTACATTCATGACTTCAATCATTATTAGAGCTTTCCAGTGTGAAAGAGTTGGACTCAGTTGTGGTTTCCCTACACATGGCTCTTCTGTCCTTCTATTTGAACTTATAATTAGTACTGAAGTTGGTAGGTGTACATTCAAGAGACTTAAATCTTTGGGCTGTCCATGTGCCAGCTGGGCCGTAAATCTCAACGGAATTGCAATACCTACTCTCCAGTTCATTAGACTCACCCAGGACAACTAGCAAGGAGGAGATGATGGAGAACCAACCAACCTACCAGGGAACCGAGAGTGCCTACAACAGCAAGCAAGAGCCATATGGGATTGAAGCCCCCCTCAATTAAAGGTGGAGTGGGCATCACCATCCCAGAATCCTCACGAATGGGGAATGAACTTCGGACTAAAGTAGACTTACTAGTATTCTACTATAGCCTTATTGTGATTCTAGCAATGGAAGAAATTATATCATTGATGTGGAGGCTGTGGCCACTGGAGGTTCTAAGGGTAAAGAAGGAAACACAGGTGTACTACGGGGACATTTTCAGGACTTGAGAATCATCCTGAATGACATTACAAAGACAGATACAGGCCATTATATATCTTGCCATAACCTACAGAATTCAGTGGGAGAGAGCATAAACTACAATGTAAACTATAATCCATGCTTAATGGCATTGCTCCAAATGTGTTTTATCAATTGCAATGAAAGTACCATACTAATGAAAGACGTTGCTAATGTGGGAAAATGTGGGAGGCGTGGGGAGCAGGGCATATGGGAATATCCTATATATTCTCTGTAACATTTATGTAATTTAAGTATCTTTTTAAAAATTAAAAATCGAAAAGAAAAAAATCATTATTACAGCATTTTCATTATTTCAGTAGACTATTTTTTAATTATATTTTTCTAGCTGCTTATTTAAATGTGCTTAAGAAAATGATGTATGTTCTTGTATCCAAACACTTAGTGAACTATCTTCTTAGATCTATTAAATTTTGCTTGAATATAATAATCTTAAAATATGACAGTGTTATCTTCTTTACTGTATGTATAATCTTACCTATTTTTCCTTCTTTACTGCAAGAGTTGGGGCTTCATCACAATGTTGAATAATTACGGTGATTAGCATTCTTATTTTGTTTCAAACTTCAACAAGAATTCATTTCATAAATATTTATTAAGTACCTAATGTGTACCAGACATTGTACTAGACTTTAGGGATACAGAAGTGAACAGTCCCTAGACTTTAGGGACTCCAGTCTGGAGAAAGAATGAAGATAAACAAAAAAGATAATTATGGATTTTGATCAATAAAAGAAGAATATTGTAGAGAGAAATTTGGGTGAGTGGTGGTGGCTACTTCAGGTAGATTGGTTAGAGAGGCTAGCGATTTTTCAGTTAAGCAAAATGTTTGCTACAGTTTGTTATAGATAACCTCTATGAAAATATTAAATTTTCCCTCTAATACTAATTTGTTAAGTCTTTTAATAGGAAAGGCATTTTTATTAAATTCTTTTTAGGCCTCTATTGAAATGCTCATGTTTTATTTTATTTATTTTTTTGCTGCATTAATCCATAATGAACTACAGTAATAGCTTGCTAATTTTGAAACATAAAATCTTGTGGTCATTGTGTATTATTCCTTTTATACTTGGCTAGGTTGTTAATATTTAATTTAGCAAATTTGCATCTATGTTCGTAAGTAATACAGATCAGGGTCAGCAAACTACAGCCCACAGGACAAACCCTGGCCCACTGCCTCTTTTTACTCCAGCTAAGATTGATTTTAACATTTATAAATGGTTAGAAAAATCAAAAGAAGAATAATACTTCATGACATATGAAATTCAAATTTTTGGTATCCATAAAGTTTTTATGTATGTGTATACTATTTAGTAATATTAAGGAAAGCAATACTGATATACGCTACAGCATGGATGAACCTTGAAAGCATTTTGCTAAGTGAAAGAAGTCAGACACAGAAGACTACATATGACTCCATTTATAGGAAATATTCAGAAAAGGCAAATCTATAGAGATAGGACATAGATTAGTTGTTGCCTAGGTTGGGGTTAGGAGCAGGGAATGACAGCAAATGGGCACAGGTTCTTAAATTAAATTATGGTGATGGCTTCAAATAATTGTAAATTATTGAATTGTAACTAAAAGGAGTGAATTTCATGGTATGCAAATGAAGTTGTTAAAAAGTAGAAAAATGAGGAAACAATTAAAAAGTATTAAAACTTTGTTATTTAGGAAACTGCTATGATAAATGTCAATGAATAATGAACAATGTTTTCCTGGAATTGTATTGGGACAGAAAAGAGGGCTTCAGGATGATTCATTCACTCAAGAAATATTTGACAGGCATTGTTCCACACACACAGGAGATTGAATCACAATAAAACAAAAGCTCTGCATTCCTGGGGAGTTTATAGTCTAGTAAATAGAACCAGACACTTAATAGTATGTTTGGTAATCAGGGAAGAAGGATAGGTAGTGTGGCAGAGATGACTGGGGAAGGCCTCAGAGATGACATTTGAGTGAAGACCCCCAGTAGTTGCAGGGCCAGCCACTGGGATCTCCTGGAGGACAGGGCACAATCAGGGCAAAAGCCCTGTAGTTTGAACATGCCTGTAGGTTTAGGCCTGAGGCTAGCAAAGAGGCCACTGTGCCTACAGCTGAAGGACCATGGAAAAGAGAATAGCAGACAATCAGGTTAGAGAGGTAAAAGTTGAAGGAACAGATAATATAGGGCCTGACAGGTTGGTAAGGCCTTCGACTGTGAGAAGCTGCCTCTGGCACTGGTGTTGTATCAGCCATCTTGTTACTAAACGCTATTTTTAGATACTAACCCAGTTAAGTTTCTATCCTCACTGAAGTAATTAAGTTTCTACTCTCATGCCACTCCCCCTGGCTCCGATTGGGCACTCCCTAAAGAGCAGGAAAGTCTTTCCACCTACGTTGCCAAATAACCATCTGCACATGCCTGTGGCGCCAAAATCAAAATCTAGTTACCCAATCATTTACCGACACATGTGCTGTCGTCAGTATGTACCACCTCCTTCATCCCCGGCTGTAAATACCCCTGATTGACCCTCAATAAACGAGACTTGATCAGAATCCTGTCTTGTCTCCATTCTTTGTGTCTCTTGTCCCTTTCATTCCCACTCCCTCCCTCAGGTCTTGGTCCGACTGACCCGCGGGTCGGGTCATTTGACTGTGACTCAGTCAGACAGGAAGCCTTTGGAAGGTTTTGAGGGAGTGGTTTACATTACAGCAGGACCCAGCTAACTGTTGCTGGTAACAGTGAAGGGATGGGGAACAAGAATAGAAGCAGGATAATCTTTCTATAAACTATTCCAATAATCCAGGCAAAGATGATGGAGGGGGAGGGGAGTGGGGGAGGCTGATAAAAGTGTACATTTAAAAACAGGGAATGGAGAGTTAATTAATCGGTGCAATTTCTTTTTGGGGTGACGGAAAGTTTTTGTAATGTATAATGGTGATGGTAACATTTTGAATGTAATTACCACTGAATTAAATATCTGAATGTGTTTAAAAGGGGGACTGCTAGGTAGTATAGATGCTGCTGCAATAACAAAAAAAAACCACAATAGACTGTACAACAGTGAACCCTGAAGTGAACTATAATTCATAGTGCAATTAAAATAATATTCTCCCACCAACAAAGCATAGATACCACAGTAATGCAAAATGTAAAAATAGGGGAGAATATGAGAAATCTGTATTTTCTACATGATCTTTCGACAAACCTACAACTTCTCTAATAAGAATAACAACAGCAAAAGTAGAGCCAACACGATTGACAAAATTTGACGGATTGATCACGAGGTGTGAGGAAAAGAGAATAATCTCAGATGACTTAGTGGTTTTTTTACCCGAAAACTGTTAGGAATTGCTGGGATATGGAAGGGTCCAGAATGGGACAAACTGAGGTGAGGCAGAGATTAAAGTTCGTTTTTCAATGTTCCAAGTGCTGACAAGAAGAGGCTCCCTCTTCTTCAGCTTTGCTCCCCTGCCCTCCAACAACCACACAGAAATCTGCGGGAACTCTAGACGCAGGGCGGAGGCGGGTTAAAAAAACTCCCAAACCCAGCATGCCCCGCGGCTCGGTTTGCGCGTCTGGGGGCGGGGCCTGGCGAGCGCGTGCGCCATAGCCGAACGCGCTGGCCGGTGGAGCGAGGCGGTCGCTTCGAGTGTGGTAGTTGTTCTCTGAAGAGAGTGAGGGCGGTTAGGTGAAGTCGGCCACTTTTCCCTTCCCTGGTAAGTGCGACGGTGGCGGTTGGAACAGCCAGGTTGAGGGACGGCTTCCTGGGGGAGTGGTAGCCCGCCTGCCGGCCCCGCCTTGAGGCGTTGCAGCCTCGCGTTCGTCGCTCCTCAGGAGCTGTTGGTCAGGATCGGTGAGGCGGTCTGTGTAAATTTCGTGTCTGTGAGCCGGCACCAGTCGGTGGTGGGATTCTTCTGCTTTGCGAATTGGAACAGTGGGTTGGAGTACGGACTGGGGGAGCCTAAAGGATTCAGTTTATCACATCCAGTCCCTGGAACAAAGCCACCTCCTAAATTCGAGTGGTTCCTTCCCGGACCCCTCAGGAAGGACCCACAGCACAGCCTTGGCACTTAGGCATTTGTTGATTGAATGGAAGAGTGAATAAATATGATTCTCAAATACCATTTAATCCCAAACTCCTGTTAGACTTTGTTTTAAAATTTTACTTTTGTGTTTGGCGTTTCCTCGAGCAGATTATAGACACGCCCGGAGGACATGGGTGTTTTAATGTTTTTATTTGCCCCGGGACTCCAGCATAGTGCTGTGAACATGGTAGACGAACAGAAATTTTTAGTTATAAGTTAAAGTGGTTATAGGATTTTGACCCTTTAGCATAAGGTATGATTTCACTATAAAATAAGAGAATCAGTACTGGTAATAAAAATTGCTAAAGGCTTACTATGTGTGGACACTACACTAAATACAATACATATACTTTCATTTAATCACCACAGCATCTCTATAAGGTATCTCTGTTTGCAGTTGAAGACAATAGAGGTTGAGCCTTATCTAAATCCAAAGCCAGAGATCATAACCTAGTCTGTCTAAACCGGGTTGCTTCGGGATTCCATTATGGAACAATTTCGGGGTTTCTGGAGTACTCTAGAATGGAGTGAGTACTCGCAATGCATTAATTGTGAGTAACAAACCGATCATCATAAAGACTACAGAGGAGTAGTATTTGCTGAAAAGATGGGTTTTCCTGAAAAATATTATCAAATCCCATGTTGGTGAGGAGTAGTAGAACTTTCTAAGTTAAGATAGTGGATTGAGTGCATGTGTCTAATTTTACTCCTTAAAATCTCACTGAAATTACAGTAAAGGGATTTTTAAAAGACATAACCTCACAAGGATGGAAAGAATGGGAGTTCAAAATCCTGGACTCTAGAAAGCAAATATCCTAGCAAACCTTAGCTTAATTCTAAACCAACAGTGGGGATGGCTGAAGAATAATTCGATATAAACCACAGAATCTTCAAAATACACAAAATCATAGCTCCTCTGGAAGTAGGAGTAAAGATAGTGGTGCTGGGGGATGGTGTGAGGGGCTTTAGATAAGGATGACTAGGTACACATCGCTTGCGAAGCAATTAAATATTCCCGTGCCTATTTTACACTTTTGAATGACTGCCTCTCCCCCTCCCGCTTAGAAGACTGGAGGCCTGTTCTCTTGAGAAAATAAAAGAGGATCTTTGAAATCGGTGACTCCAAGCATAGCTGATTGTGGGGCTATATTTATGAAAAGAGGGATTAAGTGACTTTATGTTCACTGAATATTGAAGTTCCCCACCCCCTTCTGTTAAATTCCCAGAGTTTTGGTAGCCAAACTAGTATCTTCCAGAAACAAATAAAGAGAATTCTAACCCCCCCACACACGGAAAGGTACTCAGTAGACTGGTAACAGTTATTCTGGGGAGAAAAGGAACTTGTGGCTGGGAGAAAATGTGAAAAGACTTCACTATCTACATTTTTGTTCCTTTAAACTTTTTACCATGTGCATATGTTACGGATTCAAAAGTGAGTATATTCGTTAAAATATTAAATGCAAATGAACATTCCTTTTGACACAGATTCCTCTCTCAGGAATTTATCTTATCAATACAGCTATGGTGTGTGAAATAAGTACAGTGCCACTCACTGCAGTATTGTAGTAGCAGGAGATTGGAAACAGTCTCAGTGTTCAGTGTTCATTAGTAGATTGTTGGTGAAATAAATTCCAGCCATCAGAAAAGAGTGAAAGTTCATTGTAAAAAGATATGTAACAATCCTCAAGATATATGTTAAGTGGTGGGTGAAAGGAGTTTGGAAAAATATACCACCAGCTTGTGAAAAAGGAAAATGAATATATAAATATATTTAATAGTATATGTATAGAATATCTCTGGGAGAAGGTAGAAGACGGAAATAATGCTGGTTGCTTTTGGAGAGGGGATCTAGATAGCAAGGCAAAAGTTGAATTCAGGAGGCTTTACTGTATATTCTTGGTACCTTTTGAGTTTAAACCATGTCATTTTTACCTATTCAATAAATAAATTTATATTAATTGGGGGAAATTGGGTGAGTAGTGGAGATCCTGATTTTAATAATATCCCTGACCAATAAAAGATCTCTAACAATTGGAAGGGATCTTAAAGTTTTGCCATACTAATGCTGTGTTAACAAACCTAAAATTTCAGTGGGTTTGTATGTTTCATGCTCATGGTTTTTCAAGTCAGCTGTGGTTTAGCTGATCTAGGCTGACCTAAGCTGGACTCTAGTCTTTAGTATAGGCTTCAGATCTGTTCATTCTGGGAACCAGGCCGAAAAAAACAAAGCTACCTGGGCATGCTTTTCTCATGGCAGAGAGAGAAAGCTCAGTGGGGCTGGTGGAAATGTGCCATGCCTCAGTTCAGAAGAGATACATAGAAATTTCCACACATACTGCATTGGTCAAAGCAAGTCATAGCCAAGTCCAAAACTCAGTAGGGTGGAGATGTGTGCTCTGCCTTCTAGGAGGTACTACAATTATATATCACATCTGCTTTATCTTATATATCATCTGCCATCTACACTCCTGTCTGTAAAACTAATTCCAAGCACCTGCAGACCCTAAGATAATATTTAATTAGTTAAATAATATACATGTAAAGGTACCAGCTTTTAGAAAAGTAGCTCTAAATATGTTTATTTCAGCTACTGAATGTGTTCCTTCATAGCTCTTGTGTCATATCTATGTCTACCAACCCACCTTTCACCACAGAATCTTCTTTTCAGGGAGATGTCCTTTGCTTCTCAGATGTAATGCACTTTAAGTTTGTTATTCAACAGTGAAAATGAGTCATACAGAGGTAATACATATATTTTCATATGTTCTGCAACTTCAGGGTTCTTCCTCCTCCTTCCTTCTTTTTATTATTATTATTATTATTATTATAATATGACTCCAGAATGTTTCTTGTTTTCAGTTTGCACTGTAATAAGCAGTATAGCAATAGTAGTTTAGAGTAAGGACTGGAGCAGACTGCCTGAGTTTGAATCCTAGCTAATGTACCTTGGCTATATACTTAATCTGCTAGTAAGTACATCTGCTCTGCTTCAGTTTTTTGTCTATAAAATGGTGATAATAATAGGAATATTAAATGAGGTAATACATGTAAAGCACTTACAATAGTACGTGACACACAGTAAGCACTTCTTATTAGCTATCATTAATATTGTTCTTAGTTGGAGAATTGTTATTTGGAGAATTTACAAATTCATCAGTCATGAGGCTTGTAGGACAAAAAGTATAATTATACTTTTTTTGTCTGAATAGACAAGAAAGTAACTTTTGATCCTTTTATTCCCTTGAATTCCAGGTTAAATTAAAAATACCTTTTGGAAATAAATTATTAGATGCTGTTTGTTTGGTACCTAACAAGAGCTTCAAATATGGAATAATTCTTACACATGGAGCATCTGGAGATATGAATCTTCCTCATCTGATGTCACTGGCATCCCATCTTGCATCTCATGGTCTTTTTTGCCTGAGATTTACCTGTAAAGGTCTTAATATTGTGCATAGAATTAAGGCATATAAATCAGTTTTGGTAAGAAAATTTCGTTATATTTACTTATAAGACAATTCTGTTTAAAAATCTTAATAAATTTAAGGCAAATTTTGTTAGTTATTTTAATTAATTATTTAATCGGTATCCTTAGAAAACTCAGCAGTACTTGAGGGCTGTTTGTGGTCAGTCTTCTTTTTATGCCACCAGTTAGTTTCCATGGAGATTATTGCTAATATCGTAAATGTTTTCCTTGATAAGGCCAAGAAAACTACTTCAGATATAATTTTCTTGTTGGAACTATATGACTTTAGTGTATAGGTTTGACATTCTAGAATATTTTGCCTATTGTATTATGCATGTACAAATCTGGCATTGTTTTCTATATATTTTATTTAGATATGGAAAATTCCTAGATAAAACTCAAATCTAAAGTTTCTTTTAATCTGAATTCTTTTAAGATTGCTACATTTTTCAGAGCTTTTAATTAGATATCAAATTTTGTATTAGGGGAAGCTTTTTCTGGGCCTCTATGGTTGTACTTGAGTATTTTTAGGAAGATAAAATAATGTTCTTCTCACAAATATGCCTGCATTACCTTACATATGATTTGATAGTGAAGGTGTGACCAGAAGAGAAAAGAACTGCTTATCTTTTCCAAGAAAAATTAGTGTGGGGGGGTAGGTATTGTAAGGAATCCCTTAAGATTTTGTGTTTTTTTCTGCATAGATTTTGATATTTCAAGTTATAATGATAAATAATATCTTCATTTCCTAGTGGAATATTTTATGAGAGAAGAATTTATAATTTTTGGTTGATTTTTCTAGAATTACCTAAAGACCTCAGGAGAATACAAACTTGCAGGTGTTTTCCTTGGAGGTAAGTTGCAATACTTGTAAGCCTTTCAAAAAAAATCTTCCCATTTTAATATAGGAATAGGTAGTACAGCTTTAAAATTAATTAATAGCAGGAAGCTAGTTAAAGGGTTATTTTTATTTGTTTAAACCTCATGTATTTACTGTAGCTTGAGGATGTCTTCTTTTGTTTATATCCCTGAATCACCCTCTCTTGAATGAGGATTCCTTCACAAGGATTGTACCTTAACATTTAAATATTCTTCAGAAAAGTAATTGCTACCATTATTTATTTATTTATTTTTTACTTAGGACCAGTTTTTAGCTCTTACTGAGACTACAGGTATCCATTATAGATTTTGCAACTTGTTAATTGGCACATTTTGGAGTTAAACTATTTGTAAATAAATAAATATGGTAGATGAGCACTAAATTAAATCTAAAATACCACACCATCACTGTTTCTTTACATGAATGTTTATATTTGAAACTCAATTTTAATTGATTTTAGGTCGTTCAATGGGTTCAAGAGCAGCTGCTTCTGTAATGTGTCATATTGATCCAGATGATGCTGATGATTTTGTTCGAGGTCTCATATGTATATCTTATCCATTGCACCATCCAAAGCAGCAGCATAAACTCAGAGATGAAGATCTCTTTTGTATAAAAGATCCTGTACTGTTTGTGTCAGGTTCTGCAGATGAAATGTGTGAAAAGGTGAAGTACAACTCAGTGTATGTGTGAGTGAGAGAGAAAGAGAATGAGAAACAAATATCTTGGAAAGCAAGATATCTACAATAGTGTCTTTAAAAAAGTGATCATCTGACTAATGCAAGTTTTGTACCTTAGTTACTCTGTTGCTTTGGAGAACCTAAAAATATAAGCATAGTGACCAAATTCATCTCCTTTGAAAGGGTAAATGATTTAACTATTATTTGGAAAGTGAAAGATTAATATTTGAATGTTCTAATTTGGGATTAACTAGACTGTACATGTGCTTTATTTCTATATTCAGGCAGATTATTCAGTTCATTTAAAAAATGGCATTAAGAAAATGTCAGTAACTTGTACAGATTACTAAATATTAGCCAATTTTATGAAACTATTGTGTTTCCCAGAACCTCCAATTTCCTTGAGAAAAATAATTCTTTGAAGGAATTTAATTTGCTACAGTTTAACTTTTTATTGTCAGCAATAAAAGTTTAATATGTTCTGGGTATTGCTGCATCAGAAATGGACTGCCACTTTTGTGGACATTTCCTTGCGCATTCTCTTGCCTAGAAAATTGTCGTTAGTGGGTGAATGTTAGCGTAAGCAGGGAAGAGAGAATTGTTTTTGTTAAACACCAATAGAGTATTGGTTTAGTATCCTCTTCTTTTTTCTTTAGAACTTGTTGGAGAAAGTGGCACAGAAAATGAAAGCTCCTAATAAAATCCACTGGATTGAGAAGGCAAATCATTCCATGGCAGTGAAAGGACGATCAACAAATGATGTTTTCAAAGAAATAAATACACAGATTTTGTTTTGGATCCAAGAAATCACTGAAATGGACAAGAAATAATTGTCATTAATGAAAAAGTAATGTTATTTTGAATTACAAGTACAGTTAAAAAACAGCATACCTCTCAGCATTTTGAGATGTATTTAGACTAATTTAATGTTATTTTGCCTCATTTTTTAAACACGTTTTAATTGTGAAATTAATGTTGAAAGCACTGTTATAGTTGTATAAAGATGATGTACAAATATTGAAAGTTGTCTAAATATAATTTATTTTCATTAATATAGTTTGAGTTTTGAAAAAAATAAAAAGTTTGGGTTTTGCAACAATGGTACTTTTGTCTTATTGGTAGATAACTGAGAAAGTACCCTAATCCTGTGGAGCAATGTCATCTTTAAAAAAGGAAAACAAAACTTCACTAAATTTAAAATAAATATAAAGAAAATTAAAAAAAATAAACTTTACTAAATTTAGTCAATCAGAGTTTTATAGAGTATATCTATCCACCTACTCTTTATAAATGTCTAGGATTAGACATTTTCTTATATGAGGTCCCAGACCATTGATTTTTAGAGAAATAATAACTTTCATTCAAGAAATGTTTACTGAAGTTCTGTAATGGACAAGGGCTTATCAGGTTTGCAAAGATGAATGAACACCTGTAGTTTATAGTCTTGGGAATAGATGTGTAGACCATTTTCTCATTAAGGGGAAAATGAAAGAAGGACTAAATAGTGGAAATAGTATCTTTGCTCTAGCTAGGCAGAGTTAGGGCACTAATTTTAAAATCCATTTACCACCTGAACTGGACTTTAAATGGTAGTTATATATAAAAGCATAGTTTCTATAATTTATATAAATTATATAAAATGTGATGAGGCTGATGTAATTTTTTAGAGGTTCGTAGTAAAGAAGCATTCTCTATGGTAAAAAATTTAACTCCTAAAATGGTGAAACGAAAAAAAATTAACTTCTGTCTCTGGCTTTCCTACGTTACTAGTAGTAGGCACTCAGATATCCTCGGGTGGCCTAGGCAGTTTTCAAATTTTCGAGGGTCTTCATTCTTCCTGGTGGATTTTAAGTATTATTTGTTAATTTTTCTAAATATTACATAAAGTACAAAAATGTAGTTAACAATGCCCTAATTATGTAATTATGTAATTAGATTCATCAAATAAGTTTTAAAATAAAAACCAATGCCCTAATTGTTCATATTATTATTGAATGAAATTGTGTACAACTGCAAATTCAAAATTCCTAGACCACTCTGTATAATGGTGGTTTTTTGCCTAAGTCATTCTTATACAAGATGTAAATTTTTAAAGATAATGTATAGACAATAGTTAACATTTTAAATTAAACTGGTATCAAAAGATTATAAATATCCAGAGCTAAAAAATATATAATCACTGGCTTATTAAGTATAAATCACTTGGAAAATACTATATATTATGAACCAGAAGTTAAGTGGAAAAGAGGAAAATACAAACAACTTACTACAAAGCAGACCACAATATAAATATAAAACTGCACTGATGAAATAGATTTAAAAGTTTATTAGTTACAATATTTGAGTTTATAAAATTAAACCGTAGGTATAATATGGATTGCCATTCAAGGATAGAATTTCAAACTACAGGAATAATGTATATGATTATTTAAAGATGATTTTCTGTTGCCTGAGAAACTGCTACTACTTTTTGATGAAATGGCTTGCCATGTGAGACTTGTGCATACTTTGCCAGGGTTGGGGAACATTGAACTAGAGGAACGTACGGATTTGACATGTCTTGCAGAAAAATATGTAACCTCCTCAAATTTGGGATTTTGGTCAAACAGAAATCCTGCCACCTCCACTAACAGGCCCTGGTTTATAACAGAACAACTAGACCAGTGGTTCCCATCTGGGGGAACTTTTGCTGCCAAGAAGACATTTAACAATGTCTGGAAACAATTTTGGTTGTCATGAGTAGAGACTTGTGCAGGGCTGCTACTAGCATCTTATATGAAGAGGATACCTATCGTATGCTGATAACCATCATACAACATGCAGGACAGCCCTCCCCAACAAAGAATTACCAAGTCCAAAACATCAGTAATGCTGGAGCTGAGGAACCATATCGGACAAATCAGCCTCAGAACTATCTTGAAGTCTCTCACCTCACCATTAGTTTTTCACCATTCCATCCTCCTTCCTAATCCATTCACTTCCTAGTAGCTAAATTCTGGGTTTTCAGTCTCTGAAACGTTTTTTAATCCTTTGTGTTTACACTGCCACCACTCAAATCCAAGCTGTTACCAATTCTCATTTGTATAATATCACAATAGTATAATCACAGTACCCTAATTGATTTTCCTATTTTGCCTCCTTATTCCAGTACACCTTTTGGCACCTCTAACTCAAAAAGCTTTGATGGCTCTCCAGAGGTGACTGTAGTAAGGTTTTAAGGGTTCAAAATCCTCCATAACCTGTCAACATTTTTAGCCTTATCTTTGCTCATACGATGAACATGTACACAGTACTACAGCTAACCTGGACTACAGTTTTGTAAACAGGGATAAATCTTTCTGCCTTGATCTTCCTGAAACTTTCTTCTCTGTTAATCTTTGCCTGTTACCAAATGCTATGCATGCTTTAAGGCCCCTAAAAATTGTCTTTCCGCCTTTGCAGCATTCCTTGAATTACCCCCAATCAGATATTTCTCCCTTGAACTCCCATAATAACTTATACCTCTCTATTGTTAATCACACTCTGCCTCTTCATGGACTGGTTTATATGTATTCACTCTATCCCATTTATATTACAGACTCTTTCAGGTCAGCAAATAACTTTTACTCATGTTTTTATCCGTAGAGCACTTTCTAATTTACTGTTTAGTGCCTTACACATTCATTATTCAATAGGTATTTGTTGTTTTGAACTAAAATGTTTACAGAAGGAGAATTTTAACCATTATGAACCATCTCTGATT
Organism: Dasypus novemcinctus; assembly: GCF_030445035.2. Lineage (NCBI taxonomy): Eukaryota > Metazoa > Chordata > Mammalia > Cingulata > Dasypodidae > Dasypus > Dasypus novemcinctus. The sequence continues at coordinate 31,914,342 of NC_080687.1, forward strand.
ACTATTTCATACGTCTATTATTGGGGATTTTTCCTGTTTCATAAAACCTAGTTCACAATATCCAGATAATACAAAGAATGTGACAGTAGATAAAATAGATATTTTAAAACTTTAACAGAATTTTTTTCTTAATGTCTTATTCTTTATTACTGTTTGTAATGGGCTTTTTCTGATGTCATTATTTTTCTCTTGATTTTTTAACAGCTTTACTGAGATATAATTTACATAACTGACTTTTAAAATTGATTCTAGTTTAGCATTTACTTTTTTTTTTTTTTTGGTTCTTACTATAATAGTGCAAAGGACAGATTGTCCCTCCTGAAAAATAGGTAATTGTTCTTTTATTAGTAGGCAAGTATATAAGAAACAAAAATGGCAAATCCCTGAAGGGGAACACAATCTACCTCTATGTAAAGCATCAGCAGGAGGTGGACACTGAAGTTTCTTTTCAGTGATGTACTAATTAGGGATTCAGTGCTATAGTTTTAAAAGATGTAAGGGTCTGAGGAATACAATGTTAAAACAATAAATCTTCTTTAAGGTAATTAACATTAAATGAATTAGAAAAAGCCTGTCATCCAGGTAAGAGAAATTGAGTATTTTGTCAGGCCCATTAAATTTTATAGAATAACCCAGCAGAATAAAGTCATCCCAAATTGTGTGTAGGGGTAGGTCACTGGTGGTGAATGAGTGGGGTGTACTTTAACACAGTGCAAGATAAACTCAGACAAACCTGCAAAGTTTATTTCATAGCCAATGAATTCCTACCATCCATTCTAGAGGGAGGGTTATCCTTTACAAAGACAAATCCTAAGACCAGAGTCAAACCCAAATAAAGATTATAAATACTTACAGACTATGATTCAGTTGACTGCAAGACTGTCAACTCTTTGACATTAAGGGTGTTTCATTGATCTCTTTATCTCTGATTCTTGGGGGAAATTTAGAGCTCAATAAATCGTTGTTGCACTGAATTAAAACTGATACCTCAGAAAAGGGCTGAACAGTTAGCTCTCCAGTAAAATTAATAATACTTTTCTCAGCCCACCTTGAATAAGTGAAGACAAAAGAAGTATTAATTACATCTTCAAAGGAAAGATACCCTAAATTCAAGGTAATGTTAACATTTTTCATTGAGTCCAGACTGACCTGACAGCTTGTGACTGAAACTGTATTTGCTTGGTAAAGCTTACAGGATTACTCTCTAGACTTAGAGCGGGACTTACTTTTGCTCTTGCCCCACCCTTAATTCTGACATCAGAGAGGACTTCACTTAATCACCACAGACAGAAAAGAAGAGGAAGTTTACTAGAGGCCATTCCAAAGTTTAGCTTTGGTGTTCAGCATATCAGTAGATTGCTGGAGGGGAACTTTGCCAACAGACACCTCTAAGAAAAATAAATCTAAAATGAGCTCTATTTCAAGAAAAAAAATCAGGCAAGCCTATAAAGAGGCAAGCTCTCATATGTCCTACATAGTGGCAATGGAACATATGTATACTAAAAAACTCATTTATCTGAACTTCAAATTTTAACTGGGCATCCTGTATTTTTATTTGCTAAAAATCTGGCAACCTTACCTTCACTCTAAGAATAAAGAATGTATTTTCCTGACCAGAAAAAAAGCTTAAAATACACTCTTCTTGGTGGTAATAGAAAATGGTTATGCAAATGCTTTCTACCAATTCATATTTAATATGTATTTTTTTGGATTGCAAAACAAAGATAATCCAACTGTGATAAGGGGTTATTTATAGAAGCATGATTCTTTTTAGGAATTTAATAGATTTTTCTAGATTTTACTTAATGTATAGTGCCATACATGTCTCACCAATGAACTTCCATTATTGCTAAAGTAAGTTGATATGAGCTCAGTTAAATACCCACTATGACATGTTTCTCTCTCAGGCCCAGAGCAATCACTGTTCGTCTAGATGAGACACTGAGCAGCATAGGAAATTTTTTTCTGGCAGAGAATTACATGTGGTTATGAGATGGGCATACCAACTTTTTGTGGTTTGAGGCAACCGAAATCAAGGACCTAAGAATGAGAAACCAATTTATTTCACATATTACATTGAAATGTCAAAGCAATACTATTTCTTTAAAAAGGGGGTAAAGGGTGGTTTGGAAGACAATTCGTTTTCCACTTGGGAACTTCTAGAGTCCTGGATTTTTCAAAACGATTGGACAGCAATCCTCTTTATAATTTTTCTAGGAATTATTTTTGAGATAGCACTCATAAAATTTTGTACAGCCTTTCAGAAGAAGCCTGTACTTTCAGAAAAGAGTTGTTCTGATAATCAGGAGGTAAGAACAAATAATTGATTCCCTATTTTTCATAATTACTTGTAAGATTTGTAAAATTGTGGGACTTTGATATTTGGATTACTTCACTAACATTTTGTTGTCTTCCTTGAAACAGAGTGAAAACAGTTCCCCCAAAAGTGTGAAATTTGGTAAATATACAATTTCATTTTTTAATATAAAATTTATTCAGCCTAAGCTTCTCTTATTAATATTCTGATTTTTTAAATTTCCATTTAGCTCTCAATAATTGGTCAACTACTCATTTATCTTCAGAAGAAAGGTAAGTGATATATTTTGAAATTAAGTCAAATAAGTTGCTTATGTTCTATTCAAAGCTGCATTTATTTCTGAATTTCAATAAAGCATTTTTGTAGTACAGAGGATCATAGCTGTTCAGTATCATAATTCAATCTACATTTATTTTATTTTATCCATTTTTTATTTATCTCTCCACTCCCCCTCCCCCCCAACCCACCCCCACCCCCACCCCCACCCCCAACCCCACCCCACCACACCAGGAAACTCCATCTCCTCCTGCCCCATCATCTTGCTGCGTCAGCTCTCCCATGCATGGTGCCACTCCTGGGCAGGCTGCGCTTTCTTTTCCCGCAGGACAGCTCTTTTCCCACAGGACAGCTCTCCTTGCAGGGCACCCCCCTGTCCCCGCTCATGGGGCTCCCCCACGTGGGAGACACCCCTGCGTGGCATGGCACTCCCCATGAGGCAGCACCCCATGTGGGCCGGCCCACCACACAGGCCAGGAGGCTCTGGGTATCAAATCCCAGACCTCCCACATGGTAGGCGGCTGCTCCATCAGTTGAGCCACATCCGCTTCCTTACATTTATTTTAAATGGTTGCTATGTGTCAAGCCCTTTGTTAAGGGCTTTTCATAATTTATTGCAATCATTCCTCACAAGAATCCTTTGAGATAAGTAGTAGATATTATTATTGTTTTTATAGTTGAGGAAAATGAAGCTTAAAGAGATAAAGTGACCTGCTTTGCTACTTTAACCTCCATCTCCAATACATAAAAGAACTGGCCAGTTCTTATCATTCAATTGAAAAATACTTATTTACCACCAACCAAAGACTAAACCAGGTGCTACAAGACTGACATGGAAGAATTTTATAAATTCTGATTTATAAAATCAGAATTTACCAGTATCTTAAAGATGTATCAGTGCTAGGGATTAAATACTGATGTCATCATTATTCTTGTTATCAACATTATTATTATTTCACTCAAAATTCATCAGGTGTCTACTATGTAAAGGACGTTGTTAGGTACTGGGATACAAGGAATGAGATAGTCTCCGTTCTCAAGCTTATATTCTTGTGGAGGTGACAAATAAAAGATAATTGCATTGTAATATGATAATACAGTGATTGAAATATTATGAGAACATTTAGGAGATACCTAAGCCAGTTTAGGTATGTTGAAGAGGGCTTCATGAAGAAAGTAATGCTGGAGCTGAGTTTTGTTTTTGTTTTGGGGGTTTTTTTTTTTTTTTACTTTTTTTTAAATCCTTTCCCACACACCCCAAGATGGTTCTCTCACCTGTCTACTCGTTGTCTGCTCTTCTTTAGGAAGCACTGGGAATCGAATCCAGGACCTCCCGTGTGGGAGGCTAGTGCCCAACTGCTTGAGCCACTCCCACTCCTTGTTGGCTGCAGTGTCTGCTCGTTGCAGTGTCTGCTGGTTGCAGCATCTGCTCGTTGTAGTCGTTGCAGGGTGCTGGTTATGGCGTCTGATGATTGTGGTGGTTGCGGTGTCTGCTAGTGGCAGCATCTGTTGGTGGCGGTGTCTGCTGGTGGCAGCATCTGCTTGTTGTGGTGGTTGTAGCATCTGCAGGCTGTGGCGTCTTCTGGTTGCAGTGGTTGTGGTATCTGCTGCTTGCAGCATCTTCTGGTGGCAGTGTCTGCTTGTTGCAATGTCTGCTCATTGCAGTGCTTGCTCATTGAGGCGTCTGTTCATCTTCTTTAGGAGGCACTGGAAACCAAACCCAGGATCTCTCATGTGGGAGGTGGGTGCTCAATTGCTTGAGCCACATTTGCTCCCCTGGAGCTGAGTTTTTAATCATGAATGAAAATTAGCCTACAAAGATAGAAGGTTAGGAAGGTTAGGAAGGTTAGGAAGGCATTCCAGGACATGAACGAAAGCAAGAAAATAAACAGTACAGAAATAAACTATGATTTTTTTCGTGTTGCTGGAGTATCAAAGATAGAGTCAAGAAGTATAGTGGGAGGGAAGCAGATTTGGCTCAACTGATAGAGGGTCTGCCTACCACATGGGAGGTCCAGGGTTCAAACCCAGGGCCTCCTGATTTGTGTGGTGAGGTGGCCCATGCGCAGTGCTGATGTGTGCAAGGAGTGCCGTGCCATGCAGGGGTGTCCCCTGCGTAGGGGAACCCCACGCACAAAGAGGGCACCCCGTAAGGAAAGCCACCCTGTGTCAAAAAAGCACAGCCTGCCCAAGAGTGGCGCCGCATACACGGAGAGCTGACGCAGCAAGATGACGCAACAAAAAGAGACAGATTCCCGGTGCCATTGACAAGAATACAAGTGGACACAGAAGAACACACAGCAAATGGACACAGAGAGCAGACACTGGAGGGGTAGGGGGAAGGGGGGAGGGGAGAGAAAATTTTTTTAAAATCTAAGAAAAAAAACCTTAAAAAAAAAAGAATTATAGTGGGAGATAAATCTGAAGAGACTGGCAGAAGTCAGATAACAGAGGGTTTTCTATACCATGTTAAGAACTTGGGTTTTATTCTGTAGACAATTAGTAACCACTGAAAGTGGTTCAGCACAGGAATGACACAGATTTATATTTCAACTAGACCACTAGTAGGCTGGGTGGGAGAAGATTCTGAAGATTACTTGGCTTTAGTTTAATTTCTTTCATTTGTCAGGCCTAAAAAAGCTTTCTTAATTTAATCTGGTTGCTCTATTTTCATACTGGGTGGTACTAGGCCACTCTTGTTTTCTAGGGTGTCTTGGGAAGCTATAACATTATCTGGAGGTATGGGTAGGTAGAATCCTGGTTAGGGGTGGTTGGGTTGGGAACAGAACCTCCAGTGAAAACTAGAGCACCTCAGTAGCACAATCAGAATAAGTGATTGTCCAACATCAGTTGGAAAGACTGAGAGTCAGTGTTTTATATATCCAGGGGTTAGGTATTATAGTAGTTTGGAATTGTACATACCAGAAAATCATGTTCTAAAAGCTAATCCATTCCTGTGGATATAAACTTATTTTAAGTAGGACCTTTTGATGAGGTTATTTAAGTTAAGGCATAGCCCAGGGTAGGTCTTTTTTTTTTTTTTAAGGTTTATTTTATTTATTTATTTCTCCCCACTCCTTGTTGTTTGCATTTGCTGTGTGTATGTTTGTTGTGTGCTGGTCTTCTTTTTAGGAGGCACCAGGAACTGAACCTGGGACCTCTGATGTGGAAATGAGGTGCCTATTTACTTGAGCCACCTCCACTCCCTGCTTTGTTGTGTTTCTCATTATGTTTTCTTCCTGTCTCATCCCATCATCTTGTGTCAGCTCGCCGTCTTGCTCATCTTCTTTAGGAAGCATCAGGAACCGAACCTGGGACCTGAGCAGAAGCTCAGTTGCTTGAGCCACATCCACTTTACCCAGGGTGGGTCTTAATCCTCTTAATCCTCTTACTGGAGCCCTTTATAAATGGGATGAATACAGAGAGAAAGACAGAAAGCTATGGAAGCAAGAAGCTAAAATCAATGGAACCTGGAAGAGAAGGGAGAGACCAACAGATACCACCATGTGCCTTGCCATGTAACATCACCTTGATGATACCTTAAATTGGGCATTTTCCCAGACTCTGATCATAAGCTAATAAAATTCCCATTGTTTAAAGCCAATCCATTTCATGCTATCTGCAACTCAGGAAACTAAAATAAATGTGCACTATGATTCAAGATTTGGCATATAATTTGAAACCAGAGCACTGGCAGGCCAGAAGGGAAAACACAAGAAGATATAGGGAGAGAAGGATTTTTTGCTTCAGAATCTTGAGTCTGAAATGCAACATATATTCCCCATGATGTCACTCCTGTGTGCCATTATTCCCTTCCTGCCCAGGCAGTATTTAATCCCTAGGTGGTACTTTCCAGGGAACAATGGGATAAAGGAATTGAAACTAGTGATTTGAGTAGTGGTGCAGAAAAGGATTAGGGAAAAGTTTGGCTCTTATGATACAGCATATTTTTGGGCTTACCGCACAAATTTGGAATTAAAAAAGGTCTAGATTTACATCATAGCCTCTCATTTTAGTATTGCATGGCCTCAGGCAAATTATTTAAACTCACTATACCTCCTTTTCCTTATTTTAAAAAATGGGGGTAAGAAGAATTAGGGATGCATAGGTATAACATGAAGATTAGTTGAAGTGATATAAGTGTAACAAAGTGAAAATATCTTACCCTGGAACCAGAATTCCTTTTTGTGACCAAACTATTTTTGGGAAAACATCTTAATAAATTACTTTGAAATAGAAGGAAAAACTCTAGTGCTTGAAATGGTTTAAAATGGAATGCATCAGAAAGTAAGTGGATTTTGTCTTGTGAGATGGGAGAGAAGAGAATAGGGTAGGTGGAGGGTTAGTGGGGGTCAAAAGAAGGGAGGAGGAAATAAAATAGTGTGAGATTCAGAACTAAATGGCATAAAGGATGTCAAAGTATGAGATTACCACTCACTATCTCAAATCTGGGAGAGCCAAGCTGGTCAGGCATATAATCTCAGTGAGCAAAGTAAACTACTGATCTTACATAGGATTTTGTGGAATGGTTTGTTTCAGGGGTGTTTGGGTTATAGAGTCAGAAGTGGGTTGACTTCAACCCTAGAAGAATGTTCATGGGAGTTAGACTGCCACTGATTACCTACTTTCAGATCCTGAAGCTGTCCTAACTGGTTGGGTTTCAGAAGCATATTTACTGAAGCAAGTTATTGATATATAAAAATAGCTTAAAGTAAGTTGCTTTTTAAAAATTTCCCCTCCCCCCTTGCAGCTTGCTTGCTATCTGCTCTCTGTGTCCATTTGCTGCCAGCTCTTCTGTGTTCTTGCTTGTCTCCCTTCTTTTTGTTGCGTCATTCTGTTGAATGGGCTTTCCATGGCATCTCTGGGCCGGGCGGTGCTCTGTGGCATCTGTGGGCTGCACAATGCTCCACTGCGTGCAGGTGAGCCTACCTTCACAAGGAGACCCTGGGATGCGAACCGAGGGCCTCCCATATGGTAGACAGGAGCTCATCTGATTGAGCCACAGTCGCTTCCCTTAAAGTAAGTTTCGGTGTTTATTTGTTACTATGTCTATAGGACTACAATTAAATTTCTATACAATCAATTCTGATACTTCTTATTGCCATGGCTATACAACTGTGAGTCTTTTCTTAGGAATGTGGCCTATTCTCAAATTCTCAAAGGCCAGTTGAAATTCCCTGATGGTAGGGAGACCAAAAATGGGGAGATAGACCTAATACTTAAGTGGTAGTTGCATGCATTGCTTTAATGAACTCCTCTCTGTTTCAACCTCCAAATTTTCATTAAAGCCAGCCACATTTGTGGGTGATTTATATATGTGTTTTCCCCCTCATTGCAATTAGGGAAAGGATTTGGTTTTATGTCTGGGTCAGCTTGTTGTGGAGAAGAGTTAGCATTAGAATCCTAGAGGCAAATAATTCCTGAGAGCCTACTATATGCCAGGCATTTTTTAGGCCCTAGAGACAAATCAGTGTACAAAACTAAGATTAATGCCTTAGGGGGTGTATTAGTCAGTCAAAGGGGTGCTGATGCAAAATACCAGCAATTGGTTGGTTTTTAAAAAGGCTATTTATTTGGGGTAGGAGCTTACAGATACCAGGCCATAAAGCCTCCTCACCAAAGTTTATTTGGAACAAGATGGCTGCTGATGTCTGTGAGGGTTCAGGCTTCCTGGGTTCCTACATTCCTGGGGCTTGCTTTACTTAGGCTTCAAGGTTCCTTCCTTTGTGGGGCTGACTTCCCAGGGCTCCAGTTTAAGTCTTCAGCATTAAACTCTAAAATCAAAACTCCAACATTAAAAGGCCTCAACTCTGTCCTTTGCTATGCCTTGTATCTGTGAATCCCCACCCACCAAGGGCCAGGGACTCAGTGCCCTAATAATGTGGCCCAATTAAAGCCCTAATCATAACTCGATCAGGCCCATGTACAGATCAGATTACAAACATAATCTAATATCTATTTTTGGAATTCATAACCATATCAAACTGCTACATGGAGGGAGTCAGATAATAAACAATAACATTTTATGTCAGAAGGTGATAAGCTTTATAGTAAAACAGTAGAACAAGGTAAAAAGGGAATCAGGGTGTCAAGTGGGAAAGGAGGACTGATTACAATATTAAATAATGTGGAATTTGATTGAAGCCTTCAAAGGATGGGGGAGTTAACCAAACATATCGTAGAAGAGTTTTCCAAGCCACAGGAAAGCTAGAGCAAGGCCCAAAGGGAGAGTATACTCTAATATTTGAGGAATAATTAGAACCCAGTGTGACTGAAGTAGGGAAAGTGAGGAAAGGAGCATGTAAGGGATGAGGTCAGAGAAGTAATAGGCGGCCAGATCATGGGAAGGCCTCGTGGGTCATATTAAGGACAGAAGCTTTTACCGTACATGAAATATGGGAGTCACTGCAGAGTTTTGAGCAGGAGAATATGTTCTGACATGTTTATTCTGCCTGTGTTGAGAATAGACTGTAATAGGTCAAAGGCTGAAGCAGTTGGGAAGCCATTGCAAGTGATCTAAATGAGAGATAATGTTTTTTCAAGCCAGAGTGGTTGCCCTGGAAGTGGTGAGAGGAGGTTGGTTTTAGGATATTGTGTTAGTCAGCCAAAAGGGGTGCTGATGCAAAGTCCCAGAAATCTGTTGGCTTTTATTAGGGGTATTTATTTGGGGTAAAAACTTACAGTTACAAAGCCCTGAAGAGTTCAACTCAAGTTTAGTTGCTCAAGTTGCCACATGTTGAAGCAAAACGACAGGCGACAATTGCGAGGGTTCAGCCTTCCTCTTTCCGCTTAAGGGTCCTTGGGCCCAGCTTCTTCCAATCTCAACTGTAGGTTGGACCTGCTCAGCTACTCAGGGTTCTGGTCTCTTCAGCTGCAAACTATCAAGTAAATGGTTCCTCTCTCTTCCCAGGACCTCTGCCATGTCTATGGAGCTATCTCTCTTATTCTGTGTTCTTATCCTGTGTCTCCTTCAGTGAATGTCCATTTATATAGCCCACCAAGGGGGCAGGAACTCAATTCTGAGTTTCCCTAGTGATGTGGTCAAATCAAAGCCCTAATCTTAACATAATTTAATCAAAGATATCTCAGCTGAATCTAATATAATCAAAGAGTATCACACCTAAAGGAACAGACCAGTTTACAAACATAATCTCTCTTTTTGGAATTCATAAATAATCTCAAACTGCCACAGATATATTTAGAAAGTAGGGCCACTAGGATGTGGATATAAGAGAGAGGAGTCAAGGATACTCCATGATTTTTAGCCTGAGACACTGGAAAGAAATTATCTTCAACTGAGATGAGTAAAACTGTAGGTGGAGCAAGTTTTGTCAGGGAGATCAGTAATTTGGTTTTGGATTTGTTGAAATTCAGATATCAATTAGACATCCAATAGAGATAGTAGTAGGTAGTTTAGGAGAGATGTCTGGATTAGAGATAATAAATTTGGGAGTTGTTGGCATATAGATGGTGTTGAGGATTGAATCATGTCTCCCACAAAAGGCATGTTCAGGTCCAAACCCCTGGTCTTTAGGTGTGGCCCTTTTGTAATTAGGATCTCTTGAAGATGTTGTGTTAGTTAAGATGTGGCCTAACTGAATCAGGGTGGGCTTTAATCTGGACTGATGGAGTCCTTTATAAACAGAATGAAATTTAGACAAAAAGAAAAGAAGCCAAGTTTGCAGTAAAATTGGAAATCAACAGAACCTGGAAAAGAAAAGAGAAATGCTGCCATGTACATTGCCATGTGACAGAAAAGCCAAGGGACCCAAAGATTGCCTGCTAGCCAGAAGATATCAAACTCGGGAGGGAGCAAACCTTCTAGCCTCAGCAATTAAGCCAGTAAATTTCTGTTGTTAAGTCATTCCATTGTATGATATTTGTTTTAGCAGGGGAAACAAAAACAGATGTTATTAAAAACCACAAGATTGATTGATATTACCAAGGGAGTAAATATACAGAGATGAGAAGAGGAGCAAGGACTGAGCTCTGAGGCACTCCAGTTAAGAAGTCAAAAAGAGGAGGCACCAGCAAAGACAAAAAAGGAAATAGAAGGAAAACTGGGAGAATGTGGTGTCCTAAGAGCCAACTGAAAAAAATTTATCAAGTGTTGGAATGTCGGCCTGAAGCGTATGAAAGATAAAGAGAGTTTGGGATCAGGGGTTCTGAGAGGACTGAATCCTCAAGCTCATCAGACAACTTTATTGTTTACAAGTAACATTATATATACTCAAGCTGCTGTAAGCACAAGCGATAGCATGCAGCTGCACTCTAAACATTCTCACAAGCTACAGGACTAAAATCTTATCTCACAGTACAAGGTCTTAGTGCCCTCTCAGACTACAAAGTGTGTTTTCTCATATTGCTCCCAGCCCCGGGAGCTTCCATCCTGTTTACTTTCTGCATTCCTGTGTTAACGGCATAACCATGGAAACAGCACCACTGTGCCTTAGTTTCCCACAATCAAGGATAAAGGAATGATCAAATCTGTTAAATGCTGTGGTTAGGTCAAGTAAGATGAGGACTGAGAATTGACCATTGATTTTAGCAGTTTCCATGGAAAGGTGGGGGCAGTAGTCTACGGAGTAGAATGGATTTAACTGTGTGTGGGGGCAATGGGGTGGTGGAGGAAATGTAGCCAACAAATAAAGACAAGTCTTCCAAGGAGTTTTGCTGCAAAGGGGTGCAAGGAAATGATTGATGGGAAGTGGAGTGAAGAAAAAGTTATTTTTAAGTATGGAATGAAAACAGCATTAGCCCATAATAGGAATGATCCAGCTGAAATTTAAAAAAAAAAGAACAAACACTGCTGTAGGAAAGAGAAGGGAGAATTGCTGGCACACTGTCCTTGTGGAGATGGAAGGGATGAGATCCTAGTGCAAGTGGAGATAATTTCTCTATATAGGAATGTGGATCGTTAGTCTTGGTAACAGGTGGAAGGGCAGTGTATCTGTGCACAGATGCTAGTGTAGGTGTGGAGCAGGGGACCTATGGAAGTTCCTTTTAACTGCTTCAGTTTTCTAAGTGAAATAAGAAACAAGGTCACCAGCTAAATGGGGAGAATGAGGAAGAAGATGTCGGGGATTATAGAGGGAGCAAAAGATGTAAAATACTCATCAAGGATGTGAAAGTGAGTAGACTAAGCAGATAACATGATTTTCTGACAGAAATTAGGGCCAACTTCAGGTTTGCTGTCATGAAGTCTCTGCATATCCTCTCTCTCTTCATCCCTACAGCCACTGCCTCATTTTAATAGTATCAGACCATGGGGTTTGTTTTTGTCAACCTTGCTGAACCGTATGGGTATAGTAGTAAAAGCTGAATTTAACTAGATTTATAGATTTTGCAATGTGAGTATAATGAAGCAGTTTGCTGTTTTATTCACACTGCGTTCATAATAAAATTGTTCAGGGATGTGTATTGAATATTAATGATCCAGGGGATAAGGTGATGACTTGATCTAAGGTATAGCCGTGGAAATAAAGAAGAGAAAAAGGATTTGAGGGATACTAAGGAGATAGATTCTTTAGATGTCTACTGATCAGAGATTAGGAGGGGAGGGAACTCAGAAATTTGTCCCTTGAAAGATGGTTGGTGTTGAGAAGGACTAAGACAGAATGGAGAAGGGAAAACAAACTTGGGAAACAATAGAAAATTCAGTTTTGGATGAGGTAATAGTGAAAAATAGTTCTAAGATTAAGAATAATGAAAGTAGATTCAGAAGGGCAGAACACTTTCTCACTTGTCCCTCCTTCCACTCTCTACTACTGATTTGCTTCTCAGTTTTTCAGGGGATAATTGTTGGACCTACTCCAAGCAAATTGTTTTTCAATGGCCAGGCATTTAAAGACAGGTTTTCTGATGTCTCTTTTAACTTTTCATTCCCTCAATTAATTGCTTAAAATTAATTATTTCACTACATCTTTTTTACAGGGACAAAAAAACACACTGATATGTAAAATTTGGGTAAATTTGGATCTTCAAATGACAATGTTTTTGATGTTATAAATCTTCCGATATCAACTGACAAAACAATGCCCTGGATAAGATAGTCAGAAAGTTTTCCTTCTGTCTTCTTAGTGTACCTATAGTAGTAAAAGAGACATGGAGTTGGGGAGACTGAGGAAAGCACTGCAATGTATCAGTTCATAAAAATCTTTGAGAAATTTTTTTTTGATTTAAGCTTAAACTCAAATATGCCACATAAGTCTTTAATTTGTTCTGCCTCAGGGCCTTCACTCTTATTGTACTCTGTTCCAGGAGCACCTTTCCTCAGATCTTCGTATAGCTGAGTTCCTGCTTTTCATCTCATTTCATAAGTTTCTTCCTCAAAGTGGCCTTCCCTAACCACCCCAGTTAAAATTTCTTCCTGCCCTACTCCCCACTTCTTATTCCCTATCATATCTTGCTTTATTGTTTTCTCAGTACTTATTACAATCTGGATACTCTTATTTGTTTGTTTATTGACTTATCTTCATCACTAGAATATGAACTAAGCATGAACCCTGTCTCTCCAGGTCACTGATGTGTCACTCGTGCCTAGAACAGTGTCCAGCATATACTTGGTGAAACCATATGAAGCTGTTGCATTTGACTTTTTTTATGACAAAAACCAGCAATTCCATGGAGTTTTACCTAGAAGAAGGCACTCAGTATTTGAGTTAATGAATAAAATCCCCTAATATTCTTTGGGCCAAACAAGGTTTTTATCTTATTCTGTTCCTCAGTAATTTAAGGACTGTTTGTTGGGAAGATGAGTATTTTCAGCACCAACAGTGTGGTCTGAGGTCATTGAGGAATATGCCAGAGCTACGCAACAGGCAGAAGAGAGGTCTAGATTTGAGGTCTAGAGGTCTAGATTAGAGATAAAAATGAGAATTAGTTACATATATTTAGTGAATGAGGCTACAGAGATGGATAAGCTCACCCAGTGGTGAGTATGCAGTGCAAGAAAGGCAAATAGGTTTACAAGGTATACAAGATAGGTACCATCTTGTAAACTGATAGCTGCCTGGAGCAATCTACTGAGAGAGAATGTAACTACCTCCAGGCTAGGAGTAAAAGAGTACCATAATTGAATTCATAGGCCTGCCAAAAGCAAGGGAGAAAGGAGTGGCAGTATACAGCCTGCCTGTTGGTAGGGTCAGCAAGGAAAAGGGCAAAAACACAGAATACTAGGCAATATTAAAATGCAAAGAGTAAGAAAAGGAGGAGAAAACATGATAACTGCTTAGAATGATCAGAGAGGTAGGAAGCAGCCAGAAGAGTGGTGTCAGAGAAGGCAAAGAAGGGCATGTGTTTGCCAGCATCAAATAGTGCAGAAGTATCATATCATCCCCTATTTTCTTTAAATGTAGTAGTACAATTTATTATGATGTATCTGTAAAAGCCACTCATTAAAAAAATGCACATTTAAACAATGACTCATTTGCGGTAAGGACTAACTATTTGGAGTAATAATCTAAAAAATAAAACCATCATTCTGACATTTATCAGTATTTCACACATCTAACAAATACTGAAGAAGGCAACTACCATTGTTATAACTTCTTAAAAGCCAAAAACTTAAGCACAAATCAGAATTAAGAGGAACTTCAGAATGTTCACATTTGCATGCATGTTTGGCTGAACTTTAAAAGTTTCAACATACAACAAAACCACAGCTTTGAATCAAAGTGAATATTAAAAACATTTAAGCCTTGTGACAAACTTACTCTACAGAAACAAGGAAAACAGAGTGAATAGTGACAGCAGTATATTTCTAGGAGAGAAAGTAATCATTTTTTTCCTTTATCATTTAAAAAAATTCAATGAGTCGGGAAGCAGCTGTGGCTCAATCAGATGAACTCCCGTCTACCATATGGGAGGCCCTCGGTTCGCATCCCGGGGCTTCCTTGTGAAGGCAGGCTCACCCCGATGCTGTGGAGAGCCACCGGGCCTGCAGACACCCCGGAGAGCTGACTCAGCAAGGTGACGCAACAAAAAAGAAGGGAGACAAACAAGAACACAGAAGAGCACGCAGCGAATGGACACAGAGAGCAGACAGCAAGCAAGCAAGCCACAAGGGGGGAGGGGAAATAAATAAACACAGGCACAGAAGTATGTACAGTGAATGGACACAGAGAGCAGACAGCTCATACACACACTCAAAAAAAAGCCACAAGGAGGGGCTAAAAAAAAAGTCAACAAGTCAATATTTTAATAACACTGACCAAGTTATTTACTCTTCATGAATTTGCTTTTCAAGTTGTGTCTTTAAAATGTATTCATCCGTATATTTGGATTCAATTAAATTTATATATCAAAAACATTTTGCTCAGAATTCTAATCTTAAGTATAACCCATAACTTATCAAAGCACAGTCCAAACACTACACAATAATGCTACCATTTAGACTTATATGCTTCATCTGAAAAACTTACCTTACAAACTGGAGTTTTGCCCTGTTTCTCCAGAATAAATGTCCCTATGTCTAAAACTTTAAATGATAATTTAAAAAAGACAGATTGAAACAATTCATGCTATGCATTTTCCTTCATTGGGCTTTGATAAAAACAGAGCCATCTGGTGTTGCAACACCATCTTCCTTCTCAGTTACATTCTCTTCAGTCCCAGAAGCAGACACAATAACCATTGTTTTATTTATTGAAGCTGTCTTCTGTTTCTCAGCAACAGCTGAACAAACAGCAACAATCTCATCACTTTCAAAGTCATAGTAAGGAATTGACTTTGGTGAGAAATCTGTTACTTCTGATGATGATTCACTCTTTTTAATCCTCTGTGCCACTTTCTGCTGCTCCTGGAGTGTTCTTGCCCAAGAAAGGTCTTCTTTCCATATTTCAGGGTTCTTTGGATAGATGTGAGTTCTACTTGAAAACTTTGAATTGCTTCATTTATTTTGTCCTTCAGCTCTCTGTTATATTGTTCTATTGTCTGTCTTTTTATCCTTTAGTTTACCTTTCCTAATAATCATCATTTCTAAATCTCTTGCCCTTGTTTTTTTCCATTCAGTCTGCAGCATCCCCTTTAGTATCTCTTGCAAATCTGGTCTTTTGGTAATATTCTATCAGGTTTTGTTTGTCTGTGAAGATTTTGACCTCATCCTCATTTTTGAAGGACAGTTTTGCCAGATACAGAATTCTTGGTTGGCAGTTTTTCTCTTTCAGTCCCTTAAATACATCATACCACTTTCTTTTCACCTCCATGGTGAGGTTGACACTTAATCTATTGATTTTCTCTTGTATGTGATGCTTTGCTTTTCTCTTGCTGCTTTCAGAATCTTCTCTTTGACTCTGATATTTGTCATTCTGTATAGTAGGTGCTTGGAGGTAGGTCTATTCAGATTTATTCCTTTTGGGGTGTGTTGTCCTTCTAGGCTATTGATATATATGTCCTTCATAAGGGTTGGGAAGTTTTCAGTCATTATTTCCTCAAATATTCTTTCTGCCCGTTTTCTATTCTCTTCTCCTTCTAGGACACCAATAATGCAAATGGTTCGTGCATTTCACATTGTCATAGAATTCCCTGAGATTCCCTTCCATTTTTTCCATTCTATTCTCTTTCTGTTCTCCTGTCTTTTCCAGTTCAGATGTTCTGCCCTCAAAATCTCTAATTCTGTCTTCAAGCAATTGAAATATGCTCTTATGTGCCTCTAATGTATTTTTATCTCCTCCATCATATCTTTCATTCCCATAAGGTCTGTTACTTTTCTTTCCAGGCTTTCAAATTGTTCTTTATGCTCTCCCCATGTCTTCTTAATATCCCTTTATTTCTTTAAATTCTTTGAAGTAATTTAGCAGAGTTGTGTGATTTTCACTGATTAATTGTATTAAATCCTGTATCTCTTCCGGATATTTCATTTGTTCTCTTGGCTGGGCCATCTTTTCCTGTTTCCTAGTATGACTTGTAATTTTTTGCTGATGTCTAGGCATCTGAATATGTTGGTGTATTTACTCTGATGACTAATTTCTCTCTCTTGCCTATTGTTTTTTTTTTTTTTTTTTCCTTTCCACAGCTCTTGATAACTGGTTCAACTTAGTCTTTAAAATTGCCCAGCTTGGGAAGCGGACTTGGCCCAGTGGTTAGGGCATCTGTCTACCACATGGGAGGTCTGCGGTTCAAGCCCCGGGCCTCCTTGACCCATGTGGAGTTGGCCCACGTGCAGTGCTGATGCGCGCAAGGAGTGCTGTGCCACGCAGGGGTGCCCCCCACATAGGGGAGCCCCATGCACAAGGAGTGCACCCCGTAAGGAGAGCTGCCCAGCACAAAAGAAAGTTCAGCCTGCCCAGGAATGGCGCCGCACACATGGAGAGCTGACACAACAAGATGACACAACAAAAAAGAAACACAGATTCCCGTGCCGCTGAAAACAACAGAAGCGGACAAAGAAGAACACGCAGCAAATAGACACAGAGAACAGACAACTGGGATGGGGGGGGGCAGACAGAAATAAATAAATAAATCTTAAAAAAATAAAAAAATAAAATTGCCTAGCTTAAGTTTTCAAAATCAGACCAGGGACTCACTAGTGGAGCACAGATTTTCTCCCAGGGGTTGGATACACAAGTGTGTTAACAGTTTATGTCCATGCAGTTTCTGGACTGGCCAGCAGATGGTGCTAATCAGTCCACCTTTCCATGAGGTGTTTCAGTCTCGACTTTCCTGTTTTCAGCCTCCAGATCAGATTCAAAGAGGGCTCTGCTGGCCAAATTCACTGAAGAAAGGCACCTGGATCTCCCCTCCCTTTTGCCTTGAAACAGCTGACAGGATGTCTGTTCCTCTCTCAGTTGGCTACAGTGAGCCAGGGGTTTTACCCCAGCTTAGTATCTTTGGGATGGGGGAGGGGATCCCTTCCTGGCTGTTACTGGGCTTGATAACTCGCGTGTGTCTTTTTGGCTTCTTTGTCTCTCTGTCCCTCACCCTCCTGGGAGTTGTAGCGCTGACCTGGTCTGCTGAGGCCAAAAGCAGTTCCCTCAGGCAGCTTTTGGCTCTTTCTCCACTGTTTCTGTGAGAGCATTCAGCTCTTCCTGTTAGTCCATCATTATCTTCCCACAATCCTGATTCAAGGTTTTTTGTTTCTTGTAACTCCTGACATTTGTTTGAGAATATTTCATTCAATTTGAAGTAATGTGTTACCATTTTCTTCCACTTTATGGTTACTTTTTGGTGAGGAATTTTTATCCTCACTTCATTGTTTTCAGCAGTTTTGTAAGAAAGGAAACCAGTTTTTTCCTTATTTATTGCCTGGGGCTTTGTTGGATTGTCTAGATTGGTAGTACAAAGTGTACTCTTAAGCAACTATAATGAAGTGCAATATATTTAATGGATTTTTTCGTTGTTCACTTTAGGTAGGGTTGAAGGGTAGGTATGTCTTGTGGCTCTGTTTTGCTTTGCAGGATTCTTAATTTCTCTTCTTTTCATTATCATCATGTCTCCAAAGAGCACCACCCTTTAATTACTTTCTCCTCTCCCAAAAGCAATGCATTTTGAATTTGCCACCTTGTATCCATAAAATTTCAAGTCCTTTACTTGCAGCCAGTGCTATTACATACCAGGCCTCAGACCTGTGTTCTCTCTTTGTACTTAGTGTGAGATTTTCTCTTTCTGACTCTTAGGCTATCTGCTTCATTCCCTACCCCATCTATTAAAAAAAAATTTTTATGGTACTTTCTTTAGACTCCTGTAGCTATTGGCACAGCTTGTGGCTTGTGACAGCAGAGTTTCAGAGACAGCTTTGTTAGGTTCTACTGTTTCTTTACCTATAGGTAATTTTTTTAAAAAGGTTGTTTATTTTATTTTTTTCCCTAACCTCACCCCCTCCCCCCCCCCCCCCCCCCCGCCGTTATCTGCTCTCTTGTGTCCATTTGCTGTGTGTTCTTCTGTGTCTGTTTGCATTCTTGGCGGCACAGGGAATCTGTGTCTCTTTTTGTTGCGTCATCTTGCTGCATCAGCTCTCCGTGTGTGGGACGCTACTACTGGGCAGGCTGCACTTTCTTTTTCATGTGGGGTGACTCTCCTTGTAGGCGCACTCCTTGTACGTGGGACTCCCCTACATGGGGGGACACCCCTGCGTGGTATGGTTCTCCTTGTACACAGCAGCACTGTGTGTGGGCCAACTCACCACACTGGCCAGGAGAACCTGGGTTTGAACCCTGGACCTCCTATGTGGTAGGTGGATGTTCTATCAGTTGAACCACATCCACTTACCACCTACAGGAAATTCGAAGTTTGTAATAATCTTTATTTCTGAATAATGCTGGAGGTTTGGCATGAATTATGTGTGTTTTAGTGTGACAAGAAAAGGACACTTGGTTTTTGAAACCTGGCCTGGCACTCAGAGCTAGGCTGTGTTATTCGCCTAATATATATAAACCATCTTACAGTATACCAACTTCATACAGGTTACTCTGAGATCATAATGAAATAAAGCAAAGCAAGGCCATGTCATAATTTTGTCTAAGCACAAAACCAGTCATTGTGCAACCCACAAAATCTCAAATATCTCTTTTTCCTTCTTAACCAAGCATAGAATTGTTCCTGCTTTCTGAAGGCATTCGATCTAGAGCATACCCACACATTCTTAGATTCTCCCACAAATCACCCAATTCAAGCCCAATTCTTATAATAGATTTTTCTAACCCTGTCTTACTGAAATTCCCAACTATTCTCCATGGTGTATATTTTCTTTCACTGAAATTAGTAATAACCCAACTTGATTAACTACAGATGTGTCCTTGGTGGTCTTCAATTAATGGCATTGGCATGGTTTGTTTTCCTTGTTGATCAAAAGTTATTTTGGAGAATGTATAAAAAGATTTGAATTTAGGTGGCTTTTATTATCTTAGGGGCAACATGGAAGTTCTGTTTAACGACTTTTAATTTTATTTGGTTATTGTTGGTCTATTCAATTTAATTCTTCTTGAATCAATTTTGTAAAATCATTTTTTCTAGAGACTCATCTAGAAAAATTTTTCAATTCACCAAAAATTTCTAATTTATTCACCTAAAGTTGAATATAATTGTTTCTTTTAAAATATATTTTCCTTATCTGTGTTAATGATCCATTTCCTATTCACAGTTTTGGAATTGTATGTTTGTGCTTGTGTGTGTTTTTATTTTTAAATTATACTGCAAAGATTGTTTTCTTTAACATTTGATTAACATACAAAAATTTTGAATTTTATTTACTTCTTTTTTTTCTTTTATTTCCTCTTTCAATATTTTTTATTTTAGTTAAAACGATAGTTTTTTTAAACTGTAGTTTTTTAAAAACTTTTTTAGTAATTTGAGCCTTTAAATTTTGACAATTCTTCTGAGTACATGCTAATCTGATTTAACATGTAGTGTAGTTATTTTTCAGCATTTGTAGTTACAAGTTTGGCTTCTACTTTGTTGTGAGTTATTTTAGATAGTGCACTTAAATTTTCAAAGTGTTTTTTTTTTTAATGTGTTCGTTTCATTTGTAAAATATTTCTATGGGGCAGTTAATATGCCTGGATTTATTTCTGCTTTCTAGAATTTATTGAAGTTTTAAAAATAGCCCTAATAGTCCATGCTTGCTTATTTTAAAATGTGCATTTTTATTGGTTAAAAAGTTGTGTGTTCATTTGTATATAGTATCTGTTATTATATTTTAATGTAATCCTCTCTGTTCTTTTTTGAATCTTAATCTATATGTCATATACAAAATTAACTTGAAATAGATCATAGACTTAAGAGCTAAAACTCTAAAAATTCTGGAAGAAAATATAGGAGGAAATTTTGGTGACTTTGGATTTGACGAAGATTTCTTAAATGTGACACAAAGAGCATGAACTGGGATTTGAATCCGGGAAGTCTGGCTCTAAAACTTCTGTCCTTAAACATTGGCTTTCTTCTATGTCCATGTTTTCAACACTCTTTCCCTGCTGAACAGAATTAACTGTACATTTTTTTTTGTTACATGAAGTCTGTTGTACTGGCAGTGGGACAGGTATTTAATGTTTGTTAGCAGTAGATGTATATATAGTTAAATGTCTTTTTAAAGAGGGGTGTGCTTTTAGGTATATGCATATATGTGTGTAAATGGGAGTGATGGTGTTACCAAAGCTAATACATTTTGAGGGCAAATCATCAAAGTAAATAGACTCCTCAAGTATGTAAGGGAAATGATGAAACAAGGAACTCCATGGGCCTATCCCTCTACAGAAACACTGAAAAAAACTGGCAGAAACGGTCAGAATCAACTTTATCAGAGTCTTGGAAATAGTCAAAGTTTTATAGCAATGAAGTGAATGCTTAAGCAAAAAAGAGGTGACTGAAACATGGTAGAAGAACTCTGTGGCATTTTAACTTATCCTGATCAGGTAGTTTATGGTAGTTTTAATTTATAATCCTAGTCTTGCCCTTCCATAAAAGTGGTTCTCAAACTTTATTATGCCTCAAAATCAGCTGGAGGGCCTATATTAAAACCAGATTTCTGGGTCCACCTCCAGACTTTCTCATTCAGAAGGTCTAAGGTAGGACCTAAGATTTTGCATTTCAAACAAGTTCCCAAGTGATATAAGCTATTGGTCTGGGTATCACACTTTGAAAAGCAGAGCCCTAAAATGTGTCTTTCTGTTGATCACAAAGAGCTCTTAAGAGAATCTGGACTTACCTATAGAATGCTGCAGTATTAGATCGAACCTCTAAATTTCCATAAGAATATTTTCATTCTTGTCAACAATTTCATATAGAGAACAGAAACAAATTGATATTCCTTATAAAAAGATATAATCTTATCCTGCTTCTGTGATTCATTGCTGTCAAAAATAGACTTTCAGATAGGTTATTAAGGTTGAAAGTACCTCATTCTCTGAGATATGTAAATGATTCCCTTCACTTTGTCAGTTGATTGATTTATTAAATGAAAGGAAATACGTAATGAATTCTTTTGTAATGTGGATACTGACTTTCCAGTTTGTGTCTATATACTGATCTGTGTTTACATATACTTAAATCTAGAAGAGAGTCTTTGTAAGAAATATGTTCTAAGTGATAATCCATTTGCATACTTTTTTATTTTAGAATTGATGTCTCTTCAGAAGGAGCAATTACTTCATCACTTACAACTGAAAAAAATGAAGGTAACTTTGAAGATAGAATTTCTTCATCAGATGAAATAATATGGGCAGGTACTAGTGAAAGTAATAATCAAGAAAGTCACTTTAGTGAAAGTCATATACACTCTTTAAGTGGAACTATTCCATCTTTATCATTATTTCATTCAGAAGCTAAGGAAGTTTTTCAAAGCCAAAAAGAGTATCCAGAAAATGAATATGACACAATACAATTTTCATCAAAGAAATTATTTTCGATAATGAAAACCAACAAAAATAAAAATTCAAGTTTGTCTTCTGATCTTAACTTTTTAAGTATTCCTAAGTTCACTTTAGAAAATGAAGATCTAGATGTGACACCATGCCCTCCTGCCCATTTATATCTTTCTGGAGACCAAATTAGGCTTCTGGAAGAAACTGTGAGAAGTCAAATTTCTTTAAAATCCAAAGGTATGTTAGAGGGTAAAATTACTTATCTGTACTCAAGCTCTCGAGATTACTCATTTCAGAATCAATATTCTAGTAGAATGAATATTTCTGTTCAGACACAAGATTCTTTTTTAGGACAAAATGCTATTCAGAATCAAGGTTTTTATGAAGCCCAGTTTACTGGTGAAGTCCAACAATTTGTTCACAATCAAGAGACAATCAACAGCCAGCCAGATATGAAGGCCAGAAATTTTCTTCAGCCTCAGAATTTGATGAGGAAATCATTTTTCAGCAGCATACAAGAGTCCTTTCAGGTCCAGGATATGGAAAGGAGACAATATTTGGTCCAAATCCCGTGTTCTGTTGAGACTCAAGATTCAATCAAGAGCCTAGACTCTGATAAAAAACATTTAGGTGAGGCCCAATGTTCTGTTTGGTTTGAGGATTCAAATAAGAATAAATATTCAATCAAAGAGCACAATACTCTTCTTAAGAATTCTGAATTTCTGGTTTTAACTCTAAGTCCAAATTCAGCTGCTGAAGGACCACTGCAACTAAAGAGTATTAAGCCAAAGGGGCAGCAACAAATTGCTTCATCAGAATTAAAGCACTATTCTGCATATAGCTCAGTGCCTCTTTTACATACCATTAAAAGGCAGGAAAACAGAAGGAAAACATTAGAAAGTAAAAGTAAATTCTTTGCTCTAAAGGCAAAGAAAACACCAATTTCACAGTTATTTCAAACCTCATTACATCAAAGGAAAGGTACATCAAATATAACTTTCCATCTTATTTGTGTTTCCAAGCTTGTTCCTACTTACATTGATAAGTATTCCAGAAAAAAATTAGTGAAGATCATGCTAGGTTTAACAAAATGTAGACGTTTTCTGTGGAAGCAGACCAAGTCACCAGAGAGAGAGAAAAGTAATGGTACACTTTCTATTGGGAAGAGAATTTCAGACATTATTAAAAATATAAAACAGCATGACAGAGAAGATAAAGGACTGAAAAACATCTCACCAAAAGTTCTACCTCAGCTTGAACTATCTTCCAAATTCAACACTTGTCAACTAAAAGGACCCTTTTATTCACTAATAGAAACAAACCAGAAGAGTAAAGAATCTCTAAAAGACCTAATTACACAATCAAAGGAAATTGGTTTTGAAGAGTTTTATGCCCCACATAGTGAAAAAACATTTGCTCTGCATATTCCAAAACATGAGGTACCTTTAGAAGATGCTATTTTAGAATCTATGCAGAAATTTGTTTCCTCTCCCAAAATGGAGTTGAACAGAAGATTGAAAATGTGGGAGAACCTAAAAGGTACGGAGAATTCCCTTAATCAACTTTCAAAAGGACAGAAGTTATTAACTAGTACACCAAAAATGCAAAGGCACTTTCCAAAGGAAAATACACAAAAACAAAATGATTTTCTGGAAATTGTTCTAGAGTCTTCAGATGTCAATTTGCTCATTTTACTAAAAAAGCATAAAAGGAGTGAAAAATTAGAAGAAAAAGTTCAAATGAATACAGAAGACGTAATTCTGAAAGAAAAGAAACCATTAATCCTTAATATTACAGGATATAGTAACCTAAGTCAAAGTGAGGAACTGGAATGCAACATTGGAAGCAGTGTAAAAAACATGCATCAAGATAAAATATCAGATACATTTCAGAGTGCCTCTGACACTTCCATTTCTGAACCACCTGATATGGAAATACATAACAGATTAAAAACTGAGACAGATCCATCAAGGATAATAAGGTTCAGTCATTCAATGGTAAACCAAGAGAAACTGCCAGATGAAGAGAAAATAAGGACTGTAAACTATGCTGATGAGAAATGTATATTAAACATTTTTAAAAATCCACAACAATGTGACAAAGAGGAAGAGGAACAGGCAGCTTTACAAGAAGCAATTCTACAACCGACAGAAGATTTCAGGTTCAGCGTGCATTTAAAACAAAAGCCCAAATATTTCAAAATTGAAATAAAACAGAGAAGTTCAGAAAGTAGAAAAACTCAAAATAAAGACCAAAAGGTACAACCACAAACTCCTTTTATACAAAGTATTTTGGAGAATACACTGGGCCCCAAGATGGATCCATTTCAAGTTGAGAAGGTAAAGCAAAGCACAAGCAGTCATACAAACAGAGAATATACTGCAGATGCAAAGAATATACTTACAATACCCAAGAATTTACCAGCTGGTGAACTTTTAACTGAAACAACAGTGTGTAGTGTCCCATTTGGTGGAAAATCCAGAAAGACACACGGTGGTCATATTACAAAAGAAAAGGAAGACTTAAAGGAAGTTTTACCTGCAGTTTCTCAAGGTTCTCTTAATATCTACATGCTTACTTTTTCATATTTTAAAAGGCAGAATATCAGAAAAAAATTGTCAGGAAGAAAAAATGTACCCAGTCTCAAATATGTAATTATGAAAGTAAAGAAGCAAACAATACATATCAATGGACATAGTACTGTGACTCGTAGAAAAAAATTGGGATGCAATTTAAAAATAATGATTAAACAGATGCTACAAAGTAAAATTGTGGCAGATATGCTTCTGAATATTTACCCCCATAGGTCTATTTTGCCTAATATTAGAAAGCATAGCATATTAAATACAAAGGATCACAGTCATACCAAGCTAAAGCAGGAGAAATCACAAGTAGAAAGGGAAGAAATGTGTTCAGATTCCTTTAATAAGGGAAATGTCTCTAGAAACCCACTAGAAGCTAAATTGCAAGATGAAACAATAAAAGAAATGCAGCAAAAAGTCCCCTTCATAGAAACCTCTATGGTGTCTATTTATACCCCCATTATGGATCCATTTCATGTTGAGACAATGAAGAAAAGCATAACAACACAAACAGACTTAAAATGCACTGCAGATTCTAAGATCCTTCATCCAATATCAGGGAAATCACTGAATGGAAACCTTTTAAACCAAACAAGAGAAGTTGATGTTCCAGATAATGGAGGTTATACAAGGAAAATGGATTACTGTTTTGCAGAGCAAAAGGGAGAATTACTAAAAGATTTACTATCAGCTTTCCCAGAAACTTTTAATTTCTGCATGTCTGTTTTATCTCATTCTACAGGGAAGAAAAAAGGAGTAAAATGTGCACACCTAAAAACTAGAGTGAAGCCCAAATGTGTACTTATGAAGACAATGAAGCCATTAATTTCACAAATATTTACTATCACAGAATCCTATAACCTTGGTTGTAGAAAGGAATTGGGTTCCAACTTTAAGACCAAGGTTAAAAAGATAAACCAAGCTAAAAGACTGGTAGATGAATTTTTAAATTCCATTTCCTGTCCCATGCATGGCAGAATGAAAACAGAGAAAAACTGGTTCTCTCATTCACAGTTAAAGCGAGGAAAACTTGCAGATGAAGGGAGACCATGGTATGATGATTTCTTTGCTAACAGTTCATTCTATGGCAGAGAAGATACAGTGCAAAACAAAGAGGAAGAGGAACAAGAAGTTGCTCCACACCATACCCAATCTCTCCAGTCTAGCACATATCAGATGAAGGAGATACTTGGCAAAACAGACTTAGCTCTGAATAGATTAACACAGGACCTACCTATTGATGGGCAAGATGTGCAGCAACAATCAGGTTTTATACAAAGTATTTTGGAGGCTAGCTCCATAATGCATCCTATAGAAGCTGAAAAACTACGGAAATCCAACAAAACAGAAAGTGACATAAAAGTTGCTGCAGGTCTAAAGACTCCACCTCCAAAAGCAGGGAACTCGCCACTCAATAAACCTTTGAACACTACTATGGAGTGTGGTAGGCCATCTGGTAGCAGAAGCCTTAAAATGGAACAAAATTTTTATTTTATGGAAGAAAATTCAGAGTTAAAAGATTTTCAAGTGACACTCCTGCAGTCTTACAATTCCTTTATGCCTTTTGTTTCTAAATTTAAAAGAGAGAAAAACTCATTAAAGTTAGCAAGCAAAGAAAGTGCAGTGAATCTCAAATGTCAACCTATGAAGGCAAAAAAGCCACCAATTTCACATATACTTAATGGCAGGTATAGCAAGGAACTGCAGTGCAATTTAAAAATGAAGGTGAAAGATCCAGAGCAAAGTAAAAATGTAGCAGATGCATTTTTGAATGTCATTCACTCTGTAGAGCCTATTTTGCCTGACATCAAAATGAGTAGTGGATTAAACATAGACACAGATATGCAAAGTATAACAAGACTTGGTCATACACAGCTAATGCAAGAGAAATCACCAAATAGAAGAAAAATGTCATGCCCAAATTCAATTAATATAAGTAGTTTATCTAGCAATGTGAAATATGGAGAGGGAGAGGAAGGAAAACAGGAAACTTTTCCAACAGCAAAGAATAACCAACACTTTAGATTCAGTGCATATGAGAAGGATCATGACCTTGTCAAGTCAGTTGAGGAGCTGAAACAACCAGGAAGTACAAATATTCAGGTACAATCACAAACACATTTTATGGAAACTATTTTGGATTCTAGTTCAAGCCCTTTATTGGATCAAGTTCAACTTGAAAATCTAGATAAGTGTGCTAAGATTTCACCTCCAGAGAAAGGGGAATCAAAGATTGATGAAATCATATTTTCTGCAAAAGAATGTGGTATTCTATCTGATGGGCTCCATCAAAAGGATCAGGATGGTAGGATTGAAAAGAATAAGAAAGTGCCTTTTGATGTCTACAAGCCTGTGTCATCTACATCCAAAAAGAAGGGACACTTCAAACTATTTTCAGTCCTGAACGGTTCGATGAATCCAAAATGTGGAATTAGAAAGGCAAAGAAACCATCCATTTCATATATTCTCAATATCAAGAGTGGTGCTAGCCAGAATGAAAGAAAAGAATTAGGACACAACTTGACCACCAAGATGAAAGAGATGCATCAAGGTAAGAAAGTGATGGATAAAATTTACTCTTTCACGATTACACCTGGCACTAGTATACATAGCAACATAGAAGCAGAAAAAGAAGTCTTGGGGAAAAAACTCAGTTCTATACAAGTAAAGCAAGAGATTTCACCACATGAAGGGAGTATTACTTCAGATGACATGAAAGAAACCAGCCTTCAAAATAAAAAGGAAGAAGAAATAGAACAGGAGGCATTACTAAAAGTAATTCCACAGCACAGCCAACATTTCATATTCTGCTCAGGTCAGGAGAAGGGGCTTCACAAATCAGGAAAACAAGAGAGTGCAAAAATTCTGTTTGTTCCAGAACAAAATATACCACAACTAATGCAGCCTACAGATCCAACTCAAGTTGAGAAGCTGAAGAAAAGCTTTCAGACACAAAATGGCACAATATGCACGGTGAATTCAAATCTTCCTCATCAAAAGTCAGAGGAAACACTAAAGGGTGAAGTTTTAACTGATACAATAAAAGATGGAGTCTCAACTGATGGATGCCATACAGGGGATTTGGATTGTCTTGGTAAAGAGGAAAAGGCAGAGTTAAAAAAAAATCCTCAAGCAAATGTCCTGGAGTTTTTGGATTTCTACACACCTGGTCTATCCAAATCTAAAATGCAGAGAAAGATATTTACATGTAGAGCATTAAAAAGTAAAAGGAAGGCAAAGAAGGCACCGATTTCACAGATACTTAATATCCCAAAATCTGGTTGTCAAAAAAATCTACATCTGAAGACCCCAACATCGCAGAGTGTTGAATTTTTAATTCATGTAAGAGATTCTATGATCCCATCTGACAGATTTCATATGAAGGTACTAGAAAAGCTTACTGTAGAGATAAAGGAAAGATTGGCACAAGAATTACCAGCAAAAATTCCGGAGTCTTTTGATGTCTCCTTGTGTGCTCTACCTGCATCTAAAAGAGAGAGAAATAAGTTAAAACTTAAAGACAAAAGAAATAAAATGAGCTCCAAATGTGTAACTTTGAATCCAAAGAAGGCGCTAATATCAGAAGTACTCAGAATCACTAGAAATATTAACCCAACCCATGGAAAGAAACATAAATGCAACTTTGAAGCCAAGATGAAAGAGACACAAGGGAAAAGTGTGGCAGGTGCCTTTTTGAATACTCTTTTCACTCCCAAGCCAGTTTCACCTGATATTGAAACTCGTAATAAAATAGAAACAAGCATATTAAGAAAAATGCAATCCAGTCATGTAACACATCCCTATTCCACTGATAAGGATTATACCTTAAATGACAGAGAAGTAAAAATGCAAGAAAAGGAAGAGGAAGAAGCTTTGCAAGAAACTTTTCCATACTGCACCCAACAGTCTATGTCCTCTGAACATCAAAAGAAAGAGCCAGACTTTGTTAGTTCTCATGCAGATTTTAACAATTCAGGAAACGGAAAAATTCAGGAATCGCCTGTTAAAGAACAAGAGAGGCAACGAAAAACTTTTATTGAAACTATTTTAGATGCTATTTCTTGCCCCATAAAAGATGTGTTACAAGTCAAGACATCAGAAAGGAACATCAAAAACCAAGGAGGTATAACATATGTAAAAGGTCCAAAAAGTTCAACTCATACTTTAGGGGAATCAGTGATTGGTGAACTTTTACCCAATGAAATAGAAAAACAATGTGAGGAGAGCCAAAGATGGGAACTTGATAGTCATATTATTGAGAAAAAGGCAGGCATGCCAGCCTTAGAACCTTCTGATTTCTCTATGCCTGCTTTATCTAAATTTTTAGGGCAGAGAAATGCAGCACAAATCCCTAAGCATTTAACTATGAAAGCAGAGATGCCATCGATTTTAAAGACAGATAATATTACTAGGCATGATGCCTTAAGCCATACAAAGGAACAAGAGTATATTTTGGAAAAGCTGACCAAACAAATATCTCAAAGTATATCAAATCTATGTATGAATACCTATTTTTCACCTCCACTTTTTTCACCTGACATAAAAATGCATAAAATACTTAAAACAGAGAAAGACCAGTTAAGAAAAGCAAGCAATATTACACAGCTGAAACAAGATGAAGAGAAAATATTGTATACAAATTCCTCTAATAAATGGAATATCTCAAGCAACACATTAGAAACAAGATGCCAAAATGAAGAAGAAAAGGGTTGCAAAGATGTTTTATTCAAAACAGGTCTACAGTTCCTGAATAATACAGGAAGTAGAAAAGATCAAAATATGCTTATCACAGAGCAAGAAGTACAGCAGCAAACAAAGGTTTCAGAAAACATATTGGAGTCTATTTGTTCTCCTACAATGACTCCATTTCAAACTGAAAAATCAAAGAACATCCCACCACAAGAAAACATATTAGTTATGACAGGTGAAAAGATTCCATGTCCAAAATCAGGGAAAGCAATGGTTGACAATCTTTTAATTGATAAAACAGAGTATAGTACTACATCCAATGGGAGCCCTACAAGAAAGCTGGATGTTCATAGTGCAGTTTCCCTGCAAGTAGTGGAAAACATGAAAACAGAAACACCAAAATACACAGTTGGTCAAAATATCTCACCTACCCAATCAGCAAAATCAGTGTTTGATGAACCATGTGATGAAAGCTCTGTAAAGAAATTGGATAATCATACTGCCAAGAAAAATCAAGAGTTACAAAGAGATTTTCTAACAATGGTCACAGGTTCTGTTTTACCTGATTCTAAAAAGAACAAAAATGATTTAAGATTTCTAGCAAGGAAAGATATGGGCCCCAGACGTGTATCTAGGAAGGCAAAGAAGCCTCTGTGTTCATGGGTGCTTAATATCTCTGTGCATGGTAATCTACACCATAGGAAAGAACCAGAATGCAATTTAAAATCCAAGGTGAAAGACATAAAACAAAATAAAAGTATAGCTAATGCACTTTTGTCTCCCATACCTGTTTCAACTGATAAAAGAATAGATATTAACATACATAGTAGACCAAAAGCAGAGATGGATAAACCACAAGCAAAAATATATGATCATACTCATCCAGAACTAGAGAAGTCACCAACTGATGAGGAAGAATGGAAGTCTGAGTTGACTGATGAGCAAAGCAGATCAAGCAACACAATGAAAATGAACGTGCATAATGAAAAGGAAGAGAAAAACATTAAAAACAAGTTATCAGAATCATTTCCACACTACAGCCAACATTTCAGTTTCAGTGCATATCAAATAAAAGATCCTGGCCCTAGCAAATCAGAATCTGAACTGAATAGTTCAGAAGGCAGCATGACTCAGGATCTGCTTTGTACAGTGCCAAAGTCGAGGCAAGGGCCACACTTCCTAATGACTCCATTCCCAAAAGCTGTGAAACTAGAGACTGGTTCAATAATAGGTGATACTCCTTGGGATGGAAATCCTAGTAGGAAATGGGATAGTCCTATTTCTGAAAAAAAAGCATGGAATCAAAATGAATTACTAACAACCATCGTAAAACCTTTAGATTCTCCAATCCTTGTTTCATCTGAATCTAAGAACCACAGCCACACATTAAAGGATGCAGTGAGGAAAAGTATAACAAGTCCCAAGCTTATAACTTTGAAAGAAAAGGAACAATCAATTCCACCATTGCTCCATATCACAAGGAATCATACCGGAGGTCATAAAAAGAAAAAGCAACACAGCTGTAAGTATAGGATGAAAAAGAGGCAAAAGAATGCAAGTATAGGGGAGGTGTTACTTAGTGCCACTTATTCTCCCATGTCTGATTCACCTGATGTGGAAATAACTAATACACCCAAAGCACACATAGACAATCCCAGAGGAGATGTATTCTTTGATATTCCACTGAAGCAAAAAAAATCACTAGGTGAATGTGAAGGTGAAGCTTGGCTTAAAGATTCTATTGAGAAGAGGTACACTTCAAAAATCACAACAGAAGAAAAACTTCAAGATAAAAAGGAAGCAAAAGATGGCAAAGAGGCATTAGTTCATCAGAGCACCATCTCGCTACCAATGCAGATGGTGAAGGAGAGCATAAAAGCACAAAAACTTGTAAAATATACAGAGAGTCCAAGGAGGCCATCACCAAAACCAGGGAAATCACTGATTGGAGAGCTTTTTGTGGGTGCAGCAGAATGTGGTACTCCATGTAAGGAAAGCCCTGGACAGAATATAGACAGTCAAATTGCAGAAAAAAAGGCAGAATTTCAAAGAATTGTACAAGAAACTGTCCCAGAGCCTTTTGATTTCTCTGAGCCTTTTCTTTCTAAAACTAAAAAGCCCAGAAATACTGCACAGTTAGAAGACATGAAAGTGACTATGAGTCCTAAGGGTTTAACTAGGAAAGCAAAAAGGCTACCGATTTCACGGTTATCTCATGCTACAGGATGTCGTTCACAATGTATATGCAAAACAAAATTGCTACAAGAAAAAAATGAGGCAGATGCATTTTGGGATAACACTAGTTCTCCCATACCTGCTCCATCTGACACTGGAACGGATAAAAACTTAAAAGCAGAGACAGACATGGTAAAGTCTATCAATCTTATGCAAATAAAGCCAGAAAAGTCAGGTAAAAAGAAAACAAGGAATACATATTCTAGTGGGAAAAGAAGTACTGCAAGAGATGGAATGAAAGAAACAGTGGAAGAAAAAGAGTGCCAAGTAATTGTACCAGAAAAATTTCCACCTTATATACAATTACTCAAGTCTGATACATACCAAAAAAAGAAGCCTGACCTGGTCAAATCAAAAAATGAAGTATATAGGTCAAGAAGAAGGAAAGTTCAGGATCTTCTTAGGGAACTAGATGTACAGCAACAAACATCATTTCCTGAAATTATTTTGGGTTCTACTTCTTGCCACGTAATGAATCAACTTCCAGTTGAGAAGATGAAGGAAACCCAGCAAGTACAGCAAGGGACACAGGTTACTGAGATTGCTACAATTCCACCACCCAAATTAGTGATTGATCAACTCTCATGCAAAACAATGGAGAGGGATGATTTATGTAATGGGACACTTCAAAAAATAGCAAAGCATTCAGAGTCCATCGACAAGGAAGATGCTTTGAACATTGTAAAGGAAGCAAAACTACATGATAGAGTAAGTGAGGAAGAGAAGCAAGAATATTTAATAGAAAGTGGACCACTGTATATAAAAAACTTCATGGTAAATGCTTATCTCATAAAGGAACCTGATCCTGGTAAGTCAGAAGCTGTCATTTTAGGAGAACCGTTTTCCTCCAAAAGTCAGATTTATAAAGAGAACCCAGAAAAAGACGTAAAAATAGAAAAAAACAATGTGAGAGTGAGTCTTCCACTTGGACTCCCAAAAATGATGAAATCAGAAATTTGTACAGAACTGGGTAAGCTAACAGGTGATTCTATATCTAATAAATTTGATAAAACGATGACTGGCAATTCTATTCTAAAGGAAAAAGCTCAAGACAGCAAGTTAGCAGGACTTGTCCTAGATTCTGTGGGCAAGCATTTGCCTACTCCAGAAGAAATTAAAAGACAGAATTCCAGCCTAAAAATAGTTGATATGTCAAGTGTAAGCCCCGAAAGTATACCTTTGGAGAAAAAACAATCAACAATCTCACAATCACTTAATAATGACACCTCTTATGCTTTTCCAAGCATTAATAAGGAGCAGCAAGAGAACTTTAAAGCCCAGAAGAAAGAAGTTGAGAAAGATAAACCTTTATTTAATGCAGAGCTAAGTTCTATATATGCTTCTACACTTATTCTACCAAACATAAAAATGGAGCAGTCACCTGATACCTGGGATACATATGCAGAACCTTCAGATAAGAACAATGTCCCAAACAAAGCAAAAGTTAGAGATGAAAAAAAGCATGTTTCATTTAGAACAGATCCACAGTATTTCCAGCCACTTGAATTTGGGGCACATCTAATGCGAGAGCCTAGTCCCGTCATATCAGAATCACCCATAATCAATACAGTGAACCCCAAGGACATGACTCCTCAGAAAACAAAAATTGACTCTATGGAAGATGAGGTAAAGACAGAAGTTGTAGAAGAGATTAGTCCAGAGTCCATATTTTTTTCTAAGACACATCCACTTCAAATGGAAAATCAGAAGAAAAAATTTAAACCTGCAAACTGGAAAACAATAGTACATCCTGATGTTCTGGTTCCAAATGCAAAGAAATCATTAATTGATGTACATTCTATTAATGCAACAGAGTGTGACAATTCATTGCAGCAAGGAGAAGGAAATGAACTTGAGAAGCAAGAGCCCCTTGCCCTGCAAAAGAAACAGCAAGAGCCATGTGTCTCAGAAATGATTGGGATTTCTGTTAATGCTTACACACATACATTTCCTGAAATTGTAAGACATGAAGATAAGGCAAAAACAACAGATGTGAAAAGCACTTTGCATACCAAACAGGTAAAATTGAAGAAAAAGAAAGCACCTGTTTCCCAGCTATTTCCTATTACTAGATATGATGCTGGAAACAAAAAAGAACTGAGATGTAGCATTAGACAAAAAAAAGTATTCCAGGAGAGGGAAAGTTTAGGAATAGTGCTGAAAGCTATTTATGACTCTGGATGCATTGTAACTCACATTAAAAAACTTACAGAAATAAAAATGGAGAAAGACAAGACAAAAGAGAGGATACACATTCTTCCACAGCTAAAGCTGGAGAAAACACTAAATGAAAGGCAAATGTCATCTGCACAACCTATTGACAAGTACAGCAATATTAAAAAATTGGAACAAAATATTAGAGAAAAGGAAGAAAAACACCAAAACATTTTGGCAGACGTACCCCAACAACATATCCAACCGTTAAAGATCAGCAAACAACAAATGAAGAAATTTCATTATGGAAATTTAGAAGTAGATTTGAAGGGAAAGATGTGCTCTGAATCACCCTCACACAAAGGAGAAACTGATTGCACTGGGCTTGATATCCCAAGAAGTAGAAGAGAAGGAGCAGAAGTTTTCACTAAGGGGCAACAGAAACCTTTCCTGAAGCAAGAGACGCAGAAACTAGACTTGATTCCTGAGGCCAGTCTGGAATCTATTCTTTGTCCCATGAAGAAACCTCTTCATTTAAAAGACACAATAGAATTCACACCAAAAGAGGTTTTAAAACTACCAATTCCACAGCAGGAAAAAGAATGGAAGATAATTAATAGCCTTTCAGGTTCAAAAGAACAATTACTAGTTCCAGGGTTAAGGACACAGCAACAAAAGCCTTTCACAGGACCTATTCTGAAATCTAATTCCTCTTACTTACTAGATCAACTTCATACTGAAAAGCCAAAGAAAGAAGTAAAAAAAGATAGAATTTTAAAGGGTTCAGTTCAACAGGAAAAGAAAATCTCAAACAAAACATATATGTCAAATGTGGATCATATATCAAAAAATATGGAAAGACTACTCTTGCTTATTAAAGAACAAAAGAAGAAGAGGAAAAAAAATAGAAAAAAGAAAAAATTTAAAATATCAGGAGACATGAAAGCAACAATAACTCCCAATCTAGTTTTAAAGTATTCACCAGCTGGAGCACAATACATTAATGCAATAGAGAACACCGACACTTTCAAACAAAGAGATGGAAAGGAATTGGAAGAGAGCTTGGCCATGCAAGGTAAACAGCAAATGTTGTGTGGTCCAGGGATTATCCCAGATTCTGTTTATTCAAATACGCTTATTTCTTCTGTAGTTAAAAGCACCATGCATTCCAAAGGGATAAAAATAAAGGTAAAGAAAGCACTTTTCCAGATCCTTTCCAGAACTAGAAGCAATGAAAAAGAACTGGGATGTAACATTAAGATACAGAAGAAGGAGTTTCAGCAAGACAAAATTTTAGCAGATTTTGTTCTGAAAGGTATTTGTAAATCTGGATATATTCCATCTCACATTAAAGAGTGTACAGAAGTAAAGAGGGAAAAAGACAAACCAAGAGGGCAGATTCATATTCCTCCACGACTAAATCTGATGAAATCACTAAGTGAAAGTAATCTGGAACCCGGTTCCTCTTGCATATTGCATCAACTTCACATTAGAAAGCCAAGGGAAGAAGTATTAGCTAAAGAAATAATGATTTCAAAAGTTTTCAGTCCAACAGTAGTGAGAGCACCAAATGAAGTAGATATTCCAGTAGATCAAACTCCATGTTCAGAAGAAATCAATCCATGTATTACAGAATGGGAACAACAATGGGAAAATACATACAAGGCTCACCCAAAATCTGTTTCTTATTCTTCGATGGATACACTTCAGATGAAGAGGCCATGGGTAAAGACAACAATAATGGCAGTCAATAGTATGTTTCATACTTCAGATAGAGAAGGAATTCGCTTACTTGCTGGAAAAGTAGAAGAGCAACCAAAAAGGATATACCAGACTCTTCCAAAGCCTTCTTCTCATTCTCCTATGTATTCACTTCAAAGTAAAACATCATGTGTAAAGAAGACATCAGAAGAAGTCATTAGGACTGTGGATCATACTCCTCGTGTAGAAGGAATTGGCTTGCTTATTGCAGAAAAAGTAATAGATCAACTGCAGATGAGGCACCTGGCTTTTCCAAAGCCTGCTTCTCACTCTTCAATGGATACAGTTCAAAGTAAGGCACCATATGTAAAGAAGGCATCAGAAGAAGGAGGGAGTGCCATGGGTCACAGTTTGAGTGCAGAAAGAATTAGCTTGCTTTTTTCAGGAATAGTGGAGCAACTGGAGAGGAAGCACCAGACTTTTCCAAAATCTGATTCTCATTCTTCAGTGGACACACTTCAAAGGAAAACACCATGTGTAAGGAAGGCATCAGAAGTAGGTGGTACCATGGATCACACTCTGAGTGCAGAAGGAATGGACTTGATAATTATAGGAAAGGAAGAACAGCAAAAAAAATGTTTATACAAGGCTCTTCCAAAACCTGCATCTCATTCTGCAATAGATCTCGTTCAACTTAATATCCCAAAGCAACAAGGAAAATTAGATAATATGAATATTATGCATTGTGAATATTCAACTTCACAGGCTAAGGAAGCATTAAAACAAATGGATGGCATAGTTGGACGTACTCAGAAAAGTAAAAAAAGACAAGACTTACTCAGTACAGAGCAAAACCAGCTGCACATGTCAAGTTCATATGAAAATTTTCTGGAGCACAATTCTTACCCTCAAAATGGCCCCTGTTCCCATCAACATTTAATGCCTCAGGCAAAGGAAGCATTATCAGAAGTAGGTAACATATCAAACAGGGCAAAGGGATTAGACTTCTTTTCTAACGATAAACGAAATACTGCAAATGACTATAGACTGGAATGGATTGTGTCCTCAAATATTCCAAGGAACATTAAAAAACAAAATAAAATGCTACCTTTAAAATCATGCAATAAAAACATAAAATATCGGAATGTTCCACTTCCAAAAGGAAAGAAAAAATTACGAGATGGGGCACAGATAATTGATTCAGTATCAAGTGGTAGCCCACCCAGGCAAAGAGTTAGAAAGAAGGTGGGATTATATAATGAAAAGCAAAAGGTACAAAAAGAAGCAGGGCTTTCTGGAACTTTTTTACATTCTCTTTATATCTGTATGCCTGTTTTGCAGGAAAATAAAACACAGAAGGATAACATTACAAAAGAAGATAAGAAAGACATAACATGCCCCAAAAGAAGAGCTTTGGAATCGAAGAAATCAGTATTTTCATATACACTCCATAACACTGACTGTGGTACTCCAAGCAACAAACCTGAACTGCAGTGGAGCATAAAAGAGAACATGGTAAATATAAAACATAGAAAGGGTGAAACAGATTTGGGCGTGACAAAAATATATGATTCCATAGCTTCTTCACCTCACCACATATTGAATAAAGAGACAATAGATAGAGTAATCTTGAATAATATGAAAAAAGAAAAGCAATATTTATCACAGAAAGAGGAGAAGGATAGAGTAAAAGCAGTCAATATGAAAGGAATAGTGGGCCCCAAGGTTATAATTCTGAAGGCAAAGGAATCATCACTGTCAAATATACTCAATAGAAAGGAATTGCTATTGCTGTTGAAAATTAAAAAGCAAGAGAACAAGGTGCAGGAAGATCTTAAAGATAAATCAGATGTGAAACTAACAAACTCATGTGCTTCCTTACGATCTCCTAATCTGAATTCAAGAATAAAAGTAGGAAAAAAGCCAGAGAAATTAAGAGACTGCCTTCCGCCACTAAATCTCCAGGTATCACCAAATGCCGGGAAAATATATGCAGAATCAGTTTATAATGATTTTATAAGCAATGTAACAACATCAAAACAACAGTTATCACAGAAAAAGGAGGAAGACAGAGAAAATATAATAGATGCGAAAGGTATAATGGGCCTCAAGCGTGGCACTTTGAAAAGAAAGAAAACATCTTTTAAACATATACCTCTTGGAAAGGAACTACAGTGGAACATTAAAGAACAAGAGAAAATGATGCAGGAAGATCAAGGTGATCAAAGTATAGTTCTGGATAAGCCCTGTGCTTCCTTTATTTCTCCATCTCACCTGAAAAGCAGTACTGGAATAAAAGGAGGAGACATACAAGGAATGACAGGATTCTCTTTTCAACCATTAAGACACCAGGAATTATCAGATGCAAGGGGAATATATGAAAAACCAATTGATGATATTTTAAACAATATTAAAAAAGCAAAATATATGCGACAGAAAGACAAAAATAGGGTGGGAAAAGCTTTGGAAAAAACAATACATCCCAAAGGAATAGATTTGAAAACAAAGAAGTCTTTACTTTTGCAGGAATTGCAGTTGAATAGCAAAGAAAAAGAGAAAAAATTGCAGGGAGGTAAAGATAAACATGTTGGGATTCAGAGCACATCTTGTGCTTCCATGTCTTTTCTGCCTTACTATGAATTGGACACAAGAATAAGAGAGGAAGCCATGATAATAAAAACAAGATCTTCTTTTCTACAACAAAAACTCCAGGAATCATCAGATATAGGGAAAACAGCATATAAAGAGTCTATTTGTTGTGATATTTCATACAGTGTAAAAAAAGCCAAAGAATATGTGATGCAGGAAGAAGAGAAACTAAAAATGGCAAAAATTAGACCTTTGATGAAAAAGAAATCATCAATTTCACAGAAATTTCGTTTAGACTTCAAAGAGCAAGAGAAAAAGACACAAAAAGTTAAAGGTGAACCAAATATGCTTCTGACCAATTCCAGCACTTCCATACCTCTATTTTTAAAATTGGATACAAGAATGAAAAAAGAAAAAAATAGAATTGGAATAACAAGATACTCTCTTCCAAAACTATTCCACCAGAAATCATCAGATGCAGTAAAAACAGCAAACAAAGAATTCACTGAGGCTGATAGTACTAGTGATTTAAAAAAACTAAAAGAATGTATGCCACAGAAAGAAGAGGATAGAGGAAAAATAGGAAATAGGAAATACATGATACACCCCAAAGGCACAACTTCCAAGGCAAAGAAACTACCACTTTCACATGTACTTCATATTGCTGAGGGCAGTGGCCCAAAAAGTAGAGAAGTACAGACCAACATAAAAGAGGGAATGGGACACAAACAGGAAAGAAAAAGTGAACTGGATAACGTTCTGAAAATACCTTCTCTACACCACTTCAGATTAGACACAGGTACAGAAGGCAAGAAAGACAAACTAGGAAAAACAAGATCTTTTCTTCTACCACCATGTCACATGGAATCATCAGATTCAGGAAAATTAAAATATAGAGTGTCACCTTTGTATTACAGCTCAAGCAATTTAAAAAGCACAAAATACATGACACAGAAAAAAGAGGATAAAATAAATACTGTTGAGAAAGGCAGAATGCATCGCAAGTATATAGCAGAGAAATCGCCCCTTTCCTATATACTCAATACAAAGCACCTGCAATTGAATATTAAAGAGGAAGAGAAAAAGGGGCAGGATGGTACAGGGAAAACAGTTGTGATTCAGGACAAAACCTGTGCTTCTGTAACTTCTCCGACTCACATTAAAAGTGACACAATAAAAAATAAAATTAAAGTACAGACCAACATAAAAGAGGGAATGGGACACAAGCAGGAAAGAAAAAGTGAACTGGATAACATTCTGAAAATACCTTCTCTACACCACTTCAGATTAGACACAGGTATAGAAGGCAAGAAAGACAAACTAGGAAAAACAAGATCTTTTCTTCTACCACCATGTCACATGGAATCATTAGATTCAGGGAGACTGAAATATAGAGTGACACCTTTGAATTATAGCTCAAGCAATTTAAAAAGCACAAAGTACATGACACAGAAAAAAGAGGATAAAATAAATATCATTGAGAAAGACAGAATGCATCACAAGCACATAGCAGGGAAATCGCCCCTTTCCTATATACTCAACACAAAGGAAGTGCAATTAAACATCAAAGAGCAACAGAAAAAGGGGCAGGATGGTAAGGGGGAAACAGTTGTGATTCGGAGCAAAACTTGTGCTTCTGTAACTTCTCCGACTCACATTAAAGTTGATACAATAAAAAATAAAAAAAAAGTACAGACCAACATAAAAGAGGGAATGGGACACAAACAGAAAAGAAAAAGGGAACTGAATAACATTCTGAAAACACCTTCTCTACACCACTTCAAATTAGATACAGGTACAGAAGGCAAGGAAGACAAACTAGGAAAAACAAGACCTTTTCTCCTACCGCCATGTCACATGGAATCATTAGATTCAGGGAAACTGAAATATAGAGTGACACCTTTGAATTATAGCTCAAGCAATTTAAAAAGCACAAAGTACATGACACAGAAAAAAGAGGATAAAATAAATATCATTGAGAAAGACAGAATGCATCACAAGCACATAGCAGGGAAATCGCCCCTTTCCTATATACTCAACACAAAGGAAGTGCAATTAAACATCAAAGAGCAACAGGAAAAGGGGCAGGATGGTAAGGGGGAAACAGTTGTGATTCGGAGCAAAACTTTTGCTTCTGTAACTTCTCCGACTCAAATTAAAGTTGATACAATAAAAAATAAAAAAAAAGCACAGACCAACATAAAAGAGGGAATGGGACACAAACAGGAAAGAAAAAGGGAACTGGATAACATTCTGAAAATACCTTCTTTACACCACTTCAAATTAGATACAGGTACAGAAGGCAAGGAAGACAGACTAGGAAAAACAAGACCTTTTCTCCTACCGCCATGTCACGTGGAATCATTAGATTTAGGGAAACTAAAATATAGAGTGTCACCTTTGAATTATAGCTCAAGCAATTTAAAAAGCACAAAATACATCACACAGAAAAAAGAGGATAAAATAAATATTGTTGAGAAAGATAGAATGCATCGCAAGTACATAGCAGAGAAATCGCCCCTTTCCTATATACTCAATGCAGAGGATCTGCAATTGAACATCAAAGAGGAAGGGAAAAAGGGGCAGGATGGTATGGGGAAAACAGTTGTGATTATGAACAACACCTGTGCTTCTGTAACTTCTTCAACTCACATTAAAGGTGACACAATAAAAGAAGAGGACGATGAACTAGGAATAAAAAAATATCAAGTGCCATGTTCTGAACTCCAGAAATCAGTGGCTTCAGAGCAAATAGCATCTACAGAGTCAACTGATAGTGACATTTTGAGCCATGTTAAGAAAGGAAGACATATACCACAAAAAGAGGTGAGAATGGAAACATTGGCTGTGAGTGGCTTAAAGCATCCAAAGAATGCAAGTTTCAGGGGAAAATCATCATCACTTTCTCATGTATTCGATATTACTAAGGATGGATCCCAAAGGAAGAGAAAGGAACAACAGTGGAGTAGTAAAGTGAACAGAGAACAGGGGCATGGAAAAAAAGAAGAACTGGATGTAGTTCTGCCAAAAGCTCCTATTTCCATGCCTTCTCCATCTCACCATATATTAGATATAAGAATCAAAGTAAACAAAGAATTTCTTGAGATGGAAGGATGCTCTCCACAATTAAAACTACATATATCATCAGATGAAGAGAAAGCCAGAAATGAAGAGTCAAATGAATGTATTAAATCACATAATGAAACACTAAAAGCTGATCAACATATACCAAATAAAAAAGAAATGGAGAGAGTAAAAATGGAAAACAAGCAAGGTATAATACTCCCTCCATTAATAAATTTAAAAGCAAAGACATGCCCCCTGGCACATCAATTCAATAGAAAGAAATTACCCTTGAATATTAAAGAGCAAGAGGAAAAAGAAGAGGAATGCAAATGTGAACCAGGGATGATTCTGAGAAAAACTTTTGCTTTCTTACCTTTTCCCTCACTTGGCCCTAAATGGGACCCTAGAATGAATGAAAAGGAAGGCAAGCTAGGAATAACCCAATCCTTCTCATCACTCAAGAGTCAAGGTCCATCAGAAGCATGCAAAAAAGCCTATACTGAGTCAAATGATGGTTATATGTTAAGCAACAGAAAAGGACCAATGCAATCTACAATACAGGAAAAGAAAGAAGATAAACTCAAAATGGACATGCAAGGCAAAATGGTCCCAAAATGTAGACATTTGAAGGCAAAGAAATTACAACTTTCACATGAACTCAACAACAAAATACTGCAGACGAAAAGTAAAGAGCAGGAGAGAAAGGTGCAGGACAATAAAAGTGAACTAGTTACAGGTCTCACAAACATTTGTGCTTCTTTACTTACTTTACCACATCTTAAAGCTGATAAAGCAGAAGAGTGTGATTACATGCTAAAATTGACAAGATTGTCTCTTCCACAAGTAAAGTCCAAGAGCTCATCAGATGCAGAAAAAGTAGCATATCCAGAAACTATTGTTGGAGTATTCTCAAGCAAGGTAAAAGAATTACAGGAACAAATGCTACAGAAAAAAAACGATAGAGATAAAAATGTGGCTACGAATGGTCTAAGAGCTTATCCAGAAAAAATTGTTGGAGAATTCTCAAGCGAGGCAAAAGAATTAAAAGAACAAATGCTACATCAATTCAATAGAAAGAAATTACCCTTGAATATTAAAGAGCAAGGGGAAAAACTGGAAGAAGGCAAATGTGAACCAGCCATGAATCTGAGAAAAACTTTTACTTTCTTACCTTTTCCCGAACCTTGTCTTAAATGGGACACTAGAATGAATGAAAAGGAAGGCATGCTAGGAATAACAGAATCCTTCCTATCACTCAAGAGTCAAGGTCCATCACAATCATGCAAAAAAGCTAATAGAGAGTCAAATGACGGTTATATATTAAAGAAGAGAAAAGGACTGTTGCAATCAACAAAACAGGAAGAGAAGGGAGATAGATTCAAAATCGACATGCAAGGAAGAATGCTCCCAAAGTGTAGGAATTTAAGGGTACAGAAATTACCACTTTCACACACACTCAACAACAAAGAATTGCAGTGGAAAAATAAAGAGCAAGAGAGTAAGAACAAAAAAAATGAACTA
The DNA here is from genome assembly GCF_030445035.2 of Dasypus novemcinctus. Taxonomy (NCBI): domain Eukaryota; kingdom Metazoa; phylum Chordata; class Mammalia; order Cingulata; family Dasypodidae; genus Dasypus; species Dasypus novemcinctus. The sequence goes on from NC_080687.1 coordinate 31,956,764, forward strand.
GTTACGGGAATCACAAACATTTGTGTTTCTTTACTTACTCTACCACATCTTAAATCTGATACAGCAGAAGGAGATGGATACATGATAAAATTTACCAGATTGTCTCTTCCACAACTACAGTCTGAGAACCCATCAGGTGCAGAAAAAGAGGCATGTCCAAAAACAATTGATAGAGAAGTCTCAAATAAAGTAAAAGAATTAAAAGAACAAATGCAAGAGAAAGAAGAGAAGGATAGAGATAAAAACGTGGCTACAAATGGTATAGGAGCATATCCAGAAACGATTGCTGGAGAATACTCAAGGAAGGTAAAAGAATTAAAGGAACAAATGCTACAGAAAGAAGGGAAGGATAGAGAAAAAAATATGGCTACGAATGGTGTAGGAATATATCGAGGAACGACTGATGGAGAATTCTCAAGTGAGGGAAAAGAATTAAAAGAACATGTGATAGAGAAAGGAGAGAAGAATAGCGAAAAAAATGTGTCCAGGACGTGTGTAGGAGCATATGAAGAAACAATTATTGGAGGAATCTCAAGCAGTGTAAAAGAATTAAAAGAACAAATGCAAGAGAAAGAAGAGAAGGATAGAGATAAAAACATGGTTACGAATGATGTAGGAGTATATCCAGAAACATCTGTTGGAGAATTCTCAAGCAAGGCAAAAGAATTAAAAGAACAAATGCTACATCAATTCAATAGCAAGAAATTACCTTTGAATATTAAAGAGCAAAGAGAAAAACTGGAGGAAGGCAAATGTGAACGAAAATCTTTTGCTTTCTTACCTTTTCCTGAACCTTGTCTTAAGTGGGACACCAGAATGAATGAAAAGGAAGGCATGGTAGGAAAAACCCAATCCTTCCCATCACTCAAGACTCAGGGTCCATCACAGTCATGCCAAAAAGCCTTTAGTGAGTCAAATAATGGTTATATGTTAAACAATAGAAAAGGACCAATGCAATTCACAATACAGGAAAAGAAGGGAGATAGACTCAAAATTGACATGCAAGGCAGATTGCTTCCAAAATGTAGACATTTGAAGGCAAAGAAATTACCACTTTCACATATATTCAACGGCAAAGAATTTCAGTGGAAAAGTAGAGAGCAAGAGAGAAAGGTAAAGGATGATAAAAGTGAACTAGTTACAGGTCTCACAAACATTTGTGTTTCTTTACTTACTCTACCACATCTTAAATCTGATACAGCAGAAGGAGATGAATACATGATAAAATTTACCAGATTGTCTCTTCCACAACTACAGTCTAAGAACCCAACAGGTGCAGAAAAAGAGGCATGTCCAAAAACAATTGATAGAGAAGTCTCAAATAAAGTAAAAGAATTAAAAGAACAAATGCAAGAGAAAGAAGAGAAGGATAGAGATAAAAACGTGGCTACAAATGGCATAGGAGCATATCCAGAAGCGATTGCTGGAGAATACTCAAGGAAGGTAAAAGAATTAAAGGAACAAATGCTACAGAAAGAAGGGAAGGATAGAGAAAAAAATATGGCTACGAATGATGTAGGAATATATCCAGGAACGACTGATGGAGAATTCTCAAGTGAGGGAAAAGAATTAAAAGAACATGTGATAGAGAAAGGAGAGAAGAATAGCGAAAAAAATGTGTCCAGGACGTGTGTAGGAGCATATGAAGAAACAATTATTGGAGGAATCTCAAGCAGTGTAAAAGAATTAAAAGAACAAATGCAAGAGAAAGAAGAGAAGGATAGAGATAAAAACATGGTTACGAATGGTGTAGGAGTATATCCAGAAACGTCTGTTGGAGAATTCTCAAACAAGGCAAAAGAATTAAAAGAACAAATGCTACATCAATTCAATAGCAAGAAATTACCTTTGAATATTAAAGAGCAAAGAGAAAAACTGGAGGAAGGCAAATGTGAACGAAAATCTTTTGCTTTCTTACCTTTTCCTGAACCTTGTCTTAAGTGGGACACCAGAATGAATGAAAAGGAAGGCATGGTAGGAAAAACCCAATCCTTCCCATCACTCAAGACTCAGGGTCCATCACAGTCATGCCAAAAAGCCTTTAGTGAGTCAAATAATGGTTATATGTTAAACAATAGAAAAGGACCAATGCAATTCACAATACAGGAAAAGAAGGGAGATAGACTCAAAATTGACATGCAAGGCAGATTGCTTCCAAAATGTAGACATTTGAAGGCAAAGAAATTACCACTTTCACATATATTCAACGGCAAAGAATTTCAGTGGAAAAGTAGAGAGCAAGAGAGAAAGGTAAAGGACGATAAAAGTGAACTAGTTACAGGTCTCACAAACATTTGTGTTTCTTTACTTACTCTACCACATCTTAAATCTGATACAGCAGAAGGAGATGAATACATGATAAAATTTACCAGATTGTCTCTTCCACAACTACAGTCTAAGAACCCAACAGGTGCAGAAAAAGAGGCATGTCCAAAAACAATTGATAGAGAAGTCTCAAATAAAGTAAAAGAATTAAAAGAACAAATGCAAGAGAAAGAAGAGAAGGATAGAGATAAAAACGTGGCTACAAATGGCATAGGAGCATATCCAGAAACGATTGCTGGAGAATACTCAAGGAAGGTAAAAGAATTAAAGGAACAAATGCTACAGAAAGAAGGGAAGGATAGAGAAAAAAATATGGCTACGAATGATGTAGGAATATATCCAGGAACGACTGATGGAGAATTCTCAAGTGAGGGAAAAGAATTAAAAGAACATGTGATAGAGAAAGGAGAGAAGAATAGCGAAAAAAATGTGTCCAGGACGTGTGTAGGAGCATATGAAGAAACAATTATTGGAGGAATCTCAAGCAGTGTAAAAGAATTAAAAGAACAAATGCAAGAGAAAGAAGAGAAGGATAGAGATAAAAACATGGTTACGAATGGTGTAGGAGTATATCCAGAAACGTCTGTTGGAGAATTCTCAAACAAGGCAAAAGAATTAAAAGAACAAATGCTACATCAATTCAATAGCAAGAAATTACCTTTGAATATTAAAGAGCGAAGAGAAAAACTGGAGGAAGGCAAATGTGAACGAAAATCTTTTGCTTTCTTACCTTTTCCTGAACCTTGTCTTAAGTGGGACACCAGAATGAATGAAAAGGAAGGCATGGTAGGAAAAACCCAATCCTTCCCATCACTCAAGACTCAGGGTCCATCACAGTCATGCCAAAAAGCCTTTAGTGAGTCAAATAATGGTTATATGTTAAACAATAGAAAAGGACCAATGCAATTCACAATACAGGAAAAGAAGGGAGATAGACTCAAAATTGACATGCAAGGCAGATTGCTTCCAAAATGTAGACATTTGAAGGCAAAGAAATTACCACTTTCACATATATTCAACGGCAAAGAATTTCAGTGGAAAAGTAGAGAGCAAGAGAGAAAGGTAAAGGATGATAAAAGTGAACTAGTTACAGGTCTCACAAACATTTGTGTTTCTTTACTTACTCTACCACATCTTAAATCTGATACAGCAGAAGGAGATGATAACATGATAAAATTTACAAGATTGTCTCCTCCACAACTGCAGTCCGAGAACTCAGCTGGTGCAGAAAAAGAGGCATGTCCAAAAACAATTGATGGAGAAATCTCAGAAAAGGTGAAAGAATTAAAAGAACAAAAGCAAGAGAAAGAAGAAAAGGACAGAGAAAAGAACATGGCTGTGAATGGTGTAGGAACACATCAAGAAACAACTGTTGGAGAATTCTCAACACTGACAAAAGAATTAAAAGAACAAATGCTACAGAAAGAAGAGAAGGATAGAGAAAAGAATGTGGCTATGAATGATGTAGAAGCATATCGAGAAACAACTGTTGGGGAATTCTCAAGCGAGGTAAAAGATATTAAAGAACAAATGCTACATCAATTCAATAGAAAGAAATTACCTTTAAATATTAATGAGCAAGGGAAAAAACTGGAGGAAGGCAAAAGTGAACCAAGGGTGATTTTGAGAAAATCTTTTGCTTTCTTACCTTTTCCTGAACCTTGTCTTAAATGGGACAGTAGAATGAATGAAAAGGAAGGCATGCTAGGAATAACACAATCCTCACCAACATTCAAGAGTCGAGGTCCATCAAAATCATGCAAAAAAGCCAATACTGAGTCAAATGATGGTTGCATGTTAAGCAGTAGAAAAGGACCACTGCAATCTACAATACAGGAAAAGAAGGGAGATAGACTAAAAATTGACATGCAAGGCAGAATGCTCCCAAAATGTAGGAATTTGAATGCAAAGAAAGTACCACCTTCACACGCAGTCAACAATAAAGTATTGCAGTGGAAAAGTAAAGAGCAAGAGAGAAAGGTACAAGACAATAAAAATGAACTAGTTACGGGTCTTACAAACATTTGTGCTTCTGTACTTTCTCTACCACATCTTAAATCTGATATAGCAGAAGGAGATGGATACATGATTAAATTTACAAGATTGTCTCTTCCTCAGCTGCAGTCCAAGAACTCATCAGGTGCAGAAAGAGAGTCATACCCAAAAACAATTGATAGAGAATTCTCAAATGAGGTAAAAGAATTAGAAGAAAAAATGCTAGAGAAAGAAAAGCAGGATAAAGAAAAAAAAGTGACTGTGAATGGCCCGGCTGATAAGTATTTGAAGGCACAGAGCTCGCCTACTTTGCATACACACAATCCAACTGACCTTCAGTGGAAAACTGAAGAGCCAGAGGGAAAGGTTCAGGAAGATAAAGGTGTGCCAGATGTAGTGCTGACTAAAACTTGTACTTGCAGATCTTCCCCACATCACTTTCAAATGAATAAAAGAATTAAGAAAGAAGACTTGCCAATATTAACAAGACTCTCTTTTTTACAAGAAAATGGCCAGGAATCTAATGATAGTGGGGATGTAGTATATGCAGGGTCAATTACTAGTGATATTTTCATCAGTCTGAAAAAAGGAAAACTGCATATGCCACAGAAAGAGAAAGAGGCTGGAGTGAAAAAAGTAAACATTATAAAGCTCCCCAAACATCAAGAAAAGAAAGTGCAGGGATGTAAGGATAAACTAGGTGCGATTCTAACCAATACTTCTACTTCATCACCATCTCTTCCTCACCTCCAATTGGATAAAGAAGTACAAGTAGATGATGAAATGCTACAAATTTCAGAGTCTGCTTGGCCAGCAATATCAAATGCAGGGGAAATAGTGCATAAAGAGTCCATTGTTAGTGATATCACAAAAGGTGTTAATAAAGGAAAACAACATATGCCTCAGAAAGAAGAAAGAAACAGAGAAAAAGCAGTAGATATGAAAGACGTGATGCATCTCACAGGCATAACTTTGAAGGCAAAGAAATCACCTCCTTCAAATATGCTTCATAGAACAGAACTGCACCTGAACATTAATAGGCAAGAAAAAAAGGAAAAGGAAGGTCAGGGTGAACCACCACATATGGTTCTAAGGAAAATTTATACTTCCAAACCTTCCCCACCTACCCTTAAATTGGATAAAAGCACACAAATAGATGAAGAAATACTAGGAATTAGAAGATCCTTTCTACACCCAGTAACGCTTCCAGTATCATCAGATGCAGAGAAAATAGTAGCTGTAGGGGCAATTGATGGTGATGTAAGGAAGAGAAAACAACAAATGCTACAAAAAGGAGATAAATACAAGGAGAAAACAGCAGATATGAGGCTCAGAATGCATTGCAAAGATGCAAAGATTTCACGAATTTCACCCATTCTTAATGCAAAGGAATGTGTGTTGAATGTTAAAACGACAGAGAAAAAAGTGTGTGAATGTAAAGGTGAATCATGTGTGGTTCTGACAAAGACTTTTATTTCCATACCATCTACACCTTCCTTTTACATGGATTCAGAAATGAAAATGGACAAAGACACACCAGGAATTACAGGATCCTCTCTTCTACAGCAAAATCTTCAGGAATCATCAGATTCCCAGAAACTTAAAAAGGCAGAGTCAGTCGATGGCGATAGTAAAAACAATGTTGAAAAAGGAGAACATTCTATCCCACAAAAAGAAGCAGTGCAGCAGTGTGACTCAAATTTCAAAATCAGTGAACAGCAAAGAAAGAAACCTCCACAAGTCAAATCAGAAGATCAGAATGAATTAGTGTTAACTTCACAGGATAAAGATATTCATCTCACAAGATTTGGTACCATAAGTAGCAAAAGGCCAAGATACTTCAATACAGAGCAAAAATCTCAGCCAGATAAACACAAACCAGAAAGTTCTATTACATTTATTTCCCACCCCATAAAGGATCCAACTAAAATTGGAAATCTGAAGAAGGAAGCTAAAATAATGGATAACCTAAGCCATAAAGTAAGTCCTAAGGTTTCAGTTTCCCTCTCAAGGAAAACACCTAAGGAAAAGAATGTCATGTTTTTCACCATTGTAAGTACAAAAGGACAAGAATCTTCTGTTTCAGAACGAGATGTCCAGCAGCAAGAAAATTTATCAAAAGCATCTCCAGAATCTGTGAATACATTTGTTAACCCGGAGAAAGATGTACCAAGTAACAATAAAATAAGCAAAATGTTTCCTCCCAAAGTGTCAGCACCAGAGACAAAGGAATCACCACAGAAAATGAATATCACAGAGTTGAATACCCTTCAAAATAGGGAACAAGAAATTTTTATGAAAAAGCAAGTCGTGCAGCTATCTGAAATTGAACATGAAACGAGGCTGAAGTCTGCCCTTTCTCTTAAGTTTCCACTTCAAAATGTAAAGAAGACACCATTGGAAATAAATGTGGACAAGAAAAAGAAAACTACAGTGAATCCCAGAGCACTAATGCCACCAGGAATGCAACAAGTGGCTAATACAAAGTCTGATGCAACAAGAGAGATAAAAGAGCAGGCATTGCTTATTTCAGAATGTATTCGAGAATTACTTCAGAAGTGCCTTTATTTCCCCTTGACTTTTTCACTTCAATCTGGAGATCTGAAGGAAAAAAATAAAATTGATTCAAGCCCCTCTATAAATCTGGAACAGAAAAAATTAGAAATAGATAATAACAGTATAATGACTCAGGAAGAAGAGAAATTAAAAATAGACACAAACAGAACTATACATCGAGAAGAGGAAAAAACACAAATACACAAGAGCCATCCTGTGAATCTGGAGGAGAAAATAAAAAAGGACATAATCAGTGCTGTAAATATGGATGTACCATCTCTAAACGCAGAGCAACCTCAAAATAAGACTCAGGTATTCACCCCTCTAACAGGCCACTGTCCAATCAGGCAAAAGCACAAAAAAGGACTGGAAGTGCCTAGGGCAAAACAAAACATTCAGCCACAAAAGTCTTTTCAAAAGAATTCCCAGGGTTCATTTTATACTTATATTCCTCTTTCTCCCAAATCTGAAGGCCAGAAAGGCAGATTAACAATAACAGATTTGAAAAGTGAATGGAGTCCCAAAGATTTAACTAAGAAAGCCCCAAATCACACAATTCCACACATACTCCGTATCGCAGGGTGTGGTACTCCAAGCAATAGGAAGAAATTCGAGTATAATGAACGAAAGAAAGATTCATTGAGTAAAGATGTCACAGGGATATTTATCAGAAGTCTTTCTCTTTCCATGAGCCCACCTCACATGGGAGAAACAGTAAAATCTTGGAAAAGCCCAAAAAGAACAAGACTCAATCTTTCTAAAGCCCAGGGGGAATCTCCAGATGGTAGTGAAATGGTTAAGAGGGGAACCTCAGGCCCTGTAATCGAAGTCCCACAAGAACGTACAGAGCCACTTCCACAAGATGGCCTGCCCTTTGGGGTTGTTGAACAACAAATGAAGAAACTCCCAAGGGTCAACTCTGAAGCAAACCTTAGCAGTGAAATGAATGAAAAACAATTAACTCCTGAACCAAAAGAAATGTTTCTTACTGGGCATGATACCTCAAGGATTATAAAAGCACCTGGCTTGCATGTTTTTGAACAAGAAAAGAAGGTACCAGAAACCATTCTGACACCCACTAAGCATCCTTTTATGTCTGCAGATCCGAAGGAAAACGTGGAAGCACACATGAAAAGCAGAGTAAATATAAATATTCCACCTCTAGACGTAGAGAAATCACAAAGTGGGACACAGCTTTTTGATACCACAGAGTATGCTTCACCATCTGAGCAGAGGGATCAGAATGAACTAGTACAGGATAAAACTACACAAAAGGTCCAGCAACAGAAATCTTTACCAGAAACTGTTCCCGAGCCTCTCTATGTCCCTATACCCATACCACTCCAAATTGAAAGTAACAAAATAAACATAGTGGCAGGTAGTACAATTTCAGAAAGTTCACTTCCTGTTCATGAAGAAACAAAATCTGTCCTTGAATCTCAGGTAAAAAGTATGACTGAGAGGGATCTAAAATTTGTAAACCAAAAACACAAGTCTGTATATTCACAATCATTCACTTTTGTTATCCAAGACAAAGTCTTTGCTAATAAAGTGGAAAATGTACAAGCCACTAAACCTGATGACTTGAAGTCACCACCTTTTGCAGAGGGTCCGGCTATGAACTCAACAATATATCCTGAATCACAGCTGAAACCCTTTTCAGGAGATTTCACTACTGAAGACAAAAATAAGCTCACTAATCACTTAGAGTCAAAAGCACTTGAAATAAAACTGAACCTGATACCAGAAATAGCAAATAAATCCTTCCAAAAGTTCAACCTTTATCCAAAACGGCCTATTCCAGATGAAGATAACAGTTGGGGGCTGTATCCGCAATTTAAAAATATGTGCTCTATGTCTCTAGAAGGTATTGACACTATAGAACTGAACTTAAAACACAAATACCAACAAGATTCACCTCCTATCAGCTGTGTGAAGACTGTGATTGTTAATGTTTCAAGTGGTAACCACGAGATCATTACAAAGTTAAATAATGTTGATAAGCTGTCTTTCAGTGGAACAACTTCACTTATCTCTGCTGCTGATGACATGTCATTGCCTCAAATTCTCCAAAACTACACAAAAAAAGAAAAAGACAAACTTTTCATGCACTTTTCTATGAAAACATTGGAGATTCAAATGAAAGCATTTCCCAGAATTGTAAGAGAATCCTATGCAATAGCCTGTGCTCAGGATACAAGGGAACCTTTATCTAAATGTATTCATTCTGGTGTCAAAGTACCGAAACGAAGAAATAGAATTTTGTTATTTTTTGAGGAAAAATCTCTTCATCAAATCGATCTTGATTTACAATACAAATACCTTCGTTTTCTTCTGGGGTTTCCTGTTGCAAGTATGCTCCCTAAACCAAATGCACTTCCCAAACATAATCTGAAATTAAACACAAGTGCAATATGTAAAAAAGTAAATGATGTTGGAGACAGTTGTGATCTTCCCATTGATACAGAACTGTTAGAACAACATATCTCTTTCAAAAAGCAAAGTCCTCATGAAATCTCATCACTGATCAGAAAATTCCTGGAGCCATCCCACGTGTGCTCTTCTGACGGTGATATACACAGCACAGTGGTGAAGGATGCTGGCGTTCCTCCCAAGGTAAAATCTCACCCACCTCAAAAAGATAAAGAACATCATGTACGGTTTCAGCACACAAATACATGTCAATATTCTGACCTAGAGACTCAGGGAAATGGTACTTATTTAGTTGACTCACCTTCAGTTCAGATTTCTGAAGAATTTACTGATATTCAGACAAATATTGAGAGTCCAACTAACTTGGAAGAACATGAGGATGAGGAATATATATTTTTAGAAGCCAACCCTTATTTGAGTCAGGAATCACAAAGCATTCCATTTGAATTGCAGAAAGACATTTCTTTGGAAAATCTCCACACGATGGAAAAAGTCAAAACTGGTACGAAACAACATTACAGTGAAGATTCAGGTTCCCATCATATTAGAGGCAGTAGAAAACATAACTTAATGATGACATCACCTTTTTATAAATCCCACAAAAGTAGAAAATATAAATCATCCTCCAAAAGAGAGTCTCCAGAGTGGTTATGTCATAGTTCACTGAATAATTCAGAAATTCTATCTGGGTCATCTTCTGTATCACTCAGTGAAGAGAAACTTTCATGCACTACAAGGAGCATAACAAGTTCCTCTTTAGCTCCCTTAACTGAATCAAATATCAAATTACATCTTGCAAAAAACCAAGGCAAAATATACATGGATCTAGAAAGCAAAGAAATAAAGAAGCCCACATTTGATCTGTTTAGAAAGAACAACATTCATTTGGACAATGATTACAATTATACACCAAGTAAAAAGAAACGGTCAAGAAAGAAGAAAGTATGTGATTATGAGTCTGGAAGATCAGAACAGTGTTTCCAAAGCAGACGCAAGTCAGCCTCTAAACCTCATCATGAGGATATCAATTTCAGTTCTGCAAACCAGCCATTTTTTTATGCTTGTATACCAGCAGACTCACTGGAGATCATACCCAAAACCATTCGCTGGACTATTCCTTCTGAAACCTTAAGGAAGAGAAACTTCAGAATTCCTCTGGTGGCAAAAATTTCAAGTTCCTGGAATATATGGCGTTCTTCCAAGAAGTTTTTGGAGTCACTTTCGGGGCCGTTAAACTTTAGGCCGGTTCATCAAAAGTGATATTACCATATACAGATTCCTCTTCAGTGGAAAGAGGTTGCTATTGAGATATTCTGTGAAAAATAAAATAATATGAAGTCAAATGATTTCGTCATAATGTGTTTTCTAAGCTGATATATTTTGTGCAGTAGATTTGTACAATTGTTCCTGAAGGTAGATGACTTGGGTATGTTCCTACCATGTGTGAGGTCTCCTTTTAAATTATGTTGTCTCCTCATAATCCTAAGAGGAGAGGTCCACAGAAGGAAGAAGTTCTCTTTCCACTCACCACTCACTGTAGGGTGAGGAGAAAGAATTGTAGCCAATAAATGAGATTGAGAGAGAATGGTTAGAGTTAGGAGGACAGGGGCACAGAAACTAAAAGAGAGTTTTAAGAAGTTAAGGGTTCAACAATGTCAAATGCTACAAAATGAGATAATTATTGAATTATATCCAACCAGATTGAATATTTTAGTACTTTTTTCTTTTAGAGAATTTTTAATATACACAAAAGAAGACATAATTGTATAATGAACTTCTCTGTATCCATCACCCAGCCCCCAAACTTTCAACCCATAGCCAAACTTGTCTTACCCATTTCCTATGCACTGGTATACTGAAAAAAAATCCCTACTATACCACTTGACCTATAAATATTTTATTCTTATAGCTACAAGATAAGACCTACTTTTAAGATAACCATAATACCCTTATCATATCCAAAAAACCCAGTGATTTCTTGATATTAAATGTTCTTCAGATGATTTCTAATTATCTCATAAAAATGCCATAATTTTCTTTATAGTTTGCTTGAATTGGGATCTAAAGAAGGTCACACATTGTTCTAGGTCTTTTAAGTCTCTTTCAGGCTGTGTTTCTCCTTCCATCACTTATTTTCCCTTGCAATTTTTCAAATCGAAGAAACCAAGTTTTGTTCCATAGTTTCCCATAATCTGTATGTTGCTGATCACATTCCTGTTGCACATACCAGTGGTATGTTCATTTTTGTTGCTGAGTAATATTCTATTGTATGGATGCACCAATCTATCCATTCACTAGTTGAAGGATATTGGATTGATTCCAATTTTAGGCAATTATGAATAAAGTTATTATAAACATATATGAATTGTGTACAGATTTTTGAGTTCTCAGTGCTTTCTAGTTAAAGACCACCAGGAATACACCTGTGATTGAGCACATTGGGTTTATTATTTATTGCAGTAAGTGGAGAACACACATCTTGGGGAGCTGTGGGACATTTAGGTATGAGGGATTAGAAAGGAACTTACATGACCTGGACTTGTGTTAGGTTATTTCGGGGCAGGGTTTAAAGAAGAAGGGTTTTGTTCTGCATTGGAAGCCGTCAAGAATTGGGAGGAAGTCTATGAGTGGATATCTTAATAAATCTTCTCTGAAAGGAGGAATGACAGAGACTAAAGGTGGGGATGTTGGCCATTTTTGTGGTTTGGACAATGTTCAGGTTTTTCTGTGTTCAGACATGATTACAGAGAGGTTGTGTTCTTGTCTTGAACCATCAAGGTTACAAAGTGATCTTGTCTGATGTTGATGTTCTATGAAATGGTTTACATTCAGTAGGAGATTGCCAAGGCCTAGCTATGAATGCCAGGTCAGCCTGAGGCAACCCCTAGCTCCAGGATGTCAGAGGTGTCTTTTCTTTTTTTTCAATGTGAACCTAAGTTTTCATTTTGCTTTGCAGAAATACCTAGGAGTAGGTATTACAATGATCATTGTTCATGAGAAACTACCAAACTGTTTCCAAAAAGGCTGTATCATTTTGCATTCCCATCTGCAATGTATGAACATTCCAGTTGCCCAGCATCCTCACCAGCACTTAGTATTGTCAGTTTTTTTCCTTCCTTCCTTCCATATTAGAGAACAATTAATCCATCTCCAGGAAACAATTGTAAAATAAAGGATTCTCCAGAAGACAGAAGCAATTGACCTGTAGGAGCACTGCAAAAAAATGGAACAATGGAACACACTCTCCAGATCTGCAGATAAGCAATACCTGGTGATAAGCCGGTTTCAGTCCAAGAGAGAGAGATTATCAGAATGGAAAAGCATACCATACTAATAATGTACATTTGCTCCCCTCCCCCCACCTTGTAAGACCCTCCTATGTAAAATGGAAACTTAATATTAAACAATCAGAACATTTCCTCACTTAATTCCATATTTGATGGATATAAGCTTCGGCTTTCTATTTCCTCAGCAGAGCTTACTAATTTCGGTTTGGTGCTGTCTGTCTGTTGCCCAAATAAACTTTAACAAAAAATTTTAAATGCTTCAGATTATCTTTGACACAAGGAGGTGTCACTTGACGAGTTTTGTTGGAATTTGCCAAGTAAAGGAAGGAAGAATACCCTACGTAGAGGGTGCAGCATGTAAGAATGCATGTAATATTTAAAGAAACATGTTCCAGGTGGCTGGATCATAGATTGCAGTGGCTGAATATGCAGCAGGAAAAGCAAGAGCAGATGTTAGAGACTTACCATACTGAAGTGTAGATTTGAGCATCTTATACATGAAAGGAAGTCCCCAGTGATTTTTGAGTGAAGACTACATAATGACAATTATTTTTTAAAGAAAGCATGATGGAGCCAGGGCTGGAGTGGGAAAATATTAGTGGTGAGGAAAGACCAGATAAGAAGGGATGGCAGATCCAGGTTTTGTAAGGCTTGAAACTTAGATGATTTGAGAGGTTGTATTTTAAGAAAAATATTTCAAAAATTTGAATAAAAAATTAGATATGAAAGGCAATACTTTAAGAAAACTTCCTAATTTTATAAAGCTGATTAAAACCTAAAACACAAAATCCAGAAGGAAAAAAAAAACTTTATTGACTGCTTAATAGAGTTTTTCCTTCATTATTTTGGTGGCACACTCTTTGGTCACCTCTCATTAAACAATTTTGTAATATTTTCTATAGAGAGGATAAGTAATCCAATCTCTAGCATGGGTGTTCAAAACTTGTTTTTCATTTTTATCAACTTGGAAAACGCAAGACCTTTTGCTGACTCAGTGGCAATTTTGCATACCGTTTCATCTGAACCACCTGACTACATCAGAACAGTACACATCAGATATGCTAAGATGCCATCTAATAAATTGGGATGCCTAAAATATGTTACTTTGCACTCAGATATACTTGTGGTGGTGGTACTATTATAGATTTGTGACATCCAAACAGATATTCTAGAAAATGCTATGTCATGTAATCTCAATCAAAGAAAAGAAATGTGTAGTGCATGTCCTGCTCTATGAAATATGTTTTTATGGAAAAGAACTTCCTTTTTGATTATGTGTACAGAATGAATTCTTATCTTATAATCTTATTTGATAAATGGAAGAATTTTCCATGGAGTAGGTTCATCTATCATACCTTGCAAACCTGAGCCCTCATTTCCCAGCCTGGGATTTAATATAGAGAATTGGTTCTCGCACCTGTAGGTCTGCCAGTCCCAAATTCTGTAAGACAGGCACAGGCTGAAAATTCCTGTAGAGGCGATATTGAAATCTTTAGTCCAAATTCCTTAGGGGTTATTTGGCAGGCTGAAAATTCTTGTTGATGTTGAAGTTTTGAGGCAGAAATTCTTGGAACCCTCAGTTCTTACTTGATAAGACACCATAACCTAGCCAAGTTGACACATAAAATTAACCAGAGATATTGGTCATAAATAATTACAGTTGGGAAGCGGACTTGCCCAGTGGTTAGGACGTCCGTCTACCACATGGGAGGTCCACGGTTCAAACCCCGGGCCTCCTTGACCCGTGTGGAGCTGGCCCATGCGCAGTGCTGATGCGCGCAAGGAGTGCCGCGCCACGCAGGGGTGTCCCCCGGTAGGGGAGCCCCACGTGCAAGGAGTGCATCCTGTAAGGAGAGCCACCCAGAGCGAAAGAAAGTGCAGCCTGCCCAGGGATGGTGCCACCCACATGGAGAAGTGACACAACAAAAATAAACACAGATTCCCTTGCTGTGGACAACAACAGAAGCGGACAAAGAACAGGCAGCGAATAGACACAGACAACTGGGGTGGGGGGGAGATGGGGAGAGAAATAAATAAATAAACCTTTAAAAAAAATAATTACAGTTAAAATATTCTACTTTTTCAACTTTTGGGCACTGAAATTCAAGCTTCTTTAGCTTTGCAGTATATCTGCTTATGCAAATCAGATAACATTAATTTATTAATTTCCATATTGTACCGACAAACATTTATTCAATGTCTACTTAGCAAAGTGTAATCTTTGATTTAGGAAGCTCACAAATCAGGTCAGAGAAGAGAAACAGTCTCTTGAAAGCCTAATGGCAAGCACAGACACGTGCACACATCCATAAACTCAGCCCGGTATCATCTCATTTCTCCAACACACATGCAAATGTTACTGGTGTCTGTTGGAGAAAAGAAAGAAGTCTGAGCTCACAATTATTTGGGGTAAACTATCTTATCATGAATTTACTCATTTGGGATAGATTTTGACAAAAAGATGAACCACAACTCTTATTTCTCCACTGTGGCGCCCCAGGTGAGTCTTCTGGCTTATTTTAGCAACACAAGAATTTGGGGATGCTGAGAGGCACACGTTTTCTCTTGGCTTTAAATGCTCAAGTTATAACAGATGGTGGTTATGTAGCTATGTGCTGTTACAACTGGGGAGAGAGATTTAGGCTCTAGTTTCAAGGAATTTGGATGCTGGGCAGGAAACTTGGTGGGGGTTGCCTGGAGAACGTCTTTGGCATAAGCTAAACCCCTGCACCATGTAGGCTTAGGTCTGAGAAATTCCTAATTATCCAGTACTCTACTACACTCCTCATTGATCTATTTCTTAGAAGAAATAGAAAAAGGAACAAGTAGTTCTCAAATTTACTCAGTTCATTGGTGCCCTTTGCAACCTAATTTACACATTATGGGACCTAGACCAAACTAAATAATTCTGTTCGGTAAGTATTTATTTAGGTCCAAATAAATCAACAGATATTTGTATCTTAACTTTGTAATTGTTTTAAAAACTGATACACATAAAGGGAAAGAATTGTTTTAAAAATTTCATTCTTAACTCCAATTACTTACTAATGGGATATGTGTACATGTTGGGCACTTCACAACTTCTCAAACTTGGAATCAGAATGGACACCACCACACAATGCACTGATTTTTGCACAGTACTTACTTTTGTTTTAGCAATGGCTGAAAATCTAACTTCATAAAGTAATTATGAAATTGAAAGGAATGTAGCACCATCTAATATTGAAACTGTCAACTACCTTGAGCATGTAGTTCACAGAGTGTCCAACAGATGTCACTGGTTCCCTCAAATTGTTAAAGTAGTCCATTTCATTCTGAAGCACCTGTTTGAAACTGTCACCTTAAGTTTAGCCCAAGGCTCTATTTTCTGTGCTTTGTTCAAGATCAGGTATTCAAGAACAATAGGTCAGTGAGATGTGGTAGGAGTGGGGATGGGGTGGGGAGACACTTGTAGTGACATCCAGAATTGGATATACTGCTTTCTAGTCACCAGATTACCTGATGTACACACAATATTTCTAATTGGAAATAGTTTACATTTGTGGCTATATAACTCTGGTGGGCCTTAGAATATTTCCATAGTCCATTCATTCCCCAACTCTCCTGGAAGACTTTCATACCTTCGCTTCTCTCCTCACGCCTCAAACACCTCCTTCCCATCATAAGCATATGACCTTGCTTCCTCCTTCAGAGTGAAGAGACGCTTCACAAACTCCTTTTACCACCTCTGCACCTACATATTCTGCCTCCTCACCTATTATCACAGGTGAGCGATCGCTGCTGCTCCATCAAGCCTGTGACTCCATATATGTACTAGATCCCACCCCTTCTCATCTACTCAAGGAATCCCTTTAACATTTCTCCTCGCTCTCTACTGCATCATCACATATCATCAGGATCTACTGGATCATTTCCAGCAGTGTACATGCTGTCATTTCATTCATCTATAAAAAACCAAACCCCCAAATCTATCCCTTAACCCCACTGTCCTTGCCAATTACTTCCCCATTTATTTTCTCTTTACAGCAAAAGTCCTCAAAAGAATCATCTATACTCATTGTCTAATTCCTATATTCTCATTGTCTCATAAATCCATACTGCTCATGCTTTCTCTCACCACTCCACGTAAACTTTTCTTATGAGAGTCATCAATAGCCTCTCCATTGTGAAATCCAATACTGAAAATGCACACATCTTCAATTAGCAGGATTTGACACGTGATCCCTCCCCTTTTCTTGAAACGCTTTTGTTCAGTTGGTTTTCACGACACCACAAACTTTTGGTTTTTCCTCCTACTGCACTGGCTCCTATTTCTCAATTGCATTTGTTGATTCTTTCTCTTTTCCCTGACTTTCTAATATGCTTGGTCTTCTTTAACCTCTCTTGGTAATTTCATTCAACACAGAATATCTGTGCTTTACAGCATATCTACGTGCTGGATTGCACTGCATTTACACTGCCAGCCCAAATACCTCTCCTACACTCTTTTTTAAACTTTTATTTTTATTTATTTCTCCCTGCCCCCTCCCCACCCTACCCCCCTTCGTCTGCTATTTGTGACCATTCACTGTGTGTTCTTCTGGGTCTGCTTGCATTCTCTTCAGGTGGCACTGGGGATCTGTCTCTTTTTGTTGTATCATCTTGCTGCATCAGCTCTCTGTGTGTGTGGCACCACTTCCGGGTAGGCTGCAGCTTCACGCAGGGTAGCGCTCCTTGCGCAGGGGTCCCTCCTTGCACTGGGGGCACCCTTATGTGGGGGCATCCCTGTGTGGGCCGGCACTCCTTGTGCACATCAGCACTGCCTGTGGGCCAGCTCACCACACGAGCCTGGGTATTGACCCCTTGGACCTCCTATATGGTAGGTGGATGTTCTATCTGTTGAGTCACATCTGCTTCCCTCTCTGACCCTCTTTTTTTTTTTAAAGATTATTTATTTATTTCTCTCCCCTTCCCCCACCACCCTGGTTGTCTGTTCTCTGTGTCTATTTGCTGCATCTTCTTCGTCCTCTTCTGTTGTTGTCAGCGGCATGGGAATCTGTGTTTCTTTCTGTTGCGTCATCTTGTTGTGTGGTGCGGCATCATTCCTGGGCAGGCTGCACTTTCTTTCACACTGGGTGGCTCTCCTTATGGGGCGCACTCCTTGTGCGTGGGGCTCCCCTATGCAGGGGACACCCCTGCGTGGCACGGCATTCCTTGTGCGCATCAGCACTGCACATGGGCCAGCTCCACAAGGGTCATGGAGGCCCAGGGTTTGAACTGCAGACCTCCCATGTGGTAGATGGATGCCCTAACCACTGGGCCAAGTCCGCCGCCTCTCTGAGCCTCTTGACTCATATATCTAACTGCCTACTTATTATCTCCACTTGTTAGACTAGTAGACATCCCAAACTCAACACAACCAAAACTCAAGTACTGATCTTCATGTACAAACTTTTTCTACCCATAGCTTTCCCTCCTCAGTTGATGACAACTCCATCTTTCCAGTTGTTTCAGGCCAAATACCTTAGGTTTGTGCATTCTGGGTCCAGACAAGATGAAATAGATGCATTCTACCCTATTCCTTCCTCTAACTACAGCTAAAAGCCCTGGACAAAATATATAAAACAAATACAGGAAGACTCTGAAAGATGGAAGAAAAAAGAAAACTAGTGATGGGCTTTAGGATTCAAGGAAGAAACTAAACAAGAATTTTGATCTCTGCAAAATTAAACATTTTTTTCTCTGTAAAAGACTTTATTTAGAAGATTGGAAGACCAGTCAGTCCCCTGGCTGCAAGAAAATACTTGCAAATCACATTTCCAACAAAGCAAGTGCCTCTAAAATATATAAAGGACTCTCTAAACTCAAGTGTAAGAAGACACTCCAATTAAAAAATGGACAAAAGACTTGAATAGACAGGTCCCCAAAGAGGATATGCAAACAAGATGACAAATAGCACATGAAAAGATGTTCAACAATGTTGACCATTAGGGCAATGCACATTAAAATCATGATTAGATACCACTACACACCTAACTGACCTATTAAAATACTGATAAAACCAAGTGCTGGTAAGAATATGGAGTAATTGGATTTCTGCTATATTGCTGGTGGGAATGTAAAATAATTCAGTCACTCTGGAAAAGTTTTGCATTTTTTTACAAAATTAAATATATGCTTAATGCATAATCCAGCAATCATATTCCTAGATGTAGTAAAGAGAAAAATAAAAATGAAAAATATTTTGTTTATACAAAAGCCATACATGCATGTATATAGCAACTTTATTCCTAATTCCTAAAAACTGGAAGAGACCCAAATAGCCTCCAATGGATGAAAGAAGAAATGGTGGTATAATATACAACAGAATACTTCTCAACAATGAAAAGAAATCAACACATACAACGCCTTGGATAAATCCCAAGGACACTATGCCGGTATAAAAAAAGCCAATCTCAAAAGGTTACATACTCAATGATTCCATTTATATAATAGATATAATAGTCTCGACTAACAAAATTGTAGAGATGCCAAACAGATCAAAGTTGTCAGGGGTTTGGGATAAAGGGAGGAATTTCTTTGTGGTGATGGAATGGTTCTTTATCCTGATTGTGATGGTGGTTGTGTGACTCTATAAAAGTGAAAAAGTTCCACAAACACACTCACA
Source organism: Dasypus novemcinctus (assembly GCF_030445035.2). Lineage (NCBI taxonomy): Eukaryota > Metazoa > Chordata > Mammalia > Cingulata > Dasypodidae > Dasypus > Dasypus novemcinctus. Next base: position 31,976,006 of record NC_080687.1, read on the forward strand.
CAGAAAACAAGCACATGTAAAAGCTGGTGAAATCTGAATAACATCAGTAGTCTAGTTAATTGTATTGTACCATGAAAATTTCCTGATTTTGATAATGTACTATGATTATGTAAGGTGCTACCATTGGAGGGAGCTAGGAGTGTACATTGAAACTCTGTACATGTTTTGCAACTTCTAATGAATCTAAAATTATTTCAAAATTAAAAATTAAAAAACCCTCCATAAACATTTTTAAAAGTTTTTAAAAAGCCCAAACTTGGGTTTGTACTTAAGTCCTCTCTTTTCTCTTACAATATACATCTAATTCATCAGAAAAAAATCCTATTGGCTCTAATAATCAAGCTCTGACCATTTAATACCTCCTTTGCTACAAACCCAATCCAAGGTAACATCATCTCTTGCACTGATTATTGTCAGAGCCTCCTAATTGATCTCCTACTCCCAACTTGGTTGCCATTTCCCCCAGAAGTGATAGTGATATTTCAAATGTAAGCCAGATCTCTCGGGTACTTAATACCCTCCAACGGGTCTCCAATTTCCCCAGAGGGATTAAACCAAAGTCTTTACAATGACCTCCAACGCCTTACCTTAACCTTCTAAGTTCAATTTCTGCTTCTCTTCCTCTTACTCCATTCTAGTCACTCTGGTCTCCTTTCTCTTCCTTGAATGCACTAGACATGCCTCCATTTAGGGTCACTGTTCTGGCTATCCACCTTCCCAGAATGCTCTTTCCCCAAATAATTGTTGAATGAATTGAATGATAAAAATGTTAAAATGAGAATATCAACATTCTAAAACATCCTATCCTGAATGCCTTGGGTGCTACTTTACTAACATCTAGGCATTATCTTGAATGATATGCTCTTCTAGGGTCAGAGCATAGTCTTTTGCACTATTATTCAATAACAGAAACTAGCCCTATTATTTAATAATAGGATTTTTTAGAAATAGTTATTGCCAAGTCTTGAGATCACAAGAGCCTAGAAATGCATAGTTGTTTGGGAGCACTGAGTCTTCCTGAGGTATTTTTTGAGTATACTGTTGCAATGGACAAAAAGTTCAGCTAAGACAGGATCCTACCCACTGTAATGGCCAGGCAATGGTGATTTGAGCCTGCAAAGCAATCAGTTTGAAGGGTATGAGTTTGTAAAAGCAAAAACAAAGGCCTTGACACTGTGAATATGGCAATATAAGTAAGGTAACATGAAGTGTGCCAAAAGGCACAGTTCTTAAGACACACCCTGAGATTTTCTATTGCTTAAAAATTAGTAAATTCTATTAAGCAAATCAGATCATGCTGGTACTATATTTGGAGTGTAATTCAAATTACCCAAAGCAGCTAGTTATTGCCCTATGAGTCTTCAGATTTATTCAAATTAGCTTGGTTAAATAAAAAAAGGAGGAGGGCAATTCTTTCTAATCAGGGGGGAGATCCTCCCACTCCCTTTCGCTTCTTCTAGGTACTCTGCCTCTATATGCAAATCCTTTTCTGATATTGGTTTTCTCTATGAAACTTTATACTCTTACATGGGCTTAAGCTTTTGAAACAAAATCCAGAAAAGTTTTACAGGTGAATTTTCCTTTTTAGCCCTATCACATACTTCTGTGGAAGCAATAAAACTAGACTGGAAACTTCTCTGAATGGAGTAAGGAAAAGGGGGAAATTTCATGGAAAGAAAAACAGTCATAGAAATTAATGTCTCAAAAATATTAGCCAGCCACATAAATAGAAGAGGAGCTCCTCTTGGAGAGAAGGAAGAAGGCGCCCTGTGGTTTGGCACTCCTACTCTTTCTTCCTTTGCGCTGAACCTACAAAGCCCTTTGAAAAACACTAAGCAGTAGTGTAGACAGACGGAGTCAAAGAACATGATGTTCCATCAACAATCAATTAAATAATTAATGAACTGTGACAAATGGAACTGAAATGTTAACTACATACCAAATTAATGGAGCTGAAAAGAATGCATCACAGCCCAGAATCTCTGTTTAAATGTAGACAGTACAGTCATCATTGTGCTCAGACATTTGGCGATAAACACTTTGATTCCTTGGAACAGCAGTGAGTAAACATAATGGCAAAGCCCTGAAAGATGATGGCCAACTGCGAAGATAGAATAACAGTGCTGACCAACATACGGAAACAACTCTTGCCTATTCGTTGAGAAGTGCAACTAGATTATGTAATGTTCAAAATACTTTTAAATAAGCATCCAACTTGAAAATGTTTTGAAAAGACTGTTTCTCATATCAATTCTGTCATATAGTAGTATGTCAGCTTTGAAAGCGAGATCAGTTTAAAACTTCCCATGAGGTCAAATTAGTCTTGAAAGGGTAGAAGCTGCCTAACTTTTAAAAAAGAGCCAGAAAAGGGCAGATGACTCTAGAGTCAATTTGGTAAGTGCAAAATTTTCTTTTGAATTATTCTCCTCCCCAAAGAATCGAGTTTAGCATTTATCTTCTTGTGCCAGAGATCATAATATTTCAATAGAAAATTTAAAATATGAATAATATGCAGTGGATAAAATACTCAAAGAAAGATATTAACTTGAACAGATATTTGTACACCAATGTTCATAGCATTATTTACAATAGCTAACAGGTAAAACAACCCAAGTCCATCAACAGATGAATGGACATGGAAAATATAATGTATATACAATGGAATATTACTCAGTTGTAAAAAAGGAATCAGGTTCTGATTTTTGCTCCAACAGGGATGAACCTTGAAGACATCATGTGAAATAATCCAGGCACAAAAGGACACATATTGTTTGGTCTCACTTTTATGAAATAATTAGAATATGGAAATTCATAAAGACAGAAAGAAGATCACAGATTACCAAGTACAGGGGTTTGGAGAGGGGGATTGGGAATTACTGATTAATGGGTACAGTTTTGGTAATCGATGGTAGTGATGATAGCACATCATTGTAAATGTAATTAACACCACTGAATTGTATATTTGAAATAGATTAAAATGGGAAATTTTATATTGTATCTATGTTACCACAGCTGAAAAACAACCGTAGAAGAGTGCAACACAGAATGAACCATAGTGTAAACTATGGACTTCAGTTCATGTAATTCTAGTACTTCTAGATTGTAACAAAGTCACCACATTAATGTAAAAGGTTAATAATAGGGAGAATTGTGTGTATGTGTGTGCTATATGGGAACTCAGTACTCTCTGCATAATTTTTTTTGTAAATGTGTAACTGCTTTAAAAATAAAGTCTCAAAAAAAAAAATAGACAGGAAATATTTGGAAAATCTGCAATAGTGGCATAATGAAACAAATACAATTTTGGAGTCAGGCAAACCTGAATTTGAATCTTACCAGTGTATCAGTGATATCTTAACAGCAAACCAGTCCCAGGGGTGATCAGGAAACAAGGCCACTGTGTGCATATGGGGTGGGAAGAACGTTTGAATACACTATTCGTTCTCTCATGCTTGGAGGAATCTTGGTAAAATCCTAGGATTGATGTTCTGATGTGAAAATAGACCGGTCACCCATTTGCCTTAGAATCATTTCTTTCCTTTTCTTCATTCTTAAAGTTTTATTTTGAAATAATTTCAATCTTATAGGAGAGTTGCAAAAATAATACAAAACCCATATAGATAACTTCCACATACCCCCTTTCAGATACCCAGATCCACCAACTTTCAGCATTTTGCCACATTTGCCATACCATTCTATTTCTATTTCTCTCTCTCTACCACACACCCACCTGCCTACCTATCTATGTATCTGTTTACTTATCTATTTTCTAAACATTTGCGAGTAGGTTGTATACATGATGCTCCTTGAACACTTAATAATTCCATGTACATTCCCGAAGAACATGGAAAAAATCACATTTTTTTTTTAAAGATTTATTTTTATTTATTTAATTCCCCTCTCCTCCCCCGGTTGTCTGTTCTCTGTGTCTATTTGCTGCATCTTGTTTCTTTGTCCATCGTCAGCCGCATGGGAAGTGTGGGCGGCGCCATTCCTGGGCAAGCTGCACTTTCTTCTGCGCTGGGCGGCTCTCCTTACCGGGTGCACTCCTTGCGCGTGGGGCTCCCCTATGCAGGGGACACCCCTGCGTGGGGGGCGCTCCTTGCGCGCATCAGCACTGCACATGGGCCAGCTCCACACGGGTCAAGGAAGCCCGGGGTTTGAACCGTGGACCTCCCATGTGGTAGACGGACACCCTAACCACTGGGCCAAAGTCCGTTTCCCGAATCACAACATTTTTGAAGTAGAAGGAACAATGGTGTCATCATCTATCCAACCCTTTCAATTTGACTTGATGGATAGACTAGAGGAGGGGGTCGGTCAGAAGTGTATGTATTTGTCTATGTATATGTGTGGTTATATATGCATGTGTGTATGTTTTTATACTTGCCTTCTTCTTGGGCCAGTTCCATATTAAACTCCAAAGAGGGAAGGAGTTGGGGTAGAGCAACTCTATTAGTTTGTGGTAACCTAGTGATGGCTCTACACAATTTAATCTTCAAATTTCTTTTTAGAATTCATAGTGTCCTGCAAGGAGAACATACTCATCACCAAATCCATGTTTGCTATACTTTTCCCATATAAACTCATATTTAAGTTTAAGACTCATTTAAGACTCACATAAACTATATGAGTCTTAATATTAAGATGGTTGCTGGTTTTACTGAAACACTATCAAATATCTATTCCTGATTTCTTCTGTACAACATATAAACATATCCATAGCTTTTCTAGAAACTCAGACATTTCCCCTAAATACCTGGAAAAATATACTACTACAGCTTAACAAACTCATTAGTAGATTTATAACATGCATACCCTCATAGAATTAGAAGAATTATTATAAAATAAACCATGTCACCTCTCCATGCTAACAAAAATAGACCGGCACTCTGGAAAGGAAAGCTTGCCCTTCATCCAAGAATCTAAACTGATCGTGAGCTGCTGCACAGTGAATTTACCAGGACTCTGTGGTCATTCTAAGTTAACATGCTATTAATTCTTCAAAACTCAGCTGTTGCTAGCATATCAGTTTCCAAAAGAAGTAAATACATTGCAACATACACTCTAAACATTGTATAATACTATCTTGACGGGATAAGGCTATGTGGCCACACCCTGAGTGACCATTTCATTAGGAAAACTCTTGCCCACCCATGGCAGGGAGGACTCATCAACCAACATTTACAAAGCACAGGGCACTCTTGATGCATATTATATTATTTCATCCTCAGACCAATCCTATACGATGGCACATGTCTTCATTTTACAGATGTGGAAACTGAGGTTCAGAGTTTGAATAACTCACCCACAGTTATCAGTGAAGGAGCAGCACCCGAGTTCTACCTTCAGTCTAATTCCAAAGACTAGGAAGAGAACAGAATACACAATTTGCATTACTTTTATTTTTTATTTTTAGGTACCAGGACTCCCTGTGTGGAAAGGTGGAGCTCAGCCGCTTTAGCCACATCCACTCCCCAAATGTGCATTGCTTTTAAAGATCAGATTCCATCTTTCAAAGACAGTCACTTCAGTCTGGGTTGCCAGACGTAAAGGGGGAGGCATTCATTCACCTCCAGTTAGAAAAGTTTCACAAGCTCTGGTCTCCTCTCGGAACCACCTTGAACTTTCCTGCACACTCCTGTTTTCCCTCCCAGGCCAGCTGAAGCACCCAGCGAAGAGGCAGAGCTCCAAGCTGACAGTGAGCGGGCAAGGGTTAAGGCCCTCTTCTGTTACTGTCTGCCTAGTCGCCCTGGGCTTTCTTTGGCAAAATAAGACGATTGTACTAGGTTAATGATTTCTTCTTTCTATATCCAAGAGCCAAAGTAAAAGATGCCTGGCTTTTTAGTTAGCGTTATCATTGACTGTAGCAGTTTCGTGTCATTTATGAATTCCAAAAATAGATATCGGATTATGTTTGTAGATTGGTCTGTTCCTCTGGGTACATTAGATTGTATTAGAATTCAGAGGTTTCACTCTTACTTGATTAAATTATGATTAAGGCTTTGATCGGGCCACGTCAGTGGGATGCTGAGTCTCTGCCCCCTTGGTGGGCGGGGACTCACAGAGAAAATGACAAGGCAGAGGAGTTAGTTGGAGTATGTTGGAGCCCAGGAAGTAAACACACAGAGAAGCAGATACATGAGGAAAAAGAGAGAGGGGGGGGGCTCTATTAGACATGGCAGAGACCCCAGGAAGAGAGATGAGCTGTTCACCAGAACGTTTACAGCTTACCTTGCAGAGAGAACACGGTTGCTGAGCCTAGAGAGAAACAAGCACCAGGAGAGCGATGAGACTTATCCCAACCTACAGCTGACATTGGAAGAAGCTGGGACCATGGAGACTTAAGAGGAAGAGGAAGGCTGAATTTTGGCAGCCATCTCGCGCCAACACGTGGCAACAGACTTTGGTGAGGGAAGTGACTCATTCTTCATGGCCTGGTAACTATAAGGTTCTACCCCCCAAAATTACCCTTTGTAAGAACCTAACAGATTTCTGGTATTTTGCATCAGCATCCCTTTAGCTGAGTAATACAGTGACTAAATGTGTAATTTCTTTCAGGTTCTTTGAAAGTTTGAGAATAGTTCCAGGAATCCCATAATAAAGATCCCTAGAAATTAGGGACCCAAGACAGTTCATCACTAGATTATATAATTTCAGCAGTCTCTTTCTAACCTCAAATCCTACTATTTGCCCTGAGTTCTCATGAAGCCTTCCTGCACAGTTCACAAAGCCCATGGCGATCTCTTTCTCCTCTGAAATCATGACTCATAATTTGTCATTTAAAATACTGCCCTAACATTTTTGGGGCCTGAGGCAAGAATACAAAGGGAGGCTCCCATAACCATTTTTCTAAATATGTAAAAGCTATAAATCAGGCTAACAGTAGGTTTTAAACTGTTGCATTATAAATCATTTCAAACGCACAAAAAATTACAGAGAATAATACTTTGAGCCCTAAATACAATTTGCCCAGATGCAACAGATATCAAGATTATCCCACATTTGTTTCATCTATCCATTTCTGCTTTTTTTTTAAAGGATTTTTTAAAAAAATTCTAGAAAACAGGTCCTTTCCCTCCTACATGTTTTAGACCCTAAAATATATGATCATCTTACTTAACTACAATGTTATTTTTACACCTAACAAAATTAACAGTAATTTTTAGAACCATTTTGTAATCAGACCATGATTAAATTCTTAACAATATTTGTACAAATTTTTATTCAAATTAAGATGGAATCAAAATCTGCTTGTTATATTTGGTTGTTATGCTTTTTACATCTTTTTTAATGAAACCATATCATCTCCCCCCTCCCACCCCCTTTGACCTGCCATTGACTTGTTCAATAAGCCAGATAGTTGTCCTGTAGAAGTTCCACATTCGGATGTGTTTCTTCCCTTCCTGGTGGATTCATTTAACTTGTTCTCTATTCCTGCTGTACATACTCTAGTTTACTTTAGAAGGTCGATTAATTTCAGATTTAAGTTTTGTGGGGTTCTCTGGCAAGAATACATTACAGTTGGTGCTGTGTACTTTGTATTCAGTAGGCACTGAAGGTCTGGTTTCCCTTTCAGTGATGTTAAGATTGACGAAAGGGTTCAGGTGGTGACAGCCTAATCCCTCTATTATAGCTCCCAAAGTCACTCATCAAATGATATTATCCTTTGATGATTGTTGCATGACTCAGTTATTTCATTAGGGATGGTAAAGTGATGATTTTCTGACTCAATCATTCCATGCATATGTATTAGCTGGAATTCCTCTGTAAATAAGAACTTTCATCAAGCAAAGATATTTGATTATTCTGAAAGGCAAGATAAATGCTTAATTCTTTCCTTTTAGTAACCAATTTTCAGATTAAGGAATTGGTGTCCTGTTGCTTCTGGTGAGCTGAAGTGCACTCTATCTCTCTCATCTTTATATGTTCAAAGGCTCAATTAACTGAATATATTCTTCTTATTAATACCTAAATTGTGCATCTTTGGCTTTGGTTTTATATTCATATCTCTTATATGGAAAATTTTATTTCCTAATAATGTGAACCTAATTATTTATTTGCATTATACTACCTTATATAAAAGTTTCAACGTACTAATAACAATATATCTCCTTAAAATTAGACTACTGAATACAATTTAATAATTATTTGCAGCTCCATTTGTCCTTAAAATACATCCCACTAAGAAATTAAAATAAAAATATTAAATTCTAAGGTTACTTGAAATAATCCTTTTCTCTATGTCATTATGCCAACAGTTTTATATCCAGTAAGATTCATTTATTGTAATTTCCTTCCAATTTTTAGCATTTTTTTAAATTTTATTTTATTTTTCATTATGCCTCCAAAGTCAAAACTATATGACAAATTATGTTCAGAGAAGTCTTGCTCACATTCTTGTTCCCTTTTCTCTATTGTTCATATGGGTAACTATTATTTTATTAGTTTTGGCTTATCTTGCCTATCTTTCTTTCAGCAAATATAAGCATATATGTAGTAAGCATACATTCATTTTCCTTGCTTCCCCATTAGGTTCCACACTCTATATACTATTCTCATTGTGCTTTTTTCACTTAGCAATATCACTGTAGCCCACTCCACATGGAGTGCATGGAGGGCTTCCTCATTCCTTTTTATTGCCACATAGTATTCCCATGGGAGACTGTATCTTAGTTTTTGCAACCAGTCCCCAACCGATGAACATTATCTGTATGTGTCATTTTATAGTTTGTTAGAACATTTTTGAGGAATGGAATTTCTGGGTCAAAGTATAAATATATATGATTTTTTTTCTAGTAACTTCCATTTTGCATTTGTACTATCAATGCTTGAGAATGACTCTTTCTTTCTCAACAGCCTTGTCAACAAAGTTTGTTGTCAAATTTCTTATTTTTTCTACTCTGATTAAAAGAAGAATATTAATATAATTTAACTTCCATTTATTTTTGTTTCTTTTACTGTGGCTTTTATATATTTTGCATATTTTTACTGGGTTCTTTGTTAATTTTTAGGTGTTTTCTTAAAAATTATAAGCTCTAGCCCCTTGTTAGAGTTATAAATTGCAAACATCTTTTCCTCATTTATTTTGTGACCTTGCATGTGAATTTCTTGTTATGCAGTAATTTTAAAATTTTGTGTGGTTAAATTTATATATCTTTATATTATTTCTGCAATTTCAGTTCTGGCTAAGAATATTTTCTTTTCTTTCATATAATAAGCTTTATTTTTAAAGAGTTTTAGATTTTAGAAAAGTTACTTCAGAGTATAAGGGACTCCCATATACTCCAACCTATGGCATGCCTCTATGGAATATGAATGTGTTCATCATGTCACAGGGCATTATCTCAGTGGGTGGAGACCCACACAATAAACAACAGAATGTTAAACTCCCATCTGGGCAATCTTGCTACATTCTCAAGTAGAGGGGCAAGAATCTCTTGAGTACATAGGCAGCACCTTAGAAAACAGACTAATATGCCAAGCCCTTGATATTAAAGCTTGTACTTATGAACCTTATTCTTGTAAAATTGATACTTAACCTAAAATAGCTATTGCCTAAGAGTTCCCCCATGAAAACCTCCTTGTTACCAAAATGTGGTCTCTCTCTAAGCCAACGTCAGCAAATAAACTCACTACCCTCCCACCCCCTGGCACAGGACATGACCCCTGGGGATGAGGCACGCTGCACCAAAGGATTAATGCCAAAGGATTAATGCATTTGGAAAAAGACCTTTACCAAAAGGGGAAACATTAAATACAAAATAGTTTTTATGGCTAAGAGATTTCAAAGTGAGTCAGAAGGTCCTTCTAGATGTTACACTTATGCATGTCTCAGGCAAATCTCACCACCTGCCACAATAAACAAAGCCTCAAATAGGGGTGCTCCTGACAGCTCTAGAGCCACCCAGACACTATAGGCAAGGCATACAACTTCTTAAAATAAGCGCCCCATCTATGGGTCTTACCTTGGAATATATGACAACCTATTTCCCCAATGTAAAAGAGTTAGACTCATTTATAATTTCCCTACACATTATTCTTCTACCCCTTTTATTTGAACCTATACTTAGCACTATACCCATTAAATATATGCCCCGGAGATTTAAATCTTTGGTCTTTTCATATGCCGGTTGAGCCCTGAATCTCAGCAGAGTTGCAGTCAACACCTACTCCCCAGTTCATCAGACTTGCCCAGCACAAAAAATGATGATGATGGACAACTCCCATCCCAAAAAACAGATGAACCTGTTTTTTGCTGCAAGCAAAACAGCTCCTTCCATCTATCCAATAAAATCTAAACACCCTCAGCAGAAGCAGAGTGGACATCCCCATCCCAAAATCCTCAAGGTTGAGGAATGACATAAGAGGAGAATGCAACCTTGGACCAAAGTAAACTTATTATTGTTGTAATAATGGAAGAACATGTAACATTGATATAAAGATAGTGGTCACCAGAGGTTCTGAGAGGAGGGGGAGGAAAAAATAGGCAGAACATAGGACATTTTTAGGGTCTTGGAATTTTTCTGCATGATATTGCAAAGATGGATACAGGCCATTATACATTTTGTCAAAACCTATAAAATTGTACAGTGCAAAGTATAAACTATAAGGTAAACTATAGACCTTAGTAGCAATGCTTCCATATTTATTCATCAATTGTAACCAATGTACCACACTATTGTAAGATATTATTAATAGGGCAAAGTGTGGGCATGGGGTTGGGTATATAAGAATATTTTCATAACTCCCAAGTAATAAAGAAGTTGATTTATGTTTTCTTTTAGTACTCATATAGTTTCAGTTTTTACATTTAGATCTCATCCATTTAGAGTTTGTCCCTCTGTAATTTTTTTCCAAATAGTTCAACATAATTTTAAAAAATAATTCACAGCTTCCTTAATGATTTGAGATAATGCATTTGTGAGTAAAAATATAACAAGGGGAGTATTGGTCAGAACTATGAGAACAGCAAAGAGACCATGTTTTGGTTTACTAAGGCTCTCAATGCAAAATACCAGAAATGGGTTGACTTTTATAATGGGGAATTTATTTGGGTAAAAGCTTACAGTTCCAAGGCTGTTCCAATATCAAAATCAAGGCATCATCAGAGACACTGTCTCACCAAGGTTGGCAGCTGCACATCCTGGGCTCCTGGCACATGACAAGGCAAGATGGTGGTCAATCTCTGGAGTCATCTCTCTCTCCCATGGCAGGATCAAAATAGTAGATCCCTTTCTCCATGTGTTTTCTGCTTCCAGTTCTCAGTTTATATAAGACCCCAGCAAGAGGACAGAGACCCAACCTGGGTCATGCCTCACTGACATAGTCCAATCAAAGGTCCTAAATTGATCTAATCAAAGCTCCTTTAACTGAATCTAATCAAAAGGTCCCATTTACACTGTGTTTATAGGCACAGATATGGGTTAGCTTAATAACAAAATTCTCTGGGGTCCACAAAAGACAAACCAGGACAGACTGCATCTATTTTTGTTTCTGCATGTCTGGTCCTGAGTCTGTACAGCCATAGGAACCCAGTGGACACCCCTAGGTTTCATCTTAGTCAAGCCATCAGTGAACAAGGTCCAGGCATATAGGGGAACCTCTGTGAACTGAGGGTCCCATGAAGCCAGCAGCTTGTTCCTACTGGTAAAGTGGGAGATAAAGTTTCCCCAACAGGGCTAGCTGCTACTTTTTCATCAGAATCCAAGATGTTGCTAGTTCCAGACTGGCTGAGTGACAATTTACAAACAAGGCTTGTTAGACCCTAACTAACAAACTCACCTTGTTAGTCACTGAGTTCAAGTTTACCCATTCCAAAATGGGAATATCAGGCTGGAAAGTCACTGGGATCCAGGGGTCAGGTGTTCAGTTCAACTAGAGCCCAATAATAAGCAAAGAGCTCCTTTTCAAGGGGGATGTACCTGGTCACCATATCAGGAAAGTGACAAGTCTAAAACTTCTTGGGGTGCCTCTGGGTGGAGGCTGCTTCTCTTCTCCAGATGCTGCAACTGGCAAAATCATTATTCACAAGGACTTGTGGCTCAAAGGGTCAGAAGGTGTGGGTCCTCAGGGTACTAGTACTTCTCTACATGTGACTCTTCCAGTTGGAATCATCACCTCTGGCACTTCTGCAGCAGGAAGTACAAGCATATAACACATCAATTCCTACTATACAATTCTATAGATGTAGAAGCAACAACACAATAATATATTGTATTAGTCCAGAAGGCCCCACCCACAAAGTCCCCATTTCCCTTTCCACTGCAAACCATGTTCAAACCCTATTAGCTGAATCTAGACACTCTTTCCCCTCAGAGAAGGAGGTAGAGAGGGACTTGGTCATCTGTCTCCAACTGTCATAAAAGTTTGAAGGCCTCCCCTCTTAAAGGTTCTCCAGCATATTTGGACAAGGACAAATAACTTTTTGTCTTCTTGGGGAAAGGGAGACCTTGGCTCCACCCCGATCATCATTCTCCTTAAAGCAGCTGAGGTTGGCAGAGGGTAGAAAGTAAAGAGGGAGAGATCAGGTATTGTGAAAGGAGAAAGCTTACTCCCCATCAGTAAGCAAGGCACATTTATTTTAGGTGTTAAATGGCATAGTTTCAGCCCATCCAAAGTTTTATAACCTCATTGCTGACACCATTTATTTCATCTTTGAGACTCCTTGTCAGGTAGCTGCTTGTTTTAATTTTATCTCGTCATTTGGCAGAGAATCCACACACACAGCTACTGCATTCATTCATTCATTACTAGATCCCAAGGAGTCTTCTCCTCTCATCTAACCTGGTTCACAGGAGCTTTTGTCCTTTCTCTTCAAGAAGGTCATATCTCTGTCAATATTACATTCCCAGCATAAAAAATTATCAAGAATTGCAAAGGATCTAGGATTTTACCCTCCTTGCAAGCAAATAAGAGGCCTGCTACGTTACATGGGTGCTTGCAGAAGACGTGAGGCTCCTGGGTCAGAGACAAAAATCTCTGCTATTTATGGCATGCACAGAATGAGTTTCAAGTTCTTGAAACGTGACTTGATCACAATAACAATAGAGGAGCAAGAATTTGGGAGGAATTGGGTTCCAATATGATGTCCCAGAGTCAGTCCTGAACTGCCTACCTTCAGATTTATTTTATTTGAGAAAATAAACCTGTGTGCATTTTAAAACCCAGGCCAAATCATGTCCCACCTCTGATCAAAACCTTCCTAAGCCTCCTCATTTCACTCAATACATTCCAATGTCCTTGCAATGACCAGACATAAAACTGTCCTCATAGGAACCGCCTTCCTAATACCTCTCTTATCTCATCTTCTCTCCTCCATCCATACTGGCCTCGTTGCCATACATCCATTGAACATAATAAATGTGCTTTTGTGTTGGTGCAATTGCTCTAGCTGCTTCCTCCATATGAATTTATTGCAAGGCCATTAAATTTAAGCTTCATTCTCTCCAAGGCACATTCTTTTACATTCTTTTTCTTGAAGAGGGCCCCTTACATTGCATGACCTACAGTCTATAGAAACCTGTATCTGTTCCTGCTTCCCAATGCTTGAGACACTCTTCCCCCAGATGGCTATTATTTAACTTTCCTAGGTTCTTCAAGATCTCATTCAAATCTACCTTCTCACTGAGGGCCTCCTGGACTACGTGCTTTAGTACTAGAAACCTTGCCCAAACCTACTTCCAGTTCCCTTTACTCTGCTTTATTTTTTCTTCTCTTCAGAGTACTCATTATTTTTACTCTATTTACTATTTTGTGTTTATTATGTATTATCTGTGCCCCCTGCTAGGATGTGAAATATTTGGAGTCAGAGTCATTTGCTTTATTTACTTAAGCATCTAAAACAGAGTGTCTGGCACATAGTAAGTACTCAAAACATCTTTATTGTTAAAGCGAGTAATGCAGTTGGATCTCTGGTACTTGCCTTCAAGTGGATAAAATCCTCAGAGATACATGTTCTGAAAAAATGGTCCTGAGAAGGCTGATCAGCTAGAATCTATCCTGGAACAAGATTATTCTTTTTTATACAAAGATGGCTTACCTCAAAGTGACTTTAACAATATTTACAAATTTATTATTAATTAATATACTTCATTTGAGTACACTTTTGCAAGTGACTTGGCTACCTTAATATTCCATATTGTCTCTATTAAAAGTCTTTATGAGGGAAGTGGATGTGGCTCAGGCAATTGGGCTCCCATCTTCCATATAGGAGGTCCAAGGTTCGATTCCTGGGGCCTCCTGGTGAAGGCAAGCTGGCCTGCACAGCCAGCTGGCCCGAGCAGAGAGCTGGCCTGCACAAGAGCACTGGCCCACACAGAATGCTGGCGGAGAGCTTGTGCAGCAAGATGACACAACAAAAAGAGACACAGAGGAGAGGGAATAAGAGATGCAGCAGACCAGGGACCTGAGGTGGCACAAGAGATTGAGTGACTCTCTCCCACTTTGGAAGGTCATAGGATTAGTTCCCAGTGCTGCCTAGAGAGAAGACAGACAGACACAGAAGAACACACAGGAATGGACACAAGAGAGCAGACAGTGAGCCCAAAACAATAAGGAGGGGAGGGGAGAATTAAATAAATAAATCTTAAAAAAAAGTCTCTATGGGAAGCAGATGTGGCTCAAGCAGTTGGGTGCCCACATACCACATGAGAGGTCCTGGGTTTGGTTCCCAGTACCTACTAAAGAAGATGAGCAGGACAGCAAGCTGATGCAATGGGCTGGTGTGGCAAGCTGATGCAACGAGATGACCCAATGAAGAGATACAATGAGGAAACTCAATGAGACACAACAAGCAGGGAGTGGAGGTGTCTCAAGCAATTAGAAACCTCCTTCCCACATGGGATTGTCCTGGGTTCATTTTCCAGGGCCTCCTAAAAAAAAGAAGAAGAAGATGGGCACACAACAGACACAGAGAGCAGACAGCAAGTACAAACAATGGGGCTGTAGGGTGTTGTGGAATAAATAAAATAAATCTTTAAAAAAAGGTCTTTGTAACCCAAGTGCTTAATAAATTTGCTTAATAAATATTTATTTTAGTGGCAAGAGATAGATTATTAATGCAATAATTACAAAATAACATAATAAATGTTGTAGGAGAATTAGCCCTTCTCCAGTCAATAAAATGAATGTGAATTAAAGATATTTCAGACATATAAAAGCTGAAAGAATTATCCACCAGTAGACCTACTCTATTAGAAATATTAAAGGAAGTTCTTCAGGCAAAAAGAAAATGGTACCACATAAAAAATGTTAAAAAAATGATACCAGATAGATTCACAGAGAGAAAAGAAGAGCACCGAAAATCATAAGTACAATAACATATAAGGTTTTGCTTGTCTTATTTAAGTTTCTTTAAATTTAATCAAATGTTTTTAAAAATTAATAATTTATTATAGGCTTTATAACACATGTAAAAGTAGAATACATAATAATAATAGCATAAAGGCTGGCAGGCAAGAAATGAAAGTAAACTATTGGAAGGTTCTTATCCTATATGTGAAGTAGAGTCATATCACTTGAAGGTAGACTGTGATAAGGTAAAAATGCATACACATATAACCACTAAATAACAAATCAAGAGTTACAGCTAACAAGCCAACAAATGAGATAAAATAGAATCATAAAAAATAATCCAGCTTTTTCTTTTTGAGGAAACCGCGGTCGCTGTAGCAGCGGTCTTTTGGCTCCCCGGTCCTCCTGACTCACTGCTGTTCACTCTCGCCGAGGAACAAGTCGGTCAGGAAGCCGCGCCGCAGCCATGGCTTTTAAGGACACCGGAAAGACCCCGGTGGAACCAGAGGTGGCTATTCACGGTATTAGAATCACCCTGACCAGCCGCAACGTGAAGTCTCTAGAGAAGGTGTGTGCTGACTTGATTAGAGGCGCTAAGGAAAAGAACCTCAAAGTGAAGGGACCAGTTCGGATGCCTACCAAGACTCTAAGAATCACTACAAGAAAAACGCCTTGTGGTGAAGGTTCTAAGACTTGGGATCGTTTCCAGATGAGGATCCACAAGCGACTCATTGACCTGCACAGTCCTTCAGAGATTGTTAAGCAGATTACTTCCATCAGTATTGAGCCAGGAGTAGAGGTTGAAGTCACCATTGCAGATGCTTAAGTCAGTTATTTTAATAAATATTGTCAGTTGCTAAAAAAAAAATAATAATAATAATCCAAAAGAAGGTCTAATTCCACCTGTCAGCCTGGGGTCATTCATAAAAGTAAACCAACTAGCTATTGGATATGAAGAGAAACAGTCACTAACATTTTACAAAATTTGACATAGAACAAATGTAACAGCTGGATCAGAGTCAGTGTACCCCATTTGGCCAAGTAGAGACAACACTGAAATGTCCCAGAGGGAGGCCTCCACAACCCAGGCAGACAAAGAGAAAAATTCTGTGAAAGATAATGCACACAGAAGACAATGTAATACATTAGAGGAAGACTAGCAGATGAGAGCCTCAGTGCCAATCAGGAGAATTCACACCAAGGCAGTAGAGAAAATGAAGCAATTTGAAAGCAAATTTTAAAAACATGTTTAATATATTAAAAAACTAAAGAGTGTTCATGAAACAAGAGCAGGATATTCTAAAACAAGAAGAGATGGTTATAGAAAAGAGCCAAGTAGTAATCTAAAAAAATGAAACGTACATTATTTTCTTTACAATGAGCATCTGTAATGCCCAAATTTGTCCAAATACATCTCCTAAGCATGAAATTATATTAACTTACATGCTCTTTTTCATGAGGTGACTAGTTTTGTGTTACTGAATAATAATAGGTGAATGCAAAGAATGCCACTGAGCGAAATGTAGTGTTCTATGGAAGAATATATAAAACATAAACATATACCTCGACTTTCCTCTTTATGCACATGCAAATGTTTATATTAGTCTATTAAACTATTTTCTCAATTTTGTGTACTTTTATGATAGAAAAATGTAAATACAGCATCTCAAATATGAGTAAACATTCTAACGACAAGAACCTGATTTAAGAAAAGCTTTAAATATTTAGAAAATATTGAAATAAAACATTTTGAAAAAAGCAAATGAACACTTAATTTCATGAGAGCAAAAGATCTAAAGGAGTCAAACCAAAACTATGAATATAAAAGAAAGTAGAGCATAACACATCATAGTTACTATCTTCTTTAAGTAGGATTGAAAAAGCACATGCATTGGCTACTATCTGCTAAACGCAAAGGTTTTAAATGGTTGGGGGAAGTGGATGTGGCTCAAGCAGTTGTGCTCCTGCCTTTGGCATAGTAATATAGCCTGTGCATAAATTCAAACTTATTTTATATCCAAATATGCCTAGAAAGCCAGTTGAGAAGTATAAATTCTATAGGCTTTGGATATTCAGGGAGAATGCAAGGCAAATGTGTCAAGTTTACCTGGAATGTGGGGGGTTTGTGCTAAATGCTTACGTGGAATGTAGGGGATATATGTGAACTCAAGCCTATGGAGGAAATAACCTATCTAGTACTCAGATAAAACACTTGAAGAAACTAATGAAGTCCTTTTGCATACAGGCACCATTTGACTCCCCACTCTTATTTCCTCTGTATAAAAGAGACCCACAAATTCTATTCAGGGCTCGGTTTTTATCAGGACAAGAGTCTGCCGAGGCCGGTCAGTCAAAATAAATCATCTTCCTTCTCAGAATTCTTGTGTCCTGGCCTTCGATATTGCATATACCTGACTTCTCTCTGCCACTACAATAGGAGGTTCCTGGTTTGGTTCCCAGTGCCTCCTAAAGAAGACAGTGAGCTGGTACAATGGGCAGGTGCAGCAAGCTGACACAACAAGAGACACAAGAAGAAAAACACAATGAGAGACACAACAAAGCAGGGAGCAGAGTTTCCCTCCTAAAGAAGATGAGCAAGACAATGAGCTGATGGGACAGGTGGACATGGCAAGCTGATGCAATAAGATGGCACAAAAAGAGACACAGGAGGAAAAGCATAATGAGAAGCACAGCAAAGTGGGAATGGAGGTGGCTCAAGAGAGGAAGTCCTGGGTTCAGTTCCTCGTGCCTCCTAAGAAACAAGACGAACAGACACAGCAAGTGCAAACAACAAGGGGGTGGGGAGAAATAAATAAGTAAAATAAATCTTTAAATGGTTGGGATAATTCACATGCAGTTCAAACTAGAATCAATACGTTCTGCGACAGGTGACACAAGTATGCTCTGTGAAATGTGCATTTTATCACATTCATCTGCTCCTGTGAGAAAGTGGTGTAACATTTGAATGTGCTCTCCTGTTTATCCTGTCCTTCTCAAAGAGATGGTACAAGGTAAGATTACTGTTTTCCATGCATTGCAATTGAGTATTTCCAATCTTATTGTCTTTGTGTTAAGGCATGCTGCAATCCTTTCCTTTGGGAGAAGTCACTGAGTTGTTTTTCCAGTAGCTAGAGTGATTCATATATCTGGAATGGAAAGATGATCCTCATCTTGGGTCCACTGATAATGCCATTGTTATTGCTGTGCTGGGCGGAGAACCAAGGCTGTCATGAAATCAGCTGATCTTTCACACAAGTGTAAAGCACTTAAGCTACCCTGCAATTCAGGGTTTCATCTTGCACCAACTTGACGACTGAATTCTGATTCCCAGTCAGGGTTTTCTATTAACATTGTGAGAAGGTATTAGTAAAGGATCACTTGTTAAGTTTGGAGGTTCTCAGAAAGTTAAGTATAGAATTACCATACGATCTGACATTCCCACTTCTAGGTAAATAACCAAAAGAATTGAAAGGAGGGACTCGAACAGATATATGTACTCTGATGTTCCTAGTGGCAATATTCACAATTGCCAAAAGATGGAAATAGCCCCAGTGTCCATCAACATATGCATGGATAAGCAAAACAGGGTATGTGCATAATGATGGAATATGATTTAGCCACGAGAAGGAATGAAGTTCTGATAAATATGACAAGTTTCCTGGATAGATGCACCTTGAGGACATCGTGTTGAGTGAAATAAGCCAGACGCAAAAGGACAATAGTGCATAAGCTAACTAATATGAAATACTTAGAATAATCAAATTAATAGTGTCAGAAACTAGAATGTAGGGTACCAGGGGCTGGGGTGGGTAGGGAATGGGGAGCCAATGTTTAATTGTACAGTTTCTATTTGGACTGATGGATGGTGGTGATGGTAGCACAACATTGTGAATATAATTAACACCACTGAATCATATATTTGAATGTGATTAAAGGGGGAATTTTAGGTTGTATATATGTTACTATAATAAAAATTTAAACAAACCATAGAACTGTACAATACAGTAATGTAAACTATAGTTAATGGTCCATTACAATGATATAATTATGATATAATTATAATAGTATAATGATAATGTTATTGTTTCATCAATTGTACCTGATGCAAAGTATTAATAATAGAGAAAACTGTGTGTTTGATGGGGATATATGGAAATTCTGTATTTCTGCATGATTTTTCTGTAATGAAACTGCAGTTAAGTTTAACTGAAATTATTGACAATAAGAGAGAGGTGGGAGAGAATTCCAGTGAACTGAGGCTGCTAAGCTCATGTTTACACATCAGTGGCCTAGAGTGCTGGCCAGTGGACGGGGAAATCAGAACCTTCATGCCTACATGTGGCAGCTGCCCGATGACTCACTATGTAGAAGAGCAGAGGGAAGAGGAGAGAAAAACACAGAGACAGAGAGAAGGATCTCTACTGAGGATCTAGTCATCAACTATAAAAAGAAAAGTGTCATCACTGGCAAAGGGAAACATTCATTTGACATGTTCACATCAATTCCATTGTAAGGTGGAAAGAGCTTACTTTTCAAGTTAGTAGTTAGGATAGATACCTGAAAAATATACAAGCCTCCAAAGTGGCAACTAATATGGAGGGAATAGGAAAGTGATTATAGCCTCACATTTTACCCCTTTTCTGCTTCCAGTGAGAGGCTCCCTTATTGGCACCAGGACATTAGCTTCTCTATAGCAGAAAGTAGATTTTAAGATAATTTCTTTGAATAGTATGGATATTCTGGTGTATGATCCCTTCTTTAAATAAAATAAATATTGGTCACCAGTCCTTTAACACATATACGACTGAATTAAAATAAGTGTGTGATAAAAATGATTATTTGGTTAGTTGTCCACTGTCTCCCTTTTTTATTGGCAAGGGGCTCTCCTTTTATACTAGGAAGCATTTCATTAACACATTTCCAGTAGTTTAGTTTTTTCTTCTCATCATTAAAAATATGTGAGTAGCCATTTGTATATTGTTAAATGATGTGTGTGATGGAGACTTGGTCCCCTCCTAGGGAATTACAGCGTCTAAGCTAATGGACACTGAGTGACATTTAGAAGATCATATAGGCATTCAGAAAACTACACGCTTATGCACAAATACATAGATAACATCCTTTGAATATAAATCACACAGGAGGGCATTTGGAAGCCTTATTCTTCTTCCTAGCAGGTTATGTTTCATCAAAAATGAAAGAATTTCTAAACCACTTTTTGATGAGTTAACACCTTTTCTATCAGGGCGAGCAAGATTTTTTTTTTCTGTGTCTGCTGTAGTTTTCTAGATTGCTCAATCAAATACCATGCAATGGGTTGGCTTAAATAATGAGAAATTTATTAGCTTATGGTTTTGAGGCTAAAAGAAAGTCAAAATCGGGCATCATCAAGGTAAAGCTTCAAAGATTGTGTGGTATTCTGGGGCTGGCTGCCGGTGATCCTTGGTCCTTAGTCGCATGGCAAGGCTCATGGCGGTGACTCCTGGACTCTCCCTCCTCTTCTGGGTTTGGTTGATTTCAGCTTCTGTCTGCTTCCTCTGTGGCTTTCTCTGTCTGTCTGAATTTCACTCAACTTATAAAGGGCACCAGTAACAGGATTAAGACCCACACCAATTGATGTGGGCCTCACCTTCTTAATTGAAGATAACCTCGTCAAAAGATCCTACTTACAGTGGGTTCACACCCACAGGAATGGATTAGATGTGATCACGTGTTTTTCTTGGGCACATACACCTTGAAAACCTCACAGTATCTCTCTGTAAAACCTGGGAGAGTATGCACAGCACATCATTTGCATTTTGATGATATTTCCCACGATTCCCTGCTGTGTTCCATTCGTGATACAAGTGTGTCAGGATATATTCTGTTTTGGCACCAACTTGGACCAAAAGCTTGGTCTTCCCTCTGGAATGCCTTTCTGTTTCCAGCCCCCCAGTACTTGCATTCCTTCCAAAGTAGCACAAAGTCTTGCTGGCTGTTCCAGTCAGTTTTCTGGTTCATCATTTCATGGGATATCATTAAGAACAGCAAGAATTCACTGTGGCCACTCCAGGCCACAGGGCTAGGCACACACTAGGTGCTTACTGAAAACAAATTAAGAGTGAAACAAATAATGGCTTAGGTTGTATTCTATAGGATGACTTTCCTTTTCCACTTGTTGTCAAGTTATGATTGCTTCAACATTTATTTGTTCTGTAGTGAATCATATCTTCAAACCAGAAGATGTTAAATCTACAGTCTTTAAGGATTTTGTATGCTTATGTAACATTAGCAAAGGCTCTTCCACTTTCACCTCATACATTTAGGTATCAGGGTTTTATTTAGGCAGAGGACCAGAGCCACTATCTCTTGAAGATAAGAAAGCAATAGCTATGCTATTGGCTGAATGTGTTTGTGTTTTCAATAGGTTAAATTTGGCTGGCATCTCTTTTGGGACTTGAAACTTATTTGATAAACATATTAGGCCTCTGGGTAATCATCCAAAGAGGATAAAAGAATTTCTTGTAAGGTTTATAAATAAGTAAAAAGTCATAGAAATAGTGTATTCAAAATTTTCAGTAGTAATATTCAATCTTGTTTGCTGTCTTGCTCTGAATCCTTTGGGAAAGTGTAGGTTATCCGTGAACGTTTTTTCATTAGATCGTTGAATTTTCTATTCACATCTTCTTGTACCTAGATGGTTAATGATAGCTAAAGTTGCCTCTATTCCACAATGGGTTTATTTGGACCAATCTTCCCACCAAATAGAGGGAAGGATCCAGAGAAAGAGACAATTTCTTGTAATATTTGAACATCTTTCAATAGATTTATTCCTTGGTAACTATAACTTTTGTTATCTTGCAATTGGCACAGTTTAAAAAGTTATACTTTCTAAATTTTTGTTGTTAGCTTATAAAAAATGGTTGTTTCTGTGCAAGATCTTGGGCAAACTTGATGAAAACTTATGAATTCTAACAGTTTACCTATAGCATCTATTTAATATTTCATATAGAAAGTCGTTATCTACACATAAGAAAAGTATTATTTCTTCTTTTCCAATCATTATACCTCTTATTCCTTTTTCTTATTCTTATTGTACTGTCTAGACTTTCAGTACAGTGATAAATAGGAAGAGTGAGAGCTGATATCCTTGTCTTTTCCATCTTCATAATTTTCCTTAATTTAATATAATTGTGCTATAGACTTTCAGTGGATACCCTTTATCATATTTATGAATTCCCTTAACTTTGTGCTTGTTTTAAAATATCATGAATAATGTTGATTTTCACCACATCCTCTCTCTCTATCTTTTAAGATGACCATAGCATTTTTCTCCTCTAATCTACTGAAGGGAATGAATTACACAAATAGATGTGTTTTCTCCTCCCAAAAATAAAGACAGAAATTTTTCTGACTAGTTCAATAATGCACATTCATTCCAGAAGATTCGAACAGTACGTGAATGAGTATTGGACTCCTCTTCTACTTCACTTTACAGCATCTCGGCCCTACCTACTACTGGAGCTATTGTAAGCTGTTCCGGGTCAAGCTTCCCTGCCTTTGTTAACGCAACCTGACAGCAACTTGCCTCAGACCTACGTCATGCCCTTCTTGCTTCCTGACCTAAGGCTTCTCCGACTTAAGTGCATAGGACACCCTCAGGGACTTCCTGAGTACTTACACTTGCGCAAGCCAGAAAAGCAGAGGAGCTATACCCATGGAGTCACCCCTGGACCAATGACAAGCTGGAACCAGTGGATCACTGCTTCCCCTTTTGGTCCTCTGCATGAAAAATTCGGAGATGCATTTCATAAGGCTCCTTAGAAATTCCCACAGAATTGAGTTCCAGTTACCTGTAGCAGTGTGCATCTATAAAAATGTTGGCTTTCCTGCTGTTTCTCTTCCCTTGTTCTTCTTTTCCTGTTCCCTGGCATCTCTTCTGAGTAATCTGCTCTGGAGGGAGTCAGAGTAAGACAGGGTATAGTGAAGCAAGGAAAAATACCTGACATACAACCATTCAGATATAATTATTAATACCATTAACATTATGGTTACTGTCTTTTTCTTTTTTAAAAAAAATATTTATTTATTTATTTATTTCTCTATCTCCCTCCCCCCCCCCCCCCCCCCCCGGTGTCTGTTCTCTGTGTCTATTTTGCTGCCTCTTCTTTGTCTGCTTCTGTTGTTGTCAGCGGCATGGGAATCTGTGTTTCTTTTTGTTGTATCATCTTGTTGTGTCACTTCTCTGTGTGTGCGGCACCATTCCTGGGCAGGCTGCACTTTCTTTTGTGCTTGGTGGCTCTCCTTACAGGGTGCACTCCTTGCGTGTGGGGCTACCCTATGTGGGGGACACCCCTGCGTGGCACGGCACTTCTTGCATGCATCAGCACTGTGCATGGGCCAGCTCCACATGGGGCAAGGAGGCCCGGGGTTTGAACCGCAGACCTCCCATGTGGTAGACGGATGCCCTAACCACTGGGCCAAGTCTGCCGCCATTACTGTCTTTTCATCTGTGGGATCATATCAACAGGGATTTCTTTTTTTTTTTTTTTTAAGATTTATTTATTTATCCTCCTCCCCATTGTTTGAAGTTGCTGTCTGCTTTTTGCATCCACTTGCTGTGTGCTTTCTGTGTCTGCTCATCTCTTTAGGAGACCCTGGGAACCAAAACTGGGACCTCCCATGTGGAAGAGAGGCACTCAATCACCTGAGTCACCTCAGCTCCCTGGTTTGTTGTGTCTCTCATCGCCTTTCCTCTTTGTGTCTCTTTGTTGCATCATCTTGTTGAGTCAGCTCACTGACCTACCCACCGCACCAGCTCACCTTCTCCAGGAGGCACCAGGAACTAAACCTGGGACCTCCCATGTGGTAGGCGGAAGTTCAATCCCTTGAGCCACATCCATTTCCCTCAACGGGGATTTCTTAATCCAGTCTTCTTTACTATTAATTACTGTTTTGTTATTATTATTATTTTATTTCACCCTCTTCCTTACTCCCATCTAATTCTTCCTTCATCAACTTCCATTAACATGCTACTACCTACCATGTACATTTCTGTTCATATAGATCATATTCTGATGGGAACATGCACACATCTACCACACACACAAAGACTGGTCACACTAAACCAGATCATGTGCATAACGAAACCTCTGAAATCTTTGTGGTTTATCATGTAAAATTTGTCTTAGTCCTACAAGAGCTGCTGAGAGTGGGGCAACTTTCCCAGGCAGCTATCTTCCATGGGATGACTGTTATGATTGAACGGCTCCACCATCTCCTGGAGCTCTGCACCCAAGGCACTGGCTTCAGTAGGGCAGGGTGAAGAGAAACAGACTGGAGAGCTGCACAGAGATTTTTCATTCCAGAATTAACACCCCTCAATCATTTCTGCTAACATATCACTGGCCAAACTTATCACATGACCTAATCGAAGTCCAAGAGGGCCTGGAAAGAGATTTGGTACACATATGACAGTGTTTCTGCTGTGCAAACATAGATACACAGGACATTTTTTTAAAAGTCACCATTTGATTTACAGGAATGAGACCATATAATATACTTTTTACAGCATCTTAATTTCCTCATCAACAAGAATTAGTGGAACCATGTTTTTAGGGATTGAATAGTATTCCAAACTATACAAGTATCATACCTGATTCACTATTGATGGGTTTTCATTCATTTTATTTCCAATTTTTCTAATCTTTACAATAAATCCTGTTATAGATATATATTTTCTAGTGGTTCTTCAATTTCTTTGCAAAGCTCAACAGTAGTGGGTTTCTAGGTAGACATGTATTATTTATTTTAGTAGATATTACAAAAATGGCTTTGAAAAAAAAATGCTACAGCAATTCACATTTCTGACCTTATTGTGGGAGAAAGTACCAGTTTTCCCCCTGCTGTTTTGCCAGCATTAGGTGTTATTGCCCTATATAATTTTTACCTGCCTAATCGATGGGAATTTGAGTATCTTTTCTTATATATATTGGTCACTTGGATTTGCTTTTATATGAGTTGTTTAAATATATCTAATTTTTTTCTTATCAGTTTGTGAGAGCTACTTGTGTAGATATTAACTTTGTCATCTGCATTACAAATATTGTTTTCCAAATCTTCCTTTCTTTCCTTCCTTTCTTCCTTCTAGCATAATGAGAGTCTACACTTTTCAAAAGTTTTTATTGCCACCCACTCTATGACCTTGGGTAAGTTATTTGACCTTTCTGAATTATGAAAATTGAGGACATGGATATAAGTGCTTAGTGCCTGCTTTATACTAGGCATTGTATATGTTTGTTATTATTGTTTTAAAAATCGGTTTTTCTTCTTTTAGATTATCTGCATTTCTGTTTAGAAGATTTCCGCCATCCCTAGATGGTATGGGTACTCAACTGTAGGTTTTATTTTAAAATTTTAAGTATTTGCGCTATCTGGAATTTATTTTTGCATGTGATAGGTTAGACTCCAATGTCATTTTCTTTGAAATGGACAGCCAATATTATTTATTAAATTAAAATTTTTTAAATTTATTTATTAAATTTATTAATTATTTTCTCTCCTATTGAACTAGAATTGAATTCCACCTTCATAAAACCTTTAATTCCCATGCTTGTGGGAATTCCTGTTCCTCTATTTCTTCTTCTGTATAAACATTTGGTTGTACAATGACAATTCCCCATCCGAGGTTCCTGCCACTGCTTCTGAGTTTCCCCCGTGTGCCATAACATGATGTCCACTCAACTCACGGCTGCCACTCCATGTCCACCAAGGTCCAGAGACAGTGGCTGATGGATTTCGGGGAGAGCTGGGTGCTGTCCAGGTGGATGGGCTGGACGATGCCTGGACTGTGATGGATGCCTGCCTGACACTCGTAATCCCAGGCAATCTCACCAATCCTGCTGCAGAGCGGAGCCAGGCGCACGACTGACCACGCAGTGACCGCAGTGTCTTCGTCAACCTCTCTGTCCTGTTTCGGAGGTCGGCCTCCTCCTTCAGCTCCCCCAGCAACCCTGGGCCCTCTTGTTCGCCTCCAGAAGGCTTTGGGCCACTTCCCTCTCCTTAGGGAGAATCTCTCTCAGCTTCTGCTCGGCTCTGTCCTGCGTCTCCTGCAGCGGCCTCAGCAGCATGTCCCAGAAGGTCGCCATGACTGCTTACCTGTTTGTTAATTCCTATGCGAACATTATATTTTATCATGGCTCTATATAGTATGTTTTCTTAGGTGGAAGACAAATTCCCCCTTACTATTATTTTCTTCCCTCCTCCTAATTTTTTGAATATTCTTAGGTGTTCTTTGGTATGAACCTTGTGGTCACTTATATGATTGAAAGACAGGTTGAAAAACCAGTTGAAAAACATTGGATGCTGATGTTTTAGGTTCACAGACAGGAAGTCAGGAAGGGAAGAAAATTAGGCAACAAAAAAACTTACGAAAAAATAAAGAGTACTTCAGGCAGTTAATCATTAGAAACATGTTATTTTTATGTTCTCTGTTATTTTTCATTTTTCAAGAAGAAAAACATTTTGTTTTGAGGTACCAGGGCTGGGGATTAAACCTTGGACCTGGTTTGTGGGAAGCCGGCACTCAACCACTGAGCTACACCAGCTCCCAGGAGTTGGTTTTTCTGTTTGTTTGTTTTGTTTTCAGGAGGTACTGGGGATCAAACCTGGGACCTTATACATGGGAAGTAGGGGATCGACCACTTGGGCTACATCTACTATTCACAGTTTGTTATTTTGGAGTGATTTCTTTTTTATTCAAAATAGACATTACATTTTTATACTTAATTTTTAATTTGTATTTTTTTCCCCCTTAAAGAAGACTCTTCCTCTAAATTGTATAAACTTTAGGCCTCACAAACCTGGATTTACCCTGGTCCCATCATCCCTCATTTCCCATGGGCCCAAGGACCCATCTCTGTTCCCCAAGTGCTCAGAACCCACAGCTTTTGAATTCCAGGACCTACATCCAAGTCTATCACCTCCCGGGGTTATTGTAGCATGAATTAATTCACTTAATAATGTGGCTTTGATTTCTTTCTTCATTTATGGCAGCTCTAGCAGTTTGATACTGGTTATAAATTCCAAAAATAGATATTGGGTTATGTTTGTGAACTGATCTTTTCCTCTGGGCATATTAGATTATACTGGATTCAGAGGTTTCACTTTTACTTAATTGGGCCATGTCAGTAGAAGGTTGATTGGAAGGGAGGTTGGAATTTTGAGCTGGAGCCTGGGAAGTAAACGCACAGGAGAAGAACAAAGAGGAATAGGGACAACTCCACAGACATTGCAGAGGCCCTGGGAAAAGAGACAAGCCATTCACCTGATAGTCTACAGCTGACCTTGTGGAGAGAAACAAACCTGAGCCTGGAATCGAGTCCTGGGTGGAGAGACAAAGCCTAGAGAACCTCATGGCCCACAATTGATACTGGAAGAAGCTGGAATGATGGAGCCTTAAGAGGAAGAGGAAGGCTGAACATCAGCAGCCATCTTGCCCCAACATGTGGCAACAGACTTTGGTGAGGGAAGTAACTTATGCTTTATGGCCTGGTAACAGTAAGCTTCTACCCCAAATAAATACCCTTTATCAACGCCAACAGATTTCTTGTATTTTGCATAGTGTCCCTTTGGCTGACTAATACAGCAGCCAAGGATTTCCCTTTCTTTCAAGCTTGAATATGCATTTCTAAAGCACATTTGAAAATATCTAGTGTTCAGAATGAGAAGGGTCACTGTACTAGCTTAGTCAGCTATGTGACTGGATGTGAACCCTTCATTTCTTTTGTAACTTTAGGTGATGCACATACATCATAGAATCCAAATTCCTCTTGAACAAACTTAAGATCATGTTTCTATAGTTTTCAAGTTCTGTCTTATATACTTTGTCTCACTTGATTCATCAAAGTACCTTGGGAAATAGGTGCATTAAATTTGTTATTATCCTTTAACAGATAAAGAGATTAAGTGACCTGTCTGAGGCCATGGAGTTTGAACGTGGGGGAGCAAGTCTTCTAATGTCCATTCCACAGCCAGTGCCACTCTGCTCCACCACATGTCTGTCACTTTTTCTCACTTGAATTGATGTTTAAAGAATTCAGTGTATTCCTCCAACCCATGACAACATCGTCTCTAATGAAAACATGTGTTTCTCAAATCGAGTCTGCCTTAGCATGGGGGGAAAGAATGAAAGGAATTCCTCAGTGTGGCACATCCCAGAAAAGCCCCACCAAGTAAGCATTCTTTCCTAAAAGAAACTTGTTGGGAAAAAATGATCATCATTCTGAACTCCGGTCAACTCCAGCTGCTAAAATCGGAGCATGACTAGTTACAACCAAGTCACCTCTAAAAAGTGCCATTTCCAAGCAGCTGGTGACAATATGGAAAGAACGGGTGGTGCTGGAGGCATTTGGGTCTGGCCGAGAGTTGTAAGGGTTGCCATGGTCATTAGGCAGTCACTCGTTCCTGCTTCACAGGTTTGACAATAAAACTGGTCCCCATGTATCATCTCCCATCATTATTCTCAACATTGAGTTACTGGGAAAAGATTTTGTTTCTGTACTGGTAGACTTATTTGGTATTGTCTATCCTAGGATTAAGGCTGAATAAACATAAACAAAAGGTGAGCTTTGGATGCTACTAAAGTTTAAAATAGAAGAAATGGCTCTTACCAAACTGCTATTTTGTAGACATGTTCTATGTCAAAATTTCTCATCCAAACATGTTTCCCAAGCATGAAATTCCTCCATGAATTCAATATCACAGGCTTGTAGCTCAGCCCCACAGCATTCTTGGCTATTTTGATGACATGAAACACTAGCAATTACCAATTGTGATTTATACACTGTAGGAGTTGGAGATTAGATTCATCTAAAATAACAAAGTTTCTCTGAGGAAAAATCTCTTTTAAGAACTGACTTGGGGTGGGGGGGAAACACTGAAAATTGATACAAACAATTAAGCACATCTATTCTCCAAAATGCATAGAAGTCTATCAGGGCAACTCATTGGTTTTCTGTCAGAGACATTTTATAAGGCAGACAATTTATGGAGAGGCACACGGTTCCCTGGGGTTAAGTATGGGTCTCAAATGCCTATGAAAAGCCATGTGCTATTTTTAAAATGAAATGACTATAAATTCATTTGATGTTTCCAAACCTATTGGATTATTTCACTCAGATTTTTTCCCTCATTCCTGACTGGTGATGTTTGTCATTATATAGAGAGCAGTAAAGATGAAACGAAAGTAAATTCTTCCATGTCAATAAGCCTGACAAAGTTTAGTTTACAAAGCTACTTACTCCACAGAAGAAGACTTTTTTTTTCCTCCTTGCAAACTGATTCCTACATACCCTCAATGTGTGTGTGAAGGATTTAAGTATTGCCCAAATGAATGTCTGCTTCAAAATTTCCGATGGTGGCCTCTCTTTGGCATAAGGATCCATTGTCTTCATGCCTCAGCCAAAATCAAGGCAAGAAACATCCCATTTCAAGATCTTGCTACCCAGATATCTTTGTTTTTCTGAGCTGTGATGACAAATCCAAACAATGGGTTGGTTTATACAATGGGAATATATTGGGCTTACTGTTTAGAAGCTAGAAGGCTTGCTTCCTCTCTGAGGCTGGTAGCATTCCAGTTGGCCAGTCATTTTTGGATTCTTTGGATTTCCCATCACATGATGTGGGTTTCCACTGACTTTCTGCTTCCAGTTCCTTCCCGTGGTTTTCTACCTATGTCTGAATTTCTTCTGCTTTTAAAGGACTCCAGTAATCTGCAGAAGACCTACCCTTATTCAGTTATTTTCAGTTAACTAAAAATAACATCCTTTTCTTAGTTTGCCAAAGGCTGCTAATGCAAAGCACCAGAAATGGGTTGGCTTTTACAATGGGGAATGTATCAGGTGTAAAAGCTTACAGTTCCAAGTCTGTGAAAATGTCCAAATCAAGGCACCCGCAGAGAAGCTTTCTCACCAAAGTCAGCTACTGGTGATCCTGGTATCCTGCCATATGGTGAGGCAAGATGGCAGCCAATCTCTGCTGAGGTCTCTGCCTTCCCCTCCAGAATCTACCATCTCCTGGAGCTTAGCTGTGGGCCATCAGATATATGGTTTGTCTCTTTCAGGGCATCAGCTCTTCTGCTTTCTCTCTGAGCCCAGATGTGGGCAACCAGGCATATGGCTCATCTCTTCAGCCTTGAACTGCTCTGTGGGCCCAGCCTCTTGGGGACTTTGTGCCTCTGCTTTGGCTGCTAGCAATCCTGGAGTCCTCTGTCTCTCACATGAATGGGTCAAAATGGCAGCACTCTCTTTTCTCTGTGTCTTCTTTCTCTCTGTGTCTCTCTTTATAAAAGGCTCCCATAAGAGGGCAAAGACCCAACCTGAGTCATGCCTTACTGACCTAGTACAATCAAAAGTGATCTAATCAAGTGATCTAATGCAATCAAAGGGTTTCACACCCACAGGAATGTTGTAGTTCAAAAACATAATCATTTTTGGGGTTCACCAAATTCAAACTGTCACAGTCTTTAAGAGTTTCTATTTATAGTAGGTTCACAGGGACATGGATTAAAATTATGTATCTAAATTGGGACACACAATTCAATCTACTACAATAGGCCTTCTATGTCTCATGACTTCTGCAGTGTTAAGTAGCCTAAATCCTTATATCCCAGACTGACTAAGTCCTGCAGCCTCAATGGATGCCCTCTCCTTGGCACTCACAATGGCTTTCCCTAGAAGTTGGATAAAACAGGGGGCATTGTAGCAGTCCTAAATCATTTGACAGAGAATGTTATGAACTTTGGCCTCCTGTGTTACCAGATAATTGAGAGGCCAGAAATTCTAGTATTAAGATTCTCAGAAATGCCCTCATTTCTGTTCTTCTAGAGTTCTATTTCAGTGTTCTGCTGCTCATTAGATAAATTACTCCAATAAAAAGGGTTTTTTTTTTTTGCAATAAAAAATCCATGACCACAAAATTGATACCCAAAAGTGGGGCACAAACAAAGGACCCTTAGGAAAATATGAAGCATGGGGAACTTATTGATAATTGCTTACCCAATTTCCATTTTTTCCTTCTTTCTGTTACTTTAAACCTTGATTTTATTGTCCAGTTTAAAAAGTACTTTTCTCAGTCTCCTTCCTAGATAGAGGTGGCTATGCATACTGTTTGGCCAGTGACATATAGGTGGAAATAGTGTAAGGCCTCCAGGAAAGCTCTTTAAAAGGGCAGTTATTAAATGCCTCTAACATTTGACCTTCGGCTTTTGTGAGTTCTCTTTCTTCCTGACATCATGGACAGGGTTGCAGGAGCCATCTTGCAAAACTGACCATCAGGGAAGGGCCAGAGACCTCTTCGTGCCAATCCTAGATGACCTATGTCAGTGCTTTAACATGAGAGGAAAATAAAACTCTGTCTTGTTTAAGTCACTGTTATTTGCTGAACCCAGTCTCTAACTAATGCAGGCATTCCAAACTGTTTATCAAAGCAAGGTAATGTAAACAACGTTGAGTCTCTCATTTGTATTCTGGGATGGGGATAGCAGCCCGTGGTAGGCAGTGATGAAATGCCAGTCAAGGTATTTATTGCCCATCGTCACCTGGGATCATGTGCCTACTGAGAGAGAAGCAGTGCAACTGGGGAAGAATTGGACATCTTCTGGAGGTTGAGACTTGGAGAAGGGTGGCTCTATTCCCTCTGGAGGCAACAGTCAAATGTTACTTTAGTAAAGTCAAATGTTACTTCATTTCTATTGAGAGAGGGTTGATCTCCAGTTTGAAACTGTATTTATAGAAATAAGGAAGTGTATATGCATGGGGTGACCAAAAGGGGAGGAGAGCCATATATAATTCTTGTTTTTTCCCTCATATATAATTCTTGTTTTATCTCCCTTTGACTTGCCAGACCTAGTCACACAAGATTTTGTTGAGTTGCTTCTCACACAGCCCAGGCCCTGACATAAGGTATAGGGGTGCACTTATGACCATGTTTATCTAAAGAATTTGGCTAGCCTTTTCCCCCTCCTAGGAGATCCCCTCTAACCTTGGCACTTCCTGAGTGACAGGAGTGTCCTTGTTATTCATGGTGCCACCCCCTTCCCAGCCCCTGTTTATGCTAGTGAAATGACTCGGGGGGGGGGGGGCTGGCCACACCAGTAGTTTTGTTTATCACTGGCTTTCTGACCAACAGACACTGTGCCAAATTCTTTCTGATATATACAATTTCATTTAAGTCTCATAGTTCTGTAAAGGAATGATAACATGTGTCTTATGGCTTTGGGCAGATGCTGCTATGGCTTTGACTGCATCCCTCAAATCTCTCCGAGTATTCCAGCTGCATCTGTGCTTAAGGGAACTAAGGGGCCTAAGGTGTTGGTTTATAAATACTTTACTCCCCGAGTAAAATACTTTCCCTCAACTCCTTGTCTTTGAGTCTGCTTCTTGGAGAAATCAGACTAAGTCAGGGATTGCTGGGATGCTTGGATCTATGTGAAGATGTAGCTCAGAATCTGGCATGTATTCGATACCCTGTAAATGCTAATTCACCTCCACTTTATAGACGAGGAAAGGGAAATTGCCCCAGATCACCCAGCTGCTAGATGGTATATCTAGGATGGCAATTAGAATCTACTTTGTGGACAACTCTGATCCTAGAGCAGGGCTTCTCAACCTTTACACTATTGATGTTTTGGGCTGGATACTTCTTTCTTGTGGGGGACTGTTCTGTGCATTGTAGAATGTCCAGCAGCAACTCCAGCCTCTGTCCATCAGTACCAATAGCACCCACCCCCAGGAGTGATGACCAAACAATATTTCCAGAAGTTTCCAAATGTCCCTGGACAAAACTGTGCCATGCTGAGAACCACCAGCCTGGAGAAGTAGATCAGTTGGGAAAAGCACAATATGTGTCACTATGTGACAGCACATGCACAGCCTATTTAATTGACCCTCTATAAACCTTGAGTCCATCTTGCTTTTTCTGACTTCAAGGCCAGCCCACTTTCCATGATGCTAGGCTTCCCGAGATCAATTGTTCCATTGCTCGACTTGTTAGAAAGTTCTTTCCTACTGATCCCAAATCTGCTCCCAGCAATTTACTTCATCGCTGTGCTCTCCAGAGCCATGCAGAAGGCCTAATCCCTCTTCATGTGATGGAGCGTCAACTATTTGAAAACAGCTCACGCGTCCCCTGCCCTGTTCCACTACCCTAGCTCTTCTGTGAATCTCCTGGAGTCTCCCTGGGGCTGCTTGGGCATTCAGAGGTTCACACTCCTCAGCAAACTCAGCAAATATAATTCAGCATCTACTCTGTGCCAGGACCTGTGGGACACAGGAACAGTTCCCTGGCTAGAACCCCCAAATCCTGGCATTAAAAAACATAAACTTGGCACTCCTGGGCTCCTTCTCATATCTTTGAACAAGAATTTCCGGGGGTGGGGACTCTACATGTTTTAAAGCTTCCACCTAACTCTGATGCAGCCTGTCTGCATTCCAGTATTTAGGAATCTCTGCTCTAACTTATTCTAACTCCTGACAGTTGTGATTTATTTTTTAAATCAGCTACATAAAATATGTAAAAAGAAAATACTGAAAAGAAACTGTCAAGGTAATAAGATATTCCATTCTAGGTCAAACGTGTACACACTCTGTCCACTCTCATTTTTAGTAAAATAATTTTTTAAAGTTTTATTTTTAAAAGTCTAGAGGTTGGTAGAAAAAAAAACAAAAACAAAACATTAATCAGACTAATCTCTCCAAATAGTGGGATGAAAGAAGATTTAAAATGTTTTCTTTGGGAAGCGGATGTAGCACAAGTGGTTGAGCACCTGCTTTCCATGTACAAGGCCCTGGGTTCGATATCCCGTACTTTTGTATTTTCTGCATTATTGAAAGTTTATAGAGTGATTTAATATATTATCTTGTATTATATTATACTAATGTGTATTATATACATATACACACATATATTAACATACATTGCCATCAGTTTTAAAAAGTTATTTATAAAACTGTAATGATGACTGTCTTTTTGCTATTTCTTATAGAAATTATAACACCTGGTGGAAATAAGTTACAAAAATGCAGGATCCAACCTTAGAACTGGCCGTTTGGTGAATAAGGAGGCATTAGAATGAAAAAACCCCTCCAGGTTTCCTCCTTTATTTAAGGGAGTGGAAAGAAGACCTAATAGTTTTCAGACCATAGCAAGACCAGATAAACATTCCAAGTTAAAAGAACTTGACAATAGAAAAGGAATACCACATTTGGGTTTTTTTTTTAAAGGCTCTTTTATCTATTCAAGTTGAATCAGTGTTTACTCAGTTTAGTGGTAAATGGCAGTCCCTCAAATATTGAATAATTATTCAATTCCCATTTGCCTGAAGCGTAATTTTACATGACCTATATTCTATTTCAAGCGTTTCAAGCTTCCAAAATAAGCACACAATTTTCTTCTTTCCTCTTAGACTGCCCCTTTTTTCTACTAAATAAATAAATTACAATGGTTTCGTTGTACCCCATAAGTGGCTTTAAGCCTTTGACTCACGTCCCTTCTTATGGATAGACATTCTCCTTTCTTCCTTGCAAAACTTTCCTCTTCCTCTTCATAGAGTCTCATGTTTTTTCTGGCTGCTAGAATCAGGGAATCTGGAGAGAGTCCGTGGCAAGTATGTCCCTTCCCTTCAGTCCCAGGAGTTTGGCTAGTGAACAAGAAGTCTGTAGGTCTTTACAAAATGCCAGCCACTCAATCCCCACTTCTTTTTAAAGTGAAATGATGCGTACTTTTCAAACTATACCACAGCAGTTGAATACCGTAGAGGACAGCCTCTGTCTGCTGGAGTGATATTTCTGGATTTTTTGAGAGCAATTCCATTTCATGTTGCAAGGACTCTGTGTGTGTGTGTGTGTGAGGGGGGGGGAGGGTAGGAAGAGGATGGGGGATGGGGAGAGGGAGAATTCAAGCAAAGTAACATGTCTATGAGTCTTGGTGGGTAATACTACCCTAAATAACTTGCACTCCCACTGGTTGGCTTTTGTTCCTAAAATGCTAATCCTTTCAGGTGCAGACACATATAAAACATGGAGATGAAAGGGTGCCACAGAAACCTCAAATCTATTCTGCTATATAAGGTAAAGCTATCCTGTTTAAATTGATAGTGCAAAATTAATTTGGGGGGTACTAATAAGGAATTATTTTAAAAACTTTCAATTTTTAAATTTAATTCTAATGTATGATAAATATGTGATACTATCAGTAATAATATCATACTAATGAAAATTAGGTAGATTACCCTAGTTCTTAAAATTGCTTTTCAGTATACAGCTGTATTGGGGAAAAAATTCCTCATGTTGACTGCAGTGATGGGGGAAGTAATCATTTCCTTTCACAAGGAGAGGTATTACATAGGATTTGTCTGAAAATAGTTCTTTTCTCACATGCAACATGAAGAAATCTCTTAAACGTAAAGGGCAGAGTCCCATGATGATGGATGGGAATTTTGCATATGATGTTTTATATTGCATGTTTACTCCTACGGCTTTGGAGATGATAATAGATGATAATGTTGTATGTGAGAGGCTTTGCATGGATTACTTCTCAATTCCTGCAACCACCTCATGAGGTAGGTATCTCCATTATATACATTTTCAACAGAATGTACATGTCAGGGCCAAGATTCAATCTCAGGCCTCTCATGATAGCGCCAAGACTTCTGCAAAGACACGCCATGTATTCATAAACAAACAGTCTGCTCTTTTTCTAGGGGGAACAAATAACTTTCTGGAGTTGTGGAAAAGCTGAGGAGAAAGAGCAAATAAGTTTTCTGCAAGAGAAAAATTCTTCTGGGAAACACTTGGTTGGTTTGACGAGCTGGGGAAGTGGAGTAAATATTTGGGTTTTTGATTTAGAATCAATGAAAAAAATGCTCAACTACTTCTGCAACAATCTCATTTTTCTAAAGTGCTGTTGCACGGAGATGGGGTGGGCACACGATCTGTCCAGGTGTGGGATGGAATTATATTCACTGTAGGGGGCTGGTGGACTTTCTTGTGTTTTGTTTGCTTGTTTACTGGGCTAACCTCATTCCTAAGTGGCTGAATTCAGTTCTGGTTTTTCAGTCCAGCTAGTAGGTAATGGTATGGTGAATGTGTCT
Organism: Dasypus novemcinctus; assembly: GCF_030445035.2. NCBI lineage: Eukaryota > Metazoa > Chordata > Mammalia > Cingulata > Dasypodidae > Dasypus > Dasypus novemcinctus. Next base: position 32,012,427 of record NC_080687.1, read on the forward strand.
AATGACTATCCCCATTTGGCTGAAACAATGTAATGGTCCAAGTCTTGGGTGTGAAGAATAAACCCAAGATGGTAAGTGCAGATGAGGAAATCATCTACATTTTTTTTTTTTTAAAGACTACACATTGGACACACTGAACATTATGAGTAATTTCAGGGCAAACTAGGCAAGGAAAACCAAAGATGAACCACAGCCGTGTCCTGCCTGGTGGTGAAGAGGCTGGATTCTGCAGCTGCACACCTTGGGTTGGACTCCTCTCTCACTGGCCCGATCTTGGGCTGCTTTTTTAATCTCTCTGGTGGCCTGACTCTCTGATCTGAGAAGTATAGTAACAGCATTTACTTCATAGGGCTGCTCTGAGGGTTAAATGAATCCATATACTGAAAGCACTAGAAGAGTGCTCAACAACAATACAGTTTGTCCCCCAGCAAGGTCAGATGGTCTTATTTTGATGGAGATCAATGGTCCAGGCAGCTGGGATCTCCTTTTCCAAATCAAGTGTGGTTTTCTGGAGCTTGACAAATCCTTCTTCACTCCTCTGTTTCTTGCTGCGGCCCTATGAGGTAGGCAGATATTATTATCCCCTTTTTGCTGAGGAGGAAATGGGTGCTGAGGGGATTAAGTGAGTTGCCAAGTGTCAGAGTGGGGAGCCAAACCAGGCTGCTGGCCCTCAGCCCCAGCGCTTTCCACTATCCTGCGATGAAGCCTGGGATGAAAGGAGAGCAGCCGGTTTTGGCTGCAAGTCCTGGCCTCTCATCCACGATGCCATTAACCCCATAATCCACAAAATGCCCTCAATGGTACATAATGCTAGACAGATTTTTTTTTTTAAGATTCAGTTCTAAAAGTCAGTAGAAATACATATTTTTCACCCACAACTTAGTGATGTCCTACACTACTTGGGAGGGGTGTAGCAAAGAATAAATTTGCAAAATAACAAAACCTTGCTGCTGCTTCCTGAGCAATGTATGGCCAACTCTCTGGCTATAACTGCTCTGTTTTTGCCTTTCTTCCTGCACCTAATAAGTTCAGTGCTGTTTAATGGTCTCCTTCTACTTTGCCCTGTAAAACCAGCCTGGCAGCTCTTATGTTCACTCGGGGAACTACGCTGAAAAGCGGAGTTCTTTGGCTCAGCAGACGGCTAAGGCGATAAGCTACACCTTTTAGGGCCCTCCAGGAGGATCAGGCTTCATTTGGGCTGAGCAACTCAGATCTCATCCAGCTTTTCTTCCTCTAGACCGTTGCGGTTATGGACCTGTGTCTGAGCTCCACGCAGCAGCCCGGGTGCCTTGGGAAAGAACCGAGAACCCCAGGTGGCTGGATAGAGGCAGAGGAGGGGACTCTCCAGAAAGATGGCACCGGGGGACCCCCAGGAGGTAACCGCCTTGGCGCCATCTGAATGTCTTCTCAATTGTTTTCCTGGCAATGACATTTTCAAGTAAACTTCAGTGACAAGAATGTCCATTTCCTGTTTCTCTGGATTTTTTACTATAAGGAAGCATAGCAGAAAATGCTTTTATGCAAGCATAAGTAGAGCATGAAAGTAAGCCCTGTTTTTCCATTATTTGCTTGCCAAAGTCCACAAATTTGTTTTATTTCTTGTAAAAATATTTTTGTGACCAAAACTTTTTAGAAGCCACTAAATCTAGATTTGTTTCTGTTGTTTTTTTTTTCATGAAAATGCATTCCGGGCAGCTGTGTCCATGTAGTGGATCATTGCAAATCAAAATGTATTTTCCCATTAGAACCACGTAAGGGTTTAGGATTGCATTTCTGGGCAAGGATTCTTTATAAATAACAGACATAAAGGATGTAATAAAAGCCAAGACATATCATTTAAAATTGTGCAGTCATTGAAATGATAAAAATATGTCCCAACTCTATGAAACACGGATAAGTTATTTATTTTACCTATTTATACAAAAATACAACTCTACCTTGTCTCTAAAATCTGAATTCTCTAAAACTACCAGGCTAGCATAGATACAATAAACTACAAGTATTTAATGCGCAATAATTCTCTTTGTAGAATTTAGAAGGATCTTATGGGAGAATATTTAAATGCCAAGCTTCTTTACAAAGTTGATGGGAAGGGAGGCATAAACTGACAACCTTGTTTATTTACCTGTGAAATGAGCCATTCAAAATCAACCCACTGACTTTTCCTACAGGCTTGCAAGGAAAATATATTTTCCAAATAGTGATAAGTAGAAGAACTGGAAGAGGGGTGGGCAGCAGCAGGGGCTGACCTGGGTCCCTGCTGATCTGGCTGCTCTGAGCCAGCCAGTCCTGCTGATTTGCACTTGCTCATGAATTCCAGGAACTTTGCAAGATGACATTAAACTTATTTTTTCATTCAAATTTAATTGATTTACAATTCAATAAATTATAAAAACTAAGTACTCAAAACCCATCACTTATTACTTTACTGCATTACACTGTTCTCTATATTCTTGGAGTTATATCTCCATTGTATGTAGTTGGTAGAAATCCTACACAGTGGTGTGCTCTTGCACAGCCCTTCTTGGTCATAGTTTGAGATAAAGCACGGTGGGATGATGTATACCACGGAAATCAGCAAACCCTACAACATCAGTGTTTCCTCCTCATGCTGCCCCAAACTGGGTGTTAAGTATCTACCAACACCCCACTGCCTATTCCTCTGCCTTCTTAATGTCTCTGAAACAAATTCAGAGCTGGCTTCTCAGTATTTTGGTACAAACTAGGATATCTTTTGTCATTCACAAATATTGGGTTCATTTTGTTAGATGCCAGTAACATTCCTTCATAGGTGGTAGGTGAAAGTACTAGATCTTCCCTACACTTCAGCTTCCCTACAACTCTCTTGCAAGGCATGTAACAGTAAAGGAGACAGTCCAGTGACTGAATTGACTGATATTAGCAAGTACTTGCAAACTCATTGAAGTCCCAGGTCTCCAGACACTTGCCTTTTGGTCGGGGCAGAGAATTCTCCTTCATGTGGTAGAACACGCTAAATCAGAACCCACGGTCAAGAACAACTCTCTAAAGAGGGACAGCCAGACATCGGTCATGCTAGTTTACAAAAGAGCAGAGGCAAGCTTCTCTAATAGCACCCTGTGGTAAACAGCCAGTAATTCTCTCCCTGCCCCCTTCAGTCACGTACCCATACATTTTGTAAACTACAACAAAAATGAATTTCTAGGAAAACAAAATAAAGATATACACAAACACATACAAAATGCAAGGCCCGTTCTTTGGGTAATTAGATCCAACAGACATTGTCAAGTTGTCATAAAGACTTCTAAATGCTTACTCCCAATTTCTGTAGTTATTTCATTGTGCACTCATATTCACTGCCTTAGTGCAAATTGAAATAAGCGATACTTGAAACAGCCTGCAGCATCTGCCTCAGAAGGGTGAACTCCCGATTAGGTCTCTTCCAAGGCGCATCACCTGCCCCATCTCACCTGCTCTTGCCGCTTTCTCCCCTCCCTCAGTGGGTGTGTATCCTTGATTCCAGGACTTCCAGTGCTAACTGCCAATTTTTTTCCTTAGCCCGTATTCCACCCTGGGTTAAAAATTTCCCAGTTATATTCCGGGCAACCAAGGCAGATTTCATGCAGATGCAACTCTCCTTCTCCCTCCCAGATTTTCACTGCTAATTCCTTCTCTCTGCTGATCCTAACATCTTATCCTCCCCTTGGCCACTAAGAGAGCTTGTGCCGGGCATCCTGATTCCTGACATTTTTACTCCCTGTTTTTGATTCTTGAGCACTCTGGATCTGGGAAACATGCAACAATTTGCCATGACATCAGGTCAGTCCCCTTCTGATGTTCCTTTCTTTTCCTCTTTCCTTTTATATGATATTTGAGAGTTGCTATTGCGAGTCATGAGTTTAAAGTAGTATTTAAAGCGATAGTAACTTAATAGCCGGAGCTCATCTGACAACCTCACCCTGGGCTGTAGAGCTGGCTGGAATTTGGGTAGTCTGCCTGCACCTTTTGGGGCGTGGTTGTAGGAAGGATTTAAGGAACATTGCTGTAGCCAACATGTGGGAATGGTACTTCACTTCAGGACCTAAAATCTCTGTTAATCCATATAATTCAGTTTGGTACTATCTTGCAACCACTGTCATTGATAGATTGCCTCATCTGTGTATGGGAAAGTTGCTTAATTTATTCCCGTTTTACACTTGTGACAAGTGTACGTATTTGCGCTGAATTAACAATAAAATCCATTTTATTTTCTGCAAATCCACAGATTCTAATGAGATGGAACCATCTCTTCATAGTCTCCAGAAATTTGTTCCTACAGACTATGCCAGCTACACTCAAGAGCGCTATCTGTATGCAGGCAAGGAGATTGTCATTCAAGAATCAATAGAGAGCTATGGAGCAGTGGTGTGGCCAGGGGTGAGAGACCTGTTACATTGTGATGTCAGGATTTCTACACATAATAATAACAATTTCTTACATCTGTGTTGCCCTGACAGTCTGTCAAGTATTTTAGCATTCTGTGTTTTTCAAACTGAGGATCGATTATTAGTCCAAGGGGCCTGCTGGTGAGTTGGATGTACCCCAGGCTCAGCATTAACACAGAAGTTTCAATTTTGTTCTTGAAACATTACTTTTATATTAAAATAACCTTGAATATTTCGGGAAATAGGGTGCAAAATTTATATCAACTGTTAAGGAAAAAACTCAGGTCTTTAGAGCTTAGAGTTCGCAGCACACCCCCCAGGCCCTCCGTTATTCATTTCCCTTTTACATTGTGGGAATTTCAGTAGAAATGTTTAGGAAGCACACTTCTCTATTTCATGTTATCCCTGCAACACTGCTGTGAGGATGGGGCTGAACTGGGGAAAGACTGTCTGGATTTAGGGCCAGAACACCTCCATTTCCTGCCTTTGTGGCTATGGAAGTTCACTGCATCTCCATGCACCTTTGCTTCCACACTCCAAACATGGGTGGTGATTTTGCCCACTTCTTGAGATGGTTATGACGATAAAATGAAGTATTCCATGTAAACTCATGCTAGCTCTGATTATTAATGGATTATTGTTTCCATTTTAGGGCTGAGGAAATGGTGGTTCAGAAAAGTTCATTGATTAGATAATGCTATTCGATGGGGGTGGGCTGGGACCATGGCCATCGGATTCCAGCACCATTATCCTTTCCACTGTATCAGGAGGTTTTAGCTTGTGCTTAGCAAGGATCTAGGTCAGAACTTCTCGAAGAGTTACACGCATGCCACTGGGATCTTGTTAAAATGCTGATTTTTTTTGATAGGTCTGGGTTGGGGCCTGTGACTCTGCATTTCTTATACAGGTGATGAAGACGCTGCTGGTCCAGGGACAGCACTTTGAGTAGGCATAATGAGAGGTTCCATGGAGCTCCCTCAGGAGTGGTCTGGGGTGGCAGACGCAAGTGGGAGGGAGAGAAAAAGGAAGAAGGCAAGAGAGAGCCGCCCTTTTCTATCCCCTCATCCGAACACCTTATGCAGAGAAGTATGATTTCCTTCAAACAAAGGCTTTACTTTAGCTTAACAACAAGTTTGGAAACCACCAAACTACTACACAGCTTCCTACTATAATACGATACATTTGACAAGCAGACAACTATAGCAGATTAGGAATGGAAAAAAACCTTTTTTTCCCCACTAGACTGCTTTATTCTAATAAGGCCTCACTCAGCCTTTCATGCAACAAACACTGACCTCCCTGGGACCCCAATTTCATGAAAGCCACAAAAGAAGGGTTTATTTAAAGAGGGAAAATACCCTTTTCTTGTGTGACTAAGTGCAGCTCTCCATGAAAGAGACCACTTTTCAGAGTTTGCTAAGAGGGCCCGAGTGGCGACAGGACGTGTGCGAAATGTCAGAAGATACAGCTGTTTCTGAGAAAAGTTTCATCTCCAAAAGACACCCCAAAAGGAGCTAGCCCTTCAATGGGCAGAGGACTTCAGGAAGGAGGCCCGCAGTCACCTCTTCAGAAAATCCCTGAAAGGAAATGTCCTATTGATCGTTTTAGGTGACACTCCCTTCCTAATATTGAAACTGCATATAGTGAATAATCGCACTTTCTCCTTAAGAGCCAAAGAACTTTCCTCAAAACTTTCCTTCTCAGCTCCTGCGCTCCTTGCTTTCACTCCCCTGTTGTTTCCCCGGCCACCCAACCCGGCTTCACGTTTCTGGCCCCGCCTTGCCCCTGCTCATCCGGGCCTGGCTCGCTGCTGTGGCACCCGCCCACCTGCCCTGCCTCCCCGGGAGTCTCCACCTCCACCGCGCTTCCACTGCCCTACCTTGTAAATGCCTCCTTTAGGCTCCTTATCGCACTGTAATGCAGATTCTAAATGCTTTGCATGCCTCTTCTCCCCACCAAGTCTCTTGGGACTAAAGATGACTGTTATAGTCATCTTTGCAAGTATATGTTCAATGAATGTTTGGTAACTGAGCAACGAGGAAGTGGATTGACCTATCGGGTTAGGTTTGCTTCTAACCTGACCGCTGGCAATCTTGAGGGCAGTGTGTCGCCAATAATTCTGGCTATCCCTGATGCCAGCCTGTGTCCAAAATAGAAAAGGGAGTCAGAATGAATCCAGAGGTTCTGCAGGAAGATGAAGGTATATCTTTAGTTAAGGCCTAAAAGTATAAGCAAACTATAGAGTCTTTAAAAAAAACAAACAAAACCTCAACATTCACATTCCAAATTTACACTCAAAAAAAATTTTTTTTTCTTTAGGTTACCGGGCCTGGGATTGAACCCAGGACCTTGCGTGTGGAAAGCCAGAGCTCAACCACTGAGCCACATTGGCTCCCCTAAGTTTCCCCGCCCCCCCCTTTATTTGCTTGTTGTTTTTTGCTTTTTTTGTTTTGTTTTGCTTTTAGGTGGCACCAGGATTGAATCCAGCATCTCCCATGTGAAAAGGAGGTGCTCAACTACTTGAGCCACATCCTCTCCCCTATTTACACTCAAATTTAAGGTCCTCTTGCTTACCTACTGTTAATCACTAATCCAGGGCAACAGAGCTAACTGGCATGTCATTGGCAAAAAGGTAAACACTCCATCAATCAATGCAAATCAAAAGTTCTTTCTCTATAGAAAGGTTGGAGAAAGTAGAGGCAGAAGAGAATGAAGAGAGAAGGAAAGGGATGTTTAAATTCTTGTATTTAAAAAAAGAACAATCTTAATTTAATCATACATAATTCATTTCTTTAATCTCCTTGCCACTCAAAGTGTGTGTGATCCAGGGAGCAGCAGCTTTGGCATCGCCTGGGAGCTTGTTGAAATGCAGGATTGGGGGCCTGAATGAAGATCTGCATCTTTAACAAGGTCCCCAGGTGATTCGTGTGCACACTAAAGTTTGAGAACACTGTTCCGCTGTTTAGAGTGTTTCTTAAATGAATCAGTTTTCAAAAATTACTGTTTAGTTGTCCAGTATAGCAGACAAAGCCCTAACCAACCAGAATTTTGATAAAGGAGTCAGGAGGGAGGTGTTAAACAAAGCAGTTGGAGACCCAACATGACTAAGCCAGAAGAAATTGCTATTCTTTAGCTCCACATTTCTTCATTTAGAAGAGGAAGCCTTTTACAATTCCTTGGAGATCCATCAAGAGTTGTCTGATATAGGCAACTTTTATGCACAAATCTGTTGGTCTAGTTCCTCAGAAGCCATTTAAACTCTGCTTTCCTCAGAGAAACTATTATAACTTTCCTACTCTAAAGGTCTACATATGGCAGTGAATGTATATTTTAATTCTTACCAACCCTTCAGACAGCTGAAACAAATTACTTGCCTTTTAGTATTTAACCTGAAGTAGGGGTGTGGGGTTTTTTTACTGATTTCCGATGTTCCAATGCTGAGGTGAAAATTGCTGTAAATGTTTTTTAGGCTACAGCTTTGTGTCAGTATTTGGAGGAACATACAGAGGAATTGAATCTCCAAGATGCTAAAATACTTGAGATTGGTGCTGGACCTGGCCTTGTTTCCATTGTGGCTAGCATTTTAGGTTCGTTTGTTTATTCCTGACCTTGTTTCAAAAGACATTTAGTGGAACAACAGTAAATTGTTGTTTACTGTGCTTACTGTGTGTGCTTACTGTGTGTCACAGTGCTTACTGTGTGTCAGGCAGGGCACTGGGCAAGAGGTGGGTACAAATTTGGCATAGTTCTGCTTACAGGATTACAGTTCTTCTGTTAAAATCAGTCTGGAAATACAGTGACGTTTTGTGAACACTTGTCTCCAAATTTAAAATTCATAAGAATTAATTGAATTAATTTAGATAAGGAAGAGAGTCATGCATCCTATGTGGAAAGAAAACTGGGCACTGAATACCTTCCATACAAGAAAAACAAAATCTTTAGATAAATACAACTTTAGAGAGAAAACCATTAATTATTATATTAAGTAGATGCTAAGAACTTTAGTATATTTAGCTAATTATCCTAAAATTTCCTACCATTGAACCACTGATGTTCACTTAGAGTTTCTTAAAAGATGGGAGCACTGTTCTATGTCAGTGGTTCTCGGGCAAAGGTGATTTTGCCTCACAAAGGACATGTGGCACTATCTGGGGACGTTTCCCATTGACATAACTGGGTGGAGAGATATGGAGTGAGTAGAGACTAAGGATATTGGTAAATATCTTACAGTGCACAGGACAGCCCCCACAAGAAAGAAAGTTAAGCCCAAATATGTCAAATATATCCAGGCTTTATCTCAACAAAGCCAAGGTTGAGAATCCAGTTCTAGTTCTTATATTTCTCCTTGAGTATATGAATACACTGTGGCTGCCCATGTGTTACCAGGTAATTATTACAATTTTTCTCTCTCTCTTTTTAGGAGCGCAAGTTACAGCAACTGATCTGCCTGATGTCCTTGGAAACCTTCAATACAATCTTTTAAAAAACACCCTAAAATGTACAGCACATCTGCCTGAGGTGAAAGAACTTGTATGGGGAGAAGACCTGGAACAGAACTTCCCCAAGTCAACTTTTTATTATGATTATATTTTGGCCTCTGATGTAGTGTACCACCATTACTTCCTGGAAAAGCTGCTCACCACCATGGTATACCTTTGTCAGCCAGGAACAGTGTTGCTTTGGGCAAACAAGTTCAGATTCAGTACAGATTATGAATTTTTAGGTAAATTCAAGCAAGCTTTTGAAACAACACTTTTGGCTGAATTTCCAGAGTCATCAGTCAAACTTTTTAAAGGAATACTAAAATGGGGTTAATTAAACAAAAATACTTTTCAAAATAGTGTGTTTTATGAACTTGTTAGAAACTGTGCTGGCAATAAAAGACTATTAGTGAACTTCTTTTATAAGGTTGAGGTGGTAGTTCATAGAAACAATTTATCTAGCTAGAATAAACATGATAATACTGCAGCCAGTTTTCTAAAATAAATTAAGATTATCTGATTCATCTGAATATCTACAAAGAAGAACATAAAAACATACAAGTTGTTTTGTTGACTTCCTTCAATCTCAATTAAGTGTTGAATAAATAAATTTGACAGGAGTAAATTAAGAAACAAGTGGATTTCTCCCTTGCTACTTCTGCTGTAGTGCATGGTTTTATACTTGTCAATATACTTTTGTAACATGCTTTTTAAAACTGAGCTTGACAGAATCATTATATCTTAATATGAAGAATCTACTTTTATAGATTTTAACTGTAGCAAAGAGAGAGGATATTGAGCAATGAAAAGGAGTTATAGGTTTAACATTGATTGAAAATGAAACATATGGAAGCTGTCCTGGAATAAAGAAATGGAGGTTGCCTTAGGAACATAAGAGAATTTACTTTAGAAGGACACTCCCTTCTGAGTCAATTTTGTGGGACAACTTCAGTTTAGACTTTTGGATGGCCTGCTTGTTTCACAACCACAAAAACAACAAAGTTTATTTAGGAATATTTAATTCAATAGAACTGTATCTTCAGTGTGCTGGTAGAAGATATCTGCCAATTCAGGTTTCTATATGTAGAGAAAATATCCTTCAGTAAACAAGATGAAATAAAGATATTCTAAGGCAAGTAAAAGCTGACAAAATTTGTTCATTTCCAGTGCAGAGTTGATAAAACAAAACAAAACAAAACAAAACAAAACAAAAACAAAACTTAGATGTTCAGAGTGAATAAAAAATGATTCTAGGTGGTGCTTGGAGATGCAGGAAGAAATGAAGAAAAGGAAAGTAATAAATACATAGTTAAATATAAATGAATAAAGCAACACTAATAATGTCTTTGGGGACCAACTTCATATATATTACCAGAATACATAAAAACCAGAAATCAGTAACAAACTCACTCATTAGTTAATGAATAAATTACAATGGAAAATAGAAAATATTTGGAAGTAAATGATAATGCAAATTCTATGTAGGAAAAGTCATAAGGTATAACTAAACCCATGCTTAGAGAGAAATAAGTTAATATATTAGAAAAGAAAAATATCTGAAAATTAAAGTGTCTACTATAAGAAATTAAAAAAAATCACAAATATATCGAAAGAATGTAGAATGAAGTTCTGATGCATGCTACAACACAGATGAACTTTGAAGATTCATGTTGGGTGAAATAAGACAGACACAAAAGGACAAATACTGTATGATGTCACTTATATGAAATAAGCAGAATATGCATATTCATAAAGAAACAAGAATACAAGTTACCAGGGGTCAGGTTGGGGGAAGGAATTGAGGGGAGTTAATGCTTAATTGGTACAAAGCTCCTTTTTGGGGGTGATGGAAAAGTTTTAGCAATGAATGATGGTGATGGAAGCACAACTTTGTGAATTAAATTAATATGACTAAAAATTATATATTTGAAAAGAGAGAAAAATGAAAATTTTAGGTTTTATATAAGTTACAACATTCACACACAAAAATCCCGTAGAATTGTACAACACAAAGAGTGAACCCTAATGTGAACAGTGGGCTAAAGTTGATAGCATAATTATAATACTGTCTCATCAACTATAACAAAAAATACCACATTAATACAAAATGTTAATAATAGGGCAAACTGTGTGTGAGGGGGTGGTATATGGGAATTCTGTACTTTCTACATGATTTTTCTGTAAACTCAAAGTTCTCTGGTAAAAAAGAAAGGAAGAAAGGGAGGGAGGGAGGAAGAAAGGAAGAAAGAAAGAAATAATATGTAAAAGGAAGTAATAAAGGCAAGAACAGTAATTAAATAAATATATATACAACATAAAGAAGATTAAAAAAACAAAAATAGGTTCCTTATAAGTAATAATAAAAATTGCAAACCCCTTGTGAGCTTGGAAAAAAAAGAGAAAGCACAATTAATGCCCTGAATGAAAAAGAGAATTACAAATCCTGTAGACATTGAAAATATAAAACAGGAATAGTACAGACCAATTTATGTGAATAACTTTGAAAATGTGGATGAAATGGCCAAATTCTTCGTAAAACATAACTTATTAAAACTGACACAAGAAGAAATAGAAAATAGGAATAGTCTTATATCAAGAAAATTGTATGTGTACATAAAAGCCTTTCCACAAAGAAAACCTTAGGCACAGAAAGCTACACCAGGAAATTCTAACAAATATTTAAGGGAGAAGTAACATTTTTCTAAAAACTGTTCTAGAGATGAGATTGAACATAAAACAAAAACCCAATTCCTTTTATAAGACCAGAGTAGATCTGGATCCCAAAACCTGACAGAAACATTACAAAAAAGAGATTACAAACCAATCTCATTGATAATTATAGGAGCAAACACCCTAAACCACACATCATGACTGAGTTGGTTTTATATCAGGAATGCAAGATGGGTTAGACATTTAAACATTTTAAAAAACATTTATGAAATTGACCACTTGAACCAATTAAAGGAGACAAGTTATATGAACACCTGGATTGATTGAGAAGACACTTTAAAAATGTAAACTTACATTTATAATTAGAATTTTTAGCACACTAGGAAAAATAGAATTTTTTGTTCACATAAAGCATAGCTACAAAAAAACTAAAGCAAATATCATAAAGATGGTGGGAAAATAAAAATTCCAGCCACTACCATTTCTTTTCAACATTTTACTGGAGGTTTTAGCCAATGTAGTAAGGAAAGAAAAGGGGGAAAAAAGCATGCAAATTTGGAATGGAAGAAATAAAACTGACGCTATTTACTTTGGGTATAGCAGGGAGCCATGTAAAACAACAAGTTCTCACCAAACTGAGAGGGATACATCAGACCAAGAAAGACTCAGACAAGTCTAGATTGGCAAACAAAAGAGCATTTAATAAGGGGCCTAGTGTTTAATAAGAGGCTTCACACTCATTGGTAAGGGGAGAACATCTTTCTTAGAGAATCAAGCCTGGTCATGGCTTATATCTGCATCGGTGGTGGCAGGCAGAGAGAGTGTGGCATTCCAAAGCTTGAGTCTCACTTGCCACAAAATGAGAGGTCTTTTATACTACATGCCTACATGCAGATGGGGAGGGCATGTGAGGGGGGGAGCGTGATTAAAGAGTGCAGTGTTCAGGACAGATAATCAGTAACTGGACATTCACACTGTTTCCCAGCTGGGCAAAAGTTACACTTTCACAGTAACTTAATGAGTATTTACAATGTTTGTCAGTAAGACTGAATTTACATCTTTATAGTAAGGGATCTAGTGATACAAAGGTGGTCAAGCAGTTCACAGATGAATTTATTCTTAGAGTTTCTGGGAGAGAAGTCCAAGCACACAAGTTTTACTTATCAGTCACAAGCTCATAAACAGTTATTTCCCAAAGTGTAATTATTAAGAAATGAAATGCTGACTAAAAGGAGAAAGAACTGGAAGGGTTGTGAGAAATAGGCAAAGCCATCTATGCTACAATATTCATGGATGATAAGATTGTTTATGGGAAGCGGATGTGGCTCAAGCAATTGGGCTTCTGTCTACTGTACAGGAGGTCCAGGGTTTGATACCCAGGGCCTCCTGGTGAAGACAAGCCAGCCTAGGTGGTGAGCTGGCCCATGCAGACTGCTGGCTCATGTGGAGTGCTGTCCCATGCAGGAGTGCTGCCCCACATGGAGAGCTAATGCAGCAAGATGACACAACAAAAAGAGACACAGAGGTGAGAGAATAAGAGATGCAGCAGACCAGGAAACTGAGGTGACACGAGAGAATGAGGACCTCTCTCCCGTTCTGGAAGGTCCCAGGATCGGTTTCCTGAGCTGCCTAATGAGAACACAAGCAGACACAAAAGAACACACAGCGAATGGACACAGAAAGCAGACAATGGAAGAAGGTGGGAGAAATAAATAAATAAATCTTTAAAAAAATTGTTTATGTACACCAGGGGTTAGCAAACTTTCTGTAAGGGGTCAGATGATAAATATTTTAGGTTTTGAAGGTTACTTTTATCTCTGTGGCATATTCTTTTTGTTGTTGTTGGTTTGTGTGTTTGTTTTACAACCCTTTAAAAATGTAAAAATCATTGTTAGCGTGTGGGCCATGCAAAAACATGCTGTGGGTTGGATGTGGCCTGCTGGCCACAGTTTGCTGACCCTTGGAAATGAAGACAATCTATAGAGGAATTATTGGAGTTGATCGGAGTTTAGCAAGGTTGTTGAATAAACATCAATATACAAAGCTCAATTGTATTTATAAATTCTGACTTCAAATGGTTAGAAAATACAATTTAAATAAAGACACCATCTACAAAAGCAATATCAATTACTTTATAATAAATTTAACAAAAGATGTACAAAAACTCTATGCAGACAAATTTTTAACAATATTGAAAGAAATTAAAGAAAACCTAAGTAAGTGAAGAGACATATAATGTTTGTGCATTGGAAGACATTCTGGAAGATGTCAATTCTCTCCAAATGAACAGATTAAGCGCAATTACAGTCAGAACCCCGAAATGGTGGTTGTTTAATTTGTCAAGCTGATTCTAAAATTTATATGAAAATGAAAGGTCAAGAATAGTTAAGACATGCCTGAAGAAAAATCCAGTGGAAAGATTTACTCTACAAGGGAGCTATGATAATTGTAACAATTGGTATTATTGCAAAAATAGAACAAATAAATAAATATTGACAGTTTGTAAAGTGAACCTTAAAACTAAAGCTATCTGTAAAAATAATAAGTTTATTAAAATACAAAAGTCAAATGAACATTTTAGACATAATTTAAAAGATTTAGAAGCCTCTATTTTCTCCTTTATTGATATTGTCTATTAAGAATGAGTCTCCATCTAAGATATTTAGTGATCCACGTTCTTAAATTCTCTTCAGTTCTTCTGGGTGGAAATTAAAAGCTCTCCTTTTGAGGTAAATAACAGTTTGTTCACCAACTATCAGTAAACTCTGTCCAGAACTACATGTTAAAAACTACTTCCATGGCTTAAGACTAATAGACTAAAAACTGAAATACTAAAGGAAAATAAATACACTCTCTAAATGTCCTCCTTAGGATACAGCAAATTTACAAGATCAGAACCAGCAATCAGAAGAAAAGTTATAGGAAAAGGTAGTGTGTCTTTTATATCCAGATAGTCTGTGGAAATCCAGGATGTTCATTTGTGGTTTCAGACTATTCTACTCAATTTTGCTTGTTACTACGTCCCTTGTAAGCAAAGGGAAGGAAGATAAACCAATCTGAAAAACATTCCTTTGTTTGTATAAAGCTCAGTAGTGAGGTCAATGTGATAAGGGCATAAGAATAGACTAATGGATCAACGGAACAGAATATGGTCGAGAAATATGTAGTCAAGTGATTTTTGACAATGGTGCCAAGGTAATTCAATGAGGCAAAGGATAGCCTTTAAACTAGTGGTGCTGGAATGACTAATTAACCATATGCAGCAAAAATGAAACATGAATGTTTCCTTATACCATATGCAAAAATTACATTGAAATGCATCATAGGCCTAAATAAAAGAGCTAAAACTCTAAAGCTTCCAGAAAAAAAACAGGATAAAAATCTTTATTACCTTGGATTAGACAAAGACTTCTTAATATGACACCCAAAGCACAACCATCAATGAAAATATTTGTTGAACAGAATTCTATCTAAACTAAAACTTTTGCTTTTCAAAAGCTATCATCAAGAAAAAGACTGGGAGAAAATATTTGCAAAATATTGGATACAGGACATGTAATTAACATATAAAAAGGACTTTTACAACTAAATAAGACAAATAATCCAACTTTTAAAATGAGCAAAAAATTGAATAAATAGAAACCCTAACCAGCAAATGATACAGAATTGTCTAATAAGTTCACTATTTATTAGGAAAATGCAAATTAAACGATACCACCACATAACTAGTAGAATGAGCAAAATTAAAAAGATGACAATACCAAGCGTTGGTGAGGATTCAGGGAACTTGCAACCTTCATACATTGTTAGTGGGAATGTAAATTATACAGCCACTTTGGAAAACAGGAAAGAAGGAAAGAAGGAAGGAAGGGAGGGAGGGAGGAAGGAAGGAAGTAAAGAAGGAAGGATGGAAAGAAGGAAGGAAGGAAGGAACTGAGGGAGGGAGGGAGAAAGATAGGGAAGGAAAGAGGGAAGAAGGAGAAACTTACCCTATGACTCAGCAATTCCATTTCTAGGTCTCTATCCAAGATATATCAAAACATATGCCTACACAAAGATTGTAAACGAATGCTCATAGCAGCATTATTCATAACAATCCTAAAGTAGAGACAATTGAAATATCCACCAATTGATGAATGTATAAACAAAATGTCATACATTCATACAATGGAATATTAATCAGAAAAAAAAAGAACGAATAAAACATGCAATAACATAAAGCTCAAAAATGTTACAGCAAGTGAAAGAAGAAAATGATTACCTATTTTATGATTTCAATTATATGAAATTGCTGGTTTCTCTAGACCTATGGGTATTAGTCAAGACTGTAAAGGAGCATGAGGGGACTTTCTTGGAAGGTTGAAGTGTTCTAAAGCTAGATTGTGTTGATTATTCTGCTAAAGATATTAGAACGGATGAATTTGATGGTATGTAAATTATACCTCAATACAGCTGTTAAAAAACAAACCATGGTATGACGGTTTGAAATTCTTTTATGAATCCCTAACAGAGAAAGATTATGTTTTTGAACTAGTCTGTTCCTGTGGGCATGGGACCCTTTTGACTGGACTATGTCAGTGAGTTACAAGTCAGGTTCTCTGTCATCCTGCTGAGTCTGATATAAATCGAGACGGAGAAAAAGGAAGCTGCCGTCCTCTCTACCTGGGACCTGTGATCTGTTGTTTTCTCCCATTTCACTTCCCTCCCTACCTTAATAAATTACTGGCCTAACTCACCCGACATGCTCTTGAAATTCATTTCTGCAGCATAGTCAAGAACCTAGACAAAATCTGGTTGCGTATTTGGCGAGCCACGCCAGGAGGTTATTGATGAGTGAAACTACAACCTACAGTCTGTTCAATGCCTTCCTTTAGTTCTCCATTTTAAACGGGTTTGCTTATGAGCCCCCCTAGGACATAATCCTGGGAGGGAAGAGGCTGGGGCACAAGGATGCTTTTCATCCATGACATGCACCCAGGCCTGTGAGATCTGACCCCAGCCGGGAGGGCCGGGGCAGAGGGCAGGGGCTCACTGTGCTGCTCTTTCTAGTCCTTTTAGAAGCCATCAGCTCTGCCCTCAGGGCTGGCCACCATTGCCTTCTCCTGCCCTCTCCCCTCAGGTGTGCACAGCAGCGACAGAGAACCAGAGAACTGGGGGCTTCACGGTCCGTGCCTTGCAGGCCTGCTTTCCTATTGACCACACCTGACTACCTGGTCTGGGATGTGGTAGAAAGGTGGCGGTGGGCAGGGCCAAAGATGAATGCCATGGTAGTTCCTTTTCCCAGGGGGGTCACAGGCCAGGACACCCTTGCTTAATTAACTATTACCCACGTTTTTACCTTCCTACTTATTGCTTCTACATTTCTCATTACAGGTTTGTGTTGAAATGCTTTGGAATGCATGTATCAGTTTGTGTCCTTGTTTTCAGTTCTTCTGGGTATATACCCAGCAATGGAATTGCTGGGTCACATGGCAAATCTATAGCTAGTTTTTTGAGGAATTGCCAAACTGTCCTCCAGAATGGCTGGATCCTTCTACTTTCCCAGCAGCAGTGGATGAGGGTTCCCATTCCTCCACATCCTCTCCAACACTTGTAGTCCTCTGTTTTTTAATAGCCACCAGTCTAATGGGTGTAAGATGGTATCTCATTGTAGTTTTGATTTGCTGAGGGCAGGAAGAGGGAAGAAGAGGTGTGATATTGAAGCAGGCTAGTAAGATAGGAGATCAATAGATGCATCTGGAACCTGGCAAGAAGTCCACGTGGATATCTGCAACCCCAAGATGGCTGTTGGAAGACCCTCCCCAAGATTCTGCCATTCAGAAGAAGACTTCCTCTGGAAGCCAGGAGAAGCCCTGGATATTCCCTAAGGACTTTATCATTGGGCCCTCTTGGGAGATTGATGGGGGAAATAAGAAATCATAACAGTAAACAGCTGGAACTCCTCCCCTGCCATTAGCAAAGGGGTGGGATAATTAACAGTTCAAAAGCCAGGCACAAGGCCTGAATGAAGTCTCTTGCTCTCTCCTGCTCTCTTGCCTCTGGACTCGGACTTCAGCTGCCTTCTCCCCTGCTTGAATCACCATATAAGTAAACTTGGGCATTTATAACCTATAATGGGAAATTGTAGCCTGTAAATCAGCCCTCTTTATCACTTTTCAGCCCCTTCCTCTCTAACTGGAACCCCTGCTGTGTTATTTTCTCCCTTTTCTCTTCCCTCCCTACCTGAATAAATTACTGGCCTAACTCACCCAGCGTGCTCTTGAAATTCATTTCTGCAGCATAGCCAAGAAACCTAAACAAAATCTGGTAACAATATGGGGGCATTTTTGGGACTTGGAGTTGTCTTGAATAATACTGTAGGGACAGATGCAAGATATTATATATCCTGCCATAACCCACTGAATGGACTGGGGGAGAGTGTAAACTGCAATGTAAACTATAATCCATGTGGTGCAGCAGTGCTCCAAAATGTATTCACTAAATGCAACGAATGTGTCACACCGATGAAGGAGGTTGTTGATGTGGGCAGAGTGTGGGGGGTGGGGAGTGGGGTATCTGAAAACCTCTTGTTTTTTCAATGTAATGTTTTGTGTGATCTATGTATCTCTTAAAAAAAGACAGTTAAAAAATTTGCTAAAAAAAAAAAAAGTAAAAAAATCGCTTTGTAATGTCTTAAAAACTGTGAACCTAAAGAAGCCTTTGCTAGCCAGGAAGTGATTTCCTGAGGGCCCCAAGGCCTGTTAGCTAGAACATTTGATCTTTAATCACTTGATGGCCTTTTGATGACTTGTCTAACTGGAAACTTCCAGACTAAAAGATCTCTGTAAGAATAGGAAGAAGAAGGTTTTCCCCTTCTCCAATGAGGAGCCATATTTGGCTTGGCAACTTCAGTTTGATATCTACTCAACCCCAAAATCTATTCGGTCTGTCTCCCAAGTCCACAGCAGCCCTGGAAACGCCTGGCGGCAGGGGCTCTGTGATTCCCAGGGTGGCAGGAATCAGAGAGCAGCCAAATGTGCCCTGATATTTAGCTCAGGTGCTTCAGTTTGGGTAACTGTGCAGTCAATCTTGGACACTGGAAAGTCAGGTGGGCCAAGAGCCAGAACTGTAAACTCTGAATGGCCCCCAAGAAATTCCTTGGGCTCTTTGTTTCAGAGGGCAGCCAAACATCCCCTGAAACTCAGATCAGTTGCTTTAGTTTTGACATCTGCTCCCAGTATCTCCCTCCAATGCAGCTTGGGTGTTTTGGTCTGAGCTTTGGAGTTTCAGGCATCTCCCAAGACCTAGGTTGGCCACAGAAATGCCTGTTGTCAAGGCTCTGGAATTAAAATTTTCAGGACACCGAGACCAGAGCATAAACTCAAAATTATTTGGAGTGGCGAATGGTTTAGTCAGACTTGGACTCTGGGATGCCAGATTGGTTGACTAAAAAGTGCTTCTTCATTTTTCCTAAAATAATGAGCATGGCCTCTAGCCCACCAGTAAACTCCCCATAAGAGTGTCTTCTCAAGAATTAGGAAAATTTGCTTTCTACTGGTGCATGTGGCCATAGCATAGTCAAGAGCAGCCTCTGTATAGGACCCTGAATTCCAGCTAAACCAGTGTAAAAGAGGAGGACTGATAGATCTGAGGCCCAGAAACCTCATTTTTTTTTAATTGACTTTGTAATAATATTACATTAAAAATATATATGTGAGGTCCCATTCAACCCTACCCCCCCCCCCCCCACCCCACCTCTCCCCCCCCCAGCAACACTCGTTCCCATCATCATGACACATCCATTGGATTTGGTAAGTACATCTTTGGGCACCTCTGCACCTCATAGTCAATGGTCCACATCATGGCCCATACTCTCCTCCATTCCATCCAGTGGGCCCTGTGAGGATTTACACCAGAAACCTCATGTCATGTCTCCTTAGAGAAATGAGGAAACACACCTCAAACTTCTGTTAGTTTAAACTCAGTTGTGTCTATAAAAGGTGTGAATAGAGATCAAGATCTAGACGGTTACTAAACATCTTCTGGAAAATAAGGAACCTCTTTATGTGCCATCAATTACAATTAAAATATTCCTGGCTTTCCTAGTTCCCTATTTCCTTGAAACACCCCAGTCCTTCCAGCAAAAAGGTTTGCAGGCTTTTACCCCTTGTGAGAAGTAACTAACAGGATGCAGCCCCATTTTGTGTGTATTAGGGACAGGGCTTCTCTAGACCCCTTAGCTCCATATCTATCAGGGATTTTCCTGGAGGAACGAAGTTGGAGGGTCATGCACAAGTTTCTGCCATGGACAGACACTGGGAGTTTTGTGTCCAGGTGATTCTAAAGTCATATCTTTCCTTAAGCTCAGCTAAGTGTGTAAAACACTTTTCTGTTCTAATCTGTGCTTGCTTTAGCTTTGTCAGTTTGCTTGTGCCTAGGAAATCAGATTTGGGGTTCACCTGTTGCAAATTGTGTAACGGTGAAAGGTAACCTAAAAATGAGTCTTTAAATGTCAATACTGTCTTGCTAGTGTATTTATTTTGTTCTTTTTTTTTTAAGATTTATTTTAAATCTCTCCTCCTCTCCCCACCCCTGCCAGTTGTGTGCTCTCTGTATCTATTCACTGTGTGTTCTTCTGTGTCCGCTTGTATTCTTGTCAGTGGCACTGGGAAACTGTGTCTCTTTTTTGTTGTGTCAACTTGCTGCATCAACTCTTTGTGTGTGCAGTGCCACTCCTGGGCAGGCTGCATTTTTATCGCGCAGGGTGGCTCTCCTTGCTTGGTGCACTCCTTGTGCGTGGGGCTCCCCTATGCGGGGGACATCCCTGCATGGCATGGCACTCCTTGTGCGCATCAGCACTGTGCGTGGGCCAGCTCTACATGGGTCAGGAGGCCCTGGGTTTGAACCCTGGACTTCCCATGTGGTAGGTGGACGCTCTATCAGGTTGAGCCAAATCCACTTCCCCAAGTGTATTTAATGTAAAAATATTCAAGTACTAGAAAAGCAGAGAAACTTCACAGAGTTGTTCCTAATAAAATTTTTGTGGCTTGGTTAATAAAGGTACCCGATTCACCTTAAAGTAAAAACTTACTAGAAAGTGTAATAAGAGTTAAGATCATTTATAGATGCCTTTATATTTTAAAACTGCAGAAGGATAATAACTGAAATTATAAGTGGGTAGATTTAGCCTAAACCTACTATTGTAAGTGTAAACCTTAAACTGAACATACCTTCATTTATTGTCAATTCGAGCCTAGCTTCACCCTTTGCCTGTGCTTATAGTTATTTCATAACTGCTTCTGCCCCTATGGATCAGGGGAAAGCAAACTTGAGACATCCCTGTCCCCTATTCTACTGGTATTAGTGATCTGCTTTCTTTTGTGGCTCCAAGTGTGGTCTAAATTGCTGCCTGGTAGAATTCTCAGCCCTTGGAATTGAACATCCACTCTTCCAGGCCAGTGGCTGCCAGAGTCCTGTTACTTCTGAGGACTGGGAAGTGAAGGATACCTCCTGCCTTGACTGTCAGGGATTCCTAAAAGCAGCAATTCCTGAGAGAAACCAGTTTCCCTGAGGCTTCAATAGCCCCAGCGAGTATACATAGATTTAGTTTTGCTCATTCAAAGTCTGCTAAAGTCAAAGTGAGAAATAAAGTCCTGAAGCAAAGGAAAATTGTATTAAAGCATTGGGGACATTTTGATTATAAGCCAATAATTAAGGAACAGAATTCTTGTGGAAAACTGCATGCTCACAGTGAAAATTAGAATAATGAAAAGGAGTCTTCAAAGAAATCTTTTAAATGTTACTTTACAGTTAAACTTATTTTGTAAGAGAATGAAAATTATAACAGTGAGTCCCATGTTTCTGTGTCAAACTCTATGCATGTCTGCCTATTTGTTCAATATATAACTTCATAATTTGGGATTATAATATCAAATTAGCAAATGAAAATTCTTAGACAAGCTAAAATCAGACATGCAGTTATACATGTGAATAAGTATTCCTGGAGCCCAAGTTAGGCTGAGCAGGATGGAGAGGTAATTAAAAAATCTAAATATAGAAACTTGGGAAGGAAAAAGTTTTTCCTAAGTTCTTTAACCTCCCCTACCCTCAAGGCCTTCTCTTTGCTAGAGCTGTGGGGGAAAGATGAGGTGTGACAGATTGAAACTATCTTCTAAACTGGGGAATTAAAAATCATAGTTTGTCCTGTAATCCCTCAATTTAAACCTTTTAACAGTCTTAAAATAAGGGTGGTTAATAATCCTATTATCAAATATCAGCAAGTAAAGACAAAGCTCTTGACATTAAAAAAGTTTTAGTCTCCTGTAAAAGAAAGAAAAAATATTCCTTGCATAAACTATAACAGTTTCATTTTTATTTAGCTTGGATGTTATCTCCTTAGGTTTACAAAATAGCAAGTATATAAATTTGTAAAATCTTTAAGGTGATGAAAGTTAAGTTTATATCTAATGAAATTAAGTTAAAGAAATGTAGATCTGCCCTCATTTAGATGTATAAAGTAAATTCCATTGGTTGCTAATTGTAATCTAAGGTAAATTAATCAGTCTATGTGGTTGTGGTCAATTTTAAAGAGTTTGTAAAAGCATCTTCTAAACTGAAGAATTTAAATGGCTAATTCCAGAAAGCCATTACTAATTAGAAACCTAAATTGATATAATGGCACAAAATAACTTCATAACAAGAAAACCTGTTGGAAGCCACCTCAATCTGCTTATTTAATTGGTGGTAATGAAAAATTATCTTGATTCCATTGGGAATCTTCAGTTTTCCTTTAAAAAAATGGAAAAAGTACTTTTTCCTGTACTGCTAAAGTAAAACACTGGTTAAATAATGTCTTCATGGTAAAAGTGTAGAAGTAAGAAGCAAAGTACTAAAAAGTTAAGTTCATTTGATATGTTACACATTGCATTAGAAGTGTTTAAAAAGTGTACAAAATTAAGAGATAGACTTCAGCATTGTCTAATTATCTTGTGCATTCAAACCAGGCCTTCAATACATTGCAGGTTGCCTCTCCATTTGAGTTATTGACTAGTTTGTTCACTAAATCTAAAACAACAAAAGTATCTACTACATCTCTGGTTGTGCTCCTGAAGTTGAGACTATGCTGCAGTTTTAAACTCCTGCAGAAACCAACAATGGCTTGATATAGCCAATGTGAAACAGATATTGCCTACAGACTGGCTCTGTTTCCTAGTGCCAAAGGGTGCTATGCATCAGGCTGTGGAATACTGGAGCATTCGTTTCTAGTTTCTGTCTAGGCTCAATGGTTCTGCAGTATGCTGACTGTGTGAAGGACATACCAAGTGGAGCAATGATCACCAGAGTACTTTGAGTAAACACAACTGGCATTACGGCTTGCTCCATGAAGAGATAACATATAAGGTATTGCAAACCTGGAATTTAAATCTCTTAATTGCAGCTCAAAGAGAAATGTATGCATTGGGTAGTACATTAAATAGTATTAAGTACTGTACCTATGCCTATTCTAGATATATGCCTGATGATTATGGTGATATCTTTTCTATTCTAGATCATATGCAGAGAAATACTGAACATGTTAAAAGTCTTGGTAAACTTCATTTTCTAAGTAGTTAACAAATGTGTTTAACCAGGTAACCCTCTTAGCCCTTGTTTTAGAACATGTCCCACTCATACCCTGGGGACGACTGGCAGACCTACATGCCATCCTGCCAGGGCTAAGCATTTCCCACCAGAAGGGAAACAGCAAATGAGATGGCTAGGACTCACTTCACCTTAGCCCCTTTGAGATGGCCCGTGGACAACCTTTCTTCACGCAGGACCTGAAGACCAGGTTCTGATCAAAACTTGACAAGAAAATAAGCCTCATTCTCAATTAGAACCAAAATGGAAGAAACTACTCTGTAGTTCTGATCACTCCACAGCTATTAAAGTTAAAGGAATTTCCAACTTGGTGCACTTATCCTGAGTGAAGCCAGCTGCCCAAGAAAGTGCCAGTTTACCAGAAGCACCTGACGGGATGTACGAATGCCAGTCATTGGATGGCCTGAAATACCTCTTCAAGACAAAGCTAACTATCTATGTCAAAGTCAGCTGTTCCCTCTAACGCTAGTCCAAATGTCTATTGCTAGGGGGAGGGCATATCAGACATCCCTTAAGAAACCTTGTCTGTTTTCATCTCCTGTAGCTTAACTAAAAAGGGCAATGCCTTTTCTTATTCATCTCCTCTACTATAGGAACTGGGATTGGTAATTTATACCTAATCCCATTATCTATTGCACTCTCTCCCTAGAGTTAACCAACAGCATAAAATAACAGAAGGGAAAATACTGTTTCCCACCAACTTTGCGAAAATGCAGCCTTTGCAGGCACCTGGCCTTTTCTACTTTTGTGGCCCAGTATCTTTTTAGTGGGACCACATATTCTCAAAATTCTAATTAAGTTTATTTCTTCCAGAATCAACATCTTGTTAGCCATATGGGAACTTCATCCAGCTTTGTCCAGGATGCCAGATCCATCTTCCTCCAACTGCGATAGAATAGCAGGAGGGTTTTATACTTTGTCAGTTAGGGCCTACTGCCCCTACCAGCAGGAAGTAACTACAGAAGAAAGACCATCTCCCTTCAGTACCCCTTTAAAAATAAAGGTGTAAACTCTCTGAGGGAAAATGAAGCTGACTAGTAAGATATGGAATCAATAGATGGGTCTAGACCCTGGCAAGAAGTCCACATGGACATCAATAACCCCAAGATGGCTGCTGGAAGACTCTCATGAGAAATCCAATTCAGAACAAGATTTCCTCTGGAAGCCAGGAGAAGCCCCGGATATTCTCTAGGGTACTTATTATTGGGCCTTCCTGGGGGATTGATGAGTGGGGCATTCGGTCAAAATTGGAGTCAGAATGACTTCTCTCCTGCCATTAGCAAAGGGGTGGAATAAAAAAGTAGCATTATTATAACGAATATAACCAATTGTGCTGTTTTTATAAATGTGATTTTGGCTTAAAGGGGTAGTCTAAGGAGTTTAATGTTAATTGAAAGATAGCTAGAGGATAATTGAGGAACTAGGGATTTTAGTGGTAGATGAAGACTGACTGGTTAATTATACAAATTAATAATACAAATACAGGAATGTTCCTCTACTACAAGGTGTTAAGAATATGGTGACACATGGGAAAAATACAACTAATGTAACTTATATAGTTAACAGTAAGTAGCAAAGGCAAAGAAGTACCATGTAAATGCTAAAGGTAAAAAACATGGGATTTAGTTTTATGAGATGTGAATATGATCAAGCATTTTTTTCCTTCATTTTCTTCATTAACAAGGAGAGTTTGATCATGTCATTTAACTAAATCTCTCTTTATTTATTTATCTTTTGAAACACTGAAGAAACAATTGAGTTTGTGTTTCAAATTAAATAAGGTAAGTGTGCCTGCACAGGATTTTTTAAAGTAATGTTTCCATAATTTGTTAAGCTGCCTTTTGGTCTGTTATTTTATTTTTTGAAGTAGAAATAAAGTTAAAAAAAAGCATAATCATAATACCATGATTACATCTAAAAATATAATTTTGTATTAATTTATATTAAATACGAATATATTAAAATATCCATGTAATGTTCAAATTCCCAATAGTCTCATAAATGTCATGAATCTGGATACAAATAAAGTCCATGTTTGATGGATATGTCTAGATAAGCCTTTTTTTATCTACAAGGTTTTCCTCCATATTGCTTTTTTCCCTTTGCCATTTATTTGTTGAAGTAACTGAATTGTTTCTCTTACATATTATACTGATTGTATCACCTCGGTATCTTTTAATATGCCCCTCTACCCTCAGTTTTCTGTAAATTTTAATGACTCAGGCTTGGAATCATCCAGACTGAGCTCACTTTAGATCAGTCAAATTCCAGCCAAGTTAGTCTTTTTTTTTTTTTTTTTTAAAGATTTATTTATTTATTTAATATCCCCCCCTCCCCTGGTTGTCTGTTCTTAGTGTCTATTTGCTGCGTCTTGTTTCTTTGTCCGCTTCTGTTGTCATCAGCGGCACGGAAAGTGTGGGCGGCGCCACTCCTGGGCAGGCTGCTCTTTCTTTTCACGCTGGGCGGCTTTCCTCACGGGCGCACTCCTTGCGCGTGGGGCTCCCCCACGCGGGGGACACCCGTGCGTGGCACGGCACTCCTTGCGCGCATCAGCACTGTGCATGGCCAGCTCCACACGGGTCAAGGAGGCCCGGGGTTTGAACCGCGGACCTCCCATATGGTAGACGGACACCCTAACCACTGGGCCAAAGTCCATTTCCCCAAGTTAGTCTTATGAATGAAAATAAATGATTGTTTGAAGCCACTGAGTTTTGAGGTAGCTTGTTACACAGAATTATCAGGGCAGATGTTAATGAAATAATTTATATAATACATAAAATAAAGGGAATTACAGAAGGCATTTCTAGTTGCTTTCTATGCTATTCAAATTACAATAAGACCTGACCTAGTCAGATTTTAGGATGCATTTGGGTTTACTTGACCGGAAATATTTAATAGTGAAAACCATGAGATCTGGCACTTATATTTGACCTTTGAGAGTGCACAGCTTGAACAAATTGTACCATTTCTTGTTAATTCTCTGAAACCCTCTCACAAAAACAGGAGTTCTAAATAAAACTAAAACAATAGCTTTGCAAATTGGAGTGCAACTGGCTTTCAGCAATATGGCGGATACAAAAATTGCTTCAGATTCATATCCTTTTTTTTTTTTTTTAAAGATTTATTTATTTCTCTCCCCTTCCCTCCCGGTTGTCTGTTCTCTGTGTCTGTTTGCTGCGTCTTCTTTGCCCGCTTCTGTTGTTGTCAGCGACACAGGAATCTGTTTCTTTTTGTTGCGTCATCTTGCTGTGTCAGCTCTCCGTGTGTGCAGCACCATTCCAGGGCAGGCTGTACTTTCTTTTGCACTGGGCGGCTCTCCTTATGGGGTGCACTCCTTGCGCGTGGGGTTCCCCTATGCGGGGGACACCTCTGTGTGGCAGGGCACTCCTTGTGTGCATCAGCACTGCACATGGGCCAGCTCCACACAGGTCAAGGAGGCCCAGGGTTTGAACCGCGGACCTCCCATGTGGTAGGCGATGCCCTAACCACTGGGCCAAGTCCGCCGCCAGATTCATATCCTTGATTCAGCTATCACAGGGCTATCAGAATGGCAGTAAGTTAGAAAGGGCTATGGGAAGATGGTGGAGTAGGAAGCTCCAGGCCACCAGAACAACTGTTAAATAGGCAAGAACTGCCTGAAACAACTATTTTTAAACTCTGGAGTTGAAAAGAACACTGTGCAGAATCCAGGGAAGAGCGGGAGGAAAAGGGTGTTTAAAATATGATAAAGGTTAGTAAATTGCTGTCCCCACAGCTGTTACTGGCATCCATACCCACTCTTGTGGCAGGCAGCTGTGGCCTCTGGCTAGCTTGCTAGTGTCAGAAAGGGATGTAAAAATCCTTTTTTCCGAAGAACAAGGGTAGGCACTGCTGATCGCTGACTGCAGAGTTTGATTTGCGACTTTAGTTTGCTGGTGGCCCAGCTCTGAGGGTTGCTATTGTTCCAATATGCCCTGGACAAATGTGGTGGGAGACTTAAAAATGCTATGCTTCCTCAAGGCTACATTTGCTGGGCAGGTTAAGCTTTGGGGAGCTGTGGACACCACTCCTGGCACCCTTCCTGATTCCCTCCCACGGGCAGTTTGGAGCTGGTCTGCACCTCCTTTTTGGGTCCCTGGCCTTGTTTTGATTGCGAAAGACTGACTTGGGAGACTCCTCTGCTGTGTGCCTCCCCCTCCAGAATTTGTCCCTCAGGCAAGAGCAGCTTGAGACAAGGAAAGGATTATAAGAAAGGATAGAGGCAGACAGCTTGGGGCAAAGGCTTCCTGTTTAAAACACCAGAGAGAGGAAAGTCTGTCTCCCTGCAGAAATTGACATGCATTTAAACTTTTTTATGTAAACAAGGGAATTCCAAAATTCCAAGCAAGTACAAGTCTATGACAGGACACAGGCCCAGAACAGACAAGGAAGACTCTTCACTCTGCATTCACCTTGGGCAGAGTTACCTGAAAGGAGGGCTGAAACTGCAGATAATCTCTATTATCACCAGCTGGTTACAAAATCAAGAAGCAGATATTCTCAGGGAATAAATCCCAGAGTTTACATTTAAAAAATATTAAATGTACAGTACATAATAAGAGTACAAGAAGGAAAAAAGAAGGAAATGATGTCCCATCCAAAGGAAGAGGCTGAAAATCCAAAAAACACTAATGAGGAAAGTCAGACTGTGGATATACTGAATGAAGACTTAAAATAATCTTCAATATAGCAAGGAAACAAAGGAAAATACAGAAAAAGAACTGAAGGATATCAGCAAAACAATGAACAATATGAAAACCTTAGTAAAGAGAGAGATTTTCAAAAGGAACCAAACAGAACTACTGAGCTGAAAATCACAATAACTGAAATGAAAACTTTCCAAGAGGGTTTCAAGAGCAGAAGGGAGCTGGCAGAAGAGTCAGTTAACTCTCAGACAAGACAAGTGAAATGAGTCACACTGAGGAGCAGAAAGAAAAAAATAATTATAAAAAGCAAAAATAGCCTAAAACATCTCTGGGACACCATCAAGCTCACCAATATACACATTACGGAAATCCCCGATAAAGAGAGAAAGGGGCAGAAAATTCAAAGAAATAATGACAGAGAACTTTCCAAACTTAGTAAAAGATGTAAATATACACATCCAAAAGGTCCAGAGAATACCAACCAGGATAAAAATGAAGGAAAGTATACCCCATCATAGACTGGTTAACTGTCAAATGCAAAGGACAAGGAGAGAGTTCTGAAAGCTGCAAGAGAAAACCAACGTGTTATGTACAAGGGAGTCCCAATTGAGTGCTGATTTCTCATCAGAAACCATGGAAGTAGGAAGGTTGCGGGTTGAAGTACTTAAGTGCTGAGAGAAAACTGCCAACCAAGACTTTTATATCTGGTGAGGCTTTCTTCCAAAAATGAGGGAGATTGACACATTCTCAGGTAAAAAGATGCTGGGGGGTTCATCACCATTAGACCAGTCCTACAAACAATGCTAAAGGGAATTCTTCAGACTGAAAGAAAAGGACTATAGAGGTTCAAAGGAAACAATCTGGGTAATTATAAATGCCAGTGTTACTCTATTTCTTTGGCATATAACCACTTTACTTCCAACAGGTGCTAAAATGCAAATGCATACAAAATAATAAATATGTTTTTGGGCATACAATGTACAAATACCTAAGAGGTATCAGGGTACAGAAAAAGGTGGAGGGTAGAGAGATATAGAAAAAGTGTGTGTGATGGTTAGGCTAATGTGTTAACTCAGCCAAGTAATGGTGCCCAGTTGTTTTGTCAAGCAAGCACTGGGCTGACTGTAATATAAAGGCATTTCACGAACTTTAATCATCAGTGAGTTGATTGCATAGATGGCTAATTACATTTACAATCAACTGAGGAGATTGCTTTCAGCAATGAGTGATGTCTCATCCAATCAACTGAAGACCTTAAAAAGGGGAAGTGATTTCAGCATTCAGAAAGAGAATTGCCATCTCTACTTCAGACAGCCAGCATCTCCTGGAAACTCTGATCAGAGTTCCTTCATCCTAGTCTCTGGCTTGCAGCCTGCTCTGTGACATTTAGACTTTTGCATGCACATGTTCAGGTGGGAGAATGTTATAAAATCTCATACTATTTACAGATATCTCCCTGTGGTTCTGTTTTCCTAGAGAACCCTAATACAAGGTATATACTTTTGAAGTCAATTTGGTATCAAACCAAATATGATTGTTATATATTGCGAATGTTAACTGTTAACCCCATGGTAACAAGGAAAATACATGAAAAATAAATCCATATAGGAAAGAGAAGGCACTCAATGTGGTACAACTAAAAAAATCATATAAATATAAAAGTAGGCATTAACAGAAGAATTGAAAGACAAGGAAGATATACAAGATATACAAAAGACTTACGAAGTCCTGCATAATCAGTAGTGACTTTAAATGTAAATGGATTAAACACTCCAGTCAAAAGGCAGAGACTGGCAGAATGGATAAAATAGCACGACACAACAATATCCTGTCTGCAAGAGACTCACCTTAAAGTCAAAGAGACAAATAGGTTAAAAGTGAAAGAATGGAAGAAAAAATACCATGCAAGTAGTAATCAAAAGAGAGTTGGGCTAGCTTTACTAGTAACAGATAAAATAGACTAAAAGCAGTTACGAGGGACAAAGATTGTCATTATGTACCAATAAAGAGGTCATTTAAACAAGAAGATATATGCATATAATCATAAACATATAGGCACTTAGCAGCAGAACCCCAAAATATAGGAGGTAAATACTGACATATCTGAAAGGAGAAAGTGATGGTTCTACATTAATAGTAGACTTTAATGCACCACTTTCAAATATGGATAGAATATCTAGACAGAAGACTTGAATGATACTCTAAACCAACTAGGCCTAACACATATATAGACTACTTCACCCAATAGAACACACATTTTTCTTGAGTACAGATGAGTCATTCTCCAGGATAGGCCCTATCTTAGGTCACAATACAAGTCTCAATGAATTTAAAAATATTGAAATCTGACAATGTATCTTCTCTGACTACAATGGAATGAAGCAAGAAATTTAAAAAAAAAGAGTGAAAATGGAAAATTCACAAATATGCAGAAATTAAAACATACTTTTTAATAACCAATGGGTTCAAGAAAAAATCACAAGGGAAATATCTTGATGTGAAAGAAAATGAAAATACAACATACTAAAACTTAAGGGATGTAGCAAAGGCAGTGGTGAAAAAGGGATTTATAGCTTTAAATGTTTACATTAAAAATAATTAGTATCAGAGACAACCTCAAAACTGGAAGAACTAGAAGAGTAAACTAACCCCAAAGCAAGTAGAAGGAAATAAAGATTAGAGTGGAGATAAATAAAATAGAGAACACAAAAACAATAGAAAGAATCAACAAAACCAAAAGTTGGTTCTCTGAAAAAGATAAACTTTAGCTAGACTGGTAGAGAAGAAGAAAAAGAGGATACAAATAATGAAAATCAGAAATGAAAAAGGGGACATCACTACCAACCCGATGAAATAAAAAGAATGATAAGAGGATACTATAAACAACTGCATGCCAATAAATTAAATAACCTAGATGAAATGGACACATTCTTAGAAAAACACAAACTACCTATACTGATTCAAGAAGAAACAGAAGATCTCAACAAATCAATTACTAGAAAAGAGACTAAATTAGTAATCAAAAACCTCCCAACAAAGAAAAGCCCAAGACCAGATAGCAGAGGAATTTTACCATTCCAAGAAGACTTAACACCAATTGTGCTCAAACTTTTCCAAAAAATTGAGGTGGGAACACCCCCTAATTCATTCTACAATGCCAAAATCACCTTCATACCAAAGCCAGATAAAGATAACATTAGAAAATTACAGATCAATATCTCTTATGAATAGAGATGCAGAAATTGTCAACAAAATACTAGCAAACTGAATCCATCAGCACATTAAAAAGAATTATAAACCATAATCAAGTGAGATTTATCCTGAGTGTGCAAGGGGGGTTCAACATAAGGAAATCAATTAATATAATACACCACATTAACAGTGAGGGAATTCAATTGATGATCTTTTGACAAAATCCAACACCATTTCTTGATAAAAATACTTAGAGAACTAGGAAGAGAAGGAAACTTCAACATGATAAAGGACCATATATGAAAAATTCACAACATCCTACTGAATGGTGAAGATTGAAAGTTTTCCCTTTAAGATCAGGAACAAGACAAGGATGCCCACTGTTAACACTATTATTCAACACTGTATTGGAAGTTTTTGTCAAAACAATTAGGCAAGGAAAAGACATAAAAGGCATCCAAATTGGAAAGAAGTAAATCTTTCCATATATGGAAATGACATGATCCTACATACAGAAAATCCTGAAAAAATCAAATTCAGAATAATGGCAGAGTACAAGATCAACCCCAAAATCTACAGTGTTTCTATACACAAGTAATGATCAATCAGAAAAAGAAGTCAAGAACTAAATTCCATTCACAATATCAACTAAAACAAGGCTAAAAGAAATTAAAGAAGACCTAATTAAATGGAGGCGGCAGATTTGGCCCAATGGTTAGGGTGTCCGTCTACCACATGGGTGGTCCGTGGTTCAAACCCCGGGCCTCCTTGACCGGTGTGGAGCTGGCCCATGCACAGTGCTGATGCGCGCAAGGAGTGCTGTGCCACGCAGGGGTGTGCCCCGCGTAGGGGAGCCCCACGCACAAGGAGTGCACCCTGTAAGGAAAGCTGCCCAGCACGAAAGAAAGTGCAGCCTGCCCAGGAATGGTGCCGCACACATGGAGAACTGACACAAGATGATGCAACAAAAAGAAACACAGATTCCTGTGCCGCTGACAACAACAGAAATGGACAAAGAAGATGCAATAAATAGACACAGAGAACAGACAACCGGGGTGGGGGGGAAGGTGAGATAAATAAATAAATAAATCTTAAAAAAAAAATGGAAGTACATTCTGTGTTCATGAATAGGAAGACTAAATATTGTTAAGATGTTAATCCTACCAAAAGTGATTTAGAGATTCAACACAATCCCAATAAAAATTCTAACAACCTTTGCAAAAATGGAAAAGCCAGTCATCAAATTTATATGAAAGGGTAAGAGGCCAAAGCCAACTTGAAAAGGAAAGAATGAAGTTGGAGGACTCATATTTTTTGACCTTAAAACTTATTACAAAGCCAAAGTAATCTAGACAGCATGTTACTTGCACAAGGGCAGACTATAGACCAGTAGAATCAAAGAAAGAGCTCATACTTATGGCCAACTGACTTTTGACAAGTGGGCAAAGACCACTTAATTGGAAGAAAATAATCTCATCTAAAAATGGTGCTGGGAAAACTGGATCTCCATTTGCAAGGAAAGGAAGAAGACACCTACCTTACACCTTATACAAAAATTGACTCAAAATGGATCAAAAACCTAAATATAAGAGCCAGAACTATCAAACTCCTATAAGAAAACATAAGCAAGCATCTTCAGGCCCTTGTATTATGCAATGGTTTTATAGATTTTACATCTCAAAGCACAAACAACAAAAGAAAAAATAAAATAGATGGAACCTGATTAAAATTAGAAACTTTTATGTTTCAAAGAACTTCCATGAAAGTAAAATGATGGCCTACAGAATGGGAGAAAATATTTGGAAACCACATATCTGGTAAGGGTTTAATATCCAGAATATATAAAGAAATCCTTAAACTCAACAACAGAAAGACAAATACCTCAATTAATAAATGGGCAAAAAACCTGAATAGACCTCTACAAAATAGACAAATGATCAAAAAAGCACATGAAAAGATGCTCAACATCATTAGCCATCAGGGAAATGCAAATCAAACCACAATTGAAAACCATTTATAAACCCCCACAAGAATGGACAGTATTAAAAACAAAACAAAACAAAAAAACAAACAGAAAATTACAAGTGTTGGAGAAGATGTGAATAGGAACACATTTCTGGTGGGATATAAAACCACAATGAGATACCATTTCACATGCACTAGAATGGTTACCATTAATAAAATGAAAAATTACAAGTGTTGGAGAAGATGTGGAGAATTAGGAACACTCATTCATTGCTGGTAGCAATGTCAAATTGTGCAGCTGCTGTGGAAGACATTTTGGAAGTTCCTCAGAAAGTTACTTATAGGATTAGTCATATGACCTGACAATCCCACTTCCATGTACACACTAAAGAACTGACAGCAGGGACTTGGACAGATAATTAAATACCAATGTTCATAGCAGAATTATTCACAACTGCCAAAAGATGGAAGCAATCTGTGTCTATCAACTGAAGAAGGAATAAACAAAATGCGGTATATACACAAAATAGAATACTAGTCAGTTGTTAAAAGGAATGAAGTTCTGATAGATGCAATAACATGAATGAACCTTGAAGACATCATGTTGAGTGAAATAAGCCAGACACAAAAGGACAAATATTGTAGGATTTCACTGATATGAAATAATTAGGAATAAGCAAATTCATAAGGGTCAGAATCTAGACTACAGGTTACCAGGGGATGGGGTGGGAGTAGGGAATAGGGAGTTAAGGCTTAAGATATAGAGTTTCTTTTTGGGATGATGGAAATATTTTGGTAATGGATGTTGGTGATGATAGCACAACATTGTAAATATAATTTAATAACAATGAAATATATATCTGATGTGCTTAAAAGGGGAAATGCATATGGTACTAGAATAAAAATTAAAAAGAAAAAAATCCATGGACGTGCACAACACAGTGACCCCTAAGTTAAACCAAGGAATACAGTTAGTAATACAGTTATAATAATATGCTTTCATCAATTGTAACAAATGTACCATACCAATGTTAGGTGCTAATAATAGGGTGGTATGTGGGAATCCTGTTTTTTTTTTATGCATGATTATTCTGTCAACCTACACCTTCTCTAATTAAAAATAAAAAAGGTAGAAATAATAAAAAGCTAAGCATATACAAAAATTAACACAGTAAGAACTGGAAATATACTCAAATTATTGCAAAAGTATACACTTTATGAAATAAATTATGTCATGTAGATTTTTTTGTCTATGGATATTATTTCTGTTCTAATCCCAAATTTTATTTATGAAAAATTAAGACCAACTTCAAGAAGCTTCAATATTACTTTTATTAATTATAAAACAAAAATTAAGATATCAGAATGCATATGGTGTACTGTGATCTTGGTTTTGTACATTTATTCATGTGTTTAACATTATTTCAACTTTAATAAAACATACCATATGTGTTATCTTTATAATACCTGATATAGATTTAGCTGTCTGGCACTTATACATGTAGTATTAGTTCATTCTGATGCTATGCACTCAAGAGGATGTTAAAAATGATTTGCCTTAAATAACTCCAAGATAAAGATTTATTGAAGCAGTTATGCTCCAGCCACACATTGGTGACAGTTTTATTTTTTCGCCTTAATTGAATGTAAACGTTTGCCAAAAAAACTAGAAATGAGGTTGTTACTTTAGTCCAATAAATAATTTTAGCTACACTTAATGTAGCTTTTTTAAGGCCTTCATACAATTGAAAAATTGTAGACCAGCATGTTAAAACCCTGTTCATTTATAAAATAAAAAATAGAATTTTACAGGTTTGCAGTTAAAAGTTACTGTTCAGAACCTATCAGGCATGCAATAAGCTGCAACCCAACTGAAAGTCCTTGGTATTGGCAGTCAGGGCACATCCCGTTGCCAGCAATGTGAGGCATTAAGAAAACACCATGATGTCAGAGGTCTACATTTACATGTATTAAGCCACACGCCAGTGAAATCTCGGATAAATACACATCATTTAATAATCAGCATTTGATAGAGGATGAAAACATGCATTATACTAAAAATGCCACAAATCTGTTTTTATATCCATTCACTATAAAATTTTCTTTTTTAAAATTGTAAGTCTTGGTTCCTATTTTAGAATACACAATAATCAGGAGGATACATGATGGGGAGCCAGTTTTCAGTAAAAGATGCACAATGAGTCCATCCGAGTAATTTCATCAGCTATAATAAAAAAGAATAATATATTATTAAAACAAACATATTTTTCAAGCTCATTATTTAGGGTAAATTCTTTTATTAAGTATTTAATAGCAAAGAAGTAGCATATAGAAGCCTCCTTCAACCCAAACAAGTAAGCTTTCTTCCAGCTATCAACCAATCTTCTTTCCTAACCAACTTTTTCCTTTCTTCTTACCAAACCAACCAATTTTCCTTCTTTCTTACCAATCTTCCTTCCTATCAACAAATCAACCAAATTTCCTACCAACCATCTCCCTTTTCTACCCATCTAGCCTCCGCATTATTCCTAGAAATTTTCCCTTCTTCTCTTCTTGCTACTAACCTTTTCTGTCTTCCTCTCTTCCTTCCAATTTAACTTACTTGATCCGTTCCTACCAACCTAACTTATTTTTTTTCATCAATTTTTTCCTGCGCACCCAATGAGTCAAACACTATTCTAGGCACTGGGAAACAGCACTGGACAAACTCACTTCTTATACTCAGGAAACTTGTTCTATTCAGTAAAGGCAAATAATAAGCAAATGAATGAATGGATGAATAAACAAGTAAATAATTAAGATATATATTAGGTATACAATAAAAATAAAATGTAAAGCAATATTGGGAAGTTAAACAGTCAAGTTAGATAATAAAGAAAAGGATCTCTCCAAGGAAGTAATATTTAACCTGAAATATCAATTATAAGAAGAAACCAATCATGTGAAAACGTGGAGAAAAACATTCCATATAGCAGGAACAGTTAAAGTCAATGTCTTAAGGTAGGAAAGGGCATAGTTGTTGTAGCCAAGCAGAAAGAAAGCCATGTGGCAAAAGCAGAGCAAAAAAGGGGAAATGTGAAATAAGATACAGTCAGAGAGGTAGGC
Source organism: Dasypus novemcinctus (assembly GCF_030445035.2). Lineage (NCBI taxonomy): Eukaryota > Metazoa > Chordata > Mammalia > Cingulata > Dasypodidae > Dasypus > Dasypus novemcinctus. The sequence goes on from NC_080687.1 coordinate 32,048,526, forward strand.
AGGGGCCAGATCACATAAGGTCTTATGGGCCACAGTAAAGAGTTTGGATTTTATTTTAAATGTGATGGAGGTTCACCAATAGGTGTCATAATACATCTTTTCTGGTTGATGTGTGGAGCACAAAACAGTTGGGGAGCACAATGCGTGGGAGAGAAGTTAAAACATTTCTGGATGCAAATGTCTGTATGGATCTCTGGCTTCACATATGAACTGCTTATAGATTATATTCTATGTGATGAGAACCACACTAAATTCTTTTAACTCTCAGATTCAAAGATTTGAGGAAGCTAACATAAAATATCTTACAATGGACTGGCAAGAGTAAAAGTAAAGATAACCTATAGTTTACTTTCATTGTCACTATTTCCACAGGAACTCACTGGTCAGTTTCACATTCAAAGAAGATCTTAATATAAATCAAAATTACTCTAGACCTGGATCCTTTGCCTCATTTGATACAAAATTCTCCTACTTTCATATATCCTATAGGCATAAACCATTATGCAGGTATTAAGACAAGGTAAGACTAAAATCATTTCTGTAGAATTCAATAAATCATTATACTTGTTAATTTGACTTGTGCAAAAAGCTCAACTATAGATTTTCTCTGTATGTAATATGATATATGATAAAATAATGACAAAATGGCCTATTACTGTAAATGAAGATTAAAACCAAATGAAAACTCTAAAATTTCTACCATTTTGGAATTGAGTCAACAATGTATTTAAAAGGAATTATAATAAATTATATTCATAAAAGAAATTCTAATTATACATCTCCAAGGCATTTTGCCTATGTTCTAAACACTGTCAAAGCCAAGAGTATCTAACACAAGAGAGTTTAAATAGAGGTTTTATGGTGTCATTTCACTTACCTGAATACAGTTTTTCCAGTTTTCTTTTGTTGGTTTCTCTTCCACAAGTTTAGTTGCAAATTTAAGGCCTCTCCCATACATTTTATTTACTAATGCATGCTTGTATGCAAATGTCAAAACCTGTGATATAAAACAAGATTAAAACTTCTCTATGATATATTTACATTTTAAGGCTTGCAGGTTTTTATTCATTTTTATATTTCTAATAGCAAGCAGAGTATTTGGCCAATTGTAGACATACAGTCATTGTTTGTTAATAATAACAGCAAATTATTGTTGAAGACCTTCCAGGTACTTAACACTCATTCATAATAGGCCTATGACTATCCTCAGTCAAACTGAGGCATCAAGGTTTAATAACTTGCCTAAATTAACATAAGATAAGAAAGTAGTAGAGACTGGTCTCAAGCTTGTTTCAAGGGGTCTGATTTCAGATTGAAATTCTTAATCTTTGTGCAACACTCAGTCCTTCAGTGTTCTGATCATAGCTGAGTACCTTTTATATATGTATACTACTATACTACTGTGGAAAAAACTGAAGCATAAAAGAATTTTTCCTATTTACTGAACCCTTTACTGCAAATTACCATATTTAATCCTGAAAACACACTTTTGTCTACTAAAAGAAAACAACTGCTTGTGCTGGGTGAGAGGTTCTACTGATTTAATCTACTTTAAATTTATCTCCACAGGAAAGAAAAGTGATAAAAACTTTTAGTTATATAATCTCTAATGTGAGTAATATAGTAGAGACCTAAAAAGGACATAAAAATAATTTTATAATAATCAAAATCCAAAAAAAGTCAATTTACTTTTACTAAACTTTTAAAACTCATGAACTACAAATCAAGATAATTTAGAAGTTAAAAGGGTTTGAAGAAAATAATTATCTAAACTAATCAAAGCAATCTCCTCCCATTCCTATGAATTACAACATTAATAGATGTGAAAAAGTATATAGACAATTTCTAGAAGAATTTATTAATTTTAGCTTCATACACAACTGGTTTAATCTAAAGATTATTATATATATTCTTACAGTTTTCGAAATTAGTGTGGCTAACAGCCACTTTGTAGGCAGATAAAATAATGGCAAAATGTTTTTTTAAAACAGGTAAGACAAATAGAAATCAGCTAAATATAATGTCTTCTTCAGAGCGGAGTTTAGTCTTATTCCATTCAGTCAACTCACCCTTCTGGCTAGTAATCTGTGAAATAGTAAGGAAGCAAGAAATGGGGCACAAGAAAGCAGTTGTTTTTGAAGTAATCACCAGGAACTATGCTAAAATAAGAAGCACAAATGTTACCTTATTGTCAAAAAGATCACTCCATTTTGTAGTTTCCCAAAAAGTTTCTGTCAGAGAATCCAAAGTACTTTCTCCTTCCTCCTCTTTTCCTTCTGCATCACATGAAACAGCCCCATCTTGAGCGTCTGACTGAAGAAGATGGTCTGCCAGTGCACATCCTTTTCGACAAAGGGCATCTACGAGGGTAGATTTTTGTTTGTCCATATCACTGTATACCAAAAGATGAATATTTCACATATCAGTAGAATTTCTTTAAAAGTAAAATCTTAACCTGAATTAAAATTCATACATTTCCTCCTAAGATTCACAATGCAGAAATATTGTATATGTGTGTACATATACTTGAATTATGTACCATACGATTCCTTTAAATTACTAATAAATATCAAATGAGCCACTATATTACACATGAATATTAAATGAGTTAGAGTAAGCTATACTTGGCTGAAATAGAATGCCCAAAGCAACAGAGTTTAAAGATTAATGGGTTCTAAATTCCATCAGCTACATAAGTCTTAGGTTGGTGGTTTTTAAGTTTTCAGATTCCTTACACATATCAGTTATTATATATGTATCTGTATGCATGTACAGATATACAAAGATGCTCTTCTAATCACTGAACATTTTGTATAAACCAAGCAAACGAATATAAAGCTCACAAATAATGTGCCAGTAAGTGTCAAACATTTAAAAATATTATTTCATTTTATGTTCAAAGCAATTTTATGAGTAAGATACTATTATTACTGATAAGTTCAGGATTTCCGGGAAGATGGCGGACATGGGACTCACATCTCTCCTAGCTAGAGACAGGCAGAAATGGCCTGGAATAAAATGTTCTAGGGTTTAGGACACCAGGGGAAGGCTGGATGCTGCCCAGAAGAGACAGGGGCAAAGGAAAACAAGTGCAACGGCAAAACTGTGAATTAAAAGCTACATGCTTCCGGCATCCTCCCCCACCCTATAGACACTTTTGAATTCTCAGGCCTTAGGGCGAGAGGCTACAGACAAACGGGGTCCCAGGGGTCTACCTCCCCAGGAAATGGGAGAGGGAATTATCCTAAGGCTGACACAATTTTTGACCTACAAATTTGGTCTGCTATGTTCTACAAGCCCTTCTAGGCTTCCCTTGGAAGCCAGCACAGGACTGAAGAGATCCAACCCTCTCTACTGACTGGAACTGTTTGTTGAGGATGCAGAGATGAGTGGAATTATTTCCTACACAGGAAAAGGGAGGGGGCTGGCAGCAAAACCTGGAGAACTGCCTCTGAGAAAACTGGAACTACGAGACTCATAGCTTTAGGCAGAGTACTCTATCACACTGATCCACTCTGTGTTGCAGTGAACGCACACCACACAGACCAGGCTTTGAACTGAGAGGTCTTCCAAAGAGCACCATCTGCTGGCAGACCAAGGAAGTGTATGCGATGAAATTAAAAGTAAATAATCAGGAAAGGCTTTTTCTGGCCTTTACAGACTTCCTCTCCAAGGCCCTTGGAAGCAGGTATGCAACTCATTACTGGGTCCAGGGCCCAGATGCGAACAACTAATAGAGATAATCCTAAAGGCCCAGAACAGGTTGAACTAAGAATCCTAGAAGCAATAACAAACAGCCTCCCACCACTAAACCCCTACAAAAGAGAGAGAAATTGAGCATCTGAGTAAACTCACCATAATCAGATGCATGGATATCAGCAAAAAATTACAAGCCATACTAAGAAAACGAAAGAAATGGCCCAAGCAAAGGAATACATCAAAGCCCCAGACGGGAAGCGGACTTGGCCCAGTGGTTAGGGCATCTGTCTACCACATGGGAGGTCTGTGGTTCAAACCCTGGGCCTCCTTGACCTGTGTGGAGTTCGCCCATGTGTAGTGCTGATGTGTGCAAGGAGTGCCCTGCCATGCAGGGGTGTCCCCACGTAGGGGAGCCCCACACACAAGGAGTGCACCCCGTAAGGAGAGCCGCCCAGCGTGAAAGAAAGTACAGCCTGCCCAGGAATGGCATCGCACACCTGGAGAGCTGACACAGCAAGATGATGCAACAAAAAGAAACACAGATTCCCGTGCCGCTGACAACAAAAGAAGTGGACAAAGAAAAACACACAGCAAATAGACACAGAGAATAGACAACTGGGGCGGGAGAGGGGAAGGGGAGTGAAAAAAAAAAATCTAAAAAATAAAAATAAATAAATAAAAATAAATTTAAAAAAAAGCTCCAGATGAGACACAGGACTTGAGACAACTAATCAATGAGATTCACACACAATTTCCAAAATCAAATTAATGAGCTGAAAGACAATATAGACAATATTGGACATCAATATAGGACATCAAGAAGACACTGAGAAAACACAAGAATTTGAAAACTGGAACAGAAAAGTAACAGAGCTCATGGAAATGAAAGGTGAGATTAAAAAACCACACTAGAGACATATGACAGGAGACTCAAAATTGTAGAAGAAAGAATAAGTGATACAGAAGACAGAACAACTAAAATTGAAGAGATGAAAGAACAGAGAGAAAAGAATGGAAAAAATTGAGCAGGGGCTCAGAGACTTGAATGATAACATGAAATGCAAAAATATACGTGACATGGGAGTTCCATAAGGAGAAGAGAAGGGAAAAGGAATAGGAAGAGTATTTTAGGAAATAATGGCAGAAAATTTCTGAACTCTCATGAAAGAAATGAACTTACATGTCCAAGAAGGACAGCACACCCCACTCACAATAAATGTGAACAGACTTACTTCAAGGAACATACTACTCAGAAAGTCAAACATCAAAGATAAAGAGAAAATTCTGAGAGCAGCAAGAGAGAAGCAAACTATCACATACATAGGATGCCCAGTAATATTTAGTGTGGATTTCTCATCAGAAATCATGGAGGTGAGAAGACATGGTATGATATAATTAGGATACTGAAAGGGAAAAAGTGCCAGCTGAGAATTCTTTATCTGGCAAACTTGACCTTCAAATACAAAACTGAGTTTAAAATATTTGCAAACAAACAGAAACTCAGAGAGTTTGTAAAAAAAGAATCCACCTTTGCAGGAAATATTAAAGGGAGGCTTACAGCATGAAAGAAAAAGACAGGAGAGAGAGGCTCAGAAGAGAGTACAGAAGACAAGAAAAGAAAAAAGGATAACAAAAAGAATAAAAGGACAGATGGAAACAAGACATGACATATAAAAACCAAAGAATAAAATGTGGAAGGAAATAATGCATTTATAGTAATATTATTGAATGGGAGTGGATTAAACTCTCCAATCAAAAGATATAGGCTGACAGAATGGATGAAAAAAAACATGAGCCATCCATATGCTGCCAACAAGAGACTCACCTTAGACCCAGAATACAAACTGGTTAAAAGTGAAAGGTTGGAAAAAGATATTCCATGCAAACAGTAACCAAAACTGAGCAGGGATAGCTATACTAATATTGGACAAAATAGACTTTAAATGCAAAAAAGAGGTAAGAGATACAGAAGGTCATTATATATTAATAAAAGGGACAATCCACTAGGAAGAAATAAGTCATAAAATAATTATGCACCTAACCAGGGTGCCCAAAATACATGATGCAAACTCTGCCAAAACTGAAGGGAGAAACAGACATCTCTACAATAACATTTGGAGACTTCAACACACCACTCACATTATTAGATAGAACAACTAGACAGAAGAGCAACAAGGAAACAGAGAAGTCAAACAATATGATGAAAGAGCTAGACCTAACAGACATAGATAGACATTGCACCCAAACTCAGTGGGTTAACGCATTCTTCTCAAGTACTCATAGGTCTTTGTCCAGGATAGTCCATGTTAGGTCACAAGGCAGGTCCCAATAAATATAGAAAAACTGAAATTATACAAAGCACCTTCTCAGATGATAACGGAATGAAACTGGAAATCAATAATAGATGGGAAAGAGGTAAATTCACGAATGTGTGGAGGTTGAAAAACACACACCTAAATAATCAGTGGGTTAAAGCAGAAATTGTAAGTGAAATTAGTAAATATAGAGATGAATGAAACAAGAACACAATTTATCATAACTTATGGGATACAGTGAAGGCAGTGCTGAGAGGGAAATTTATAGCCCTAAACACCTATATTAAAAAAAGAAGAGCTAAAACCCAGTATCTAACTGAAAAAAACTGGAGAATCTAGAAAAAAGAACAAAACATTCCCAAAGCAAGCAGAAGGAAAGAGATAATAATAAAGATTAGCATTCAAATGAAATAACAATCAACAAAACCAAAAGCTGATTCTTTGAGATTATCAGTAAAATAGACAAAATCTCAGCTAGATTAAGAAAAAGAGAGAGATGCAAATAAAATCAGATATGAAAGTGGGGGACCTATAACTGACCTGGCAGAAATAAAAAACATCCTAAGAGAATACTATGAGAAACTGTATGCCAAGAAACTAGACAACCTAGATGAAATGGACAAATTCCTAGAAATGCACAAACCTATACTGATACTACAAGAAATAAGAGAACCTAAGCCAATCATGTTTCAAGAGATGGAATCGGTCATCAAAAATCTCCCAACAAAAAAACGTCTAGGACCAGATGGCTTCACAGGTAAATTCCACCAAGCATTTGGAGAAAAATTAATACCAGTCTTGTTTAAACCCTTCCAAAAAACTGAAGAAGAGGGAAAATTATCCAACACATTTTATGAAGCCAACATCATCTTACTACCAAAGCCAGATAAAGACCCTGCAAGAAAAGTACAGACCAAATCTTTCTAATGAACATATATGCAAAAATTCTAAACAAAATATTTGCAAACAGAATCCAACAACATATCAAAAGACTTATACACCATTACTGTGTGGGGTTTATTCTTGGTATGCAAGGGTGGTTTAACATAACGTCAATTAATGTAATATAGCACATTAACAAATTGAAGGGAAAAAAACCCACATGATCATCTTGATCAATACAGAAAAGGCATTTGACAAAAGAATCCTTTTTTTTTAAAAAAAGATTTATTTTATTTATTTCTCTCCCCTTCTCCATCCCCTTCCCCAATTGTCTGTTCTCTGTGTCCATTTGCTGTGTGTTGTTTTTGGCTGCTTCTGTTGTTGTCAGTGGCATGGGAATCTGTGTTTCTTTTTGTTGCATCATCTTGTTGTGTCAACTCTGTGAATGCGGTGCCATTCCTGGGCAGGCTGCACTTTCTTTTGCACTGAGCGGCTCTCCTTATGGGGTGCACTTCTTGCGCATGGGGCTCCCCTACGCGGGGGACACCCCTGCGTGGCACTGCACTCCTTGTGTGTGTCAGCACTGTGCATGGGCCAGCTCCACGTGGGACTCCCCTATGCGGGGGACACCCCTGCATGGCACTGCACTCCTTGAGTGTGTCAACACTGCATATGGGCCAGTTCCACATGGGTCAAGGAGGCCTGGGGTTTGAACTGTAGACCTCCCATGTGGTAGACGGATGCCCTATCCACTGGGCTAAGTCCACTTCCCAAGAATCCTTTCTTGATAAAAACACTTTGAAAGATAGGAGTATAATGAAAATGCATCAATATGATAAAAGGTATATATGAAAAACCCACAGCCAACATCATACTCAATGGGAAAAGGTTGAAAGCTTTCCCTCTAAGCTTGGGAATAAGACAAGGATGTCCACTGTCACCACTGTTATTCAACATTGTGCTAGAAGTTCTAGCTAGAGCAATAAGACAAGAAAAAAAAAAGATATCCAAATAGAAAAGAGGAAGTAAACTGTATTTGTGGATGACATGATCCAATATTTAAAAAATTCTGAAAATGTCTATGGCAAAGCTACTTTAGCTAATAAACGAGTTCAGCAAAGTGGCAGGATATAATATCAACATGCAAAAAATCAGTAATGTTTCTGTATACTATTGAACAATCTGAAGAAATCAGGGGAAAAAAATTCCATTTACAATAGCAACAAAAAGACTCAAATACTTAGGAATAATTTAACCAAAGAAGTATAAGACCTATATGCAGAAAACTACAAAACAATGCTAAAAGAAATCAATGAAAACCTCAACAAATGAAAGACATTCCATGTTAATGGATTGGAAGACTAAATATTGTGAAGATGTCAATCCTACCCAGACTGATTTACTGATTCAATGCAATATCAATCAAAATTCCAATGGCCTAACTTTACAGAAATAGAAAAGTCAATTACCAAATTCATTTGGAAGGAAACATGTACCTGAATAGCCAAAAGCACTCTAAAAAAGAAGAGCGATGTGGAAGGAATTTGCTTGACCTTGACACATATTACAAAGCTACAGTGGTCATAGCAGCATGGTATTGGCATTAATATAGACACACTGATCAGAGGAACAGAACTGAATCCAGAAATAAAACCTCACTTTTACGGCCAACTGGTTTTCAACAAACGTACCAAAGCCATGGTAACAGGACAAATCATTCTCTTCAGTAAATGGTGCTGGCAGAACTGGATATCCATAACCAAAAGAATGAAAGAGGACCCCATATTACTCCTTAAACAAGAATGAACTCAAAGTGGATCAAAGATCTAAATATAAAAGCCAGGACCATAAGACTACTAGAAGAAAATGTAGGGAAACATCTTAAAGATCTTGTGGTTTCTTGGACCCTACACCCACAGCACAAGCAACAAAAGAAAAAAATAGATAAATGGGACCTCCTCAAAATTAAACACTTTTACCCCTCACAGGTCAAAAGGGTGAAAAGACAGCCAACTCAATGGGAGAAAATATTTGGAAATCACATATCTGGTAAGGGTTTCATATCTATGATATATAAAGAGATGCTCATCTCAACAATTAAAAGACAAATGACCCAATTAAAAAATGGGCAAAAGACTTAATAGATATTTGTCCAAAGAAGAAATACAAATGGCAAAAAATACATGAAAAAACGTTCAACATCACTAGTGATGAGGGAAATGCAAATCAAAGCAACAAGGAGATATCATTTCACACCTATTAGAATGACCACTATTAAAAATTCAGAGAACTATAACCATTAGGAGGATGTGGAGAGATAGGAACATTTATTTACTGTTGGTGGGAATCTAGAATGGGACAGCCACTATGGAGGACTGTTTGGCAGTTCCTAAAGAAGTTGAATATAGATTTGCCATATGATCCAGCAATACCACTTACTGGGTATATACCTAGAAGAACTGAGAACAGTGACACGAACAAACATCTGCACACACATGTTCACAGAGGTATTATTCATGACCCAGGTGCCCATCAACTGATGAATGGATAAACTGTACTGTATACACATGATGGACTATTATGCACATGTAAGAAGAAATGAAGTTGTGAAGCATATGACAACATGGATGAACCTGGAGGACTTTATGCAGAGTGAAGCAAGACAGACACAAAAGGACAAATACTGTATGACTGTGCTACATGGACTAAATATATTGCATAATCTCATGGAGTTAATAACTTGAATATCGGTCACCAGAAATAGAATGAGGTTAGAGAATGGAAAGCTGAGGGTTAACTTGTGCAGAATTGGTAAAAAGTATGTGCACTAATCTTTGGAAATGAATATAAAAGATGAAAACCCAACATAACTATTTGTAACTAGCTATACTATTATGTGGGTATGACAGTGGTTTAAAGGGAAAGTCATGTATATGACTATGAGGAAAGCTAAAAAATGTTAACATGGGACTGTACACCATAGTAAAACCGTATGTGAAATATGAATATGGATAAAATTGTATATATGATTGTTTTTCTTTGAAACTGAACAAATATATGTCAATACTATATACATTTAATACTATTAATACTACAAGATGTTAATATCATACACAAAAAACCCACGTTACGCTAAGTGAAAGAAACCAAAGTACTACTTACTGTATGATTGTTTATACAAAATGTAAATATTAACCAAATAATAAAGACGAAATTAGATTAGTGGTTATATAGGGCTGGGAAAGGATACAGGGATTGAAAGGTGACTGCTAAGGGGTGTGGAGTTTTTTCTTTTTGGAGTAATGAAACTGTTCCAAAATTTTTTTACGTGGATGAATGCACAGCATTGTGATTATACTAAAAGCCAGTGATTATACACTTTGGATAGAGTGTATGGTATGTGAATATATCTCAATAAAACTGCTTAATAAAAAAAAATACTATTATTATCCCCATTTTACAAAGGAGGAACTTGAAGCCCAAAGAGATTATATAAGTTGTTCAAGGTCCCATAGTTAGTATGTGGCAGATCCAAGATTCTAAGCTTAACAGTGTAGTTCTGGAATCCGAGCTCTTAATCATTAACTCCAAGTTAGGAATCTTTATTTCTTCTGATGTGTTCCAAGAGCCTAGAACAATGCTTAAGCACAGAACATTCAATAGACAGTCTCTAGAATGCTTTCCTTAGTCAAAAATGCTTAGTGGAAGCATTCTGTCCAACTCCTATCAGTAAATGTGAAAGCAGTGAGGACAGAAAGTGCTGAGAAAATGACAATGTGGCACTTAGATATGTGATGAGCTGTCTTCAGCAGTAAGAATGACTTTGAAGGACCCCGGGTGAAACATTCAACAATGGGGCTATAAAATCAACATTCAACAATTAAATTGGGGGTGGGAGGTAGAGATTGGGGGATAACAAATTCAACCACTTAGGTGCTCAAGGGCAAATTAGTGTTGGACACCTATTAGTCCTAAGTTAGTTTAAGAGGCTGTATGTTAAGAAATTTGAAGGCTATGTTTCATAAAAAGTTCTGCTGATGAAACATTTCCTTTGACCAGGACATTTTCAGAAGTTCAAAGCCCATTTGAATCTACACCTCAAACAGGAGTGGTAGGGCAATGTGGATAGTATACTTGCCAAGAAATTCTCTATTTGCAGGTTTCATCAAAGAGGATAATCAATCACAGACCTTAACGCATTTGCAATGAAGATGAAGCTATGTCTAAACAATGTCTAAGGGATTCAAGGAATGTTAAAGCTTTAAAGAACTTTCATTGCCTTTTCATGGAAAAGTGTCTAGGGACTGCAGTTGTAATCTTCCTTTGGTTACTTTGGACTTGAGAACAAAAGGATTTATAAGTACTCACTGAACTTAAAAGGTGAGGGGCATCTATATAGCGTCTCATTTATTGTGAGTCCCTTCACGACTACTCTGCCCACCTTTAGATGCCAGGATAGATGTCTTTTAAGCAGTACTTCATTTACTGTTTACAATCAGTATGGCACACTTATTATCCCCATTTTGCAAAGAAGAATAAGGGCCTTGGTACAGAAATGGACTTAGAAAACAAGTTCCATCACTCATACCAATACCAACTGGTTGCCTAGAGAAGGGGTAGAATAGACGTAGAATGCCGAACAATAGAAGGTGGGGGTGGCACAGGGGTTATATATTTACAAGCTATGGAACTAAATCACCTGTAAAATCCCTTCCTATTTTAGCATCTGCAGACCCAATAATCTCAATTCCAAATGTCTGAAATACTCCTTTCTTACCCTCTCCTAACTTAGTACTGACCTGTTCAGACTGAATATCTAATACATTCATGAGGGTTTCCACACTCAGAAAAGTCAGCTTTCTTTCCTTTAGGCTTTTACAATTTAAAATATTTATTATACATCTTAATCACATTCTATCTAGTAATTTTATCTTATGTATCAGCTTATAAGTTTCATAAGGGTAGAAAGTGCCTTCTTCACTTTTTCCAAATCTCTCAGTGATGTCTTACATAGCGTTTGCTCAATAAACATCTTTTTAATTGGATCTAGTTAGTAACCTATAAAGGTAATAATAAATTACATTTTAGGAAGCAACGTAACCTGAATCAGACACTCTAATGGCCTATGTAAGTAAATTACAGTTTAAATTTAACTAAAGATGGATATTAGATCACATACATAAAGTTAATATTACTTTTAAGATTATGAATGACTATCTTATAATTTTAGACACATGAATGATTCAAGTGAAAGTTATTCTGCATGGCAACAAGAAACCAATGCTCAAGTTTGCTGCTACTTGCCCAATAGATAATACTTATAAGAAATATTAAATATTTCCTGATAGCAACTAGCCTTGAAAGCAATGTATTTCAAATCTGGAGATGGTCCTCTGTTCAAAGACAATCTGATCAGAGTCTATTTTAGTTTGGCCAAAGCAAAGGCCTGGGGAAAAATACTTTAATGACAAGGATGGACAAGTTGATCCAATGCTGCTAAAAACTTAACTAGCTTCACTGTTAGAATTTTTACAAAGTCTTATGGCTCCTTTCTAGTTTCATCTCAGTATATCTGAAAGTCTCTACAGGTACATTCTTTAACTGTCAGTACCCCATTTTATTATTATTTTTTGGATAGCCACTGGAGTCAGAGTGTCCAGCAATCTCCAAAGAGTAGAAACTGAAAAAAAATTGAGATTAAAAATAGTGAGAAAAAACTGAAAACACTATTCATATTGAACTTCTGGCTAACTTTAACCTGGAATTAAGATTTTTCTTCTGCCAAAGATTAAATGATTAACATTTAGAAAGCAGTCCAAAATATCAAAAGGAATAAAAAGATCTTATTCTTTACTAAAATATTAAAATGAGCAACATACATACACTTGAATTTGAGGAAATAATCTTATTAAGTAAGAAATAACAAAGTGTAGGGGACAGTAAGAAATAAAACAGTAGGGGACAGCTAAGGTCAGATGCTATAGTGAGGACAAGAAAGACAAAATAGGCCACGGTTTTTGGCAATTAGGTTATCAGCAGTCACCTAGGGAAGACAATTTTAACATGACCAAGGATAGACTCATTCTGTAATAGGATAAGCAGTGACTGGTATATTAAGGAAGAATTGCAATGTGAACTACTCTTGCAATTAGCTAAGGGTAACATGAGGAGATACAAGACATTTGAATATGCCTGCATGTTGAGATGAAGATCCCTGAAGTGAGAATGAAGATAAGGAAAAATGGTCCTGTTAATGGGGTACAGTTATGAAGGTAATGAAGGGAGAGAACTCAGTTATTTAGACAGAAGGGTTAGTCTTGAAGAGGGGAGTCTCCTCATCTGTGAAGGAGGAGAATGTATATAGGGAAAGGGGATTTGATGCTTCTACCTTCAAAAGGCATATTAACCTTTTGAATAGGAAGGGAAGAGGATATAAGGAGTTGCTTATGAAGAAACGGAGGGCACAGGCTTTTGAGACAGATCTCAATTTGAATCCTGGCTCTACCAGTTTGTAGCTTTGTCACCAAAGGCAAATCATTTAACTTCTCTGAACTTGTTTCCTCTTCTATAAAAATGGGGTAGAAATGTCCCTACTTCATATACTTTGTGGAAGATTAAACTGAAATGGGGCAATGTATTTAAAATGGCTCAAATAGTCCCTTGTATATAATAGCACTTAAGTGGTGGTGGCTACACTTTACATTAAGAACAGAAACAACAAAATGGCAATGTTTTGGGATTGCTCCTTTGGAAAATATGAAAAAGTGCTGACATTGGTTAAAATAATAATTTAGAGTAAATTTTATTCTACTTGGAAACTATTGTAATGTGAAGTATTTAATGAACAATATTCATTAGATTGCCTATAATATGCTAATGGACGTAATGTGCCAAGAGTTCTAACAGTTTAGAATGCAAATATTTATTATTTATGGTAAAAAATAAACATATTATGACGGAAGTTGATGGAATCTTTAAGAAAAGTTATAGTAATTTCAGGCAATCTGGACAACTTTGGTTTATTAGTTATAATAACTATAAAAGAAAGAGGACATTCCCATCTTTATCATGCAATAACTCCCTAAACTGAAAATAAGCCCAAGTGTTATGAGGAAAAATTGATATTGAGAGAAATGCAGGGAGATTATGGTATGAGTTTATGGAAGGATGAAGGTGACTGTAGCAGTTTGATATGGTTATGAATTCCAAAAATAGGTATTGGATTATATTTGTAATCTGGTCTGTACCTGGATGTGATCAGGTTATGATCAGGGCTTTAATTGGGCCACATCATTAGGGCATTGAGTCTCCACCCCTTGGTGGATGGGGACTCACAAGTAAAAGGCATAGCAAAGGACAGAGTTGAGGGTTTTTGATTCTGGAGCTTTAATGTTGGAGTTTGATGCTGAAGCCTTAAGCTGGAGCCCCAGGAAGTAAGCACAAAGAGGAAAGAGAAGCAAGCTCCAGGAAGGGAGGAACCCAGGAAGCCTGAACCCTTGCAGATGTCGGCAGCCATCTTGCTCCAACATGTGAAAATTGACTTTGGTGAGGGAAATAACTTATGTTTTATGACGTGGTAACTGTAAGCTCCTACCCCAAATAAATACCTTTTATAAAAACCAACTGATTTCTGGTGTTTTGTATCAGCACCCCTTTGGCTGACTAATACAGTGACCAAATGGCAGACTGGTTTAAAGAGTTGTAGGACAGTTAAACCAATATAAGGAAATCACACACTGACATAAGGAGGAACCACATCAATCACAAACTACTTAAGCCTCTCTGTTTTACATATAATACCAACATATAACACTAGGTTTTATAATGGTTATGCTATAAACTCTTCCCTCCTCTTTTCTCCAAACAATGCCATAAAGCCAGTTTCATAAAATTAAACTTGCTAGATAGTGGCTTTACCTTAATTTATTTTTAAAAAAATAATTTTCTTTATTAGGCATTACAAACTAAATTTTAGTTTTTCTAATGGTACTTGGCAATAGCTAAAACATTATTTTTAATATTTTAAAAATTATTATGATTTTGACTTTTCCAAACATCCAGGCCACACAAATCCTCAAGTGGCTGGACTATTCAATCACAGCTAGTAAATTCCTCCTCTTGACAGCCCCTAATGGTAGAAAACACAAACCACTTTTCTTTGACTTCATTTTAAAGGATTAGAGAATATTATTTCAAAATATCTTAAGTAGGGAATATCCAAATATAGATCATTTAGATTATAAAGATATAACAGTATTAGAAAAGAGGAATTTTCTAAATAAGATTGCTACTTAAAAAAAAATCCCTCCTTTTAAAAAAAAAGTTACTAAGATATGAGATGCAAGAAAGAGTATTTACTGGTTAGGTACTTTTTTATAGTAGCTGCATCGGGCCTCGGGTCAGTCTTCATTGCAATAAAAACTGCTAGAGCCGTTTGATCTATATGAGAAATAACAGCATTTGCAGCTTCGACAATTTCACTCAGTCTTTTCATTCGTTCCTGGGGAGTAAAAAAAGAGGAAACAAGAAAAGTGATGTACGATTCATTATACTGAAGCATTTTTACTTTTGTGTCAATTATTAGAGGTGCAACTAAAGTGTGGGGACAATGGAATCTTGGAGTTTGGCTCAGATATGAAAATACCTAGTTTACATTTCCTCTTGGAGTTAAATGGTAAAACACTAAGCAAAATATAAAGTAAAATGTATCTTTGTTAACAAAAGCAACTCCTTTTCTGTATATCTGAAGATTTTACAGATGTGATTAGTTTTTAGTTCCATACCATATAACAAGCAAAAAAACCAGTCAGCAGAAAATATGAAATGAATTCTCCCTAATCCATAATTAAAAACAAGAAAATGAGAGCAAACAAGAATACAACCAAAAGAGCCCATAACTAAGATTATGATGGTATTCTCAGTAATCTGCTCTTTTCTTATGAAAACATTTTAGACGTCCTCTTTATACTTCCTCTAATTATGGCTGGCACTTTACTAATACAACGATTACTAAGGAGAGCTGGTCCGTGTTAAGACTGCCTGAACTAAAGCTAATTTTCACAAATGAGACTCATTAGTAAAGTTAATGTAAAGCAGGACATTCTTCTTTCACTGAAGATGCTGAAGAATTCCAAGCAGCCAGGACCCTTCTGATCCTTGCACTTATGTTAAGGCCACAAAAGCAATCCTTAGGGAATCCTATCTATTAATACTCCCACTGAACAAATACTGAGTAGCAATCCTCAAAATATGTGAGCTAAACTAAACTCATAGTGGCCAGGTTCTGTAATTAACAGTAATGAAAATAGCTTAGAATGGTCAATTTGATGAAAAACATTTTCAGTCAGTAAGAAGATAATATAAAGATGCAACTCTATTCAACATACAAACCTGATCTAATAAAACAAAACTAAGATTATTAAAAATGAACATGTCCAACCTTTTCAGCATCCAACTGATGAAGTCGTGCAACATACAGAGGAAGATAATTAGGACAGGTTTCTTTCAGTTCATTATATAAATCATTAGAATCCAGCCTATGTAAGTAAGAGAGAGAAACAAATTATTTCATTTGTTTGGAAATTTCAGCCAATTAAATAAAGCATTACTCTGGATTTTAAGTACAGTTACCAAGAAGGACATAAAATTCTTTGCAGGCAGTATAAATGCTGACCTTAAAAACCAAAAAATTCCACAAACAAAAAAACCCAAAAAACCAAAAACCAAACTGACAACTATTTAAATTCAATTTAGATGGTCAGATAAAATCAACAGTTTCCCCACATACTAGCGATATCTAGATTTATGAAAAGGAGGAAAAACACATTCACACATAACAATATTAAAATGTCTAGAAATACCAAAGATCTCTAAGAAGAAAATTTAAAACTTTTCTGAAAAACCTAGTGTTGAATAAATGACAAGATAGTCCATGTGCCCAGAGGGGGAAGTTAAATAAATTAACTATGTTAATTCTACCTGATTAAATGTAATTGGGAAAATATAATTCAAATTAAAACCCCAATGGTGAATAAATATCATCAAAGACAGGTCACCTAAGTAAATTCACTGAAAATATTACCAAAATTCCATAGTAAATAGTGCAAAAAATAATGTTGATTGGGTCCTTTGAGAGCGAGAGTAATTATTTTATGAAAATAAGTTTAACTATTAACAAAATTTAAGTCCATATGCAACTATTTACTAATTCTAGTACAAACAGTAAGTGCTGCATATTTTTCTTTCCCTTCCCCTCTAAAAACAAGAGCAAAATGAACATTTTCATTTACAATTAACTACTGCAGTTTAATTATAAAGAGGACTATTTTTGTGCACAATATTCTTGATAAGGTTTCATAGATTCTGCAAGGAGGTTCACTTTCTAAAAACAACTTTATTTGTAATATTTTAAAAGTCACCTATTTAAAGGGTATAATTCAATGGTTTTCAATATATCCAAAGATATTTGCAACCATCAATATGTCAATTTTAGAATATTTTCATCACCTTAAACAGAAACCCCTGTGCTCTATAGCTATCAATCCCCACTGCCATCCTCCACGGCCCCAAGTAATCACTAATCTACTTTTGTCTCTACATTTTCCTATCCTGGGCATTTCACATGAATTGAATCATACGATATGTGCTTGTGGCAGTTTGATATTTATGAATTCCAAAAAGAGATATTATGTTTGTAAACTGGTCTGTTCCTCTGGGCATGATAACTCTTTGATTGCAGTAAATTCAGGGATTTCACTTTTACTTCAGTAAATCAAGATTAGGGCTTTGATTCAACCACATCGTTAAGAGTGTGTCTCAGTGTTGAATCCCAGCCCCCTTTGTGAGCTGATAAAGCAGACTCACAAGAAGTAGATACAGAGAAGAATACAGAGGAAAAGAGACAGTCCCATAGACATGGCAGAGGCCCCAGGAAGAGGTGAGCCTGATAGTTTGCAGCTGAAGAGAAGAGCAGCTGAGAAGCCCTGAGAGATGAGCATTATGCTAGCCTACAGCTGAGATCAGAAGTTGGGATCATGGAGCCTTAAGAGGAAAGAAGGCTGAACCCTACAGACATTGTCTGCCATCTTGCTTCAACACACGGCAAATGACTTTGGGTGAGAAAGTATTTCTTATGGTTCCTTGAGTTGGACTCTTTAGGGTCTTGTGACTGTAAGCTTCTACTCCAAATAAATATCCTTTATAAAAGCCAAGAGAATTCTGGTACTTTGCATCAGCACCCCTTTTGGCTAATATGGTACTCTTTTTTCACTTAGCACAATGATTTCAAAGTTCACCCATGTTATAGCAAGTATCTGGACTTCAACCCTTTTATGGCAAAATAATATTCCATTATATGAATATAGGACATTTTGTTCATCCATTTGTCAGTTGGTAGACATTTGGAGTTTTTCCCTTTTAGGCAATTATGATTAATGCTGCTATAAACATTTGTGTAAAAGTTTTTGTGTGAACATATTTTTCTTTTTCTTTGGTACATACCTAGGAGTGGAATTGCTGGGTTGTAGCTCTATATTTAATCATTTGAGGAATTGCGAGACTCTTTTCCAAAGCAGCTGCACCATTTTACATCCCCACAGTGAATGACAGTTCAAATTTCTCATTATCCTCACCAACACTTGTATTACCTCACTTTTTGATTCTAATCATCCTAGTGGGTGTGAAAGGTATCTTATTGTGGCTGCAGTTTGCATTTGCTGATGGGTAATGATGTCAAACATCTTTTCATGTGCTTGTTTGGCTAACTGTTTATCTTCTTTGGAGAAATATCAATTCAGATCCTTTGCCTATATTTTAATTGGGTTGATTTTTTACTATTGAGTGCTAAAAGTTCTTTATATGTTATGAACACAAGTTCCTTACAGATATACAACCTACAATTACTTTCTCTTATTCTGTGGGGTGTCTTTCACTTTCTTGAAAGAGTTCTATGAAAAGAAAGTTTTACATTTTCATAAAATGCAAAATCTCTTTTTAAAAATGTTGCTTGTGCTTTTAGTGTCATATCTAAGAATTCAGGGTCAAATTCAAGGCCATGAAGAGTCAACCTTATGTTTTCTTCTATGAGTTTTATAATTTTACTTCTTACATTTAGGTCTTTGATTTATTTTGAGCTAATTTTTGCATATGGTGAGCGGTCAAGGTTTCGACTTCATTCTTCTTCATGTGGTTCATTTCCCAGTACCATTTGTTGAACAGAATATTCTTTCTCCATTGAATGGTCTTGACACCCTTGTCAAAAATCAGGTGATCACAGACATATGGTTGTACTTCTGAGCTCTCAATTCTATTTCATTTATCTATATATCTATCTTTGCGCCAGCACCACACTGTTTACTGTTGCTTTGTATTAACTTTTAAACTTGACATGGACTTTAACTTCCTGTTTTAATTTCCTTCACTGCTCAAGGAAATACCATAAAATAGGTCTGCTTAAAAACAGGAATTTATCAGCTCAGTTTGAGGCTGGGAAAAATGTACAAATCAAGGTATCAAGGTGATGCTTTCTCTCCAAGGACTGTGGCGTTCTGAGATTAGCTGCTGGCAGTCATTGGTCCTTGGCTCCTTTATCACGTAGTAATACACATGGTGGTCTCTCCATTCTCTTCTGAATTCTGCTGGATATCAGCTTCTTGCTTCCTGCAGTTTTTTCTCTCTGTCTGGATTTCATTCTGCTTGTAAAGGACTTCAGTAATAGAATTAATACCCATTCTGATTCAGTTGGGCCATACCTTAAACTTAAGTAACCTAATCAAAAAGTCCTACTTATGATGGGCTCACACCCACAGGAATAGATTTGGATTAAGAACATGTTTTTTTTTTTTTTGTGGGTATGTATAGTTCCAAACCACCACATCTATTCATATTTTCTATTTCTTCTTGAATCAGTTTTGGTAGTTTGTGTGTATCTAAGAATTTGTCCATTTCATCCAAGTTATCTAGTTTATAGATATAATTGTTCATCAAGTTCTTTTCTAATCATTTTATTTCTGTAAGGTCAGTAGTAATAAACCCTTTCATTTCTGATTTTATTAATTTGCAGCTTCTCATTTTCTTACAGGCTAAAGATTTGTCAATCTTCAAATAACCAGATTTTGGTTTCAATTTTTTTTTCTATTTTTTGTTTCACTAATTTCAGATATATGTTTATTATTCCCTTCCTTCTGCTTGCTTTAGGTTTAATCTGTTCTATTGCCAGTGACTTAAGGTAGAAGATTTGGTTATTGATTTGTGAGATCTTCCTTCTTTCTTAATATTTGTTTTCACAGCTACAAATTTCCTTCAAAGAACTACATTAGATACACCTCATGAATTTTGGTATGTTGTGACTTCATTTTTTATTCATCTAAAAGTATTTCCTGATTTTCCTTTAGATTACTTCTTTGACCCACTGGTTTTTTAGGAATGTGTTTTTAAATTTCCATGTATGTGCGACTTTCCCACATTTTTTTCTGTTACTGAATTCTAAAATTTTTCCCTGTGGTTGGAGGACATACTTGGTATAATTTCTTTTCTCTTAAATTTATTGAGATTTTATGGCCTGGTATATGCTCTTTACTGGAGAATGTTCCATGTATACTTAAGAAGAATATATATTCTATTCTTATTGGGTGGTGTGTTCTGTAGTGTCCCATAGATGTCTGTTAGCTTTAGTTATTTTGTAGTGTTAAGTTTTCTATTTCTTTTTTATCTTCTGCCTGGTTGTTCAATTCATTACTGAATAGTGTGTTGAAGTCTCCATTATTGTTGAATTATGTTTCTCTCTTAATTACTGTAGGTTTTTTTTCCCACCCCCTGCCCCGCTCCCCCACCCAGTTGTCTGGGCTCTGTGTCTATTTTGCCGCGCGTTCTTCTTTGCTGGCTTCTGTTGTTGTCAACGGCACAGGAATCTGTATTTCTTTTTGTTGCGTCATCTTGTTGCATCAGTCTCATGTGTGCGGCGCCATTCTTGGGCAGGCTGAATTTTCTTTCACGCTGGGTGGCTCTCCTTATGGGGCACACTCCTTGCGCATGGGGACCCCCTATGTGGGGACACCCCTGCGTGCCACGGCACTCCTTGCGTGCATCAGCACTGCACGTGGGCCAGCTCCACACGGGTCAAGGAGGCCTGGGATTTGAACCGCAAACCTCCCATGTGGTAGATGGACACCCTAACTACTAGGTGAAGTCCATTTCCCTGTAGGATTCTGCTTCTTGTATTTTGGCACCCTGTTATTAGGTACATAAATATTTATAAGTGTCACATATGGTTTCTAATGGACTAACAATTTTTAAGTCTTTTGCTAGGAAGAATTTTGTTTTAAATTCTATTTTGCCTGATGTTAGAAGAGCCAATCCAGCTTTTCTGTGATTGCTATTTACATGATATAACTTCTTCCATCCATTTACTTTTACTCTACTTTTATCTCTGAATCCAAAATTTGTCTCCTGCATATACTTGGAACTTGTGTTTTTATACAGTCTGACAATTTCTGCCTTTTGACTGGATTGTTTAACCTATTCATGTTTAATGTTATTTTTAATATAATTGGATTTACACCTATAAGCTTCAGATTTTTCCTATCTTAATTCCATTGAGATATAGCGCTATTACCCCTCTATAGCTCCTGTCTTTTTTGTGGTACTATTATATATCTTAATAATATAAATACCTTAGTACTTTTCATTGGCAGTCATTTCCTTAGCCTGACCCAGCTTTGTTCCTACCCATCTCCTTCGTGAATATAATAAAAAATTATTTTATACAATTGCTATTTAAATCAGTTAAGAGAAGAAGGATAAGAAACATGAATTTATACTGTCCTTTGTAATTCAATACTTCACTTTACTAGCGCTTTTTGTTTTTTCATGTGGATTAGAATTATCAACTGGGTTAACCTGCTTTCAGCCTAAATAATTTGTTTAGTATTTCATGTAAGGCTCCTAGGAACAAATTCTCTCAGTTTTGGTTTATCTGTGAATATCTTTACTACATCTGCATTTCTAAAAGATTAACTGTTAGATATAAGATTCTTGCTTGAGTTTTGTTCTTTAAGCACTTTTAAATATGTACCCCATTAACTTTTGGTCTTCATCGTTTCTATTCAGAAGTCAGCTGTTAATTTTATTAGGTGTTTTAGTTTCCTAGGCTGCTGAAAGCAGGTATCATGAAATGGGTTGCTTAAAAATGGGAATTTATTAGCTTAGTTTCTTTTTTAAATTTTAAAATGTCTTGCTTTATTTTTATTGCTATTTATAAAGTAAATATTTATTTCAACTTAAAAAAATAAAGTAACAGACAAAAGGCAGCTTAACAAATTATGGAAGCACTACTTTAAACAATTCTGCTTCCAGATTTTAGGCTGCAAAAAATGTCCAAATCAAGGTATCATCAAGGCAATGTTTCCTTCGCAAAGACTGGTTGTTGGCAATCCTGGACTCCTCTGTCGTACAGCAAGGCATGTACTAGTATCTGCTGGTCTCTCCCTTCTCTTTCAGTTTTTCTTGCTTTCAGCTTTTTGCTTCTGTGGTTTTCTCTCTCTTTCTCTCTTCACCCTATTTATAAAGGACTCCAGAAGAGGATTAAGACCCATCCTGAATAAAGTGGGTCACACTTTAACTGTAATAGCCTCATTAAAAGATCTACTTACAATGGGTTTATACCCACAAGAATGGATTAAGAACATACCTTTCTGGAGTACACAGTTTCAAACCATCACATTAGGGTTCCCATTAATTGATGAATCATGTTTCCCTTCCTGCTTTCGAAATTTTCTCCCAGGAGCAGACATAGCTCAAGTGGTTGAGCACCTGCTTCACATGTATGAGGTCCCAGGTTCAATCCCCAGTACCTCCTAAAAACAAAACAAAACAAAAACAAACAAAAAAGCCAATTCTCACTGGGGAGCAGATGTAGCTCCGTGGTTGAGCATTTGGTTCTCACGTACAAGTTCCTGGGTTCAATGCCCAATACCTCCTAAAAAAGATTTTCTCCTTTTTTAAAACTTTCATCATGTCTATTATGACATCTTTTTAGGGATCACTTTGCATTTAATCTACTTCATTAAGCCTAGATGTATATATTAGTGTTTTCCAATGATTTTGGAAACTCTGAATATTTCTTCTGGTATCTCCTCTCCTTCCAGTACTCCCAATTACATGTATACTGGTATGCTAATGGTGTCCCACACTGCTCTGAAGCTCTGTTCATTTTTCTTCATTATTTTCTTTCAGACTGCATAATATCTATCACTCTATCTTCAAGTTTGCTAATTCTTTCTTCTGCCAGGTCAAATCTGCTGTTGAGTCCCTCTGGTAATATTTTTCATTTGAGTTATTTTACTTTCAACTCCACAATTACCATTTGCTTTTTAATAATTTCTATCTATTTAATGATATTCTCTATTTGATGTAACTTTATCATATTTTCCTTTACTTCTTAAATGGTGCTTTTTTAAAACTTCTTCAAACATATTTATAATGGCTATTTTGAAGTCTTTTTCTGTAAAATTCCACATCTGGTTGCTCTCTCAGGCAGTTTCCAGTGTTTTGGGTATTTCTTTGCATGTCTTATGATCTTTTACTGGAAACTGAGCATTTTAAACAATACATTGTGGCAAATAAGGGTACCTGTTACCATGCTGGAGCTTAATACTGTTTGCTTGTTTAGTGACTGCCTGGATTATTTCAGTGGAGTCTATTTCCTCCTAGTAGGTAATGTTAATAAGCCTCTGATGTTGCTCCTCAGGGGTATGTAGCCTTAGGGATACCTACAGTAACCCTGGGACTACACTAGTTTTTGGCAAGGCTTGACCTTCTCTTTCCATGACCAAGCCTAACTGTTAAATTCCACTATTACCAGCTGATTGCTGTACTGTTTTCAATGATTCTTGGGGAATAAATTGCTCACCAAACAAATCCCATCAAAATTTGGTACCTTGAAGGAATAATTACCAGAGATTAGTGTTTTATATATATTTTTTCTGACCCCAGGAGTACCCCAGTCTAGCTGTCTGTTTTCCTGATTCTGTCTCACAAACTAGTCAGTGAAACAGGCTGACTAATCTCTGATCAGTCTACAAATCTCCTGTCAATTGCTTTCATCACAACCTCCACTGTTTTTTAAGAGCCATCAGGCATGAACTGCTCAACGGTTCTGTTGCAAATGAAATCAGTTCCTCTGGGATGAGAAGAGGAACTGTTTTAATACCTGCTCTTTCTCCCAGGCAAATTATCTAAACCAGGGCTCTGGAGCTGGGGTTGGGGACACTGGCATGCTTTTTCTCTTCGTGATACTCCTACTTTAGGAGCTGAGTGCTTGCTGGAAGGGGAGGAAAGTAACTTGAATCTTCTCTGCTTGCCTTTCCTGATGTGGAACCACCACCTTACAAGTTAGGACAAGGATAATTTTGGACCCAGTATTCTCAGCAGTGCCACCCCCAAGGGTGAGCCTTGTTTCATTAATGGAGCTTGTGTGGAAGAAGTGCCTCTCAGGTACCCTCATATAGCAACAGAAAGCTTGAGGTTAGATGAGAAATGCAAATATCCTGCTCATCCTGTGAAGAAAGCAGTGTTCCTAATTGTACCAATTTGGACTGCAGTTTCTGTCTTGATGACGTGAGAGCAGGGACGGAAAAAATAGTCTGCATTCAAATACAACTCACTTTTCTTACTGAATTTTGTAGGTTTTCTTGGATAGATGTTTACACATTTGCTGTAGGTCTTTAGGACTATTTCCAGGGGATTTAAAGGTATTTTTTTAAGTAACTTTCACCAGTTTTACTGGGGAGCAAGTTCACGGAACTTCTCAGCTGTCATGCCAGAAGCCAAACTCGGTAATTTTACTTCTGAAGAATTTACATTTGTACTTTCAACTGCTTATTATATCCTACAATTGGCCAGAGACTGACCTGAAGACTTCCAGTGGAGATAGAACCTAGTTTTAAGTGGGAAGTATGTCTGAACATGGATTGATATTATAATGATTTGTTTGTGAGGAATATTTTCACATTATGCTGACTTCTGTTCCCTATAAGACTTTTTTTTTCCCTGTAAGACTTCTTAAACTGCAAATACACATAAATATTCAGCTAATGAGGACTCACAAAGTAAGTCAGTGGTTAAAGAAATAATAACAGATTAAAAAAATAATAGATTCAACTCTATCCAATAAATTTCTACTATGTGAAAAGCAAGCTTAAAGGCAAAGAATAAATGGGGGATATCTGTGACACAGCAGTTATTATCTATTATATTAAATAGTAAAAATTGATAAGAAAAAACCTAAAATCCCAATAGACAAATGGGCAAAGAACATGTTCAACTGACAGAAACTGCACAATGAAATAACATAGAAAAAGCTCATCTTCAGAAAATAAATAAATAAAAAGCTCATCTTCGATAATATTTCATGAAATGCAATTTAAAAGATCAGTAATGGCTTTCCCGTCAAACTATCTTAGCAAGGCTTATATTTAATAATGTAGTTCACTGTTGGAAACGGTACAGGGGATAAACAGACTCCCTCATATACAGCTGGATCGAGTATAGTTATACTGAGTTTAGAAAGCAATTTGATATTTCTGATTCAGTAATTATATTTTTAAGATTCTATATCATGGAAATAATTAGAAAATATGAAAATATGTATAAAATGGTCATCACAGCATTATAGAAAAAAGCTGTGACCATATATGTCAAAATATTTAAATAGATTATATTGCATCCATAGGAACTTGTATGAAGAAGTCATTAAATTTTGTGTGATATATGTATCTAAAAAAAAGATAAAAAAAGAAAAAAGTTATTAAAGATGGTATTTTAAAGGACTAGTAAATGCTGCAGGAAATAAATCAAAGAGTAATTATAATCCTACCATCCAATACAAATATGTATTTTTGAATACAGTCTGCATATATGCACAATATTGTTTGGAAAATAAAAACACACATTTAGAGGATAAAAATACATTTAAAAACCTACTTTGTCATCCACTGAATCTTAAGATCTCGTAATGCTTCAGTAAACTCTTCTTTTAAATCTTTTTCTTTTTCTGAATCTTTCTCTTTGCTGCCATTCTTAGTCTTTGTTGGTGGAGGAATTAAATAGTAATGAACAGGGATTATATCCTATAAATGTAGAAAGATATGCTTAGATTAATTACTTAATTTTACATATTTTATAATCATCTTCACTAACTGGTTATATATGACATAGGCTGCACTTAAATTGTGCTACACTGTATTGCAGATTATAAAGGCCCCAATATTTAAAAAATTCCAAAATGTGATCAAAGTAATTTCATCCAAACTTTACAGTATCCATGCTTACAATAATATCTCCTTTAAAACAAAAGAATTAAGGACAAACTTTTCTCCATTTTAGCATATTTAGTATTCTTAGTTTTGCTTCACAGACTGACGACAAAAGCCTATTCAGAAAGTGTAAGAAATTAATGTGGAGAGCTTTCATATTTTATATCTGAGAAGGGTAGAAAATGAAAAATTTTGGGGGTGGTTTTAAATTTATTTTTTTACAGCAGTTCTAGGTTTGCAGAAATATCATGCAGAAAGCACTGCTCTACCTCTCTTCCATATATTGCTTCCTCTATTATTAACATTTTGCATTTGTGTGACAGATTTGTTACAAATGAT
This sequence comes from Dasypus novemcinctus, assembly GCF_030445035.2. Lineage (NCBI taxonomy): Eukaryota > Metazoa > Chordata > Mammalia > Cingulata > Dasypodidae > Dasypus > Dasypus novemcinctus. The sequence goes on from NC_080687.1 coordinate 32,075,071, forward strand.
AAGCCAATATTAATATAATCACATTATTAACTATAGTCCATAGCTTATTTGAGTTCACCATCAGTGTTGTACAGTTCTATTTTGAAAATTTTTTTATTGTGGTACCATATATATATAATATAACATCATAACTGAGAAGGGGAAGAAATAAGTTTAAAAATATTTTTAAAAATCCTCTTTTCTCTCTAAATAAGTTTAGAGAGGAATTTATTCCTTCATTCATTCCACAGGATTTACTGAGCCCCTATAATATACTAGGAGATGTTCTACTGGAGTTGAAAAACAAAACAGACAAGTTGCTTCCTTGTCTGCAGAGAACATGAATTCTATTGGTGGGGAGATAGCCAATAATAATATAAGTAAATAATTTCAGATAGTGACAAATGTTATGAAGAAAATAAAATAGAATAAAGGGTTAGAGAGTGACTGCTAGAGGTAAGGTGGGGAAACCAATTTAGATAAAGTGGTAATAGAAAACCACACTAGGTAGGTAATACTGATCTGAGACTGAATGAATAGAGGAAACCCATTCACTCCAGGAACCAGTATTTGAAAGTAGAAAAAAGAGTAAGTTAATGACATGACTAAAAACTTTTGCTTTTTGTTTAACGACTCTGGATATTGCATGTATTATTATTATTATTATTACTTAAGTAATCCTTGAAATTAACTGAAGAATGGGTATTAGAGGGCAAAAATGGAGGCAGGAAAACAAGAACACAAATTCAGGAATCCAAACGGTGTGCTGAATGAAAGAACAAGCAGGAGGAATGGAAGAAAATGAATAGATCTGAAATATTCTTTGAAGATAAAATAAGTAGGGCTTGCTGACGGTATTTAAAACTATGGGGGGAAGCAGATGCGGCTCAAGTGATAGAGCTTCCGCCTACCATATGGAGGACCTGGGTTTGATCCCTGGGGCCTCCTGGTGAATGAGAAGAGAAAGCGTGCCCACACAAGTACCCGTGTGGTGAGCCAGTGCCCTGCGCAAGTAAGTCAGGCAACAAAATGATGATATATCAAAAGATAGACAAGGGCAGAGTCAAGATGAAGTGCAGCAGAAACCAGGAACTGAGGTGGCACAATTGGCAGGGAACCTCTCTCCCCATTAGAAGTCTTCAGAATTGAATCCAGTGAATCCTAGAGGAGAGAAAATGAGAAAAGAAGACAATACTGACAGCAAAAACAGCAGGGCAGGAAGTGGGGAAGCAGGGGAAATAAATAAATAAATCTTAAAAAAAAACCCCAAACAACTATGGGAATGAATAAGATAAGATAGGGAGTAAATATAAAAAAGACTAAGTCTAGGACTTGGATTAAAGCATGCCAATAATCTAGATATTTCTAAGAGTGAGAAAGCGAGAAAACAGAGAACATCTGGGATCACAGACATCCTGAATAAAAAAGTTTCAAGAAAGAGGGAATAGTCAACTGATGACTTGCTGAGAAGTGGTGTATAGATGGGGAAAAAGAAATGACTGTAAAATTTGGCAGCACAGAAGTTGATGATTACCTTGACAAGGGCAATTTTACTATAATATTAAGAGATTGATTAAGAAAGAATAGAAGAGTGAATGGCAAGTGAACAAATATACATAATTCAATGAAGTTTTATCTTGAAGACAACAGAGAAATGAAGTATAATTACATTTATTCTGTTATCAAGATACTAGTATATAAGTCCTTATGAAGTGTATGATAGTTAATATTATGTGTCAATTTGGCCTGGCAATAGCTACGGTAACGTTTTTTATTCAAACACTTACTCACTCTAGATGTAGCTGTGAAGGTATTTTGTAGATGTGGTTAACACCTACAATCAGTTGAAAAGATTACCCTTTAATAGTACCTATCCAATCTGACCTACAGATTTTGGATTTGCTAGCCCCAACAAGAGGCAATCAATTCCTTAAAATAAATTATACATATGTATATATCTCCTATGGTTCAGGAACACTGACTTATAAAAGAAATAATGTATTATCTGGGAAATGAAATCACACATTACAAATACCTGCTAGACATGTATTTGGCAGAACAACCAGATGTCCTTAATTTAATATTAGGTCAATTTCTCAAATTCGATCTTCACATTTCTATTTAAAATGCTGCTAAGGAGAGCACATATAACTCAAGTGGTTGAGTGCCTGCTTCCCATGTATACGGCCCTAGGTTCGAGGCCCAGTACCCCCTAAAAACAAACAAATGAAAAAACCAACTCTCAATAGGAAACAGATATAGCTCAGTGGATGAGCATCTGCTTCCCATGTACAAGGTCTTGGGTTTAATCTCTGGTACCTCCTTAAAAAAATGCTGCTAAGTTAAAATCTTATATTCATTTTAATTCAGTTTTTAAAATTGGAACAAATTATGCAACCAAAATTACTTTTACTGTCCTAATCATAGTAATTCTAAACAAAACAAAACAACTTCACACAGGCTGAGTAAAAAATAAGATTGCAAGCCCCCACTTCCCCTAATACAGGATTTTTAGGTACAAATCCTACATAAATATACCCACTTAAATAATTTTCATAATCTGTATGTGGGGGTCTAAAATAATTATAATAGTAAATATTAGAAATTACTGTTATAGTTCTAATAGGACTCCAACATAAACAATAACTAGTATTTCCAAGAATCTCAATAAAAGCACATAGAACCACTTTAATGCACAATAACCATACAAGTCCATGTTTAGTCATCAGGTGCCACTCTTTCTCTCTGAGGTCAGGGAGCCAAAGCCTATCAACAAAGGCCTTAGAGAAACTGAGAGCTGGAAAAGGACACATGTATTTTGCTTGGGCTAGCTCTTTCCAGATCTGTCACCTATCCTGCCCTTCTCTTCTCTTTCTTGAGGTTTACTCTGCTACAAAGGGCAGTCCTCAGCAAAACCAAGTTAAGGTGCTTGCAAACTTGAGTTGATAATGTTATCTCCAAGTTCCTATAGAAACAGATTGCTTAAGTGTTATCTGCATACAAACGACAGCATACCTGACAACTGAAGATGATAAATGGTCCCCAACACCTACTCTCTGTTAATATATTTCTACTTGCTCTTTGATATCATGCTTATCACTGATGAAACTTTCCTTAATTTAAAAATTAATGGGGTGCTTTTCTTTAGTTTCCCATGCCTCCCTGCACTATTCTAGGGAGAGGACATGGCACCGCAGGGTAGGAAACCAGTGTGTTGTGAGGCAATTCCTCCTCTGAAACTCAGAGTTAAGGCACTTACTTTAGAAAGGAGAGAGAAAACATGAATTTAAAATGAGCAATATATTAAAATTAATTTATGATTAAAAATTAGACCTAATGAAAGCCTATAAAAATAGGAAGAAATAATTTATCACAGCAACCATGTATTATCACTAAAACACAAAAAAAGACAAGCAAAGTTTATTATGAAAGATTTTAGGGAAAAAAATCAAGTTTCTTGTAATCAGCATTTTATATATTAAATACATCAAATTAGCAATTACAATATTAAGCAGGATCTTATAAAATATCTCAAGCCAAGAAATTACCATTAAAAATTATAAACATGGTAGTTTTAATTCCTAAGAAAAAGAATTAGTTTTCATTTACTTTATTAGATCAGAGTCACCTGTTATTTTTATACACAAATATTTTTATAATTCACTTCTTAAGGGTGGATCAAATTATTAGAAATGATTTTGTACCATTAAATCTTGGGAAATCTGGATTACGTTTTAAAAACAATCAAGATTTGGCTCAATGGACAGAGCATCCGATTACCACATGGGAGGTCCTAGTTTCAAACCCAGGGCCTCCTGACCTGTGTGGTGAAGCTGGCCCAGCACAGTGCTGATGCACGCAAGGAGTGCTGTGCCATGCAGGGCTGTCCCCCACGTAGGGGAGCCCCATGCGCAAGGAGTGCACCCCATAAGGAGAGCTACCCAGCGCGAAAAAAGTGCAGCCTGCCCAGGGTGGCGCCACACACATGGAGAGCTGATGCTGCAAGATGACACAACAAAAAGAGACAGATTCCTGGTGCTGCTGACAAGAATATAAGCGGACACAGAAGAACACAGAGCGAATGGACACAGAGTACAGATACCTGGGGTAGTGGCGGGGGGCGGCAGGAAAGGGGAGAGAAATAAATAAAAAAATAAATCTTTAAAAAAAAAAATCAAAAAGAATCCTCAGTGCAGGAATGCTTTGAGGAGTTCCCTACAGCAGATACCAAGAGAAAAATTTTTTTTTATGTTATTCTAGCTCTTCACTAAATATTTAACAAATGTTCAAACTGAACATTATTTAGAAAGCCAAACCTATTTGTCAAATTAATAATTATTCTGTGGGCAACATACCATACCACACTTAAATTTTGGTTAAAAAATTCCAATATCCTTAGTTCTTAAAATATTAATCATCATTAAATTAAAATTTTTAATAAATTTATAGCACCAAAATAGCTATTTTAAAGATTAAAAGCATATTGGTGTGGTATTTATAACCTATAAAAATAACTATTCTTTCATACTATAATGAACTTACAAGAAAGTGATAAACATTTTCAAATCAAAAGCCAAAGAATGAATCTGCTGAGATTTACATTTTACAAAAAGCAAATTGTTATTTTCTTAGTAACTAATTACATATGTATTTATCTTTGTAACGTGTCTATACTACTACAGTAGTAATTTTTAAAATAAGAACGTTACTATATAGTGCTTGCCTTAAAGATAGGGAGAAACAAGTACAAAGCTTTACTAATCATTAAGTAATAAGAGCCTTCCTATACATTTGATACTTTTCTGCCTCATACAACCTAATTTAAACAAAATCCCCACCCAAATCCCAAAAGGTTAAACAAAGTATATTAAAGGAAGAAAAAAACTGGCCATGGCCTTCATGATATACGCCTTCTATTTTGAATGGGTTCCTACAATACTTTCTCATTTTGTAAAGTAGTGCCTTTCAAACTATTTGCAACTGACCTAAAACATATACCTATTTAATATATAAACATGAAAATATAGTTTTATGATACTGACATTTTCTATTTTATTCTATTTTTCCTTCTAATGCTGGTCATGTTCTATTAAATGAATTTACATGGCCGACAAATCAGTCAAGACAGTCGGTTGATAAAAACTGGTCTACAGGTAAGTAGATATTCCTGCATCTGGGAAGATGACTCACAGTGGATTTTGTTTGAATAAAGTGGTTATTATTATTTAATAGGGTGGAACATTTCAGGTGACATTTAACGAAGGAATTTCAACTATTTAAAATGGTGATTGCCAGTCCCACACCTCACACCACTGTGAATTAAGAAAAATAAAGCTATCTTTTGTTAGATTTTAAAATGTAACTTATCTCTTACTATTTATGGTTTTAAAATGTTTATGCTTTAATTTTTGTTCAGCAGTCCTTATTTTTGTTCCCGTTATGTGTTCACTGCCTTTTGTCTCTGACCTTCTGGCACTAAGAAGTTGTAAGAACAGGGAGCAAATTTCATTTAAAAAAGTTGGAATATTTTATTAACAAAATCAGCCAATTTAAGAATCTTTTCAGACCTTAAAAATAAAGCACTTTATCCTATGTAGTTAAAAAGTACCATTCATCTCTGTAGGATTTTAGACATACAAAACTTCAAATATTATTACTTGGTATTGTATCTGTAATTAAGACAGGGAGAGAATTAATTTTTTTTCTGTATGCATATAAAGTGGGGGCCTTCCAGTAACTTGTGAAAAAAAAAAAAGCATTTATAAAAACAGTATGTTGGGGAGCAAATGTGGTTCAAGCAGTTGGGTGCCTGCCTCCCACATGGGAGGTCCTGGGTTTGGTTCCTGATGCTTCCTAAAGTAGACGAACAGATGCCACAACCGCCACAATGAGCAGATGCTGCAATAAGCAACTGAAGCAGGTGCTGTAAAGAGCAAAGGCTTCAACAAACAGATGCCGCAACCACTGCAATAAGCAGACACCACAGGCATTAGATGGTGCAGCCAGTGGGGAGTGGATGTGGCCCACGTGGGAGAGGTCCCGAGTTTAGTTCCCGGTGCCTCCTAGAGAAGACAGGTAGACAACAAACAGACAGATGAGGGAACCATCTTGGGAGGGGGGGTAGTAAAAAAATAAATAAATCTAAAAAACAAAACAAAAACCAGTATGTCTACACTGTAGGTATAGCTAATAACACTTTATTACAGAACTTAAAGGAAAGGGGAGATTTCAAAAAATATTTATAATAGTGACAGAAAAATGTTTAATATGCAAGTAAGGTTTTAAGACATCTCGTTCTCTCTCTCTTTTTTTTTAAAAACTGTGACAATCAGTACCTTTTTAAATTTTCCTTGTCGTTTTGCTGCAGACTGCCCCTGGGAGTTAGAATGACATTCTGTAAGAAAACATGCATAATCTACACAGGATGGAGACACCACTCTAATTTTCTTCCAGTTTATGTTCCACCTATATGTGTCACAGGACTTAAAAGGGTCAGGTCTATGATCAAAATGGCATGCTTTAAAAAAGAAAGCAACACTGCCACTTTAATGAAAATGCACGCAAATATATTATATTCCTAAAGGCAAATGTTATTCACCCTTTTCATTTAAAAAAATAAGTAGAGCAAAATCAATGTCATCAAAACGTTTTTGAAAACATTAAATATAGCTGACAGTCTGCTTTTAAAGGATAGCACAACAATCACACATTCGTATGTATTCTTATAAAAAAGCATCAAAATTATTGTGCAAATAAAACTGAAGCAAAATTAAGTTATTTTCCCAACTACCAAAAATGTAAGAAATGTAAAACTACTAGGGTAACATTAAATAAACAAAAGTATAATTAATTTGATGGTTTTTGCTTTCTTCCCCCAAAAAGCTACCCTGATAAAAAATAACTATAATTAATCCCATGAGTTCATAACAATTTCACAATTGCCTCTGAATTGCTGAAAGAATGCATATATTTTTTGTAATGATAAACTTCTTTTTAGATTATAGATTTACAGAAAAATTACACCAAAAGTATCGAGAATTGCATATCCACTGCCACCACCACTTCCCCCTTTTCAATAACGTTTTGTTCCTTATAAGGAAGTGGACTCTTCACGAGTAACCTAGTGCAATACATAGACTGGGATCTATGCTTCCCAGGAAACAAAATCCACAAAAAAGATGACCAGGATATCTTATTTAAAATCAGTGCATCAATGAAATGGAAAATCATTAACTATTAATTTACTTCAAATTATACAGAAGTATATATATATAAATAGCATAAACTGAAATGAGACCAAACAAATGGCAGGGTTAACAACTTTTACTAAGAACAAAATTCTTAAGTTATGCTTCTACCACAGTGAACAAATGACCTTTGGTTCAACAGTGGCAAGAAATAAATATATTTTTAAAAGATGAATGTGATCATTTTGATTATTTTATAGTTTTAACTTTTTAGATGGTGAATTTACTTAATTTTGTAAGTAATTATTGCTAACGAGAAACACAAAGACACGAGAATGAAAACTTTTAATGACACTGAGCTAAAATAATGACATGACAAAAGTTGATGGATATATAGAAACATTATTTTCATAATAATTTTACTAGAAATTACAGATATAAAACTAACACAGGTACTTACAAAAAATGTAAAGCTTATCTCTAAAACATAACGAGATACATGCTTTTAGCAAAAAAGCAGGGAGAGGATATGGCTCAAGCAGTTGAGCTCCTGACTCCCGCCTGGGAGGGCCCGGGTTCAATTCCCGGTGCCTCCTGAAGAAACAAAAACAAAAAACAAGCAAAACAAATGAAAAAACAAAAATAAAAAAACCAAAAACAACTCAGGGAAGTGGATGTGGCTCAATGGCTGAGTGCCAGCTTCCCACATACAAGGTCCTGGGTTCAATCTCTGGCCCCTAGAACCTTAAAAAATAAAGTGTAATTCTGAAATTTTTAAGACAATGTCAAAAGAAATACCTCATATTTACCACCTATATAATTATGTAAAATTCCAAGAGAAAGGTCTGTACCAATGTGTAAGATATTGTTTAAAAGTGATTATTGTTCTGACTAGTTAACAGAAAAGAAAATGATTTGTTTTTATGGCCATATAATATTATGGCCGAAATCCTATAAAATGCTCTAATTTTAAACATGTCATTTACCTAAGCCACATCTGATATGAACCTATATACAAAAGAAAACATTTAACAAGAATTTCAAGTTATGGTAGCCATGCCCAAGGTAGGACAGGTCCAGAGCTTAAGGACTCAGGCTTGAGAAAAAGAGGACCAAAGATTTAAAAAATAAGATGCATTAAAAAAAAAAACAAACCCAAATATTAACAAACTCTTACTATTAAAATATTTTTCCAGGTATATCTTTTCTTTTACCCATTCTGAAGTGAAATTAATTTCCATATTTAAAGAAATGGAAATTTTGGAATAGGATAATTCCAGTGTAAAACAACTAATACTTACAGCCTTCTTTCCAAGTTCAGTCTTTGATAATGTTAAGGATCCTGCTAGGTAGCATCCAGGTCCTGCCCCTTTAGGAATCCTAAAAGAAAATCAAAAGCAAGAGAGAGAAAAAAAATAAAAAGGCAACAAAAGAAAAATTGCAAAAAGATAAGTAAGGGGAAAAGAATCAAAACAATTCCATTCTGAAATAATTCCCATAGTCAAGGTTTCAAAAAATCCTGCTTCCCATGTATGAGGTCCTGGGTACAATCCCCAGTATCTCCTGAAAAACAAACACACAAACAATAAAAAAAATCCCAACTCTCATTTGGGGAGCAGATATAGCTTGGTGGCTTAGCACCTACTTCCCATGTACAAGGCCCTGGGTTCATTCCTTGGTACCCCCTAAAAAAAAAAAAAAGACAAAAACAAACAAAAAAAGGGAGCAGTAGCCTAAGTCTAAAATGGTAATAATGACAATGTTCTATAAATTCAGTCTAATGTACTGAACTAACATTAAAATATTACAGTATATAAGATAGGTATTAAGTAAAAAGAAGGTTATCACTTACTTATCATCAGGTAAGGAAGTAACAAAGAATGGCTGGTTATATTTGGGTGGCAATGTCAAATTGCTTGATTTCTTCTTTCCTAGAAGTGCAAGACTATGATTTTCATGAATATCTAAGCTCAAGGTATTAGATAACCTATGAGAAACAATAAATGGAAGATCTTTAAGACGTTCCAAATCACTGATTTGCTCATGACGAATCTGTAGTCGAATTGTATAATCTCCTTTCTCCAATTTCAGAGAGTACTAAAAACAAAAACAAAAAACAAAAACAAAAACAAATTTGGGAAAAGTAAAGTTTAACCAAGTGAATGAACTGAAGTCACAGTAAGAGGACAAACAGGAACAATTCTCATTTACAGAGTGCTTACACTACGTGTGGTACAATGCTCGTTACTATACACACAATTACATATACACACAAAGTCCTTATTTTGCTAGTGAGCAAACAGGCTCAGAGATATTTAGTGAATTGCTCTCATTCTTTCCACAAAAGAATAAACCCATACTCTTACCAAAATCAGTGACTGTTGAAGACTGATAAAAGTAATGGTTTTGTAGTTCATGGGCACTCAATGATATGCATAAAACACCACCAAAATTAACAAAACTAAACCATGGCACGCAAAGAAATAATAAAACACAGCACAATAATTAAGGTGCTCTATGACACCTAAGACAAACACATACATGAAAATATATATGAGGTCTGGTAATCTTTATTATAGACCCAAAATGCCAGACTCCTTTATCACAAACAGGAAAAAGAGGAAGCCAACAGAGCTCAAAGAATACAAATCTACTATCCTCCATCTAGTTAATATGTACAGGAGAATGGGATGAATAAGTTTGAAAGTACTTCTGGGGGTGGATGTAGCTCAAGTGGTTAAGCGCCTGCTTCCCACGTACGAGGTTGGGTTCAATCCCCAGTACCTTCTAAATAAATAAATAGGATTAAAAAAAAAGAAGTACTACTAAATAAATCAAAGACACCAATCTTAACTGGTAAACTGTCAAATAATGATAAAAATGGGACATAAACTTTAACTCTGGATTCTCACCTCTTAGTAGAAGCTTCTACTCTTTTCCTTCTAACCTCCCAGCTGCCACTTCTTTTATCATGAGTAACAGTAATTTAAGCCTTACTGTTTAAGAAGAGTCTAAATCACTTAAACCAAAGCTCAATATCATTAAGAATGCAAATTTTACTTTGGCTCTAAGACTTACAAGGAAGTGGGTGTTTCCAGCACTGCCTAGAAGGAGGCTATTTTATAGGCTGGATTCAAGAATAAACACTAAAAAAAAAATAATTAAGAAAAATAAAGGTCTTAAATAAAAACTGAGTATCTTTGCATAATACAGGGTATTCAATAATATCCTTGAAACTGGATATGGCAATAGCTAACATCACCAAAAAGTGGGTGGAACAAAATATAAAAAAAATAAGAACCAAACAAATACTATAATAATTCTTGAGGTTAAGTCATGTACTGGGAGCAAATTCTACCTCACAGGTGTCTTTTCTTCAATATACACACCACAGTACATATTTGAAATAAAGTTCATATAAAGTAAATATGATGGCTGCTGCCAAAATACACTTAAGTACTTGTATAAGAAATTTATAAGTAAAAAAAGGAAACAAAACAATAAAGAGGGTCAAAGTAGTTTGCAAAACTCTTCTCTCTACCATGCTCTCCTAGTAAGAAGAGGAGCACAAAAGGACCTTGGTCTCTATTGGCCACTGTCATAGTGATCTCTTACCAAATTCAAACCTGAGATAATTTCAAGGTGTTCACCTATTTCTAGCCATTTGCTCTAAATATTCAGAAAGGTGGAAGAAGAATAGAGAAAGGAGAACTACTAAAAATAAAAAGCTAGGCTGGCCAATATCTTCAGGTGTCATACTTTTACTCTTGGAACCCAAAACTTGACTCCGTTGAACTTAAAGGGCTGAGCAAGTTTTAAGTTTATTTTGACAACTACAGAAATACAAAACAAAACCTGAGCTTTTAATGGTTTGTAAAAGTACTAAATGTAAACACTTAAAAAAAAAAAGGAAAAAAAAAAAAGGATATTACCATAACAAGAAAACCAGGGATTCATTAGTTTAGGAAATAACTTCTGTTAATTCTAAAAATCACTGCCAGATTTATATACCTGATGTGGATAAGCATCTCCTGAACCCATTTGTCTTTTGTTCTGATCAAAAATAATCCACAGTTGGCTGTCAAATTCTGATTCATACAATAATTCACAAAGTAGCGGGCAGCTTGGAGTTACTTCCCCACTCTTGGGCTATAAAAAATAAGAATGATTACTTGACATGGTTTACATATTATTTCTAATAGAGATGTGTAATATTGTTATTGATATGAGACCTTATAAATTAAAAAAATGCTTCCTTGCAGTAAATAACTTTAAAAACAGAACATTCAGTATGTTGACAAAAGTAAAAGACACTTATTTTAGAAACTGAAAAATGCAAACCTAGGTATTTGTTTTCATTAATAAAGCAACATATGTTCTTCATGACCTCTATTATCATGCAGAATTGAAATACGATAATTCACTGAAATCAATCTTCTCCCTAACATTAAAACCAAATTCACATTGTGCTTTAGTACGAGTTCCACTGAAATCTTACTGATCCTACACGAACTCTTTGAACTGACATTTACAATGGTGTCAGCAACCTTTACCACTCACTGAACTTATTATTTTGCTTTTTTACTGTTCCAGTGTCTGCTTCATAGAAACCAACCAGGTCCAGTATCACAATCAAAAGGTATCTGGCATTTACAAGACATCTAGCATGATTACCACTATATCAGCTATTAGTGAATACAAAAATTAAGGCTTAAAGGGCAGACTACCACTAATTTAGAGTTTGCAATTTCAAAGTTGAATTAAAAATCACAATTTCCTTAAGAATAATCTCAAATTAATCAATGTTAATTACCTGATTACATTTCAAATATATACCTTATACATTATCCTTCCATTTTCAATTTTATGATTTACCAACAAAACACAGAAGACCATTATAGCAGTATAATTTATAATACAAACACTTACTTGATGAAAGTTATATGTCAGGATCATTTCATATAGTTGACGATTATTTGGCAAAACATCTCTTGATCCTAATGGTTTTGTTTTTGCACTCAATGGGCTGTAATTATGCAATCGCATAAATCACTTGATTCAAAAATTCATTTACTGAGACAAAACTACAAGCAACAAAATCTATAACATATTACAAGTAACAAATGAGCATTCCTAAAATTGTCTTTTCAGTATATTTTATACTCTTTTAATCGTTAATTTATCCTCCTTAACTGACTGCAATATACACAGTTCACAGTTTGCAATAAATACTATTACAAAGATAATCTCTTCATGATTAAAACATTCTCAAATGTTAACAAATAGTTCTTAACATAACCAAATCCAAGGAGTGGAGATGACAATCCCCCGGAATGCCAAAGAGGTAGGTTGTTGTGATTTGTGTCCTTCATGCTGAGGTTTAGGCAGGTGCTCACAGCATGGGTCACAACAGGCACCACATAGGTGCTTGCTACAAGTCGGGTGCCATACACAGTACTTTGTTATTTAATCTTCATAGTAATTGTCGAAAATAAGTTATAATACAAATTTTATAGAAAAGAACACCAAAACTGGGGAAAAAAAACTTTTTAATATGATAAAAATGTAAGTTAAAGTTAATCTACTATGCTAACTTTATTCCAATTTTTGATATTGGGGGAAAACTTTAGGATGATACAAGTTGGATAAACCTGGAAATTAAAATCTGTATTGCTAATTCTACAAGGAAGTATATGTTTAGATATTACTGTGCCACTGATTACTATCCCTAATTGGTTATCTTAATCCTTTTATTAATAGGTTTCACACTGATATGAGTTAAGATTGATTAGGCAAAACTCGGGTATCGTTTTAATACTGTGAGTATGCAAGTATAGGTCAGGTGCCCTGCTTATATATGGGGAGCTGTTGGGGCATAAACGTTAGATACACAAGTTTTTACTACTTGATGAAATTTTCCAGTATTGCAAGTTTCTGAAAGTAATTGGGTAAGTATCCACAAAATAATGTCAGAGAGAAGGCTAACTAGTGTTAAGTTTTGGCAATAAATGAAAGGTTAATGCCAAATAATTCACTGAAGTTTACTGCATGACTGGCATCAACTATCACAACCTTCCATCCTTAACCTTGCTGGTCGGGTAGGACAGTGAGGCTGGAAGCAGTTGCTGGGGTGCCTCCCAGGGACTGATCAGGATTTCTAGTCTAGAAAGTCACAAACTGAAATTCATCTCTAGCATTTCACAGGTTAAAAGAAAAAAGATCTCTTTTCAAAAAATGTCAGAAATCCCCTGCCTCTGCATCAATACTCAACATTTCCAATATTTAAACATCTAATAATACCGGAGTGTTTGGACCCAGCTCTTCAAAGTTATGCAGGGAGCCAGATCTTCATACTTCAAGGAAGACTGAACATCAAAACGGTTGATTCCTTCTGATGCATGCTATAATGAACATTTATCAAATTAGTTTCTCCAACTTTATTAAACATGAAACTGCATTTTTAAACAATGCATATAAAATAAATGTTTCTAATGCAAAGTTAATTTAAAAGCAACCATGAATAAAGACTACTGTTAGTTCAGAACCACAGGTAATAGGTAATTTCTCAAGTAAAGTTTAAATCCAACTAATGAGGGTACTTTTAAGCAACACAAAAAACTGACATTAAAAATTATGGAAATGTCATGGAACTTACAATATTTAACTGAGAAGCAGTACAAACTATCCCATGGAAAGAAATGGTATAATCAATATTGACATCACTAAGACTTGCCCACCAACGAGCAATGCAAAATTCAATTGCTTTTCCACCCTGCAAATAAAAATAAAAATAAACAGGTAAATGCTTTTTCTCATTTTTCCTCAAATTACAGAATACAAATACTATATATTTCATAGCAATTCTTATGCTTTCAAACTTTTCCTATTTTTACAGTGAGAAAACTTTAAGAATATTGGTCAAGTTACACAAATCACAGTTGGATAAATGGAGTCTAGGCATAACAATAATTATTTACTCATCATTCTACATTTCTTGACATAAAATACCTGAGACAGATTGAGAGTACATGTAATAAAATAATGATGAAAAATAAATTGGAATAAAAAATAGGACCAAAGTAAAATAATTAAGAACAATGACAAGAGAAAGTATATTATGGCTTTACAAGAAGTGATGTTTTATTTCATGTGTCAACTTGACCAGGATATATGGTATCTGGTTGTTTGGTCAAGCAAGCACTGGCCTGATTGTTGCTGTGAAGGTATTTCATACATGCATTTGCATTTACAGTCAGTTGAATGCATCCAGGACTGATTGTAACTACAATAACAAATGTGAATGCCCTCAGCAATGAGGGGAGTATCCTCATCCAATCAGTTGGAGGTTGTAAAAGCAAGAACTGAGGACTTCAGAAGTGAGAAAGAAGTATTACTCTTCTATTTCAGTCAACGAACCACGTACAGGGGAATTCAACTGCACCTCCATTTAAGTTTCCAGTTTGTGAGTTATCCTACAGAATTCACATTTGCTAATTCCCACAGTTGTGTGAGCCAATTTCTATAACAAATCTTATATATATATATATTTTTTTCTGTCAGTTCTGTATCTCTAGAGAACCTTGACTAATATGTAAAATATTCAAATAGCCATGGTTTAGTTCAGGCTAAGAGGTGCCTGAAAAGCAAATGAAATTATGATCACTTACCAAGTTTTTCCAAAATAAAAAAAAAAAAGGAAGCAAAGTTGTTCCTAGCCCTGACTTTTAAATTAAGCTTTCCAGTAATTAGTGCATGGGCAAGTTTAAAAAGATGAGCCAAAAAACAATGACACACAGAAGGACACACAGTTGTGAAGTAATTAGAAACTATAGTAAGTATGGGAGGGATCATGATACAATAACTGAAAACATAAAGAAGTTTAAAAAAAAATGTCAGTACATTCACATTCTACAGAGGAAGGATTAACCATCATTTCTAATGCTATAAATAAGAATGGAGTAGAAGGCAAATCTGCCAGTAAAGCGGTTCCTCAAAAACAAGGTGTTAAAATAACTTAAATGACATGTAAAGCATTAGATAAATCTAATGTACTTATTTATAAGGAAACAATCCCAAGTAAGGTCCAAACAATAAGGTGTCAGAATCTATCGGATTAGCACTTTTCTTTGTCTAAATCAATCAAGAGATAAAAAGAGATTTTTACTTCCAATTTAGTTTCAAGTATTCTAATTAGACTACCTAACTACCTACTTCATTTATTTAGCATTCACAAGATATACAAACAAATGCACTCAGAATACAAACTTGAAAATTAAATACCTAGTCTACATTAAGAAAGAAAATAAAGTGCTTTAGGATTTCCGAATGTTATTTAAACTTACTAAGACAGGAAAAGCTTCACTCAATGTTCCTTTTTCTGGAAGGGAACAAAATTTATAGAATTCATGACTTCGATATGCTCTTTGCTTCACAAGCTGTACTGCATGAAGAACAAATTTGGCTGACACCTCAGAAGAACATGAACACACTGTAATTTCTATAAGAAGGAAAGAAACAAAGTTTTCAAACAGCTAGTAAGACTTAAAAGATGGACTTGAAGTGATTTTAACGTCTACTTGCTTAAGGAATAATAAATCAAGAATAAAAAGATATTCAAATGAAATTGCTTATTTTCTTATAAACAAATAATTTAGAAAATATATTAATAAAGCTGATGGGGTCAAGATTTAGGTATGGTTAGTAAATCAGCATTAAAATGGACAACCACTATGCTGCAAACATCATGAAACAGCAAGCTGTCTATAGATGAACACAATTACCCTAATTAGGGTAGATTTAAAAATCCCTCCTATCTCTGTCTCTAAATTCAACCTTTTCTTCTCATTTTAGCTAAAAACCAATCAATTCCTGATAAAGGGGATTATAATTTTGGAAACTTCTCTTTGTTTTCATATCTAAATCCCATTAGTATTTACTCATTCAGTATCACTATAACTTTTCTTAGTCTCTTCCTCTTGATCCATTTGCATCCTATTTGCTTCTAGAAAGCATGACCATCAGAACTACATAAGCTTAGCTTTATTCTTAGGTAGATGGAAGTAAGAAAAAATCCTTCTGAAGCAAGACTGGCAGCTTATTTTAAGTATACCTGCTCTAATTTGAAGGAACTAAAGCAAATTTCAATTCTCTAGTATATTAGGAAAAGTTGGCACATAACTTTTTGAACCGAAACAATTGCTAAGAATTCAAAATCCAGTGTTATGACTATTATTAGTTATTAGAATAGGAATTATCTATAGGACATTTCTAATCTAAGACTGCTAAATGCTTATGAGCTACTTCCATTATGGAGCATCATATAAATTCTTACAAAGAAGTAATTATTTCCAATATCAATCTAAGAAAATCATAATAAGAGCATTAGGATTACTGAAATTTACCACTACCAACTATCAGATTAATACTAACTAGCCATAGATTTTAACTCTTTACTATCATTAGTGTACATTTTACCAGAGCCTTTGTGTTGTACAGCTACAAGAGGAATTATGTGAATGGTACCCAGATTTGCTCAATACAGCAGGTGACTATAACCCCCGGAAGAACTGTCAAGTGTATAAATGTCATCTCAGTATGGACATGCTATGTATCAGGAACTTCATAAAATCTTTAAAACTTATGGAAGCCTGAAAACAATATCTCTATTTGAAACAGGAGTTCAGATAGTTAAGGAACTTGTCCAAGACAACTATTAATGTGTGGCAGAGTCTATATTTGAATCCAGACCTGTCCATCTCCAAAGCCTGTGTCCTTTTCCACTACTCCACGTCATGTTCCTTGACTGCAAACTAAAGGGTTTGGACTATATCCTCTACAGACATCACCTATGAGAAAAAAATCTCTGGAAGTAGGGTCCTTTTCTATTAGCCCTTTGAAAAGGGCCTGAAACATAAATAGTACATGAAAAGATTTCTAATGAATCAGTCTAGTGTAACTTCTGATAATCCTCGAAAGGATTGTAATACTGCAATAGCTCCTTTGTTATCCAATGTCCCAACTAAAAGGTCAGAGAAGACCCTATTTAATAGTTGCTTTAACTCCCAGCTTTTGCTATTTATTATTTCACCCTTATCAATTACACAAAGCAAGAAAAGCCTTGCAGAATGTTAGCTATACTTAGGCTGGAGCACAAGCCTTGCATTTCCTGTGATACCCAATGACAGACACATGGACTGCAAATAGATGACCAAAAGATTTTATGAGAAACTACAAAGACAACCAGCTCTTCCCAAACTAGGTCTCATACAATATGGTTTTATTATTTCATTCAGAAAAAGCTCTCAGAACAGATACATCTGTAATTACATATAAGCACAAATAAATACATCCCTAAGTTAAATATGAAACATTTTTATTAAAGACAACTAACTATCTCATTCTGATGTCACTAGATGAAATAATCTATATAAAGTACATAGCAGAGTGCCCAACACGGGTATTCGATAAGTTCTGGCTATTAATTTAAATTGACTGTCATTTGACTGCCTTTATTTGTTTCCTGCCTAATGAAGGATGTTGTTAATGTAGGAAAGTGTGGGAAGGGTAGAGAGCTGGGTATGGGAATCCCCTACATTTTTTATCTAACATTTATGTATTCTAAGTATCTTTAAAAAAAAAAAAGTATTAAAAAAATCGAAGTATCTTAAAAAAAAAGTATTAAAAAAGGAGATATGATAGCTTACATTCTACTTTCCCATACTGATTTCTGAATTGTCTAATTACTTAAGAAATGTAATTTGTGAAGGAAAATATGGTATATATGACATATGATTACTCTAATAGGACTGTAACATATAATTCCACAGCACTGTTTTTAGCAATCACTGACCTACAAAATGTAGGAGACACTAAAATAAAAACCTTATATCCATCAACCATGTGGGATCTAAGCTCTCTCTCGATATAGAGGTGGAGTGGACATCACCAACCCAGGGTCCACAGGATGGAGGAATAAAATATGGATTAGAGTGAATTACTGGTATTCTACTACAGAACTATTGTGACTAGTAATGGAAGAAACTATAGCATTGATCTGGAAAAAGTGGCCACGGTAGTTGCTGAGGGTGAAGGCAGGGAGAGGGAAGAAGAGATGAGATGTGGGGGCATTTTCGGGACTTGGAGTTGTTCTAAGTGATATTGCAGGGACAGATGCTGGACATTATATATCCTGCCATAACCCACTGAATGCGCTGGGGGAAGAGTGTAAACTACAATGTAAACTATAATCCATGCAGTATAGCAGAGCTCCAAAATGTGTTCACCAAATGCAGTGAATGTGCCATAATGATGAAAGAGGTTGTTGATGTGGGAGGAGTGTGTATGGGGGGCGTGGGGTACGTGGGAACCTCTTATATTTTTTGTGATCTACGTACCTTAAAAAAAAAAGACAATTTAATAAAAATAATATATAAAAAACCACAAACGAAAAAAAACCAATTGACATATTAAAAAAAAACTTACAAGCTTCCAATATACAGTGACGAGAGCTCTATTTCTAAAATTTCAAAGCATAAAGTTTGAGGTTTAAGCAACTGCTGGGGTTATTTAAATCGATTTGTAGTTATGGGTTTTTTCTTTAAATCACTGACTGGAAAGATATTATTCAAACTTAGCTTAGAACTTTGAATATTAAAGCATCTTAAGGTGGTTGAGGTAATTTGATGTGTAAGCTAAAACAAAATAGTATTTGATCTTAAAAAAATTATTGAGCCTAACAGCAAATCTAGTGTGCCAGGTATATAATATTTTTCAGAGAAAAGTATGTATATTATACATACATGAAATTTATGTAGTCATAATCCTATTAGGTATAGAATGTATATAAAGGTAAGTGGTTAAGACAAATTTTAATTTTACTTACCAGCCCATGTTGCACCCTCAGGAACTTCAATGAAATGCCTTCGAATTTGACCAGGTTTAAAATGTACATCTGTAAAGGCTAGATCATAATGTGATGATTCATTTACTCTGAAAATTAATAAAAATAAATTATTAAAAAATGATTAATCTCTTGTAAAAAGATCTGGTATGCTACATTTTATTGCATAAATGAAAGAGAAAAGTTCATTAGAAATAAACACAGGGACTTAAAAGCTGGTTAAATGACAGCATGTACAATATTATCCCACTTTTGCAATATGTTAGCAGAAATAATTTCTGGATAGTAGGGATGAATTTCTTTCTACTTTTTTCCCTTTTTAAAAATTTGACTGTAAGATATGCACATATAAATGCACAATTAAAAAGTGTTCTTTTTTTTAATTAAAAGAATTCTAGGGACCAGATGTGGCTCAAGCACTCAAGCACCTGCTTTCCACATGGGAGGTCCTGGGTTCGATTGCCAGTGCCTCCTAAAAACAAAACAAAACAAAACAAATACAAAAGCAAAAAACAAGCAAATAAAAAACAAAACAAAACAGAAATTCAACTTAGGGGAGCTGATGTAGCTTAGTGGCTGAGCACTGGCTTCCCACATATGAGGTCCCAGGTTCAATCCCTGGCCCCGGTACCTCAAAAAAAAAAAAAAAAAAAGGAATTCTACAACATTCATAGTTTTTCAATGACCAGAATATGGACTACAGTGAATCCTAAATATTACAATTATATCATTGATGTGGAGACAGTGGCCACAGGAAAAAGAAGTGTGATAATAGGGCATTTTCAGGACTTGGAATTGTCCTGAATGATAATGAAGGGATAGATGCAGGACATTGTATATCTTGCCATAACCCACTGAATGGACTGGGAGTGACTGTAAACTACAACATAAACTATAATCCATGCTGTGTAGCAATGCCCCAAAATGTATCATCAAATGCAATGAATGTACCACACTAATGAATGAAGTTGTCAGTGTGGGAGGAGTGGGGGATGTGGGGAGTGGGGTATATGGGAACCTCTTACATTTTTTAATGTAACATTTTGTGTGATTATGTACCTTTAAAAAAAAGATAAAAAAAAAAAAATCAAAGGTAATGTTTGTGTGACATTAATACTGTCTTACAATTCATAAAGGTATTAAAATAAACCCCTCTGTAGTTTCAAAATGCTCCTGTGCCATAATGAAACAGGAACGAACTACTTTGATAGCATTTTTGTAAGAAATCAATGAAACATAAAGATCAAGGATGTAATTATCCACTATGGAAGCCTAAAGTCTGTTCCAGAGACAAACTGTAGTTGCTAAGAAAAACACTTAATGAATGCCTACTTTATATAAGGTACTGTGTTAGAAGCTAAAATTATCTCAAGGAATAAGATATGGTCCCTTGCCCTAGACAAAATGATCAGAGGAGTTTAACATAATATGCTCTGGATAGACAAGGAGTGCTAAGGGAGACTAGAAGAAGGGTTCACGCAATCCTCGGTTCACTTAGTTCATGCAAAAGGAGACAGGAAAGCTTCCTGGGGGAGATAAGCTGATTCCTGAAGTTCTTATATATTTATTACCTTATCTAAGTTCCTACTAGACTTCTAGGGAATATATAACTGTGAAAGTAATTGTTCTGCAATTATTCCATTAGTAGTGTACGTCACATCTGCCCAATTTCATTTTACATTTCTTATGGGAGATTTGCTGCATATTTAATATTTACCAGAGTTAACTAACTCAATAGAAACTGTTATTTAGAACTTTTTACTCATTTTCCAGTGTTCTCATAATCTCAATCTCATCCTTTCATTTACTAAACAATATGTTTTGTTTTGTATATTCTGCAAGACAGTGTTCACATATAGGAACACATAAGAGTCCTTGTGCCTATAGTGAGCTCACACAAATGGGTTAAATTTAATAAAAAATTACAAAACATTGATAAAGATGAATAGCAGAGACATGTAAGAAGTGCCATGTAACAAAGGGACTCACTTAATCCAGAGATGACCAGGAATAAGCCTAGCAGTAAGTTAGAGAAAAGAAATTGAAGCAAAGGCATCAGCTGTGCAAATGCACATTATCTCAAGACAACTTGCAGTGTCAAAATCAGAGAATTCATTGAAATGTGCTATGTGATATATGGAATGACAGGAAATATAGCTAAGGCTAGACTGTAAAGGTTCACTGTCTGCTATTTTAAGGAGCCTGGACTTGATCCTGGGAGGTTCCACTGATACATTTTAAGCAAAAAGGAGTATGATGAGATTTGAGTTCCCTGGTTCCAGAGCAGAAGACAAGATGGAGAGGTAGGTAAAAGTTTGGAAACAGATGTAGCAGTTGGGTATTATTTATGAAGTCCAAAAATAGATATTGAATTATGTTTGTGAACTGGTTTGTTCCTCTGGGCATATTAGATTGGATGGGATTCAGAGGTTTCACTTTTACTTAATTAAATAATGAATAAGGCTTTGATTGGGCCACATCAGTAGGATGCTGGGTCCCCACTCCCTTGGTGGGTGGGGACTCACAGAGAAAATGACAAGGCAGAGGATAAAGTGGGTGTTTTGATCCTGGAGCCCCAGGAAGTAAATACAGAGAGAAGCAGATATGTGAGGAAAGAGAGAAGGCTTCATTAGAAATGGCAGAGGTTCTGGGAAGAGAGACAAGTTGTTAGCCTAATAGTCTACAGCTGGACTTGTAGAGAGGTGAGCAGCTGGGCCTGAGAGAAACGAGCCTTATCCTGCCTAGAGCTGATATTGGAAGAAGCCAGGATCACAGAATCTTAAGAGAAAGAGGAAGCCTGAACCCTTGCAGGCATCAGCAGCCATCTTGCTCCAACACATGGCAACAGACTTTGGTGAGGGAGGTAACTTACACTTTATGGACTGGTAACTGTAAGCTTCCACCCCAAATAAATATCCTTTATAAAAGCCAACAGATTTCTGGCATTTTGCATCGCACCCCTTTGGCTAAGACAGTAGGCAGCTAGAAAAGTCTAAGATCCAGGAGAAAATATTAATTTCAGACACAAGGAGAACAAAAAGGAATGGTAGAAGAGAATGAAGTAATATTATTGAATACTGCAGAGGGATTGAGAAAGATGGAAGTTTAAAATATCTTCAGAATTAGGCAATTAGGAGATCATCAGTAACCCTGGTAAAAAGCAGTTTCACTGGAGTGGCAGGAGTAGATGCCAGAATGCAACCAGTTACTCTCACAATTAATGAGCAACAGGATGACTAACCATGTGCCACCTTAAACTTCTATCTAGAAGCAGACCTAAGACTGGACCCAAGTTACCTGGTTGTGGCCAATTAATCTTTTAAAAGTCCATAGTACTACCATAAATAGCCATTAAGTGGAAAAGTGAACTTTTAATAACCTATTACTTACTTTGCTGCTATAACTGCTGTTATTGGAACTCTGAACAGAGGACCTGCATTAGGGGATGCTATATCATAGCCACATACCTTGGAAAAAAGAATGTTAAGTTTCAGTATCAGTAAGGAAATTAAAAAAAAAAAAAAGTAATCTATTCACAGAATAAATTAATCTAATCTTAAAATGTAAAGGTCCTAAACACAGACTGACATCAGGTCACAAAACAGCAATTATTCTAAACAAATACATGTATATAACCCTTGACTGATACAGATTAATAAGGAAACGGGACTAGGACATCAAGTACAAAATATTTAAATAAATCCATTTCAATTATTCTCAACTGAAAATAAACTACATATTACTAACAACTTTGTAAGCAGAGATATTGTTAAGATACTATTTTCTTGACTAAGGTTTTGTTAGTAGGAGAACAAAAACATTTGGCATATGAGTTGTCAAAAAAAAGATTATTTTATGCTTATTTACAACTATCATTTGTTTAACAGATGTTTTCTTCTGTAGAATGTTAAAAGGTAACTACAGCGTAAGTCTAGCTGAATTAAAACAAATTCCAAATTGGAGGCCTAACTGAAGAGGTTTTGCTATACTACTTCTTTCCCTTTCTTCCCTTACACTAGGGCACACATGATATTCTTCAAAGTACATTACAGCTTGCAAGAAGAGAATCATACCAAAGAGCAGTAAAATCAGGCTAGTGTAAAGGTCTAGTTCATAACAAGAAAGACACTGTAAATAACACTTGGCATGGTTAATTTTTAATTGTTAAATATTTTAAAGAGTAAAAGAAAGTAAGAATTACGATAAGCTTATACCTCTGTATAATGTAATCCTTCTCTTAAGCCCCGTGGATCCACACGTATGTTTATATGTCTACATTGATTCATGAGTTCCAAATGGCTAGGGCACTGAACCCAAGATGAATTTGAAGTTAAAGCTAAGTGAAGCTGAAGGGATATTTTTTCAGAGTTTTCTGGCATTAAAAAGACCAAAATTTACAGATTAGTGGTTTTTTAAATTTTTCTTCCATTTTAAAAAGTTCTATTTTCTCTCAAGAAACATTAGTAATTCGGTTCAGACTCAGTTGTAAAATGCAGTAAACATGGACCTCCAAAATGCAGATTAAATAAAACAGTCCTGGCAATCCTTCTTACATTTTAGGATAGCTGGAATCCTTCATACTTTTATTTGAATATATTTCATTATTGAAGATAACACCACTTGGCTGAAATAAAGACTGCCAAATAAGTAATGATGGCTATTTTGTTTATGGCTAATTGAACTGCAAAGTTCTGCCTGGCTGTTTCTACCTCCCATTCTCCAACTGAAAGATTTTTCTTATATCCAAGTACTAAAAGTGGGAAAGAAAAGGAATTTCATGTTTTACTATTTACAATTTAACAAACTTCTGTGTCTCTGTAGGACCATTCTGCTTTATTTCTCAGTAGTCATGATGCTAACTGAACTGCCCTTATATTGGGATTCCTAATTGGTCTCACATTTTCCCTAAAGTCTATAAGATTTAAAGCAGTAATACGATAATTCACGTTTTCTCTTTAGAACATTAGTTCAAAACAGCATTTCTCTATTATATTCTTATTCATTTATTATATTCAATAACATTTGAATTCATAAATTCAAATTCCTCAGCTTACCATCAGTTTATTACTTACCTGTATTCTCTGGAAATACAGGTTCAATGCCAACACCGTGATCTGAAGGTGCAGCTACCTGAACAGGATCTCGGAGGTAAATGCCACGATTATTTCCAACAGTAACAGTGAAACCTAATTTATTAGCAAATGATGTGTCCTGAATGAGGTAGTCGTAAGCTTTATCAACCTAATCAAAAGATTATAAACAGTAAGGTATAAATGGTTGAGTCAAAAATTTTTGTTGCAAACTACCAATTTAATATTGGCTGTAGCTAAGCACAGGCAAAAATTTTAGTTTCTATATCTCTCTCTCGAAACTGCATGGTCATGCCAAGTTAAGACGGCAATTCTACCTTTTTTTAGACAAAATAAACTTCCGAAGTACTACGACTACACTTACCATCCATTCTCCCTATTCACACCATTATTCTCAAGTGACCAAATTTAGAAACTGATTCATTTGCCAGCCATTGATTTATCAGTTTTTTTACTCTCTTTACATTTGCATTTCCAAACTCTACACATTCTAGTGTAATAAATTTGTCTTAACCACAAAATTAATTGTCACATCCATTTTGCTTACAGTTAAGAGATAGTATTACGGCCATATAATCCAGAATTTAGATATACTGAAACCCTGTTATAACAGGAAATATTATCCAATAATAACTAAGATATTATCCTAATGGTTTACAACTTATTTTTCATACAAACAACAATACCTGGATAATACCATGTCCTTGAGCAAATACTTCTATATTGTCAGCCTTCACTGCAGTATTTTCTAGAGCTCTTCTAACTGAATGAACTGTGTAGTTAACATTATTAGCTTTCAGACCTAAAATTTTTTAAAAAGGCAAAAAAAGTAGAGTTAAAGATCTCAAATCTTGAAACCATCCCTCCCCCCCCAACCAGTATAGCTGGTATGTAGATTTTCTGGGTTTAATGTCTTCTGTGTCAACACTCAATTTTAAATCCTTTTTTTCCCTTTACTGACCTAAACAGTCTGACTCAAATTATTTGTATCACACAAAGACTTTATTCAACAAAAATTACTGGGTGTCCCTATATAATGGCATTAATGCAGACCATGCAGAGATGATATAAATATATGAAGCAGCTAGGTGTTCAGGAAATGGTGGGGACTATGGTAAAATGGGCTACTGCCTAAAACCATTCAAACACATTTTCTTTAAAGCACTGCTAGTCAAACAATATGGTTGCTGGTAGTGCTTTTCAACCAGTTCTTGTTAAAAACACTAAGGGAACCTAAAGCAAACAAAGAAGATGCTGAGGCCTCATCACAGACCAATTAAATCAGAATCTTTGAGGGCTGGGTCTTAGGCACTGGTATTTATGAAAAGCTTATGCATTTCACACCCACTAGAGTGGTTACTATTGGGGAAAAAAAAAAGAAAAGTAAGAGTTAGAAGGGATGGGGACAAATAGGAACACATGTTCATTATTGACAGGAATATAAAATGGTACAGCCACTGTGGAAAACTCTGGCAGTTCCTCAGAAAGTGAAGTATAGAATGACTATATGACTCAGCAATCCCACTTCCAGGTAAAGAGCCAAATGATTTGAAAGCACAGACTAGAACAGATATTTGCACACTGTGTATTCATAGTGGCTTTATTCAGAGCTGCCAAAAGATAGAAGCAACCCAAGAATCCATCAACAGATGAATCAATAAACAAATTGTGGTTTATACATGCAATGGTATACTATTCAGTGTGAAAAGGAATGAAATTCTGGTACACATGACAACATAGATGATCCTTGAAGACATCAAGTTGAGGGAAATAAGCCAACATGAAAGGCCAAATATGGTATGATCTCACTGATATTAATTAATTATAATATGCAAATTCATAGTAAAAAACTAGAACATGAATTACCAAGGGATAGTATGTGTGCAGAGAATGGGGAAGTTAATGCCTAACTGCTGTAGAGTTTCTGTGTGGGGTGACAGAAAAATTTTGATAATGCATGGTGGGGATGGCAGTGTAACATTGTGCATGTAATTAACACCACTGAATCATATGCTTGAATGTGGTTAAAAGTGGAAATTTTAGGTTGTATATACATTACTAGAATAAAACAACCATAGGATTGTATAAGACGTGGACCCTGATATAAACTACAGACTCTAGTTAATAATTATAATATTATTGATTCATGAATTATAATATTATTGATTCATGAATTATATGCAAAGTATTAATAATAGGGAATATGTGTGTGTGAGGATGGGTATATAGGAATTCTATTTTCTGCAAGGTTTTTCTGTAGACGTACAACATCTCTTTAAAAAAAAAAGCTTCTCAAGTGATTCTAGGATGCAGTCAAGTTGGGAACTACTTGTTCTATAGAAAGGATATGGAGATCAGCAAAAATTTGGAAGCCATGTATTAATGTCTTATTGTTAGACATAAAAGGTAAGTAAAATAGCATCCCTGCCTTCTCCAGAGTACATAAAACATATAAACATATTATAAGAAATAAACAAAATAAAAATGTAAACATTATGATATTGAAAGAGCAAATCAAGCAGTGACTAATTTTGCCAGTGAGAATCTAAAAGGCTAAGATTTATCAGTGGGATTGGTAGTCAAGTTTTGTCTTGAATGAGTAGGAATAGACCTGGTGAAAAAGTGGTAGAAAGCAATTTTAGGCAGAGAAAATGACATGACCAAATATGGGAAGCATGAGAGAGGTTAAAGTTCTTGGTAAGGCTGAATAGGGCTACAAATGAGACTGCAGAATCCCCTCAGTATCCATCCTTAGAGTTTGTACTTAACGTAGCAAATAACATGTATTGAAAGAGGTTTTAAAATAAGTGGTATATAACTAATGATTTGTTTTTGGAAGCTCTTCGGTGATAATAGGGATGGAATATGTCTAGAGACACCTGAACAGAGAAGACTATTCCAAGAGTCAATTAAGGTATGAATCAAAGTGGAAGGCAAGGAGAAAGGAAACTTGAATAAAGAGAAATTTCTGAGGTGGGATCTTTAAAACTGCCTAGCTTCCCTAACTTTGAGTTCTAGTCAACCGAGATGTCATCTTATTTAATGCTATAATCGTCTTGCACACTGCCCCAGAAAATCCTCTCTGCTTCATTCTGCTCTACTGCATATATTACCTTTATAAATATAAATTTAATTTGTAATATAAGTTATTCTTTATTTTGTTCATAGTCTCTATCTCACCCAGCTATAATGCAAAACTCTAAGCAGGCAGGTATTCTTGCTGAGTTGCTCACAAATTTACCCAAGTGCTAAAATAATGCTTGATAGTCATTAACAGCAGTCAGTCATTAAACATATGTGCTGAATGAATATCAGTGTTATCAAATAAAATAAAAATAATTTTTATCTTAAACTTTACTTTGATCCCATGACACTATCAATTCTACAAAATTTCTACATAAGAACTACAGAAAATAAAAATACCCATCTATAATAAGGTAAAACAATTTGCTCAACTGTTTTTTATGGATACTATTTGACTTTATTTTATGCTATAAACATAAAAATGTTTAGACACTTAACATCTACTTACTTAAACTTATAAATAATGCATAGGTTTTAGAACCAGGACTTAAGATGAACTGTAAAATGATACATTTCAGATCCATTTTATAATGCTACTTCTAGCTCTTAAAAAACAATGACAGTATGATTGAAATATGTATGAAATAGTCAAAAACTTACCATCACTTTACTGGAAATTTAAAAATAGCAATAAGTTAAACCATGTATCATAATCACCAAAGTCCTTACCTGAAAGTATAAGGGCAATGCCTCCACATGCATTAGGAGAAGACATTGAGGTCCCATTCATAAGCTGAGTTCCTCTTAATGTCCAGTTAGGAACGGAAGCAATGGCTCCTCCTGGTGCACTGATACTCACTCCAAGGGCCCCATCAGCACTAAATGTAAAGCCATTACAATTTGTTTATGATGGAAACCTGGTTAACTATACATTCATGAAAGGGACACTGGTTAAATAAACTATAGTACAATGGACTATCTGTAGTCATTACAAATCATAACAAAAATATTACTACAGGAAAATCATTGGGGAAAAATTTGCATGTTTGTGTGTGTCTATCTGGGCTTAGACAAGATAGGAAAAAGATGTTGGGTTTATTTATAGAAAGAAACATCTCATACAATTCTCTTATATTCCTTTAGGGACCTTGCTCTAACTCCTTGAACACACTATTATTTTGTTTGTAATATGCAAAAGGTTTCCTTTTTGTTTAAGGTGAAATATAGCAAGTCCAAAAGAATTATAATGTGAGGCACATTAGTAATTTTAAATTTTCTAGGAGCCACATTTTAAAAAAGGTAATAATTGGTGAAATTAATTTTAATTTATATTTTATTTAACCCAATGTATCCAAAATATTACCACTTAAACATGTAAATCAATGGAGGAAAATTAATTTATAATCTTTTTTGGTACCAAGTCTTCAGAAATCTTGTGTACATTTTAAACTTAGAGCACATCTTGATTCAGTCCAACAGGATGTCTAGATGAGGTCTTTGGCTAAGGAAGTTCTAATATGAGTTAAAGTCCTTGGAGTTCATTATCATATCATCAAACACAAGCCTCTGCCCTAAGTAAAGCAATAAAATAATGGAATACTACTTCCTTCTCCTTGGAATAATGGCCACACATTTTCCACAGTGGCTGGTTGAACTCTTTCTCTATCATTCTTCCCCCAAATGAATGAACTAAACTTGTTCTGGCTAGAGAAAGTAGAGCAACTTGGTGTTACATTTTTACACAGAGAGCTGAAGGAGAGGGAAATAATAACTTCCTCTTGAAATAAGTTGGGTTGGTGATATACCTTTTAGTGAATATCTTAAAACACATATATTTATCTATTATCTGTAAACATATTCATACCATATTAATGAGTGACAAAAGTAGGTTGTAAAAGTGCCTGAGCTGGGACAGGAGCCTTATAAGAGAGAGGAAAGCGGAACCCTTACAGACATTGCCCGCCATCTTGCTCCAAAATGGGACAACTGACTAAGGTGAGGAAGTACCTCTTACGGTACCGAGTTGGACTCTTTAGGGCCTTGTAACTATAAGCATTTACCCCTAATAAATATCCTTCATAAAGCCAGATGATTTCTGGTTCTTTGCATCAGCATCCCTTTGACTGATTAATATAGTAGGTTATAACTTCAAAACCATGAGCATAGATATACAGGCTCTATAACTGCAACGCTTTAAGCTTCAAGGAGCAAATGGTTTTAACAAAGTTCAATTTTCAAAATTATTTAAAACAAAGACTCTACTGCTTTCTATACGTTCTTATACTTTTATTTAGATTTTCATAAATGAAAGATTATGGATATAGGCATAACAATTAACACTCATATTGGTTATGTCATATATTTGGCATTGAAATAAATATTTGTTTACCTATAATGAGATTGTAAATCAAGTTGAAAATGTTCAGAAAGTAGAAACCAATGGAAAGAAGCAGGAAATTTTCTAAAACTCTGCCCCTCAACAATATAAAATTTAACTAAATAAATGTAATACTTCCATTTACTATTTTCAACCTACCTAGGGCCTCTAGAAGACCAAGTATATTGATTTGCAGGTAATTTCTCTCTCAGAGAATACTCAGCAACCATCATATCAGGAGAAACGTAAGCACCAACACCTGTGGAATGGATTTCATTATTAACAAAAGGAAACAAAATATGGATCCTCTAAATCCACTGTTCACTTAGCTGTGTGACCTTGGGTAAAACACAACCCTATACTATAGTTATCTCTGTATAAAATGCAAGGATAAGAAAATTTAATAACCAAAAATATTTTACTACATAGCAGACATTATACTAGGTACTTTACTTTTGGCTATAAAAATATCTGTCTGCCAGAATTATTATGTGGATTAAATATAATAAAGTACCTAAAAAATATGTAAATAAAAGAAAAAGAAGAAAGCAGATCATTTTTTAAACTATAAAGTAGAACCTTAACTTTGGAAAAGTAAAGGAATTAATCAATTGACTGTCCTTATTTTTAAAATAATCATTGAATCCAAAAATCTATCCATCAAATCCATATTGGTAACAAATAGTAGACAGCATACCTCCCCTCAAAACAATGGCTATAATTTAATGATCACATAACAAACTAAGAAAAAAACATGCTAGTCTCCTGGATAAACATGAAAATAAACTAGTGAAAATGATTAAAATCATACAGCACAGATATAAAACCCAGCCCTTCAGAAATCTGGAAGCAGGGCCCAGACGCTGAAAATTAACTAACTATATATAATCCAGGTCAACCAGTTCCTAATCATAATGCTTGTTTACACATATTCAAAGTAGAAGACAAGATGAAATATTTGTGCATTAAGTGGACTTAGGTTAAGAATAATGCCACATAAAACTGAAATCATTTTATAAAATTTAGTTAAAAATTTGCAGTTAATCTGGGGATAAGAATATCATAAAATAGCAAGTACTATAGCAAAGCAGTATATTCTTAACCTTAGACACCCTTCAGGTCTATTTTCTGCTTCATTTTAACTTGTAGATCTAAAATATCTACAAAACTGGCAAACATAATGATATATTATTGATAGGCACTGTTGTTTGAACACATGAGCTGCCCAAATTATTTAAGCATAACATTTTAAATTACATAAAGTTAGACCTTGTTTAATTAAAAATCAGAAATGATGAAACCATGTCCTATAAATTTAAAATTAGTTATTTTAAGACAAAAAATTAAATAAAAAAGGACCAGTTTTTAAACTTTGATACCCAATTAACATGATATGTTATTCACATATACACCAGAAAAACTGTATAAGACCAAAATTTTTTTTATGGCCATGCTTCCAGTCACAAATAATAAGAGGTATACACCTTACCCAAGCTCAAAAATACACTTAAACAATTTTAAGCATCATTTACTACATACTTGTCCTTCCAATTCATCCTCCTCATTCATGCCTCTTATTTAAAAGGGGTGGGGGACTGCTGGGTATATACCCAGAAGAACTGAAAGCAAGGAAATGAACTGATATATGCGTACCAATGTTCATAGTGGCATTATTCACTATTGTCAAAAGCTGGAATCAACCCAAATGCCCTTCAACAGATGAATGGATAAAAAAAATTGTGGTATATACATACAATGGAATATTACCCAGCCATAAAAAGGAACACAGTATTAACACACAGGACAATATGGATGAATCTTGAGGACCTTATGTTGAGTGAAACAAGCCAGGCACTGAAGGACAAATATTACATGACCGGATAGGAATTAGGAAAATTGAGCAGATTCACAGAGCTAGAGTTTGGAAGATAGCTTTACGGGAAATAGGGAGAAGGCTGTGAGCCAATGCCCATATAGGCAAAATCTATGGTAAGGTGGAAGGGTGTAGTTATACAGTGGAGGGGCATGACAGTGGTGCAGTCATACTATGGGGTTAGGCGGTGCAGTTATGTCAGGGGAGTATGGTGTGGAGGGGGATTGGACTGTCCATGGAAGGGGGGAAGGTTAGGGGAGGGAACAAGGACACTGGAGAATGGCGGGTACATGGTTGAAACTATACTCTTGGGAATGCTCTTTTGGCAAGAGCAAGGTAGGGTTACTAGTTTAGGGTGTTGGATGTGGTGGGCATTTGGACAGGATGCACATGGGGCAGGCTTCTAGGGCATAGTGTTCATCTTGACATAGTATGTTATTTTAGTGGGTGGAAACCCACATAATGAGCGGGAAGGTGTTGGACTCCCACCCTGGAGAGGCATGCTATGTTCTCAAATAGAGGGGAGTGAATCTCTTGAGAGTATGGGTGGTGCCCAATAGGGGAGGACAGACCAGTGTGTCAAGCCCTCAGTGTTGTGGCAACTTTGAACCTGATCCTGCAAAGAATGAAGCCTGGTGGTTGCTGTGGGTCCCCAGGGGAGGGGTAAGGAAGAATAGAATGGATGGCACAGGTGGCATTTTGAGGGCGATGGAAGTGTTCTACATGATCTTGCAATAATGGATAAAGGCCATGTTAAGTTTCATTAAACTTTATAAAAGTATATGATCCGAAATGTAAATCACTGACCAAGGTTTGTAGCTTTGCGTCAATATTTGTATATCAGTTGTACTAAATGTACCATCCACATATAAAATGTTGTTGTATGGGACGAGGGAAAAAGGGGAGGCTGCTGGTTATATGGGAGTCCCCTATATTCTGTATATGACTTTGCTGTGACCTAAAAATTCTTTGAAGACAAAGTTAAAATATAAGACATTGGGGGAATAAATGGAAGAAAATGTTACTGTACATACAGGACAAAAGATCTTAACAATGATGAAAGGCAAAATGTAAAAAAACTTAAAAAGTATTTTTTCATTATTTTATTATTCCAAATTTTAAAAATTTTAACATTTTTTAAAATTTTATTTCTTATTTTTATAACTATCATTATTATCTCATTTTCTTATTAATTGTATTTGGCTATTTTATTGGCTTCATTTTTGAAGAAGTTTTGTATCACAGAAGGGTTACAACTGGGGCAGGGGAGAACCATTTGTGTGGGGTGTCAGGGATGGGGGATACATGGGAGAAGGTTCACCTGGGCACACATATAAATGTGATCAGTTGTTCATGGGGCATTGTCACAATGGGTGGAGATTCACACAATAACCAAAAGAATACTGAATTCCCATCCTGGGTATCTCTGCCACATTCTCTAATAAAACAGCAAGAATCTCCCCAAGTACAGAGGCAGTGGCTAGTGAAGGAGGATGGTCCAATGATGGACCCTTGATATTGATGACTGTGCTTATGAATCTTTACTCTTGAAATTGAAACTCAGCCTAGTATTATAGGGTACCTAAGTGTTACCTCCATTGTTGCTCAAATGTGACCTCTCTCTAAGCCAAATTTGCCCCAAGGTGGGTCATGATTCCCAGGGACATGCCTTCCTGGCACTGAGGGATTACTGCCAGGCACCAACTACCAATGCAACTGGAAAAAGACCTTGATCAAAAGGGGGAAAAGGTAAAGACAAATGAGTTTATATGGCTAAGAGACTTCAAAGTGAGTAGGGAGGTCATTCAAGAGGTTACACTTAAGTATGTTTCAGCAGGATCTCAGTGACTGCCAAATTAGACACTTCCACAAATAGTGGGGCTCTTGATGGCTCTGGAGACACCCAGGCACTATGGTCAGGGCAGACAGCTCATGAATTTGGTGCCTTGCCAGTGGGCCCTACTTTGAGGTTTGTGCTTCCCTGTGTGACAGAATTGGACTCGGTTGTGGTTTCCCAACACATGGCTCTTCTGTCCCTTCTATTTGAACCTATAGTTGGTGCTGGAGTTGGTAGGTGTATGTCCAAGAGACTTGAATATTTGGGCTGTCCATGTGCCAGCTGGGCCCTGAGCCTCAATGGAATTGCAACACTTACTCTCCAGTTCATTGGATGCACCCAGGACAACTAACAAGGAGGTTATGATGGACAACCATCATACCAAGGAACTGAGAGAGTCTACAAATGCAAGCAGGAGAGTTCCATCCATTGGCCGTATGGGACTAAAGGCCCCTCTTTATTTTAGGTGGAATGGGCATCACTATCCCAGAATCCTCAGGATAGGGGAATGAAACTGTGGGTTATAGTGGACTTACTGGTATTTTACTATAAACTTATTGTGATTCTAACAAATGGAACAACTTGTATCATTGATGTGAAGGTAGTGGTCACTGGAGGTTCTGCGGGCAGAGAGAGGAAAACAGGTATAAAACGAGGGCATTCTGGGGACTTGGGAACTGTCCTGAATGACATGACACTGCAATGACAGATACTGGCCATTATATATCTTGCCATAACCTATAAAATTGTGTGGGAGAGAGTGTAAACTACAATGTAAACTACAATCCATGCTTAGTGGCAATGCTACAAAACGTGTTCATCAATTGCAATGAATGTCCCAAACTAATGAAGGATGTTGTTAATGTGGGTAAATGTGGGAGGTATGGGGAGTGGGGCATATGGGAATCCCTTGTATTTTTTATGTGATATTTATGTAATCTAAATATCTTCTAAAAAATAAAATAAAAAATTCTTAAAGTAATAACCACCCCTTCTTTTCTCTAAGAAATGCCAAAAAAAAAGGGAGGGGTATATATTTTTTTTGCACAAGAAAGAACTAGCTATATTATAAAGTAAATTTTTTATTATTTTAATATTATGACTCCTAACTAATTTTGAGTTCTCATAACTCTTGTTAATGGTTATTTCGTTCCTTCTACAGGTTTAATAAAGCTCCCTTACTCTAGATCTCACTCATGTCCCATGATATTACCCAAGAGAAACTAAAGGAGAAAACTATACTATAAATAAGTAGTTTTACACTATAGAAAGTAAAATACGTACCTTTATTTATATTGTTCACTTAATCTAGAAAGCTCTTCCCCTGCTTTTTTCTATCTGTTGACATCTTCATTCCTATAACTCTTCCATAAAGCCTTACTTAAATTCCCAAGCCAGAATTAATTGCACCTTTGTGAGACCATAACACTTCATCTGTACTTCTAGTAAACTGCCTACTTTAAATAAGCTGGTTCTCCTATTAGATTTTAAGTTCTCTAAGGGCATACAAGGCCCACAATGTTTGTGCATAAAAATTCAATTAACATTTAACTGTACAGCTTTGTTTTTAAAGACATGTTAGGGAACTAACCTATCACACTTGATGTAGTTCCACCTGGACAACCTACTGTGGAAAGGCATGGACCATTATTTCCAGCACTTGAGACATAAATTATATTATGCTTCCATACTGCTTCATTAATTACTTCACAAATTCTCCTGAAAAAGGAAACAGAAATCTTTTGACCATATACAAATGAACTTCAAGAAACATATTATTGTAATGTAAAAATGCACTCAATATGATTTATATAAAATAATAAACTAAAATATGGGTTCCAGGTAGAACTAATAAAGAAAGACACGTATAAGGGGGTATGCATTAAAATCATCTAGGGGAGCATTCTCTTATTAATTGCTTAGCCTATTCCCAAAGTGTTTATAATACAAAAAAATTGTGAAGGGGAAATAGGCACTAGGAAGAACTAAGAAGTAAGATTTTAAAATACAAATTTAGTCAAGGCCTGTGGCAAACGAGAAACATTTACTGACATTAATTAAAGGAGATGAAGTTATACTAAGAAGAAGAAATAGATAACAGAAAAAAGACATAGAACCAAAGGACACTCTAAAGTCTTAAGTGTGAATACCTGAGCAAGGAAAGACTAAAAGGGTGATACTCTAAAAGGATGAGTGTCAAAGAAAGGGAAAAATACACTTAAGACAATGAAGCAAAAGGAGATGGTGCAAGATTATGTTCAAGAATGAACTGATTTGAGGATGACAGGGTGCATGTTGTAAGGTCAGTACTGTTTTATCTCACAAGAAACCTAGCACCAGTTTTCTAAGAAACTATGTTACTTGATAACAGCAAGTTATAGTATCTGGCCTAGTTAAATTTCCACTGTGATAGGACTTTAAATATAAAGAACTTTTTATTTTAAAAAATATAGCACCCAGATGATAGTTGTATTTAAGTGGTTTGGTGGTACAAGTGGGGGAGGCAGATAATCAATAAGTAAGTAAATACAATAACTATGATAATTGCAAATAGTAGTTAATACAAGGAAAAAAGGTAATTAAGGTAACATGAAGTCAGGGACATGGCTCTGGATTTGGAAGTAGGAAGACACGGATGATATGGCAAGAGAGGAATGGAATGAAGGGGATATAAACCAGATTGAACTGGACTAAGAGATGGAAATGGAAGACTGGAGAGTGAATATGTACACCTACCTAAGTTTTGCTGAAAAAGTAAGTGAAGGGAGTATGAAATGAAAGATTTTTTTTTTTTAAGATAGTAGATATAAGAATGTGTTTGTGTACTGAGATAATAAATAGTACAGGAAAGGAGAGAGTGATGATACTGAAACAAAGTTTTTAAGAGAGTGAGAAGAAAAAGACTCCAAAGCAAAATGTCAAGTGAATTTCGATCATGGACACTTCTTTCACTATAAAAAAAGGGAAGCAAAGAAGGTAGGGTCAGATTAAGTACTAAGAATATCAGTGAGGTCCCTTCTGAGTGCTTTCATTTGTTCTGGGGAGAAAGTGGTGAGTTTATCAGTATGGGAAGAAAGCAAATGATGCTGAAGGTCTGAAAGGAGAAAAGAAAGCATAAAATGGTCATACGGAAGTGAAAGGATAAACACAGCATGACTGAAAGACAACGTTATGAAAAACTGAAATTTGTGGTTATAAATTTAAAGGGCAATATCAGTATATAAGGTCTTCAGAAACATTCAGCTTATCAGGTACAGGATCACTGAAGAGAACATTAGAATTCAAGAAAGTCTGTGATTCTGTCAGGTAAATACAACAGAAAAGTTCAGGTATTTGTGGAGTTAATTAAAATGATAGACCTTGGTATCTAAATTGGTGAGGAAGGCCGTGAGGATTTAGTTGGGCTGTGGATGGAAGTATCAGAATTGTTGGAGTGGGGCTAATAGAAGTGCTGCAGAGGAAAGAAGGTCTGGGATAGAAATAGAAATGCTTGAAATGGAGGTTTCAGGCATGGTCCAATTATTAGCATTAAGGATGTCAAAAAAAAAAAAAAAGACAATGAATGGGGGCCTGAGGTCTAGGAGACATAAAGTTATCATCTATCACAGCTTCACAACTATTATTTTTCAGTCCTGAAAAACACAGAATACCCTTCGTTACTTAAGGTTCTATGGCTAACCATTTATCAATGAATACTCACCCGGAATTTGGCCAGTGAGTTGCTTCACCATAGCTATAGTTGACAAGATCACACTTGTGATTTATAGCTTCTATCATCTATTAAAGAGATTAGAATTTTTAAAAAATCCTAAGCAGCAATTTAAGGAGTAGATTAGCCAGTAAAAGAAAGGTAGTTAAGCCCATAGTTTCTTAACCAATCATATACTAATTTAAATCCAAATTCATAAGTTACTTCTAGGCATATGGTAATAAACTTAAAAAGCAAGCAAACCAACAAAAACATGGTAGGGGTGACACACAATATAGTAAGTGGTCAATAAAAATAAAACTACCATGTCCAGAATGCATTGGGGGAAAAGGAGGAAAGAGGTAAAAGGGAGAGGAGTAGTCTTTATGAGATTCTGAAATCACTAATGAGGTCAAAGTAAAAATGTAATGGATATCATAAAATAGAATGCAGAGTATTAGTTGAGGTTTTAAATTCCCCTCAGTTTCAGGAGTAGCTGGCTAAGAGGTCTTTTTTAATTTTTATTTTTTTTAATTTAAAGTATCTCAAATTTGCTTGCTAGGGGATTAAGCAATTTATAAAATAAAATTTTCATAAAGGTTAAATGAAAAATATTTATCCTAATAATTTCAAATAAAATAATTATACAATGAATTAAGTATTTTTGTGCCTTTTTGGTACAAAACACTATACAACAAATATATTTCAAGCTATTCTTCATAAACTGGGAGTACTTTATAAACTTAAAAATTATCCAAAACCATCAATCATAAATCTTCTAACTGATAACTCACAAATACTCACAGCTCTTATGAGGCCTGTGCCAGTTTCCATTGTGCTTAGTCTTGTATCACCAATCTTGATTGAAAGAATCTGAGCACCAGGAGCAACACCATTCCGTTCGGGTTCTTCAGGAAAATGCCCAGCAGCTATACTAGCTACATGTGTTCCATGAGCTCCTAAATGCAAAACGGGAAAAACTGACAAAATATTCTCACAGAAGATTTAGTTATTTAATTCAATTTGCATATTAATCACAATCAATAATCAAGTTAAATATATACTTTATCTTCGCATATAATGACATATTATTTTAAATCTCTTATCAGTAAGTCACAAAAATTAAAACTCCTTGAATACACTATTCTGCTACCCCTGGATTATATAAACTTTAACTTCTTATACTGCATACCATTTGGACATTTAAAAATACCAACCATGTGCCTGTGGGCCTATCACTGCAATATGTACTACTGGCAACACCAAATTAAAATTTGGCAACACCAAATTAAAATTCAAGGAGTTCATAATATATTTGGGGGAAAACACATATATAATATAAACTTACTAGTTGCATAATTTTAAAAAAACTATACCTGCTACAGAGAACAAGATCTACAGGAATCAACTTGAAAGAGCAATAAGGCTATAGTTATCAGCAGAGGCACTGTGATCTATGATAAAGGTGGCATGTAATGCCAAGTAGTGAAACAAGGTTCGTCTTTTCAGTAAATGGTGCTGAGTCAGTAGACTATATCTACCATAAGGAGAGAAAAATTATCTTTACACCTAACAAAAATAAAATTTCCCATAGATTGCTGATATAAATGTGAAAGGAAAAACTATAAATCTTCTAAAAAAGATAAGAGAATAACTTCACAACCCTGGGATAGGCAAAGATTTCATAAGCAGGATGCAAAAAAGCACTACACCACACAGAGAAATACAATGAGAAATCAGACCACAGTACAACTAGGGATTTCTGTTCACTGTATTAAGAAAAAGGAGAATCCAAAAGAACTATGGGTAAAACACTTGAAAACGCATTTATAAAAAATGGATATCCCAATGGTAAATAGATTTATGCAAATGTGTTCAACTTCAGTCATTTGGCAAATGCACATAAATACCATACCTCTATCTTCCAGAATGGCTGAAATTTAAAAGGCGGTAATAGTATATGCTGACAAGAATGTGCATTAATACCCTGTTGAATTCATGGTATATTTATTGACTACTTACACTAGTAAATATCACACACTACAAGATGAACCTCACAAAAATAAAGGTGAACAAAAGAAGTCACACACAAAAGGATATATACTGAATGACTCCATTTATATAAATGGAAAATTACTGTATTAGGTTGAACCAAGTGAAATTGCCACTATTTAACTATTTCTCACTTAGATAAATACCAATATCATATGGTCCAAACTAATGTGAAAGTAGAAATCAGGATAACATTGGGAGAGAATAAAGGCTAGTGAATAGAAGTGACATGACTAATGTTTTCTTTCTTTACCTGGGTGACGTTACACAGGAGTGTTTATTTAATGATAACGTATACAACTGTGATTTGTATACAACTTTCTGTATGTATATTACACATCAGTAAAGTAAAAAACAACAAAAACTGGGCCATTTTAGTGAAAAACTTTCTTAAAATACATGGGTAAAAGAATTATTTCACTACTGTCAGAAAAACAACAGTACAGCAATGATAAATGACCTGATATTCAGTTTCAATATTTAAGTGACAACAGATGTAAGAATATTTACACTTAATCTTGGAATATATTAGGTTGAAGCATATAAAATTGTTGCTCTTGAACCATTTTTGATCTAAAAAAAATGGCAATTTCATATGCCTCAACCTAACAGCTTTTTAACTATATGCATCTATATTAAAATGTTGTTCTATGTATTAGAATAGAGAGTAGGTGAAGCTCCAGAAGTGAGAGCACATGACTTTTCTAATTGGCATTTCTGTAATGCTGAGAATTCTTAGCTCTAGCTAGCTACTGTCATGCTTGAACACGTTGGCGATTCTTCCTTTTATATTTCCTTCCCCGCCCCCAAAAAAACAGGAAAGTGGAATTTTAATGTAATTTATCCCCCCCCCCCAATAAAAGCCTTATCACCACCAGTTAGGAATGGCAAAAATTGAGGAGTGGGTGTAGCTCAGTGGCTGAGCACCTATTTCTCATGTATGAGGTCGCAGGTTCAATCCCCGGTACCTCCTAAAAAAAAAAACACCACTAAAATTAAGAGACTAAGTGTGGCTAAGTATGTGGAGCAACTAGAAGTCTCTTATACATTGCTGAGGATAATGTAAAACAGTACAACCACTTTGGATAACAGTCTGGCAATTTTTGAGGGTGATGTGTATGTTCATTATCTGTGATGGTAAATTCATAGGTATATACATAAATCAAACCTTATCAAATTGTATATATATGTACAATTTATTGTACTTCAACTATTTCTCAATAAAGTTGGAGCAGGTGCACAACAGAGTTAAAGCTCTTCTATCTACTTCTCTTTATTCCCTCCAGAATTAACTATTATCCTGAAGATGGTATATATATTCTTCCCATCTATGTTTTTTATATTTTTTACTACACAAACATACACTGTATAGTATTATTTGGTATTTAAATATTATATAAAAATATTAATACAAAATGCAAAAATGTTTCATAATGATTTTTTTAAAAGTCTATTCTTTATTAAGGGACATATAGATAGTTCCCATCTTGTAAAATTACTAAGACAATTACAATAACAATGCAGTGAGTATCCTTTTATTTGACTCTTTGTGCTTATGGGTCAACTTAAGGATGACTATTTGGAAGTAAAATTATTGTTTATAAGAGAAATATGCAGATGTATTTTCAGATGGTGGACTATTCTTGAATTCTTGAAATGAATCCTATGTGGTTATAACTTAAAAAAAACAATACCTGGATAGTGAATCAAATCACATTTATGATTACACAGTCCTGTAGTTGGGACCTCTAGATTAAATTCTCTGTAAGAATGCTTTTGGCTGTAGGAATCAATCACATTACCACCTCGTGGATTTTTCCTTAATTAGCAAATTTGAAACAGAATACCTCCACTGGTCACAATGGAGAGCAGGTTTCCATCATCATATATATTAACGGAGTAATTCAACATCTCAGTTGTGCCAAAAGAACCATATTCTTGGGCCTCTTTATAGTTTCTTAATACAGTGGCATTATTCAATTCCCGGCCTTCATTCAATTCCCCACCTTCATTCGAATCAATGCAGGCTCTGTTAATTGAAAATAATAGTAAACATCAAAGTTATCAATTGTCTTACCTTTCTAAAAATCATGTCATGTAATTTCTCAGGTATCATCATCTTACTACTCTTATCTACTTCTACCACAAGAAAAACAATTAACTGCCTTGTTTAGATCCCTGTGTTTCAGAATTATCAGGAAATAATAGGTAAGATAACTTGTAAGAACCAGTACTTAACTGAAGCCATGGACAAATGGCTTTAGGAAAACTGTTCATCACAAAACCTTAAGTAGAAAACCGTATGGTCACTTAAGAAATTAGAACAAAACTTGGGCTAGAGCTTTACAACAATATAGGGTGATTTTGACACATAGCCTGTGCCTTAATTCCTACTTTTTCTTTTAGTATTGTTTTCCTGAATATAGCAGTATGTAGGCCACATGAAAGTAAGTAAAGCAGGTCAAGTCTTGGTTCCATAGCTATGACAACCTTAAGCAAACATTTATTTATAATTAAAGAGGTTGAAGGTTTACAGAAAAATCATACAGAAAATAAAATTCTTATATACCCACATACATACAATTTTCCTACTATAACATTTTGTATTAGTGTGATATCTGTTATAATTGCTGAAACAATATTATAATTACACTATTAACTATAGTCCATAGTTTACATTAGGGTTCATTGTGTTGTATGGGCCTATGTTTTTAAAAAAGTGGTAACATATATACAACCTAAAATTTCCCCTTTAACCACACTTAAATATATATTTCATGGTGTTAACTATATTCACAATGGTGTGCTACCATCACAATCCATTACCAAAACTTTTTTTCTTTACAAAAAGCTTCTTCTACAGTTTTATGATTATCCTATCTCGCCTCTTTCCCTATTTTATTAACTTTTTAATTGTTCAATATATATTCCAAACATTTTAAAAAGTGGTCTGTTTAATACTAAACAAATCTAACAATATAAAAAAATCATAAAAGGAATGTACATTATTTAAAGAGGTCAGTATTATGTTTTTAGCTGTTATACCTTTGCATACATTTTTCTAAGTAAGAAGAATTGTTTTAATAGTCTAAGACAATCAACACTGTTACTATGAATTACTGCAAGCCCACTAGTATAGTACAGAGAGGGCATTTATGATAAATACTAAGGCATATATTTCATTAGTAAACTACAACAATTTGCAAAGAAGGATGCCTGAAATAGTGAGTTTGTTTTTATGTATAACCAATGTGTGCCTAAAATGATTTACAGCATTTCAAAAAAAGCCACAGCATAGCAAGGTACAGAATACTTAACATTGGTGGGAAAAACGAGGCAAAGAGAAAAGTAGGCATATCAAAAATATTGTGGTCAATATTTAAAATATATACCACCATATCTTTCACATTTGCTGGAGAATGTGGTGCATTTGACTCGAAATACATGTTATTTAGACACCATCCATCCTGGAAATCTAGGAAGTCCTCCCTTTTCTTTTACCCAACTCATCTAATCATATAGTTCTAGATCTTTACTATGTTTACTCTGTTTGAATGAGTGTGATGACCTGCTACATGGTGGGCCACTTTGTCTCTACACTGTAGCTACTGTGGTTTCAAGTCTGCTCATCTCTGATTCCTGCTTAAAACCTTCAATATCTTCCAGAGCTCTTAGAATTAAGCTGAAAATCCATAACAAAGGTCGTCATAAACAAACCTGTTTACCTTCTCCACTTCCTTCTCTAAGCGCATATATACTCATTGACGACACTAAACTTCTTACAGTTCATCCAACATTCTTGAACTTTTCCCTCTACCTTGAACCCCTTTTCTTTTGGTTAACTAACTTGTGCTGGCCCTTTAAATCTCAAGGTATCGTTTCTAGGAAATCTTTTTTTTTTTTAAGAGTTACTCTTATTTTTTTTAAGATTTATTTTTTATTTATTTCTCTCCTCTTCGCCAGCCCCCCCCCCAATTGTCTGCTCTCTGTGTCCATTTGTTGTGTGTTCTTCTCTGACCGCTTCTATCCTTATCAGCGGCACCAGGAATCTGTTTCTTTTTGTTGCATCATCTTGTGTCAGCTCTCAGTGTGTGCAGTCCCATTCTTGGGCAGGCTGCATTTCTTTTGCGCTGGGAGGCTCTCCTTACAGGGCGCACTCCTTGCGCGTGGGGCTCCCCTACGTGGGGGACACCCCTGCGTGGCATGGCGCTCCTTGCGCGCATCAGCACTGTGCATGGGCCAGCTCCACACGGGTCAAGGAGGCCCAGGGCTTGAACCACGGACCTCCCATGTGGTAGACAGACGCCCCATCCATTGGGCCAAGTCTGCTTCCCCTAGGGAATCTTTCTTGATGTCTCCTAGACTGG
The DNA here is from genome assembly GCF_030445035.2 of Dasypus novemcinctus. NCBI lineage: Eukaryota > Metazoa > Chordata > Mammalia > Cingulata > Dasypodidae > Dasypus > Dasypus novemcinctus. Next base: position 32,118,444 of record NC_080687.1, read on the forward strand.
TTTAGATTTTCTCAATACGTGCTTCCATAGAATCAACTACACTACTCAAAAAAGAATTAATGAAGTAACATCTCTAGCTTTCTCACAGTAAATACAGTAAGACATTTCACAGGTCAGTTTCTTATCATCACCATAAAGATGGAGTGACTCAACAATAGAGTCATCATAACAAAACCTAAATTATTACTGACTTCAGCAGAGCTCTACAAAAGGGCAAAAAAAAAATGTGGTGTGAGGTTATAGCTTTTTGGAGGTCTGGATTGGCTTAATTTAAGGAAGAGTTGTTAGACTACAGAGAAAGGGAATATTAAGATGAGATTCCTAGATGGGATTGGAGAGCATGTGTGAGAGTGGGGAGGGAAAAAACCATAAAGTCCTTGAATTTCTTACACATTTCTTTGTCCAATTTTCTAAGGAAAGAATTCACTGCTTTTCAATAGAATCTCAAAGGAAACAGGGCATAACAAGGTTAAAAACCATTGAGAAGAAACCAACTAATAGCATTTCTTTTATGTAATCCTCTGTAAACATTGTTTCTCTCAACCACTTTTTGACACGGAGTTTGACACTATACATACTGAAGAGTATAGTTGTAAAAGTATAGTAAAAGATAGAGATATGGGTTTAACAATTTGTGATATTGTGGCAGGGGTAGACCTGATATTCTTTGTAAAAACAAACCATGCTCTTAACAAAGAAAAGGTCACTTTACGTTGCTTCAAAAATGGGCCAAGAGAACACTTGCAGACAGTACCTAGATTTGTCTTAGGTAATTTGGGGTCTTCAAGACTCAAAAAATTAAAGATCTAACTCTCAAGATGAGGGATCAAAGTCCTACAGTATATTCAGTATTGTGCAAAAAAAGTTAAATTATATCTGGAAACAAAATGTTGTTGTCTTTTTCACTGATTTGAATAACATTTTTTAAAATGTTACTCTGGTGATTTCAGATTTTTTTTCACTTAATGGTCAATAAAATTTCATTCCAAATACAAAAAGTTCTAAAAGATGTTAAACATAGTTGTTGATAAACTGTTAGAATGTATTACTTGCTTCGTGAAATGCTTTAAAGACCAAGGAAATTTCTGGAAACATACATTGGCACCCTGGACACCCTGATTCAAAATTCTTTTCCCTTAGGACAAAGTAGTCTGCAGTATTTTCAGCACCTGTAGGAAACAGTTTAAATGGGAGATGGAAATGATACTACCTATTGTCCCACAATCCACTCCCTGCTAATATTTTAATATTTTTTCCAGTTGTTTTGTAGTATATTTTCTCACACGTATTTAATTTTGTTGCTGGCATTTTCCACTTTTAATCTTAACTCTGTTGCCACGCTAGAACCCACCTGAGGCCATGTATCACTTAGAATGACTGTACTGGGTTTGACTAAGTGGCATGTACCAAAATTAACTTACCTACACATCTAGACAATTTTTTAGTATTATAAACACTGATCAAAACCTCCTGCAGGGAAACGGACTTTGGCCCAGTGGTTAGGGCGTCCGTCTACCACATGGGAGGTCCACGGTTCAAGCCCTGGGTCTCCTTGACCCGTGTGGAGCTGGCCCATGTGCGGTGCTGATGTGCGCAAGGAGTGCCGTGCCACACAGGGGTGTCCCCCGCGTAGGGGAGCCCCACGCACAAGGACTGCGCCCCTAAGGAGAGCCGCCCAGCGAGAAAGAGGGAGCAGCCTGCCGAGGAATGGCACCGCCCATACTTCCCGTGCCGCTGACAACAACAGAAGCGGACAAAGAAAAAAACAGACAACCGGGGTAGGGGAGGGGAAATAAATAAATAAAAAAAATAAATCTTAAAAAAAAAAAAAACAAAACCTCCTGCAAAAACTTTTGGAGAAAAATTTTTCAAAGCATATGCATATACATATATACACCAAAACAATATACCTGGATATATACAAAAATTGTATTAATGTTTAATTTCATTTGAAGTCTTTTTATATGTAATAATATATTTTTACATGTAATATTTATTTGTAATTTCTTCATCTTTATACATTGATTTATATTTACATTTTATAAATGGAATCATAAAACAACATATCTGGTTTCTTTCACTTAGCATGCTTTTTTTTTGTGATATTAACATTTTGTAGTATTAACATATATTTGCTCAGCTTCAAAGAAAAATGGTCTTATATATGCAATTTTACCCATATTCATATTTCATATGTGGTTTCACTAAGCTGTAAGGTTCCATGTTTATTTGTGTATTTTATTAACACCTTCAGTCCCAAATGGAGCTGGGGTTTTTCACTGAATTAAAAATTTTATATACCCATTATCAGAGAGAGTTAGTAACCTATACATAGGGGAAAGCCTTGAAGAACAGTGCATTGCAATGGTAAACAATCTGAGAACAGTAAAGTAGTCATGTTTTGTTCTGAATCTGCTACATCTAACGAAACAATTCTTTCCATTTGAGAAGAGACTCAAACTACAAAAGGATTCTTACTTTTAAGCTTCAAGGAGGGGTTACTGGTTTATTGCAGAATATCCTAAAACACACACTTGCATAAACATTTGTATTAAGAACATATTCTTTTGTTCATGCTGATAGTAATTAAAGAAAACACATTAACCAATTCCAAGGAACACTGCTGCAGTATACAATTTACTAAGAAAGAATCTGAAAAGGTATGTGATAAATAAGTCCCTATTAATCACCAATATTGTGAGTAGTAGCAGTAATAGCAGTAACAGAAGCAGCAGCAGTAATAGCTTACATTTATTGAGTGCTTAATATTTTCAGAAATATCGAATTTAATTCTCACAAAACCCTGTAAGTAGATACTACTATTTTCCCAACTAACAGATGAGAAAACAGGCTTAGAGAAGTTTAAATAATATGATCAAGGTCATATAACAAAGACTGAGCTCTTAGCCATTGTCTTATACTCCCTAGCTTCAACTTAGGTATCTTCTCTCTAGTCATAAATTTTCACCCAACTTTCCTTCTTTGCCTTAAAATGGTTATACAGAAATTTTTGCAAACATTCACTTACAATTACTTTTCAAGTTGTCCAGCTTCAATTAGGAACATTTCTACATATACCAATATTCAACTTTTTAGTATGTGGTTAATGAAATAAATTTCTTTAAGACAGATAAGGGTCAGGTTTATTATATAATATACTAACACTAAGAGGTTCAAAAGACTTGCCTAAAGCTGCCCCAAAGCCAATTATGGTTCCTATATAGTTTGCTTATTGATACTATTGTCACATAACCCAAAACTGGGCAGCACTGAAGCATTTAATGTTCTTCAGAGTAAATAAAAATATTTTTCAATAATGAAGAAATATAAAACACATCAAGTTTACCTCCAGGTATCACCATCATGCCACACCAAGCAGTCATATACAGGGCCAGGATCACTATATTTTTTCTCAAAGGAATTCAGCAATTCCACTTGACTCTGAAGCTCCTCCTTGATAAGTTTACATGCCTAATCAATTAGACATGACATTAATATTGGTAAATTTCTGAAAAGTTCTATTAACATAACCAAAGATACAATGTGACCTAGTAGTTATTATCACTTTACCCTGGAAAAGTGTCTTTTTAAGTCGTGCAACTTGTAGTCCAATTTAATGAAGCAGATACCAAATAATATATTAAACATTAAGAAAATACTTCCTATCTCTCATTTGATCACTTACTCTATCTGCTTTGTGAAAGATGCCATGACATGCTGGAGATATCATCTGGCAAAGATGGTAATATATCTGTAATCTGTATTATAACTACTTTCCAAAAGTCACTCTAAAATAAAATTGCTATAATAGGTTAGCAACTTTTAGCTTTTTATATTAGGACTTTTTCCCATTTCAAATTTATAAAACCATGAGTCATTTTATCGCCTTCAGAATTTGCAGCACTAAGTTATATATGCACAAAAGGATTTAATGGGGTAATAAACTTTATTTTAAATCTGTAGTCGTGAATGTAAGTAACGAGTACTTTAAAATAGATCAATGTATTAAATAACAACTGACATGCAATATATTTCTCTAATGTAGATATACAAAACCTCTTCAAAAACACCCAAATGTATTTTTAAAAATAAAGCTGCTTCATGCTACTGTGATGGAGACTACTGAAAATATTGACTATCTGGCCTTTTATAGAAAAAGTTAGGCAATCCTTGATCTAGAGCGTTTAATATTTGTGAAACCAATTTGCTTTCTATAAATAGATTATTATTAGTACTCAACTAGAGTCAAGAAATATGATTTCAAATTCCAGTTCGGCCATTTTTTTTCAGCTGTGCAATCGTGTGCAAGTTACTCATCTTTATGATAATACTCAGAACTAATCCATCAAAAACAGTTAAAATAGGAATTATCTAGTGGTTATCAAACTTCACTGCAAATCACAATCACTTGAAAAGTCATTAAAAAAAATAAATTCCATGTCTCATCCATCCCCCTTATTAAATAAAAATACTAGGGGATGAAGTTCAGAAATCTGAATTATTTCTTAAAGTTCACCAGGTGATTTGTAAACAGCATATCAAGTCAGCATCTGGGAACCAAGTAGTATAAGCCTCTTTTATAAAAATAAGGAATGTATGGTCCAATATATTAACTGAAATACAAAGTATTTTTAATCCCCTTTAAAAAAAGATGTAAGAATATTTACACTTAATCTTGGAATATATTAGGTTGAAGCACATAAAATTATTGTTCTTGAACCATTTTTGATCTAAAAAGTGGCAATTTCATATACTTCAACCTAATAGCTTTTTGTTGTTGTTAACTACATGCATCTACATTAAAATGTTATTCTATGTATTAGGTTGCTCACATTCATCTAAACACTCTTAGTACATATGTGTAATAGTATATAAATATTTTTAATTTTTAAAAGACCCCAAAATCTTAAGTAATTCTTCACTTTTATTTATTTAACATCAACTATACATTTAGGGAAAAAGGCAATTATAGAGAAAATTTTGTATACCAAATGTAATAAAGACAGCAGTCTATGTGTACTATATTTAAGGTATCTAAAAAATTAGGTTGAAGAAGTACAAATAATGATGTAATAAAATTATACAGCTATTAAAAAATGGATGATATCCTCAGATAAAGAGAAGTTAACACAGGTCAGTGGCTCTCAATCCTATGAGCACATTAATTAAAGCTCCTGGGCAGCTCTAAACAATGTTTGCCATCCCGACAATGTTTTGATTTAATTGATCTTTCACACATAAGCACAGGCAGTTTTAAAAGCTCTTCATATGATTCTAATATGCAGCCAGGATTGAGAACCACTAAAAATAATTCCATTTTTGATTAAGGAAAGGTACATGTAGTGTATGCGTGAAAAGAAAATCAGGAAGGATAAAGACCAAATTATCATTACTGGGGACTTCCACTTGCTACTTTATACACTTGTAGCACATATCATTTTCATAATAAACAAAGACATTATCTTCATTTTATAAATTATTCAAAAAGCATTTAATGGTAAGAATGTAGAACAATGGGAACTCTCATATACTTCTTGTGGGAATATGAAGGTACAACTACTTTATGACCAAAAGACATGCACAAGAATGTTCATAATAGCCAAAAATTTACTATCTGCAGAGTAAGTAAACTGTAGGACACTGAAACAATGAAATATTATATAGCAATGAAAGTGAAAGAACTACTGAAACATCCAAAATGAATAAACAGCACAAATGTAATGTTTAGCAAAAAACGTTATCCATAAAATGATACATACTAAATGATTCCAATTAACAAAATTCAAAATAGGCAAAATCATTCTACTGTGTTAGAAGTCATGAAGGTAGTTGCCTTTGGGCAGGAAGAAGGGAGTAGTGATTAGAAAAGGCATGAGAAGGATTTCTGGGTGCTGCTTGTAGTGTTTGTACATAGCAGCTTTATAGGGCATGTTTACACACTTATGACTTAGGTATATTATGCCTTAAATGAAAAGATTTAAAAATTAATAAACACATGTATAAATTGGCTTCTGAGTAAATAATAAAGGAAAAAGTAGTAAAATTAACCACACACAAAAAAAAAGCTCATGAAAGAGCAGTATATTAATTCTCTAAGAACTTTATGGTAATATGATTCCATGATAGTGTTTAAATAAAAATGATTAGCACCAACTTGAGAAAGGCTATTATTATTGGCAACATCAAATTCTTCCTGTTTTCTACAGGCTTCTGCAAGGGCCACTCTATGAACAGGGTCCCAGATTTTTTCCTTTCGTTCTTTCTGCAAAGACAGAAAAATTACCTTTCAATTAGATTGGCAATATTCAGGTAAATCTAGACCGTCATAATTTATATGTGGATCTACTTGTTATTAAAGTTTGTGATACTGTACAACTCTCATAGAGGTTAAAATAAAATCACGTAGATTCAAGTCAATAAAGTGATGAACCAATTATTAAAAACTGATTATTTGATTATACCTATGTTTTGAGAAAACAAGTTTACCAAGGAATATTTAAATGTATTTTTATATATTATATTCCCCAATTTAAATTCTCCCTTTCTCCAAAGAATAATACTATGTCAAATAACTGACTGAATTCCCTGGCATTTAAAGTAAAAATAACACTATACTCTGGGACTTTACAGAATTGGAAAATGCCTTAAGCCAACTGTAGGCAGAGGACAGAAATAAAGCCTATGGTACATTCTGATGGACAGAGAGGCTTCCTCAATTTCCCCTCTCTCTAGATTACTTTTTTTTATAGCTTCTTTTACTTGTTCTTACTTCATCTCTAGGGTCTTTAACCCACAGTGTCTCCCCAAGGATGCCTGCTAAAAGCATCATTTCCATTAAACTAATCATCTCAACTGAACCAAGGGAAGGGCCACTTTAGCTTAACCATTTTTGCATGTCAGTTTGTATCTTAGTAACAGAGTTTTCTATTTAATATACTACATAAATATACTGTGGAGCAGATACAGCTCAAGTAGTTGAGTGCCTGCTTCCCCAGTACCTCCTAAAAACAAACAACTCTCATTTGAGGGCAGCTGTAGCTCAGTTGTTGAGTGCCTGCTTCCTATGTACGAGATCCTGGGTTGAATCCCAGATACCTCCTTTAAAAAAACACTAATACCCATGTGTATTTCAGCTGAAATTTTAAAATAAAAAAGTACCCAATAAATGCTAAGTCATAAGCATTATTTTTAATGTTTGTTTTTGGTTTTTGTCTATTTTGTTTGAAGAATGATTAGGAGATATACAAGTCATTGATACCAGGTGGTACATTACCTGTATCCTTTCCTTGAGAGCCTTTGGATAGAAGTCGTAGCCATTTTTTATGCCAATATGATATTTGCCTGTAGGATTTGTCCAGCTTGCAGGAATCTACAGAAAAAAGTAAATTGTTCACTCACTAAATGCTTCCCAATTCCCATGATAATATACTACTGGGGAAAAAAGGTTTATTGCTACTCTAATGTATTGTAGCCTGAATGAGCAGGCCCATGTATTACAGTAATATTTTTAGTATTCTGAATAGCCACTTATCCATATGACCACTTCTTTTTCTCATCCATAAATAAGATGGTTTTTACAAAGTGCTTTTAACAAATTGCTAAGATCAATGGCATTTCATCTCCCCCTTTGCCACTCTATTGCCCATCAACTAGGGAAGAGGAGAAGCAATTTACAGAACTTTTTGTATGCTTAGAGTTCCTGTTGAGGAAAAGAAGTTGACTCTTCTCTCTAACATATGACAGGATAGATACTAAATAAAAGTTACTTGCGTTTTTAAAAAAAAGCCCAAAAAATCACATTAATTGTATAAAACATCTTACACTGGCCTCTTCAACTGAAAGTATTTCAAAATAACACCTAGAGCTTTTAGTTAATAGAATGATATAAGAGTATGCCCAGTTTACCAAAGGTGGAAGAAGCAAAAGGAAATTAAATTGCCTGCCCAAACAACAGAAAGGTTGAAAATTATTCTATCATGGAGACCAAAAAATTCAGTGTCAAGAAAAGGGCTTCAAAGATAACTAAATCAGTCTGTGAATGCAAACTCTCATTCTAACTAGGTGGGACACACAAGATGATACTACCTCATTTATGAAAGAAGAAAACAGCCCCTACCTTATAAGATTCCTGGGAATAATAAAATGAGCATCAACCAACTTAAAATGTCAATGAAGAAAATGTACGCATATTCTTTGCAACCACAGGACCCATGATCAATCAAAAACAGCTTTTAAATGTATATAAATTATGAGGTTGAACTACCTCAGAGTTGGTTGACTCATCAATCCTCACTCATGCAATGTTTAATCAACACATCTCCATGTGGCTCACCAAATTATTTCCCATGTAGAAAACTTCTGGATGAAATTTTCTCATAACTAAATAAAGAAAAACAATCATTCACAGAATTTTGAAGAGTTACTGAATAGTGATTTTTTTAAAAGGTCTATGTCTCATTACTCATTTGTGAATCAACTGAAGTCTAGAATATTTGGAATTTCAAGTATGTTGGCATATAAATTAAGAGCTTTTCATTTAAAACTAATTTTCTTTAGAGAACAAGGATTCCTAACTTTAAATTTAAAAAATATATACGTGCAAGTGTCCTGCTACACAAGCTTTATAATCCTAGCAACAACTTCTTTGTATCAAGAGATTACAAAAAACTGGGAAATATTAGAGGATTAAATGGAATCATGAATTAAAATCATGGTGAAATAAGCAAGTGTGAAGACATATTTAATCAAAATTACTTTTATATGTCATACAACACAAATAATAAAATATACATAATTTATATTTAATTATAAGAGACAAAAATTTGCAGGGCCCAAGCAACTAGTTATTTGTCAAATTTCTATTATGTATTTTCCTTATAGGAAAGGACGACTAGTTACAAAAATTTACGCAAAAAAATTTAAGAAATGAAAGTTAGAATCATGGTTATGCTATCTAACTTCAACCAAACTAGAGTAAAACTTAATTTATATGAGCTAACTATGGGATATGGTACTTTACATACTTTATATATTTGAGTATTCTATATAAATGAAGCTATTTTTGTCTCTTTAAATTTTGAACACTTTAAATTTATAATCTTTAAAATGGTTTTAATTACTTGATTTTGATATGGCATACAGAATCTCCTTAATTACTTCTAATTTTATGTTTCCCTGTCTTAAAGAGAGGATGCTTAACACAATGGGACATGTTTCTTAATGAACCATGTCATCACAGATGTTACTATACCATGCAGTAAAATCCATATATACACACACACACAGATTTTTTTTTTGCATTAAAACTGCATTTCAGACTTGTCAGTCTCATGATACTGCCAGTGCACTATTACATCTAAATACTGTGCTAACTGGTCAAGTCATTGGATTTACCTTCTTTTTCTTAATATATAAGAGTAAATTCTGATGGTCCAATAAGGAGCCCTTGATACTGATGATGATGCTTAGGAGCCTGTATGCCTGAAATATGAACTAGGCCTAGTGCTGCAGGGTGCCTAAGAGTTACCTCCTGAGAGACTCCATGTTGCTCAAATGTGGCCAATCTCTAAGTCAAACTCAGTATGTAAATGCATTACCTTCCTCCCAATGTGGGACATGACTCCTGGGGATTAGCCTTCCTGGTGCCAAGGGATTACTACCAATCACTAACTGGAGAAGCAACTAGAAAGAGACCTCGAATAAAAGGGTGAACTCAGACCGGCAGAACTTGAATAAAAGGGGAAATAGCAAAGACAAATGAGTTTATATGGCTAAGAGTCTTCCAAAAAGAGTCAGGAGGTCATCATAGGGGTCGCGCTTACACACTCCTCAGCAGGACCCCAGAAAAAGCCAAAGTAGATACAACCCTAGGTACTGGTTCTCCTGAAGGCTATGGAGATCCACAGGGTATATAGTCATGGCAGATGGATTTGGAGTTCTGTGCCATGTCAGAGGGCCCTACTTTGGAATTTGTACTCCTGAGTGTGATGGAGCTGGACTCAGATGTGACTTTTCTACACATGCCTCTTCTGTCACTTTTACTGAACCTGTGGTTAGCGCTAGGGATGATCCATACTCAGGAGACTTGAATCTCTGGACTGCCCACCTGCCAGCTGGGCCCTGAGCCTCAGCAGAGTGGTGACTTCTATTCTTTGGTTCGTTGGTTTTACTCAGGTCAGCTAACAGGGAGGTGAAGATGGTCAACCACCACACCAGGGAATCAAGAAAACCTACAACTGCAAGCAGAGGAAGTGCATCCATCATCCATGTGGAATCTAAGCCCCCTCTTGATCTAGAGGTGGAGTGGACATCACCATCCTAGGGTCCACAGAATGGAGGAATAAAATATGGACTAGAGTGGACTTACTAATATTCTACTATATAACTATTGTGATGAGAAATAGAAGAAATTTTAGCATCAAGGTGGAGAAAGGGGCCACAGTATTTGCTGAGGGCAGGGAGAGGGTAGAAGAGATGTGATGTGGGGACATTTTTGGGATTTTGAGTAGTCCTAAATGATACTGCAGGGTCAGATACTGGACTTTATATATCCTGCCATAACCCACTGAATGTACTGGGGAGAGTGCAAAGTACAGGGTAAACTACTATCTGTGTAATACAGCAGTGCCCCAAAATGTGTTCATCGAGTGCTGTGAGTGTGCCACAATGATGAGGGAGGTTGTTGGTGTGGGAGGAGTGGAGTGGGGGTAGGGGTATATAGGAACCTCTTATATTTTTTAATGTAACATTTTCTTTTGTGATGTATATATCTTCAAAAAATACAATTTACAAAAATGATGTGGTGGGGGGTAGGGAGTGGGTTATATGGGAACCTCTTATGTTTTTTTTTTAAAATGTTTTTTAATGTAACATTCCTCGTGATCTATTAGCTTTAATTAAAAAAAAGGGGGGGAAAAGAATAAAATCTGATGACTTAAAAATGAAATAAGCATTGTATTCCCTTCTAAAATACCACTAAAATTACAATAAGGAAAAAATGAACCCAAAAGGACAAAGAAAATGGGAAATGAGACTATGAAAACTAAAAGTCACCACATGTTGAAGGTTGCAAAGTGAAAGAAGACAATGAAAATTAGCGTGGAAATGATGGTATTTAATACATGGCATTGGTACAATTGGGTCTTCATATGGAAAGTTCCTGTCTCAAATATAACAATTCCAGGTGAATTCTATCAATAGAAGAGACATGAAGAGGAAAACTGAAATGTTTTAGAAAATATTATAGAATATTTTCATAATCTTGGAGTCAAGAAGGACTTCTTCAGTTTTTCATGTGTGAGATTCAAGAGAGTCATATGTTGTTGCATGTAGCAATAATATGTTCAATTTCATTGCCATGTAATATTCCATGGTGTATATATACCATACATTCTACTACTGATGAGTTTTCCAGTTTGGTGCTATCACTAACAGTTCTTTAGAGAACATTTTTGTATATGTATCCTGTGTACATGTGTATAGATGTCTCCAGGATACGTACCTAGGAGGCAAGTTACTGAACCATGGATATCTACCTTTACTACATGTATTTAGTCAGGGTTCTCTAGGGAAACAGGATTGACAGGAGATATCTGTAAATAGTATGAGGTATTATAAAATTGTCTGACAGGACTGTGGTGATGCACAAGTCCTAATTCTGTACAGCAGGCTGCAAACCAGGAGCTCTGATGAAGGTCCTTGATAAGTTACTCGGGAGACACTGATAGTTTATGACCATGGATATCATTCTCAAGAACCTGGTTATTATGAAAGAATGGATTATGAAGATGACAGATTAAGAGATGTAAAGGTGTAGGGATGATTCTTTTTTGGTGAGACCTTGGATAAAAATAAATTTGAATTTGGGTATGAGAGAATGGGACATAGTCCTGCCCTCTTACAAGAGATGTCTCTCTGAGAAAAGCAGCTCTCCTCCAAGTAGTAATACTGAGGACTTCTAGGACTCCTACGGAAGAGTTACCCCCATCTATACTCTATACGTGATTTGCCAGTTTGTTCTAATAAGGAGTTGGGTTGTCTTATCAAGGGAAGAAGCCACAGTCATTGATGCCAGCTTCTTCTTGAAATCTTCCCAAAATGGAAACTTGACAATGATACAGGACAAGAAATGAGGGATCCATACATGTTGTGGCAATCTACAAACCCAGCACCGGGAATTCTGGGACTTCCACCTCCCTCATTTTATCTTGGGGGACAAGTTGTTGGACCAAGAGGAAATAAGGTTTTCATGCAAAAAGGCAGAGTTGAAACTAGCAAAGTTGTTCACATCATGGATTTTTAGTAAGGGAAAAACTTGAGGTACCAACTGTTACAGCTGGTGGAACCACTTGGAGTCATTTGAAATCATCTTATTCTAATTAATGGGGCATTCATTGAAATGGCAACCACAGAAGATGCTCAGGCTGCAGGTGATTATTATACAACCACACCAGCATTAGTATTTGGTAAGCCAGTGAGAGTTCATTTGTCCTAGAAGTATAAAAGAATAAAGAAACCTGAAGAGAAGCCAGATCAGAAGTTTGATCAAGCAAGAGCTTGGACATGTGAGACACCTCAGCATTTTAATTTACCCGATTCTGGCTATTCTAACAGTGCTGTCCTCAAACTTGCTAAGCCCTATTGGGAAAATAAAGAATTATATACTGATGAGGATAAAAAGTCAGGCCTTTATTGAGATGGAGACCAGAGAAGATGCAATGGCGATGGTTGACCATTGTTTGAAAAAAGTCCTCTGGTTTCAAGGGAGATGTGTGAAGGTTGCTCTTTCTGAGAAATATAGAAATTTGGTACTGAGGATTCCAACAGAGGCACTGACTTACTGAAAAAAAAAAAAGAAACAACACAAAAACATAAATTCCAAAAAAGATTGTATTCTTCAGATGGCAAAGAACACTGATGGCTCTCAGAAGACTGTAAATACAGGTGAAGGTAAAGAACAAGAAGAGAAGTCAGGTGAAGATACTGAGAAAAAGACAAACGATGACCAGACAGAATAAGAAACTAATATGCTTCTTGAATCTGAAAATGAGCTACTTGTAGATGAAGTAGCAGCAGCAGAACTGCTAGAAAGTGGCAGTTCAGTGTGAGATGAGCCAGACCTTGCAAATTTAGGTGATATGGCTTTTGATGAGAAGGAGCCTTCACACAAAGCTGTGAAAAAAGATGCAAATGCAAGTTCTTCAGCAGCTAAGTAAAAAGCTTAAAAAGCGTGTTTCCCAGGGAGTATGGAAGGTTTTGTCAATCTAGATGAGGAAGATTCGGAACTTCAGAAACAACATAAATTTGGGCATGGCATTTAAATCTGGTGATAAAAATAATGATGGTTTGGTTGAAATTAAGGTGGACAAAATCAAGGAACTTGATAAAGAAAATGAAGCAGCATTAGAAAATAGAAAAACAAGAATACAGAACGAGGTGCTGAATCTGCTAAGAATGCTGATGATCTCAACAAAGACACAAGTGAAAATGCAGATGACCAAAGTGATGAAAACAAGGAAGACTATACAATCCCAATGTTCCTGTTAATATAGACTATGTGATACCTAAAACAGGGTTTTATTGTTAGCTGTGTTCACTTTTATACAAATGAAGAAGGTGCAAAGAATATTCATTGCAGCAGCCTTCCTCATTATCAGAAACTGAAGAAATTTCTGAATAAATGGGGAGAATAAAGGCAAAAGAAGGAAGCTAAAGATATTCAGGAAACAATGATTTCAAAAGAAAATATGGTTCTTTGTTTTTTATGTTTAATGTTAACCTTTTAAAAATACAGTACTGGCGGCGGACTTGGCCCAGTGATTAGGGCGTCCATCTACCACATGGGAGGTCTGCGGGTCAAACCCTGGGCCTCCTTGACCTGTGTGGAGCTGGCCCATGTGCAGTGCTGATGCACGCAAGGAGTGCTGTGCCACGCAGGGGTGTCCCCCACGTAGGGGAGCCCCACGCGCAAGGAGTGCGCCCTGTAAGGAGAGCCACCCAGCGCAAAAGAAAGTGCAGCCTGCCCAGGAATGGTGCCGCACACATGGAGAGCTGACACAACAAGATGATGCAACAAAAAGAAACACAGATTCCCCTGCCGCTGACAACAACAGAAGCGCTGACAACAACAGAAGCGGACAAAGAAGACACAGCAAATAAACACAGAGAACAGACAACCAGTGTGGGGGGGAAGGGGAGAGAAATAAATAAACCTTAAAAAAAATAAAAATAAAAATAAAAATAATACAGTACTGGGAGCGGATGTGGCTCAAGGAGTTGAGTACCTGCCTCCCACATGCAAGTCCTGTTGCCTTCTAAAGACAACAAACAATGAGCAGACAACACGCAGACATCAAAAACAACAAGCAGGCATTGAGCAAAAAAATGAGCAAAACCAAGACAATGAGCAAACAAAGAGCAAAAAAAAACAAATGAGCTAGAAGCAGATGTGGCTCAAGTAGCTGAGTGCTCATCTCCCACATGGGAGGTCCTGGGTTCGGTTCCCAGTGCCTCAAGACAAAACAAACAGACAATGAGCAAAAAACAGTGAGCAGACAATGAGCTCAAACAACAAGCAAATGAGGGCAAACAATGAGCAAAAAAAAAAAAAAAAAATGACAATAAGCAAAAATAACAAGCAAACTGACAAGGGAATCATCTCAGAGGGGGAAAATACAGTACTGATAGCTAGAAAAAATACTGTACTCTTGTTTTGTGGAAAAAATAATAAGTGTCTGTTCATGTGTTTAAGTATTACAGTAAAAATACATATACGGTTAAGTTAATGAAGAAGTTTTATTTTACCAGAACGGCAACAGACAGAAATACTTTGTAGAGACTGACTCCGTAAGCTACTTAACGTAACTTGCACCACTAAGCAAAAGATGTAGAAACATTCAGAGAAATGGAATTTAATAGTTCCAGGCTTCAAAGGAATGTCAAGAACTTTGGATTCCATTCATTTAAGAACAAAACTAATTGTATTTTTATTACTTTCATTTGAAACATTCCGTATTTTAATCCGAGCATTGTAGACTTTTTATTAATGGAGTTTGAAGCTTTTGGTTGCATTTCATTTTTGGAGAAGTTCATTAATGTGAGATTGGCAATTAAAATGCAGGTGCAGTTTTCTTTTAATGTCATGCTGTTGTTTAGGTACTAAGAAATAGTAAGTAATTGGCTTTAGATTCTGTAATTTTCCCCCTAAGTTCCTACTAGATTCTGTATTCTAGTAGTCAATGTATTTCCAGTGAAATGTAAAATATATTCCTGTCCTCATTGACCAGTATTAATTCTTAAGGTCTTATTTATTGCTTTGTCACTTGAATCCTGTAGCTGTTATACATCTCTGGGATAAGCAACATTTGAGTTTTGAAATGTGTAAACCATCTCTTCATATTTTCAAGACATAATTTTACATTTCTGCATTTTAAAAAGTTTGGCCATAATTCTGATGCATGCTTCTCAGACATGTATCTGCACATTGTGACCTTTATGGAAAGAAATATGCATATATAATCTGTGTTCACTTGTAACATTCTGCTTGCATCTGTGGATTCAAATTACTGAAATGAATACCAGTAAAGAAATCTAGGCCATGCTCATGTTCACTGGTTATACATGTTTGGAATGTCAACAACAACAACAAAGAGTCTGCCTGCACACCTTTGGCCAACTGATCTTTAACAAAGGTGCTGAGTTTATGCTGTTGGGAAAGAAAACTGTAGTCTGTTCAACAAATGGCACTGGGAGAGCTGAATAGCCTTATCCAAAAAGTTGAAGGTTTACCCTCACACTACGTAAAAAAAAACCCAAAAAACTCCAAATGGATCAAAGACCTACCTACATAGAAGAACTAAAGCTATAATAGCAAAAAAAAAAATTTTTTTAATGAAAAAAATAAAACAAAAAGAACTAAACTTATAAAACTTCTGGAAGAAAGCATAGGGAAACATCTTCAAGACCTTGTGTTAGGCAGTGATTTGTTAGACTTCACACCAGCAATAAAAGAAAAAAAATAGATAAATGGGACCATACCAACATGAAAAACTTTTGTGCATCAAAGGATTTTTCAAGTAAGTAAAAAGGCAATCCACAGAGTGGGAGAAAATATTAGGAAACCACATATCTGATAAAGGTTTAAGATACAGAATATATGAAGAACGTTTGCAATTCAACAACAAAAGGACATACAATCCAATAAAAAAATGGGAAAAACACTTTAACAGACATTTCTCCAAAGATACACAAATGGCTGACAAGCACATGAAAAGATGCTCAGAGTCATTAGCCATCAGAGAAATGCAAATCAAAACTCAATGAGATACCATCTTACACCCACTAGAATGGTTACTTAAAAAACAACAAAAACCCAGAAGATAACTGCTAAGGGGATGTGGGAAACTGGAACACCTGTACACTGTTGGTGGGAGTGTAAATTGGTATAGCCATTGTGGAAAAGAATATGGAAATTCCTTAGAAGGTACAGAATTGTTATATGACCAAACCTTCCCACTTCTAGGTATATACCCAAAGATTTGCAATCAGGAACTAGAATAGACATTTGCACACCAGTGTTCAGAGTAGTGTTATTCAAAATAGCCAAAAGGTGAAAGTAATCCAAATGTCCATCAATGGATAAATGGATAAACCAAATGTGATGTCCATACAACAGAATATTTTTCAGTCATAAAAAGAAGTGAAGTGCTGGTACATTCTATAATAACATGGATGAACTTTGAAGACATTATGTTGAATGATACTATATGCCTTCCCTTATATGAAAACTTAGAATAAACAAATTCAGAGACAGAAAGCAGAATAGTGGTTACTAGGGGTAGAAGGAGACAGGAGAGAGGAGAGAGGGAGAGAACCTGAGGTCACCCTGGCCACCTTTTCATAGCATGACTCCTTGAATACTGATAGCCAGACATCTCCTATTTCCCACTCTTCCCTCTAAATCCCAGGTCAAGACTTTGAGGTAATTGAGCATCTCAGTGTAAAAAAAATAAAGCTTATACTCATATTTTGGGGTCCCCCAAAAGAAACTGTGGTATCGTTACCCTACACAAGGCACACCACAAGACCCTGCATGGAGAGTGCTTCCTATCAGCTTTTTTTGTGTGCTGTGCTAAACAAGAGACAGCCAGTGAAGACCAGACACCTAAGGAGAACTTCTAAAGTAAAAGGCAGAGGGCAAGGAAGAAGAGGAGGAAGAGAGAAATGAGGAAGAGGAGGAGGAAAGAAATGAGGAAGAGGAAAGAAAAGGACAAAGAAGGGAAGAAGGAAGGAGAGGAGGAAGAGAAAGGCGAGTAAAAAGAGAGGGCAAGGAGAAAGAAACAGATGAGAGGAAAGGAATAGGAGAAAAAAAATTTAAGACAATATAATATTCCGAGATTTAAAATGACATATACATGACACAAAGAATATGTTCCAAGTAAACATAAAGGGGTTTTTTTAATTGCAATTAAAAATAAGAAGCAATAATTTAAAGTCCGTACAAGGGTTAGAAAATAATTTTTAGGAAATCTTAGAAACTTTTCAGGAAGAAAAAAAACCACACAAAAGCAGTAAATAAAAGGTGGAAAAATATTAAGAAAATTGGAAAATGGATTCAAGAGCTCTGTTATGAGTTGAACTATCTTGTTCCCGCCTCCCCGCCCCCCCCCCCCCCCAAAAAAAAGATATGTTGAAGTCTTAACTCCCAGTAGCTCAGAATGTGGCCTTATTTCAAAATAGAGTTGTTGTGGATATAATTATTTAAGAAGAAGTCATACTGGAGTAGGTAGACCCTTAATACAATTATGACTGGTATCCTTATGAGAACAGAAGAGACATGGAGACAGAGACACACAACAAAGGGAGATGGTCATGTGAGGATGGAGGCAGAGGGGCTGCAGTTACACAAGTACAGGCCATGGAATAGTAAAGACTGCCAGCCACCACCAGAGGCAAGGAAGAGGCAAGGAAAGAGTCTTCTCTAGAGCCAATGGAGAGCATGGCCTGGCCAACAGCTTGATTTCAGATTTTCAGCCTCTAGAACTGTGAGACAGTACATTTCTACTGTTTTAAGCCACCAAGTTTGTGGTAATTTGTTATTGCAGCACTAGGAAACATACAATTAATAGATGTTTCAGATAAAAGACAGCAAAATCATTGGGAAGGATATTATCTAAGGAACAATGCAAGAAAAACTTTCAGACCTGAAAGCTCAATCCTTTTTTATAAAGTAATTTTAATTAATTTTAGATAAAGCCTAAAACTAGAAAAAAAAAAATTCAAGAAATAAAAAGGAATAGCATGTTATTTAAAAATTTGAAGATAAAAATTTAATATACCAAAGCCTTATTCCTGGTTGTGTGGGGAATGTAAGTGAAGAGGGAGAGAGGTTGGACAAGGGACTTAACTTTTCTTGTTAGAAGCCTTTTGAGTATTTTTGACTTTTCTAAACTATGCAGAAATATTGAATATAATTTAAATTAAAAACATCCACCACATGCTATGCTAAAAATACTTAACAGCAGAACGAAAGAACAGGTCACCAGGTTGAGAAAAGATAAAAGTACCAATCTATCAATTTTCAGATCTCATTTAACAGCCCTATACATAGTAAATATAATTCTACCTTTGAGCACTAGTGTTATCATTAATTCATGTAGTATGAGCCATGTTTTACTACACAAAATAAATGACTACAGAAGTATGGAGAGTAACACTTTATATGTTCCTATATCTGTCTGACTTATTAGGAATGCTCTCCAGTTGCCCAACATAACCCATAAGAATTTCAAGTTTCTCTTTGAAACATACACTAAATAATAAGGTTGTCTGGGGAAAGACAGGGAAAATCTAGAGTAATTCATATGTATAGAAACTAATTTCCCTGGAGTTCACAATCATTTAAAAAAGCATATGGAAAGGGAAGCAAATTTTAGAATATTAATGCCTATAGTCGGCCTGGTAGGCAGAATTTTAACATGAACCCCAATGACCTATGCCCTTGTATAGTCTCCTCCCCTAGAGTGTAGGCAGGACCTGGGAATCACTCCCATGATTATGTTATGTTAAAAGGCAAAGGTGCAGAGATTTTGCAGATGCAGTTAAGGTTCCTAATCAGTTGGCTCCTGTGTTAATCAAAAGAGCTATTATCTTGTGTGTCTTAAAACAACAGAAATATATTGTCTCACAGTCCTGGAGGCTAGAAGTCTGATTTAAAGGTGTTAGTAGGGCCATGCCTCCTTTTAAACCTGTAGGGATAATCTGTTTCATGCCTCTCTCTTGGCTTCTGGCTTGGCTTGCCAGTAATCCATGGAGTTTCCTGCCTCAGGAGTCACATAGCATTCTCCCATTTGTGTCCAAATATCTTCTTATAAGGATACCAATTGTTGGATTAGGGCGCACACTAATTCAATCTGGCCTTGCTATTTAACTAATAACATCTTCAAAGATCCTATTTCCATAGACGGTCACATCATAGACTGGGATTACAAGAAAACATCTTTTTTTGTGGGGAGGGAGTTCAATCCCTAATAACGGGTGGGACCTTTAAGTGGGGAACTAGAGCCATGCACGAGATCAGAGATTTTACTGCTAGTCTTGAAGAAGCAAGCTGACATGTGTTCAACAACAGCAAAGAAATGAATTCTACCAAAAACCATGTGAGCCTGGAAGAGGACCCTGTATCTCAGATGAGATCACAACATTTGACTACAGTTGTGTTGACACCCTGAACGGAGGACCAGGTTAAGTCATGCCTGGACTCTGACCTACAGAAACAATGATAATAACTGTATATATTTTTAAGCTGTTATGTTTGTGGTAATTCATTATGTAGTATAAGAAATTAATACATGGTCATGAAAATCTTATCCAAAAGATAAGGCCTAAAGCAAATTTCAGATAAATGGCAGAAGGTGAAAAGAATTAAATACAGCTCTTTAGGACATCTAAATATCACAATGCTATACTTCAAACTAATTCTGCATATTGGTTTAAATCAGGGCTCCTTAACAAGGGGTTCATGGAAAGATTTCAGGGGGTCTGTGAACTTGAATTGAAAAAAATCAACTTATTATCTTTATTTCCTCTGACCTGTAACTGAAATCTAGCATTTCTTTCACTTATGAATGTATGCAATAAATAAATTATAGTAGTATTCATTTCACCTGACTGGCAAAGGGGTCCATGGAACAAAAAAGGTTAAGAACCCCTGGTTTAAATAAGATTGCTAAGTCAAAGCCAAAATTCTGCCATTCCTCAAATTCATTAACTATTTCATAAACTACTTTATCCTTGTTGTATAATCATTTTTTCATGGTTTAGCTTACCCAAGTCTTTCTACCAAGGACAAAGAATAAGACACAGTCAGTTGTTTAAGTCCATAGCTCCTATAGCCTCAATATTTCTTCATGTTTAAGTTCACAGGAAAATTCATGAAGGGAGAGGAAAGGATAAAGGCAAATCTATTATCTGGTCACTTTTCCTAATTTTCTATTCAAAACTTAAAACAGTCTGGCAACCACAGTGAAAAAGATTCCAGTTCTAAGTCTCCTATCAAAAAACAAAACAATGGCCTCTTAAGATGGTCCCTCAAGATCCATTCCTCCTATTATTCATGCCCTTGTGATATCTCCTCCCTTAAGGATGTACTGGATTTACTGACTCACTTCTAATTAATAGGATTTGGCAGAAGTGATGGGATGTCACTTCCAATATTACTTTATAAAAAGACCAGGGCTTCAACCTTGGATAAGCTCACTCACCTTGGAGGAAGACAGCTGCCATGCTGTAAAGGAGCCCTGTGGAGAAGCCCATGTGGTGAGGGGCTTAGGCCTACCAATAAAAAACTTGAAAGTAAACTTAAAAATGGACACTCCTTTCCCACCCAAATGGAGCCTTCAGATGAAACTGCAGCCCTGCCAACAGATGGCAACCTCATGAGAGATCTGGAACCTGAGGAACCCAGTGAGGTCACACCAAGATTCTTGACTCATAGAAATGGTGAGAAAATAAATGTTTGTTGCTTGAAACTGTGAAGTTCTGAGATAATTTGTATGTGGCAATAATACTCATCCTACCACCATATTTAAGGTAAAAACATTAGATGCCTTGAGGCAATAGCACAAAAACAGAATTCACTAAGAAAATAAGAAGTCCAACCTTAAGTACTCTTCCTGAAAGACCAATAATTTCACCATCTTTTGGCTCTACCACTGTAGCAGTATTCACATCACCACTTCCCGTTGTATCAATGATATCAATGATTTTTGGTTTTCCATCAGTTGTAACCTGAAAATTAAAAAACAATTATATAAGAATTATACATTTTATATATAAATATATAATAGGAATTATACATTTTAGTTTTTTATGCTTAAGGAAAGCAATGCTAACTCCCTTATCTCTATATATAATTTCCTACAAAGTCAAAGTGGTTCAAGAAAATGAAAAGATACATTCATTTTAAGCCAAAATCCTGACAAATACTAACAATAAAATTTAGTCATGGAAACACCACAGAATTCTGCAAGTGGTTTGATATATTCATTTTACAAGTATTTTTTGAGCATTTACTATAGGTCATACTCTGTTTTCGGTGTTGGGATACAGTAGGAATGAAAACACAAAAACCCATGACCTCACAATCTTACATACAGTGGGAAAACAGTGAAGAAATAAATAAAATATATGTCAGATTGTTATAATTACTATAGAGAAAAACTAAGCAGAGAAGGGGGACAGGTTGTGTGGGGCATTCACTTTAAACTAGACTGGTCAAGAGTGGCCTTAATAAGGTGGTTAATATTAGCAAAGACCTGACGAAGGTAAGCTTTGGGCTAGACAAGTACAAAACTTCAAGGGAAAAATGTTTAATAACATTCATGATTGGATGCCACACCAGCACCTCAAACTTAAGAAGTCCAGAGTTCAATCTATCATTCCCCTTCAAATCTGTTTCCTTCCAGGCTTTGCTATCTCAGGCATCACCACACAACCAGTTGCTCAAGCCAGAAACTTAAAGTCCTTCTCTGATTCTTTACTCTAGCTTACTCCTCACATCAAATCTATCAGGAAGTCCTGTTAATTCTTTCTCCAAATAGTTTGAGTCTACCTTTTTCTCTTGATTTTCACTACCATTATCCCAATCTTCCAAACCACCATCATCTCTTGCTGTTAAACTTATCTTCTCCTTACAGGTTTATTCCATTCTTAGCCCCCGCCAAGAGTAATCTTAAAACAAACTGTATTATGTCATTTTCTGCTTGAAATTTTTCACTGGATTCTCAGTCAACTCAGATTTATAAAAAGTCCTGCAAGATCTGATGTCTACTACTCCCAGTAACTCATGAGTCTAACTACACTGGCCTCCCTTCAGTTCCTGGAACATGCCAAACTCTTCCCTGCCTCATGTCTTTTTGCACAGGGTCTTCTGTCTGGAATTCTCTACTCCTTCAGGTATACCATGGATTCCATTTCATTCTTCAGGTTTCTACCAAAATGTCACCTCTTCAGAAAGTCCTCTCCAATGATCTCTTTAAGTCCTTATTCTCTTACAATATCTTGTTTCCTTCATAGAACTTAATCCAATCTGTAATCATATATTAATAGTTACATGATTGCTTGTTTATTTACTTTCCCAATTGGAACAGAGGCTCCATAAGGGCAAGGACTATGACTACCTTTTTTACCTGTTTACTCAATACCTAGCAGTATCTGTTAGGCACTCAAAAAATATTTATTAAGTTATTGAATAATCTGACATTAATTACTTAGCATTAAGACTGATATTCCTAAGGTACGATTTATTGGTCAGCCCATGAATGTCCATTTGAGTCATAAAGTAACTGCTAAAGGTTAAGGGTAGCACTATAATTTCACAGCTGCTTTTGTGGGAAAATTAATTTCTGGGCTTTCTGGATTAGCTTCACAAAGAAAATTTGAAGTATTCAAGATATACGTAGTTAGCTACCAGCAGGAAGTAGGCTTGTCTTCTTTTTTTTCCCCCCAGAAAAAGAAGAAGAATATACTTCTCTAATCTCAAGAAAGAAGCAGGAATGTAAAAAATGCCAGTGTGACAAGAATACAAACTTTTGGGCCCCTTTTCTACTTCAAAAACTCAAACTCTTTTTTAAAAGATAGGATTTAATATCTGATTATAGAAGTCTTTCTGACCAACACTCCCCCCCAACACCCAACACCAAGTACTTCCTCGAGTATCCTCAAAACTTTGTAATTAAGGAATACCCTAAAGAAAGAAAAAAAAATTAACTATTTGCTGGAAACAAAGGCACATAATTTTTTCTTTACAAGTGCTGGAGACCCCAAACCTCACTCCAACTATGTTGCCATAGGGCGAGCAGAGATCTGATAGCTTTCCTGAGGGGCCCATAAGGCTTCCTAAACATAGCTGATATTTTTACGCACAGTTGATATTTTTAAGTTGGATATTTATTTCTTGGGGTATGGTCCATACTAGTAACAAAAAAAAAAGTGCTCTAATATATATACATATATATATACTCAGAAGGCTCAAAATCATAATTTTAAAAAATCACTCAAAATCAAACCAAATCTTAATATTAGAATAAAATTTAAATAAGACACTGATTTTGAAGGGATGGGCTGAGTAGCTTAAAAAATAAAATAATGAAAGAAAACATAAGAAAATCTACCAAAATAAAACTGGAAATTAAGAGGGAAGATAACACACTCCTATAAAATTAAAAGTAGCTAGATCATGTATTAATACAAGAAAATAATATATTTTAAAATGTGTTCCAAAATATATACATAATTTGAAAGATTCAAAGTAGTACAAAGAACACAAATCTTCATCTTAGCATTTAACGAATAAACAACTTCAATGACTTGAGATGAAGAATAACAAGAGAGCACTTACAACTCAGACACAGATTGCTCTAATTAGAAACCTCATTACCAGTATGTAAGCAAAGGAAAAACCTAATGGGATTTAGTGTTTTATGGTTTATTTACCATTAACTATTTCCACAAGCTTTACTTATAAGAATTCCATCCTATACACACACACACACACACACACTCTCTCTCTCATTAAAAATTCTTATATGTAAAATCTTACATTACATGTATTTTTCACTTTATTTTTAAGTAAAGGCAACCATTCCACTGGAGATAATAATATAATAATTATTAAGACTTTATGGTTAGGAAGAAGGAGTTTTTTTAAAAAAAGTAAATCCACTACCTCAGAATTTTGCAATGGAACTTTCAGTAGAAGAGGAAGAAAGAAATTGACATAGCATTGGAAGTATATCCCTCATCTTTGAGGGAGATGGTGTCAACATGGGAAAAAAGCACTGAAAGCATGAACAAAGAGATATTGTGAGTACAGCTAAGGTAATAAAACCTTATGTATTGGGGTGGGAGACTGAGAAATGCTTACTGGACGATGCCTGTTGGATAAAACAGAAACAGCCCAAAGCTTTCCCCAGAATGCCAAGAATCTAAGTTACTTTGTGTCTTCACTGAAACAATTAAGGTGGAAGAGCTGGTGACAGTTGGGGAACATTTCACTAAAATATAGACAGGACCTAAACAAAAGGGGGAGGGGAAGTATGCAAACTAGCTGCAACAAAACAAAATGAATGTATGAGTATTAAACTGAAATTTCAGGGGAGGAAGATACTGAAAATATTCTTATAAGCAAAGGATTTCATAAACAAATACTATTATGGTACTGTTACTCTGAGAACATAAAAATGACTAAAACTGTCTCTGGTTTTGGAAAGCTCATCATTCAGTTGGGAAGACAGATAAGTAGAGATAATTTCAATATAAGAGAATAAATAATTGAGGTAAGAACACTCTATGAAAGCATAGAAGAAAACCACTCAGCTTGGGGGAATGAGGGAAGGCTAGCTGAAAGAGAATAAAAATTAAAATTAATTGCTTAGTACCCAATAATATATATATATAAAACATAATAAGTATAAATAATTATATTTATATCTGACAATTTACTTAGTGTACTCCTTTAATTTGGTGAATGTAAAAAGAGATTTTTATAAGATTAATTGTAATCTTCCCAAAATCTTTTTTCCCTATGAGGAAATTAGACATTATGCACATATATACTTCTTTTCACTCAATAAAAAGTTAAAGTTCAAAGCACAATTCATACAAAATGGATTAGGATTTAAAAGAATTTTAACTTACCAGGAAAAATATGTGTAAAAGAAATACTAAAAATATCCTAAGTGTTATTAGGAGGATATGAACAAACTCCTGTGAGAACAAAGAGGGAGAAAAAACCAACTAAATAACTGTTAGGGGGCACTGGGACCCCCTAGGTCCTAGCACAATGCCTGGCAAATACACACCAATGTATGGGGTGGGGGGGGTTGGGAGGGTGAATTAAATCAGTTGATACCTCAAAGACCCAGCTGGATCTTAAAAAGATGGAGTAGTTTTACAGGTGATTTCAGAAGGCTTAAAGGCAGATTAAACACCACATGCAAAGGCATGTGTTGGCAAACAACATCTGGGTGACTGGAAAAGAAATGTTCATTATGAAGCACATGGTAAAGGGTGGGGGGAGTGGAGTGGATATGGACAGAAGGTAAGAACTGAATCTGCATGAAGGTAGAGTAAGATGGTGAAGGGCTTTATCAACAAAGTTCAAATTTTTAGATTTTTACACATAAGGAGCCCCAAAAGTTTTTGTTTTGTTTTGTTTTAAGCAGGAGTATAAAACAAGGTTTGTGCTTTAAGAAAATTAATTTTGGCAATGTGAAATACAGATCAAAGAGAAGAAAAGCTGGTGGCAGGGAGACCCGCTGGCTATTTCACATATATTTCCAGATCCAGTTCATGTCCCATTCCATCCATAGTCTGACTGGTCCAGCTATTGATGATTCCCCCTTTTCAATCTTTATAACAATAACAGCCTGCTGGACTACATTATTTAATATAATATTAAGTACCTGGCAGGTACCCGAATATTTGCTGAGCAAGTATTTAATCCTTTATATAATTAATATAATCTCATGCTATCTATTCTTTATTTTAAACATGCCCAGAAAGCTGACACAAAAGAGATATGGGCCCAAGAAAGTCACCAAAGGATGAAAAAATCCACTGTGTCCTTGCAAGTTTTCACTGTGTCTCTAATCCTTTACTCATATCCCATCTATCTTTCAAAATAACAATTTCAATTCTCCTCTTCCTATTTTGTCCCTTCCTTCCTATTTCTGTACATCTTATCTTAGTGACATATACATAAATTTACAAAATAAATTTGTTAAAGGAAAAGATAAAAATCTTTAAAAATCCAAGCCAATGTACTGAAGTTCATTTAACTGGATGTATATAGATTAACACCTCAGAGTTATTAGAAGAGTTACATTTTCATTTGATTTCAATATTTTTACTGCTCAAGCATTTATGTTAAAATATGCATGTATATAATATATATTTATTTTTTGCATAGTCAGATTAAAGACCCAGAACAAACTCCTTCTACTAAATATCACTTAAGCCACCTGTAATTAATCCTCTCTTAAAATTACTTTCACAGCGACCCTACAGGGTTAAAATTATCATTACTTTACAGGGAGTAACAGAATAATCTGATAAGCAGATCTGGGAAATTCTACAAAATAATTTTTTTCTTCAACAAAAGACAGTACTCTCTAAACTTTCCTGATCCTCCTGACAAAAGAACCAGTAAACAACTTATCCCAGCTGTTCTCCCACTTTTTTTTTAATCCTCCACCTTGAGGCTTTTTGCTCGCTGTCTGCTCTCTGTGTCCATTCCCTCTGTGTTCTTCTGTGTCTCTATTTATTTATTCTCCCCCTTCCCTTGTGGCTTGCTTGCTGTCTGCTCTCTGTGCCCATTCGTAGCGCGCTCTTCTGTGATTTTGCTTGTCTCCCTTTTTGTTGCGTCACTTTACTGAGCTGGCTATCCGCAGCGCTTGCGGGCCAGGCCGCACTCTGGGGCACCCGCAGCATGCAGGAGAGCCTGCATTCACCAGGCCCTGGGACATGAACCCAGGGCCTCCTATATGGTAGACAGAGCCCAACTGATTGAGTCACAATTGCTTCCCTCTCCTCCCACTTTTATCCCTTTGAAAAGTAAACATACACAGCAGGTTGGAAATCATTACTACTCTGTAATAAATATTCAATGAAGTAATAATTGTCACTGTATAAATTTTAAGAATTTAATACAACATAGATACTGTAGTTACCAGGTAAGAATTCATCACCTGCTCCTCTAATTCACCCTAGATGCCCTGCAGGGCCACCATAATAAGGTCTGCTGTCTGCCAGGATACTACTGAAGAATTAACATAAGGAAGCAAGATTCCCAGAGGATTTCTATAGAGCGGTTGTTCAAACTGGCTTTCCTTTTTCCCTCCTGCCTCACTTCCTAACCTCCAAAGTGCTACCCCCAATTATGAGAGAGCACAAATAAAGGGTTCAGAGTGGTGAGGGGAGGAGGAAGACAATTGTTTTGTAGAAATGGGGGGTGAGAGGAGATGGTTAAGATATACAGGGAGGACTGATAAATACATAGGGAAGAGACCAACATACAGAAGGATTAATAAGGGAGACAAAACTGGAACAAAAGTGAAGTTTTTGTTCATTACTGGATTTTGGTTAAAGGCTAAATTTACAAATGCCAGACTTCAAAAACTTTAGGCAGAATGCCTTTAACCAAGAGACATATATTACCTTTCGCTATGGAATCTTAATCTAAACATTTCAAAGTTGTCTAAAACAAAATTAAATAATTTTTAAAAACCGAAATTAAAGTATGTTGTCTTACGTTCTGAGGTTTAAAAAAACACGCCTAATTTTACAGTCTGAAAAGTTCGCAAAAAAAAAAAAATTAGATTCTTCTTAAGGAAAAGGAAGACGTACGGTATGAGAGTCAATGACTTTAAACAAATATGTTACAGAAGATCGATAGTTTAAAAACAGAATACATAAAACTACCATAGGAAACAATTCCGGAAGTTGACTGAGTTATCTTCTTTGAAACCCGGCTTTCGTGTTTGAAGGCAATTTTTCCCCAAATCAAATCTCCGGAACCACAACAATAAACACTAAGTTGATACGTCATTTGCCCCAAGTGTATGTCCTCCGCAACCAGAAAATTATTTTGAAAAGTTTAAAATTCTACTTTGAAAACTGCAGGCAAGGACCGGTGGTCAAGACGCGAGGGACCTGCAGAGGAGAAAGGCAGTGGTGGTGGAAAGGAGCCCCGGGGTCTCCGGCCTGGCAATGCCTAAGCACGAAAGGACTTTCTTGGGGCGAAAGGCGGACTCAGGCTCTCCAAACCAGCCGCGCCAGGCACGCTGCTTTTGTCTGGGTCAGGAACAGGGCCCAGCCCCGGCTCCGGGCCCCTTGCCCATCCACGCCGCCGGGTCCCCTTCGAGGGCTCTAGTCCCTTCCACGTCTCGGTGTGTGCCCGGGTATGCCTCCTCCGCGCTGCACAGTGCTCAGCTGCACCTCAGAGCGGGGCTTCGGCCTGCCGAGCTCCGAGGATGCGTCCCTGTCCCTCTCATGTCCCTGACCGCCTGCGCCCCCGCGTCCCGGGCCCTCTGAAGCTGTCTCACCTGCATCCCCGGAGCTCCGGGATCGACCCCCGTGTCCAGAACTGCGATAAGCACCCCCCGTCCGTCATACTCCGGGTACCGGCAGAGAAAGGAGGCGGCCCCGGTCTCTTTTTTCGGGAGGAGACCGTGAAAAGGGAAGGGCTCCTCGGTCACAGCGGTGGCCATGGAAGCAGGCTGGAGGACGAGGAAGAGGCAAACTGCCAGGCTGCGCGCGGAAGAGCAGCGCGGGGACACACAAGCAATCGCGGAGAAGGAGGCGGGGCTGGGGGCGCGGGGCCGGCCCCACCTTCCACCAATCCCATCCTTTCAGGTGGAGTCGCGCGCGGAGAGTTGCGAGGCAGCCACTGAAAGGGCGGTGGCGCGGCTGGAAGGCCAATCACGTATTGCTACGTCAACTAGCCGCGCCGCACTCCGGAGTTAGGCCGAAGTATTGTCCAGGCCTCAGAGAAGGAAGCAAAAACTGAAAAAATTATTAGAGGGTTCGGTTCTCGAACTCGGGGTCTTAAAGAAATCCAAATTTGGGATCTTTTAGGAATGGGCTGACCTCCAAGCAAAGGATACCTGTGTCCCGGAGCGAAACACTCCCGGGGAGACGAGGAAAGAAATGGACCTTCAGCCAGGTGTAGCGGGAACCGTCCCGTGGGGCAAGTGATGATTTTCAGACTTGAGGTTGTGGACGAAACTTTTAGGTGCAGCTACTCCAGAACCCCCGGTCCAGTTGTGCTGCGTGGAAGAAATGGAGCCTATAATGCACGTTTAGTGCCTAGGAACCTAGTATAGCGGCGAAAATCTCTGACGTAAATTTTGAAAGAGCTCTCTAACTCAGTATAGAGTTTTGTTTTTTTCTCTGAGAGTGTGGTTTGTGCTTCTTTGAGCGGGGGTGAGGTGGGGGGATAATTTGGGTGGGGATAGCCAAGTTTCAGTCTACAGGAATTGGGTTTTTGGCCATTATTTGTAGCCAGACACAAAGCTCCAAACTAGAATAGGCTCCTCCTAACCTCATTGCTTACACTTAGCTTCCGCGATTACTGAAAAACATTTTTTTTAAAAAGTTGAAGTTCCAACTGATAGCTCCTAAGGGCTCATAGCTCAGTTTCCCAGCCCCACAAATTATGAAGGCAATTTTAGAATCATACTTTGCTGTTCTTAAGATTCACAGTGATGGCTCCCAAATGTCTTATGCTGCACTAGTGCTTTAATGATGTTAAATATCTGTGTTTATGTAGGAGTTATTAGCCACTTTTTGTTTTAGAGACTTCTTTGGCAATATGTGAGTCCTACGGACCCCTTCTCAGAGCAATGTTTTAAATGCATAAAATGAAATATATAGGATTACAAAGGAAATAAATTAGGTTAAATACAGTTACGAAAAATATTGACCAACTTTGTTATATAGTTTTACATGTGTGCATAGTTATATGTGCACTGCTTTTTGCATTAAATAACAGTAGCAAGTCTAATAAACGACTATAATTTTAAAGTCTGAAAAACTTAAGTTACATTTTGAGATATCTGCGTTAACTGTTAATATGATAAGCTAAATTCTGTTAGTGGCAGAGTAACATCTATAATTGAAGGAAATACTAAATTAGGTGTTCAGTGAAAATAAATATATATTTTTTCCTGCACATGGTTTGAATTGCTTGAATTCTGTTCATGAACCCCAAGTTAAGAATGCCTGGTGTAAAGAGAAACACTGTGTGTATACCACAGGATTTATGAGGTCTTGCCACAAAGTCTCAAAAATTATTTTAATGGCTACGCAATGCTGTCAACAGTTGATTTGACCATTTATTCATGCTATATGGCTTAGAGAAGCATTTTCTCTTAAGTGGAGAGCACAAAGAGAAAAGTTGTTTCCCTTTCTATACCCAACTGTTTACATTAGCTCTAGAAAAGAACTTCAGATTACTTCAACAGGAAGGGAAAAAGAATGACGAACTCTCAAAGGACATTCACTATAGGGTTTATATTAACAAAATGGAATGACTCCCAGTTTCAAATGAACTGTAGTCCAAACACCTCATTTTGTAGATGAGGAAACAGCTAGACAGATGAACTGACTGCCATTGGTTCAAAACAAATTAATGAAAAACTAGATGTCCAGAATATTTTTTACTACAACAAATCATGCTCCCCTGCCAGAGTAAGCACCCAATGAAAGAATGGAGAATGATCTGTTTATTATGAGACCAATGTGCAGACGTTTTATTAGACTCATATAACAATCTTCAAAATTTTTCTGCTTATGTAAGCTATAAAAATGTTTTAGAGAATAATATATGTTTTTAGATGATATCTGAAATATTTCATCACAAATTTAAGACAAAAAGTATTCAACTTCTGTCATTTACTGTATGAAGCTTCTGTCACTCATTTAAACATATCCAGTTGAATGTAACCATTATAGCTCTTTGATACCTAACACTATTTAAAAAATACTTGAACATGTTCCACTTTAAAATCAGTTGGACATTTTACATTACTTTATTGTTGCAACTTTTCCATTTTACTTCACCGAAAGAATTTTACCCTAACAATTTACATTTACAATGGAAAGTTATTGATCACTTTATCATCTGCAACAAAAATATGTTTAATCAATATTTACCTTTAATTAAAAATAGTTTCCTAGGATCAAAGTATTAAAATTTTTCTTTTGGATTAATCTGCCTTTCCACTATAAAGTTGATCAAAACAACATGAGTAAACCTTACGGTTTGATTAAAAATTGTAGAACAAAAAGTAAACTTGTTTTTAAGGAGCTTTTAAGGATATTCATTAGATCAACCATTAGACTTTGATTAAAGAGGGTTTTATTAATAGTATTTCAAATCGTCCTTTTTTTTGGTGCCCTATTATACTTGCAGATGGTGTACAACAGCAAGATTTGGGGTGCATTGGATATGTCTGTCTTCTATGAAATGGAGATCTAGTTGTACAGTAGAAGATTCAAGGGAGAATGGATGTATCTGTCAACATAGGCCATAGTCAGGTTAGTTTATAATAGAGCAGATATGGAATTAGATTGTCTCAAAAGTGATTGTCTTGAGATTATTTGTGACTTTGTACCACAGTTGAAGAGCACTGTTCTGTATAACCAATATAGTCATTTACTCACTGTCTTCAAGCATAGTATGCTACAGCTACACATTATATTTGTTTATACCTCTTCCCTTGATGTAATGACCTTCTCAGCCTAGGGGGATTGTGGTGGCTTAGAGCTATGTATCCCAGAAAAACATATTCTTAAACTTAGTGTAT
Source organism: Dasypus novemcinctus (assembly GCF_030445035.2). Taxonomy (NCBI): domain Eukaryota; kingdom Metazoa; phylum Chordata; class Mammalia; order Cingulata; family Dasypodidae; genus Dasypus; species Dasypus novemcinctus. The sequence goes on from NC_080687.1 coordinate 32,150,309, forward strand.
TCCTGTGGGTGTGAACCCCTGTAAATAGGACCTTTTTTTTTCCTGAGGTTACTTCATTTACGGTGTGGCTCAACTGAATCAGGATGGGTCTTAATTCTATTACTAGAGTCCTTTATAGGCAAACTGAAGTTCAGACACATTGAAGACTGGAGGGAACAGCCAGAAGGTGATCATAAACAGGACTCAAGAGAAGCCAGGAGAGGCTGGCATTTATATTGCCATGTGACAGAAAAGCTAAGGACCAAGCCTTGCCAATAGCTGGCTCCAGAATGCCACCATCATCTGGAATGAAGTATCATCTTGATGCTTGGTTTTGGGCTTCTCATAGCCTCAAACCTGAGCCAATAAATTCCAGTTGTTTAGGCTAACCTATTACATGGCGTTTGTTTTAGCAACCAGGAAGTCAGTTTTATCCAACTTAGCAGTTCATTGGATATCAGAAGGAAACAATTAGCGAATTCTTGGAGGAAACAAGGTATAGATCAGGGGTTCTTAACCAGGATGTCAGGGGGTCCATGAGCTTGAATTGAAAAAAATCAACTTACTATCTATTTTCTCTGACCTCTACCTGAACTGTAGCATTTCCTTCACTTATGAATGTATGCAATAAATTACAGTATTATTCATTTCATATCATATAACAGTTGCATATCTCAAAAAATTGCTTACACTCATCCATACTTTGAAATTATAGTGGTTGTTAGACCCGATGCTAGTTGAGTGTCATAAAACTATCTGCCATTACATTCTGAGAAAGGGCCCATGGTTTTCACCTGACTGGCAGAGGGATCCGTGGAACAAAAAGGTTAAGAACCCCTAATAAAGATAAATAAAACAAGTGCTTAGAAATGGGAGAAAGAAGAAGGGGAGGAAAGAAAGAAAACAAGGTCAGGCAACCAGGGCATCAGTCACTCTATTTAGGGTAAAATAATAAGCTGGACATAAAAACCTCACCCATACTGCATTTATCAAAGCAGGAAGTGCTGAGTCATATATCCTTGATGCCCACCTTTTCTTATCACCTGCCCCATTTGTGACTACAAGCTAATGCATAGGTGGGGTGAAAGGAAATAATTTTGATGTATACCTTGCCTGTGAATCACCTTTGCAACAATTTTTGCACCATAGCATTTAGAAAATATTTTAAATCAATTATCCGATACTGTGTAGAGATTGTGTAAGCATTCAACAAGTCCCATTTGCCAGACTTAGAAATCCTACATTGACACCGAAGCCACTCCTCTCCTGGGCAGCACCCAGCCGAAGACAGTGAAATAGAAATTATGAAGCAGAACCATGCCTGTGAGATGGGCAACTCTTTGAGCCTTTGGCTCAAGGATAACCCAGTAGCTTTGTCAAACCTTCCCTAGACTGCATGGCAGTCTAGGATCTTTCACACAACCTTCTTTGCCTCTCTTTTTTTTACTCATGGCCAGACTTATGGCTGATTTTATGGCTTTCCAGTCTTTTCTGACCACACAAGCATTTCCCCTAATAGAATCCTTCCACATTTAATCCCATCTTGGTGTCTGCTTCTCAGAAGCCACCAATATTAGATTTAGACACCAGAGCTTACAAAAAAACTGAGGGTTAGGTGCTGCTGTTCCCTAAAGTCAAAAAGCATTTATTACCATTTTAAACTAATATACCAGCTTCCTAGCCTCTTCTCAAGTTCAAATTGAAATGTGTGGTCTGATTGGCAAGACTTAAGTTACTTCCCTATGCTTAACTGTAAAGGGGTCTGGGAAACTGAGTTCTAGCTTTTTATTTCTGGTTTTCTACATAGAGAGGCAGAACTGTCAATATGTGGAAAATTCTATAAACATAGGAAATATTGAAATGTTGAAAATAAGTCAGGAAGCCACAAATAGTGAAAAATATCCACTATACCAACATCAATCATTCATATGTATTTTTAGCCTTGAAACTTCTATGACTAAATCCTTTTAAATATCCTTGCTATTCAGCTCCTTTCTATTCTTTCTACCTCCAAACCAAAGTAAGTGATACGACACAATAAGTTCTAAATACTTAAGCCTCCAGTAATAAAATGGTAAACTGGGCGATTTGGAGCAAGTCTCCTAATGAGGACCGAAAAAATGGACAGCATACAGAAAATGTCTTACAGATTACCTGCTTGAAGATGCAGAAAGCTAACAGTGCAGTGAAGAATTTCTATAGAAGACTTAAATTGAGAGTTGTGAGCCTAACGTTTGGAAGAGCTTTTCCTTTCAGGGCTTTTGCCAATTCCTAGAGATGTTGCTAAGAGGCTGAGTTGTTCTTTTTTTTTTTTTTTTAAATACAGCCTCCCAGGGCTAAGATTACAAAAGTTGAAGTCCAGAGCCTGCCAAGACTGGGGGAAGTAATGGTAAACTGCCCATGTTTTCAATAGGGCTCACAAAGCACTGTACCCTAGAAATAGGAAATAACTGAACGTAGACTCAGCCCAGCCCTCTCAGGAGCAACCCCAATTATATTATATATATACATATTATAAATATCTGAATTTGGATTAAGGCAGTGGTTTTCAAGTTTGGCTGCCCATCTGAATAACTTGGAGAACTTTAAAAATATTGTTTGGACCCATTCCCAGAGATTCTGATTTAATTGGTCTGGGGTTCATCCTGGGTATTGAGATGTTTTCACTCTCCCCAGGTCATTCTAATGGGTGGTCAAGGTTGAGACACACTCTGCTAGTTCTCTCTGGTGTCTGGCAGAAGCAAAAGACTTTAAAATATCTGTGTTCACTACATTCAAGAGGATAAAGTTAAGATTGAGAATTTTGACAAAGAACTAGAAAGTACAAAAGAAGCAGATTTGGAAAATAAATAGAAATTCTAGAACAAAGAAATACACCAACCAAAATTAAGAACTCATTGAGAAAGTTTAATAGCAAATTTGATACAGCTGGAAAGCATTATTGCACTGACAGGTCAGATGAAAATATTTGAGAATACCTAGACAGAGCATTATGGAAAATACTGTAGAAAGAAAAAGAGTCATGGAAGTAACAGAAGTTCTAACAGGATTTTAGTAAATGAAAGCAAATGCAATAAAAAGCAGTATTTGTAGAGATAACTTGTAAGAATTTTCCAAAAGTGATGAAAAGCATCAAACCATATATTCAAGAAGTCCTATAAACGCAAAGCAGGGTAAATAAAAAGAAATGCACATCTAAGTGCTTCATAGTAAAACTACAGAAAAGAGAAGATAAAAAGTACTCAGGAGTAAAAGATTACTCTCAAGGAGCAAGAATGACTGGCAACTGAATCCTCAAAAGAAACAAAATCAGAAGAGAGTGGGAAGATTTCTCACCAATGTTGAAAGAAAATAATTCCTGACACAGAATTCTGCAGCTAATGAATGAAGATGAGGTTAAAGACATTTTCAGAAACAAAAGCTGAGAGAATGTGTCACTAGGAGAGTAGCAAAAAAGTGTTAAATGATGTTCCTTAGGTCAAAGAAAAGTGATCCAGGTATAATGTTGAAAATGCAACAATAAATGAAGAGCAAAGAAAATGGTAAATATGTGGGTAAATTTAAATACTAAGGAAATAATAAAATTAACGTAGTATGAGATTTAAAATACTCCGAGAGTTAAAATACCTTAGAGCAATGGCAAGTAATTTGGGAGGGAGATAAATGGAATTAAAATATTCTTAAGTTGTTTTTCTTGTTTGGGAAGGATATAAAAATCAACTCAGATTGTGATAAGTCAAGGATACATGTAACCATTGAAAATGTGGTAGAAGAAGATTTGCCATGCAAACTTTAACCAAAAGAAAGCTGGTAAAGTTATTAATATTAAGGTAATATAAGTTGTTAAGGTAGTAATATTAAGGTAAACTAGGGCGAAAAGCACAAATAGAGATAAAAATGGGTACTTAATAAAAAAATTTGTAATGGTTCTAAATTAGCATGAACCAAATAATGGTGTCAAAATATATAAAGCAAAATAGTACCAAATGAAACAAGAGTGACAGTCATAATTAGAATTTAATATGCATGCCTCAGTAGCTGCTAAGTGGACAGGAAGGCTATAACCCCTCTATTTTTTGTCCGTAGATGATTGGACCAGAAGTGGACTCTTGACAGGAGGCAACCAGAAAGAAGCAGAGATGTGTGCATTGGAGGCTTAGAATGAGGATTCATGAATGGTGGAATCTCAGAGCCTCCTGCTGGGGGCCTCAGAGCCATCTTTAATCCAGAACTATTCTAGAGTGCTATTCTCAGAAAAGCCCAGTCTCATTGAGATTCTGATTTTGGATTGAGGTGTGACTCCCTGTATCCTTTTATTAAAAACTCTTATTTGTTATTCTTTAGAATTTTCCTTTACTTAATCAGAAGGGCCTTAGCTAGAATAAGGCACATGACATTTATTGTGGTTCAACCCAATTCTTGATATATATTAATCAGCAAAAACATACACCCACTGAATTCTATGACAGTAAATCACAATTACTATAACAAATATATTAAACACCCACATGGTCATGGAGTAATGGGGAATCATTCAAGGTGTAGTTCCTTCTTTCTGTTGCTTCACTTCAGGAAGCAGCTCAGATAGTCTTGGGTCTGAAGATGATTCAGCTCAAGCAAATGCTATGAGCTCAGACTTGGACCTGCCTAACCATGGTTATTTGTAGCACCTGCATGGCCAACTTGTCTGCCCAAGTTTGACATGCCAAAAAGCATCCTAGGCCTAGGATTCCAAATAAGGGCAAGTCCCAGTGGTGATCTCTAGTATTCTGAATTGAACAAGAGAGGTAAAGAATGTAGCAGTTGTGGTAGGTTGAAATATATCCTCCAATTTAGACATGTTCTTAATCCATGTCCCTGTGGGTATGAACCCATTCTAAATAGGGTCTTTTGAAGATGTTATTTTTGTTTAGGATATGGCAAACTGACTACGGTGGTTTTTTTGTTTTTTTTTTTTTAAGATTTATTTATTTATCTCCCCTCCACTTCCTACCCTGGTTGTCTGTGTCTGTTTGCTGCGTCTTGTTTCTTTGTCCGCTTCTGTTGTCAGGGGCATGGGAATCTGTGTCTCTTTTTATTGAGTCATCTTGTTGCGTCAGCTCTCTGGGCGGCGCCACTCCTAGGCAGGCTGCACCTTCTTTCGCGCTGGGTGCCTCTCCCTACGGGGCGCACTCCTTGCGCGTGGGGCTCCCCTACGCGGGGGACACCCCTGCACGGGAGGGTACTCCTTGGCGCGCATCAGCGCTGCGCATGGGCCAGCTCCACACGGGTCAAGGAGGCCCGGGGTTTGAATCGTGGATCTCCCCTGTGGTAGACGGACGCCCTAACCACTGGGCCAAGTCCGCTTCCCCTAAAGTGGGTCTTAATCCAGATTACTGAAGTCCTCATAAGGTGAAGGTGACGGAGAAGGAGGAAGTCCACAGGAACCTGGAAGAGAAAGAAGTGGACATGGCTATGTGACAGAAAAGCCAAGAAACCCCAAGGTTCCCAGCAGCCAGCCTCAGAATGTCACATAGTCTTCATGGAGAAAGTATCTCCTTACCTGCTGCCTCAATTTGGGGCTTCTCCTAACCTGTGAGCAAATAAATTCCTGTTGTTAATGCTAATTCATATATGGTATTTTTTTTAGCAGCTGAGAAACTAAAAAATACTATCCTCAATGAGAAATGTAGAGCCCACCAAAAACTTTGATCCTCAAACAAAATATTATACCTGTAAAGAACCTATACAATGTTTAGAATGTTCGGTATTCCTACCAAAAAACTAAGCAGTAGCTATATAAATTCCTCCAAAAATTGGTTATAAGGGGAAAGACGGCCAAGTAAAGAACTTGTAAAATAAGTTTTTCCTTGCTCTGTTTCTCAGCAGTGTATATTTCTTAATATCTACTTGGTGTGAAAATGATTTGCCCATAATAAAAATGTAGATCAAGTTTTAATAAATACTTATGGAATAGCAGTGTTCCTTAAGCAAATTACAGATAATTCTTTTTATTCCTTCATTGCCTGGTAGCATACCAACTGGCATTTGGAGGAATGGAACCTAAGAGAATACATTGGTACTGACTATAATTAGGATACAGGATACTATAAGGCACTTAATGTATGGATGTAATTATGGTACTGGTTACTCACCGGCATTGAATGTATGAGTAAATTGAGTACCTAACATCTTAAATTCTAAAAGACTTCTGTCAATGCTGGACTGAAATATGGCAGTAGCCAAGTTCTCGTTAGGTTGTATGTTGAATGACTACAATATTTCTCTTAATCATAGGAAAGTAAGATTCCTTCTTCTCCCTTGCTGAGTAATGGGAGAGATCTGGTCTAGCTCTAAGCCACTAGTTGTGGGTTTTGTATCGGGAAAGAGGGTAAGCAAGAATATGAGACAAAAGTCTAGAGGCTCCAGAAAATTGCATGGTGCTGGGGCCAGTGTGTGAAGCTGGCCTGAACCTCCAACTAGCCAGGCTGCTAGGAACTTCTCAACTTCTCTCCTGTTCCCTGAAAGTTCTGGGGGTTAACTTTTTATTTCCGTTTCCTCTGCTAGCTCTCTGCTTCTCAGAACAATGAACATAATGCAGACTGAAAACTTTCCCCCTATTTCCCATTTGCTGAAATAAAAACTTCAACCTTTTAGAGCTATTCTGATTCAGAGAGGATATAAGGAAAGATCTGTTTTGTCCCCTCTCCTTTCTTTAATGTCAGACTTGATAACCAGTTCATCCAGATGCTGAAGGTAGATTGTTGGTAGCAGAGAACTGAAGTGAAGTTCACCTGCATTTCAGAGGAACCCAGATCTAGTTTCTTTGTTATTTTTCATTGCTGTGTGGAAGTGGGGCAGAGGATGGGGAGGGGATGTGATGTGGGGTGAAGATGTGATGTACTGATGATGGCACACGTGCCTTCTGGGGGAGGGGGGTGTAGCATCGCTGTGGAAGACACGCCGTGTCTCATCATTTCCTTCCCCTCACAGTCCACCTTGCACAGGAGCAGTGTGGACCTTGTCTGCGTGTGCGCGCGTGTAAGCTGAAGACAGAGAGGAAAACCCCTACAGCTCTGAGGAAAAGAAGGAAATGCCTGCCTGTGATTGTTGGCCACATGGATATAACAACTGTTCTTTTTGGTGGTTCATTCCCAAGAGATAGGTAGCATGTTGCCAGTATTTGATTTAGTCCCCAGAAAAGTGGTAAATATGTTTTAGTAAGTGCTTTGAGACCATTTCAAAAAACTATGTCAGCACAGTTAAGAGTAGACTTGGGGGAAATCTGTAAAACAAGTTGCTTGTAAGAATGCAGAGAAATCATCTTTATTTTTGTACATAATATTATAAAAATACTTGTAATACAATAAAGAGACTGCACACTGTCCTTGCTAAAACAGTATAAGATGCCATAGTATAAGATGAACTATTGACCACCTGTCTTCTTACGTACTTACTGTCTAAATACTGAAATGGCTCACATATTCTTGATCTCTACTTGGGAGCATTGTATATGTAAGATTTTGATAATAAGTATTTTTTCCACAGATTATCATATCATTTTAATGAATACATGCATAATGGTAGGATCCAAGTTTCTATGAATCAATTTAATGTAAGCTTGTTAAGTGAGCTAATAGGAATATCACTGCTGCTTATATATACTGTGTATCTAACCGTATCTGAGTACTCAGTAGATATTAGCACATCTTGAAGTATTAATATCAACATAACAATCCTATTTCATTTAAAAAATAAATGTTTTTCCTGGATAAATCTGCACTGCATGTTCATTTTTGAAAACATGGAAAATACTGAAAAATTTAGAAGAAAAATTAAAAGCACCCTAATTCCACTGCCCAAACATAGTGATCAATGATAATATTTTAAGCTTTGTTTTACAAAATTATACTGTTTTCATATTTGAATTTCATATACGAACTTTCCACTTAAACTTATATTAACACGTATTTTCTGAGATGTAAAAACTTATTTATGAACATGATTTATATTGATTATATGGTTCAATGGATATACCAGAATTTATTGAACCATTTAATTGTTGAATATTTAAATTGTTTCTAACTTTTTGTTTTTATAAGTAATATTATAATGAACATCCTTACAGTGAAAGTTTTGATTGCATCCCTGATTATTTTTTTAGAAAAGTTCCTAGAATAGGAAATTCTTGGTCAAAATACAGGAACATTTTTAAGGCTTGAATTCTGAAAACCAGAACAAGTGGAAAGAAAATGTTCATCAGCCAACTAGAAATGAATATGTAAACAAAATGAGTATAATTAGATCACTTTACCAAAATAACTGGGTGGCCAGCTTTTGAAATAATTTCAAGCCCAAAGGACATTTGCAGATACTAACATATACATCAGCAGATAGAGTGGGGCACTTGATCGAAAATAGCCAGTAAGGGTTCTCACCCAAGGCCTTTTTAAAGAGTTATTCTCAGCAGTGTTCCATCTTGAGGGGCACAATTTGGTTTACTTGTAAAAACTTGTTATTCCCTGGAGTACACCCTTAATCATCTGTTTTTAATTTATGGAGGTCATTTATATTCTCACAAAACAGCTCATAAAAAATTAGTGCTGGCATTTCTCCAAAGAAGATATACAAATGGACAAGATGCTCAATGTTACTAGTCATGAAGGAAATGAAAACAACAATGGAATACTGCTTCACACCTACTTGGATAGCTATAATAAAAAATAAAACAGTGGAAATTAAGTATTGAAGAGGATGTAAAGAAATTTGGAATCTTCCTACAGTGCTGGTGGGAATGGAAAATGTTACAGTCGCTGAGGAAAAGTTTGGTGGTTCCTCAGAAAGTTTAAACAGAATTACCAGATGACCCAGCAATTCTACTCTTAGCAATTCCACTCCTGAAAATGGACTTAAATTGATGTTTGTACACCAATGTTATAGCAGCATTACTGGCAATAGCCAAGAGGTAGAAACAACCCAGACATATACATCCATTGATGAATATATAAATTGTGGTATATACATACAAGGAACACCATTCAGCTATAAAATGAATGAAGTTCTGATACATGCCACAAAACAGATGAACTTTGAAGACATCGTGTTGAGTGAAATACTCCAGGCACAAAAGGACAAACATCATATGATTTCACTTGTATGAAATATCCAGAATAGGTAACTACATTGAGACAGAAAGTAGATTAGCAGTTACCAGTGTTCAGGGAAGGGAGAATGGGGAGTTATTGTATAATGGGTTTTTGTCTAGGGTGATGGAAAAGTTTTGGAAATAGTGGGAATGGTGGCACAACGTTGTGAATGCAATTAATGCCCCCGAATTGTGTACTTATAAATGATCGAAACAGAAACTTATGTTATTTGTTACCACAATAAAAACAAATTTGTGTTGATTTGAATAAATCTTTTACTATTCATTTGGCATTATGCACCACTTATCTAGGTGAAGGCTGCGTATATCCTTACTTGATACATTGGTCACCGCCAAACTTCTCCTTCGAAAATTATGCTTTGTAGTTTTACATGACTCTGTTCATTCCAACCATTAGCTCATTCCCTATTTACTACCCTATATTTGCCAATGACTTTGTATTATAGATTGCATACCAAATATCACTCTTCTCTGAGAGGATGTACAATGTCCTAGTGGATGGGAATCCTTATGCTGAGCTCGGTGAATGTCTCCTACTTCTATGTGAATTTTGTGTGTGCTCATTTTCTTAAAACTTCATTGTTCTCAAAGAGTGTCATGACTTAAGAAAGATTAATAGCCATTGTCTATGCTTCACAGTTCCTTAATGTCCCAAAAACATTCTTTTTCATTATATTAAACAAAATACTCCTATGGTCATCACCCAGAACTACTCTAATTCTAAAATCCTAAATATTGATATTTCACTTAAGCATTGTCTTTCAGGACTCTCACTCCCCTACTCTTGTTATACTTGCTCTTACAGAACTGCCCAGGTGGAGGAGGTGGGTGAAGGTGCTTTGGCCTTGAGATTAACTCCTCAGCTACCCTGTCAGGCTAAGGAAGGTTTTTACTTCACTTAAGGTGGGACATGTTGATCTTTATGGTCTCTTCTAACTTTGAGGTAGCACAGTGTAGTGGTTAAGGGCATGGAGTGGAGCCAGAATATGTGGGTTTGAACCCTGGCAGTTTGCTTACTGGCTCTGTGACCTTGGACCAGTGACTTGACTTCTCTTGTGCCTCAGTTTCCTAATAAATAAGAATGCTGGTATAGTAATACCAACCTCTTAGGGATGCTGCAAAGATTAAACATGTTTGTATAAAATGTATACAACTATTACTCATGGTAAGCACTAGAAAGTGTTTACTAGTTTGCTTAAATGGCTTTACTATTTACAACTGAAAATTGGCTATAGCTGAAATTAAACTGCAAATTGACGTAAGAAAGCACACTAACAAACTTTAAAAATATGTATTCAATTTTATAATTATAATTTATAATTCTCCCTAACAGAAGTACCAAATATCCCAATTCTTTTATCCATATAAACTTTGATCCATATAAACTTTGATCACATGTTCTTTTGCATGTGAGTATAAATCCTAGGAAACCTAAGTCAAAATCAGTTCAGTGCCTGGTGTTTTTAACTCAGCATTAATTTTGCAGTAGTGCCACCTCCTGGTTGGAGTTTACTTTTACAAGCCGACATCTTGTCTAGACACACAGTGCCTGGAAAATTGTGATTTTATTCCAGGGAATACTGGAGTGAGCTAGGGTAAACCAACCCCGGCAGACAATCTGCTGAAACACTGGCCTTATAAGTGCTGGAAGATGAAAAAACATACAGAAAGCAGGAAAACATGAAAAAATGAATGTCATGCTAAGTGAATAAACAATAGTGTAATTGGTTAGAACCCTTGTTTGCTTTTGGTAAATCAATTCTCTAGAAAGATAGAGTGGAACTGAATAAGTTACAGGAAAGGTTAAATAAGATGATTATGTCCAAAAGATGGGCTTTTCTACAGTTTTGAAATTTCAGGCTAATAGAGGGAATGCTGTGTTTCAAAACCATTCTGGAAAAGTAACTATGGATAGTGTGGGTGAATCAAGAAATTATAAAGTTACAGTAACTTTAAGGGACTCGTTAGGGTGGGAGGATAAGGAAAATAAAATTTGAAATATTCTGAGAATATTTAATTCTCAGAATGACCCTACCCCCGTCAGTTTTGTTATCACCATTCCAGATATGAGAAAACAAGATCATAAAAGTGAAGTGTCTTGGTCAGGTTTATAGAATTAGTAGGTGACAGCCATGTGTCTGACTCCAAAGGCTGTGCTCTTGCCATTATGACTTGTGCTACATATCCCATTTTCATTTTTTTAAATTATTTTTTTTTAATTTTTGGTAATAGGAAGGAAAAGGAGAAAAAAGGAGCTGATACTCTACCATTTACTTTGTGCCATGTAGTACACTAAATGCTTTCACGTAAGTGGCTTCATTTATTTTATGTTGTCTTCTTGGAACTCATCTACTCCTCAATTAATGGCAGAAATCGTTGTCATTTGTCTGAACAAGGCCTTCCCTTCCCTTTTCCTTTCTTTCCTTTTTTCCCTTGTTTGTACCTGCATCTTCACTTTCAGCCCCAGAGGGCACATGTCTTAATTTGCCTCAGCTGCGATCATAAATATAACACAGTGGGTTGGCTGAGACAATGGGAATTTATCGGCTCATGGTTTCAGAGACCAGAAGTCTAATATTAAGTTATTGGCAAGACACACACCAAAGGACAAATATTGTAATGTCCCACCGATAAGAAATAATTAGAATAAGCAAGTTCATAGTCAGAAACTAGGATACAGGTTACCAGAGTCGGGTGGGGGTAGGGAATGGGGAGGTAATGCTTAATTGGTACAGAATATCTGTTTAGGTGTGATGGTAGCACAACACTGTGAATGTAATCAACACCACTGAATGATATATCTGAATATGGTTAAAAGGAAAATTTTTAGGTTGTATATATGCTACTAAAATAAAATTTTTTTAAAAAGTTTCACAGAAAACAAGCAAAACACATACAAACAAACCCTGTTAGGATCCTAATGGATTCTAATGCATTAAATTTATGCATTTTGAAAAAGCTGACTCAGTACAATTCATTTTATTTATTTTCCCATTTGTTAAGCATTATTTATTTATTTATTTGTTTGTTTATTTATTTATTTATTTCTCGCCCCTTCCCCCCACCCCACCCCGGTTGTCTGTTCTCTGTGTCTATTTGCTGCATCTTTTTTGTCCACTTTTGTTGTTGTCAGTGGCACCGGAATCTGTGTTTCTTTTGGTTGTGTCAGCTCTCCGTGTGTGTGGCACCATTCCTGGGCAGGCTGCACTTTCTTTTGCGCTGGGCGGCTCTCCTTACGGGGCGCACTCCTTGCGCGTGGGGCTCCCCTACGCAGGGGACACCCCTGTGTGGCAGGGCACTCCTTGCGCCCATCAGCACTGCGCATGGGCCAGCTGCACACGGGTCAAGGTTTGAACCGCGGACCTCCCATGTGGTAGGCGGATGCCCTAACCACTGGGCCAAGTCCGCTGCCCAAGCATTTATTTTTAATCTGTGAATACTGAATTTTAGGTACTGGAGATCAAGCAATGCACTACACTGAAAAATTTACCCACTTCATTGATTTAAATTAGAATAAATTTGTCTTTACTTTTTTTTCTCTTTTTCTCTGACTTTATTTTGTGTATTTTAAATAAGATTGGGCTCTAATTTGGTTGAACTTAATCTGTAAGAATCCAGGAAACCTACACTGGGGTCCTTGAGTCCGAAAGGATTTGCCTTCACATCTTCTGGGCACTAGGGGAGCCCTTAATTTGGTCTACTTTAATTAACAGTGTGGATGGAGGACATTGGATTCCAAATACCAGGGCATGCAGGGCAACAGACACTATTTCTTTTATTACTATTTCCCAACAGTCTGTGGAAAATTGGCTTATAATTTTTAAAATATTATTTTTCCAGGTTTTAGTATTAGCTGTACTTTGGGATTAAGAAAATGAATGGGAGGTGAGGAAGCAAATCCAGGCCAAGCTGCTTGCAGATCAGTTCTGCATCTACACCATCCCACTGATTGTCTCAAACATTTCACCACTGACCAGTATGGTAGAACTCCACTTGGCCTTCATACACAGTGCTTCCACCAGCAAGGTAGGTCATGGGGAGTATCAGGCCTGTGGAATGTGAAGCTAAAAAAAAAATTAAACCTACTTTTAAATTGAGTAATAAAAATACGTATGTTCTGGGTGGGAAAAAAAAAGATATCAGCAAGGCTGGCTTTTTCCTGGAAGACTGTAGCATTCTGGTGCTGGCTGCTGGCAACCCCTTGGATTCCTTGGCTTTTCCATCATATGGCGATATCCTCTCCATTCTTCTGCTCTTCCAATTTTTCCCACTGATTTCCAGCTTCAGGCTCTTTACAAGGCCACTGATAAAGTGGATTAAGACTTGCCTTCATTCAATTGGGCCATACCTTAATTTAAAATAGCATCTTTAAAAGGTCGTATTTACAATAGGTTTACACCCACAGGAATGCAGAGTAAGAGTAAGAACACGTCTAAATTGGGGTACACAGTAATAAATAGGGACAGTGATAAATTTATAGTTAAGATTTAAAAAGGAAGTAGGAAAGAAATTGAATATTATCCTTTATGATAGAACTTTATTTTTATTAATGATTTCTGAATGTGAACTTCATTAACACATTAGTAAAAAGCAATACTATTAATGTAGAGAAAACCTTGAATAGTTAGAAGGTGGCAAATATATTGCCTACAACATAAGGTATTTAAAACTATATAATCGAATTAAAGGAGTTGTAATATTTTAAAGTAAATTTACATTATAGTTTGAGAAGTGTTATACTTAGCAGATATTATGATGGAAATGGTTTATGTTTCTTTATTTTTCACTTACTGATGTTTTCTGTATTCATATTTCTAAAATATAGTAAATATATTATCAAAATAACTATTTTGACATTACTTTCTTCTTTGGGGGGAAAATGAGACTCCTATCAAGTAAGAAATTGTGTTTGTTAGTAACAGATCTGAAATAACAGTGGCTTAAGCAAAATAAGAATTTTTTTTTTTTTACTTTTAAAAAAATTTATTGAAGTATATCACTCATACTTAAACATACATAAACAATAAGTTTACAGTAATAGTTGTGAACCTACAAAACAAACATATATAACATCATACAGGACTCTGGCACCTCACCCTACAACTAATACCTTGCATTGTTGTTAAACCTTTTAAACTAAAGAGTAAAGAGCATTGTTAAAATATTACTACTAACCAAAGTGTTTCCCCCAACCCCCCTATATTAGCCAAAGGGGTGCTGATGCAAAATACCAGAAATTGGTTGGTTTTTATAAAGGGTATTTATTTGGGGTAGGAGACTACAGATACCAGACCATAAAGCATAAGTTACTTCCCTCACCAAAGTCTATTTTCACATATTGGAGCAAGATGGCTACCGATGGCTGCGAGGGTTCAGGCTTCTTGCTTCTCTCTGGGTTCAGGGTTCCTCTCCTCCCAGGGCTTGCTTCTTCCTGGAATCAGGGTTCCTCTTTTCCTGGGGCTGGCTTCTCTTTCCTCTGTGAGCTTACTTCCCGGGACTTCAGCTTAAGGCTTCAGCATCAAACTCCAACATCAAAACCCCTCAACTCTGTTCTTTGCCTTTCCTTTTATCTGTGAGTCCTAATGACATGGCCCAATCAAAACCCTAATCATAACTTAATCATGCTCAGGTACAGACCAGATTACAAACATAACCCAATATCTATTTTTGGAATTCATAGCCATATCAAACTGCTACACACCCCTATTATTATTATTATCATTATATCATTTATATATGAACATACATAAACAATAAGTCTATAGTAAAAGCTGTGAACTTACAAAGCAGACATGCATAACATCATACAGTGGTCCCATACATCAACCCTCCACCAACACCTTTCAATGTCGTGAGATGTTTGTTACAAATTATAAAAGAATATTGTAAATCTTACTACTGATTATAGTCCTTACATTATTATTTTTTAAATATGTTTTTTATAACAGAAGTTATAAACTTATAAAACAATCATGCACATGTGCAGAATTACCAAACAACACCCCTCTATCAACACACCACACTGTGGTGGAACGTTTGTTACAATAATATAATATCAACTGATTATTGCCACATCCATAGTGTACATTTGGTACACATTTTCCATACTGTCCCATTATCAGCACAGTACATCTTTGGTGTAGATGCCAGGACATTTTATTATTACTGCTAACCACAGTCCATAGGTCACTCCAGTTGTATCTTTCCCGTGCTTCTCCACATTCCCACCACCCTGCAATAGTGATGTACATTTGCTCTAGCTAACAAAGGACACTCTTCCATCTATACCATCAATAACATTTCTCATCCACCTCTTGGGGGTGCTATTCTATTCCTAGAATATTCTCTAGCATTCTGTATAATTGGCATTTACATCGCTAGATCACCATTTTCAGCCACATCCCCATTTATAAACTAGCTGTTTCTATGTGTTACCAACCACTCTATACATTTCCACAATTTTACGGTAAAACAAATTAAAACTGCTACATACATTAAACATTGGTAGTCCATCTCAGTCCTCCTCTTATTTCCTGTAAGAATCCATCACCTACCTACCAATGGAAGCTATTTTCCTACAATTTCTTCTAGAAGCTTTATGGTTATTGCTTTTATTTTTAGGTTTTGATCCAGTTTGGGTTAATTTTTGGATAAGGTGTGAGATAGGGGTCCCCTTTCCTTCTTTTGGCCATGGATTGGGTATCCTCATTGGGTATTCTTTCAGCACCATTTGTTGAATGGACTGTTCTGCCTGAGCTGTATGGTTTGACAGGCCAGTCAAAAATTATTTTACCACACATGTGAGGTCTGTTTCTGAACTATCAGTTTGGTTCCATTGGTCTATGTGTCTGTCTTTATGCCAGTACCATACTGTTTTTACCACTACAGCTAGGTAATATAATTTCAAGTCTGGAGAGGAGAGTTTACTTTTCCCTTTAAAGATGTTTCTGGCTATTCAGGACCACTTACCCTTCCAAATAAATTTGATAATCATGTTTTCAATTAAAAAAAAATTCTGGGGAAGCGACTGTGGCTCAATCAGTTGGGCTCCATTCTTCCATATAGGAGGCCCTGGGTTTGCTTCCTGGGGCCTCCTTGTGAAGGCAAGCTTGCCCGCATGCTATGGAGAGCCACCAGCCCACAAGTGCCATGGAGTGCTGACTCAGCAAGGTGACGCAACAAAAAGAGAGCCAAGTAAAAACACAGAAGAGCACGCAGCAAATGGACACAAAGAGCAGACAACAAGCAAGCTGCAAAGGGGGGGAGGAATATATAAAAATAAATAAAGACACACAGAAGAATGCACAGTGAATGGACACAGAGAGCAGGCAGCAAGCAAAATCCACAAAGGAGGGGATTAAAAAAAAATCCTGGTGGCCTTTTTATTGGGATCGCATTGAATCTGTATATGAACTTGAGTAGAATTGACATCTTAATAATATTTAGTCTTCTAGTCCATGAGCATGGAATGTTCTTCCAGTTATTTAGACCTTTTTTGATTTAACAATGAGTTGCAGTTTTCTGAATACAAGTGCTTTATAATTTTGGTTAAGTTTATTCCTGACTATTTTAGTTTTATCTGTCATATTTTATTTTTACCACTCTTTTGACACGTTTACTTTCATTGATATAATCTTCATTTCTAGACTCTCTTCCAAGCCTCTCTCTCCTGTCTTTTCTCTTCAGGCTCTAGCACACCCTTTAAAATTTCCTGAAAATCTGATCCCTTGATTAGAAATTCTCTGTTTCTGTTTAATCTGTGAATATTCTAAACTTGTCCTCATTTTTGAAAGACAATCTTGCTGGATATAAGATTCTTGGTTACAGGGTTTTCTCTTGTAGTATCTTAAATATATCACACCACTGTCTTCTTGCATTTATGGTTTCTGGTGAGAAATCAGCACTCAATCTTATTGGGTATCTCTTATATGTTATGCATTGCTTTTCTCTTGCTGTTCTCAGAATTCTCTCTTTGTCTTTGGCATTTGACATTCTGATTAGTATGTGTGTTGGAGTTGGTCTATTTGGATTTTTTCAGATGGGAGTAAGTTGTACTTCTTGGACATTGGTATCTATGCCCTTCAGTATGGTTGAATATTCTTCAAATATTCCTTGTGCCCCTTTTCCCTTCTCTTCTCCTTCTGGGACACCCATGATACATATGTTTGTACATCTTTTGCTGTCATGTAGTTCCCTGAGACCTTGTTCAATTTTTTCCATTCTTTATCTATTCTTTTGTATGTTCACTTTCAGAGGCCATTTCTTCAACCTCACCAACCCTTTCTTCTGCCTCTTCAAATCTGCTATTATATGATTCCAGTGTTTTTAAATTTTCAATTATTGTGCCCTTTATTCTCATTAGATCTATTTTTCTATGTATGCTTTCAAATTCTTTGTACTCATCCAATGTCTTCTTAATATCCTTAATCTCTTTAGCCATCTCATTGAATTTATTAAGGAGATTTATTTGAATATCCATGATTAGTTGTCTCAACTCCTTTATGTCATCTGGAGGCTAATCCCGTTCTTTTAACTGGGCCATATCTTCCTGTTTCTTTGTATGGATTGTAATTTTTTTTGGTGTCTTGACACCTGGCTTACTAGGGTATTTATTCTGAGTTCAGTTTTTCACTTTAGTTTAGGGCTTCCTGCCATTTCTTCCTTGCTGGTTGTGCAGTAGGAACCGAGGATGTAGTTGGGGCTATGAGCTGTGGAGGCTCAAGCTTCCCTCATTACACCAGGGCCCAATGAAGCTTCTCCCAACTTTCTCCTTTGCCAGGGATAGGGACAGAGTCACAGCTGTGCGGAATAATCCAAGTCATGTAGGCCTAGACTCTAGTTGCCCAGAGAGATTGATTAAGCTTCATGCACCTTTCTCCCCTGCCTGGGTCTGGGATGGAGCTGCAGGTGTGGGCAGCAATCTATGCCGTATGGGTCCAAGATGAGCATGGTTGCCCCAATAGACTTGTGATTTTTCTGTCTATGCCGGCCAAATGTACCTGCAGTTACCTGGATAGGCTGGTGCAGGGCCTGCCATCCTCTTTTCTGCCAGTGGTGGGGCAGACGCCTAGGCTGGGGCTGAAGGCCAAATCTAGGTGAAAGAAACCGGTTCCTACTGTCACTGTGATTTTTGGACAGCCCAGTTTCCCCTAATGCTGGGGGTGGAGTCAAAATGGTGGCTACTGGCCTCTTTCTGACCTGGACAAGGTCAGACTTTAGCTGTTCTTAGGGTTATCCTCTAGCCAGCCAAATCCACCAATCAGTAGCTGAAATCGGTGGCCAGCCATCTCTTCCTCCCCTGTTCTTGGGAAATGGACCTTCCAATTCCAGCCACAGAATAGCTCCTGGGGCAGCTTGTGCTGCCAAAGTAGGATGATCACTGGCCTCCACGGCTTGGCCGGTAATTTCCCAGAGAGGCTGGCACAGGTCCCCCCCAGGTTCCTCCCTGCTGGAGGTGGCACTGGGGCCTAGGCTAGAGCTGCAATCTGATGTGGGTGGAAAGAAGCTGGTCCCCACCAGCACTGGGGTTTTCAGTCTGCCTGCTTCCCCTCATGCCAGATGCGGAGTTAAAATAGCGGCCACCAACCTCTTTCTGACTTGATGACAGGCTCAAACCTTAGCTGTTCTCAGGATTATACTTTAACCTGCTGAATTTACCCATAATAGCTGAAGTTGGTTCCCACCGTCTCTTCCTCTCCCATTTTTGGGAAGTGGAGCTTCCAATTTCAGCCATGGAACAGCTCCAGAGGTGGCTTGTGCCTCCAGGGGAGGATGGGCACTGGCCTCCAGGGCGTGCGAATCTTCTCTGCAGATGGGCAGTCTCCTCCTTCCATTCCTTTAAGGATGTGGCAAGATGCTCTTCTGGTCTCCTGGAGTCCCCAGACAGGCTTCAGCTAGCTCCAGAGAGCTCTGGGTGTTTACTAACTGCCTTGTAGCAGAAGCTGACTCTGGGATCTCCTTACTCTGCCACCATCTTGCTGGTTGTCCAAGAACTTATACTTTTTATAAAACGTAAAGTCCAGATGTACTTCATTGACCTTTGAACATGGTGGTATCAGGGGCCCAAGGTCCTTCTGCTCTGCTCTCTTTAGATCCTGGATTTTCATCTTTAAGCTTTTCTCATGGGTAACAGATGGTCACTGGAGCTCTATTATATTAATTTTCCAGGAAAGACAAAGGAGGAGGGAGGGAAGGGAGAAAGAGGAAGGAGGCAAGGACAAAAAAAACTGTCTACTGCCATTTATTTCTCCCTGACCTTTTCTCTCTGTAAGGGAGCCTGGAAGATGCTATTTAACTGATCTCCCTGATACCCCACAATCCCCACAATACAGAGGTTGCTTAGTAAGAAGGGAAAATAAATGTTGGTTAGGCAACCATTTGCAGCATCTGCCACACTCTTAATCATATTTTACTCAATACAGGATTACTCACTGTGAATGTGTATTTAAATATATTGGATGACATCCTAAGTAAGAAAAATTTATATGTTATAGGCATTAAAAAATTAAAACCTATAAGGAACCTCCCAACATACTCTGGGTCCAGTTTTCAGTTCTCTAAAAGCTGCCTCACTGGGGATGGGGGTGCTGGAGGCAGAGCAGGTCAGTTTTTCATTTGGTTATTCATTCATTCAATAAACATTCATTTAGCAGCTATTATATCCAGGCATTGTACTGTTTTGGGGAGTGGAAATAATTACTGTATTTGTATAGTTTATAAAGGAATTTTATCTATACTTAATCCTCCTGTAACACCAAATGGTAGAAACAGGCATTATTTCCTCAAACTATACTTGAGGACATTGAGAAACAGGGAGGTTAAATAGGAAGTGCAAGTCATAAAACAAATATGTATCAGATGCAGGACTTGAACTGGAGAATTCTAACTCATGTGCATTTTCCAGTCCTCAGGTTTTAGAAAATGTTGTTAGTTAAAGGACCAATACAGCCCTTACTCTTTCAGAACCTGGAGTTTATATAGGTCAAGAACTGCCCAAGGCAGATCTTTTGGGCTTCCAGGGCACTTGCTCAGCTCTCATATGAGCATTTGAACATGGCCATTTGAGTTCATTATTTCTAACCCCTTGCCTTTTTTTCCCATGCTAAATATGAAGTTAAAATTTGAGGCAATGGCCATGGACATACCCAGATTTTGACAAAAGTTCCTCCCCCTTTTGTTTTTGTAAAAGTAATGCATAACAATAACTTGTATTCAATGCAACTAGTAAGGGTTCAACAGTAAAGATTACTTACTGCTAAATTAGAGTACAAATTCTATACATTCCCTACCTCCATCATTCACCTCATCAGAGAGTAAAAATGAGCGAGAGAGTTCTTTGTTAGAGGAAAACTCTTCAATCCATTCTGATGTATAAAGTTCAATGCCTTTCTCACTACATTGATTCTTGGATCCCGTCTCAGGATATGGATAAAAAAATCTCACCACTCAAAAGTGGTACTTTGGCGGTGGACTTGGCCCAGTGGTTAGGGCATCCGTCTACCACATGGGAGGTCTGCGGTTCAAACCCCAGGTCTCCTTGACCCGTGTGGAGCTGGCCCATGCATAGTG
This sequence comes from Dasypus novemcinctus, assembly GCF_030445035.2. Taxonomy (NCBI): domain Eukaryota; kingdom Metazoa; phylum Chordata; class Mammalia; order Cingulata; family Dasypodidae; genus Dasypus; species Dasypus novemcinctus. Next base: position 32,171,001 of record NC_080687.1, read on the forward strand.
CTGATGCACACAAGGAGTACCCTGCCATGCAGGGGTCCCCCCTGCTTAGGGGAGCCCCACGCACAAGGAGTGTACCCCGTAAGGAGAGCCGCCCAGCATGAAAGAAAGTGCAGCCTGCCCAGGAATGGTGCTGCACACACGGAGAGCTGACACAACAAGATGACACAACAAAAAGAAACACAGATTCCCATGCCGCTGACAACAACAGAAGCAGACAAAGAATACGCAGCAAATAGACACAGAGAACAGACAACCGGGGTGGGGGGGGGAGGGGAGAGAAATAAATAAATGAATCTTTTTTTAAAAAAAGTGGTGCTTTTCCTAGAGTGATTACAACTGAAAATGGGAGGATTGCATCCAGCATCCAGGTGGAATCTGAGCCTCCTCTTGACATAAAGGTGCAATGGACACAACCAATCCAATGTCCACATAGAAGAGGTGGCATTGGATTGGGAAAAGTGGACATAATGGACAAAGGGTATGGGGAAAGGCAGGAAGAGATGAGAGGTGGAGGCGTCTTCGGGACATGGAGCTGCCCTGGATGGTGCTTCAGAGGTAATCACCGGACATTGTAAACCCTCACAGGGCCTACATGATGGAATAGAGGAGAGTATGGGCCATGATGTGAACCAATGTATATGAGGTGCAGAGGTGCCCAAAGATGTACTTACCAAATCCAATGGATGTGTCATGATGATGGGAACGAGTGTTGTTGGGGGGGGGGAGAGGGGGGGTGGGGGGGTGGGGTTGAATGGGACCTCACATATATATTTTTAATGTAATATTATTACAAAGTCAATAAAAAATTAAAAAATTAAAAAAAAAAAAAAGTGGTGCTTTCTTCGTAGCAACAACTTATTTGAAAGAAACCATAACAATTGATTGAAATAACTTGTGTTCAGATGCTCAGGTAGAGAATCTCGGATCTAAATGCCTCAATGGCTGTAGGTGTGTTATCTATTCTCAATTATTCAGATTTTCAAAATGTATTTAAAGACTCAATATTCTTGAGGCAAAGTCCACTAACAGCATTAAATTAATGCGTGTATGCATGAAACGTGTTATCGTACTATAATCCTTTTTTTTTTAAGATTTATTTTATTTATTTCTTTCTCCTCCTCCCCTCACTGTTGCATTTGCTGTGCTTGTTTGTTGTGTGCTGGTCTTCTTTGTAGGAGACACCAGGAAGTGAACCTGGGACCTCCCATGTGGGAGGGAGGCATCTAATCACTTGAGTCACCTCCACTCCCTGCTTTGTTATGTTCTCATTATGTTTTCCTCTGTGTGTCTCGTTGCATCAGCTGGCCACACCAGCCTGTCATGTCTGCTCACTGTCTTCCTCGTCTTCTTTAGGAGGCACTGGAAACCGATCCTGGACCTCCCATGTGGCAGGTGGGAGCTCAATCCCTTTCTCCACACCTGCTTCCTATAATATTTTTAAACAAAAAAACACATGCTAAGTTTCGAGTATAGAAAATAAAGGGTTATTGTATTTTTTTAGATAGAAGTGAGTACCTACAAGAGTTAACTGGTAAATTTTGTTTGTTTCTAAACATCTCAACAGAAAATAAAGCAGATTTAAAGTGCCTCTTTTTACAAAAATTCTCTCCTCCCCCCTCCCCCCCATTATCTGCTCTCTGTGTTCATTTGCTGTGTGTTCTTCTGTGTCCACTTGCATTCTTGACAGCCACACCGGGAAACTGTGTCTTTTTTTGTTGCATCATCTTGCTGTGTCAGCTCTCAGTGTGTGTGGCACCACTCCTGGATGGGCTGCACTTTCTTTGCATGGGGTGGCTCTCTATGCGGGGCACACTCCCTGCATGGGGGGCTCTCCTATGTGAGGGACACCACTACATGGCACCGCACTCCTTGCGCACATCAGCACTGCACATGGGCTAGCTCCACACAGGTCAAAGAAGCCTGGGGTTTGAACCACGGACCTCCCATGTGGTAGGCGGATGCTCTGTCAGTTGAGCCAAATCCACTTCCCATTAAAGTGCCTCTTGATCTTATTGTGAAGCATGTAAACCAAAATTTATTCTTGTATTGATACTTGAATATTAAGTAAAATGACTTTTTCCTTTTATTCCTTTTCTAAATCCAGTGACAGCCAAAGCTTTTAAATTTCATATGCCTCTTTATACATTCACTTGTAAAAAACAGTTCCTATCATCTGGAAGTCAGTCAGCCATCTAAACTAAACATAGATTTGACAGCCCCTATCTGGTAGCTCATAAATATAGATTTCTTTCAAAGAACAAGGAGCTGAGCAGTGTTCCAAACAAGAACAAACTAGAAGTCTCTGGTTTATCGTCTATATTTGGACTCAGGAGATCGTTAGTCAGCTATATTATTTATCTCCTACACAAAAGTATTTCAAGGTCTGTGGGAGTTTTCTCTAGTTAAGGTTGATCAATCTTTATTACTCTCGATTTATAGCTTCCAGATGCTCAAGCTGGTGAAGACTTTTTTTTTTCTACTTAAGGAAAGTAAGTTCCTTATTTGCCATTTTCAGCTATTTTCAATGACTTGAATGTGCACAGCTATTAAACATGAGTAATAGACATAGACGAATTTTCTTTTAAAGTCTTTGAGAAACATCCACAGCACAGTATATCATGATAAAACAAGAGTGAGGGAAAAGTGTTAACAGGTTTATGCCTTTGAATTAAATATGACTCCCCTGGACTTTTTGGAAACCCATACATTTTTGAAAAACTCTACATTTTAAAACAAAGAACTACATTTAATTTGTTTAGTTAAATAAATGGTTTATACATGAGATTTTGTGCTAAACCCTAATTACCATAGAAGAAAGAGCTATATTTAATATAACTGTGTTCAGCTTAAAATAAGATCTCTATATAAAATTTTATACTAAAAATTAATTATTAAATTAGCCCCTGGGCTTCTGTGTGATTATGGCTTGTTGTTACAAATCCTCTGCCCCACTAAATTGTACTCCTTTTTTACGACTGCAAATCTAACTAACCCACCTTGGATTGTCATCGTAAAATTTTACCTCTGCCAATATTTCCTTCTAATTCTTAGAGATTGATGATACAAATATGATCTACAATTTCTTCCTAGTAAAGTAAGCCAATCTAAGTTGCAGTCCCTTGCTGCATCCTCTCTGTGCTCCCAAGGCATCATGGCTTCTTTTGGGTGGTTTCCATTTTCACTTCTGGCTGATGGGCCCTGGTCTTTGTGCTTTTGGCTATAGCAGTGCTATCTTGTCTTGTCCCCTGGTCTCCCCAATCCCATCTTCAGCAATTCTCTTTCAGGGATCCTTTCTCTATTATGAGCCAAATACAGCAGTTGAGGAATATCAGTTTTGATATCTACACCTGCTCTCTAATTCCATGATGCACCAAGTAATGATATTTGCCTTAACTTAATTTCTATATTAAGTCCCTTAAATTTTCCAAAAAAATTTTAGGTTACAATGCATTCTGTCAGTTAACAAATATTCCAGAAATATGCATTTAAAAGCCTCCTGCAAATGCAATTCAAATAAAAATTTCAATTGGGAAAAAACAAACGAACAGTCAATATACCATCTCAGGAGACGCAAGGCTAGGATCATCTGGAATCAAGGCATCCATGCACAGTTCATAGGAACAGTTCCCTATTATGAGAACTTTTCAATATCTTTTGATTGAGAAAATACCTTATGTGTATAATGATTCTTTTACATGACTTTTAATATTTTTGGAGATATTAGCTCTAAGGCTCAATGCCAGTGAAGATTGGAGGAGACACTTTAATACAGTAAGCAGACCAGGAAAGTGTTATATGCAGGAATTTTTTTTCCCTTTTTAAAATTAGCCACTCAGAAGCTTGTAAAGCAAGTAAATGGGTGGGAGTTAGGGCTGAGAGATGGGGAAGAAGAAACGGAAGCAGGGGTTGGAACAACTATATTTTCATTTTAGTGTTTAACAAGTATAATCATGCAACGGGGGCGACTGCACTGAATGTAAAATCATCATCAGGATGCTGCAGCAAGGTGTTACCACACTGAGAACAGAGGTGAGGAGCACAGCAGTCAGGAATAGCTGCAATGGAACATTTTTTGAATCACAGAATGCCTATCATGTAATGAGATTTGCATATATAACTTTTGCACACACTCCTTATTAGACTTCCATCCACAGTTCCTATGTTTTCTGCATCTTTTATGGCTCTTCATTGCTGAGTGATTGGCCAACCAGCCCACCCCCCAAGTTTCACAATTTAAGTGAATATCCCAGAATGTATAGCCTCCTTATGATTAAAGAATAGGGCCATACTGGGAGGCATGCACTCCATGGCCAAATGTCTTCCCCGGTAAAGGCTCTCTCACCTGCTGTTGAGAAAAGCCATGAAATGTAGTAATAGTTGTTATGTGTTGCAAGAAGTCTTTGATATAATAGACCCAGGTTTTGTGAGGCAAGTGCCTGAGCACAAGAGGTACTCCATAAATATTTACATTAGTGGTTTCTAAGATTTGCATTATCGATACCATCTTTTCAGCCCATTATTCTGACTGGAAAAATGGAAATTCTGAGAAAACAAGCAAGTTCTGTATTTCTAGATATGAACATACCTAAGGAAAGAATCTGATCATAAATTTCCTACCAGATTGTAATTTCCACATTGTTTATGCTGAATTCTGTTGCACATACGTATGTGATGACTGCTCAGACAATTCCCTGTGACACTTCCTCAATGAGAAGGCATCTGTTTGGTCTCAGTTGGGAAAGCAAGCTAAAAATGTCTTCACTTTGGCATTAAATCTACTTATTGGAACAGTGTACATGCCAAAGTAGATTTTTCTTTTCTTTTTTGGTAAAGTATTTCACATTTACAATTTATTTCTGGAAGTTATATGGGGACTTTACAAATTGCATATAACCTAAATGCAAAGGTGAGAACATGTTTTTACTAGCCAAAAATGGTTATTGTTTTAATTATAACATAAAGCAATCAGAGAGAAGACTTTCTTAACTAGTCATTTGAAAAAATTCACTCCTGAGAAAAATCACAAGGACACACACATATATTAGTTTAGCAGAAAAATCACCTCTCAACCTAAGCCAAAAATATACTCTCTACTGAAATTTACCACAAAAGGAGGACAGTTAGTTTTTACAGTAAGTGGAAAATTCTCTACTTAAGCAATGGAGAATGATTCTAACTCTTCTTGCCTTCAGAAAGAACTAAGTTATTAGGTAGAATATGTAACTCTTCTTTGGGAAAGAAGTGTTTTAGTTTGCTAAAGGCTGCCAATGCAATATACCAGAAATGGGTTGGCTTTTTAAATAGGAATGTATTAGGGAAAAAACTTACAGTTCTGGGAGTGGGTATGGCTCAGTGGTTGAGCGCATGCTTTGAAAATAGTAGGTCCCAGGTTCAATCCCCTGTACTGCCAAAAAATTAAAATTTTAAAAGCTTACAGTTTTGGGGCTGTGAAAATGTCCAGATCAAGGCATCATCAGAGATGTTGTCTCACCTAATTGCAGCTGTGGGTGATCAGGCGCATAGCGGCATCACCTAAAGATGCTATCTCTTGGTGCTCAGCAGTAGCTGATCAAGCACATGGCAGGGCATAATGGCAGCCCACTAGTCTCCCCTCCTTCAGCTGTCTTTCAGCTTCCAGATGCTCTGTGGGCTTAGCCTCTTGGGGGCCTTGTTGCTTCAGCTCTGGTCTGCTCCACTGATTCCAGTCTCTGACCTCTCTCTCAGCTTCTCGAGGTTTCTGTGGCTGTAGGTGATTCTGGAGTTCTCCCTCACATGGCAGGGTAAAATGGCTGCTCTCTTTCTCTGTGTTCCATTTATATAAGAGTCCAGTAAAAGGATCAGGACCCACTCTGGGTCGTGCAATCTAATCAGTGGCCCTTAACTGAAGTGATCTAATCAAAAGCAATCTAATCAAAAGGTCTCACATACAGTAGGTTCACATGCACATGAATGGGTTAGCTTAAGAATATAATTTTCCAAGGTCAACAAAACACTCAGATCAGAACAGGGAGCATTATTTTTAAAGAATTATTTATTTCTCTCCCCTCCCCACCCCCCAATTGTCTGCTCTCTGTGTGCATTCACTGTGTGTTCTTCTGTGATTGCTTTTTCCTTATCAGCGGCACCAGGAATCTGTGTTTCTTTTTCCTGCATTATCTTGTGTCATTTCTCCGTGTGAGTGGCACCATTCTTGGGCAGGCTGCACTTTCTTTCACGCTGGGCGGCTCTCCTTACAGGGCACACTCCTTGCGCGTGGGGCTCCCCTAGTGGGGGACACCCCTGCGTGGCACAGCACTCCTTGCGTGCATCAGCACTGTGAATGGGCCAGCTCCACACTGGTCAAGGAGGCTTGGGGTTTGAACCGTGGACCTCCCATGTGGTAGGTGGACGCCCTATCCATTGGGCCAAGTCCACTTCCCTGGACAGGGAGCATTAACAGGACATATTTTAATGTTTTAGTGCTACCTGGGAATTTCTCGTATTTGGTATCTGCAGTAGTAGTGCTGGAGTTTAGTCCTGTGTGAGAGCTTATACTGTATAACAAAAGAGTGTACATGAACCAGTAACTGGTGACATAATAGGAATGAATGGTAGCTAAAATAGTATAAGTGTTGGAGAATAGATGTTTTTATAGTGGAAATCTCTCACCAAGAGAACAGTGGTAGTCCTTTTTTTTTGTTTGCTATCATGAGAAAATTTATGATTTTTTACACTGTAGCAATTTGATATGGTTATGGATTATATTTGTAATCTGCTCTGTACCTGGGCGTGATTAAGTTATGATTAGGGCTTTGATTGGGCCACATCATTAGGGCATTGAGTCCCCTTGGTTTGTGGGGACTCACAGATAAAAGGCATGGCAAAGGACAGAGTTGGAGCTTTTGATGTGAGGATTCTTAATTTTGGAGTTTTTATTTTGGAATTTGATGCTGAAGTCTTAAGCTGGAACCCTGGGGAAAGAGACAGAGCCATTTGCCAGCTGACCTTGTGGAGAGAGGCAAAGCCTAGAGAGCCTCATAAACTATAGCTGACCTGGAAGAGAAAATAGAGAAGCTGAGCCCAGAGGAACCCAGGAAGCCTGAACCCTCGTAGATGTTGGCAGCCATCTTGCTCTAACATCTGAAAATAGACTTTGGTGAGGGAAGTAACTTATGCTTTATGGCCTGGTATCTGTAAGCTCCTACCCCAAATAATACCCTTTATAAAACCAACCAATTTCTGGTATTTTGCATCAGCACCCCTTTGGCTGACTAATACATAGAATGGTGACCTATATTTCATAATTTGGGTAGGTGATTTCATGCATGTTTGATGTTTCTGCTAGATGTTGGGACATAATAATTTTTCCCATTGGGCAGTTATGTTCCCTCAACACAAGGGTAAATGGTTATACTTATTAGAGTTGAGATGTGGGGACAATTTACAGCAATAAATTACATCTCCAGGGTAAAAAGGAGAGTGCTATCTCTGGGGATGTCAAGATTAGGAGAAAAGAAATGGCTGGAGTCTGTGACAAGAAACTGGGCGAGGGAGGTTAACTTGACTGGGATGGCTCCATTAGAGCACAAACAAACTTTGCAACCTGTGGTGCCTTTGATTATTTCTGTTTTCTACAACCATCCTGGGGATATCACAACTATGGAAAGATACCCAGGGACATGCCTCTATTAAGTGAGGCATGCATTAACAGGGCTCTGTGCTACTTAGGAAATCTATTAGATTAAAGATATTATGGTTTTCTATTGATTAGTTGAGAGCTGTAGAAGCCAAAGGAAACTCATTGGTTCACTGACTCTAAGAAAGTATCAACCATCCAAAACTTTGGCAGAGGAGATATAAGACAGAGCCTGAGTATCAGCTGGCACCAGAGACAAAATGCCACCAAGACCCCTTTTTCCAGTTCTTGGCTCTGGTTTACTTGATGTATTGGCTTCTGTCTTATTTTATACTCCCTCTGTACATGATGAGAACGCGTGGAAAGCAGGAGCTCAACCCCTGAGCTACACCTGTTCCCTGGCTACTGACTTCTAGAGATTAAAACCAAGCTCATGGTTTCAGCCACCAGAGAAGGATAGCCCTTGATTTCTCTCCAGTGTGAAGTTAATTGTTTTTTTCAAATGTCAGAGAGGTGCTAATTTGGGATCTATGGTTCAGAGGATCAAAAACCACAAGGAAGAGACTCATTGGACTAGCTTGGCTCACAAACTCATCCCTGCCTGAATCAGCTATGGTTGGGGTGGGGTGGGGGAGGGTTGGGGAGCAAGTGAGAATATGGCTTTGCCTCTGCATCCATGTTGATGGAGCAGGCCACTTCCCAGGAAGAGTTATGCTAAGTAGACATCATGTAGATTTTGAGTAAGGAGTAGGGTTATGGTAGATAGAATTATGTACTCCAGGAAAAAATATGTTCTTAATCTTAATCCATTCATGTGGGTGTGAACCCATTGTAAATAGGACCTTTTGAAGATGTTATTTTTAGTTAAGGTGCAGCCACTGAATCAGGATGGGTCTTAATCCTATTACTGGAGGGCTTGTAAAGAGAAAATCACAGGGAGGAGCTCGAAGCTGGAAGTCAGTGGAACCCAGAGGAAAAACAAAAGGGCATCACCATGTAATGGGAAAGCCAAGGAACCCAAGTATTGCCAGTCAAACAGAGTGTTCCCACCCCAGCGATGAAGCAAGTCTTCCAGCCTCTGAAACTGTGAGCAACAAACTCCTGTTGTTTAAACCAACTTATTTTGTGATATTTGTCATAGCAGCACAGAAAAGTAAGACAAGGCTAATTTCATCTAGTCAGAAAAGCAGGAAGTGAATTCATTAAAAAAAAATTATTTGTATCTGAATGACGCTAATTTTCTTTATTAACTCCTAAGTCCCATTTTTTGTTTTTTTTTTTAAAGATTTTTTTTTTATTTCTCTCCCCTTCTCCCCCCCTCCCCAGTTGTCTGTTCTCTGTGTCCATTTTGCTGCATGTTCTTCTTTGTCCACTTCTGTTGTTATCAGTGGCACGGGAATCTATTTCTTTTTGTTGTGTCATCTTGCTGCGTCAGCTCTCTGTGTGTGCAGCGCCATTCCTGGGCAGGCTGAACTTTCTTTTGCGCTGGGCAGCTTTCCTTACGGGGCGCACCCCTTACGCGTAGGGCTCCCCTATGTGGGGGACACCTCTGCGTGGCATGGCACTCCTTGCGCGCATCAGCACTGTGCATGGGCCAGCTCCACACGGGTCAAGGAGGCCCAGGGTTTGAACCACGGACCTCCCATGTGGTTGACGGACGCCGTAACCACCAGGCCAAGTCTGCTTCCCGCCATTTTTTGTTTCTATTGTTCTTACTAAAAGGCATAGCACAAAATAGATGCTAAAAAGAGTTTTCCTAAATTGAACTGGATTAATTTTCAAGTCAATTACGACATGCAAATGTATCTTACAGTTTTCAAATACATTGTTGAAAATTATAGGAATTAATTAAAAAATTTCCTTTCAACATCTGTCACACACACACATCATATCACATAGACTTTACTTGAGAAAGGGAAAACAAGATAGAGTTACCAAGAGGAGAAGGCATGGGTCCCCCACCCTCCTGTTATCCCAAGAGACAGATATATCAGAGTCTGTGGGACACATATGTGGTTTGAATTTCAGTGAAGAGACCATGCCACAATGGGTCTCTCATGGACCAAGAGTGAAAACCTTTTCAGTGGAGAACACTGTGTCCATTTGGGAGCCAAGCAGTCTGGATTTGGAGCCAATTGGTTGCAGGAGTTGTCTGAGGAAGCAAGCTCCCCAAATTTGGTGACTTTGGGGGACTTGGAGAATTAAAGCTGCCAGACCTGTGGGAAGATGAGCTTAGAAATAGCCCTTTTGCTGGAAAAGGGGGTGCTCACATTGCTAGTTCAAATTAGCTCATTATGCAAACCAGAGTGGGCCCTTACAGTCCATTTTGGGACCTAGCAAATAGTGGGATGCAGATAAGAAAGATTGCTTTAAAATTGAGGGATCAGTGTATACAGGGTATTTTTCCTTTTGCTCCTCCAAGTCCATTTTCTGTCCTTCTTCACTCTTATTTGTACACTAGGAAATTGACTTTTATCATCCGTGATCTCCTTTTCTTTCTAGCTTTAGGCCAATGGAAAGCCCTGGCATAGATAGGATGTAGATAGGAGAGTAAGTCTGGGATATTTTTATAGCTCCACTCTTTATGGTTTGCTATGAGTTGGCTTCATCTCTCTATCAAAGTCTGCAGCTCTAGTTGGTTGTCATTCTTCTATCATGGGTATTTTCTCTAGTTTCTAGTATTCCTGACTGTGCCCCTTAGACTTTGGTATATCTGCTTCTGAAGTGGCTGATGCTTCAATACTTGTCTGTGACAACACTCCTAGCACTCAGCAGGGGTGTCCAGGTATTATAAGCCCAGTTGCCCAGGATAGGTAATTCTGTTTCCTTTAGTTGAGGAATTAAATTGTAAACTTGAGAAAGTTTTCATGTAAGATTATAGAAAATAAAGAAATGAATTTAAACTTCTTCGTAAGTAAGAGCTACACAATTACAGCAAGAAGTTTTATAATTCTGCTCTTGCCTATGCTTTTTCTGTTTTTAAGTTGTTTAAAATAGTTAAGATGGTGGTCTTCTAAGTGTGATCATTGGACTCCTGAGGGTCTCTGAAACCCTACGAGGGGATTCAACTATTTACATAATAATACAAAGATGCCATATGCCCTTTTAACGTGTTTTTGCCTGTTATGAGCCTGTGACTTTAAGGAAAACAACTGACAGTTTGTTGCCAATCATGAAATTTGAACTTTCAAGAGAAAATTCAAGCCTTGGAAAATGTGTATCTGTCACCATGAGCTTGACAGCTTCCCAGCACTTAAATACTTTTCCCAATGAAATCGGCAGCGATATTAACAAATAAGATGTTTTGAAATTGCGAAATAAAATGTGTTGACATATGAAGGTTTACATATCTTGGTGAACCAATATTTCCCACATGACCAATGCATGATGTTACAAAATGAGTTAAAAAATCTATTCAAATTGCAAGATAGACCAATGAAATTTAATGTTACAGAATACAAATATCATTAATATGATTTCAGATTCCACATTGCAATGAACCTTTAAGAAACTACCACTTGTTGAATTTTGGTGTGGCATCAAAAAAGAATATCCACAATTATTTGAAAAGACTATTTAAAATGCTCCTCTATTTTCGAATTACTTATTTGTACGAAGCTGGATGTTCTTCATCTACTTTAACCAAAATAACCCATTGCAATAGACTGATGCAGAAGATGATTTGAGAATACATCTGCCTTCTCTTAAGCCAAACATAAAGATATTTACAAAAGTATAAAACAATGCTATTCGTTACTCATATTTTATTGTTTTGGAAAATATAGCTATTTTTACTATTTTTATGTTAACCTATAAATATTTACAAATTTATCCATTTTAATTTTAATATATCTCATGTCAGTTGCTATGATACACAAAACAAATGCTCTTTGGGGTTCACAATACTTTTTAAGACTGAAAAGGATCCTTAGACCAAAATGTTTGAAAATTACTATGAGACTTTGATTTATTAATCATTCATGTCTGATTTCTTAAAGGTATAGAAGTTTCTTAAAGGCCTCAGAAAATCTTCCTTGTTAGATTTGTAGATCTGTATTTTAAAATATTGAAAGAATCAGATTTTTACATGTATAATTGTAGTTTGAAATTCCCTGAGAAATTTATTAGGCATAATAGTAGTAGTGATTATTTAAGAAAGATTCATGAGTTATATTACCAAATTGATTTAATAGCAATTAAAGAATCAGTGATAGTTTTGTTCTTATGTTTACACAGAAATTAGTAGTTTGATATATAAATATAATAAGATTTGTCATTAAAATGATAAAGGCTATAAAATAAAAAGTTTAAAATTTAAACTTTTATAAATTACACCATATTTAAAACACAAGTAGGCATAATAATCCTCTCATGAACAAAATATCCCCTCAAATATTTAATAACCCCACTTACAAGTATTAGCAGAGTATAGATGCCTAAGAAAATGGGACACAAATACATTTTGATAAAGGATTCAGGGACATCAGATGTGTCTCCAGAAAGAACAAGTCAGTAAGTATTGCTCCTAGGGATGAGTTTAGGGGAAGTTGTAAATGCAGGGACATTCTGGGAAGAAAGAGGGACCAGCAGATGCATTGGGTATTGGTGATAATCTTTACCAACATAATCAAATGTGGATGGATTAATGTTTAGAGATTCATATCCATGAAACTCAAGAATGTTGCTACAAATGACTTTAACCTAATTATGATTTATTGCCGGTTCTTTCTGCCTGGCCCTGCCACTCCACCCCCAAATTCCACAGCCTAGATTCTGGCCATATTGACCTCTGTACCTTTCCCCAAATACCTTTCTTGTCCACCTGTGTTTACACATACTATTCTAATTGAATATGAGAAATTCCAGTTGAGTGCTAGAGGTTTCTGAATCCTACACAGATAGTTTGTTATTATTTAGGGACTTTTGCAAAAGAAACTGCTCAATGATTTAAGAGGGTATATGCAAATAAAGCAATGTCCCAAGGTTTAGTAGACATGGCCTTGAATAGGGATAGATTCTTATACGTATTTACATGCCTTTTAAAACAGGGCATTATTTTTAGAATTACATAGGCCACTTACCATCATGGGTATATATAGAAAATAAAATCTCATGATTACAATGATTTTCTTGATATAGTTAATAAGTCTCTCATAATACTCTAATATTTCAACAAGCCTGAAGATATACATTTTATATCTTTGATCTCTTCAACTATTTCAGAGTGGTAGTGAATTTAAAATATATATATGTATATATACAGTTTTTTTATCTTATTTATCCATAAAGTCTAATCAAATTTCTTGCCAGCCTTGATCTCCCTTTCTTAATAGCCCATAGCCTTCAGTGTCTTTACTACATATTTTGGTGTATCAATTAGATTTGGTCCTATATTATATAGCATAGTACAGGTTAGTCATGATTATAGCTACCATTATTAAGCACATTATATTTATGTGTACCTAATCTCTGCTCTATGTCTTTGAACAATGCTGCAAGGTAGGTATCATCCATATTTTATAGACCAAGAAGGTGAAGTTCAGAGTGGTTAAAGTGACAGCTAATATGTGACAAAGTCATGGTTAAAATTGGCAGTCTCTTGGACTCCAGTGTCCCAAGTCTTTCTACTGGGCTATTCTGCTTATCCAGGAAATTGTTGTAGGTTAGTAATTTGAAATTTGAATAACTTTTTTTTTGAGAAACAAAAGCTCCCCTAAGTTTACTGAACTTACGTTGTACCTGTATAACAATATATACTGTCACAGATAAATATTTATTTATGTATTCCAACTTGATTTACTTTGAATATTTCTTTCCCAGGTAGAGCAGCAGAATTTGGGAACTTGAATTCCCAATTATTTACCAGAAACCAACTGAAGTTTCTTTGGTTTGGCATGGTATCTGGTATGGTAGTGAATTAAAAGTCATGAAAGAAATTCAAAAGGTTTGGGAAATAAAATACTTTGGAGTGGAACTTTGTGGTCTTTTGTTTAATTAGACCCTTATTTGGACAGACTCTCTTCTTTTACACTGTTATTCTAGAAGAGTTCTCTGGTTGCAGTGCTTTTGTCTACAGGCTTTAATTTCCACTGCAATTTTTTTTTTAAAGATTTTCTAGGAATTGAACCCAGGACCGTGTATATGGGAAGCAAGCACTCACCATTGAGCTATATCTGTTCCCCAATTAGAGTTTTGTTTGTTTGTTTTTAGGAAATACCAGGGATTCAACCCAGGACCTCGTATGTGGGAAGCAGGTGCTCAACCACTTGAGTTTCATCTACTCCCTCCACTGCATTTATTTATTTATTTTCCTCCACTGCATTTTAACAGTTGATTCTGATGGGGTTTTTTATCCTCTGGCCTACTGTGGAATAGAACAAAATTGCTCTGCTTCTCCCAAATAACTGAAATAAGCACAGTCCTTTACATATGTTTAATGGTTTTAAACCACTAACATCTACAGAGAAAATGGTAGTAGAAGTAATAAAAATGTAAAAACTTAAAAGTTAATAAGTCTTCCAAAAAAGTTGCCTGGGTATTCATTGGATGCAAATGAATAAGAACCCTTTCTTAACTTTCCTTTGCTACAAATCCATCTCCACTATCAGGAACTACAAATAATGTTTTCTTTCCTTTCTTTCCCAGAATTAGTGGGATTGGGTCTCAGTACTTTATAAAACAAAGTTCCATCTTATATCTCAGTTGCATGGTCCTTGAAATTAAATGTCATTGTTTTGATTGCCTCTTGGGGGCAGCAAACCTTCAGAGCTGAATGACATTTTTCTAAATGGAATGGTACTAAATTTCCAATGAACCACTGTCAGCTCATTTGTTTTGTCTTCTCTGTTGGAGTTTGCTATGATGTCACTATTTTAAATCCATGCTCCAATTCATTAACTAAAATAGTAAACTGATTAATCAAAATCAGATGTCTTTGTAAATTAAGAGAGGACAAATTTGCATGTTCAATGAAAGGAGCAATTGATAAGTTGGCTCACAGCTAAGTTTAGCTCACTTTCATTTTTCTAAATATCTATAATGTATAATGTAAAATTTCATTTTTATTACCAAATTACCCTTAGAAGTGAATTGCTATTTAACTGTTTTATGTGTTTGTTTCCCTATATGACTGTAACCTGCATAAGGTCAGAAGTCACATGTTAAACTTTCATTTATTTTCTAACTATCCAAGTACTTGTTAATGTATATTTGTGGGTACTTAATAGTGAAACCTAATGGCTTGAATGTAATTAAATTCTTTTAATGAATATTTAAATATCCTTTTTAGGGCAAGCATGATGCCAGATGTTTAGGACACAAAGATGATTAAGATATAATCCCTTTATTTTCAAGAACCCCACTTGTCTTATTTATCTTGTGCCCTTTGTGTATAAGTAATAGAGGCAGGGTTATAGAGAAGGACACAAGAGAAAAGGCCACCAGGAGAATCTAGAAGTCAGTGGAACCTGGAAGAGAAAGGAGAGGACATCACCATGTGCATTGTCATGTGACAGAAAAGCCAAGGACCCAAGTATCACCAGCAAGTTTCCCCAGAATGCAGTTTTTAGGGAGAAAGCATAGCCTTGCTGATGCCTAGATTTCGGACTTTGCCTTAGCCTCAAACCGTGAGTCAATAAATTCTTGTTGTTTAAGCCAACTGAATGTACGGTATTTGTTTTAGCAGCCTGGAAATTAAGGCATCCTTTTATATAACAAGTGAAAATATGAAGAAACATATGACTGTTGTTCCTGAACAAGGTATTCCAAATGGACATTGCATTCCTTTCTGTAAAGAGATGTGTATGTTTGTGGTAAGAAAGATTAAATAATACGCAAATTCCATGGTTTATTAGGGAGCCTCCTCCCTAGGCTGGCTCCATTCATTTATTTAGGGAAAGGCTTGACCCTTTATTCAAGGTCTAATAAGAATGTCTGGCAAAGACTTTTGCCCGTCAAGGATGAAAGGGATTAAGTCACAAGCAGGCTTTGAGTAACTTTCACCAAGAAGCTGGAACCTCTAGGCTCTCCATCTTGAAAACATGAAAAGAAAAAACTTGGCCCACCTGCCCATTTAGGTACCAAAATGGATGGTCCAAAAATTCCCTGCAGAAGCTCAGCTGTAAGTAGGAGGGAGGCCTCTTTGATTTCCCTCAACAAGAGTAAGCATTGCCTCAAGGATGTTCATACAATTGACATGTATCACCTCCAGGTGGAGGGCCCAGAGCAAAGCTTAATTTAATAAGGAATAAAAGGTTCTCAGAAAATGCATTGATGAGTTTCTCTCCTGGTATCTTGAAATTTCCATCTTATGGCGATCCAAGTTCTAAAAATACAGTAAGATACAGCCCAAGGAGGAAGAGTAGCTCTAGATTGGGAAGATCAAAAAACAACATGTAAAATACAACATAAAGAGATGATTACGGTTCTCTGGGAGCACAAAGAATGGAAAAAAAAGTCTAAGGAACCCAGGAAATCTGAACCCTCACAGCTGTCGGCAGCCATCTTGCTCCAAATAGACTTTGGTGAGGGAAGTAGCTTATGCTTTATGGCCTGGTATCTATAACCTCCTACCCCAAATAAAAAGCCTTTATAAAAACCAACCAATTTCTGATATTTTGAATCGGCACCCCTTTGGCTGACTAATACAAGAGGTATTGGCTTTTTTGCTATCTCTCAAACACACCAACTATGTTTCTGCCTTCAGACTTTTGCACATGAAGAATCCCTGTACCTAGAACACTCTGCCTTTATATATCTACAAGACTTACTCTCACTTCCTTCAGACCTTTGCTCCAATGCCACCTTCTTAGTTGACCTTGCCTGGCTGCTCTTGACAAAACAGCAATTTCTATTTCAACTCCTCTCTTTTTGTCTTGTCCTCTCTGCTTTATTTTTTTTCCATATCACTGATAACCAACTACAGTAATTAGATAATGTTTCAATAGATATCTAGATAATTTAAAATTGTATTTTCACACACATTTTCCATAGGATATCTCAACCTAAATAATTTGTTTAAATTTTAGGAAAATGAGACTGTCTTGTCTTTAATTAAAAATTTTGAAGATTAAAAATTTGATTTCGGAAGCTGTATGCTTAGCAGTGTGTAAGTGGCTAAATAGAAATATTTCCTTTTTAACACGTGGATGATATCCTAAGAAAAGCTTGAAGCAGTTTTTAGAGGCATTCAGTTTCAAAAATGATTAAGACAATAATGATCCCTGTTGCCTACTCAGCATTGATTCCTTCTTTCTTACTATTCTAACAGATCCCCAAATTATTTCATATATATTCTCCCCAAGGCAGCCAGGTGCCACAAGGAAGCTGACTTCACCCCTTTCTATGTAATCTCATTGTCCTTGCCAGCAATTAGCTCAGGAATATATTTGTGACTTTATTCTGACCTTTGGGGATTTAAAAAGAAGTCTGCAGCAGCCATTATACAACCAGCTTGGGGTTGACACCAACGCTAAGGACGTTAGAGCAGAGAGAACGTTCCTGAATCCTTGAGGACATTGATGATCCACCAGGTCAAACCCTGAAAGCCACCTTGCCTGTGCACCTTCTGTTATTGTGAGATAATAAATTTCCATATAGTTTATGGTAGGCTTTCTGTTACTTGAAGGTGAATCCTAAATGATACAGAAATTAAGATTTCATTTAAATTCTATTCGGACTGTTCCTATTTATTAAACATTTTTGTTTTTAAATAAAGGATTTTGTAAATGATACTTGTCATATGCCATTCATGAAGAGGCCATTCATAAAGAGGCTAATAGGGAAGCAGACTTGGCCCAGTGGTTAAGGCGTCTGTCTACCACATGGGAGGTCCACAGTTCAAACCCCAGGCCTCCTTGTCCTGTGTGGAGCTGGCCCACACACAGTGCTAGTGCTGATGCATGCAAGGAGTGCCCTGCCATACAGGGGTGTCCCCCGTGTAGGGGAGCCCACGTGCAATGAGTGCACCCCGTAAGGAGAGCCGCCCAGCGCAAAAGAAAGTGCAGCCTGCCCAGGAATGGCGCCACACACACAGAGAGCTGACACAAGATGACGCAACAAAAAGAAACAGAACCCGGTGCTGGCTGACAACAACAGAAGCAGACAAAAACATGCAGCAAATAGAAAACAGACAACTGGGGGGGGGGGGGGGGGGGAAGGGGAGAGATATAAAAATAAATAAATCTTTTTTAAAAAAAGAGGCTAATATATAGAGAATAATATAGGCAGAATACAGTTTATCTGAAATAATTTGTAATTTTGTAATTTTTTTTATTCAAAAGTTAAAAATGTTCTCTTTTCATAATAAGAGGAAAAAGGGAGGAAGATGCTTTGAAATGATGGGTTGAAATGGCAGATTAGTGGAACGTCTGAAAGATTGGGTAAAAAATGGAATTTTAATAAATTAAATGCTACTTTTGAATGCATGGCAGGATGGATAATGGCTACTTACCAGTTACTTTCTAATTCTTACATTTACTGAAGACCTACTCTATACCAGGCTTTGGGTTACATGTTTCACATATGTCATAGCAAAATCTTCACAAGGGGTAGGAGCAAATATGCCCGTTTTGTAGATGAGGAAAATGAGATTTAGTGGGACTTAATTAACTTCTTAAGTCCACATAGATAATAGAGCCAGGAGCCTGACTCTAAAGCCCATATCTTGATCACTAGACTATATCTCCTGAGGTAGGTAATGATAAAAGATGTTTTCAATAGGTATATTTGTGACCTATTGGTACTGTAACAAATTACCACAAATTTAATGGCTAGAAATAACACAAACTTATTATCTTACTGAGGTGAGATGTCCAAAATGGGTCTCACTGAACTAAAGTCAAGATATTGGCAAAGCCTGTTTCTTCTGGAGGCTCTAAGGGGAGGGTCTGTTTCCTTAACTTTCCAGCTTCCAGTGGCCACCTGTATTACTTGGCTTGTGGCCCCTTCCTCCATCAGCGAGCATCATTCCAATCTCTGCTTCCATTGCCACATAGCCTTCTGAATGACTCTGATCTCATAAGTACCCTTGTGACATTTAGGGCCCACTTTGATAATCCCAGCTCAAAATCCTGAATTAAAAAAATCCATCTACAAAGTCCCTTTTCCATATAAGGTAACATTCACAGGTTCCAGGGATTAGAAGGTGGACATCTTTGGGGGCTATTATTTGGTCTTTTAAAATAGATAAAAAGAGATCACAAGTCAGAATGCAAGAGCAAGAGAAATGTAAAAGAAACCTGGGTATGACACTACCAATAAATGTTACATATATCTGTGACAGTGTAATTTATGACAAATAAGCATTACATATACATACAGCTGAAGAAAAATCTACTATGTTGGTTGCAACAATACTACCAGAGGCTCATAATTACAGAATCAATTAATTTACTATTTCTAGTTACTATAATCATTACTGCTTCCCCTTTAAAACCTGGGATAGATACTGTAGAGGCAAATCAGATTCCCTGTGCACTGCCCACACCCCCCAATTCCCTCAATGAGCTCATATGAACCTCTGTTCTATTGGCCCCCAAATCAGCCATGCCTGACACTTTACAACAGTGGAGAACTATAGGATGGAAGGAAAGAGAAATTGGTGGAGGGTCGAGAAGAAATTGAGCCAGTCCCTATTTCCTGAGAAGCCTCAGTTTCCCCCTGGGGTTGCAGTGAGCATTGTGTAGGTAGTTGGCTTTCTCTTTGGCCAGGCCCGGTTTATGTCAGGATGTGTACTATACTTCCTCCAGCCATCTTTACCTCTTGCCACCACTATCCTTATCCTCCCAAGGCTAAACCTGCCAGGTAATAACTTTTGTCACTTTTTTTCTGGTCACAGGTTACACCTGGTATTTTTTTCTAACCTGGGTTCATTTAAAATTTTAGATGTTTTCCATTGAACAGATTTCCAAGAACTTGAAAAGTAGGGACATATTAGGGCTTAAGTAGATAGTTTGACTCTTTATCAGAAGGAAGCCCACTAGTTCTTCAGGAATTCATTTGAAAAGCCAATAAAATGTTAAAAATGCTTAATCACTTCTAAATGAATCTATTTTGAGAGGCTGGATTTTTTATATCATGTTTTAAAAATGTAGAACACAACTCTGGTCCTGAGACACACGGCTAGAAACATTTTTTCCTGTGATAAAACAGACTAGAGACTCCAGGAAAACAGGAACACACTTTATCAGAGTACTTATAAAGCACTGATGGCTATTGCATTAAAAAAAATCTCACTATTTGTTAATAAAACATATCTGTAAGATTTTGTTTGTGCAACTGTTAAATGACATGGTAACAAAATATATGCATGCATAAGTTATATATACATAATATACTTCTCCCTCTGCATATATGTTATATAATATATTTCCATTAGAATATCAATAGGACTATGCTATCATGTTGATAAAATATTATTTTTCTACTTTGTAAAATTTTCAGAAATTCTTCCTCCTATGATTTCTGATCCTATTTCATTCTCTCTGAAGCTTGCATCCTTGGACTATCTCTCAAGGCTATTATTGTCCTTTTTGTTTTATATTAATTATAAAACAAGACAAGGAGGTGGCTATATTTCATGCAAAACAATGGTGTTAAAATGCCAGGGAATATTGAAGAGAATTGAAGGAAAGTTAAATTACAACCATATTTTCAGATATTGTTTTGGTTAAATTTGTTAGCAGCCCAAAATTATTCTCCATTTTCCTATAGAAGCATTTGATCACAATAATCGAGATTTTAATTTCTTGGAAAAATTAAAAAGTTATTTCACATTGACTCATTATTATTAACCTCAGAGAGCAGAGAAACAGAAACAATGAGCAAAATGAAGGAGCTCTTTTGAAGTTGGGAGACTTAAACATGTGAGAATATAAGCTGTTTCAAAAATAAAGTGTTTGATATAAATAGGAGATTCATAAACACAGAGGTTTTACACATAACAAGGCTGACTCTGGCTTTAAATATTGAAAGGCAAAATTAATGCATTTAAATACCCCAAGGTTCAGGGATGTCTTTAAATCACTTCACATGCACTTTCCCTTTTTTAAAGTATGAATTAGCCCTGTCAATCCATAAATGACACCCCTTTATAATTACCACTGTGAAAGCCTCAAGGCTAATTATACAGTTTTATATCATGTCATTGATCTTTTCTGAGCTCTTTCCCAATTTTTCTACTCTACCCTTAACTCCTCTCAAATAATTCCTACCAAGAGTGCTTTAGGGACCTGCAACTCTTCTCTTAAAGCAATCTGTATTTTTACACATAATCTATATGTGTAAATCTATAATGATTTGTGTTTTCCTTGTCTGTCTTTCCCACTACAGAGGGAAAATATTTGAGGGCAAAGACTGTTATTTGTTTTTGTGTTTGTCATTATGAGCACAGGTTCTTACCCACGGTGTTCAATAAATGTTTTTGGAAAATATAATAATGGAAGGACTGGAATATTTTTTCAACTCAATTTTCCTTGTAAAATTTCCCATGGTTGTCTTTGAATTTTTTTTATTTTTTTGAATGTTTTTATTTTTTTGGTAAGGGTCAAATGCCCTAAGTAATCAGAAATTTCTTTTATTTTTTAATTTTTTGTATTTTTTTTCTTTACCTTTTTAAGAAAAGATATTCAGATTATATAAACGTTACACAAAAATATAGGGGATTCCCAGATGTTTTGCTCCCCACACCACCCACATTTACCCACATTAACGTCTTTCATTAGTGTGATACAGTCATTACAATTGATAACAACCTTTTTGAGTATTGCCACTAAGCAATTATAAACTATGGATTATAGTTTACATTGTAGTTTACAATTTCTCCCATTCAATTCTGTAGGTTATGGCAAGATATATAATGGTCTGTGTCTGTCATTGCAGTGTCATTCAGGACAATTCCCAACTCCCAAAAATACCCCCATATTGGATTTTTTACAAGTTAAGAATTTCCATGTCACATTAGCAAGTGCTAAAGATGTGACTGGTTCATCCTGGTAACTCCCATATTGGGAAGGAGACTGATGGGCTGTGATGCTTATCTCAGGTGATCTTTAAGTCCAGTGGGAAGAGAAGAAACAAGATAAAGGCAAAATATTTGTCTTAAATATTCAGACAACAGAGTCTGAGTATATTCACTTTTGTGAAGAGATATTGATTAAGCATTATGTTTTAAATTTATGTTGACTAGACAGCAAGCACAACTGGCTAATTAAGGATAAAATACACTTTGTTTTTTTGCCATGCCCAAATTTCTTATTTTATTTTAGTATCTAATAATCACTAAGTCTGGTATCTTTTCTACTGGGCAGATACGAATGAAGTATTTGTTAGTTTGGGTCAACCAAAAAATGTCTTAAGTTTCCCTTTCCTGGTCAATTAAGTTTCAGGACATTATTTACTATCTACAAATAAATGATAACAAAGCCAACTAGTGGGTGGGTGAGGAGGGAATCCTACCACAGACATTTCAGGAAAAAAGCAGCAGCCAAGCTACTTAAATGGAAATAATGCTTGCAAGGCTGGTCTTCCTATTCTTATCAGGAGCCTCCTGACGGCAGAGACTCAGGGGTCACTTTGGATCTCCAGAAAGTGGTGTGAGGCTTAGGTCTTCAGCAATAACAGCCCAGGGGAAAAGCCAGGGGAATAGGGATCTGAGGCACTTCCTCTAGTGCAGATCATTGAAAACTGACATGAAAATGCAGCCATCAGTTTGGAAGGGCTGCACTTTAGTGAACATCATGGTATCTCTGGTGGGTCTCCTATCTCGTGTGGGGTTGGTGTGGCCATTTGGCATCGCTCAGTACCTGGGAATGAACACTCTGAAAGAGAAGTTGTGAAATAAGTGTTGAAAGTAAGTTTTTCCTAAAAATTAAAAAAAAATTTTTTTTTTGCTCATTACTCAGAATGGCAAAGGTAGCTCTGCTATCAAATGAGTAAGTCATAACTCATTTTGTTGAGTTACCCATTTCACTTTATATCCTTGTTAAATAGAATATAGAGTGTGTTCATTTAAAAAATGCTTTTCAGATTTACTTTAGCCCTGAGTCATTTTGCTGTTTTTCCATATAAAACATTCGATTAATAAAACGACATTTGTCCCATACCATTAGTCTTTTAACCATTTACAAATAAACAGATTATAATTATGTAATTATAGGTTGTTAAAATGTGGATGCTTAGTTTTTAAAATGTTGAATTAGATAGATATGGAAGAATTAGGAAGATATGTAATAGAAATGCATTTGTCAAAGTACATTATTTATTCATCATGTAAAATAATTTCCAGTTACATTACGCAAACACCACTGATTTTCTCTCTAATAATATAAAATGGAAGAAATAAGGCCACTTTCTTCCTCAATTATCCTCATAATCACTTCAAAGTGTTTCAAAATCAGTCTACAGGTGACTGACCTAGGGAATATCACTTTAAAAATATAGAGGATGAAAAAAAAACCAATAACTAATGTGGGAATAATAAATTAGATTGCTAGTTTGACTAGATGAACGAATCTAGACAGTTAGCTTTTCAGTTCACATAAAAACGAATGAGAAAATTATCTAGACAAAATTCTCAAAAGCAAATTTTACTTGAAATCAAATAGGATCTTAAGAATTCCATTAACTATGATAGTCTGTTTTGAATCATAGCTATAGCCTTTATATTGTTTTTTTTTTTAATTTTTTTATTTTTTATTGACTTTGTAATAATATTACATTAAAAATATATATGTGAGGTCCCATTCAACCCCACCCCCCCACCCCCCTCTCCCCCCCCCCCCAACAACACTCGTTCCCATCATCATGACACATCCATTGGATTTGGTAAGTACATCTTTGGGCACCTCTGCACCTCATATACATTGGTTCACATCATGGCCCATACTCTCCTCTATTCCATCAAGTGGGCCCTGTGAGGATTTACAATGTCCGGTGATTACCTCTGAAGCACCATCCAGGGCAGCTCCATGTCCCAAAGACGCCTCCACCTCTCATCTCTTCCTGCCTTTCCCCATACCCTTTGTCCATTATGTCCACTTTTCCCAATCCAATGCCACCTCTTCTATGTGGACATTGGATTGGTTGTGTCCATTGCACCTCTATGTCAAGAGGAGGGTCAGATTCCACCTGGATGCTGGATGCAATCCTCCCATTTTCAGTTGTAATCACTCTAGGCTTCATGGTGTGGTGGTTGTCCTTCTTCAACTCCATCTTAGCTGAGTGTGGTAAGTCCAATAAATCAGATTGTAGGTGCTGGAGTCTGTTGAGGCTCAGGATCTGGCTATCACATTGTCAGTCCAGAGATTCAAATCCCCTAAATATATCTTAAACCCCAACATTAACTGCACCTCCAGCACATTAGCATGAAAGTCTTATGAAGGGAGATCCCATCTGAGTCCAGATTCATCACACATAAACACCATTTCCAAAGAGGGGCCATCTGCCCTGGTAGTTAACCCCATCGGCCATGACCATAACTCCCATGGGTCTCTTTAGCCCTCAAAGGAACCAATATCTGGGGGTTGTATCTGCTTTATCTGTCTCTCTGACTCTGCTCAGTTGTGCATGAGGGCAAACCTTCTGCCAGCCTCCAGACTCTTTTTTAGAAACTCGTAGCCATATAAACTCATTTCTCCTTTCCATTTCCCCCTTACTTTAGGTCAAACAGCATTTTAAAGTCATGGTATTTTATGTAGACATGGATATTCTGCTGATCCGCATTGAACCTTCCGTATAAGGTCATTTTCCAGTTGCATCATCAGTTGGTAGTTGATAGTGGTCCCTCGTTGCCAGGGAGGCTCATCCCCGGGTGTCATGTCCCGCGCTGGGGGGAAGGCATTGCATTTACATGCTGAGTTTGGCTTTGAGACTGGCCACATTTGAGTAACATGAAGGCTGACAGAAGGAAATTCCCAGGCACAAAGTTGCTCTAGGCCTTGTTCTTATTTTGGGTTTATCAGCTCACAAGCATAGTCATTAGCATCTGGGGCTCACTGTTGAACCCTCACTCCCTCCCGGTCCCCACCACTGTACCTGGGAGACTGTCGCTGCTCCCCTAGGGACCACGACAGAGCACCACTGGCCAGGAACCCAGTACCCCCCCTACTGTGGTTTTTAATTGTTGCCACTATGAGTATATCCAAACATTACCATGCACCCTGGACATATGTTCTGTACAGCTCCCTGTCAGTCATATATCACCTGTCATTGGTATCCCATACCAGTATCCCTCCATTGCCATTGTTGAAACACTCTGTGATCCAGAACTCCCCGAAATTTGAAGCCCAATATAATGTCATGGTCCCTTACTAGGGAATGGCATATAGCGATGAGTTTAAAGGATAGATAAAGAACTTGGATAAAGTTAGATAAAGAACTTAGATAAAGAATGTTGACTTGAAAAAATTCCACATCCTATTTTTTTCTTTCCCCCCCCCCCCCCCTAATTATTCAGCTTTTCTTCACAGGAGTCCTAGACCACAGCAGTGTATATATATAATATACAGCACTCCCACACATCCACCAGAAAACCTTTTCCCTTCCACAGTGATACTCTTACGCCCTATTCATATCATATTTACTTAAAGTGATGTACAGAGTCTGAGACATTAGCTTTCTAACAAGGTGACATCTGTGCTTACATTATGGTGCATACTTTAGGATACACAGTTCTTTACATTTTTAGTTATCCTATGTTTTACATTATGGTTTACATTATCAGTCTGTCATCTCCTATATGTTATGGTGTAATATTACATGTTTTATATCCATCTTTGTGTACTCTCAAGAAACTCCTCTCTTACCCCCCATTTACTTTGGTTCCACACATTTAACGTCCATTTTCCCTTCCACCTTGGTGCCCTCAGTGATAGCCAACCTCCGTTTCCTGAGGAGCCACTTCCAGAGATAGATGGAATAGTGTTCAGGGCCTAACTTGCTCAACTGCCCCAATGCCCTGGGAGCCACCCTTTCTCTCGAGGGATACAGTTCCCTCTATTGGATGGCATTAGTCCTCCCCAGGATGTGGGTCCACCCCCACTCTCACTACTTGGGTTTCTACCCCATGGTGTCACCCACTCTGGCAGAATGAGCATTTAGACATTCCCCAGGAGCCCGTCCTGCATCAGACCCTCCCCTCCGAGCATTCTAAACAGGTAACCCTCTTTATTATATTTTGATATGATTTTCTCGGCATTTACTCTCCACCAACACCTGATCCTCTCCTGGTTCGTATGCTACCCCTCCCTCCCCCCACTTTTGGGCAACGTTACCCATCCGTCCCTCCCCAGCCACCCTCAAACCCGCAAAGCCCCAAGCAAAGGCAACCCCTTACCCCCCTTTTATCTCTTCTTT
The DNA here is from genome assembly GCF_030445035.2 of Dasypus novemcinctus. NCBI lineage: Eukaryota > Metazoa > Chordata > Mammalia > Cingulata > Dasypodidae > Dasypus > Dasypus novemcinctus. The sequence goes on from NC_080687.1 coordinate 32,196,967, forward strand.
GTGTTCATACTTACCACCATCTCGTCTTAAATTCCACCCCTGCAGACATCGGCTCATATCCTTCCTCCACCCTCCGATTTCCTGCAAGCCTATCGTTCAGTCTCTTGCTATCTAGGGCAGCTTGTTTATTTCATATCATTGAGGTCATGTAGTATTTGTCCTTCAATGTCTGGGTTGCTTCACTCAACATAAGGTTCTCAAGATTCATCCATGTTATCACATGTGTTTGTAGTGTGTTTGTTCTTACAGCCGAGTAGTATTCCATTGTGTGTATATACCACATTTTATTGATCCACTCGTCTGTTGATGGGCATTTGGGTTGATTCCAACTTTTGGCAATAGTGAACAATGCTGCTATGAACATTGGTGTACATATATTGGTTTGTGTTCTTGTTTTCAGTTCTGCTGGGTATATTCCCAGCAGTGGTATTGCTGGGTCATATGGCAAATCTATGGCTAGTTTTTTGAGAAACCGCCATACTGTTCTCCAGAATGGTTGGATCCTTCTGCATTCCCACCAGCAGTGGATGAGTGTTCCCCTTCCTTCACATCCTCTCCAGCACTTGTATTCTTCTGTTTTTTTCATAGCTGCCAATCTTATGGGTGTAAGATGGTATCTCATTGTGGTTTTGATTTGCATTTCCCTGATAGCTAGAGATTTGGAACATTTTTTCATGTGCTTTCTTGCCATTTGTATTTCTTCTTCGGAGAAGTGTCTGTTTAAGTCTTTTTCCCATTTTTTAAATGGGTTGTTTATCTTTTTATTTTCAAGATATAGGAGTTCTTTATATATGCAAGTTATAAGTTTCTTATCAGTTATATGATTGCCAAATATTTTCTCCCACTGTGTGGGCTCCCTTTTTACTTTCTTGACAAACTCCTTTGAGGTGCAGAAGGCTTTAATTTTGAGGAAGTCCCATTTATCTATTAGTTCTTTTGCTGCTCGTGCTTTTGGTGAGATATTCATAAATCCATTACCTATTACAAGGTCCTGTAGATGTTTCCCTACACTGCTTTCTAAGGTTTTTATGGTCTTGGCTCTTATATTTAGGTCTTTGATCCATCTTGAGTTAATCTTTGTATAAGGTGTGAGATGGTAATCCTCTTTCATTCTTCTACATATGGCTATCCAGTTCTCCAGACACCATTTGTTGAATAGGCCACTCTCTCCCAGTTGAGAGGGTTTGGTGGCTTTATCGAATATTATGTGGTTGTATATGTGAGGTTCTATATCAGAGCTTTCAATTTGATTCCATTGGTCTATATGTCCTCCTTATGCCAATACCATGCTGTTTTCACCACCGTAGCTTTATAGTATGTTTTGAAGTCAGGTAGTGTGATTCCTCCAATTTCGTTTTTCTTTTTCAGTATGTCTTTGGCTATTCGGGGTCTCTTTCCTTTCCAAATAAATTTCATAGTTAGTTTTTCTAGTTCCTTAAAGAAGGCTGCATTGATTTTTATTGGGATTGCATTGAATGTGTAGATCAATTTTGGTAGGATAGACATCTTAATAATGTTCAGTCTTCCTATCCATGAACAAGGAATAGTCTTCCATTTATTTAGGTCTTCTTTGATTTCCTTGAACAATCTTGTATAGTTCTCAGTGTATAAGTTCTTTACCTCTTTAGTTAAATTTATTCCTAAGTATTTGATTTTTTTATTTACTATTGTGAATGGTATTTGTTTCTTGATTTCCTCCTGATCTTGCTCATTATTGGTGTACAGAAATGCTACTGATTTTTGCGCATTGATCTTATAACCTGCGACTTTACTAAACTCATTTATGAGTTCTAGAATCTTCGTTGTAGATCTCTCAGGGTTTTCTATGTATAGGATCATGTCATCTGCAAATAATGAAATTTTGACTTCTTCCTTTCCAATTTGAATGCCTTTTATTTCTGGTTCTTGCCTCAGTGCTCGAGCAAGTACTTCTAAGACAATGTTAAATAGGAGCGGCGACAGTGGGCATCCTTGTCTTGTTCCTGAGTTTAGAGGGAAGGAGTCTAGGATTTCTCCATTGTAAACAATATTGGCTTTAGGTTTTTCATATATACTCTTTATCATGTTCAAAAAATTTCCTTGTATTCCAATCATTTGGAGTGTTTTTATCAAGAAAGGGTGCTGTATTTTGTCAAATGCTTTTTCTGCATCAATAGATATAATCATGTGATTTTTTTCCTTCAATCTGTTTATACGGTGTATTACGTTGATTGATTTTCTTATGTTGAACCATCCTTGCATACCTGGGATGAATCCCACTTGGTCGTGGTGTATAATTCGTTTAATGTGTTGTTGAATACAATTAGCAAGTATTTTGTTAAGTATTTTTGCGTCTAGGTTCATTAGAGAAATTGGTCTGTAATTTTCCTTTCTTGTGATGTCTTTGTTTGGCTTTGGTACTAGGGTAATGTTGGCATCATAGAAGGAGTTGGGTAATGTTCTTTCTGTTTCGATGGTTTGGAATAGTTTCAGCAGGATTGGTGTCAGTTCTTTCCGGAATGTTTTGTAGAATTCACCTGTGAAGCCATCTGGCCCTGGGCTCTTCTTAGTTGGGAGATTTTTAATAACTGATTCTATCTCTCTGCTTGTGATTGTTTGTTAAGATCATCAATTTCTTCTTTTGTCAATATGGGCTGTTTATGTGTTTCTAGGAATTTGTCCATTTCCTCTAGATTGTCATTTTTGTTGGAATATAGTTTTTCAAAATATCCTCTTATGATAGTCTTTATTTCTGTGGGGTCAGTGGTGATATCGCCTTTCTCATTTCTTATTTTGTGTATTTGCATCTTCTCTCTTTTTTTCTTTGTTAGTGTTGCTAAAGGTTTGTCAATTTTGTTAATCTTCTCAAAAAACCAGCTCTTGGTCTTGTTTATCTGTTCAAGTGCTTTCTTATTTTCTATTTCGTTTAGTTCTGCTCTTATCTTTGTTATTTCCTTCCTTCTTCTTCCTGTTGGGTTACTTTGTTGTTGTTTTTCTAATTCCTTCAAATGTGCAGTTAGTTCTTCAATTTTTGCTCTTTCTTCTTTTTTGATATATGAATTTATGGCTATAAACTTCCCTCTCAGTACTGCTTTTGCTGCATCCCATAAATTTTGGTATGTTGTGTTATCATTATCATTTGTTTCAAGGTAGTCATTGATTTCTTTTGAGATTTCCTCTTTGACCCACTGTTTTTCTAAGAGTGTGTTGTTTAATTTCCAAATTGTGGTGTGAAATCTGGGCTTCTTTCCCTTGCAAATCTCCAGCTTGACTCCACTGTGGTCAGAGATAATGTTTTGTATGATTTCAATCTTTCTGAATTCGTTCAGCCTTTCTTTGTGGCCTAGCATATGATCTATCTTGGAGAATGATCCATGTGCGCTTGAGAAAAATGTATATCCTGCTGTGTTTGGGTGTAGCGATCTATATATGTCTATTAGATCGAGCTCCTCTAATATACTATTCAGATGTTTTGTTTCTTTGGTGATTCTCTTTTGAGATGTTCTGTCCAGAGTTGATAGTGGTGTATTAAAATCCCCCACTATAATTGTAGATGTATCTGTTCTTTCACTTAGTTTTTCCAGCGTTTGCCTGACGTATTTAGAGGCACCCTTGTTAGGGGCATAGATATTTATGATTGTTCGATCTTCTTGACAGATTTTCCCTTGGACTAAAATGTAGTATCCTTCTTTGTCTCTCACAATTGTTTCACATTTAAAGTCTATTTTGTCTGATATTAATATAGCTACTCCTGCCTTTTTTTGGTTATTGTTAGCTTGTATGATTGTTTTCCAGCCTTTCACTTTCAATCTCCATGCGTCTCTGGGTCTAAGATGTGTCTCTTGTAGACAGCATATGGATGGGTCATATTTCCTTATCCAATGTCCCAGTCTGAATCTTTTGATAGGTGAGTTTAATCCATTGACATTCAGTGTTATTACTATCAAGGAATTATTTGTGTTAGCCATACTTTGATTGGATTTGTGTTTGTCATATTTTGTTTGTATATATTTTTTTGTCTTTTTTGTTGTTGTTGTTGGTCTTATACTCTCCTCCAACTTTGCCTTTCCTGTTTTTTCCTTTCTTCCTGCAGCACTCCCTTTAGAATTTCTTGAAGGGGAGGTTTCTTGTTGGTATACTCTTTCAGTTTCTGTTTGTCTGCAAATATTTTGAACTCTCCATCATATTTGAATGCTAGTTTAGCTGGATAAAGTATTCTTGGTTGGAAATTTCTTTCCCTTAGTACCTTGACTATATCATACCACTGTTTTCTTGCCTCCATGGTTTCAGAAGAGAAATCAGCACTTAATCTAATTGAGCTTCCCTTGTATGTGATGGTTTTCTTTTCTCTTGCTGCTTTTAGGATTTTCTCTTTGTCTTGAGCATTGGATAATTTGACAAGTATATGTCTTGGGGTGGGCCTGTTGGGGTTTATGACTTGTGGAGTGCGCTGTGCTTCTTGGATATGTATATCTGTCTCTTTCAGTAGATTTGGGAAGTTTTCAGCCATTATTTCCTGCAACACTCTTTCTGACCCCTTTCCCTTCTCTTCACCTTCTGGAATGCCTATAATACGTATGTTTGAGCGTTTTGCATTGTCATTCAGGTTCCTAAATCCTAATTGGATTTTTTCTATCTTCTTATTGACCCCTTCTACTATCTGTTTGATTTCTGATGTACTGTCTTCCACATCACTAATTCTCTGCTCTGTCTCTTCTAGTCTGCTGATATTTGCTGCAAGTGTATTTTTGATTTCTTGAACTGTGGTGTTCATTCCCATCATATCTGTTATGTTTTTGCGTATGTCTGCAATTTCCCCTCCAAGTGATGTCTTCATGTTGTTAACCTCTTTCATTACTGCATCAAATTTGTCGGTGATAAATGTTCTGAGATCTTTCATTGCTTGTGCCAAGTTTTGCTCCCCTTCGTGATTATTGGTTTGTTGATTGGATTCAGCCATGTTTTCCTGATTATTGGTTTGGTTCGTAGATTTTTGTTGCTTCCTGGTCATCTCTTTATTTTGACGAATTTAATCAGTTCCTTAGCTTCTTTGTCTGCTCTTGGAGGTTAATTAGTTGTTATTTTTGCACAGGTGTTATATCTTCTCTTTGTCACTTTTTTCTTCTTATTCTAGTTACTTGTTGTTGGTTAAGTTCACTTTAGAGGAAAGTATTAGTGTTGGGGAAAGGCAATTGTGTAAGCAAGGGAAAAGTGTAAAGTTGTATTGGTGATGTATGTTAATAAAGCAAGAATATGAGATCTGGAAGGATGGAGGTTAGATTCATGTAGATTGTATAGAGTTATAGCTGTAGGTAGAGTACCTTTTATGAAGTAGATGACTGAATTTGGGAGGAATATGGTATGAACTACACAGCTATTGTTTTCATGAGAGAGGGAAAAAGAAAAGAAAGGTAATAGTTTCAAGAGTGGATAATAGACAGAAAACAGAACAAAGGTATTAGAAATTAAGAGTTAGACACTTTGTGGATCAAAGAACGGGAGGTGGGGGGTGGAATATAGGAGAGACAGTAGATGATAGTGGATATCAAGATGCAGGGGAAGGGGGATAGTGTAGGTAGCTTAAATCAGTTCACACAGAAATGAGGCAGTGGAGGATGGGAAAACCCAGCAAATGTGAGGTGTTCCCTGTAGCACCTATTGTATACCTGAATTAAATTAAAAATAAGTGGAAGATGAGGGACAAGAGGGAAAGAGAAAACCGAAAAGAAAAAAAAAAACTAATTATAATAAAGAAAAAAGAAAGGCAAGAAGAAAGGAAGAAAGAAAAAGAGGATGGGCAAACGGTGGGGAACGGATAGGGAGAAGAGAGATACAGGTACACACGTGTCACAATTGCAACACTATCTAAAACAACAACTTCCCCCCGCTTTGCCCTAAAAACCCCGTCTGTCTGCCCAAATGGGTCTGCAAGCACCTCCCTTCCCACAAACCCCCAATAGGCCGCCCAGGGCCCACGAACTCCCCAGTACTGCAGATGCTCAAAAAAAAAAAAAAAAAAAAAAAAATTAAGTAAAATAAATTAAAAAAAAAAACAAAAAACAAAAAACAAACAAACAAAAAAAAAAACAGAAACCCCTCCGCAGGCCCGGCTCCGCCCGCCGCGGAGGCTTGGACCGGCTCTGCCCGGCTCCTCACGCCGCCTTGGCCTGGCCTGGCTCCGCCCAGCTCCGCTCGCTACAGCGGCCCAGCCGGCTCCGGCGTCCACCTCCCGCCACCGCGGCCTGGACCGGCCCTGACCGGCTCCGTACCCACCGCGGCCTGACCCGGCCCCGCCCGGCTCCAAACGCTACCGCGGCCCGCAGCCGGGGCCTGAAACGGCCCCGCCCGGCTCCAAACGCTACCGCGGCCCGCAGCCGGGGCCTGAACCGGCCCCGCCCGGCTCCAAACGCTACCGCGGCCCGCAGCCGGGGCCTGAACCGGCCCCGCCCGGCTCCAAACGCTATCGCGGCCCGGCTTGGCCTGACTCGGCCCCGCCCGACCCCGCTCGCCGCCGGCGCAGCCCGGCCCGGCTCCAGCGTCCGCCGCTGCGGCCCGGCCTGGCTCAGCCCCACCGAGCGGGGCTAGATGCCTCATCTCCGCCTACCCAAGGAGGGAATCCTCTACAGGTAGCTGGGATCTCCGTGTATATTTCACAGACGAATCCTCTCTGTTACCTTCCCTCCAAATCGATGTCCAGACACCTCCGGACCAGCAAAAATCCTGAAACAATCCGGTCCCAAAGAGTCTCCAACGCCGCCCAGCCGATTCCCTGCAGAAGACCCTAACAGGGATGTTCACTCAGCCGCCATCTTGCCCCCTCTCCCCCTTTATATTGTTGAAGTAAAAATAGTACACATAGAAAGAAAAATTAATGTTCATTTATTTGCATACACCCCATCCCTGTACAATTAGGTCATTAATAAAATTTAGGAATTTTTGTATACATAATGTATCTTGAGTGAAGCAGTTTTAAAATAACTTAAAACAACATTTGCTTGCTTCTGGAATAAATCTGGTTTTCTTTAGTTTGTAAAAGGAATTAATTCTGGCCATTTCTGTTCTCCCAAGTTTTTTCCATTTAACAACTCCGTTTTGAAGAATTGCCAGTTTTATGTAAACAATGCTTCTCAAACTTTAATGTGTTTGTGAAACACCTGAGGATCTTGTTAAAGTGCAGCTTCTGATTCAGTAGGTCTGGGATAGGGCTTGAGACCCTGCATTTCTAACAAGTTCCCAGATGATGCTGATACTGCTGGTGCCTTGACCACACTTAAAGCATCCAGTACTTATGGAAATGTTTTCTGTTTGTTTTTTTTTTCCCAAAGCTTTTGGTGTCTCAGCACTGCTTGAAAGCTGCTCCTTGGGCAACAGCACAGCAGAAGGCCAGGGGCTTGCATCTTCCCATGTGTCTGAGCCTCGACAGCCCGCTTTCCTACCAACCACACCAGGCTACCTGGTCTGGGATGGAGTGGGAAAGGGGTGGTGGGCGGGCATGAGGTGGGTCCATGGGGCAGCTTGTGTTCCCTTTCCCAGGGGGGTTACAGGCCAAGGCTATGTTCATAATTCACCACAATTCCACACTTAATCTTCCCACTTCCTACTACTGAATTTTGGGTTTAGAAAATGCTTTGGAATGTCTTAAAAACTGAAAATGTATTTGCTAGGAGTGTTTTGTTTGCACCCTTGGGTGCTTCAGGACCCCAAGGCCTGTTAGCTGGAACAGTTATCTATAATCTCTTAATGGCCTTTGATGGCTGGTTTAACTGGGAAACTCCAGGCAGTAAAGGCGTAAAGTAAGATTGCTTCTGAAGACCTCTGTACGAGTAGGTAGAAAAAAGAGGAGGTTTCAAGCCCCTTTTCCTAGGAAGAATTATGTGCTCTGGGGGAGCCTTGCTTGGGGAGCAACAGCTTTCAGCATCTCCCACAAATTCAGTTTGGGAGCTTTGGTCTGAACTTCAGGCTTTTCCCAAGACCTACAAATCTTGTGTTCTGATGGCTTTAGTTCGGGGGTAACTGCTCCCAATGTCTCCCAGAAATTTGGTTTGGGTGCTTTGTTCTGAAATGGGGTTCAGGCATCTCCCAAGACCTAGGTTGGCCATGGGGGGCACCCATTGGCAGGACTCTTTATTTAATTCTCAGGATGCTGAGACCAGGGCAGTGGCTCCAAATGGTTTGGAGTGGTGAAATGTTTAGTCAGACACCAGGTCAGCTGACTAATAAAATTGTTTTAGTTGCTTGATTAAAACTGTTTAGTTAAAATTATTTTAGTTGTTTGGCCAAAGTTGTTCTAGTTGCTTGGTTAATAAAAGCACTCCTTTTCTCAGAATTGTGGGCATAGTCTCTACCTTACCAGCAGACTCCCCATAGGAGTGTCTTCTGAGGAATCAGGAAAACTTGCCTACTGCTGGTCTGTGTGGCCACAGTGTAGTAAAAAGAAGCCTCTGTATGGGATCCTGAATTCCAGTTAAACCTGTATAAGAGAGGAGAGAGAGATCTGAGGGCCAGAAACCGTATGGTCATGTCTCCTTAAAGAGATGAGGAAATGCACCTCAAACTTCTATTAACTGCCTTTTAGAAATGACCTTTTCAGTTTTAAACTTGGTTGTGCCTGATATGGGTGTGAGTAGGGATCAGGATCTATGCCATTTACTAAACTCCTCTTATGCCATCAATTAAGATTAAAAAGTTCCTAGAAAATACTAGGGTATAAAATTCTCTCTTCTATTTTAATCTGTGCTTAACTTTGTGTTTAACTTTTAAATCTGTGTTTAACTTTGTCAGTCTGCTTGTGCCTAAAAAATCAAATTTGGGGTTTGCCTGTTACAAATTGGATAACAGTGAAAGGTAACTTAAAGATGAGTCTTAAATGTCTTTCAATTGGATTTGGCATATAAATCACAAGTGGAATTGGTCCAACTGCTAGAAAAGCAGAAAAACTTAGCAAAGCTATTACTAATAAAATTCTTGTGGCTTAGGTAATAAAAGTATCCAATTTTCTTTATAGTAAAAACTTACTAGAAACTGTAAGAATTAAGATCATTATATAAATGCCTTTATATTATAAAACAGTAGAAGGATAATATCTGAAATTTCTATAACTGGGTAGATGTAGCCTAGACTTCAGCTATGGTAATGGTAATCTTAAACTCAATTTACCCTTGATTATGATTATTTTGTAACTAGCTTCAGCTGGCCCTTAGACTTCAGCTATTGTGATAATTATAAACTGCGTTTGCCCTTGTTTATGGTTACTTCAGGTCTAGCCTTACCCCTTGCCTTAGCTTATGGTTATTTCTTGACAGCTTCTGTCCCTTATGGCTCAGGGGAAAGCAAACTTGAGACACCCTGTCTCCTGTCCTTTTGCTTGTATTAGTGACCCTGATTTCTCTCGTGGCTCCAAGTATGGACTAAATTGCTGCCTGGTGGAGTTCTTGACCCTCAAGGGTTAAATATCCACTCTCAGTCCAGTGGCTGCAGGAGTCCTGTTATCTCTGAGGACTGGGAAGTGGGGGAGGCCTTCCACCCTTAGTGTTAAGATTCCTAGAAGCAGCAATTCATGGAAACCAGTTTCTCTAAGACTTCAATGACCTCAGTGAGTGTATACTGGAATTAGTATTTCATCTAAGGTCTGCCAAAATCAAAGTGGGAAATAAGCAAAGTTTTGAATAAAGGAAAATTGTACCTTAAATCTTTAAATGTTATCTTACAATTAAACTTATTTTGTAAGAGAATGAAAATTATAACAGTCAGTTGTGTGTTTCTGTGTCAGACACTCTATTCATGCCTACCTATTTGTTCAGTATATATTTTCACACATCAGAATGGTGATATTTGATTAACAAATGAAAATTCTTAAAAGAGCTCTATTCAAATTGTAAAATCAAATATGCAGTTATACATGTGAATAAGTATTTCTGGAGTCCAAATTAGGCTAAGTAGGATGGGAAGGTCATATAGAAATCTAAATATAGAAATTATTGGGAAAGGAAAAAGTTTTCCTAAGTTCTTTAACTTGCCTGGCCCCCAGGGCCTTCTCTTTGCAAGTGCTGTAGGGGGAAGAATGATGTGTGACAGACTGAAATTCTATCTTCTAAGCTGAGCAATTAAAAATCATAGTTTTTCCTGTAATTCCTCAATTTAAACCTTTAACAGCCTTAAAACAGTTAAAAGAGTGGTTAATAATCCTTTTACCGAATTTCAATAAGCAAAAAAGTCCTTAAAAGCTATATTTATCTTTTAAAATAAACGATTATAATTATTCCAGAACCTAGCAGTCAGTATGCTTTTAAAATTATTCAAAGTTTCAATTTTATTTAGTTTAGGTGTTATCTCCCTAGGTTTATAAAATACCAAGTAAATAAGTTAACATCGTATGTATAAGTCTTTAAGATTATTGTATCAGTCAGCATTTTCTAGGGAAACAGAATCAGCAGGAGGTATCTGTAAATAGTATGAGGTTTTATAGGAGTCTCTCACGTGACCGTGGGCGTGCACAAGTCCAGGTTCTACAGGTAGTTGGCAAACGAACACAATTATGAAAGTTGTAAGTTAATGTCTAATGAAATTAAGTTAAAAAAATGTAGATCTGCACTCTTTTGAATGGATGAAGTACATTTCATTGGTTGCTAATTGTAATTTAATAAGCTTATTTTAAGATAAAGTAACCAGTTTATGTGGTTATGGTTAATTATGAGGAGTTTTTCTCTAAGCTGAAGCATTTAAATGGCTAATACCTGGAAACCATTACTAATTAGAAACTTAAATTGATATTAATGGTAAAAAGTAACTTCATAGCAGGGAAACCTGTTGGAGGTCACCTCAATCTGCATATTCAAATAGTGGTAAGGAAAGATAATCTTGATTCCATTGGGAATCTTCAGTTTTCATAAAATAATTAAGGAAGTTTTTCCTGCACTGCCAAAGTAAAATATTTGTTAATTAACATCATCATGGTAAAGGTGTGAAGTAAAAAACAAAGTAGTAAAAAGTTAAGTTCATTTGATATGTTATAAACTGCATTGGAAGTGTTTAAAAAGTGTATGAAGATCAAAAGAAATAGACCTCAATATTGTCAAACTGTCCTGTGCATTCAAACCAGGCCTTTGATAAACTGCATTTTGCCTCTCCATTTGATTTGTCTAGGTTGGTCACTGACCCCTAAAACAATGTCTGCTACATCTCTGAACATGCTCCTGAAGTGGATGGACAGCACAAGGCAGTTTCAGACTTCTGCAGCAGCTGGTGATGGCTCAATGGCCTGATCTACAATGGACATTGCCTCCAGACTGTCTCTGTTTCACAGTGCTGAAGGATGCTATGCACCAAGTCAGTGAAATACTGGAGCCTGCTTCCTAGCTGCTCTCTAGGGTCAACAGCGCTGCAGCATGCTGGCTGTGTGAAGAGCATACCACATGGAGCAATGATTACCAGAGTGATGGAAGTAGAACTTAAACACAATTAGCATTATGGCCTGCTCCCATGGAGAGATAACATGTATGGTATCGCAAATCTGGAGCCTAGATCTATTTAACTGTAGCTCAAAGAGAAACTTATGCATTGGATAGTGCATTGATTAGTATTAAGTACTGTACCTATATCTCTCCTATTCTAGATATATGCCTGATGATTAAGGGCATATCTTTTCTATTCTAGATCATATGCAGAGGGATATTGAACATGTTAAAAGTCCTGGTAAACTTCGTTTTCTATGTAATTAATGAAAGTGCTTAACCCAGGTCTCCCTCCTAGCCCTTGTTCCAGAACCTGTCCCACTCATACCCTGAGGACGACTGGCAGTCCCACATGCCATCCTGCCCAGGCTAAGAATTTCCCACCAGGAGGGAAACGGCAAAAAATGTGACTAGGACCCACTACAGCTTAGCTCCTTCAAGATGGTCTATGGGCAACCTTTCCTCACCTAGGATCTAGAAACCAGGTTCTAATCAAAACTTGGCAAGAAAACAAGCCTCACTCTCCATTAGAGCCAAAATGGAAGGACTCTTACTCTGTAGTTCTGATCACTCCTACGGCTATTAAAGTTAAAGGATTTGACAGCTGGGTGCACTTATCCTGAGTGAAGCCGGCTGCCCAAGGAAATGCCAGCTCACCAGAGCACCTGAGGTATGTATGAGTGCCAGTCATTGGATGGCCTGAAATACCTCTTCAAGAGACAAAGTTAAGTAGTGTCTGCGTTGAAGCCAGCTATTCCCTCTAATGCTAGTCCAAACACCTGTTACTAAGGGGAGGGCAAGCCAGACACCCCTTAGGAAACATGTCTGTTTTTAATTCCTGTAGTTTCTCCCTATATAATAACTAAAAGGGCAATGCCTCTTCTCGTTCCTCTCCTCCACCATGGAAAACTGGAATTGGCAATTTATACCAAACCCCATCATCTATTACAATCACACCCTAGAGCTAACTAACTACATAAAAGAAACCAGCAATGCCTTAGAAACTCTAAGACAGCAAATGGTCTTTCTTGCTGCTGTGTTGCTGCAAAATCACAGAGCACTTAATGTGTTAACAGCAGCATGGGAGGAACATGTCTGTTCCTTAAGGAGGAATGCTATCTCTATGTACATCACTCTGAAATAGTCCTAAATGGCATTCAAAACCTGCAAAATAAAGCCCAACAACTTTGGGAAGAAGCAGCCCTTAGAGGTGTTTTTTTCAATCTTATAGTCCAGTGTCCTTTTAGAGATACCATATATCTTCAAAATTCTAATTAAGTTTATTTCTTCTAGAATCAATGCCTTGTTAGCCATATGGGGATTTCATCCAGCTTCACCCATGGTGCCAGATTCATCTTCCCCTAACTGTGATAGAACAGCAAGAAGGTTTTAAACCTTTCAAGTAGGGCCTTCTGCCCCTAACCAACACAAAGTAATTGTAGAAGAATGACCATCATCTTTCAGCACCCCTTTAAGAATAGAGGTGTAAACCCTCCGAGGGGTGAGTTGAGGCAGGCTAGATTAGGGAATAAAGAGACAAATCTGGGGCCTGGCAGAAAAACATGGTCTTGAAACACATGGCCATGGAGACCCCACAAGATGGCTGCTGGAAGATCCCACGAGAACCCCTATTCAGAATGAGATTTCATCCATGATCAAGGAAAAGCCCTGGATATTCTCAACGGGCTTTATCATTGGGCCCTCCCAAGGGATTGACAGGTGGGATAACCAATCAAAACAGCAAACAACTGGGGTTCCTCCCCTGACATTAGCAAAGGCGCAGAATAATTAATGGTTTAAAAAGCAAGTACAAAGACAAAATTGCCTGTTACGCCCTTTCTCTCCCTTCCTGGACCAGCATGTACTTAAAATTTTTTTTGTAACATAAACAAGAACCTAGAGAAAATCCTGTAACAGTAGTATTCATTGGAACTCTTGATCTGATGTGTAAACTCTAGTGCTGTGGTAAGCAAAAAAAGAACTGGAGTGCTGTCTTTTCTGCAACACGAGATAGATTTTAAGTTCTGATAAATTTTAAAAATTAGAAATGATGTGAGAAGAAGTAGGAGAGATTTTTCTTTCAGCAGCATAAGGGTGCTTTTGGTTTAAATAATATTGAAGGGAGATACTGTTAATAATGGAAACCCCATTTTAGTTTCAACTTCAGCTTGGGTGTATGAGAAGAAATCTTTACAGAACTACTGTGTTGTAGACTAGGACAATCTTTTTTTTATTATTTTTAAAGAAATATTTTAAATAGCAAAAGTACTTTTCGTGGATATACTTTTTTGACTTGACTAGTGGTTTAGACCAATGTTTTCAAAGCGTGGTTCCAAACGAGCATTGCCTAGGGACTTGTTAGGAAAGGCAAATTCTCAGGCCGACTGAATCAGATACTCAAGGGGGACCCCCAGGAATGTGTAGAGTGTTTTCCCAGGGGATTCTGATGTAGGCTAAAGGTTGAGACTCTCTCCTGGGGACCTTAGGCAATGTCTGGAGACATTGGTGGTCACAACTGGGGCTGCTACTGCCATCTAGTGGGCAGAGGCCTTGGAATACTGCTTAACATCTTCATGCACAGGACAGCCCTCCACAACAAAAAGTTAAGTGGCCCAAAATGTCAACAGTGCTGAGGCTGAAAAATTCTGTTCTAAGTCCTTTAGGAGGAATTTACTGAATGTAGATAAATTTAGTGAAAAGAAATGCAGCCTGGATTAGGGAATGAGCAAAGGTCTAGAATTCTGGGTTCAACTTTGCTAATAAAACAGCTGTCTGTTTTCATAAATCCCATAATCGTTCAGTTTCAGTTGTCTCATTTATAAAATGGGAATCATCTCCATCTATTGCGTGGATTACTATGAAGATCAGATGAAATAATGTCTATGAATGCACTTCGTAAACTGTAATGCTAATTAAGTTGAACTGGAGGAATTTGCTAGTGGGAGGAAGATATAGACCAGAAGTGGGAGTAGGATGTTAAAAAAGGTTAAAGCATCTGCTTCAGCTATCTAAAAATAAGCTATCTAAAAATTGCTTAATGTAAATTTGATTTGTTTTGGAGATTTTTTTCCTTGGTTTCCTTACGTCCTTTCCTGTAACTCCTTAGCTTTTCTGATTTTCAATCACTGTATGATACAGGAGTGGCTTGCTCCTGGCTTCTTCCTATACTAGGGGTTCTCAAACTTTAGCCTTCGTCAGAATCACAGGAGCACTTGTTAAAACACAGATTGCTGGGCCCCACTCCCATAATTTCCCCACCCCCAGAATTTCTCATTCTGTTGTGAAGGGCCTGAGAAATTGCATTTTTCTAACAAGTTTCCAGGTGATACTGGTGCTGTTGGTCTGGAGAGCACATTTCAAGAACTATTCTCTGCCCTATTATTAACTGGATGATAGAAGATAGTGGTTATAGTTGTTAATTTCTAATTGTCACTGGCAGGCTCTGGCTGTGCACATTTCAATGGCTCATCGCCAAGCCTCTTTTGACATAAGGAAGAGCTTTTATTTTCCTGGCAAGTGATTCCATCTTCCTTACTAATTCCTTGCCTAAAAAGGCCCATGCATTTCTTTTTTGTTATTCTCAACAATGTTAACAATTTTAGTGATTTAGTATTGATAATGGCTTTGTATTGTTCTCAGTTAATTGTGGCCACTCTACTTTAGTTACCATATTTAATGACAGAGGTTGTGCACTTGGCTTAAACAAAAGATGTCCTAAATGTATTTTAGATATAGAATAGATTTGTTATTCAGTGTGGATCTTTAATTCAGGAATCATTGCACTATCAAAAAAGTAAAAACATAAGAAGTAAGGGACAGACCTGACCTAAAACCTCTGTATTTGCAATGTTTTCAAAATGTGGCCACAGCAGAGGAGCAGATGTGGCAGCTGCTTGTCAGTCAAAAGCAGCCTTACATGGCTCCCAGAGTCTTGGTTCCCTAGGGGCACAGACAAGCATCCGGCAATTTTTCCAGCTCTCAGAAGATGGCTGGCAGGCCTGAAGTGGCTTTCTCATCCAATGAAGAGGACAGGGAGTGCATGAACTGGACAATAATGGGAATGTGACATCTCAACAAATGCTTGTATTGACGGTCACTGATGCCATAATCACATAAAGCCCCAGAACTTAGATATCGCCCCAGTAGGAGAAGGTGGAGGGGAAGCTCCATAATTGAATCCAAACTTGAAATGACTGTTCATCTAGAATTTCCTAAAATTACTTGATTTTTTTTTCATTAGGTGGAATGGAGCCTTGACATAGAAATTGAGATAAAGAATAATAAAAGAAGTTATGCCTTTACAAATCTGCAGCTTGAAAATCATATCCAGAACATTTTATGTGGGGGCTGCCACAGGGCATTTGCACTTAACTCTTCCTGCTGTCTGATGCATCTCCTAGAGAGCTGCAGGAATTAGTTTCTGAACTGTCTTCAGGTTTTTACATAAATGTTACCTTCTCCTCAGTTTTTCTCTGATCACCTTTAAAAATCCCGTTACCGCCACCAGACAGCACTTCCTATCACCTTTTCTACTTTAGTTTTCTAATCAGCACTTTTTATTAATTTAATGTTTTATATTTTGATAAAATACTATATTTAGCAATATATTATATATATTTTATATGTAATACTTATATAATTTATTTATGTCCATGTCTACTACTAGAAATACACACAATGAGGGCAGGCATTTTTACCTTATTTGGTCAATGCTGTGTCCGAAGTGCCAATAAGAATAAATGTAGTAGGTGCTTAATAAATATTGGCTGAATGAATTTATTAATCTAATATTTAAAAAACTTCTTGGACACCCCATATTTGTGTCATGAACTAATTAGACATCCCTAAATTAGAGTTTTCATCTTGAGACAGAAGCCGTGACCCAATGGTTGAAGTAGATTGCAAAAAAGTTGGCTACATAGGATGAAGATTTCTCAGGAGGCTGCACCAGGAACTTTGCATCTGTGCATTCTGCACATTGTATCTCTTGCTAGGTAAGCTATGACACTATATTGTTCATTTAAAGTATAAAATCGTGACATTAGCAAACTAAATCAGTGAAACAGGTAAGTCTGTTACATAGGGGGAGAAATGTGGCAGGCTAATGTTGTCAACTGTCAGTGTGAGTATTCCCCCACTGTCTTTTTTTTTCCTTCCCCTATCTGGTTGCATCATAGTCTTTTTGTTGTGTCACATCGCTGTGTGAGAGCTCTCTGTGCAGGTCTGGAACTCCTTTTTTCTTTTTCCTTTTTCATAGGAAGTCCCAGAATTGAACCCAGATCCTCTGGGGGCTCAATTGCTTGAGCCATAGCCGCTTCCCCACCCCCACTGTCTTTTAATTTCTTAGACTCTCTGTTTGGACCTTGTGCATGCCCATTGGGAAGAAGGAAGAGGAAAATCAGAGCCGACTGAATTTCGTTTGTAACTCAGAACTCACCAACTCTGAAATCAGAGTGGGGGTTTAAAATAGAGATTACATTCAGTAATGGAGAACTAACTTGAGAACTAACTCTAGAGATGTTGCCTTAGGAAAAATGCTGAATTGAAGATTTAGAATAGAAATTATCAAGCAGGATATTATTTTTATTTCTTTGAATGTATATAGTTTGCCAAGTAATCAAATTCATATTTCAGTGTACTTTCTTTCAGTATTTCCAGAAAACGTAATATTTAAAACATATATATATATACTCCTAAATACTATAGCGGTTGAAGGCATTCCAGCACAGAGGTTAATTATTCTATAATTTGGAAATTAAAATAATTAACTTACTCAATATATTGTAATAAATAAGTGTATGATTTCAGTGACAACTTAAAATCTCTAGAATGGTTCATGAATAGGTGATGTTTTCAAAATCATAAAACCATCTACAACTTGTGTTTTGTGACTAGAGCAGTTATCAGCAAGGTAAGAAAGACTCTCTTATGTAATTTTCAACAACTGGTGTTCTTTTACTTTTTTATTTTTTATTATTTTTACAGCCCAGTGTGCCTCTCCACCTAATTCTCCAACTTCGTTGACAGATTAGTAGAAATGAACTATTGGAAAATGACTCATTGCTAGTCCTGAAGCCCAGGATTTACCAAATTCATAGTAAAAGGCCATGGATTGAGAGTCCACAACTGCAATGTTAATATCTCGAGGCCACAGACACTGTCATAAAGAGAGAAAAGCAGACAACATTTTCCTTGGCATCATGGAAGAGTGGCTGAGTGGGAGAGCCCAGAGAATTTATATCTTTCCAGCATGGTGTTCATTTCCTGGTGTCTGTCTGGTTACATCCCTGTCTTCCTAAGGCATTGAAATTAGATTGTTTCCTCCACCATTTTCTTATCCTTGCTAATGAGTTATAACTTGATAAAGGTGTTTTCACTGATGTGCCAGCCGCTCCCTATGGATTCAGCTCTCTAAGGCAGCACTGGTACAAATGATTCTCTGCTTTTTAGAGTAAAACTCTGAGTCCATTGGCTCTTCTTCCCAGCCCCAGCCCTACTTCAGTACTCACCATCTCTCACAAGTTAGAGACTCCTTCCTTTGACACTTGCCTGCTACTATAACTTGCTCATTTTGTGGCAGAGTTATTTTCAGTCATTAGAATAGTAAGTCATTTATTATGTTTCATGTCCCATGTCTAAGCTTGTTATATGCATTAGCTAATTTAATCCTCACAGCAACCTATAGGGCAGATATTAATTTCAGCATTTTACAGATGTTCCTTCTTTGAGGCTCAAAGCTGTCAAATGCCTTGCCCAAGTAGGATTTGAACTCAAGCAGTCTAGCTGCAGAGTTTGTGCTAAGTTTACATTATTCCTGCCCCTCTATATCATATCACTACTCTGCTCAAAAATCTTTGATGATTTTCCATTTTATACGGCATCTATTTCCCACTAACTCTGAGGGTTGGAGAATAGATAGATGTCATTGAATGCCTGCTGTGTTGTACTAGTAAGCTACCTAACTGTTCTGTGCTTTGGTTTTTTTTCTAAATGGGAGGATAATATCTATCTTGGTCTAAATGAGAAACAACCAGACAATACATGCAACAAATTTAGTATAATTCAACAAATGATAGTTATTTTAATATTCTAAAATTATGAATACTTAAAACTTGACATTCCTTCTACCCCAACCCCACATAATACATTTCTGAAGGCATTACTGTTCTGCAGCATGCGTTGTTAGGATTTCATCTGAATTACTAGCATTCCTCA
The DNA here is from genome assembly GCF_030445035.2 of Dasypus novemcinctus. Taxonomy (NCBI): domain Eukaryota; kingdom Metazoa; phylum Chordata; class Mammalia; order Cingulata; family Dasypodidae; genus Dasypus; species Dasypus novemcinctus. The sequence goes on from NC_080687.1 coordinate 32,215,611, forward strand.
AATTTGGGGCAGAGCCTATTTGAACCAGTTGGGTAGGCTTAGTCAGTGGTAGTCAAAATTGTGTTCCCATGGTTAGTTAGACAACTCTAGGCTCGGGTTTTGCTTACCTAAATTTTGGTTGGACTTACTGATGTTAAGAATTGAAACTAAGGAACTAACTGGAAGGAAAAAGCAAACTTAAGGGTCTATCATAAAGAGACCTGAATGGGTAAATTAGGTACCTATTTACTCATTAAAATATATTATGCAGATATATTCACTTTTGAGTGCCTTAATAATCTTATATCAACTACCTTTCAAGCTTCATCTCTAATTGTATTCCCACACACAACCTATGCTCAAGCCATATTTGGTTACTCAAAATTCCCCAAACATGGCAAGAAGTTTTATGTCTGACTGTGTCCATGATGTTTCTTTCACCTGAAATTTTTCTCTCCTCCTGACCAAAATCATTCTCATATGAAATGTCACATCATCTGCTTTGGTTCCTGCTTCTATATCACTCTTTTTACAAAAAAAAAAAAAAAAACCCATTTTCAACTAGCACTTATCACAGTGTGGGAATACATTACATTGGTTGAATTTGATATAATTAAATCCAACAGTATTTTCTGGGGACCTGCTAGGCTGTTCTGGTGCTGAGAAGACAAAGCTAGAGATGCAGCATGTTTTTCACAGATATTTGAAATAAATACTCAGCAAATAAATTCTTCATATTGTGATAGGTGCTGTAGCATAGATATTTACTATGGAGACAAAGACAAGGGAGTAAGTGACAACTTACAGAAGTCAGGAAAGGCTTCATAGAAGTGACACTTAAGCTTCACCTTGAAGAATGAGTAGGAATTTTCAAGGTAGACAAGGAAGAAAAAAGCAATCCATCTTGAGGGACTAGCACATTCGAAAGCACAGAGGCATAAGTGGCTTCAGTAAAAAAAGGTATATGAAAGCAAATAGTGGGAGGTGACTCCAGAGAAAGAAGCAGGGGCCACAAACCAACATTTCAATGTTTTCCTATAAAAAATTGGAAGCCACTGAGAGAGAACTAGGATCCAATTATGCTTGAGGAAGGGAATTCTCCTGTTGATCTGTAGTATGTTTGCAGTTGGGCAGAGTAGAGGCAATTTCAACATCTCAGGGAGAACTAATGAACCCCTGAAGTAGAGCCATGGCGGTGTGCATGGGAGTGGGTGTCAGAAGTAGGGTCAATGGGTTTTAGGGCAGCTTAGAGGTAAGTAATAAGTGACAGTGAAGACGCAAGGATAAATTTCAGGTGCTGAATTGAATGAGTGGGTTAATGTTACTAATTAGGTGAGGTGGAGAGTTCAGATGTTAGGGGATGAACCAATTTAGCTTCAGACACTTCAAGTTTGATGTAACTATGGGATATTCAGGTAAGATGTCCAAATCACAGTTTGTTGAATGACTCTAACATCTGGTATCTGGGCTGAAGATAGTTTTGGAATTGTCTGCAGATTCTGAATTAATGTATATAGAGTACTGAAAACTAAGGCCTGGTACAATGAAAAAACTTAGTGTAATTATGACTAAAATTGTCATTATTTTTTACCAGCATATAGGTGATAACAAAATCCATGGGAGTATATAAAATACCCATGGTGAGCAGTGGGGTGAGGAGGTGAGAAGAGAAGAATGTTGAAAACAGACTCGTGTGTGTCTCATATCTATGGGTGAGTTCAATGAAGTCAGGTCAGCCTGAAATTCAGAGGGATTAGTCAGAGGGGATGGAGATGACTCAGGAGATCCAGGAGTCAGGAAAGCTAAACAGAACATTTATGAAGGGACTGGCCTATGTCTCTAAGTGCCACAGAGAGTTCTGGTGTTTATTTTCCCCACAATGAGCTTTTCAAAGGAAATATGACCCCCTTTTTTTGTCCTCAGCCTAGGATTTTCAACTGAAACTAAATGATAGCTTTTCAGTTTTGTCTCTATTGAGAACCTCAGGAGCCAGGGCAAGAAATGGAGGAAGAGAGGAGAGCCAAAAGCAATGGTGTGTTGGAGCCAGCTTGTGCAATTGCCTAAGATCTAATCATTAAATTGTCAGGAATTTTATGAGCTGGTTTCACACATGGCCACAAGTGAAAATTAAGTTCCAAAAATTATATTAAAAATTATATTAAAAACATTATAAATACTTAAAATTCATGATTTCCTAATTATTTTATGAAATATGCTTATCTGTGATATTGAGGTTATTTATTCTCTTGTATCTGTATAGTGGAAATACTATAAAATGTTGCATGGCTGAGTATCTCTTACCAACTCTATGTTAAGTGACATCACAATGGTAGCATGAAACTGGCCATGGTGGGAGAAGTACACCATGGTCATTGAAAAGCTCTCTAAATCAGGGTCTCTTCACTCAGCAAGTTAGTTTACTGGCCAAAGGACAACTATGGAGCTTAGAGCAAGCAGGGTTGTTGGTCTGTGGATTTGCATGAGAAGATATTTCCATTGAGTAGCACAATGCCTTGAGCAATGGAGATACAAAAGTGATCATTAATTTGAATTGAATTGAAATATGGATCTTGGAATATCCCTGTGGAAATCTGGGCATCTTTTAGGATGAGTTATTATTTAGCAGAATTCTATTGTTTTTTGAATTAAATAAAATTTAATCCTCACACCTCAAGAGTTTCTCATTAAGCAGGCAAATAAATATAGTAAATATGAAGAGGTCTAGTGATCTATGTATCTTTTAAAAAAAAGATAATAAAAAATGTAGTAGGAATGAAAAGTTACTTTTATTACATTTACAGAATTAATGTGTTTGCCAGGAATTTTCTTATGTATCATTTTATTCAGCCCTAAGAAGAAACCTCATTTCCCAGTTTTACAAATGAGGAAATTGAGCATCAGAGAAAATACGTAACTACGTTAGAAGTGTACATGGATGCTTATTTGCTTGTGTATGGATCCCTCTGTCAAAACCAGTTAGTGATAGATAATAGCTAGAAACTGGAATAAAGAGTTGGAACACAGAGTTTTTGTTGTTTCTTTGTTTGTTTTAAATCCAGCCATTTTTAAGTTTTTTTTTTTAAAGATTTATTTATTTTAAAAATTTATATCTCTCCCCTTCCTCCCCTCCATTGTCTGTTCTCTTGTGTCCATTCGCTTTGTGTTCTTCTGTGTCTCCTTGCATTCTTGGTGGCACCGGGAATCTGTGTCTCTTTTTTGTTGCATCATTTTGCAGCATCAGCTCTGTGTTTATGTGGCGCCACTCCTGGGTGGGCTGTGCTTTTTTCATGCAGGGTGGCTCTCCTTGTGGGTTGCACTCCTTGCACATGGGCACCCCTATGCAGGGAACACCCCTGCATGGCATGGCACTCCTTGTGCACGGCAGCACTGCGCATAGGCCAGCTCACCACATGGGCCAGGAGGCCCTGGGTTCGAACCCTGGACCTCCTATATGGTAGGCAAACACTATCAGTTGAGTCACATCGCTTCTCTTAAGGGATTTTTAAAAATACACTTTTATTACTGAAGTTGTGAATTTACAAAACAATCATGCACATGTGTAGAATTCCTGTACAACAACCCCTCACCAATAAATATACTACACTGTTGTGGAACATTTGTTACAGATTATGATAGAATATCATTATACTATAACCACTAACATTAAATCCAATCATTTTTAATCAGCCAGGAGAACTTAAACAGAGTTGGGAAAATAAGGAGGCAGAGAAGTGGTTTCTATAGTTAATCTGAATAAAGGAATACCTTCTGATTCTCATGTTTTCTTCTTTCTTAGTAAGTCTTTTTCTAGCAATTCCTTATTAGAGTCAATTATGCACTCTAACCAAAAAAGGAAAAGAGAGTAGGGGAAGACTGTAGAGTGGGAAGAAAAGGGGAAGTCACTGTCAAGTTTGCAGCTGTTTCAGACCCTGGATAATAATCCTACTGCCCTCTTCATCTAGTGTAGTATACAGATTCTGGGAAATGCCCCTGTGTGGGTTTTCAAGGATGATGGATGTTGTTAGAAACGACCAAGGATCCAAGTGACTTCTGAGTGAATAAAAGATGGCTGCATGTTCCTGACTGAAGATGGCTGTACACAACAGTAAACTTGACAGTGTGTTTTTCCTCAGAGGCAAGTTCCTAGGTATTTAATTCCCATGTGGGTGCCCAGTGAGGCCCTTCTTAGGTTATTCAGGAAGCTCCGTTGTATTCTCGTGGACTGTTTGGTGCCTGCTTCTCTTCTGGTGATTCTGGTCTACCTGCCTAGGAGGAGCAAATGGTAACGCTAGTGGGTACCTAAGCAGTTCCTGCTGGGGTGCATTGATGGTAAAATTCCCAGGGCAATTTCTCAGGGTTCACTTACTCTCCTCGCTAGATGTCCAGAAGTGACACACCTTCTAGAAAGGACCCAAGACATAGCACTTCTGCTTAAGCCCCGTTGGCCAGAATTAGTCATATGCCTTCCCTGCTCTGCTGGGTGGGGAAGACTTCCTGTCTGCCGAGGAAGGAAAGGAGAAAGGGTGAGGATGAGCAGTCATAATTTTTCACAGACACCTTTCTATCACACAGAGTTCACAGTTTGTACTTTAACTTCATTTACTTCATTTTTTTCACTGCCCTTTATTCAACTCCACTATCTGTCTGACTTTTACCCCAAACCTTGCTTTCTTATCTTCATACCACCGGTTATGGTTTCCATTGATATGTTCATTAGCATTTACTGGCATAATGACCAACTACTAGACTCTGCTCTAGAAAGACAGGTGCACCTCTATTTTTTTTTTTTTTAAATCTCTGTGCATCATGATGCATAGGAAGCAAAGCAATAAATAATAGAAAACTGTGAAAACACTGGATAAATTTTGGGAGTGCAAGGAAATTTTTAATGGTTATTTAAATTATTCTCAAGGAAAAGGAAGCCACTGATATTGAAACTCTGGGTTATACATGTTAAAATGTAGAATTCTGATTTCTAGGCTGCTAGAAGTTCTGTTAGGCATAAACAGTTTACAATTGTTTTTATGGTGTTAATCCTCTATTTTGTTGTTTGGGCCTTCATTTTAAATCTTGTTGGGAAACATACTTCTGGCAGTGATTTCTGAACATGCTAAGCCTATAAAAGACGTTAAGAGAAACAATCTGATCTTAGAATTTTTTTCTTAAATCAATTTTATTGATATATGTGAATAAAACATAAATCCATCCAAAGTGTACAATCAATGGCATTTGATGTAATCAGATATTTTTGCATTCATCACTTCAATCATTCTTAGAACAGTCATTATTCTGATAATAATAATAATAAACAAAAAACAACCTAAGCTCATCACCTCTCGATATCTCTGTGCTTCCCCTGCCAGAGTTGCTATTCTTTAACTTCTAACGTATTTGTACTTAAATTTTGTAAAAACAGTCTTATATATGCAATATCACCCATATTTGTGTTTTACATGAGGTTTTATTATCTTAAGAAGTTCCATGTTACAGTTTTTAGCTTTTCTTCTAGTAATTTACATGACCTTAGACTTTCCTTTTCAACCACTCTCACACCCATACAAAAGTACTGCTAGTAACAAACACCATGATATGCTTTAACCATTTCTATTCATTTCCAAAGATTTACAAATAACCTTTTTACCAATTCTGCACAGATTAACCATTAGCTTTCCATCTCTACCCTTCTTCTATTTTCTGGTGACTTACATTCTAATTATTAACTCCATGAGTTTACACAATATATTTAATTCACAATAGCACAGCCATACAGTGTTTATTCTTTTGTGTCTGGCTTGCTTCACTCAGTATGTCCTCCAGGTTCATCCATGTTTTCAAAAGCTTCACAACTTCATTTTTTCTTACCACTGCATATATTCCATCATGTGTGTACACCACAATTTGTTCACCTGTTCATCGGTTGATGGACACCTGGGTTGTTTCCAACTTTTGGCAATCGTGAATAATGCCACTATGAACATCGGTGTGCAGATGTCTGTTCGTGTCTCTGCTCTCAGTTCTTCTGGATATATACCTAGTAATGATATTGCCAGGTCACATGGTAAGTCTATATTCACCTTCCTTAGAAACTGCCAAACAGTCCTCTACAGTGGCTGTAACATCTACACTCCAACCAACAGTGAATAAGTGTTCCCATCTCTCCATATCCTTTCCACATTTACAGTTTTCCAACTTTTTAATAGGGCCAGTCTAATAGGTGTGAAATGATATCTCATTGTAGTTTTGATTTACATTCCTCTAATCGCTAGTGATGTTGAACATTTTTTCATATTTCTTCGTTATTTGTATTTCTTCTTTGGAAAATTGTCTTTTGAAGACTTGCCCATTTTTTATTTGGGTAGTTTGTCTTCTTATTGTCGAGTTGCATGATCTCTTTGCATATCATGGATATTAAACCTGTATTGGATATGTGATTGCCAAATATTTTCTCCCATTGAGTCAGCTGCCTTTTCACCCTTTTGGCAAAGTCCTTTGAGGTACAAAAGTATTGAACTTTGAGGAGGTCCCATTTATCTATTTTTTTATTGTTGTTGTTCTTTGCGCTGTGGGTAGTAAGATATGAGAAACTGCCACTTACCACAAGATCTTGAAGACGTTTTCCTATATTTTCTTCTAGGAGTTTTATGGTTATTGCTTTTATATTTAAGTCTTTGATTCATTTTGAGTTAATTTTTGTATAAGATGTGAGATACAGGTCTTCTTTTTTTCTTTTGGATATGGATATCCAGTTCTCCTAGCACCATTTGTTGAACAGAGTGTTCTGGCCCAGCTGGGAGGGCTTGACAGCCTTGTCAAAAATCACTTGACTATAGATGTGAGGGTCTATTTCTGAGTTCTTGATTTGGTTCCATTGGTCAATGTGTCTGTTTTTAGGCCAGTTCTATGATTTTTTTTTTTTTTTAACCACTATAGCTAAGTAATATGCTTTAAAGTCAGGAAGTGAAAATCCTTCAGCTTCATTCTTTTTTAAGATCTTTTTTGCTATTCAGAGCCCCTTAACCTTCCAAATAAATTTGACAATTGATTTTTCCACTTCTGCAAAAAAGGCTGTTGGGATTTTTATTGGGATTATGTTGACTCTGTAAATCAGTTCAGGGAATTGACAACTTAATGATATTTAGTCTTCCAATCCATGAACACAGAATGTCCTTCCATTTATTTAAGCTTTCCTTGGTGTCTTTTAGCCACTTTTTGGAGTTTTCTGAATACAGGTCCTTGATGTGCTTGATTAAGTTTATTCCTAAATATTTGATTGTTTTAGTTGCCATTTTAAGTGGGTTTTTTTTATGATTTCCTTCTCAATTTGCACATCAATAGTGTATAGAAATGCTATTGGTTTTTGTATATTAATCTTATTTTCTGCCACTTTGCTTAACTCATCTATTAGTTCTAGTAGCTTTCCTGTGGATTTTTCAGGAGATTCTAGATATAGGATCATATCATCATCAAACAGTGAAAGTTTTACGTCTTTTCCTATTGGGGTGTGTTTTATTTCTTTATCTAGCCTAATTGCTCTAGCTAGAACCTCTAGCACAATACTAGCAATGGTGACAGTGGGCATCCTTGTCTTGTTCCTGATCTGAGCAGGAAAGCTTTCCGTCTGCAACCATTGAGTACAATGCTAGCTGTAGGTTTTTCATATATGCACTTTACCATATTGAGAAGACCTCCTTCTATTCCTATCTTTTGGAGTGTTTTTATCAAGAAAGGGTGTTGTATTTTGTCAAATGCCTTTTCTTCATCAATAGAGAGGATCATGTGATTTTTCATCTTCAATTTATCAATATGGTTTATTATACAAATTGATTTTCTTATGTTGAATCACCCTTGCCTACCTGGGATAAAATGTACTTGATCATGGTGTGTAATTCTTTTAATGTGCTTTTGGATTCTGTTTGCAATTATTTTGTTGAGGATGTTTGCATCTATATCTACTAGATATATTGGTCTGTAATTTTCTTTTTTCATAGTATCTTTATCTGGTTTTGGTATTAGAGTGATGGTGACTTCATAGAAAGAATTTGGTAGTATTCTTCCCTGTTTAATATTGAGCAAGACTGGTATGAGATTGTCTTTGAATGATTGGTAGAATTCACCTGTGAAGCCGTCTGGTCCTGGGCTTTTCATCTCTGGGGTGTTTTTTCCTTTTCTTTTTACTTTATTTTTCTTTATTTACCCCCCTCCCCCCACGATGGTTCTCTCATCTGACTGCTCACTGTTTGTATGCCTTCTCCAGGAGGCACTGAAAACAGAACCTGGCATCTCCCACATGAGAGGTGAGTACCCAACGGCCTGAGCCACATCTGCTCCCTGTGCACTGCAGTGTCTGCTGGCTTGTGGTATCTGCTTGTTGTGGCAGGGGCAGAGTCTAAGCTTGTTGCAGCAGGAAGCGGAGTTTGCTTGTCTTCTTTTAGGAAGCAAGGGAATCTGAACCCATGACCTCTCATGTGGTAGGTGGGTGCCCAAATGGTTAAGCCAAATCTGCTTCACCTTTGGGAGGTTTTTGAGGACTGTTTCAGTCTCTTCACTTGTGATTGGTTTGCTGAGGTCTTCTATTTGTTCTCGGGTCAGTGCAGGTGGTTTGTGTGTTTCTAGGAATTTGTCCATCTCCTCTACATTGTCTAGTTTTTTTGCATACAGCTGTTCATAGTATCCTCTTATGATTTCTGCGAGGTCAGTGGTGTTGTCCCCGCCCCTCACTTCTGATTTTATTTGTATATTCTCTCTTTTATTCTTTGTCAGTCTAGCTAAGGGTTTATTGATGTTACTGATCTTCTCAAAGAACTAGCTTTTGGTTTTGTTGATTCTAGTTTGTTGTTGTTGTTCTGGATTTCATTTGTTTCTGCTCTGATCTTTACTATTTCCTTTGGCTTGGTATGGGATTAGTTTGCTGTTCTTTTTCTAGTTCCTCCAGGTGTGCAGTTAGATCTTCAATTTTAGATCTTTCTTCTTTTTTAATGTAAGCATTCAGGGCTATACATTTCTCTCTGAGAACTGCCTTTGCAGTGGCCCATAATTTTTGATATATGTTGTATTCTCATTTTCATTCATCTCAAGATATTTGCTAAATTCTCTTGCAATTTCTTCTTTGATCTACTGATTCTTTAAGAGTGTGTGTTGTTTAATCTCCATTTATTTGTGAAGTTTTCCTTTTTCCATCCATTATTGATTTATAGCTTCATTCTGTTATGATTAGAGATAGTGTTTTGTATAATTTTAATCTTTTTAAACTTATTGAGACTTGTCTTGTGACCCAGTGCATGGTCTATCTTGGAGAATTATTCATGAGCACTTGAAAAGAATGTAATATCCTGCTGTTTTGGGGTACAGTGCTCTATAGATGCCTGTTAGGTCTAGTTTATTCATCATATTATTCAGCTTTCTCTTTCTTTATTTATCCTATGTCAGGATGTTCTATGCAGTACTGCGAATGGTGTCCTGAAATCTCCAAATATTATTGTAGAGCCATCTATTATTCCCTTCAGCTTTGCCACTGTGTGACTCATGTATCTTGGGGCACTCAGGTTAGGTGCATAAATATTTAGTATACTTATTTCTTCTTGGTGATTTGCCCCTTTTATTAATATGTAATGACCTTCTTCATCCCTTAAATCAGTTTGCATTTGAAATCCATTTTGTCCAATCTTAGTATCACTACTCCAGCTCTTTTTTGTTACTATTTGCATGGAATACCTTTTCTAGCCTTTTACTTTTAACCTGATTGTGTCCTTACATCTGAGGTGGGTCTCTTGTAGACAACATATAGACAGCTCATAATTTTTAGTCCATTCTATCTGTCTAGGTCTTCTGATTGGGGAGTTCAATCCATTAACATTCAGTGTTATTACTGTAAAGGCATTATTTACTTCATCCCTTTTTGTCCTTTGGCTCTCTGTTTTCATATCTTTCCATTGCCTCTCTTCTTATCCTTTAGTTTTACCCTTCCTAATAATCTTCATTTCTAAACTCTTCTCCAAATCTCTTGCCCTTGTTTTTTCCTTTCAGGCTGCAGCACTCCCTTTAGTATCTCTTGCAAATCTTGTCTCTTGGTAAGATATTCTATCAGTTTTTGTTTGTCTGTGAAGACTTTTGAACTCACCTCATTTTTGAAGGACATCTTTGCCAGATAACAGAATTCTTGGCTGGCAGTTTTTCGTTTTCAGTCCCTTAAATACATCATACCACTTTCTTCTCTTCTCCATGGTTTCTGATGAGAGACTGGCACTTAATCTTATTGAGTTTCCCTTGTATGTGATGCTTTTCTTTTGCTGCTTTCAGAATCCTCTCTTTATCTCTATTTGTCATTCTGAATAGTAGGTATGTCAGGGAAGGTCTATTCAGATTTTTTTTCTGTTTGGGGTGTGCTGTCCTTAGTGGATATTGATATTTAAGTCCTTCATAAGGGTTCAGAAGTTTTCATTCATTATTTTCTCAAATATTCTTTCTTTCCCCTTTCCATTCTCTTCTCCTTCTGAGACACTGAAAATGTGAATGTTTGTGCATTTCACATACTTTCAGTTCCCTGAGACTCTGTTCCATTTTTCCCATTCTATTTTCTGCTCTCCCATCTTTTCCAGTGCAGATATTCTGTCTTCAAGCAATTAAAATCTGCTCTAATATGCCTCTAATGTATTTTTAATCTTATCCCTCATGTCTTTCATTTCCATAAACCCTGTTACTTTTCTTTGCAGGCTTTAAATTGTTCTTTCTGCTCACCCAGTGTCTTCTTAATATCCTTTATTTCTTTAGTCATATTTTCTTTAAATTCTTTGAAGTAATTTAGGAGAATTATGTGATTTTCACTGATTAATTGTCTTAAATTCTGTATGTCTTCAGGATATTTGGTTAGTTCCTTTGGCTGGGCCATCTCTTCCTGTTTCCTAATGAGGTTTAGGGATCTGAATTGGTGAATTTACTCTGATGGCCAATTTCTCTCGCTTGCCTGTTGTATTTTTTTTTCACAGCTCTTCTTCAATATTTGGTTCAACTTATTCTAAGTCTTTAAAATTGCCTGGCTTAAATTATCAAAATCGGTCCAGGAACTACTAATGGAGTGCAGGGGTAAGATACAGAGAGTACTATAAACAGTTTTCTCCCAGGGTAGGATACAGAAAGTACCATGAACATTTTTGTCCATGCAATTTCCAGACTGACCAGCAGATGGCGCTTGTTAGCACACTTTTCCATGGCGGTGTTTCAGTCTGGGCTTTCCTGTGTTTGTGTGTTGAACCTCCAAAATGGTGATTCATAGTAGGCTCTGCTGACCAAATTCACTGAAGAAAAGCCTCCTGACTCCCTCTCCCTATTCCCTTGAAATAGCTGACGTGGAGGAAGATGTCTGCTCCCCTTTCAGTCAGCTGCAGTGAGCCAGAGTTTTACCCTGGCTTAATATCTTGAAGGTGTGGGAGGGGAGCCCTTCCTGGACCCCATAAGTTCTTGGTAACTCTCGTTTATGGTTTTGGCTTCTTCCTCTCTCTGTCCCTCACCCTCCTGGGAGTTGTGCGGCATTGTTCTGGTCTGCTAACTCCCAAAACAAGTCCCTTGGACAGCTTTTGGCTCTTTCTCCGTTGTTTTTGTGAGAGTATTCAGCTCTGCCTGTTAATCTGTTACCATCTTCCATCTAATCTTAGGATTTTAATGTTTCTTTATTATCTCTAAGGAAGTTGAGATGATTAAATCTCTAGTTTTGCAAATTAAATATTTCCTTGAGGGTGGGAACTGTGAACCACATCTCTCTTGCTCACCACATATATCCCCAGTGCCTTAACCCAGGTCTGGCAGGAGCAGGCAATAAATATTTATTGAATAAATAAGCAAATGAATAAATTATATCTTAAATAATTTAGTTTCATTTTTATTAGTATTTTTCATAGAGGCAAGATTTGTGGAGGTCTAAAATGGGTTTTTCTTACTCGATGTAATATACAGTAACTATTATTTATGTATAATGTAATCATTTACAAAGCATTTTGAGTTACAAGATATTTCAAAGGACTCTAAAATCAAGGAAAATCATGAAACATTGCCTCTCAGAGCACTGGTACTTGGTTTCTGATATTGTTTTTCTCTCCACATTATGAGACATGTAGTTCTCCCAAACTCTCTGTAAAGTTTGTTATGGCAGCCTCTGTGGGTGGTTCTTTGAAGGACAGGGCTATAGCCACATCTTGGACAAAGATGTGGGGAGAGAGCACAGCAGTCTGGAGCAATGACCACAACCATATGTGAAAGTGTCACAAATCCTTGTGAAAGCTCCTCAGCCACAGAATCATGTGAGGAGGTGACTACATTTCCTCTGCTATGCAGGATGAAACTTAAGTTATTTTCCTTGTTAGAGCAGAGAGTAGTCCCCAAAACCTGGAGAATTTGGTAGTACTAAGGGGATACAAGTGAAGAGCTTATTCAAGTGGAGCAATGCCCTGAAATAGAAGCCATTTGATAAGGAATGTGATATAACAATGACTATAAAACTACAGCTTACATTTATGTGGCACCTTGCCATTTATGTAGCCATGCTTCTTATTGCAGTTTTCTAATGGCCAAATAGGAAAAATATGATCATTCCTATTTTCATAGATTCTGAAGTGGTGACTTGGAAGTTGTAATATGACCATGGTCACCACACTGATACTCTGTAGAGATCATTGGAACTTAGGTGATGATTTCAATTTCAAAGCTCTTAATGCATGGATTTTTAAAAGTTATTTTTTAAAAACAAATCAATTTTATTTATACATATTAATAAAGCATACAAGTCATCCCAAGTGTACAATCAATGGTATTTGGTATAATGACATAGTTGTGCTGTACATTCGTGCATTAATCATTATTGGAACATTTTCATTATTTCAATAATAATAGTAAACAAAAACAAACAAGAAAATTCTTCACCTCTCAATCTTTCTATGCTTCCTCTGCTGTACATAGCTGCTATTTCTGGCTATTCTTGCACAATTATTTATGTATTTATTAAGCAGTTTTATTGAGATATATTCACATATCATGCTATCTATCCAAAGTGTATAATCAATGGCTTTTTTCCTAAGTGGAGTTTTTTATTAAACAAATCAATTTTATTGATACATATTAATAAAGCATACAACTCATCCAAAGTGTACAATCAATGGTATTTGGTATAATGACATAGTTGTGCATTCATCACTTTAATCGTTATTAAAGCATTTTCATTATTTCAATAATAATAATAAAAAAGACACACCAGAAAATTCTTCTCCTCTCAATCTCTGTTTTCTCTACTGTACATAGCTGCTATTTCTGGCTATTTTTGCACAGTTATTTATTTGTTTATTAAGCAGTTTTATTGAGATATATTCACATACTATATGATTATCCAAAGTGTATAAACAATGGCTATTTTTTAGCTGTTAAAAAGTCCTTTATTGGGGAAGCAGACATGGCCCAACTGATAGAGCATCTGTCTACCATATGGAGGGTCCAGGGTTTAATCTCCAGGGCCTCCTGACCCGTGTGGTAAGCTGGCACACACACGCAGTGCTGCCATGTGCAAGGAGTGCCATGCCATGCCGTAGGGGTGCCCCATGCGCAAGATGTGCACCCTGCAAGAAGAGCCGCTCTGCATGAAAAAAGCCCAGCATGCCAAGGAGTAGCACTGCAGACATAGAGAGCTGACTCAGCAAGATGATGCAACAATAAAGTGATGCAGATTCCCAGTGCCACCTGATAATGCAAGTAGACACAGAAGAACACACAACAAATGGACACAGAGAGCAGACAATGGGGGGCAAGTGGAGAGAAATAAATAAAATAAATCTTAAAAAAGCAAAAAGTCCTTTATTGTAAAATTGTAAAATAAATAGAAAAATAGATAGAAAGAAATTACAAATTTTAAATGAGTGAAAGGCCAGGTTAGATTTAATATAATCAATTATTTAAAAAATAGCATAGCAATAAATATTTACAAATGTAAACAGTAATTCAAATATAATAGAAATGAATTATAACATAACTCTAATTTTTATAGTATAGCTCTAACTATTGGACATAATAATCTCTAAGAATGAAATAAATTATTGGTTTAGTTATTTAATTTCCATTTAGGCCATAATTCTTTCTAGATAATTAAATTCCTATTTGGAAATTCTTCACATCTTATTGGAATGAATTGCAGCAGGTAATAATTTACCAACTCATAATTTTATGAGGCAGAAAAACTCAAAATCTTGTTCAACAGTAGTCGTGCTAAATCATTATTGATCCAGATAGATTATTTTAATTAAAGAGTATGAATAAAAAAGGGTTAAGGAAAAATGAGGTATCCAAAAATATATCTCTTCTTCAGCCCTCCTTAATTAAAAGCAAGTATTTATTTTGTATGAAAACAATTACAGTATACTGATCACAAGAAAAATTTGCCAGTTTCACTGGGTAATTAATGTTCATATACATAATGTTGTTATTTTACATTTATCTGGCCTACTCCAGCTCTTTTTTTTTTTGAAGATTTATTTTTTAATTTCTTACCTCTCTTCTCCCCCTGCCCCTGTTTGTCTGCGTGCTTGCTCTCTGTGTCCATTCACTGTGTCTTCTTCTGTGTCCCCTTGCATTCTTGTCAGGTGGCACTGGGAATCTGTGTCTCTTTTTTGTTGTGTCATCTTGCTGAATCAGTGCTCCTTGTGTGCGGTGCCACTCCTGGGCAGGCTGTGCTTTGTTCACACAGGGTGGCTCTCCTTGCAGGGCACACTCCTTGCGTGTGGGGCACCCCTACATGGGGGGCACCCCTGTGTGGTACAGCACTCTTGTGCACGGCAGCACAGTGTGTGCCAACTCACCACTTGGGCCAGGAGGCCCTGGGTATCGAATCCTGGACCTCCTATGTAGTAGGTGGATGCTCTATCAGTTGAGCCACATCTGCTTCCCATCCAGCTCTTTTTTGGTTACTATTTGCAATGGAATACTTTCATCCAACTTTTCACTTTTAATGTCTGAGGTGGGTCTCTTATAGACAACATATGGATGGCTCATATTTTTTTATCCATTCTATCAGTCTATGTCTTTTGATTGGGGAATTCAATCTGTTAACATATAGTGTTATTACCATAAAGGCATTACTTATGTCATCCATTTTGTCCTTCAGCTCTCTGTTGTCATATCATTCTATTGTCCGTCTTCTTATCCTTTAGTTTGACTCTTACTAATAATCTTCATTTCTAAACTGTTCTCCAAATCTCTCACCCTTGTTTTTTCCTTTCAGACTGCAGCACTCCCATTAGTATCACTTGCAAATCCGATATTTTGGTAAGATAGTCTGTCAGGTTTTGTTTATCTGTGAAGACTTTTGAACTCACCCTCATTTTTTAAAAGATGTGTTTTATTTGCTTTATTTTTTCTTTATTTATCCTCCTCTCCACCAGATGGTTCTCTTGTCTGTCCGCTCATTGTTTGCTCACCTTCTCCAGGAGGCACTGGGAACTGAGCCTGGGACCTTCCTCATGAGAGGCAAGTGCCTAACAGCTGAAGCCACATCTGCTCCCCACAGTGTCTGTTGACTTGTGGTATCTATTTATTGCAGCAGGGGTGGAATCTAGCTTGTTGGTGGAAGGAGGCATCTAAGCTCACTGTAGTGGGAGGCAGCATCTGCTCATCTTCTTTTAGGAGGCACGAGGACCTGCACCTGGAACCTCCTGTTGGTAGGTGGACACTTAAGGGGTTGAGCCACATCTGCATCCCTATCTACATTTTTGAAGGACAGCTCTGTTGGATACAGAATTCTTGGCTGGCAGTTTTTCTCTTTCATTACCTTAAATACATTGTACCACTTTCTTCTCTACTTCATGGTTTCTGATGAGAGTTTGACACTTAATTTTATTGAGTTTTCCTTGTATGTGATGCTTTTCTTTTCTTTTGTTGCTTTCAGAATCCTCCCTTTATCGCTGATATTTGTCATTTGAATAGTAGGTATCTCAGGGTAGGTCTATTCAGATATATTCTGTTTAGGGTAGTTGTCCTTTTTGGATATTGATATTAACATCCTTCATAAAGGTTGGGAAATATTTCCTCAAATATTCTTTCTTCCTCTTTTCCATTCTCTTCTCCTTCTGTAACACCAATAATGCGAATGTTTGTGCATTTCACATTCAGTTTCCTGAGACTCTGTTCCATTTTTTATCTTCTCTTTCTGTTCTTCCTTTTCCAGTTCAGATATTCTGTCTTTGAAATCACTAATTGTATCTTCAAGCAATTAAAATCTGCTGTTATATGCCTCTAATGTATTTTTAATCTCACTCATTGTCTTTCATTCCCATAAGGTCTGTTACTTTTCTTCATAAGCTTTCCAATTGCTCTTTTTGCTCACCCTTTATCTTCTTAATATCCTTTATTTCTTTAGTCATATTTTCTTTAAATTCTTTAAAGTGATTTAGGAGAGTTGTGTGATTATCACTGATTAATTGTCTTAAATTCTGTATCTCTTCAGGATATTTTGTTTGTTCTTTTGGCTGGGCCATCTCTTTCTGTTTCCTAGTACGGCTTATAATTTTTTCTGATGTCTAGGCATCTGAATATGTTGGTGAATTTACTTTAATGGTCAATTTCTCTCTTGCCTATTTTTTTTTCACAGTTCTTCTTTGATATTTGGTTCAACTTACTGTCAGTCTTTAAAATTGCCCAGCTTAAGTTTTCAAATTGGTCCAGGGACTCACTAGTGGGGTGCAGATTTTCTCCCAGGGGTTGGATACAGAGAGCACATGCAGACAGGCCAGCAGATGGTGCTAGTCAGTGCACCTTTCCATGGAGGTCTTTCAATCCCAACTTTCCTGTGTTGCTGTGTTAAATCTCTAGAGCAGAGATTTAAAGTGGGCTCTGCTGGCTGAATTCACTGAAGAAAAGCATCCTGATCTCCCCTCCCTTTTCCCTTGAAACAGCTGACAGGAAGGAGGAAGTCTTCTCCCCTCTCAGTTGGCTGCAGTGAGCCAGGTGTTTTACCCTAGCTTAATATCTTGGAGCCCTTGGGGCCCTTCCCTGCCATCTTGGGGGCTTGGTAACTCACGCTTGTCATTTGGGCTTCTTTGTCTCTCTGTCTCTGACCTTCCTGGGTGTTGTGTAGCACTGTCTTGGTCTGCTGTCCTCCAAAGCAGATCCCTGAGACAGCTTTTGGCTCTTTCACCACTGTTTTCGTGACAGAATTCAGTTCTGCCTGATAGTCCATCACCACCTTCCCACAATCCTCTTTAAAATTTATTTACAGGTGCAAGGGAAGATTTTGTTGGTTTCATTCTCTTGCTCTCACTGTGTCAGTAGATAATGACATAACAAATATTTGTTGAATGAGTATCTGTGCAAAGTATATTTTCCTACCTCTGTCTTTTAAGATCCCTGAGTTTTTAACCTCGAAAGGAGTATTAGAGATGATCTATCCTCCCTTGCTTATCATATGGAGGTAAAGGCACTGAGATGCTCTGGGGTTGGGGTGCTGTCCAAGGTCCCACATCTAGATAGTGACAGAGTTGAACCAGGTTCCAAACACTTGTACTCTCCATAACATTTGACTGTCATTTCACACAGATTGAACACGGAAGAAAACCATTGGCCGTTTTATTTATTAGCCCCTAGTTACATATGTACTTTTGTGTTGAGATGTTTTTCCTCATTGACAGCATTAACATTTGTTTTGCTAGCCTGTCACTCCTTCTCAAATTGCTTCTTTTAAACCAGATCAGACTGCTCACTTCCAGTCTCTGAGCAAAATAAATATATTCACACATCTGTGTCTTCGCTTATGCTGTTCCTGCTTACTAAAATGTCCTTCCACTCTCCCCCTTGGCCTTCAAATCCCAGTTCTATAAAGACCTCTTGACCTAACTCAACTTATTACTTGCCATTTTCTCTGAGTCGCTAGCACTCCAAGCACTCTTGTCTCTGTTATAGCACTTACCACATTATATAAGACATGTCCTGTCTCTTGGCCTACTAATTGCTAATGATGGCTAATGATAGGTTGAAATCATGAAGGAGACAAATATGTAAACATTTCAAGACCTTGACTTATCTATTTTGAATCCTCTTATGTAGAACCAGGATCACAAGATTTACCCAAGGAGAATAGACAGCTTTTGTATAGACATGCAGTATGTTCAACCAATAGGAAACTTCCAGACCTATTCGCACAATATTTTATACTGACTGCTCAACAGTCTGGTTCCTCAAAACTGTCTAGAACAGTGCCCAACTTCTAGGAGGCTCTGTGGAAGAAATTGTCTTTATTATTGAAAAAACCCCAGAACTTTTAAGATTTAGAATCCGAAGTAACTCTTTCTACCCTGTTTCTTATTTTCTAAGGGAATCTTTCACTTTGACATCTCCTCTGCCATCAGCTCTGGTTAGCTTGGAGGAAGGGAAGTCAAGACCACAGTGGGCATGTCTGAGATGGGTCTTGACAGGTGAGTAAGACTCATCCAGTTGGGTACTGGTGGAAGGGGGAGAAAGATTCTGCCATTCTAGGCAGAACAAAGTTGTGGATGTATCAGAAAGCATGGTGGGGTAAGGACACTACATGCAGCTCACTTACCAGAGTATAAGTACATGGGAGAAGATGCTTGTGGAGAGGAGACAGGGTTGGTTGGGGGTACTTGAATGCTCTGTCAAAAGACCTAGGATTTTATCAGGTAGGTTATTGAGAGCTGAGAATGAATTTTACATAGTGATATGTCATGGTTAGATTGTCATTGTGGATCAATGACTTTGGCTACAGTTTAGGGTAGGAATTTGAGGAAGGTAATTTAAGAGACTGTTCCTATAGTCCCAACAATGGATAAAGATGATCTAAACTGGGACAGAAAGAGGTGGGCGAGAAGAGGAAGGATTCAGAAACTGTGTGGAAGACAATATCAACCAAACTTGCTTCTAAGTTTAGTGAAGAATGAGGAATAGGGAGCAATGTCAGATGACTTCCAAGTTTCTGGCTTGGGCAAATGGTTAGATGGAGGTACCATTCATTAACGGAATAGGAATATAGGATAAAGAGTTGTATCCAATAACATATTGGATACATTTTGAACATATTCAGTTTGAAGTGCCAAAGAACAAATAAGTGGAAACCTAGGGCACTTTTGTAGCTTCCATGAGCCTGCCTCTGTACCATGCCATTCTATCCCTGGCACCTTCCTAGACATCTTGATGACTTCACTGTCAAGACCAATAAGACATTCTCCTGTTGTCCAATTAATCCCTCATGTTCATTTCTGATTTCTGGTCTCATGTTATTGACAAAATGAATGACTTTATGCTTCCTGTGAGATTTTGCTTTCTACATACAGGTCATCTTTCTGCCCACACTATACTTCCCACAATATAACAAGGTCTTGCTAGTTCAAGAATCACAGCACACAACAAGAGTCACACACATAAGGGAGTGGTTACAAGCTACCCTCCTATCGACTAGTAGGCACTCAGTAAATATTGATAGAATAAATAAATCAGGGAATAAAAGAAAACAACCTGTAATTTCACATTACAGTGAAATGGAAACATATATTACTCTAGGCAACAGGGCTCACTCAATAATGTTTTAATACCTTTAATAGGTAAAAGTTTTGACCTTCTCAAGTGAAGAACATAACTATGATTATTTACTTGTAATAGGAATTAACTTTTGAATACCCTCTGAATTAAGTGCTTGATCTAGCCATGAAGCACATCAGCCCAGGTTGCATGTATTTCTTTATTCTCATATTGAAATTTTCTTATTAGATACTTACATTCTACATTTTCTTATTCTTGCAATTAAATGTCTGTAGAGATGTATGCATATCATATATATATTTTTAAATGATGTTCTTGTCAGTTGGTGAGGATGATGGGCTAGAAACTAGAAGGGCCCACCTCTAGCGAGCAAACTTCTTGTGAGCCTTTGAGAATCCCTGAACTATGTGAATTTTGTAATGACCACATTTCCTACTGAGGCTTATATCAATATTTATCAGTGATTAAAAGAACAGTCTTTATTAATAGAAAATATATAATTATCAGGAATAGATATATTGTCCTTGCTAGAGTGGAGTGTATAGTTCATAAAGTCTTTCTCTGTTGTGGTATTAATATGTACAGAAAATTCTCAAATAAACTTTACTGCTATCTATCTATTTATTTATTTATGGTAGACAATTGTTTTTTAAAAATCTATTTGTAAGATTGGGACAAATATCTCTTTAACCAAAGCCTCATATGTGCAGTCAAATATTTATTGAACTAATATAACTTACAAAGAGCTGAGCTTGATGAGGGTTATACAAAAACAAAAATAACAGCCACTGACTGAGGCTTTGCTATGTACCTGCAGGCGGTATGTTAAATGTTTTATATCCACTTTTATTTACTCTTCATAAAAGCAGATTTCTAGACTTTTAATTCAGCACAGCATTCTAAGAAATTAAGTAGCCTGTGATCTATGCACTATTTGTAAACTTGTTTAAAAGAAAATCATATATTTGACTTCCATTTCAAAAGAGCATTGACACATTATTGAGGACCTCGCATGTATGAAGTATAAAAGAGATGTATACATATTTATATTTTTCTGGCTGTGAAGGTGTTATGTAATCTGGTAAGACCAAATATAAACACACAAATATTATAAGGCACCTTAACAGTGATATACTGTGTGATTGTTGGTGGATTTCAAAGAAAGGAGATGTGCATACAGGATTAGATAATTGGCTGCCCTCACTGATTTTGACTGACTCCACAGCATGGTACTTAAATAATTAAACTGGGTGGCGGATTTGGCCCAGTGGTTAGGGCGTCCATCTACCACATGGGATGTCCGAGGTTCAAACCCCAGGCCTCCTTGACTCATGTGGAGCTGGCCCACGCTCAGTGCTGATGCACGCAGGAAGAGCCCTGCCACGCAGGGGTGTCCCTGCATAGGGGAGCCCCACGCGCAAGGAGTGTGCCCCGTAAGGAGAGCTGCCCAGCGCGAAAGAAAGTGCAGCCTGCCCAGGAATGGTGCTGCACAAATGGAGAGCTGACACAGCAAGATGACACAACAAAAAGAAACACAGATTCCCATGCCGCTGACAACAACAAAAGTGGACAAAGAAGACGCAGCAAATAGACACAGAGAACAGACAACCGGGGTGGGGGGGGGAGGGGAAGGGAAAGGGGAAATAAATAAATAAATCTAAATAATAATAATAATAATTAAACTGTAATGTAATATGAGTAAAACGGAAATGAACCTCACTTTTATTTATAATCTAGGCCTTAGATATATACTGTGAATCTATTGGTCTACCAGGATTGTTTTAGCATTCAAACAGAAGCTAAAAACCAGGAAGAGTCCAGGTGGCAAGTGTTTGCGTCTAACTTACATGGAAAGAAAGCAACAAGAAAAGAATTTAATTTCCCTGCAGAAACATGGAGCAGCTGGTCTTTGCAGTAAGAGCACTGGTTTCAGTAGACTATTATGTGCAGTATACATCATATCCAAGATCGAAGTTCTGGAACCTTATAATTTGTGTGTGTGTGTATGTGTGTTGGCAATCAGCCTCCTTGCTGAATTACTCACTGTGGAATTGTCATGGGGGGAAGATGGAAAGATGAATCAGAGGAACCGACTACTTTAAGAACAGCGTTTCCACCCACAAATATGCCAGTTATGGTGATTTTCATCTTCAAAGCTCTTCCTTCTTTGAAGGAAATCTTACTACCCTGCAGCAGCATGACAACCAAGTTAAGAAAGGTAAAATTTTAAAAAAATGCTTTTAAATTAAAAAAATATATTTTTGAAGAATCTTTAGATTACATAACAGTTACATAAAAAATATGGGGGATTCCCATATGCCCCACCTCTCCCTCTCCCACACTTTCCTACATTAACATCTTTCATTAGTGTGGTACATTTGTTACAATTGATGAACACATACTGAAGCATTGCTAATAACCATGAACTATTATAGTTTACATTTAATTTAAGTGTCTTAATGATAGATCTCTGAGTAATTTATTAGAGTGAATGTAGAATTATCTGAATCCATCGTTAACCATGTCCAGGACTTAAGACTGCCAATTTTTCCTTCAAATAAGTTTTGTCAATACATAAAACAATATAGTGATTTTTCTGAAAAGCCATTTTATCCCCAAGACAATTTCTTAGTAGAATAGACATTGGTAGAGTAGACCCTGACCAATCCTGACATTTAAAGACATTCATAAGCCAGTCGTTTCTCTATTTCAAAAGACTGCAAGGCTCAGACATTTAGTCATTCAAAATCTTAGTTCCTAGTGTACTTGGACCTGTGAAAATTGGAAGGGATCATAGTCCAAACTACTCCTTTTTTACATAAAAAAGTGAGACTACTCTAGATGGCTCCTAAGTTAGTCAAAAGAATCAGAGATCACCTACCTGCTTGAATAATATCCTCTATTTTCCCTTTCAACTGACATTCAACTACACCATCTCTGAGCTGAGAAGATGCCACAAATACCGAGGTCAGCTTCATAACTGAGCTACCAAAGCAGTTGCACAGGTTCCCGTGCTCAAAAGAGCCCAGTGCTTGGGATTTAATGCTCTGCCATTGCTGTCTTGAAGGTCTTAATAATTTTATCTCTGAATTTGTGTTTTGTAAATCAAGTCCTATGGGTCAATGGAGCTTGTGACAGGAGCTTGATCAGGCTCATGCCTCATCCCACCTCCCTTCACCTCCTCACCTCCCAGAATGGGTTCTCTTTCATCTGCTCCCTGCCTCCTGGTGCCCTGGCCTGTCCTGCCTGCCCGTGCCCGCCCCTGCTGTAACTGATGCCACTCTCTGCCTGTTGTAGCAACCTGGTGGGCATGGTGGGAGGAGGCTCATGTGGTTCAGTTGCCCTCAACTGGGGCTGGGTCAAGAGGCTGGATGCTGGCAGGGGGAGGTTCCATGTCAGGTTTGTGCCCTGGCGAGTTTCATGGTAGGGCAAGCTGGTGGCCAGTATCACCAGTACATTTGAGGACAACTCAGTGGGGACCTCTTGTCCCTCCACACCCCACCTCCTGACTCAGGTACCACCTGTCCCTGATACAGGTACTGAGTATGGTTCCAGGTGGCGGGTGCAATCCTTTGGGGGTAGCCAGTCCCCAGTGAGTTGGGTCATAGGGTCTGTGAGAAAGGGAGATTGATTTTCTCAACCCCAGATGGTGCCCTGTTGAGGCGCACGGCGGACAGCGGGCGGTGTCAAGGGCGGATGCACAGCGGCGCGAAGAATGCTGCGGAGACGGAGAGTGGTGGCAACGTGTCTGCTTTATTGAGGAAGACAAGCGTTTATATAGGCTAGGGCGCTGGCGGTAGCAGGGCTAAGCCAATTAAGGCAATTAAGGCAATGTATGTGAGGGGAGGCTGCTAATTGGAAGGCGACCTCCAATTGGTTGTTGGAAGCTGTTGCGTTGTGGGACGAGAGGGGTCCCTGGCGTGGGGCGTACGGGTTGCTTTGCCCCACGTTGGGCGCCACCCTGTAATTCCATTTTGCAGTGGGCCAGGCAGATTATGTAGCTGGCCCTGGTCTAGTGTCATTATAGCTTAATGCTTCCTGAGTATTCTTGCCAGGCAGGGCATCTTAGTGTTAAACAGTTAAAAAACTGTTATACTTTCCAGATCTAACTAAACATTAAGTAATAGATTCTCTCTGCCTAGTTATTGATTCTTAACATTCAGAGATTTCCCTGGAAGAGTTACTTGTTTAAAAAATGTTTTACCTGCCTTCATTTCATATAAATTATAAATACGGTTTGATCTCGACTAGAAATATTTTTGTGAGCCCAAAGTATTTGAATACCTTCACAAAGCATTTAAATTTAAAAAGGCATGGAGCCAAGTGATCTTAATTGGTTGAAGACAGGTGCATATGTGCACGTGGTAAGGAGAAAAAGGCAAATACACAAAAAAGAAGGCAGTGCCAAAGTATTAGAAATCAAAGAATGAGAGAGGTGAGGACTAGGAACTTGGATGATTGGCTATTTTGATTTCCATAGATTATGTATTTGATAATAAAGCTAGGGCTGTTTTCCCTCTCTGAATAAAACTGAAACGTGAATAATTGGGGGATGGGTAGGTGGGAAGAAGTTAAGTACATTTTAGAGAGTACAAAAATTATTTTTCTTTAATTGCTAGGAGCATAATTTTTCCAATAGCCAAATTAATATCAAAAGTTTGAAAAAATTTAGAATGAATGCCTTCTGATTATAGGCAATAATGAGAAACATTTCTGTATTTATGTGACAAGGGTTAAGAAATAGCAAGAAAAAGGAAAGACTTATTATTTGAAGTGGTGAGATCACGTACATTTATTTCTCCTAAACATATTATTCTTTCATGGAATCTTTTTTGTGTTTACTTTTTCTACTACAGAAGGAATACATCAATACATCTATGTTGTAAAAGATTCAAACAATACACAGGTATACAGAGCAAAAACTAAAATTCTCTTTTCCTACCACATTTCAACCTCATCCAAAACCTCATTAGAAGTAACCATTGTCAATGGTTTGAAGTTAATCCTTCTATTACACTTCCTGTAAATTTACATATGCATTTTTTTTACAGAAGAGGGATTTCATTATTTTGTGCTTTGACTTGATTTTATTCTGATTAATATATTTGATATGTCTTGATCAAACAAGAATATATTTTAAAAATCCAATAGCTCCAGAAATCTCCTGGAGAAAAATAGCAGTACCTGCCTCACTCCTCTCTGTACCTGATTCTCACTCAGACTTTGAACAGTTAGCTCTTTCTTCTGCTACTTCGTCTCCATATCTCTAAATAATGGGCTGAAATATCTATGCCTTGCTTATTAGGTTTAAATATACCCTCTTGTTGTATTAGTCAAGCAAAGGTGTGCTGATGCAAAATGCCAGAAATTGGTTGGTTTTTATAAAGGGTATTTATTTGGGGTAGGAGCTTACAGATACCAGGCCATAAAGCATAAGTTACTTCCTTCACCAAAGTCTATTTTCATGTTGGAGAAAGATGGCTGCCAAGTCTGCAAGGGTTCAGGCTTCCTGGGTTCCTCTGTTCCAGGGTCAGTCTTCCAAGGCCTTGCTTCTTCCTGGGCTCAGGGTTCCTCTCTTCCTGGGGTTTGCTTCTGTTTCCTCTGTGAGCTTACCTCCCAGGGCTCCAGTTTAAGGCTTCAGTATCAAACTCCAACATTGAAACTTCAACATCAAAAACCCCCCTCTGCCCTTTGCCTTGCCTTTTATCTGTAAGTCCCCACCCACGCCCTATGACATGGCCCAATCAAAGCCCTAATCACAACTTAATCATGCCCAGGTACAGACCAGATTACAAACATAATCCAATATCTATTTTTGGAATTCATAACCATATCAAACTGCTACAGTTGTATTCTCTTGAGAAGTTAGATTTCTTGCAATTTCCCCTCTAACTTCCTCTTTCCCCACCTCCCTCCTTCCAAGATTATATTTTAATTGGAGTTATGTCAATGTTTTGGTTTTATATTGTAAGGACCATGCAAAAAGTAATTACAGCAGAGGTGTGTGGTATAATACTTTTTCATAAAACTCTATGTTTTATATGTAGATAATACTTACTTGTTTCTTTGCTTAGTTTTTCTTTGTTTCTATCCCAAATTCTTCCCTAAACTCTCTGACAGAAGTATAAATATCCTCTTTATACTTTTGAAAAATGTCAGATAATACTTAAAGTTCTTTCCCCCTTGGAGATTTCTTTTCTGAAGCTATCTGTTCTCTTGTTTAGATCCATTCTTACAGTAGGGATGTCAAAACTGTGATTTTTCTAATTCTATCCTTCCTCCAACATTTATTAGCTGTGGCTCTTCCCAAAAGGATTTATCTTACCAACTATTTAGTGCCCATGAAATGCAGTTAGTACTGAAAAGATAGAAAAAAATGGTTGATTCCCTTTATTATTTTTTCAGAGTAATGAGTTGAGGTCCTTGCCACCTCCAAATGTGATCAATGAATAAACCCCACTCCCCCCTTTGAGGATAATTATGAACTCATAGGTTTTTATGGTTTTGTAGGTGTTTTAATCCATACAGGTCATTCTTAAATGTCTCAAATGGTCTCATCTTTAGCTAGTAGAAGCTTCTTCAAATGGTTTACTGTGTCTTTTTGACATGCACCTAGTAATCTTTGATAACTCCTTTACTTTTAGGCTAAACAAGATAGGGAAGTGGATTTGACTCAACTGATAGAGCGTCCGCCTACCATATGGGCAGTCCGGGGTTCAAACCCAAGTCCTCCTGACCTGTGTGGTAAGCATGGCCCATGCACAGTGCTAATGCAGGCAAGGAGTGCCGTGCAACGCAGGGGGGGTCCCCCGCGCAGGGATGCCCATGTGCAAGGAGTGTACCCTGCAAGGAGAGCCACCCAGCATGAAAAAAGCACAGCCTGCCCAGGAGTGGCACCGCACACACAGAGAGCTGATGCAGCAAGATGACACAACAAAAAAGAGACACAGATTCCTGATGCCTCTGACAAGAATGCAAGCGGACACAGAAGAACACACAGCTAAAGGATATAGAGAGCAGACAACAGGGGTGGGGGAGGGAAGGGGAGAGAAACAAATAAAAAAAAAAAATTAAAAAACCCCACAAGATAACCAGTTATCTTCTACATTACTATCACAAAGGAGGTTGTATATTTTCCATATGTTTAATGACTATTTGAATTCCTTGAATATTTTCTATAAGGTTGTTTTTTTCCTTCTCAAGTTTTGAAGCTCTTTATTTATTGGGCATATTAGCACTTTGTGATACATATCATGCATATTCATATTCCACTGTTGTTATCTGAGTGGGCTTTTGTGAAGGAATGATGATAAACACATGTATTCAATCTGCCACCCCATCATTCTTTTCATGTTATTGTATATTGTATACATACTGTACATACTGCTGTTACATACTATAATTTTAAAAAGCATCCCTTTATTATTGGATATTTTGTTGTTTTCAACTTTTCCCTATTACAGAAAGTGATTTTATAAACATTTTGTACATGTTGCACATTTAAAATAGGTGCCCAGAAGTGGAATTTTTGTATCAAAGCTGTGTTAATTTAAAATTTTGTTACATAGCAACAAGCAGCCTTTCAAAGGCTTCATCGATTTACCCTCTTCTGACAGTGTATGAGAGAGCTTGTTTATTACCATTCTTGTCAATGCTTGTTGTTACTAATAGACTGTATTTTTAAAAACTTATTATTAAATAAACCTTTTCTTTTATAACAGTTTTAGATTTATAGAAAAACTGTAAAGATAATACAAAGCATTGCTATAAACCTCATATCCAGTTTCCCCAATTACTAACATCTTACATTAGTATGGTACATTGTTATAACTAATGAACCATATTGATACATTATTATTAACTAAACTCTATAGTCTATTCATATTACCTAAGTTTATATCCAATGTCATTTTTTATGGTCCAGGTTCTCAACCAGAACACCACATAGCCCTCTTTGTTCTCTTCTTGTTTGTGACAATTCTTGGTTTTGATGACCTTTATTGTTTTGAGGGTTACTGGTCAGATATTTTGTTGAAGATCCTTCAGGTGGAACTTTTCTGTTGCTTTTTTCTTATGATTAACCTGTAGGTATGGGTTTAGGGAAGAAAGACCACAGAGGTAAAGTGCCATTCTCATCAGATCATATTAAAGGGACATACTATCAACATGACTTACAGTGTTGAGGTTGACTTTAATATTACCTTGCTGAGACAGGATTTGTCAATGAATGATATTGAAACAGCTGGGTATATCCATGGAAAAAGAAAATAAAATGTATTTTCTTTTAAACAGTAAGTAATTATTGTTTATTGTTTTATAATAGATATTATTTATTATTTAAGACAATAAATAAAAAACAATAATACTGTGAATTCACTCTTTTTCCCCTGTTCCTTACTGTACTCTTAAGCCCATTCTTCAGAAGTGAGGAATTATACTCTACCTGCTTGAGGGTGGAGTAGTTACATAAATTATTTTGAATTCTTCTGCATGGGAGGTTTGCCTATTCTTCCCATTATTTATTTGCTCAATTATTTATTTATGTCATCAGGGGCTCATGGATATTTATTTTTATTGATAGTCTAATACAACTTTATTATTATTTTGTTGCTCAAATTGTTCCAGCAATTGGGAGCAAAATGGCTTTGACTTTTGGGATTTCAGTTGGCAATTGAATAAATTTTTACCAGTCTGATCTGGGAAAAATACTTTATGTTATTCTTTTGCATTTTCCAGCTTACAAATGATATTGGGCATTTTTTTTCATTTGTTTATTGTCCACTGATGTTTCTTCATTTGTAAAGTAATTTTCTATTTTTTGCCCATTTTCAGTGCATCTTTTTCATATGTCTACATTAAGTATATCTTATATAATCTTGTTACTTATATTTTATTAAATATAAGTATAAAAGTTTTCTTTGGTAAAATAATCTTTTTGTTGATTTTCAATTCATATGTTTCATATATACATAATCTTGTTTATCTTTTATTAAATATGTTACAAATATTTTATTCTATTTCCTTCTTTCATTGTAAGGAAGTTATAAATTTTAGAGCCAAATCTATCAATATTTTCCTCATGATTACTGTTTTTGCATCTTAAAAGTATAAAAGCATTCTCATGTTATCTTTTATATTCTACTTTACATTTAGCTCTTTATGATAGACTGAATTATGTACCCCAGAAAAAGCATGTTCTTAATCTTAGTCCTATCCTGATGAGTGTGAACCCATGGTAAATAGGACCTTTAAAGATGTTAATTTTAGTGAAGATGTGACCAACTGAATCAGGATGGTTTTACTCCAACTATTGGAGACCTTTATAGAGAGAAAGCCACAGGAATGGGCCAGAAGCCAGAAGTCAACACAATCCAGAAGAGAAAGGAGAGAAAGTCTCCATGTGATAGGAAATCCAAGGAATCCAGGGATTGCTGGCCAGTCAGAATGCTACCAACCCTGGGAGAAAGCAAGTTTTCTAGCCTCTGTGAGACAATAACTACTGTTGTTTGAACCAAAACCAGTTTGTTGTATTTGTCATAGTAGCCTGAAAACTAAGATATTCTGTATTAATCTGTAATTTATTTTCTTTGTAGTCTGAGAACAAATTTTATTTTATTTTTCCACATGGATATATGTGGATGCTTTAATATCATTTATTGAATAGGCCATCTCTTCCCCAGTGATTCAGAAAGTCTTTTTTCTAATAAACTCAACTTCTGTATATGCATGGGTCTGTTGCTGCAGTTTTTACTTTTTTCTATTGATCTATTAGTCTATTGCTGGTTTAATAAAGCAATTGTTTGCAAATTTCAATGTTATGATGCTGAGTTAAAAATTGAAAAATTGCTTAATTTGACTTTATACAGTAGAATTCTTGACCCGGTTGTTGAAAATAAGTAAGTTTATGAGTGTTATATAGTAAAGGTATTTATGTATGGTATTTTTTAAGATGACATGGAACTCACATCTATTGGTATTTTTCTGAAGAGC
This sequence comes from Dasypus novemcinctus, assembly GCF_030445035.2. Lineage (NCBI taxonomy): Eukaryota > Metazoa > Chordata > Mammalia > Cingulata > Dasypodidae > Dasypus > Dasypus novemcinctus. The sequence continues at coordinate 32,245,095 of NC_080687.1, forward strand.
ACAATTATTCTTGGCTTTATTCAGCGTCAGATGATGTTTTGTCAAGGTTCAAGTAGGAGAATAAAATTCATTCCAGGAAGAGGAAGTTTAATAGAGAAAATCAATTAAAGTATTAGAAGGGTTGACAGAGCAAAAAAGGGAAAGCAAGGCAACCCAAACAATAGCAATTCTAGAACTGAAAGAAAAAATGGAGATGGTATTACTAGAAGTGCTTGGGAAACCTGGAAAGTACTGGGGCCTGGAAAGCAGTTAGATCCATGATGTAAAGGACAGAAAGAAGGGAGCTGGAATGCCGTAGGAGATGCAGCCATCACTGGATATTCCACCTGAAACAGAGGGAGAGAGCAGAAATACCCTGGCTGCATCCATCTACTCACCCATCAGCCTACCCTCAGCTAGACTCATTGGGCAAGCCCAGTTGAAGGCCAGGACAAGGAAGTCTGTGAAATTGCAGAGGTCAGTACCCAACAAAACCAAACAAAGCAGAAGTTTGGGAATGGACCTGGAAATAAACAGGCAATATGTTCATAGGAAAATCACTGAGTGCAAATTCAGGATACTTAGTTTTAATTTTTCTAAATTATTGTGTATTTTATTTCTTATGTTTAACCTATCATTATTATTTCATTTTCCTATTGTATTTGGTGATATTCTTGGCTTCATTTTTGAAGAAGTTTTGGACCATGGAAGGGTTACAACTGTGGCAGGGGAGGATCATTGGTGCGGGGTGAATGATGGGGGATAATGGGAGGGAATTCACCTGGGCATACATATAAGGTACAAAGATGTGTTTAAGTGCTCATGGGGCACTGTCACGGTGGGTAGAGATTCACACAATAACTGAAAGAATGTTGAATTCCCATCCTGGGAAGCTCTGCAACATTCTCTAATGCAATGGCAACAATTCTTCAAGTGCGGAGCAATGACTAGTGAAGAAGGATGGTCTGTTGATTGACCCTCGATATTGACAATTATCCTTATGAGCCTTTGCTCTTGAAGTTACAACTTAGCCTAGTGCTTTAGGGTACCTAAGTGTTAACTCCTGAGAGCCTCCTTGTTGCTCAAGTGTGGCCTCTCTCTAAACCAAACTCAGCATATAAATGTATTACCTCCCCCCAGCATGGGACATGACTCCTGGGGATGAGCCTCCCTGGCACCAAGGTGATGGCATTATAGTACCAAAGGACCAACTGGTAAAAGCTTTATTCACTTTAAATACTCAGTAACATGTAAATACCAGAAACAGTCTTTTAGAAGCAAGTTGGCAGGGGAGGCTGGCTGCCAACAAGTTTTCCTGTTATAAAATTACCTTTTATTATTATTATTATCAATTCAGGTTTTGTTTAATAATGACTTTTTTGGAATTAGCCATTTAAATACCTTAATTTAAACAATGCTTCACTAAACTTCTTATAATTACTTATAATTTTAAGACAAATTTTACCTTCAGAGGAAACATTCCCTTACTTAAAGTTACCACAATACCTTCTACAACTGGCCACATGCATTTAAGTTCCAAGAGTTTATGAAAATCAGCCATCCTACTTTAGGACAAAACACACCTTTTAGAAAAAACTTATTATATTTCAGTCAGCATTCCCACAAACTTTTAACCTTCTTTAATATTCATTTAAGTTTTACATCCTTCATTTTATCCTGTGAAGAAAAATAAACTATTTCATTTCAATGTAGGCGAAAACTAATTTTTTTTAAAAGACATAATAATTTTGTTAATCAAGACTTACAATTTTTATCATTGTAGAGATCTTATTAACATTTAAACTTAAGTATTAATATAAGCACTTATTTAATTTTTGGCCATTTGAATAGAGCTCTTTTAAAAATTTTTATTTATTAATTTATATCACCATCTGGAGGTATCAAAATATACACTGACATTGAGCAAACAAACAAACACAAAACAATTACTACACATTAACAGAAAAATACAGTTTACAATTGACTCATAATTCTTACTTCTTTGGTATAGTTGCTTTTAAGTTCTCCATTATATCACATCTTAGATTTTACTTTTTAAGATTTCTTCTGGAATCCATGTTGCCTGTAACATGCAAGCTTGTGCTTGGAAACATTTTTATTAGTTACCAGCAATCAGTTAAGATAACTTGAGCAGCATAAATGTAGTTAAGTTCTTATTTAGCAGTTTAGACAGACCGTTAACACACATTTTTGGATTACTACTCTGTAAGACTATACTGAGACTTGAAGTTCAGGAGTAAACTATTGATTTAAAACTGAAAATTCCTTTTAGCACCTTGAAAAAATTTTGTACTAATTTTATTATTTTGGTTAAATAGGCCCAATCAGAATTAGCATGGAAACAAAACAGAACACTGATGTTGCCATGTGTTTCTCTTTTTCCAGTGGTTTAACTCTATTAACCCCCACTAGCCCACAGCTACATTGTCTTGTAGACAGCAGGGGGTTTGCAGAGTTGCTGCCAGGATAGTTTCCTTATCTTAGTCAACACTTTAACAGAGAGTTTTCTTACAACCTGATTTCACTAACAAGGACTTTATTTAGTATTTTTGCCTGTTTTAAATCTTTCAATAGTTTAAAAGGTATTGGCTCAGGATGAAACTCGACACCCCCTTGTGGATTATTTGTATCTGATGGTATCACATGTAATGTTACTGGGAAATCAGATAATAATTGTTTATCATAAGGCAAAACATTGGCAACATCTGAAAACATATCTAACTTAGGCTTGGTAACAGAAGGCAATTCAGTAGGTGCAGAGGGTTGTACTGGATACACAGAAGATATTTCATTAGGATACTTCACTGAGCTTTTGTTGATGGAAGGGTTAATATCAGGATGAGGGGAAAAACCTGAAGTTTCCCCATTCACCTTACGCTCCTGTTCTTCTTCCAATTTACTTTCTTTCATTTCAAATTTAACTTATGGGCTTAGAAAATATAGTAATTTCATCTTTCTCTCCTTCTTCAGACTGTAAAGGATCTAAAGCTGTTGCTACCTGGTGGCATAAGGCCCATACTGATAATGGAATGAATTCCCTTTTTTGATATGCTCTTCATAAATCTTTCATTACACATCTCCACTGTTTCATATTTTAAAACATTACGCCCCTGAGGCTGAAGCCAGAAACAATGCTTTTGTATTAAAGCAAACAATTCTAGTAATTCATAGCTTTTTACAGGCACCCCATCAACTTTTAGCAGTTTTTAACACTTGCAAATATGCTTCCACATGTCCCATTTGATTACCTATTACCCTGATGACTTCGCAGAAAATGTTACTTACTTAAATGAAGACTCGAGTCACACTGCTTTGGCCGTCACATGACCCTTGATGAGGTCTTTTCCGCAGTTCCCAATACTGATTTGGAAGACTCACTAACTTCTTCTGGCCCCACGTTGGGTGGCAGATGTTGGAGATTTGGACCCGAAGGGTATCGGGAATGAAAGAAAGAGAAAAGGGGGAAGGAATGAGCAAGAGAGCAGGGATCAGGGAGTCTGCAAGTAATAACTCCTCAGACAACTTTATTGTTTACAAGGGGCTCTCTATATACTCCAGTCTATGTGACAACAAGCAGGAATATGTAGCCTACATGACATCAAGCAACATGCAGTTAACTATCAGCATTACCCATAGTCTAAAGAATTTTAAAAAAATCTTATCTCAAGGTACAAAGTCTAAGTGTTCTATTCACTACAAAAAGTATGTGCTCATCTTTTCTTTCAGCCTTTAACAGCTTTGTCCCATTTGCCAGGAATTCTTAATTACTGCATTCTTTAGGTTGCAAGCGTAGCCATGGAGACAACACGTCTCTCCTTGTGAGGCCACTGTGCCTCAGTTTCCAACACGAGGGATCACTACCAATGGAGTTGGTGCTTCCAAGTGTGAAAGAGTTGGACTCAGTTGTGACTTCTCTACAAGTGCCTCTTCTGTCTCTTTTATTTGAACCTATTGTTCATGCTGGAGTCAGTAGGTATAAGCCCAAGAGACTTGAATCTTTGGGCTGTCCATGTGCTAGCTGGGTCCTGCACCTCAGCAGAGTTGCAACACCTACTCTCCAGTTCATTGGACTCGCCCAGGACAACTAACAAGGAAGTGAGGGCTCAGCTGGCATATGAACAGTCCAGAGATTCAGTCTCTTGAGCATACACCAACCCCACCACCACCACCAGGTTCAGGAAAAGTGACAAAAGAGGCATATGTAGAGAGGTCACATCTGAGTCAAACTCCATCACACTCAGGAGCACAAATTCTAAAGTAGGGCCCACTGGCAAGACACCGAACTACAGAGCTATCTGCCATGAATGTAGGACCTGGGTGTGTCCACAGCCCTCAGGAACACAACTACCTAGGGTTGTATCTACTTTGACTGTCTCTGAGATCCTGCTGAGACGTGCATAAGTGTGACCCCTCTGATGACCTCCTGACTCATTTTGAAGCCTCTTAGCCATATAAACTCATTTATCTTCACTATTTCCCCCTTTAATTCAAGGTCTTTTTCTAGTTGCATCATCAGTTGGTGCTTGGTAGGAATCCCTTGGCACCAAGAAGGTTCATCCCCAGGAGTCATGTCCTATAGTGGGGGGGAAGGTAATGCATTTACATGCTGAGTTTGGCTTAGAGAGTGACCACATTTGAGCAACATGGAGGCTCCTAGGAGGTATCTCTTAGGCCCCCTACAGCTCTGGGCCTAGTTGAAATTTCAAGCACACAGGATCATAAGCATAGTCATCAGTATCAAGGGCCCATCATTGGACCATCCTTCTTCACTGGTCTTTGCCCTAGCACTTAGGAGGTTGTTGCTGCTCCATTGGGGTGTGTGACAGAGTTCCCTGGAATGGAACTCAGCAATCCCTCAGTTGTAATGTGAAGCTCCACCCACTATGTCAATACCCAACAAACATCTGAACATATCTATATACCCTATATGCATGCCCCAGAGAACTCCCTCCCACTCAATGACACCCCACATCAGTGCTCCTCCACTGCCATAGTTGAACCCCTTTGTGTTAAAAAAAACTTCTTAAAAATTGAAGCCTAATATATTGCTAAATTCAATTAATAGGAAGTGAAATAGTTATGATAGGTTTAAAGATTAGAAATAAAATACACAATAATTTAGAAAAACTAAAATAAAGTAAAAAATAAATTGGGACATTAAAAATGAAAAATACAAAAATTCTTTTTTTGACGTTTTGCCTTTCATCACTATAATAGGTGTTACTTTGTATGTACAGTGGCAAGGCAATCTCTTCCATTTCTTCCTCAGTGTCTACATCCTTATTTTTTTATGTCTTCAAAAAAGTTTTAGATCATGGTAAAGTCACATATAGAATATAGGGGTCTCCCAAATACCCAACATCAAACACTTTCCCCCTTCTCCAGCAAAGATCTTTTTACATTGGATGTTACATTTGCTGCAACTGATATACAGATATTGAAACATAGCTACTAAACATGGTTACATTATGGTTTACATTATGGTTTACATTTTAGGCTCTATATTTTTATAAATTTTTGGTTACTTTATGGTATACATTTTAGATTATACACTTTTATAAATTTTTGGTGAAATTTAACATGGCCTGTTTCCATCATTGCAGAATCCTGCAGAACACTTCCATTGCCCCCCACTTAACCCCTCTTCTATCTTTTATATTCCTCTCTGCCCCTCCCCTCGGGGCTCATGTTGACAGCCAAGCTTCACTGCTTGAAGGACAAGATTCATTGATACTTGCAACAATGCTGATGGCTTGACACACTATAGTCTGTCCTCTCCCATTGGGAGCCACCCATGTTCTTGAGAGACACCCTCCCCTCTACTTGAGAACATCGGGCCTCCCCAGGATGGGGTATAACACCTTCCCACTCATTGTATGGGTCTCCACCCACTGATATAACACTATGACAAGATGAGCACTCACACACTCCCTAGAAACCTGCCCCATGTGCACTCTGTGCCAGATGTCCCCATCAAACATCAAACCAGTAACCCTTCCTTATTATATTTTCTAAAGAGTTTTCTCAACATTATACTTTCAACCACATACTTGCCAATCTCCCGTGTTCACCTGCTACCCCCCAATCTTCCCCCCAATTCCTTGGACCATCTGAACTATCCTCCCAACCCTAACCCCCCTCAAATCTGCAAAGCCCAACACAATAATTTCCTTATGCCCCTGTCTTATCCCTTCACTGCACAACTACTTACCTCCACTTTATCATAGATTTCACCTGTGTGGGCATTGGCTCACAACCCTCCTCTGCCCCTCCCTCCTTATTTCCTCTAAGCCTTTCTTCGAGTCTCTAACTCTTTGAGACAGCTTGATTTGCTTAATTCATATCAGAGAGGCCATGTAGTATCTGTTCTTCAATGCCTGGCTTGCTTCACTCTAAGTAGGTCCTCAAGATTCATCCATGTTATCCTATGTGTATTGGGATACACTGTATTCCTTTTTACAGCTGAGTAGTATTTCACTGTATGCATATATCACATTTTGTTTATCCATTCATCTGTTCATGAGCATTTGGTTTGATTCCAACTTTTGGCAATAGTGAGTAATGCTGCTACGAACATTAGTGTTCATATATAGATTCATGCCCTTGTTTTGAGTTCTTCTGGGTAAATACCCAGCAGTGGAATTGCTGGGTCATATGGCAAATCTATAGGTAGTTTTTTGAGGAACTGGCAAACTGTCCTCCAGAATGGCTGGATCTTTCTACATTCCCACCAGCAGTGGATGAGGGTTCCCATTCCTCCACATCCTCTCCAACACTTGTAGTCTTCTTTTTTAAATAGCCACCAGTCTAATGGGTGTAAGATGATATCTCATTGTACTTTTTATTTGCATTTCCCTAATAGCTAGTGATGTTGAGCATCTTTTCATGTACTTTTTAGCCATTTGTATTTCTACTTTGGAGAAGCATCTGTTCAAATCTCTTGCCCACTTTTTAAATGGGTTGTTTGTCTTTTTATTTTTGAAATATAGCATTTCTTTATACTTGCTAGATATTAGGCTCCTATCAGATATATTGTTACCAAATATTTTCTCCCATTGGCTAGGCTGTCTTTTCACTTTCTTGATAACCTCCTTGGAGGCTTTAATTTTGAGGAGATCCAATTTACCTACTTTTTCTTTTGTTGCTCATGCCTTGGGTGTGAAATTCATGAAGCCATTTCATATTACAACATCCTGTAGATGTTCCCACACACTGTCTTCCAAGGTCTTTATGGTCTTGTTTATTATATTTAGATCTTTGATCCATCTTGAGTTGATTTTTGTATAAGGTGTGAGATGGTATTCCTCTCTCATTCTTTTGCACATGGATATCCAGTTCTCCAAGCACCATTTATTGAAGAGGCCATTCTCTCTCAGGTGAATGGGCTTGGTGACCTTGTTCAATATCAAATGACTGTATATGCAAAGATCCATATCCGAACTCTCAGTTTGGTTCCATTGGTCAGTATGTCTATCCTTGTGCCAATACTACGCTGTTTTGACCACTATAGTTTTGTAGTATATTTCAAAGTCAGATAGTGTGATTCCTCTGGTTTCATTTTTTCTTTTTCAATATATCTTTGGCTATTCAGGGCCTCTTTCCCTTCCAAATAAATTTCATAGTTAGTTTTTCCAGTTCATTAAAAAATTCTGTGTTGATTTTTATTGGGATTGCATCAAATCTGTAGATCAGTTTGGGTAGGATAGACATCTTCATGATATTTAGTCTCCCTATCCATGAACAGGTAATATTCTTCCATTTATTTAAGTCTTCTTTGATTTCCCTTAATAGAGTTGTGTATTTTTCTTTTTGTGTATGTCTTTTACATCTTCTGTTAAATTTATTCCTATTTGATTTTTGTGTATAACTCTTTTGCATCTTCAGTTAAATTTATTCCTAGGTTTTTAAATTTACTATTGTAAATGGTATTTTTTTCTTCATTTCCTCATCAGATTGCTCATTTTTGGTGTACAGAAATGCTACTGATTTTTGCCCATTGATCTTATAACCTGTAACTTTACTGAACTCATTTATAAGTTCTAGAAGATTTGATGTACATTTCTCAGAGCTTTCTATGTATAAGATCACATCATTTGCAAATGGTGAAATTTTGACTTCTTCCTTTCCACTTTGAATGCCTTTTATATCTGTTTCTTGCCTCAGTGCTTGAACAAGTACTTCTAACACAGTGTTAAATAGAAGGGGTGATAGTGGGCATCCTTGTCTTGTTTCTGCCCTCAGAAGGAAAGATTTTAGGATTTCACCATTGTAAACCATGTTAGCTGTGGGTTTTTTCATATATACCCTTTATCATGTTCAGAAAGTTTCCTTCTACTCCTATTTTTGCAGTGTTTTTATCAGGAAAGGGTACTCTGTTTTGTCAAATGCTTTTTTGGCATCTATAGAAATGATCATGTGATTTTTAAAAATCTGTTTATGTGTGTTACATTGATTGACTTTCTTATGTGGAACCATCCTTGCATACCAGGGATGAAACCCACTTGGTCATGGTGTATAACTCATTTGATGTGTTGTTGAATATGATTAGCAAGGATTTTGTTGAGGATTTTAGCATCTAGGTTCATTAGAGAGATTGTTCTATAATTTTCCTTTCTTGTGGTGTCTTTAGCTTTGGTATTGGGGTAATGTTGGCATCATAGAATGAGTTAGGCAAATTTCCTTCTGTTTCAATTTTTTGTAAGATTTTAAGCAAGATTAGTGTTAGTTCTTTCTGGAATGTTTGGTAGAATTCACCTGTGAAATTGTCTGGCCCAGGGCTCTTCTTAGTTGGGAGGTTTTTAATGACTGATTCTATCTTTTTACTTGTGATTGGTTTGTTGAGATCATCAATTTCTTCTTTCGTCAATGTAGATTGCTTATGTATTTCTAGGAATTGGTCCTTTTCCTTTAAATTGTCCTTCTTGTTGGCATATAGTTTTTCAAAGTATCCTCTTATGAGAGTCCTTATTTTGTGGGGTCAGTGGTGATATCCCCTTTCTCATTTCTTATTTTGTGTGTTCGCATCTTCTCTCTTTTTTTCTTTGTTAGTCTAGCTAAGGGTTTGTCAATTTTATTGATTTTCTCAAAGAACCAGCTCGTCGTTTTATTTTTTCTAATGCTTTCTTATTTTCTATTTCATTTAGTTCTGCTCCGATCTTTATTTCTTTCTTTCTTTTTCCTTTGTGGTTAATTTGTTGTTGTTTTTCTAATTCCTTAAGGTGTGCAATTAGGTCTTTGACTTTAGCGCTTTCTTCTTTTCTGAAATATGAATTTATGGCTATGAATTTCTCTCTCAGTAGTTTTTGATGCATCCTATAAGTTTTGATATGTTGTGCTGTCACTTTCATTAGTTTCAAAGTAGTTACTGATTTCTTTTGAGATTTCCTCCTTGACCTACTGTTTTCTAGGCATGTGTTGCTTACTTCCATATCTTTGTGCCTAATCTGGTTCTTTGGCCCTTGCATATTTCCAGCTTCATTCCACTGTGGTCAGATAAATTATTTTGCATGATTTCAATCTTTCTGAATTCATTGAGACTTTCTCTGTGGCTTAGCACATGGTCTATCTTGAAAAATGATCCATGTGTGCTTGATAAGAATATATATCCTGCTGTATTTGGGTGTATTGTTCTGTATATGCCTATTAGGTCCAGATCTTCTAATATATTACTCAAAGTCTTTGTTTCTTCATCGATTCTCTGTTGAGATGTTCTGTCTAATGGTGATAGTTGTGTATTAAAGTCCCCCATCATAATTGTACAGGCGTCTATTCCTCCACTTAGTTTTTCCAGTGTTTGCCTCATGTATTTTGAGGCACCCTGATTAGGTTCATAAATGTTTATGATTGTTCTTTCTTCTTGAAAGATTACCCCTTTTACTAATATTTAGCATCCATATCTGTCTCTCACAATAGTTTTGCATTTAAAGTCCATTTTGCCCGATATTAATGTAGCTACTCCTGTGCTTTTATGGTTATTGTTTGTTTGTAAAATTATTTTCCAGCACACTTTCAACCTCCTTGAAACCCTGGGTCTAAGATGGGTTTCCTGTAGGCAGCACATAGATGGGTCATATTTCCTTATCCATTCTGCCAATCTGTGTCTCTTGACAGGTGAGTTTAATCCATTAATGTTCAGTGTTATTACTCTCAAGGAATTGCTTACATTAGCCACATTTTCTTTGGATTTGTGTATGCCATGTTGCTTTTATTTCTCTGTTTGTCTTTTTAGTTGTTCTTACACTCTCCTCCAACTCTGTTTCTCCTGTTTTGTTTTGTTTTTTCATCCTGTAGAACTTCCTTTAGTATTTCTTCAAAGGCAGACTTCATATTGGCATACTCTCTTAGTTTCTGTTTATCTGTGAATATTTTGAACTCTCCATCATTTTTGAATGTCAGCTTTTCTGGGTAGAGTATTGTTGGCTGGAATTTTTTTTCTTTTAGTACCTTAACTATGTCATACCACTGCCTTCTTGCCTCCATGGTTTCAGATGAGAAACCAGCACTTAATCTCATTGAGCTTCCCTTGTATGTGATGGTTCTCTTCTCTCTTGCTGCCTTCAGTATTTTCTCTTTGTGTTGAGCATTGGGTAATTGGACAAGTATATATGCCTTGGAGTAGACTTGTTGGAATATATACTGTTTGGGGTGCGCTGTGCTTCCTGGTCATGTACATTTATCTCCTTCAATAGGTTTTGGAAGTTTTCAGTCATTATTTTCTCCAATACCCCTTCTGTCTCTTTTCCCTTCTCTTCTCCTTCTGGAATACCTATAATGCATATGTTTGCATGTTTTGTGTTGTCATTCAAATCCCTAAGTCCCTGCTCGATTTTTTTCTATCTTTTTGTCTATAAATCCTGCTCTCTAATATATTTTAAAATATATTTAATATATTTAAAAAATAAAAAAATATATTTAAAATGATTCAGGATACTTAGATTCTAGCTCTGCTTTTTTCATTAATGTAATGTTCTTACATTCTCATCTGGAAAATGGGTATATAACTTCACCTGTAGAAGAGTCTGTTAGCTGTCCCCAATATCCATTCATCCTCTCAGTTTTTAATGGACACATGGGCTCTCAGATTAAATATGCATTTTCCAGCCATGCTTGCAGCTAAGTGAGGCCTTGTGGCTAAAATTCTAGTCAGTGGGATATACCCAGAAGTATCACGTGTCAATTTGTAGCCTATGCTTAAAAGACACTTAGCAGTGCAGGGGACGCAACCCAACCAAGTCTGCTACGCTCGCCTCCTGCAAGCCCCTGAGGGGGCCGTCGTTGTCTTTCAGCAGTTGTGGAGCAGCCTGGCTGCTGTGTTTGGTATCAGAAGCCCCAGAGTGCCTGGAGCAAGAGCAGAATAGGGAGGATGGCAACTTCCGGGGTAGAGAAGAGCAGCAAGAAAAAGACTGGGAAGAAATTTGCTAATAGAAAAGAACCTAAATTGTTGGCAGGCTTCATAGGAGTGAAACATGAAGAAACAGAAAATACACGTCTAAGGAGATTTACGGGAATTTTTCAGTTTTGTGATTGTTGTCCGGTTTTCCACGAAGACAAAAGCAGATGTGGGAAACGTTGAGTGATGTGATTCTCATGGTCCAGGAAGGAAAGATACCTGCTAATCGTGTTGTCCTTGCTGCAGCCAGTCATTTCTTTAAACTTAGTCTTCTCAACTCACATGCTTGGATCAAAGTCTTTTGAAATAGGACTCAAAGATGCCGTACCTGACATTATTAAACATCTTGTAGAATTTGCTTAGACTGCTAGAATTTCGGTGAATAGCAACAATGTTCAATCTTTGTTAAATGCAGCAAACCAGTGCCAGATTGAATCTGTGAAGAAAACATGTGTTCATTTTTAAAAGAACAAGGTGATGCCTCAAATTGTCTTGGTAGAAGTATTCTAGCAGAGTGTCTGGACTGTCCTGAATTGAAAGCAACTGCAGATGACTTTACTCATCAGCATTTTCTGAAGCTTACAAAACTGATGAGTTTCTACAACTTGATATCTCCTCAAGCAGGACTGTGAGAGCAGAGGATCAGGTTTCTGATCCTGCAGTCAGGTGGTTGAAATACGATGAACCTAATTGCCAAGCATTCACGGTTGATATCTTGCTGAAGTCAGATTTCCTCTTATATCAAAGAATTTCTTAAGTAAAATGGTACAAGCTTACCACTTATTCCAGACAATTTTGAATTCCTTAAGATGATGATAAGTGGAATGAAGTACCATCTACTATCTCCAGAGCATAGAGAAGAACTGGTAGAAGGCACAAGGTCTAGAAGAAAAAAACATGACTACAGCAGAGCTCTGTTTAGATGCTCTCAGTAACATCTTATAGTTAACCCAAAGTTGAAAAGAGATGCATGTTTTACACAAGCCTGGAAGTGTGACTGTAACTTCAGAATTATTATTATTTTTAAATGTACCTTTTATTTATTTTTCAAAGATATATAGATCACATAAAGTGTTACATTAAAAAATACAGGGGATTCCCATATGCCCCACTCCCCACACCCCCCACTTTTCCCACATTAACAACTTCTTTCATTAGTGTGGTACATTCTTTGCATTTGATGAATACATTTTGGAGCACTGCTACACAGCATGGATTATAGTTTACATTGTAGTTTACACTCTCTCCCAGTCCATCTGGTAGGTTATGGTAGGATATATAATGTCCTGCTTCTGTCCCTGCAATATCATTCAGAACAACTCCAAGTCCCCAAAATGCCTCCATATTATGCCTCTTTTTCCCTTTCCCTGTCTTCAGTAACTCCAGTGGCCACAGTATCCACACCAATGATGTTATTTCTTCCATTGCTGCAATCACAAAAATTCTACAGTAGAATACCAGTAGGTCCACTCTAGTTCATATTTTAGAATTCTCATTTTTAATGTCTTGCTTTGCACGTATAAATGACCCATATTTAATTGCTCTTTTGTATACTCGATCAAAACTTTATTTATCTTCCAATGGAAAATTTAAGTAATTGAAGAATGAAATACTGATAAAAATATCCCCATTCCTTCAATTACCTCTTATCATTACAATATTTATTAAATGTTTTTTTAGAATGCCAGCCTCCTCCCTTTTTTGCCACAAAATTTATCCTAAAAAACTTCTGCCATTTACTATGATTTGTATAAAATTTTTTAATAGGGGTTGATAGGTCCTGACTATTTCTAATATTAAAATAATTGGGGAGGCTGTCTTCTTTATAAATTATATCCCTCGAATCTATGAAAATGAACATTATTTTATAGTATAATTCAAATAGACTGTTTAATAAGAATTATTGTACAGGGACTATTTTATTTTTAAATCCTTGTACTTAATATTTTCAGAAATGTTAAATGGTTTTAACCATCATTAAATGGTACCCTTGCATATGTATCCTGAGTCAACCAAAAATGATAATTTTTATTGAATTGATCGCTTTCAAAGGGGACATTTTAAGCAGTATTATTGAACTGAATTATCAAAAATTAAGCCAATATCCCTAAAGATATTATCTTTAAATATTTATTGGATATCAATGGTGACAGAAGGAAAATAATTGTATTAATTATTGACTTTAAAATGATAGGAAGGAAAATCATAACCTTTTTCTTAGTATTGACAGAAAAAGGAAGTCTTTGGTTGCTATATTAAATTTAAATGATATTATTCTTTTATGGTCCTTTTTTTTTTCAAATGTTACATTAAAAAAATATGAGGTCCCCATACACCCCCACCCCCCTCACCCCACTCCTCCCATATCAACAACCTCTTTCATCATCGTGGGACATTCATTGCATTTGGTGAATGCATTTTGGAGCACTGCTGTACCACATGGATAGTGGTTTACATTACAGTTACACTTTCCCCCAGTCCACCCAGTGGGCCATGGCAGGACATACAATGTCCAACAACTGTCCCTGCAGTACCACCCAGGACAACTCTAAGTCCTGAAAATGCCCCACATCATATCTCTTCTTTCCTCTCCCTACCCTCAGCAGCTACCGTGGCCACTTTCTCTACATCAATGCTACATTTTCTTCCATTACTAATCACAATAGTTTCAGAATAGAATATTTTGCATGTGGGAAACCAGGACTCAACCACTGAACCACACTGGTTGCCCTGAGTTGGTTTTTTCATTTGTTTGCTTATTGATGTTTTTTGTTTTTTGGTTTTTTTCAGGAGGCACTGGGAATCGAACCCGGAACCTCCCATGTGGGAAGCAAGCACTCAATTGCTTGAGCCACATCTGCTCCCTCCTCTGTCTTCTTTAAGCTCCTATTATATTGGTCCTTGTAACTGAAACTGAGTAATCCTAACTAGTACATTGCCCTTATATTCAAAAGTTAACTATAAAGATCAAATAAAAAGATATGTTCAAAATATTTGGAAGTATAAATCCTTATATTAACCTAAGGGATAATTACTAAAGGCTTTAATTTTGGATTTTAATTTTGTTTTAAAATTTTCTAATATATTTGTTTGACTTTCTTTATAGTCACCTTTTCATATATATATTTTTGAGGACTTACTAATTAATAATATTTAGTATGTATTACCCAAGAAGCAGTGAATGTTTCTATATCTTTCACCAGTTTCCCAAGGCAAAACATTTTAGAATTTTGATGTGTCCCCAAAGGATTTTTCTTTAGAATATTTGGTAATTGTGGGTAGAGAGTTATGGAGTGGTAAAGGATGGTTTAAACATTGGAAATCAGGGTTGTGCTGTTGGTTACAATTGATCAATCAATTAATTAATTCTTCAGTTACTTATTTTTTAAGTTACCATGTGCCAAGCACTCTGCTAGAAACAGGAGATAGTAAATAAGATAGCTAAGGTCCTTATGGAACTCATATTATCATGAGTAAGATAGCTATTATGCAGATAGGGAGGAGTAGAAGACATACAGGGGACTATATCAGAATAAAACTGGGGAACTTAATCAGATCTAGTGGGTCAGTGAAGGCCTTCTGGAGGAGGTGATTAAGTTGAGACATTAAGCAAGGTATGAGTTGTCCAGCTGAAGAAAGAATATCAGGAATATTCTAGGTATAGGAATAATTTATTTGGAAACTTGTAAGGGAAAGAAGACAGGATTCCTTTCAGGAAATAAAAAGACTCAAGTCTGACTAGATGTGGGGTATGTAGAGAATACTGAAATCTGGGGCCATGGAGGTAAGCAGAAGTCAGATTCTGGTGATTTGTTAGTTGTGTTACTATGTGTTTTAGTTTGTCAGACTACTTAAAGCAGATACTGTAAATGGGTTGCTTTTCTAACAAGGAGAATTTATTAGCTTACAATTTCGAGGCTGAGAAAAATGTCCAAATCAAGGCATCATCAAGGCGATGCTTTCTTCCCAAAGACCAGCTGCCAATGATCCTGGGCTCCTCTGCCACAAGGCACATGGCAGCATCTGCTGGTCTCTCCCTTCTCCTCTCGGTTTTGTTGCTTTCAGCTTCTTGCTTCCATGCTTTTCTCTCTCCTTACCTGAATTTCATCCTCTTTTAAAGGGCTTCAGTAAGAGGATTCAGATTAAGGCTGGACCACCCCTTAACTGAAATAACCTCATCAAAATGTACCACTTATAATAGGTTTATACTCATAGGGATGGATTAACTTTAAGAACATTATTTTGTGGGGCTCAAAGTTCCAAACCACCACACTATGTTATAGTTTGGATTATGTCCTGGACATTATTGGGAGGCATTGGAGTGTTTCATGCCAGGAGGCAATATGAGAAGATTTTCATTTCTGAGAAGTTACTTTGGCAAATCTGGAAAGAATGGATTAGGGAATGAGAAGGAGGGTAAGAATATGGAAGGCAGACAGACCAGTCAGGAGGTGATTGCACTCATTCTATTGAGAAAGAGTTAGTCTGTATGAAGCAGGGTGGCAGAAGAGAGAAGGCAGAGAAGTGAACGATAACTAGGAGTTTGACTTGACAGGATTGGGTGATTGAATGAATGTGGGTATGAGAACAAGGGAAGAAGCAAGATTGCTCCAGGTTTGTGACTGAGGTAACCTGGTGATGGTAGGCAAACAATGGAGGTTGGAAGGGAGGAGAGTGCCTGGAGGTCATACTACCAATAACAACTAGATGGATTAAGGGCTAACTGTGAGTCAGGTACTCTCTAGGTATAAATGTGTTTGAACCTTAAGTGGGGGATACCATTATTTTTCAGATTTTTTTGGTAGAGGAAACTGAGGCCTAGATAGATTAAATAATGTGTTTTAGGTGACACAGTTAGGAGATGGCTGAATCAGAATTTAATCTAGGCAGTTGGTCTAGAGCATGCTCTTAATCTTTTACTCTGAAGAGGAGTTCAGTTTGGATGAGTTGTTTTGGAGTCTGGACACAGAAACTGGAGCTCTTGATCAAATTCTGGCTACACATGTATGATTGGTGAAATACAGAGAGAAGCTTTAGTAATAATAGCAACATTTAATTTTTATTCCACTTACTGACAGAAAAATAATTAGGAGATCCAGGGAAAACATGGAATGAAATTGGTTTAATAGTATCTTACATTTGTACTAACATTTTGCATTTTTCAAAGTGTTTTCATGAATGCTATCTTATTTTACAGAATGACTTGTCAAAACATATATTATCCCATTTAACACAGACAAAGAAATTGAAGCTTAGAGAGGTTAAGTGATCTTCAAGTCCATACAGCTTATAAAAAGGAGAGCCCAGATTCAAATTCAAGTCTCCTGACCTGTTTCTGCTAGGGACTGTTAGGAAGAAAATTGTGAAGAATGAAATCTTTTCTAATTTCTGTTGAAAGTTAATTCCAGATAAATTTTCCCCCATTAAAATAATCTTCACATGGCTGCTGTGCCATACTGCCTTTATAACTGAAGTTATAATCAATCAAAATAATAAAAATTT
Organism: Dasypus novemcinctus; assembly: GCF_030445035.2. Lineage (NCBI taxonomy): Eukaryota > Metazoa > Chordata > Mammalia > Cingulata > Dasypodidae > Dasypus > Dasypus novemcinctus. The sequence continues at coordinate 32,261,986 of NC_080687.1, forward strand.
CTATATATGGGAAAGAAGTTATATATTTTAGATACAATTCAATTCAACTTTTAATCATAAATGCCATCTGGACATTATTGTTCCTCATTTCATTGCTACTTTGTACAGGGTGACAGTTTGAATTTGGTGAATCCCAAAAAGATTATGTTTTGAAGTAATCCATTTCTGTGAGTGTAAGACCCTTGGATTGAATTAGATTCAGTTATAGGTACTTGATTAGATCAGTTGATTAGATTGTTCTTTATTGGACTACAGCAGTGACTCAGGTTGGGTTTCTACCCTCATACTGAAGCCTTATATAAATGGAGACACAGAGAAACACAAAGAAAAAAAAAAAGAGGGAGCTCTGCCATTTGACCTGGCCATGTGAGAAAGAGGACTCGAAGATCACTGGCAACCAAAGCTTAGGTATGAAGCCCTCAAGAGTCTGGGCCCATTGAGTAGCTCAAGGTTGAAGAGACAAGTCATACGCCTTTGCTTACTATGCTCAACCACTGTTTATCAAGCCTTCTCAGGAAGAAGGCTGAGCAGCTGAATCTGAGGGAGGAGGTCCAAAAAGAGACAAGCCATATGGCTGATCAACAACAACTAAGCTCAGAGAAATGGTAGATTCTGGAGGGGAAGATGGGGATCTTGGCAGAGATTGACTGCCATCTTGCCTTGCCACTTGTCAGGATGCCAGGATCACCAGTACCTGACTTTGGTGAGAAAGCATCTCAGATGGTGCCTTGATCTGGACATTTTCACAGATTTGGAACTGTAAGCTTTTACCCCTACTAAATTTTCCATTATACAAGCCAACCCATTTCTGATACTTGGCATTGGCAGCCTTTGGCAAACTAAGACAGGCAGATATTGCTAAATTGACTTTAAACAATTGTATCTCAGTATGTTTTGTTCTTGAATCAACATTTAAGAAACACTCTTTGAGAGTGGGCTTTGGTTTTGAGTTATAAAGAGGGAGTAAGGGGGAGGCAAAAAAGCTGACTCATTTTCCAGAATTATACATGTTGAAGAGAGCAGCCCAGCTGAGCATACAGCTCCTGACATTTCCAGTGAACGCTGAGGGAAAAGATTCATGGCAGCATGTACTGTCCATCATGCCCTCTCTCACTTCTTAACTGACTAGAGATTGGCTCTTTTTGTTTTCTATTTCTGCCAAAGATTTACTTTTGTAGCCCACGAACTCTCGATAAGATAAGTAGAACAATATTAGGAGTATGAAATTTGGTATTGTTTTACTGAGAGTTCTAGGAAGTAGGACAAGACTAGGATATTTTGCAAAATTGAATATGACAAGATATTGAGGTTAATACCATGTTTTTCTTGGTCAACACAAAGCTCTAAAATCATAGACTTAGAGAATGTTTAAATACAGTGGCTCTTAGAGAACCAATGGAAATCTTAATTGTTTATTGAACATCTTTTCTTTGTGTTGTGCATTGTGTGGAGCTGGCCCTGCAGTGCAACACAAGAAAGACACTGGCCTTATCCATTTGAACTTTAACAGCTTAATGGGAAAGACAGCTGGTTAAGCAAGAAAGATTTGCTTACTATGCAAATACTATTTGTTTATCAAGCCTTCTCATTATCCCATCCAGTGACTGGGTAATCCTCAATGTTTAAAGTACTTTAGGTATTGAGTTAAAATTCCATTTCCTATAATATGCACATATTGCAGGGTGTTCGAGAAGTGGGAGTTCAGAAATTGTTATTATGAATACAGATTACTCTTTGGAGTAGTTGGACACTGAACAAGGAGAAAGATGAGAACTTGATATTACCACACACCTTCCCTGGAAACCTTATTTTTGTAAATTCTAAAATGGCTCATTTTTCTTTGGTTAGTTTTATTAATTTGACTTATTATCTATCAATATCTTCTACTGATAGAAGAACTTGGAGACTTTAAAGAGGCAGAGATTGAAAATTCATATTGTTCATTTTGTATGTTTGGCTTACTTGGGCAGTTCAATTTTTTGTTTGTCAGTTTTCAATCCTAACCTTAATCTCATAAGTCTTGTGGAAAATTATTCATCTTTGTGTCAGAAATCTACTGGAATGGTTGATATGCACCTACAATGCATAGCAGTATAAAAATGAAGTGGGCCATGCATGTAGCAATACTATCACTTGTTTTCTGAAGCAATGCTTTCATGACTAAGGACAGACTCATCACTTGGCATCTCATCTTAATGAACTGATATTTTTATTTCAGCTAAAAGCCAACAAATTACAGTCTGGCAACTCTGAAGATGGAGGCTCTTCAAATCAGATACTTGCAGAGCTTTTTGGACATGTGCCAAATCATCCATGACAATGGTGATTTGAAATTAACTAGGATGATTTTTACATAGCAGGACAAAGAGGAATTGGAATAAAACTATATAATTGCATAAAAATAATCAAAACAAAAACTGTGCCACTAAATTGTTAGACCTGGGAATTGTGAATCAGAAATTTTACCCCCATCATTATCCTAGTACAGTAGAGTTGGCTAAAGTTATTCCTATATCTCCAGCATGTCTAATTCTTTAAATCCATTGAATATGAAATTATAGTTAGAGAGAAAAATTTTATGGCCTCTCCTGGCATCTTGAATTTGGGGGAGGGACTAAATTTTATTTTAAGGGAGTATATGGGGAGCAGGGAGATAAGAAAGGAAAGGAGGATCTCAAAAGAATAAACAAGACAAAGTTGGGACTGGGAAAGTAAAATTTCACTCACTTTGATATTTTGTCTAGGGGCAACTTAGGTGAGAAGGAAAAGGCAGATGAGGAGGTATTGTAGAATTTTTTGAGAGGACATAACAGTTATAACCACCAGTTACTGAAAGTCTGCTCAGAGACAGTGTACTAGATATTTATATATACTAACTCAATAGGGTTATTCAATTTGGCTGTACATTAGAATCACCTTGGGCATTAGAAAAAAAATAGTGATGTCTGGGTCCTCTCCCCAGAGATTCTCATTTCATTGGTCTGGGGTTAGTCCTGAGCATCTGGATTTTTAAAACTTCCCAGGTGTTACTAATGGGCAGTAAAGTTTGGGAACCACTCAGCTCAGTTCTCCCAACAAGCTTAGAAGATAGGCACTATAATACAAAATTTAAGAATGGCATAGGTAAAATTCAAAAGTTACATTACCCAAAGTCACGTAGCTAGTAAGTGTCAAAGTAAGGATTGGAATTCTGCTCTGCTGGACTCCAGGGCCTGTGTTTTTTCACTTGCTGAACTGTCGCTTGGATGGATTAACTTGGAAGGGATGGTAGGGAAAGGAAGAAGACCCTGCCAGAGGTAAATGAGAGTTGATGATGTAGTTTTGCTACTCACTATTCATCTTTTATATTAGAAATGGATTGTACTGTGAAAACTGGCACTCCAGCAATGTAAAAATTGTTACTAACATTTTATAACTCCTCGTTCCTAAGTTAAACTGATTTTGTCAGAAGACGTTGAAGGTGAGGTTGGTTCTCCGAGTTCCTTGACAGGAAGAAAAACAAGGTTATATTGGAATTATGCTTCAAAGATTGAAATCAGTTCACTTCTGTTTTATGAATGAATTGCAGTGAATATATTTGGCATTTTATAATTTTTCTTACCATTCCCATTATCTCTTTTCTAGCTCACTTTTCAAGTGACAGAGTGATTTATTGACTGTCTTTTAAAAATTCCATTTTACTGAACAAATGGTGAATATAAAAATTCACCACTTGACCCAATACTGACTCAGATATTCAAAAAGCTTAGTTTAAAAAGAACTCATGGAAATGGAGACCAGTAAATGTTAGAATATAAGAAATGGAGAAAATTCTAAGATTCGTACTTTCAAAAAAGCAACAGGAGGCAATCTAAATGACGTTTTCTTTTAGGGTGAACAAAGGCTGGGTTTCCTTTTTATTTCTAAATTGCCTGCTTTATGACACATTTGTCTATCCTTCATTGACTTCAGTTATATTCACCTAAAGAAGCCAACACATATCAACATATTGCAAGAAACATCTCAAACATATCTCCTCTAATCCACCTGCTAAAATCCAGAGGAGGTGAGATATAGGGCTACTTAAATGTGTAAAACAAGCATACATTGAAAGAGGAAGCCTCAAACCAGCCTCAAACTAGTTAAGTGCCTACATTCTTTTAGGAATTATGCAGTTATGAAAGAGCTGATAATGACTTATAATCGCAAAAGACTGGAAATAACTCAAATGTTCTTCAACACAGGACCAGTTGAAAAACTATGAAAAACCCTTATTATCCATGCAGTATGCGTTGTATTAAATTTTTAGGTGTGATAATGATATTGTGATTATGTGAGAAAACAAGGCATATTTTTAGTAATTAATATCAAAGTACTTTGTGCTGAAATGATATGATGTCTGTGATTTGCTTTAAAATCCTTAGCTAAAACAAAACAATACTCTCTCATAAAATGACAAAAATAAAATCTCAAAAAAGGTAAACAAAGATGAAAATTTTGATAATTCTTGACTCTGAGTGATGGATATATGGAAGATTATTATACTATTCTCTCTAATTTTATGCATATTTTAAAGTATCCAAAATAGAAATATTTAAACACTATATTTAAGTATTTAGATATTTAAACTAATATATAAATACATTAATCTTTAACTATTAATATTTAATTAATATTTAATTGTTTGACTATCTAATTGTATTTACATATACAACCAGATAAGATCAAAAACTATCATTCCCTCAGGGGTATATAACCACATATTGACATTTCCTTATCTGTGTTTCAATATCCTTATATAACAAAAAGGATTGTTAGAAACATGGAAATAGGCCACTTAACATAGTGCCTAAGTTTAGCTAACGATATGTGCATGGAAATATCCCATACATCAAGATAAGTATCTATGACCTCATGGAAAAATTGGGCTACAAACTCCATAAATGGAGAATGATCTAGTTCCCATTGGTCTTAGGAGGTATTACTGTAACCTTCACTGCTTAAAGTAGCCAAGACACTGTTTAGCTGCCATGACTCACATCAGACTGGCTAGTATTCCAGCAAAGCAAGAGCTGGTTATTTTAACACTGTTACTAAGATGAGAGAGGAACATTTCAAATGTCTGAAAGTTGCCAGAAAGGACTTTTTCCCAGGTTGGCCTTAGGCAAAATTTGAGGGAAGTTATCAGTTTGTCTCTGGAAAACTCCTTTCATTCCTAAGCTGGATATTACTGAACATTTTCTACACGTCACCCTCCTATTTGTTTTCTTAATTTTTCCTCTTCCTATGGCATATATAGTGTGTGGAAGTGGGGAGATCCAGTTTTATGTCTTTTGTCAGTGCTGTTCCATAATTCCAAGTCACTCAGGACTTTTTTGTTACTTTGTGATTTGGATTGAATCATGTCCCTGATAAAGACATATTCAAGTCATAGCCCTTGATTCTGAGGATGTGAACCCATTTGTAACTAAGATCTTTGAGGATGTTATAGTTAATAGCTGGTGAGGCCAAACTGAATTAGGTGGGCCTTAATATAATATGGCTGGAGTCCTTATTAAGCAAAGGAAATTTGAATATGGGAATGAGTGACAGAAGGAAACAGATGCCATGTGATGGAAGTAGAGAAAGTTATAGATTGCTGGTAAGTCACCATCAGAATACTATGGACTTTAGAGAAAGCATAATTAAGTCCATCTTAATTATGGACTTCTAGGCCCCCAAATTGTGAGAAATTTGATTCCTATTGTTTAAGTCAACCGATCTGTAGTATTTTTTTTAGCAGTACTAGCAAACTAAGACAATTTTGGTACCAGGAGTGAGGTGCTACTGGAACAAATAATTAAAAATGTGGAGGTGGCTTTAAAATTGTGTAGAGACTGGAAGAATTTTGAGGTGCTTGATAGAAAAAGCTAGATTTCTTTGAAGAGATTGTTGGTAGAAATATGGACATTAAAGTTGTTTCCTGTGAAGACTTAGAAGGAAATGATCAAAGCATTATTGGAGGGAGTGGATGTGGCTCAAGCAATTGGGCGTCCATCAACCTCCCACATGGGATGTCCCAAGTTTGGTTCCTTGTGCCTCCTAAAGAAGACAAGCAGACATCACAACAAGCAGATGCCCCAATGAGCAGATGTTGCAAACAGCACACCACTGCAATGAGCAGATGTTGCAATAAGCAGATGCCACAACCACCAAGATGCCACAACCAGCAAATGCCAAAATGAGCAGATACCTTAATGAGCAGATGCTGCAACCACCACAACAAGCAGATGCCAAAACCAGCAGGTGCTGCAACCAGCAGATGCCACAACCACTGCAACGAGCAGGTGCCACAACCAGCAGATGCCACAACCAGCAGACAATGCAATAAGCAGATGCCACAATTGGCAGACAATGCAACCAACAGCGAGCAGAAGTGGCTCAAGCAGTTGGGACCTCACCTCCCACATGGGAATTCCCAGGTTTGGTTCCTGGTGTGTCCTAAATAAGATGAGCAGACAATGAGCAGACAGATAAGGGAGCCATCTGGGGGGTGATAAAAATAAACACACAAAAACAGTTATTAAAACTGCAAAAAAAGTGTCATTAGAAAATGGAGGAAAGGTGATCCTTGTTATAAAGTGGCAGAAAATCTGCCAAAATTGTGTTTTGATGTCTTCTGGAAGGCAGAACTTGTAAGCGATGACCTTAGATGTTTAGCTGAGATATCTAAGCAAAATGTGTAAGTGCCATCTGGTTTTTCCTTGTTGCTTACAGTAAAACGTGAGAAGGAAAGAATTAATTGAGGACTGAAATGTTAGGAATAAAGGTACCAATACTCAATAATTTGAAAATTCTCAGCCTATACAGTTAGCATGCTCTGACTCTAGGACCAAAAGCAGCTCTAAAAGTGTCCTCTTTAAATTCTCAAGAGGTTGAGTTCCAGAGAATGGGCTGTGCATAATGGTGCGTTTGAACAAATATTTGCTAAAAAGATTAGGTATATGACTCATGGAGCTAATCAACAATCTCAAAGTATGTCAGAGATGGAAATGCAATTATCTAGGAAAGATCTGTTGAAAAGCCTTTGGTCTGATGGCTTATACTCCCTTCAATTAAATGGATGACAGGCAAGGTTGTAGAGAATTTTGTATAAGCAGAAACATTGCTAGCCTGGACTAGAAGGGACAGAGACAGGATGAAATGAGGGAAGAATGATCCCAAGGGGTCTTGATCAAGTTGGGTTGATCTCACAAATGTAGTGTAAAATGGGACACTTGGTTATCTAAATAATAGAAAATGAAATTGGATTACTACTTTATGCCATTCACCATAAATAGTTTATGGTTAAATTCCTAATAGATTACATACTTAATGTGAAATTAAATTCTTGATTAATCAAATATTAACTTGAAAACTTTTTGTGAGAATATGGGAGAAATTTTTAATGATACAAGGATAATGAAGAATTTCTTAAACAAGATACATAAAGTACCAAAATAGAAGAAAAGACTGATAGATTTGACTAAATTAAAATTAGAAATGTCAATTAATGAAAACACTATAAGGAAAATGAAAGACAAAATTCAAATTGGGAGAAATATATACAACAAATAAACCAGTAAAATATTAGTATTCAGAATACATAAGAACTATATAAACCAATAAGAAAAGTATCAACTCACTAGGAAAATTCTGTATAGAATTGTACAGAAAAGGAAATACAAATATATGAAAATAAACTTATGAAAAGATGCTCAATCTCATCGGTAATCGGAAAATGCCAAGTAAGACCACAAAGAGATACTATGTTATATGTACTTGGTTGGAATAAAAAAAAGAGAAGCCTGTGACTCTTAAATGTTAGTGAAAATAAGGAGTAATGAGAGATTTTGATACCCTACTGGAGTTACCATCACTTTGGAGTGTAATTAGATATTATCTGGTACAGTTAAACATTCATATAACCTATTCATCAAGCCATTCCAAACTTAAAATACATGCTACAGAAACTGTTGCTCATGTTAGAAGATGTATATTAAATTCTATTTGCAACATTCTAATATCAAAAAAAGAAATCACATATGTAATTCATGTCTATAAGTCAGTGCTGTTAATTACTTTCACAATGTTGTGCTACCATTGCCAACTTTCATTACCAAAACTTTACGATAAACCCAAGTAGAAACTCTGTACAATTTTACGTATGTGAATGTGATTAAAAGGCGGAAATTTTAGGTTGTATATATGTTACCCGAAGAAAAATAATAAAACAGGACTGAATAACACAGTGAACCCTATTGTGGACTCTAGTTAATAGTGCAATTATAAAAATATTCTTTTATGAATTGTAAGAAATACACTACACTAATGCATGGTGTTAATAATAAGATGATATCTGGGAACTCTGTATTTTATGCCTGATTTTTCTGTAGACCTAAAGCTTCTCTAATAGAAAAGAATGAAATCAACCTAATGTTCATTGAGAAGAAAACAGATAATTTGCTGTATATTTTATATAGTGCAATAATACATAGCAGAGAAAATGAGTGAAATATATTTATATTAAAAACTTGCATCCAGCATCCATGTGGAATCTAAGCCCCCTCTTGATATAGATGTGGAGTGGACACAACCATTCTAAGGTCCACAGGGTGGAGGAATAGAGTATGGATTAGAGTGGACTTACTCATACTCTATTCATGAACTATTGTGATTAGTAATCGAAGAAAATGTGGCATTGGTGTGGAGAAAGTGGCCATGGTGGCTGCTGGGGGGAGGGAGTGGGAGGAAGAGATGAGATGTGGGGGCGTTTTCGGGACTTGGAGTTGTCCTGGGTGGTGCTGCAGGGACAGTTACTGGACATTGTATGTCTTCCCATGGCCCACTGGGTGAACTGTGGGAAAGTGTGGGCTATGACGTGGACCATTGACCATGAGGTGCAGCGATGCTCAGAGATGTATTCACCAAATGCAATGAATGTCTCATGATGATGGAGGAGGTTGTTGTTATGGGGGAGGAGTGGGGTGAGGGGGATGGGGGTATATGGGGACCTCATATTTTTTTAATGTAATATTAAAAAAATAAATAAAGACAAAAAATAGTAAAAAAAATTTTTTTTAAAGTAGAGGGGAAAAATATTTTTAAAAAACATGAAGGGGAACATGAAGATAATCTATGAACAAAGCTAGAAATTCCCTTAAAGGCCACCGCCCTGTTGATATAGGTGGGCCTCATTTGGCCAATGCAAAAATGAGACAAGTTGGTCAGTTACTCAATTCACAGTCCACGTTATATATATATATATATATATTTTTTTTTTTAAACAAATCCAAATGCTCAGAAGAATTACAGTTGCTCTTAGCGTTAAAAATCAGATGGAATTTCTCCTGGAGATGAACAACAGCCTCACAACTTTCTTACCTGTAAACAAATTTCATGAGGCTGGTCTTTCCCAGCTGTAGCTAATACAAAACCCCTGTCCCATTCCCACGGAAACATGTTCACTCGCTCTAGCCCTCCCAGGGGCTGTGGACCCTAGCAATCACACAAGCCAGGACAATGGAGCATATAAAACAACTCCTTGAGTAATGAAATTGTTCTAAAATTTTTGAGATGATGGATGTACAACATTGTGATTATACTAAAAGCCATTGATTATACACTTTTGATCAAATAGCCTGAAACACCAGCTAGTACAGTAGGGGAAGCATAGTGAGATTGAGAGGTGAGGAATTTTCTTGTTTGTTTGTCTGTTTTTTGTTTATTATTACTGAAATAATGAAAATGCTCTAATAATGATTGAAGTGATGTATGCACAACTATGTGATTATGCAAATACCATTTATTGTGCACTTTGGATGAACTGTATGCTTTGTTAAAATGTATCAATAAATGGATTTGTTTAAAAACAAAACAAAACACACAAAAAACTTATGTGACTCAGAAAAATCATATTGATGAAAAAACAAGTCACATTAGACAACCTTGAATGTGGCATCATTTTGTAATTTTTTTAAAAGATTTATTTTATTTATTTTTCTCCCCTTCCCCCCCTCCCCAGTTGTCTGTCCTCTGTGTCCATTTGCTGCATGTCCTTCTTTTTGTCCGCTTCTATTGTTGTCAGCTGCACGGGAATCTGTCTTTCTTTTGTTGTTGTTGCGTTATCTTGCTGCATCAGCTCTCCGTATGTGCGACACCATTCCTGGGCAGGCTGTGCTTTCTTTCGTGCTGGGCGGCTCTTGGGGCTCCCTTACATCAGGGACACCCCTGCATGTCAGGGCACTCCTTGCGCGCATCAGCACTGCGCATGGGCCAGCTCCACATGGGTCAAGGAGGCCCCGGGGTTTGAACCGCGGACCTCCCATGTGGTAGATGGATGCCCTATCCACTGGGCCAAGTCTGCTTCCCTATAAATTTTAAAACAAATGTTTGTATTTTATTTATCATATGTTATTACATTATTTTTAAAGCAGGTACAAGTACACAATTCAGGGTAATTATTGTCTTTGTGCGTGGTGTAGAGGTGAGCAGGTGCTGGGTGATAACATAAAGAAGAACCAGTATAAAGATTCAAGTTTCTTGGTATGTCCTAGATCTTAAGTTATGGGTTTATAATGGTTCATTTTAATATTTTATTTCAAATTTTCATATGTGGTACATATTTTTCATGTTTCAAATTTAGATAAGAAAAATAATAAATGGCCCTTGTAGAGAATTTTAAAAAGAGAGAAGTTCTAATATGTATAAAATTCATTTCCCTTACCTCATGGATAACAATTGTGCTGTCAATACCCATTAAGAAATTACATAATGATGAAAATAATCCTATTATTCCTATAACTTTTTTGAATAAGTGTACATATATAAATATAATAAATTATATAATAACATACAAATATAGATACATATATATTTGAAAAAAATGTATGACATAAACCCAGGTCCTCATAGAGTTGTTGTGAAGGTTTTATTTGTCAGCCAAAGATGTGCTAATAAAAACACCAGAAATTGGTTGGTGTTTATTTGGGGTAGAAGCTTACAGTTACCAGGCCATAAAGCATAAGTTACTTCCCTCTCCAAAGTCTATTTTCATATGTTGGAGCAAGATGGCTGCCGACATCTGCAAAGGATCAGGCTTCCTGGGTTCCTCCCTTCCAGGGTCTTCCTTCTCTCTCCTCTGTGTGCTTACTTCTTGGGGCTCCAGCTTAAGGCTTCAGCATCAAACTCCAACATCAAAAAACCCTCAACTCTGTCCTTGGCCATGCTTTTTATTTGTGAGTCCCCACACACCAAGGGATGGGGACTCAACACCCTAATGACATGGCCCAATCAAAAGCCCTAACCATAACTTAATCATGCCCAGGTACAGACCAGATTACAAACATAACCCAATATCTATTTTTGGAATTCATAACCATATCAAACTGCTACAAGGGTTAAATGAAATAATAGATGTAGAATGCTTAGAATGGTGCCCAGGACATATTAAATGTTCATTAAGTGTTAATTGCTATTTTCATTTAAACAGTCTACAGAAAAAGTTGGGGGTTCATGGATTCAGTAAGCCTTTAAAATAATTTCAGGGACAGTGGGTGTAGCTCAGTGGTTGAGGACCTGCTTCCCATGTGTGAGGTCCTGGGTTCAATCCCTGGTACCTCCTAAAACAAATAAAATAAAAATAAAAATAAAATGAACATGTCAATGTAATTGACCCTCACATAGGGAGCCCATTGATTTACCCATCTGTGGTAGGCAAAATAATGGTCCCCCAAAATGATCCATTCTAATCCTCAGAACCTATGAATATGTTAGATTACATGGCAAAGGGAATTTAGGGTTGTAGATGGAAGTAATGTACAACTTAACTACTGCTAGGTGGAAATATTATCCTAGGTTATCTAGATGAGCCCACTATAATCACAAAGGTCTTGAGAAAGTGAAGAGAAAGGCAGAAGAGAGAGAACCAGAGAAGAGAAAGATGGCAGAATGAAGACTCTGACTGAAATTGCTGGTTTTGAAGAGAAGATGGTAGAAAATAGGATTGTGAGTCCAGGAATGCAAGCAGCTTCTAGAGCTGGAAAAGGCAGGGAAATAGATTTCCCCCTAGAATCACCAGAAGGGGCACAGCCCTAGTGACACCTTGGTTTTAGCTCAGTTCTGACTTATGAACTTTAGGACTCTAAAGTAATAAATTTGCGTTGTTCTAGTAACTTACTTGGTGGAAATTTGTTGCAGAAGCAATGGGAAACTAATACACCATCCATTCTACTGATGGGAATTTTTCTTTTAGAAAAGTGATTTATTTTATTATATAAGTTGTATTAGTTTGCTATTGCTGCTATAACAAATTATCACAAATTTAATGGCTTAAATCAACACAAATTTATTCTTACAGTTCTGGATGCTTTTTGAGACAGAAATGGTCTCACAGGACTAAAAACAACATGCCAGCAGGACTATGTTCCCTCTGGAGGCTCTAGGGGAGAAGCCATTTCCTTTTCTTTCCCAGTTTCTAATTGTCACCTTCCTTCTTGGCTCATGGCCCATTCTTCTACCTTCAAAGTCACAATGGAACCTTTTCCAATCTCCCTTTCTGACACTGATCTTCCAGACACCCTCTTATAAGGACCCTTGTGATTACACTGAACCCACCCGGATAGTCCAGGATTATCTCTCCATCTCAAGATCCTTAATGTAAGCATATTTGCAAAATCCTTTTGCCATGTAAGGTAATGTTCAGAGGTTCCAAAATTAGGACATGGATATCTACTGATGGAAATTTTAACACTGGACCAATTATATGGAAATTAAGGAGTTAGTAGTAACTTTTGACAGTTACAATTTAAGAAACTATTCCTTCTGTTTATATGTAGGACTGCCTCTTCATTGCCTTATTTTCAAGAAGATTAGATCAATCTTTACTTACATATTTAATTTAGACCTGGAGAGTCTTAGATGCTCTGAAAGGACTCTCTATAAAGTACGAAGCTCTTCCATTTAGTTGTGGTTTTAACATCATGTGCCTATGCACTTATTTTAAAAAAGGCCTCTATTGAAGCCTGAAGATAAAGATATGAAAAGTTTAGAGAGGGGTGTAGTTGCTTTTAAGCTTTTATTCCACACAAGGAAAGGAGGAGAATAAAATCTTAAAACCAAATAACATGCTCTTCTTCTTTCCCTTCCCATTCCCTTCACTTCCTTCCCTTCCCGAGTGATCCAATTCTAATGCTTTCAGTTGGAGCAGAGCAAAATTTCCATTCACATGGAGTGGCAGCTAGGAGTGGGGTATTAGAGCCCACGTGGGTGAAGAGGGTGTCTACTGGGGAGAAGCCTGGCAGGTGGTGTCAGGATCTGAACTGGATAAGGAGACAGTGTATGCAGAAAGGAAGCCTGGCATATGGCGTTGGAGCCCAGGTGGGATAAAAAGGGGGTTTATGTGGAGAGTTGGTCTAGGATGGGTGATAGAACCTTACCAAGGTTAAGAGGTTATCCATGGGGAAGCGGACTTGGCCCAGTGGATAGGGCATCCATCTACCACATGGGAGGTCCGCGGTTCAAACCCCGGGCCTCCTTGACCCGTGTGGAGCTGGCCCATGCGCAGAGCTGATGCGCACAAGGAGTGCCGTGCCACGCAGGGGTGTGCCCCACGTAGGGGAGCCCCACGCACAAGGAGTGCCTCCCGTAAGGAGAGCCGCCCAGCGTGAAACAAAGTACAGACTGCCCAGGAATGGTGCCGCACACATGGAGAGCTGACACAACAAGATGACATAACAAAAAGAAATGCAGATCCGGGTGCCGCTGACAACAACAGAAGTGGACCAAAAGAACATGCAGAAAATGGACACAGAGAGCAGACAGCTGGGGCGGGGGTGGGGGGGGGGTGGGGCGGGGGAGGGGAAAGGGGAGAGAAATAAAATAAAAAATAAAAAAAATAAAAAATAGGCAGTGGACTTGGCCCAGTGGTTAGGGCATCTGTCTATCACATGGGAGGTCCGCGGTTCAAACCCCGGGCCTCCTTGACCCGTGTGGAGCTGGCCCATGCGCAGTGCTGATGCACGCAAGGAGTGCCCTGCCACGCAGGGGTGTCCCCCGCGTAGGGGAGCCCCACGCGCAAGGAGTGTGCCCCATAAGGAGAGCCACCCAGAGCGAAAGAAAGTGCACCCTGCCCAGGAATGGTGCCACCCATACGGGGAAGTGACACAACAAGATGACGCAACAAAAAGATACACAGATTCCTGTGCCGGTGACAACAACAGAAGCTGACAATGAAGAAGATGCAGCAAATAGACATAGAGAACAGACAACTGGGGTCGGAGGAAAGGGGAGAGAAATAAATAAATAAATAAATCTTTAAAAAATAAAATAAAATAAAATAAAAAATAAAAATAAAAAAAAGAGGTTATCCATGTATGGAAAAGTCCAGCACAGGATGCCAGAACCAAGCAGGGTAAGGGGTACATCCACACAAGGCCATGGCCTAGCTCAGGACAACAGAGTCTAAACAAACTGGGGAGGGCTTCCTTGAAAGGGCTGTCTTGCACAGGGTGTTGGAATTCAAGCAAGTTGAGGAAAACAATCACTAGAATCCATGAGATAAGATTGATGTAAATAAGTACATGAATTGAAAGTTACTTACATGTTTCAAAGTACCTCTCCACAAAATACTTAATAATTAGAAAAAGAAAAGAATAACCTCCTAGTAAAGAAGACTGGCAGACACATCTCACTCAAGAATCAGAGTGATCATCAGTAATGGGACAAAATCAGGCACCACTGGCTGAGAACCCTTGAAAATACAAATGTAACTTCTGCTGCAGCTACACAACCTGAATCCAATCATGTGGAAATGTCAGAAGAATCCAAATTCTACAAAACAGCTAACTTGTATTCATGAAAAATTCCAAGATTCCAAAGAAAGACTGAGGAAGGGTAAGCAGACTGAATTTTGGTTCTGAACTGGATCCTATGAGGATATTGTTGGCAACACTTGAATGGGGTCTGAGTTTTAAGAGGTGGTCAATGCCTCAGAGTTAATTTCCTGATTTTGATGATTGAATTGTGGATATTAAGAGAATGCCCTTATTTATAGGATATATGATCTGAACTATACAGTGCTGATGGGGCATCACATCAGCAATTTACTCTCAAATGGTTCAGGAAAAAATATTATACTGTACTGCAAATTTTCTCTAAGTTTGAGATTGTTACAAAGTTATTTTTTAAACGAAGCAAGTCATTATCAGTGGTCTCAGTGAGAAATTCCAGTATTTAGCTTTTTATCTGCTATTCTTAAATTTCTCCTATTTGGAGATATGTAGACTCCAAGTCATTTTGAAAAAAAAATCTGTGAGGCCCCTGGGGAGCAATTAGTCTCAATCTGGTATTCACTTTGGATGGCCACATTTTCTTCCAGAGCTGACTCAGATTGCTGACCCAATGAGTAAGAGATTCTCTCCCAGGAGACAAGTTATAAAGGGCCATCTGCCCAGGTGCACCTTTTTTTTTTTTTTTTTTTGAAGGCTTCCATTTCTGTGTTTTAAAATATCTGGATGTCAAATATGGGCATGAGGGCATTTAGGGCCATTCTCAGGCAAAATCATGAAGCTGAAGATTCTCATATTTTCAATACCACAATTTTGGGGTTTTAGTACCAATCTTCATTCCAGGGCTGCACCCTGCATTGTGCCTTGTCACCTTCTTTTTCTCTACCTACCCAACCCAGGCATCCCTATGCCTCCATATGGACAGACCCACAAACTTGCCACTGATGGTTGACATTTGGAACTTCCTGATTTTCTTTTCTTAATCAAGAGTTATTTGTAAATATAAGTTGAGGGCTTCCTGTAGCTTAGGCTTGACATTTTGTTGCTTTTTTAAAGAAACAGTTCCAGGACTAATTAGAGTAACAATTCATTATTTCTTTTTATGAATACCATCAAAGAGGATTTATTTGTACTCCTCTGCCATGCTTTTTAAAATTTCCCCCTATTCTTTGGTTTTCTACCTCTCACATATCCTGCAGCTGCTTTGAAACCTCCTTTTTCATTTCTTGCCTGCAGTTCTCCACCAAAATTCCCTACCTTTTGTTGCTCCCTTCCCAATTAGGCTCCTCATTTTTATCCCTTCCTCCTCTCCTTCCTTTTCTATTCTTTTCTCCCACTGAGATCTAGGCCCTTAGATTCATTATGACAGAAATTCCCATCTCTAACTCTTAGGTTATCCTCCTATTGATTAGACTGATCTTCATAATAAGATCCCCGTAAGAAAGGGGAGAATGTCAAGTGGACAACAACGCTTTTTTTTGAAAAAAGTAAGTGAGGCAAAGAAAACAAACTGAAATGACTTATACATGAAAGATAGCCTCCCATTACCTCAGTTTAGCAGATTTAATAAAAGAATCTTTTCTAAAGTCTCAATGGTGATTAAATTATTACTGTGTAACTCTGTCAATTAAATTGGCAAGTGATCTTTTGTAATTCCAAAATATGTTATCCTTTCTCTTATCAAACTATAAAGGGTTAAACATGTCAGTATCCCCAGGTGAAGGCGCTGAGAAATAAGTTCTGTTAGATTCCACTAGCAGAGGTATAAATTTTAGAAAATCTCTCTGAGGGATAATTGGGCAATATCTACCCAAATCCTAAAGATGTAAATAATTTTTGACCTAACAATTCCACTTTTAGGTATTTATCCAGGAATAATAAAAATGCACAAAGATTTATCCTTCAGGATGTTCATCATAATATTATTCATGTAGCTGGGTATCAGCTTAATAAGCATTGCTAATAACAGTATATTTTAATGATATAACTATAAAAATTACATATAGATTGCCCAAAATTCCAATTATAGTATGACAGTAGTTTTCTGTTTCTGGAGGTGAAGCTGTTGATTAACTTTGGAAGAACATTCTTCTCTTTTTCTCAGAGGAAAATGTTAGATTGAGACAGTTTTTGTTTTACCTAACCATGCATTTAGATTGGGCTATTATATCTCCAAAATGATGGTCTTAATTTCAATTAACTTAGACTTTGGGAATTGTATTCTTGAATATTTTAAGATCTTTATCTGGGCCGGGGAGGTCAGATCAAAGTATGAAGGTGGGATGTTTTTCCTTGAAGGAAGTTGGTATTCTCACTATCAATCAGCTGGAGGAGGAAAATGGAAAGATTTTGGATTGAAGGGGATGAGGACTTACTTCTCTAAGGGGTAGAGGTGCCATGCTGGAATCTTAAAGTCTGGAAATATCTCTAGTGTTGGGCTGATCTGCTTCCTACTTAGTGGATGTACCCACAAGAGAAAGGTAGCAAGATATTAGCTTAGATTTAGGACCTCGCAATTATAAGTAGGGCCACTGCTAGTAGGAATGTTAGTTATTCCTGTCATCTCAAAAACATTCAGAAAAGATTTGTTTAGGCTCATGGTTAAATACATATTTTGAGAGGTTAAGGGGTAGAACAGTGTTTGGGTGAAAAAAGTACTTCAACTGTGGCTGAGGGTGAAGTCAGAAGTGGAACAGAAAGAAAAGTTGGTCACATGAGGAAAAATGACTCTTATCTGGGTTATGTTTTCCAAATTTCCACAACATATCTGCATTATTTTATAATCAAGAAAATAATAATAAAAAAGCATAGTTATTTTGTGTAAAGATCCAATAATGAGTTCAACAGTGAGAATTTCAGATTGTACTGAAACTCAGAGGGAAGTTATTTTGGAAGAGCATCTGCTACTCTTTGCCTTTTATCATACAACCTTTTCTAATTATTCCAGATATGCAAGTACTTTTGCTCTTGAGAAAGCAAACCAAGTTAGTTCCACTTGTAATAATGGTGCCCACTGAGGCCCTATAAAGTAAAAGTGCTGTAAAATTAATTCAAAATAGTGACTTGCTTGTATACATTTTAGAAAAAAATACAACAAATTTTTAAGGAAAATTTGGCAGCTTTTAGCCACATTATTGTTATATTACTAATATAACGAATAAGTAGGTGATTTTTCATTAAAGTTACCACTATATCACATTTACTTTTTATTCTCACTTACACCCTCATACTTGCATCAGTGGTCTAGTTGTATCATTCAATTGGAACATTAATCTTGCTAAGAAAGCAAGGTATTTTGTACACCTAAAGATAGTTTAACTGCAAAACTTAGGTGGTTTACACCTTTTGAGTTTTTGTATTGAAATCAGTCATTGTTTAAAATGTATCATTGGGAAACGGACTTGGCCCAGTGATTAGTGCGTCTGTCTACCACACGGGAGGTCCGCGGTTCAAACCCCAGGCCTCCTTTAACCGTGTGGAGCTGGCCCATGCGCAGTGCTGATGCGTGCAAGGAGTGCTGTGCCACACAGGGGTGTCCGCAGCGTAGGGGAGCCCCACGTGCAAGGAGTGCGCCCTGTAAGGAGAGCCACCCAGCATGAAAGAAAGTGCAGCCTGCTCAGGAATGGCACTGCACACACGGAGAGCTGACACACAAGATGATGCAACAAAAAGAAACAGATTCCCGTGCCACTGACAACAACAGAAGTGGACAAAGAAGAAGACGCAGCAAATAGACACAGAGAACAGACAACTGGGGTGGGGGAATGGGAGAGAAATAAATAAATAAATAAATCTTTTAAAAAAATGTATCACTTATAGTAATTATTTCAGTTATTCATTCATACATCAAATATTTTTTTTGGTCCTATGATGAACAATAAATTCTTTGAAATATTTTGGTGCTTGTCTTCAAGGAGCTCACAGACTAGTAAAGTAGATAAGATGCACATGAAAATGAGGAATATTATAAAAGTTATAAAGTGATAAACTAGACAAGAATCACCACAGATTATGGTCGTGATAGTATGGTGAGTAGGGTGTGTAAAAAGATGGTAAGGGGAAGCAGATGTGGCTCAAGCAGTTAGGTGCCCGCCTACTCCATGGGAGGTCCCGGGTTCAGCTCCGTGTGCCTCTTAAAGAAGATGAGCAAAAGAGTGAGCTGACATGATGAGCTGGCATGGTGAGCTGATGTAACAAGATGATGCAACAAAGAGACACAAGGATGGAAACACAATGAGAGACTCAATAAACAGGGAGCTGAGGTGGTTCAAGTGATTTGGCACCTCCCTTCCACATGGGAGGTCCTGGGTTTGGTTTCTGGTGCATCTTAAAAAAGAAGACAAGCCTACAACAGACAGACACAGAGAGCAGACAGCAAGTGCAAACAACTATAAATAAATAAAAAATATAAATCTTAAAAACAAAAAGGCAGTAAGGCTATTTCTAGTGGACGGAAGAACCTGGCGAAGGAAGGAAGGTAGGAATCCCAAGGTATGAGCTAAGAACAGTGAATAGAGGCTACAGCTTATATAGAAAAACTGCTATTGGATTCTAACCACAAAGGTTTATAAAAAGTTAATGCTAGATTTGTGGTTTTCATGGTTCCTATTCCATTACAACCTCAAACCCATTAAACGTAAAAAGTAGATTTCTGTTTGACACAGTATAGTAATAAGCCAGCCATTTCAATTCATTGGGGAATGAGGTTCATTCTGTTTTATCGTCAAGACTAATTCACTCTCTCTCACAGTCATTGATGAATTCAGACACACTTTTTTATTTTTATGTATCAACTTGGCTAGGCTACAATCCCCAGTTATTCAATGAAACACTAATGTCAGTGTTGCTGTGAAGGTATTTTATGGGTGTACTCCAAATCCACAATCAACTGCCTTTAAGTAAGGGATATTATCCTAGATAATTTGGTTGGGCTTCATTCAGTCAGTTGGAAAGCCTTTAAAACAGAGCAGAGGCTTTTCGGAGAAAGAAGAAATCCCACCCATGGACTGCTGCTTTGGCATGCCCTTCCTGACAGCCTGCCCTTAGGGTTTTGACTTGCCTAGTCAGCCCCCACAATCGAGTGAGCCAAGTTCCTTTCAATAAATCTCTGAATGTGTATATATAAATATATATATCCTACTGTTCCTACTTCTCTGTTTGATCCAACACCCAACACAGAGGTCCTAATACTTCTTTCTGAAATTGCTGTTCCATGGTTTCCTTTCTCAAGCCCTTTCCTTTTCCCAGTAGTCTACAATAAGCCAAATTCTCCAAAGTCTTGTCTTTTCATTATTTCTCACTAGGTTTGGTGTAAGCATGTCTTACAGTTTCTCAGCTAACAACTCTTTAAATGTGATTTGTTTTGTGGACTTCTTACAGCAAAAAAAACTATACTTGAGTCATTCCAAACTGTGCATAGTGTATGAAGCTTCCCTCAATGGGTTTCTTATTGCTGTGTGGAATTTCACATGTTGCGGTGTCCTATACGTAAGAATTAAATTCCACCCTTTTCTTCATTTTAAGAAATTTCCTTTTGATTTTGAAAAAGTTCACTTTTTTCTATTTCATTATTCTTTATTTGCTAACAATCCTTGGGTCTAGTATGCAATATGACTGATGTCCTTTAAGAAGAGGGGAAGCTGGTCACTGAGACACACAGGGGCATGATGGTCATGTGAGGACAGAGGCAGAGATTGGAGTGATGCTGCCACAAGCCAAGGAATGCCTGGGACTACCAAAAGCTGGAAGAGACAAAGAAGGATTCTTCTCCAAAGCTTTCAGAGGGGGCATGGCTCTGCAGATGCACTGAATTCTGATATCTACACTTCAGAACTATGAGAGAACAAATTTCTATTGTTTTAAGCTACCCAGTTTGTTTTAGATGCCCCAGAGCTTGATACATATTCTTACATAGTTTTCTTTGGTAATACTAAAGGTTTAAGAGCAGAGAAGAGGATTGTGGGGTGAACTAGGATGGAGTTTCTAGCTACATTTAATTGTTGAAGTGGTTCTAGTGGTAGGTAGTAAATTAGTGTTAAGGGACTTTTTGAAAAGATTTCACAGGGTAAAATGAATTGAATAATTCCTGCCACTGCTCTTTGTCTTCTAATCTCCTGTTTTTTTCTCTGTTTTCTCAGGTAAAAAAAATCCTTGGTTACTGCTCTTGGAAGCCTCCCTGGAAGCTCCCAACCTCAGCTCATTGTATCTCTCAGGGAAGTACTAGTTCTGAAATTGGACCTCTCCATCTCCTCTTGGTTCATAAACTGAATCCGGTACCCACTCAATATTTCCTTCATACCTCTCTTTCAAGCCATAGATCCTGAACGATATAATATCCAAGTTCTTTTACCAGGCATAATATTACTTAGTCTCTTTTATAGTTTAAATCTTTTAAATTTTTCTCTAGTAATAGAATGGGAATGTATTTTTGTTTAGGAGAACATAAAGACATATTATCTTTTGAAATATTGGGCTTGTCTTTTTTTCATTCAATACAATATTTATCAATTTTGGCCATGAGAACATAATGCTCATCTCAAAGAAAGTCAATACTTTTGTGTGCCTATGAACATGAAGTGCTGTTGGATTCTAAAACTGATTCAAGTAGACAATAGAGTGACTAAGCAATGTGCTTTTGCCTCCTATTTGAAAATCTCCCACTTGTAGAAATTTGTGATTTATGAGACAACTCAAAAGGCTTATTAATCTCCCTGGTAATCAGATAATTATAGAAAAGAATGCCTTAGTCAGAACTTAACAGCAGGAATATCTGAAGTCAACTCTAGGGCAAAATCAAAGGAAACAAAACAAAACATTAAAACCTTTGAAGTAAATGTACTAAAATTCATTTTGTTGAGAACAAGAAACCCCATTGAATTAGACTTTCCTTATCCAAGGTCTTGAATTTTTATTGTTTTCGTTTTCACACTTAAATATCAATTCGCCTAGAATTTATGCTTGTATATAGTTTGTGTATCAATTTGGGTAGAATTAATAACTTTATTTATTCCCTAGCATTTATTTTTTTTCCTAGAACTTTTTATTGGAATATAATATTCATGCAGAAAAGTGAATGAATCATAAGTGTATAGTTCGAAGAATTTTCACAACTAAAGCACAACTTTGTAATAACACCAAGATCAAGGAACAGGACATTAGCAGCGCCTTAGATACCCACATTGTGACCCCTTCCTGTCACCAGATCTCCTATGGTAAACACCATCAGGACATCTAACATCATAGATTAATTTTGCCCCCTTTGAAGCATGATATACATTAAATCTTACAGGATGAATTCTTTTGTATCTGGTTCAAAAAAGGAATGGAGAAGTCTTTCTGATTTTACTAATTTTTGGAAGAGTTTATATTGCCCTGAATATTCCTTAAATATTTGGTAAAATTAACCAGAAATAGCTAGAAGATTACTCAACTTTTCCAGTTCTTGTGGCATGAATTATATTGTGTTCTTCTAGGTGCTTGTTCATTTTACATGCATTTTTTAATTTATTTACATAATGTAGGTAATAATTTCCTCATAATGTTCTGAGTTTGTTTTTATAGGATATGTAACAATGTTTCCTTTTTCATTCTTTTTTTTTTTTAATTTATTTATTTAATTCCCCTCCCCTCCCCCGGTTGTCTGTTTTCTGTGTCTTTTTGCTGCGTCTTGTTTCTTTGTCCGCTTCTGTTGTCATCAGCGGCACGGGAAGTGTGGGCGGTGCCATTCCTCGGCAGCCTGCTCCCTCCTTCATGCTGGGCGGCTCTCCTTATGGGTGCACTCCTTGCGCGTGGGGCTCCCCTACGCGGGGGACACCCCTGTGTGGCACAGCATTCCTTGCGCGCGCATCAGCACTGCACATGGGCCAGCTCCACACGGGTCAAGGAGGCCCGGGGCTTGAACCGCGGACCTCCCATGTGGTAGACGGACGCCCTAACCACTGGGCCAAAGTCTGTTTCCCTCCTTTTTCATTCTTAATATTATTTATCTGTGCTCTTTTCTCCTGGTGATTTTTGCCATGGTTTTGTCAACTTATAAGTTTGTTCAAAGATGAACTTTTGGCTTAATTGACTCTACTATTTGTGCAGTGTCTATTTTATTAATTTCTACTCTTATCTTTAGTTCCATTGCTTCTATGTTCTTTGAAATTATTTTGTTCCTCTTTTTTCTAGCCACTTCTCTGACTTTCCATCAGGTTTCATTTTCCTTTTGCTGAAGAAACATTTTTGTATTTCTTTCCCTGAGGGTTTCATGCTGATGAATTCTCTAGTTTTTTTGTTCTGTTTGTTTAAAAATTCTTGTTTTATCTCTGATTTGGATGGATATTTTACTGGGTATAAAATTTTATATTGTTCTTTCAGCATTTTGATTGAATGAATAATCTATTGATTTCTGGCTTTCATTGTGTCTCTTAAGAAGTCAACTGACAGATTCATTGTTTCTCCTTTGAAAAAAGAATTTTTTTCCCTAACTGATCTCAGCAGTTTTATTATGATATGCCAGCATGTAGTTTTCTTTGAATTTATCCTGTTTGGGGTTTAGTGTTTCTTGAAAATGTAGCTTGGATGTTTTCCATTAGTTTTTTAAAAATCCTCAGCAATTATGTTTTTAAAAATGGCATCTACTGATTTTTCTTTCTTCTTTTTTCTGGCACTTTATTTAACTTATTTTAGACCTTTTTTTACCCTACTGACCATTTCTCTAGTCCTCTATTCTCCATTTTATAGTATATGGCTCTCCTCTCTGCGTATCAGTCTGAATATTTTCATCTGATCCAACTTCCAATTAATTTCTCTTCTGTAAAACCTAACCAGTGTGTGTCTAATTTTTGGTTATTATGACATTCTCTTTTAGATTTTTCATTTTACTGTTTTAAAGTTTCTAGTTCTTTGCCAAAGTTATTAATCTTTCCTTTTATTTCCGTCAACATATTAATCATATTTGTTTTAAAATCTGTGTCTGATCACTCTATTTTCTGGGCTTCTGTTTCTATTGACTATCCTTTTTCTTTTTTCACAGCCATGTTCTCTCTCCTCTTCAATAGTTTTGTTAATTTTGATTGGATGCCAAACCCTGATTTTGATAATTTAGAAATAAATGTGACAATTGACATTATGTTCTTCCACAAGGACTCTACCAATCTCAGATCACCTTAATATAATCAGAGACTGATATAATTAAAGCTAGGCTTCAGTTCCTTTAAGGGTTGATATATTTCTTTTCACTTTTACTTTTAGGTGGTAGTCATTAAGACACTGTTTTAGTTTGCTAAAGGCTGCCAAGACAATATAGCAGAATTGGGTGAGTTTTTGCAATGGGGATTTATTAACTTGTAGGCTTACAGTGCCAAGGCTGAAAAAATGTCCAAATCTAGGCATCAGGAGAAGCTCTCTCCCTGAAGGCATGGCTCTCGGCTATCCTGGACTCCTGTCACATGGCAGGGTCCAATGGCAGAATCTGCTAACTTGTTCCTTCTCCTCTAGACTCCTTTGCTTTCAGCTTCTAGCTTTTCCTTTTGTGGCTCTCTCTTTCCAGGTTCTGTTGATTTCAGTTTCTTGCTTTCATGGCTTTCTCTTTCAGCTTTTGTGGGGTCCTCTCTGAGCTCCTGGGTCTTTTCTCTCTGTCTCTGCAATCCCCTCTCCCTGTATTCATTCCATTTATAAAGGACTCCAGTGAGAGGATTAAGCCCCATCCTGGTTCAAAACCTACTGAAGTAATCTACTCAAGAGTCATAACTGAAGTAATTTAATCAAAAGTTCCCTACATTATGTTCACACCCACAGGAATGGATCAGTCCTAAAGATACGATCTTTGCTGTGGCACGTACACTCTCAAACTACCCCAGACTTCCAATTTGAATTCTGCAGTTTACCATACCTCTTCCTCCTTGGTGGGCTCTGAACCTTGAATTCCATCCCTTTGGCTTTTGAATTGTTGATAGCTCTGTTCAACTTTGGCACACTGAATTGTTGATAGCTCTGTTCAACTTTGGCATCTCTCATCTACAACCTCCAGGATTACCAGATTCCTCTAAAGGAAAAGGGGTCCAAATGTTGGTCCAGCACTTTGGACTGCTTTTATCTCCTCCAACTTGGCCCCACAATTACTTACTTAGTTGGAAAATTATGTTGATAAGTAGGAGTAAGTCCCTTGGTTTTTGGTTTGATCAACTAGAGTTCAAAACACAAAGTTAGACAGACATAGACATAATACAAATTAGAGCACAATAAGTGAAACAGAACAGACAGACTTGCAATCAATCCTGACTTGAGTAAGTATTTTAAACCTTCCCAGTGTCAATTTTTTTTATCTAAATGAGAATAATTACAACCATATCATAGAATTGTTTTGTAGGTTAATGCAGCTAAAGTGAGTAAAGCTCTTTGTAAATGGTAACTATCATTGCTAATTGATATGTTAGAAAAAGAAGAAAGGATGAAATAGGCTGATAAAACCCTGCCTAAGGTCATGTGATACACTTTTTCATATATCTGTATTATCTCGTTATTCTATATATCTATCCTAAAAAACTTAGCAGTCATCAAATAAACCTAATAAGAATTTTAAAAATAAAAATATGATAATCTTTAATTAAACTAATTGATATGTTTAGTTTTAAACAAATGGACTCCACTTTCAAAATTTTATTCATAGTGTTTTGGCTAAAATGTTATTTAGATATTTTCATTTGGTTTGCCTTTTATGTATAAGATACAGTTGTTTCTTGGAAACTCACTTATCAGGATCCAGGATAGGAAGAACTTTGGCATCAACAGATAGAATGAAATCATATGCTACATTTTTCTCTTTTCTGTTAGTATATTAGTTATGACATTTTTGGAGGTAAGTGAAAAAACCCAACCTGACTTAGATTTTTAAAAAAAGGAGAGATATTTTTACAATGATTAAAAAGATGTCATCTAGAACCTAAGGTCAAGGATGCAACTGGGCATCAGGAATACCTGGGGGAGTGCAGTCCAGCAGAAAAATAATGTGAACCACGGATAAGGGGCTCAAATGTAATTTTAAATTTTCTAGTAGCCACATTTAAAAAGTAAAAGGGAACAGATGGAATTAACTTTAATAATATATTTTATTTAACTCGATAGATCCAAAATATTATCATTTTGGTATGTCATCAACATATAACTATTAGGAAAATATTTTATATTCTCTTTTTTGTACTAAATTTTTTCAGAGCAATTTATTTTGATGGAAACATTTTAAATTTATTTAAAGCCTGCTAAGAGTTTGATTTCAATATTTAAAAATGTTTATCTTTCTATTTATGACTATAAATCCAGATATTCTGAAAAGTGCTCCAATTCAAAACTCCATGAAATTTGGTATAAGATTTTCCCTTACATGCTGCATAGTTGAGTCCCTCTCTCTCTTTTTTTTCCCAAAGATATTTAGATTATGTAAATGTTACATAAAAATATAGGGGATTCCCATATGCCCTGCTCCCCACACCCACCACCCACATTTACTCACATTAACAATATCCTTCATTAATGTGGTACATTCATTGCAACTGATGAACACATTTTGGGACATTGCCACTAAGCCTGGATTATAGTTTACATTATAGTTTACACTCTCTCCCACACAACTCTGTTGGTTATGGCAAGATACATAATGACCTGTATCTATCATTGTAATGTCATTCAGGGCAATTCCCAAGTCCTGAAAATGCCCCCATATTACACCTGTTTTTCCCTCTCCCTGCCCTCAGAACCTCCAGTGGCTAATGCTTCCACATCAAGGATATAAGTTCTTCCATTGCTAGAATCACAATAGGTCTATAGTAGAATATCAGTAAGTCTACTGTAGTCCATAGTTCATTCCCCAATCCTGAGGATTCTGGGATGGTGATTCTCACTCCACCTCTAATTGAGAGGGGGCTTCAGTCCCATTCTGCCCATGGATGGGACTTTATTTTTGCAGTTGTAGACTCTTTCGGTTTCCTGGAATGATAGTTGTCCATCTTCACCTTCTTGTCAGTTGTCCTGGGTGAGTTCATTGAACTGGAGAGTAGGTGTTGCAACTCCGCTGAGGCTCAGAGTCATAATAACTGAAAGAATATTGAATTTCTATCCTGGGGAGTTCTGCCATATTTTCGGTCTCTCTTTCTCTGTTTCTTTGTCTCTCTCTCTCTCTCTCACACCCCTCCCCTCACAGAAACCTTAAGGACAGGAAATGGAGAGAGAACTGGGGTTGAGAGCAGTAAAATGATCCTGAATTTACATCTTCCCTGGGGGAAGTCTTCCAACTTTGTCCTTTTTTAGTTTTGTGTTGACTCTTCTGGATGTTTTGCCTTTCCTTATAAACTTTAGAATCAGTTTGTTGATATCCTGATATCCACAACTAAGTTTGCAGGAATTTTTATTGGAATTGTGTTGAATCAACTGAATTCATTGTTCATTGACTTCTAAATGAAATGTCTTCTCAAAGCATCATATAGTGAAGGTATCAAATGCAAGTGACCATAATGTACTATTTTTTTTACTTTTTAAAATGTAATTGTCTTTTTTTAAAAATAAAAGATACATAGATCACAAAAAATGTTACATTAAAAAATGTGAGAGGTTCCTATATACCACACCCCCTGCCCCACCCCACTCCTTCCACATCAATAACCTCTTTTATCATTGTGGCACATTCATTGCATTTGGTGAATACATTTTGAGGCACTGTTGCACCGCATGGATTGTAGTTTACATTGTAGATCATAATCTCTCTGGCAGGATATATAATGTCCAGCATCTGTCCCTGCAATATCATCTAGGACAACTCCAAGTCCCCAAATTGCTCCCACATCACATTTCTTCTTCCCTCTCCCTGCCCTCAGCAACTACTGTGACCAATTTCTCCACATCAATGATACAATTTCTTCCATTGCTAGTCACAATAGTTCTATAGTAGAATACCAGGAAGTCCTCTCTAATCCATATTTTATTCCTCCTTCCTGTGGACCCTGGGATGGTTATGTCCACTCCACCTCTATATTGAGAGGGGGCTTAGATCCCACATGGATGATGGATGTGATTCTCCTACTTGCAGTTGTAGGTGCTCTCAGTCCCCTGGTGTGGTGGTTGACCACCTTCACCTCCCTGTTAGCTGACCTGGGTAAGTCCAATGAACAAGAGAGTAGGAGTTGCAACTCTGTTGAGGCTCAGGGCCCAGCTGGCACATGGCCAGTCCAGAGATTCAAGTCTCCTGGGTATACACCAATCCCAGTACCAACCACAGATTCAGTAAAAGTGACAGAAGAGGCATGTGTAGAAAGAACACATCTGAGTCCAACTCAATCACACTCAGGAACACAAATTCCAAAGTAGGGCCCACTGACAAGCCCTGAACTCCAGAGCCAACTGCCATGACCATAGAACCTGTGTGTCTCTGTCGTCCTCAGGAGCACCCGTACCTGAGGTTGTATATACTTTGGCTGTTTCTGGGGTCCTGCTGAGATGTGCGTAAGTGCGACCCCTCTGATGACCTCCTGACTCTTTTTTTTTTTGAAGACTCTTAGTCATATAAACTCAGAGCAGGGACCACATCCTGGCATATGCCGAGTGCCATACTCAGTAGAAGGTCTGCATGTCAGGGAGATAAAGGCATATTTAGCGAATGATTTTAAGGAGTGCTTCTATTGACAATGAGCTTGGAAATGAATGATGTGGTGCTTGTTTCCATGGGTGAATGCCTATGTCAAATGTGCAGTCATTGACACATCTAGAGAGCACAGGACCCTCTGATTCTCTTGAATCAGGTTTGAGGTGAAGTACAGCTCTTCTTGTTCATTAGTATCAGTTGATTTTGAGCCTCCAAGGAGTGGCACAGAGTTGACACTTTCCATGTCCCCTGAATGCTTGACAGGCTGACATTTTAGAAAAGAACATAGTGGAGTGAAGAGAAGATTTGGGGAACAAGGCTCTACTCTTACTAGTTAGGTGACATTTTCAAGTTACCTCATCTCTCCAATGCTCACTTCCTCATGTGTAAAATGTGATTAATAATACATACTTTAGGAACTTGTTGAGAATGTAAATAAGGTAGCGTATGTAAAGTGCAATGCATACATATATAGAGTAGGCATTATCAATACATTTTAGTGGGTGGGAAGGTCCCTGAATTGAAACCCATGGATAAAGTATAGAAAGTTCCTCCTCTAAGATTTTTCTGGATTAAAGATTTTTTCAATATTTTCTCTCAATTAAGTTATTAGGACTAGTTTTATTGAGGATAAAAACCTAGTACTGATGTGCTACTTTGTAATTTACATTATATCAGCTAGAGATTTAAAATTATATTATTATATTTTATATGGACTCATAGGAGAGGTAAGCTATTAAAGTTAATCAATACTTGATCCTTTGCTTTATGAATAGCCTTGGTCACTATGATAACATAATAACAAGCATCTTTATGCAGCTAATAAAGTCACTGGTGGGCATTTCTTTGAAATGTCCAAAAGAGTGGAGAAACTAAAGTTTGCTGGTAGACACTCCACAATTTAGAAATACTTTGTTCACTTTTTATCTCAGGGAAATTTTCTTTCTCATGGTTTAAAACCTGAATCTTCTTGGTCACAGTTAATTCAATATCTTTACCACCAGATTAAATGTAGGTTAGACACATGTCACTAATTCATGGAATTGGTTACCACATGAAATTATAACACAGGTTTTTTCATCTTGAAAAGTGCTGGTCAAAAGAAATTTCTGAATTAATGGGAATGTCCTATAATTTTGTGTTGTCCAATAGAGCAGAAACTAGACTCATGTGGCTATTGAACAAGTAAAATATGTGTAGTGTGACTGAGAAGATAAATTTTTTATTTTGCATAATTTTAATTAAAATAAATTTAAATTTATATAGTCACATGCAGTTAGTTGCAACTGTATGCGACAACTTGACAGTATAGCCCTAGCACATCTTCAGGAAAATATGATATACAGCCATATGAGATAAACTAGCTAATGGCCTAAACATAGTAAGCTTACTTAGCACCTCACTTTATTTTTTGTTTCAATTTTAGTTTTTATTTTATGTAATTAGGAAGGTTATTCCAAATAAAAATTGACCATTGTCATGTCTGCTTTGGAGGCAAGAGAGAGGAGAAATAATTCATTTCAATGGGAAAATGTGTTTTTCAACTACTCTTTGACTTTTGTGGAGACTGGAGAAAGAAGTAGAAATAAAAGACTTAATATCCAAAGCCTTGGTCAATTCTTCTATACTGCTATAGGGTGAGATTCAGGTTAGAAAGTAATTCCTTTTAGCAGAAATATGAATAAAGTTTTTGATATTCAGAAGTAGACTCAGAGGTCGATAGTGGGTAAAGAATGAGTTAAGTTTAAACTTCCACATAAGAAGGAGGAGAAAGTCAACATTTAGGGAGCACAAAATGGAGAAAGAGAGACAAGAAGTGTGGCACTGAGAGAGGTGAGAGAAGGACAAGAATCAGGTAGCATGACTGGGGCTGTCAAGAAAGGAGCCAACAAGTAACCCCAGTATATTAAGAACAGGGATGTTTAATTTCCAGTGTTAAGCTGATGGCATTCCCCTATGTAAACCCTTCTTTTACCTTCCTGTCTTTAGCAAAGCCTACTCCATTTACAAAGCTGGTATGAATTGTTTTGGAGGAAGTGAAAGAAAAAGGACTCAATTTCCTATCTCTATCAGCATAGAGATAAGACCACACCCCTGAGAGGTGAGACTCAACTGAGAGAGCCACAGCATTCAACAAAAGCAGAAGTGCTTATGAGACTATGATCCCCGAATAAATCGTGAGGGATAAAGTGGTGAAACAATTATATTTCAATTTCAAAGAGCCAAATGATCTCCATAGACATCTAAATTCTTTAAGGAATGAAGATACTGAATATACTGTATTATCTTAATGCCTTCCCACATTTTCAGAGCAAGGGAATTCTGTGTTTAGTTCATGGAGAGGAAGTTCATGTCAAGTAGGATGTGCTATTTTCAACTAAGATTTTTTAAAGTCTTGGATCATTGTTTATATCTCAGCAATTCTGATTTATCTTTATAGTGGTCTCTTTAGTGCAAGCTGGCTATGCAAAGTATATGTGTGTGTATATATATATACACTTTGGATATACACACACACACATATACACCCATCTTAATACAGAAGTGTATGCAACTAGATATCAACAAAGATAAAACCTCTGAGCTCCAAGGTGACTAACAGAGATTAGGAAGAGCTATAATACATTTAAATTGGGGGTGGAGAATCTTGCTTGGAAAATTTAAGAGTAAATTAAAAAACAGTTTTCCTGGAAGTAAGAGAATACAGTTAGAGAGTTAGGGTTGTTTCTGGCCCTGCAATTCTGTGATTTCCAAAATCAAGCACTCCTTTATTTTAATCTAGCCAGCTGAACCTTCCTGCTGTTCCTTGACACATAAAATCAGCCATTATGGACAACACCCAGGTTTCTGGTACAGGCAACTGGAACATGAAATTACCATTTACTGAGATCGGGAACAGGGAAGATAGAGAATCTTTTGAACAAAGAACTGACATGATCAAAGGGAAGATTTAATGGGAAGATCTGTTGGCAAGAAGCAGGATGGGTGGAAGGGAAAAGTCTGGATTCAGTAAAATCAGTTAAGTTACAGCAGTGGTCTAGGGGTGAGATGACAGGACTGGAAGTAAGGTGAGAAATAGAAGGGTCCAGTGGGACAGATTAGGTGGAGTAGCAATAGACAGCCTTGGCAATTACATCAGAGAGTCCTAGAGGAGGGTATTAAATAGCTATATTAGGGGGACTGATCTGAACATCCTTAAAAGCCAAGCCAAAGAATTGGGACTTAATTCAGTAGGACAGAAAATAAAACCAAAATATTCTTGGACTTCCCCTCTCTGCTCTGTAACTCTGTTATAGAGTGTTTCACTACTTTGGTTAATTTGCTTTCTTTTTTAGCAAATGACTTTTAAAACTCAGGTTGCTACTTATAAAGTTGTCAGGGCTCAGGAAACATTTCATTTGCCAGGGCTCCTCACAATGTGTACTTCAAATACATCCTAAAGGGCTTTTGGCTAAGACCATCTGTTAGTTTTGTAGACCGGATTTCAATATGTTTGTGGCTGGACTTGTGCACATTCTGTCCTGTCTTTTGCAACTCCTCCTACAGCAAAGAAATCTTCCTCTTGGAATTTAGAAAGATGTCCAAGTCTTTTGTGTTTTATTATTTTAAAACTGGTTCTGCTTTGACTGTGCTCCCTTTGTTTTTGGATGCTTGTCTCCTGTGGTAGGCAGCCAAGTGGATGGATTCTTAGTACACTTTAATTTCCTGTATCTCAGGAGCTTTTAGAGAATTATTGGGATGATTTTAAGACAGCATTTGGGTAGGAGGGAAAGAAATATATTTCTGTCTTAGATGAGTTATCCTTTCCTTTGAGGTTCCTGCATGAGTTATGTGCATAAAGAATATTGCCTGGGAAATAAGCACTTTTTCACACTGATTCTGGTTTCCAAATCCCTATATAGGATGCCTTTGGGGTTGCCTAAATAATGTGACAATACCTTTTGTTTAACTAGTTATAGGTCTGTGGCTTACAACCAAATATCCTATTTTTTTCCTTTCCCCTATAAAATGACATGACACAGTACACAGTAATGGTTAGGTCAAACCCAGGCTGCTTTGGGTTTGAATTCTGTAATTTAAAACAGTAAGGTTGCCTTTTATTATCACTATTATTATCGAGTTTGAAGATTTCTTATTAGGGTGCAAGCCAGAGGAAGTCAGCAAGAATCAGAAAAAGCAAAACAAAACAACAGCAATGCCAGGAAAACACATGCTCTTTTACAGTACAGTCTCATGTATACTTTCTTTGTAAAGCCTCAGTCCTAGAAATCATTGCCAATTAGAGCAGGTATTCGTGACACCATTGGGGGTGGCATAAATTGTCTAAACACGGACTCATCCTTGGTGAAGACTGATGTGAGCAATGAGGGAAAAACAGTATTTGGTTTCTGTTCAAGACCTCAGTATTGGTCTATAAAACAATTTGCTGAGAAGAAATCAAGTTCCTTATCTATATGGTGATAATTCTTCCTTGTTACAGCATGGAAAGTCTTTCCATTTTGTTCTTTTATCATCATATTATTGTGGGGTCCTCCTGCAACAATATTTATCATTTGATTAACCTTAGTGATATAGAGTGAAGTCAGTAATTAACTGTGATAAAGCTTTGAGGAAATGCAAATACTATGCTGAATTAATTTTCAAAAAGACCTTTGATATAAGCATTTGATTTTTGAAAATTTTTTAACAAGGTTCCAGGATTCCCTAATGAATATTTCTACCTAAAGATTAAGAAATGGGAAAAATGATGCTATGTTAAATTAACATTATTTGATGAAAAAAATTCAGTTGAAGTGACATCACATACTTATGTTAACCTCTCTCAATGGCTATTGTATTAGTCAGTCAAAGGGGTGCTGATGCAAAATACCAGAAATCTGCTGGGTATTATAAAGGGTATTTATCTGGGGTAGGAGCTTACAGGTACCAGGCCATAAAGCCTAAGTTACTTCTCTCACCAAAGTCTATTTGGAGCAAGATGGCTGCTGATGTCTGCGAGGGTTCAGGCTTCCTGGTTCGTACATTCCTGGGGCTTGCTTTTCTCCGGGTTCAAGGTTTCTTTCTTCCTGGGGCTGACTTCTCTTTCCTTGGGGAACTTACTTCCTGGGGCTCCAGCTTAAGTCTTCAGCATCAAATTCCAACATCAAAACTCCAACATCGGAAATCCTCAACTCTGTCCTTTGCCACGCCTTTTATCTGTGAGTCCCCACCCACCAAGGTGACTCAATGCCCTAATCATAACTCAATCATGCCCAGGTACAGATCAGATTACAAACATAATCCAATATCTATTTTTGGAATTCATAATCATATCAAACTGCTACAGCTATCAAACTTTTTTTTCAATAGCAGTGGAAATCCTTTTTTGTTGATATTCAGTGAAATTCTATGAACCAAACACATAGAATATATAAAGTATATAAAAGCAGAGTTTTCTAGTTGAACTGGGGCTGGCATGGGTTTTACCTACATTGTCAGCCTAGAGACCTTTGAAGCAACTGAGGCAACTCCAAGGACTACATTCGACACAACTTATTTAACTGAATGGTTCATAATATTTTCACCACCTAAGATCCTTTATTCCAATTTTTTCTGTATAGTTTCTAAAATTTCCTACTATGCCATCAAAAATGTACTAGGGGAGTAGATGTGGGTCAAGTGGTTGATGGCCTGCTTCCCACATGGGAGGTCCCAGGTTTGAATCCTGGTGCCTCCTAAAAACAAAACAAGCAATTGAAAAAAACAACTCAGGGGAGCAGACGTTGCTCAGTGGTTGAGCACCACCTTCCCACATGTGAGGTCTGGGGTTCAATCCCTGGCCCCAGTACCTCAAAAAGGAAAAGAAAAGCACTAGGAGAAAAGTACACTAGACACTTTACATGTTATCTCCTTTAATATTTCAAAGACCTTATTAAGGGGATACAAAGGTACCCATTTCACAAGTAAAGTAAAGCACTTATGTAACTTGCCCAAAA
This sequence comes from Dasypus novemcinctus, assembly GCF_030445035.2. NCBI lineage: Eukaryota > Metazoa > Chordata > Mammalia > Cingulata > Dasypodidae > Dasypus > Dasypus novemcinctus. The sequence goes on from NC_080687.1 coordinate 32,296,356, forward strand.
TGATGCAGAAATTGTGGATGTGGGTCCTAAACCCGGATCTTTCTCATTCCAACATCTTAGGCTACTTCATTACCATATATGGTTATACAATTCCAATTGAGAGTAAAGGGATGACTGCTTTGCACAGCATATCTCATCATGGGCAAAGGTATGCTTTCCATTAGGATTTTTAAAATATGGAGAAGAGTTGGGAATCCATGATTTTTCTTATACTGCCTGTTGATTGTCTAAACTAGCAAGGCTACTTAGTTTATAAATGAAATGGGTCAAAAGAAAAATGCTTCCAAATGTATATTGATGTATTTATTTTTAATTCTCATACCACTTAGTGTAATCCTCCATCATCACTTGAGCTAAGCCCAGGGCACTCTTACCCTTCCTGTCCTTTCAGATCTCTTCCTGTTAGTCTACCCCAAGTAAAAGTAATGTGAAATTGAGGAGTTTAGGAATTTCTTATACAGGTAATAGTTCCACTCAAAACTCTTAAGATATGAGTTCTCCTCATGTCTTGGTTTGGGCATTTGATTCTGTAACTTTCAATCAGGCCCAGGAACCAGTATGTTGTCATTTATTGCAAAATTATTTTCTTCCCCCACAAAGAGGTATTAATCGATGCTTTAGCTATCAAAGAGATCAGATTGCCAAGTAGGCGTGCAGCATTAGGTTCACTATATAGGTAATTTTAAAGGCATTTTGTTCAGTACTGAAGTTGTGTACATCTAAAACTACAATCTAAGGGTTTCTTATTGTTTGTTGTATTTGCATGGCTACTACTTCTGGTAAATAATCATGACATTGGTAAATAATCATGACATCCAAGTGTCCCCAAGTTTGTGTTTTTTTGTTTGTTATTTTACTTTTATACTTGCATTATCTGTGGTCCTAAATGGTCAAGTCATTCACAGGGTCATATTCTGAGAAGTGGTCTTTGGCCTGAGAGCTCTGAAATGAATTAGAATGAATGATGCAACTCAACATTAATGTCTCGTTCAATAATACTATAAATAATAACCTACTATATATAGTATTTAATTTATACAAGACATTGCTCTAAGTTTTACAGATATTAAACCCATTCAATTCTCAAGACAATGCTATGTGCTCACTACTGTCAGTGTAGAAATAGGCACAGAGTGTTTAAATAATTTGCCCTAGGTCAGACAGCAAGTAAGTAGGGGAACTTGAATTTGATTCCAATAAGTGTTAGTGGACTCAAAGATGTTGATTTGTTTAAAAAAGAGTACTCATTTATTTGGCTTTCTTCTTATTTTATATCTATTATTTTCTTTAGTGTGGTATTAATCAAGAGAGGATAAGCTATACTATAATATCAAACAACCACAAAATTCTCAGCTGCTTGAAGTAACAAAGGCTGATTTCTCACTTACACGTCCACCATGGGTTGTTTTGGGGGCTCTGCGCTTCACCATTTCCATTCCAGGTCCCAGGCACTATATGGTAAGTTGCAGGTCACCGCGCCATAGGGGAAAAAGAGTTGTCTCAATTGTGCAGCAGCTCTTAAAAGTTCTAACTCCCAGGGACTCCCACCACTGTTTAAAACCAGTCACATGATTGCATCTAACTTCAGGTCAGGGGCCCAGTGAGGGAGGAGAACTGGAAATACTTTGTTAACAGCACTATTGACTCTCACAGGTGCCTCGATCCATTTTTTAAGTGCGAATGATTAGTGGAAAGAAAGGAAAAAAAAGTAAAGACTTACAAGCATACATTCTTCTGACACAGTTTATAAAAATTTAAGCAGAATTATCCCAGTAGATTGCAAAGAAGCAGCTAATGAGAGAAGGTTAAATTCAACAACTATTAAACTTAGGAGAGGCTCAGCTTGCAAAATGAAAAGGATTTCTGGAACATGTTTTTTTGGCCTTCCCAACCATCTCTCTGCCAATAGTACCCATATTTGCAGGTGGCAAATTGGTGCATTCCTTAGAGTTTTAACCTACCCACTACACTGCTTTCTTTCCCAGGTGATGGTTACATATAGAATCATTGATTCACTCATTCACTTATTTATTCACTATCCCATTAATTTGTTTCAGTACTTTTTTTTTTTGAGTGTTTTGGGACTGACATTATGCTAAGCTCTAGAGAAACAAAGATATATAAAACATGAGTTGTACCCTCACAGAGATCACAACCTAAAAGACAAAAATATAATTAACTAAATATGTAATCATGGATTTTATGAGATTGGGAGAAGGGAGGAGGTTGGTAAATAAGACCATAGCAATGACCAAAACTCTATTTTACTACTTCCTAGTCACTGGGGCTAACATTGACTTCAGATTGTTGTGGAATCTGTTCTATCTTCAACATTTGCTATTCCAAGTTTTCTTGACTTGTATCTGTACCTTTAAATTTTCATTTCATTTAATTGCTCTGCAAAACAAATAGTGAAACTTTATTAGTTCTTAAGGGACAAGACATGCTTATTAGAAAATAATCTATAACCTAATGCAAAGAAATGCCAGTTTGGCTCAAGGAAGTATTTAAAGTGGCTTAGATAAAGTAACACATTATGCTCTGGGGGAATCTTTAAAAAACTTGGTAGGTTTATATATGGATATTTGTGATTTAACCATACCCAGAAAGGTGTTAATGTAAGACAAAAACCTTGCACAGCTCAGCTTGGATGCCTAAGTCAGCAGGTCTCTGCTTCCTGCCAGCTGCCCAAGCTTAACAACTGTCTCTTCTTTCCACCTGACTTGACCTCTTTGCAGTAATCCACAATTGTCGATCCCTTCCTCATTCTCTAAATACTCTCTTGCTTTGTCATCACAACTCCACACAACCCTGGTTTTCCTCCCATTTACCAGCCTTTCTCAGGTGTTGTCACCAACCTGTCCTCTACTTGACCTCTAGGCACTGAAGTCCTTCCATCCTTTCCTGTCTTGCTCTACTTTCCTGTTGCAGGTGATCTGATCCTCTTCCACATAGGCTGATGACTCCCACTTTCTGTCTCTAGTCCAATCTACTCCTCCCAGTTTGGACCGACTGGCCTCTGAGAGAAATACTTATTGATCTGTCTGTACATGGATGGATAAATTTAATTCAGCAAAGGAGATGGGAATTGTTAGGAGTTCCAATTAGGTCTTCTGATGTAAGTTACAATTTCCAATTGTTTTTTTCACCCATAAAGCTGATATTTTGATTTTCATCTACTTGACTCTTGTGTTTTATATTTTGATTTGTTCAGAAGAAACATGATGGAAAGGGAGTATAATTAATTATCATTCTAAAAACTCAATAGAATTCACATGATACTGGGGAGTTACAACGAAATAAATTAAATTTCTACAAATCAAGATTGCTCTTTACCCTTGCTAAATTACTTAGAGACTGTAGAGAAACATGTCTCTGGCCCAGGGGTAGAAATAGGAGTGTGGGAGTTGAGCTAATAGAATCTATAATGCTACAAGGGTAATGTATGTCACCTTTAAAGTAGAAGAAACTGAATCTACAATGGTTCAAGTAGCTGCCCAAGTGGTTGAGCTGGTATTCACTTCCCAATTTGACTGACTTCCATATATCCTTGATGTTTTCACCAAACCCAGGTTAGTCTCAATAACTGTGTGCTAGACCCATGAACTTTTAAAGGCATTAATAAGCAAGTAAAATGTAGCTGTTTATAGTCTAATGATCTTATGTGTATTAGTGTGGGTATGCTTATACTGTTGTGTCTATAGATGAATGTGGGGTTGTGTGTCTATTTCTTCACTCACACTTTAATATTTTTATTTTAAGAAGTTTTATTTCTAAAGAAAAGTTGAAAGACTAGTACAATATACATATATAATATCACTTACCTAGATAAACCAGTTATTAATATTTTATTACATTTGCTTTATCTATGTATGTGCATATAAATTTTTGCTGAATATTCTGAAAGTTATAGACAATAAGGTCTTTCAATCCGAAGAATCTCAGCAATCACTTGCTAAGGATAAGGACATTCTCTTACATGACCACAATGCCACATCATATCTAATTTTAACATTAATTCAATAATATTATTTCATGTACATGCTGTGTTCAGATTTTTCATTGGGAATGTTTTGAAAGAATGGAAACTTGAGTTTCTCATCTTATGGTGCATAAATTTATATTCTGGACAATGACTACCAGATAACTGTTAACTCCATATCTAAAATGTCCCAGGACATCATGGATAAAGAAACATTTGACTAGATATTTCTACTGCACAGTAAGGAAAGCACAGGTAGAGGAACCATTACAGTAGCTAAATCCTGAGTAGGACATTTGCAAGGAGAATTAACATTCAAAAGGTGGAAGATGACATTCAAGTTTTTAACAATTAGGAACTGAGACAGTAGCATTGCTTGAGGTAGGCAAAACTTTGTCAACTTTGTTTTAGCTCCTGGCATTTATTCCTTCCTTTACTCCACAAATGCCAGCACTGTGTTAGATCCTGGTGATACAGAAATTTATGGCATAATTCCAGTCTTTGAGAACCTCAGACTACTGATGAAAACATGTAAATAAATAATAACAGATGCATTCCTGCACAGAACTATCTGAAATCCCAGTAAAGGAGTCCAAAAGGAATAAACTGGTAACATTGAAAAGAATATGCACAGACTCCCAATGGCTAAAAGATTCTAACAAAATTTTGGATGGTGGAAAGCAAATGAGAACATGCAATAGGACAAAAGAGCTCAGAACACCATAGCTTGGTGTATTTTCTGAGCATATATAGAGGAGACAGGAGTTCTTTGAAACCATGGAGAAGCTTAGGCAAGAGGAAGCACATGTAGTGAAGGAGTAGAATGGAAGGAGGGCATGAAAGGTGGAAGGATCAAAGGGAATCTGCATATGACATTATAGCACCAGCCTGTGCCGCCATCTCCACTCCCTCCCTTTCTCAAAGTGCACACAATTAGGCTTATGTTATGGACTGAATTGTGTTGCCCCAAAAGATATGTTCACGTTTAAGTCCCAGTTCCATGAATGTGACCCTTTTGGAAATAAGCTCTTTGAAGATGTTATTAGTTAAGATAAGGTCAAACAGTGTGGTCCCTAATTCAATATGGCTTGTGCCCTCATAAGAAGAAGAAATTTGGACACAGGCACACAAACACACACAGATGGCCATGTGACAGAGACAAAGACTGGGTTATCCCATAAGCCAAAGAATGCCATGGATTGCTAGCAAGTCCCTACCAGAACCCTACAGACTTCACAGTAAGCGTGGCCTTGTCAACACCTTGATTTTAGTCTTCTAGTAACAGTTAGGAAATACATTTCTGTTGTTTTAAGCCACTCAGTTTGTGGACCTTTGTTATGGCAGCCCTAGCAAATTAAGGCAGCTTATCCCATGAAAACAAACCCATGAAAACAAACCCATGAAAACAAACCCATGAAAACAAACAAAACAAAGCAGAACAAAACAATGTACCTGCTCTAAAGAACTTGAATGAACTAGGAAAAATCTAAGGCCTCTAGTCATTAAAATTCTCCTTTCTTAAATCTGAGGGCTCCTGGCCTACTGCTGGTTTTTTAATCACCCCAAAGTAAAGGCTACAGGATGAAAGTATGCAGAGGGCAGATTGCCCTACCCAGTCATACTCATAGTCATGCATGCACCTGTGAGGATTCAACAGGGTATCCATAAACAGTGGGTGCTTTCATGAAAGTGGTGGACAATGGGGTACCTACACTCAACAATGACTGCAAGAAAGGCTAATTTGGGAACAGAAGAAGAGAGTTCTGAAAAAGCTTGACCATATGATAATGACTTTCTTTGGATAAAAAAATGCTTATCAATTCTTCAGATTTTGTTTCCTTCAGGGTCCCCAATAAGTAAAATCCAGGGGAGGGAATATAGTAGATGCTTTCTGCAATTTTCAGAACTTGAATGTGCAGCCACTGGAATGTGGCAAAGAATATTGAAAGACCTGCCCTCACCCCTTCTCCCTTCCTTCTCTCACCATGATTCAACTTCTTCCTGCATATACTTAGCTAAAGTGTGAGGGCTTAGGGCAAAGATGAAGTCCTACTCTTCTAGGGTGGTAGCTGAAATTTCATTGAGAAAGCCACAAAGAAGTGTTCTTACTTAATTTCCTTTTAAAAGGTTTTAGTGCAGGGGTCCTTAACCTTTTTTGTTCCACAGACCCCTTTGCCAGACAGGGGAAAACCATGGACCCTTTACTAAGTCCACACTATACTGTGTATTATTTAATAAGTATATCACACCTGCACCAATGCATCCCCGCAAGAATAATGTTTTTTTAAAAATTTCAATTCAAGCTATGGACCCCTTGTTAAGAACCCTGGTTTAGTGTATGAATATAGAATTGGAATATGCCCAGAAAAAAAAAAATCCAGATCCCATGAACTAGAGATATTCATTATTGAGATTTTCTTGTCTCCTTTTAGCCTCCATTTCAGTGCCCCAATGAATTCTATATATGATATATATGCATATATGCTTACTGTATATAGAGTATGATCCTAGTTGAATTATATATGGTATGAGATTTTGGATACTTATTTTCTCATGTACTATTATTCTGTCAACACTTTCTAATGTCACTGAAATTCACTGAAAGTGTCGTTTTTAAAGACTGCATAGTATTTCCTAATATGAGTTTATCCTATTGATTTAATCATTCCTTTTCATATACCTTCCTCTCATTTTGTCATTATTCTAAACACTTCAGAGATGTAGCCAATTCTATCTTGATTGGGTTACTCTTAGGCTGATAGTCAAAGCACCAAACCAGCATGTCCTGAGAAGAGACAGGATGTGAAATTTCTCACCTAAAGAAATCAGAAGATTTCAGAGACTCTTCCCTTCAAGAATCAGTTAGGAGACTGACTGTCATTATCGTGTTAGTCCTGTTAAGATTGTTAAGGGATTTGTTGAGATCACACAACTAATTAATGGAAGAGGAGCAATTTGAACCCAAATGGCTCTCATACCAGAAGCCACACTTTGCCCACTGTTGTGCATGGACTTTTACGACTTATATGATTCTACTTGTTAAATTCCTTGGGCCTCCCAAATATTATGGGCTTTGTGACATAAGACCCATTTTAGAATTGTAGTCAGGATGCTGTGCTTCACCAGTGGTATAAAACAGAATTATATCACTTTTATTTTTCAAATTACATGAGTTAAATCAAGTCCTCTTCTCACAATCTTCGATATTCCTTCCTTCTCCTGGGATTTTACTCTTATCCATGCTCACCCACAGAGCACCCCTAGGTGCACACACATGGGCGACTCGAGGCTTTTTCAGTTAAAGTGTCAATAACCTTGCAGAGAGAATATCAGGAGTCTAGTGGTCTTCAGCTGCCTTTGTAGCTGTTGATGCCACATGGTGTCACTGTTGAAACACAAGGAGACCAGCTGTCCTGGTACTGTCTCCTTTGTCCCCAGAACTGGGCAAGAGCCTCCAAACCTTACTAACCTCCTCCCGCCCAAGCTACCTGGTGACTTGGAAGTCTAAAACAATCAATCCCTGACTGTACTCTGGCACAGCTCCTCCATTTAGACCCCTCTTACCACGGAGAAGAGCCCACCATCATTCATTACACCACTTGTCTCAGGTATGCAAACTTAGCCATAGAATCTCAGACTTTATATACCAGTGATATTTGTTCAAATACGCTACTCAATAACCCAGCTTCTTGAGTTTAGACATGTAGTGTGTGTGACCTGCTAAGGATAGCTTATCTATTTTTGTCTTCCTTCAGCCCCCTCCCACCCCCTTAACCCCCAATACCCTACTAAAATCATTTTTCTCTGGAGGTTGTGGGAGTGTGGCTCACTATTCTGGGATGAATGGAGAATGGAAGATATTTCCTCTGACCCTACTCTGACCGAAGGGATAAAGCTTTAATTTTTTAAGGTCTGGATCTTCCTTGGGGAGGAGAAAGGGGGCTTTATTTGTGTATCAAAAGTCCAGGCTGTTCCTTTTGGGCAGTTCAGTACTCTTTTAAAGGAAAGAGCTGCCATTTCAGAGGATGAAAAGAGCAGCAGCGCAACTCTGCAGATCCCCAAATGCTGAGGGAACGGGGAAGGTGGGTGTGGGTTTTGTCATAGGCAGATAACAGTCTGGCACAGCATTGCCCAGGCTTCAGGGAACAGCTGTGTGTATTAACCCATGTGCGATGGTTGGGGATCCCTGTGTGGGGTATCCTGAATCAAACAGAGCTGAGGAAGTGGAGACACCAGCTTTCAAAGGACCTAAAACTGGCAAAAGCTAGCAGCTGGTGACTGCAGCCAGCAGATGGTGACTACTTTGTTGAGATGGGGAGGTCAGGTTGGAAGATCAGAGGGAGAAGGGGACAATAGCACTTATGGAAGCTGAGAGGCACCAGGGCTCTTCCCTTTTTCAGAGTGGGCATTTGGTGGAAGTCACTTTGGGGACAAGTAAGATATTAAGTGTCTTTGATTTATGCATGGGAGAATGGGAGAATTTTCAAGTTTTAAGAGTGGACTTCCTGCCAATATGGCATTTGGATGCCAAGAAAGATTAAATTTAATTTGGAGACATTAAAGCAATGTGAGAGTGCTTGTTCTCTAGTATTGCATAATCGTTCATAGAATTACCCACATGCACACCGCTACCTGTGCAGGGTTCAAGCATTGCATCAGGTTGATCACGGTAAGGCAGTTTCAGTCATGCACCATCTCGTGGAACCAGAGTCTCATCTGTTCAACCAAAGCATTTCTGCCTCTCAAGGATAAGAGAAACTCTTTCCTTTCTCAGATCAGTCCCACCTTCAGTCCCTTGAATAGGAGTGATTTTGTTCGGAAGAAATCTAAACCTGGTTATGTACAATAATTAAGTTATATCAAAATTTTACTTTGTTATATTCAGGTACTGTTGTTATATTCAGATGATTGCCATATGGAAACAAGATTATTTCTATTGAATAGCAGCCCCTTCCCTGGCCCCTGGTCATGAATACATTTCTTGGGAACCAATGATAGAATATTACTAGCATTTATCCAGAGATCATTTGAAAATGACCAAATGAAGTGAAGGTGTAAGGCATTTTGCTATGCTCTATGATGGCGACCTCTCCCACCCCCCTTTCCCTTCTAAAACTAGTATGGGTATTTATTTCCCATTTCCCCTGGGCATATTTGGGGTGAGTTTCTCTTTATCCTTCATAGACCAATGCTCGCAGAAGATTCTTATAGATTGGCTGGTACATTTTTCCCATTTATGTTTCACTCACTTATTTTCTGAGATAATTCTTGGATGTTCTTATTGTATTCACCCTGCACATTAGAGACTTGCTCAGGCTCTATTCCCTTTGGCTGGAAGGGAGCTTAGATTTAGGGATGGGTTTACATTGGACTTGGTCTCTGATTTTCAGACCCTTTAGGAGAATGCCCCATTTCATTTTTGTTGGGCCTTCTGACATTGTGGATGTTTGCTTTGATCCTCCTGTCTCTGTTTTCAATGCACTATATCGCTAATACTTCAACTCATTACCTCCCTAGTTGACAATGCCTGAATATTCCAATGATGTTTTACAAGAAGCATGAAGGTACAGTGCTTGGCTTGCTAGCAGTTAAGGGCTCCTTCTTTCACAGGAGCTTTAAAATCTTTAGCATCATCAAAGCATGAAGGATTTTCCTGATGGACTGAAAGGGAGTAGAGAATAGACACCTATATATTTTTTTATCTAGAGTGTTCAGATTACATGGAATTCATGCAGTCTTGTGCAGCTCTGCTCACAGTTAAGAATCATTGGTAACTTTCAAAATGGGCCAAAATAAAGAAGCAGACATCCCAGGACAAGTGAAACTGTGAGCAGGGGACACACCAAGGAAGATTCAGACCTGTCCTGCTCAGTGCTTATTCCCCCAAGTAGTCATTACTAATCCATTGTGAGTAATTAGTATGCATAGTAAATTATATGCCATTCACAGTATCAACTATAGATTCAGTCATTCTCAATCAATCCTTTTGTCATCTTGGCAAAATACTTTCTGTCTGTCAGAATGGAAGAGGCAAGCCCTATCATCCTCACTTGGCACCTCATCTATCTTCCTCCAAGACTTCTCATCATTGATTACCTCTCTTTTGTGTCTTCATCTCCTTGCTCTGACCTGGTCTCTTGCCACTCAGCTTTTAAACACATTCTAGTCTCTTTTGTCATAATAAGCTTTCTATCACTTGCCAAATAATCTTTGCATCCTGAGAGTAGTACTCCTCATCTCTAGCTCAACCCTGGGCCAGAACCTAGAGGAATGACCCTGTCCCGTTGCCTGCCAAATACTGCATGTGACCTGAGGAACCAGTTGCAATATCAGCAATGAAAACAGTTGGGACTATAATGCAATGCTGAAGTCCAAAGCCATCTACCACTAAAAGACAATCAGGACTAATCCCTCCATGCCTTGATTCTCTGTTTACTTCAATCATCCCCAGAAATTAAACCTCTGCAGACACCAGAAGTCTCTTTTTTCTCTTTTGCATTATATCCCCTAATCTGTCCTAATCCACAACCTTCCCCTCCATCCCAAACCCTGTCACTGTGCCCTTTGGAATTCCTGCTCTGTGACTGGCCAACTTGCCTCCATCCCCAAACCGTCTCCTCCCCATTCGTTCCACCCTTGGCCTCTAACAGAAACCTAGCTGGTCTTTGAGGACAATGCTTCCTTGTAGCCCTTCAATTGGAGGCATTTTTTTTTCTCGTGCATCTCCTATTGAGAGCTAAGTGGTAGGATAGGTGTCCTCCTTACATCTCATTACTACTTCTGGATCTTTATCTCTTTTTTTTCCCCCCTTCAAAATCCCATGCTCATACCATCTGATTTGATCATGTTATCAGTTTGAATCCCAGCAAGGAAATAGATGGCACACTTAAAGTAAGAAAATTAAAAGGATTTTAAAAAGAGAGCATTACAAAGATACAAGTAGAGTGGAAAAACCACAAGGAATAGTGCTGGGCTAATAAGATGGGCCCAATAGAGCTAGTAACATGGTCCTTTCAAGAGAAGGTATAGTTATCAGAACCAAGAAGGAGATACTCATGTAGGATTGGCTGCCTTGAGCCATAGTACCCTTAGGCCAGGGGAAACCACCAGCCCCAGGACAATTCTGCAGTGTGGGAAACTGGGGACCTCCCTTCCTCCAGTTCCCTGAGGGGCTTTCTACTGACCACATCCTACCAGAAGCCAGAGCATAAGGAAGCCCCTTGAGCTTTTCCATACGGGAAATCTTCTAGGGCACAGAGCAAGGTATAGAACAGATATGCTAGGCATCTGTAGATGCCATCCACGGTATTCATTCTCTCCTCTATCTCACAGCTGTTGTCTACTGACCTCCTGGACTTTCTCCTCATTCACCAAAAGTCTCTTGGCTATGGCATTCCTCTTCTCTGGACTTATACCATCCTTCCCAGTGACCTCAACATCCCAGTAACGTGCCATCAAAAGTGCTGACCTGTGAGTTATTGAAGCAATATTTTCTCAATGATCCTTTCTTCCACTCCGCCTCAGCAATCCATTCCCACAATCTACCCAGAACTTGCTATTTGTGGAAACTCTACCACCTTTGAAATGTTTAATTCATCCCAATCATTTCCCACCTCCTTTCCTAACAGCTCATGGGCTCAAACAATCCTTCAAAAAATCTTAAAACAGATCAAATTGCCTGATTTATTTACTCTAACAATTTTTTTTCACACTGTAACAATGCCATCTTGGTCTCACTTTTCTCCTTGTCCAACTCAGAACCCAATAGCTCATCATTATTATTAAGTCCTTGAAATTTCCTTAACCATCTTCTCTCTCCTTCCATCATTTTCCTTGGAAAATCCCTGTTTGTGATGACTTAACTATCCAACCATGTGCTCCTTGCTTGCATACAGACAGCTGAACATTGCAGGAAGAAAGTAATGCAGCCAGGCAGACTGGGTTACCTTTAAATAAATCATGTAAAATTACAAGGGAGCACTCAACCGTGACTGACAACTCAACTAAATTTGTCTTGTAGATTGTTTTCTCACTTTGAGTTAACTATATTGCACCTCTTCCTTTCTCCACAGACTTCACATTCCCCTGCCCTTTATTGTCATCCTACTTTTAACCTTGCCTCTTGTTTCACTTAAACGTTGAAATTATCAGCTAGGAATTTTCCATCTTTTCACTTCCAAATTCAGAAACCTACCTGTATCTAATCCCATATCTTTCTTCCCTCCAGGGAGAGGGAGATAATCTTATGAAATGTAAAAACATCCACTTTTCTTCATTTGGACTCTGGATACCATCTCTTTTTTGCCTTCTCACCCTTTATTATTATTATTTTTAATTATTTCCCCACCTTTAAGCATTACTTTTCACTCTTTTAACTAGACCATTTCCATAGGAATATAAACAATTATTGGTACCTCCTAACTGAAGGTACTAGAGTCACCTTTTTGACATGACACTTCCATCCACTATCACCTCTTCCTCATTTCTACCGTTTTGGTTTGTTTCTTTCCACTCCTTTGATTTTCCTCCAACCCAAAGGGCAGATTTTTCTCAGGCTCCTTTGCTGGAATCCCCTGCTCTATCCAACCTCTAATTGATGGCGCTTCCCAGGAAATTAATTTTAGGGTGTTCATTCTTCAGAGATCTCAAACCCATTCACTTAAATGCAAACTGTGTGCTAACAATATATTTTACTTTTCAGATTAGGCTATGATATGGGGACAGGAGAGAGAGGAGGCATACATAAACTTAAAACCTGGAGGAAAAAAATTGTGACTTTGATCTCCTGCCCACTTCTTGACATTTTATCTTTCCCTATCCCAAAGGAGCCTTTGAGAATGGGAAGTCTTTATTATAAAGCTCCAACCATCTTCCTAGAGCAAACAGTTTGCATTCCTGATTAGTTAATCTTCATGGCCTAGGCCACAGAGGGCAGAAACAGGTTTCATGTTCTGCCACCTCTTCTATCCACATTTATGGCAGCAACATGGCAATACTGTTTCCCACTTAATTAGAACATGGCACCATTATCCTTCCCCAAAGAGCTGTCAAGACATTCACTTTCAATTTATTTGATGTGCAACAGCTGATGAACCTAATTTGCTTTCCTTGGCCTAGGCCATTTCCCAAATTTAATGATCCTTTCTCTAAAAAATCCTACTTTTCCAATCTGGAGAAATGATAAAACCCCTTTTAATGGTGTGAACCATTCCATGTAGTATCTCTAACATCTATATCAACCAACCGCTCTTATTTGATTTCTAATGTTATTCATCTCTAAATCTTTTCCTTCCTGAGGACCTAAATTCATAGTTTATTTATAAAAACTTACAGTCCTTTTCATCAGAAAAGTGGTCGACTCTACCTTAGTTTAGATGTACGAGGGTCACTTATCACAGGTCGTATCACACCACTAAAAGCAGTGGATCCAAATAACCTAAGCTACACAAAAGTACAGAATATTGCTTGCTCTGTTGAATTCCTGAGAGAAACTATCATTCCCTTCCTTGATGCAGAAACATGGAGTTTGAAGCAAAAAGCCCAATCTGCTACTTTTCTTTTGGGTTATCAAAAATATTTCTAGAAATGGACTCTTGAAAATAACTTTTTTCATTTATTACCTGAGATTTTCTTTGCAACTACAAAAGGAATACTTTTAGCAGGCATAGTATTTGATGAGCTCATCAATCTCAGTCAGTGTCCAAGGAAAAATCATGAAGCTCTGTCCTCCTACAATAAGAACACGTTTCTCTCCTTGATTCAATCCCCATCTCCATGCGTAAAATGGGCTTGTTTTAAAGTTACCTCCTGATTGTTTGGATATTTGATTTAATAATCATTGACTTCCTTATATTCTAAGCACTTTATGTATCAGAATAAAGATATTTGGGAATCCATATGCTAAGATAATCACGTTGTTGTCAAATCCTTACCTGGAATAAATCTGGGGAGGATTACTTTCCCTGTGTCAGATATCAAGGATGTGGCTCATTGAATCAAACAAGAAATCTGTCCACCTTTACTTAAAAAAAAACAAATTGTTATTGCTGAATGACAGTTTAGGAGAAAAATCCTTCCTAATTGAGGATTAATGTTATATATAGATTACTCAGTGCCTACTTCTTCCCTATCTTCTAATGGTACGGAAATATTAGATTTCCTGTTCATCTTAACCTTTAACATGTCAGACCTAAATTTCTCTCTATCAATAGTCTAACTGGTAAAATTAAGGAATTAAATTGCTTCAATCTCTTAATCTTTAAGAAAAAATACAGTTCTTCAACAGCTCCACTTTCATTAGCACTCTAAAGAAGCCTCCCTACTTATCTGCTGCCAGAGATTATTGACAAGTGAACCCATCTAGACAGTGCCTTGTCTGGGAAAATGTGGGCCTTGTCTTTTTCAGCTTCCAGCAGGAGCTGTGAAGTGGCTGAGAGGAAAAAATAGAAAAAAAAAATTCTGACTTACTGAGCAAGCCATCATATAAAATAGAATATTCCCAGAAGAGACCATAAAAATAGAAAATTTCCAAATTGCTTATGTTTAAATTCTCTTATTGAAAACATAAACTCTAGGTTAATAGATACTAATGGGAGATGTTATATCCCAACATCTATTAGCTTTATTAAGCTGGATAAGAGAAAAATAAAGCCAATAGATGTTGGGATAAATATTTCTCAGGTATGGCTTCAGAAAAAGAGGATGTAAAGGGAAAAAGGACATTTTTATTCTTGGGAAGCTAATTTTTATGCAGTGCCAGGCCAACTACTTCAAACTCTTTAAAAGCTGGGCCTCACTCAGACCAGGCATTATAACATTTCCAGGCATAACTCATCTGATTAAGCATCTCAGATTGAATAAATCTCCAGTATCTTTTTTTTTTTAATTTTTTTATTTTTTATTGACTTTGTAATAATATTACATTAAAAATATATATGTGAGGTCCCATTCAACCCCACCCCCCCACCCCCCCTCTCCCCCCCCCCCCAACAACACTCGTTCCCATCATCATGACACATCCATTGGATTTGGTAAGTACATCTTTGGGCACCTCTGCACCTCATATACATTGGTTCACATCATGGCCCATACTCTCCTCTATTCCATCATGTAGGCCCTGTGAGGATTTACAATGTCCGGTGATTACCTCTGAAGCACCATCCAGGGCAGCTCCATGTCCCGAAGACGCCTCCACCTCTCATCTCTTCCTGCCTTTCCCCATACCCTTTGTCCATTATGTCCACTTTTCCCAATCCAATGCCACCTCTTCTATGTGGACACTGGATTGGTTGTGTCCATTGCACCTTTATGTCAAGAGGAGGCTCAGATTCCACCTGGATGCTGGATGCAATCCTCCCATTTTCAGTTGTAATCACTCTAGGCTCCATGGTGTGGTGGTTGTCCTTCTTCACCTCCATCTTAGCTGAGTGTGGTAAGTCCAATAAATCAGATTGTAGGTGCTGGAGTCTGTTGAGGCTCAGGATCTGGCTATCACATTGTCAGTCCAGAGATTCAAATCCCCTAAATATATCTTAAACCCCAACATTAACTGCACCTCCAGCACATTAGCATGAAAGTCTTATGAAGGGAGATCCCATCTGAGTCCAGATTCATCACACATAAACACCATTTCCAAAGAGGGGCCATCTGCCCTGGTAGTTAACCCCATCGGCCATGACCATAACTCCCATGGGTCTCTTTAGCCCTCAAAGGAACCAATATCTGGGGGTTGTATCTGCTTTATCTGTCTCTCTGACTCTGCTCAGTTGTGCATGAGGGCAAACCTTCTGCCAGCCTCCAGACTCTTTTTTAGAAACTCGTAGCCATATAAACTCATTTCTCCTTTCCATTTCCCCCTTACTTTAGGTCAAACAGCATTTTAAAGTCATGGTATTTTATGTAGACATGGATATTCTGCTGATCCGCATTGAACCTTCCGTATAAGGTCATTTTCCAGTTGCATCATCAGTTGGTAGTTGATAGTGGTCCCTCGTTGCCAGGGAGGCTCATCCCCGGGTGTCATGTCCCACGCTGGGGGGAAGGCATTGCATTTACATGCTGAGTTTGGCTTCGAGACTGGCCACATTTGAGTAACATGAAGGCTGACAGAAGGAAATTCCCAGGCACAAAGTTGCTCTAGGCCTTGTTATTATTTTGGGTTTATCAGCTCACAAGCATAGTCATTAGTATCAGGGGCTCACTGTTGAACCCTCACTCCCTCCCGGTCCCCACCACTGTACCTGGGAGACTGTCGCTGCTCCCCTAGGGACCACGACAGAGCACCACTGGCCGGGAACCCAGTACCCCCCCTACTGTGGTTTTTAATTGTTGCCACTATGAGTATATCCAAACATTACCATGCACCCTGGACATATGTTCTGTACAGCTCCCTGTCAGTCATATATCATCTGTCATTGGTATCCCATACCAGTATCCCTCCATTGCCATTGTTGAAACACTCTGTGATCCAGAACTCCCCGAAATTTGAAGCCCAATATAATGTCATGGTCCCTTACTAGGGAATGGCATATAGCGATGAGTTTAAAGGATAGATAAAGAACTTGGATAAAGTTAGATAAAGAACTTAGATAAAGAATGTTGACTTGAAAAAATTCCACATCCTATTTTTTTCTTTTTTTTCTTTTTTTTTTTCCCCCCCCCCCCTAATTATTCAGCTTTTCTTCACAGGAGTCCTAGACCACAGCAATGTATATATATAATATACAGCACTCCCACACATCCACCAGAAAACCTTTTCCCTTCCACAGTGATACTCTTACGCCCTATTCATATCATATTTACTTAAAGTGATGTACAGAGTCTGAGACATTAGCTTTCTAACAAGGTGACATCTGTGTTTACATTATGGTGCATACTTTAGGATACACAGTTCTTTACATTTTTAGTTATCCTATGTTTTACATTATGGTTTACATTATCAGTCTGTCATCTCCTATATGTTATGGTGTAATATTACATGTTTTATATCCATCCTTGTGTACTCTCAAGAAACTCCTCTCTTACCCCCCATTTACTTTGGTTCCACACATTTAACGTCCATTTTCCCTTCCACCTTGGTGCCCTCAGTGATAGCCAACCTCCGTTTCCTGAGGAGCCACTTCCAGAGATAGATGGAATAGTGTTCAGGGCCTAACTTGCTCAACTGCCCCAATGCCCTGGGAGCCACCCTTTCTCTCGAGGGATACAGTTCCCTCTATTGGATGGCATTAGTCCTCCCCAGGATGTGGGTCCACCCCCACTCTCACTACTTGGGTTTCTACCCCATGGTGTCACCCACTCTGGCAGAATGAGCATTTAGACATTCCCCAGGAGCCCGTCCTGCATCAGACCCTCCCCTCCGAGCATTCTAAACAGGTAACCCTCTTTATTATATTTTGATATGATTTTCTCGGCATTTTACTCTCCACCAACACCTGACCCTCTCCTGGTTCGTATGCTACCCCTCCCTCCCCCCACTTTTGGGCAACGTTACCCACCCGTCCCTCCCCAGCCACCCTCAAACCCGCAAAGCCCCAAGCAAAGGCAACCCCTTGCCCCCCTTTTATCTCTTCTTTGTGTTCATACTTACCACCATCTCGTCTTAAATTCCACCCCTGCAGACATCGGCTCATATCCTTCCTCCACCCTCCGATTTCCTGCAAGCCTATCGTTCAGTCTCTTGCTATCTAGGGCAGCTTGTTTATTTCATATCATTGAGGTCATGTAGTATTTGTCCTTCAATGTCTGGGTTGCTTCACTCAACATAAGGTTCTCAAGATTCATCCATGTTATCACATGTATTTGTAGTGTGTTTGTTCTTACAGCCGAGTAGTATTCCATTGTGTGTATATACCACATTTTATTGATCCACTCGTCTGTTGATGGGCATTTGGGTTGATTCCAACTTTTGGCAATAGTGAACAATGCTGCTATGAACATTGGTGTACATATATTGGTTTGTGTTCTTGTTTTCAGTTCTGCTGGGTATATTCCCAGCAGTGGTATTGCTGGGTCATATGGCAAATCTATGGCTAGTTTTTTGAGAAACCGCCATACTGTTCTCCAGAATGGTTGGATCCTTCTGCATTCCCACCAGCAGTGGATGAGTGTTCCCCTTCCTTCACATCCTCTCCAGCACTTCTATTCTTCTGTTTTTTTCATAGCTGCCAATCTTATGGGTGTAAGATGGTATCTCATTGTGGTTTTGATTTGCATTTCCCTGATAGCTAGAGATTTGGAACATTTTTTCATGTGCTTTCTTGCCATTTGTATTTCTTCTTCGGAGAAGTGTCTGTTTAAGTCTTTTTCCCATTTTTTAAATGGATTGTTTATCTTTTTATTTTCAAGATGTAGGAGTTCTTTATATATGCAAGTTATAAGTTTCTTATCAGATATATGATTGCCAAATATTTTCTCCCACTGTGTGGGCTCCCTTTTTACTTTCTTGACAAACTCCTTTGAGGTGCAGAAGGCTTTAATTTTGAGGAAGTCCCATTTATCTATTAGTTCTTTTGCTGCTCGTGCTTTTGGTGAGATATTCATAAATCCATTACCTATTACAAGGTCCTGTAGATGTTTCCCTACACTGCTTTCTAAGGTTTTTATGGTCTTGGCTTTTATATTTAGGTCTTTGATCCATCTTGAGTTGATCTTTGTATAAGGTGTGAGATGGTAATCCTCTTTCATTCTTCTACATATGGCTATCCAGTTCTCCAGACACCATTTGTTGAATAGGCCACTCTCTCCCAGTTGAGAGGGTTTGGTGGCTTTATCGAATATTATGTGGTTGTATATGTGAGGTTCTATATCAGAGCTTTCAATTCGATTCCATTGGTCTATATGTCTCTCCTTATGCCAATACCATGCTGTTTTCACCACCGTAGCTTTATAGTATGTTTTGAAGTCAGGTAGTGTGATTCCTCCAATTTCGTTTTTCTTTTTCAGTATGTCTTTGGCTATTCGGGGTCTCTTTCCTTTCCAAATAAATTTCATAGTTAGTTTTTCTAGTTCCTTAAAGAAGGCTGCATTGATTTTTATTGGGATTGCATTGAATGTGTAGATCAATTTTGGTAGGATAGACATCTTAATAATGTTCAGTCTTCCTATCCATGAACAAGGAATAGTCTTCCATTTATTTAGGTCTTCTTTGATTTCCTTGAACAATCTTGTATAGTTCTCAGTGTATAAGTTCTTTACCTCTTTAGTTAAATTTATTCCTAAGTATTTGATTTTTTTATTTACTATTGTGAATGGTATTTGTTTCTTGATTTCCTCCTGATCTTGCTCATTATTGGTGTACAGAAATGCTACTGATTTTTGCGCATTGATCTTATAACCTGCGACTTTACTAAACTCATTTATGAGTTCTAGAATCTTCGTTGTAGATCTCTCAGGGTTTTCTATGTATAGGATCATGTCATCTGCAAATAATGAAATTTTGACTTCTTCCTTTCCAATTTGAATGCCTTTTATTTCTGGTTCTTGCCTCAGTGCTCGAGCAAGTACTTCTAAGACAATGTTAAATAGGAGCGGCGACAGTGGGCATCCTTGTCTTGTTCCTGAGTTTAGAGGGAAGGAGTCTAGGATTTCTCCATTGTAAACAATATTGGCTTTAGGTTTTTCATATATACTCTTTATCATGTTCAAAAAATTTCCTTGTATTCCAATCATTTGGAGTGTTTTTATCAGGAAAGGGTGCTGTATTTTGTCAAATGCTTTTTCTGCATCAATAGATATAATCATGTGATTTTTTTCCTTCAATCTGTTTATATGGTGTATTACGTTGATTGATTTTCTTATGTTGAACCATCCTTGCATACCTGGGATGAATCCCACTTGGTCGTGGTGTATAATTCGTTTAATGTGTTGTTGAATACGATTAGCAAGTATTTTGTTAAGTATTTTTGCGTCTAGGTTCATTAGAGAAATTGGTCTGTAATTTTCCTTTCTTGTGATGTCTTTGTTTGGCTTTGGTACTAGGGTAATGTTGGCATCATAGAAGGAGTTGGGTAATGTTCTTTCTGTTTCGATGGTTTGGAATAGTTTCAGCAGGATTGGTGTCAGTTCTTTCCGGAATGTTTTATAGAATTCACCTGTGAAGCCATCTGGCCCTGGGCTCTTCTTAGTTGGGAGATTTTTAATAACTGATTCTATCTCTCTGCTTGTGATTGGTTTGTTAAGATCATCAATTTCTTCTTTTGTCAATATGGGCTGTTTATGTGTTTCTAGGAATTTGTCCATTTCCTCTAGATTGTCATTTTTGTTGGAATATAGTTTTTCAAAATATCCTCTTATGATAGTCTTTATTTCTGTGGGGTCAGTGGTGATATCGCCTTTCTCATTTCTTATTTTGTGTATTTGCATCTTCTCTCTTTTTTTCTTTGTTAGTGTTGCTAAAGGTTTGTCAATTTTGTTAATCTTCTCAAAAAACCAGCTCTTGGTCTTGTTTATCTGTTCAAGTGCTTTCTTATTTTCTATTTCATTTAGTTCTGCTCTTATCTTTGTTATTTCCTTCCTTCTTCTTCCTGTTGGGTTACT
Organism: Dasypus novemcinctus; assembly: GCF_030445035.2. Classification (NCBI taxonomy): domain Eukaryota; kingdom Metazoa; phylum Chordata; class Mammalia; order Cingulata; family Dasypodidae; genus Dasypus; species Dasypus novemcinctus. Next base: position 32,316,874 of record NC_080687.1, read on the forward strand.
TTGTTGTTGTTTTTCTAATTCCTTCAAATGTGCAGTTAGTTCTTCAATTTTTGCTCTTTCTTCTTTTTTGATATATGAATTTATGGCTATAAACTTCCCTCTCAGTACTGCTTTTGCTGCATCCCATAAATTTTGGTATGTTGTGTTATCATTATCATTTGTTTCAAGGTAGTCATTGATTTCTTTTGAGATTTCCTCTTTGACCCACTGTTTTTCTAAGAGTGTGTTGTTTAATTTCCAAATCGTGGTGTGAAATCTGGGCTTCTTTCCCTTGCAAATCTCCAGCTTGACTCCACTGTGGTCAGAGATAATGTTTTGTATGATTTCAATCTTTCTGAATTCGTTCAGCCTTTCTTTGTGGCCTAGCATATGATCTATCTTGGAGAATGATCCATGTGCGCTTGAGAAAAATGTATATCCTGCTGTGTTTGGGTGTAGCGATCTATATATGTCTATTAGATCGAGCTCCTCTAATATACTATTCAGATGTTTTGTGTCTTTGGTGATTCTCTTTTGAGATGTTCTGTCCAGAATTGATAGTGGTGTATTAAAATCCCCCACTATAATTGTAGATGTATCTATTCTTTCACTTAGTTTTTCCAGCGTTTGCCTGACGTATTTAGAGGCACCCTTGTTAGGGGCATAGATATTTATGATTGTTCGATCTTCTTGACAGATTTTCCCTTTGACTAAAATGTAGTATCCTTCTTTGTCTCTCACAATTGTTTCACATTTAAAGTCTATTTTGTCTGATATTAATATAGCTACTCCTGCCTTTTTTTGGTTATTGTTAGCTTGTATGATTGTTTTCCAGCCTTTCACTTTCAATCTCCATGCGTCTCTGGGTCTAAGATGTGTCTCTTGTAGACAGCATATGGATGGGTCATATTTCCTTATCCAGTGTCCCAGTCTGAATCTTTTGATAGGTGAGTTTAATCCATTGACATTCAGTGTTATTACTATCAAGGAATTATTTGTGTTAGCCATATTTTGATTGGATTTGTGTTTGTCATATTTTGTTTGTATATTTTTTTTTGTCTTTTTTGTTGTTGTTGTTGGTCTTATACTCTCCTCCAACTTTGCCTTTCCTGTTTTTTCCTTTCTTCCTGCAGAACTCCCTTTAGAATTTCTTGAAGGGGAGGTTTCTTGTTGGTATACTCTTTCAGTTTCTGTTTGTCTGCGAATATTTTGAACTCTCCATCATGTTTGAATGCTAGTTTAGCTGGATAGAGTATTCTTGGTTGGAAATTTTTTTCCTTTAGTACCTTGACTATATCATACCACTGTCTTCTTGCCTCCATGGTTTCAGAAGAGAAATCAGCACTTAATCTAATTGAGCTTCCCTTGTATGTGATGGTTTTCTTTTCTCTTGCTGCTTTTAGGATCTTCTCTTTGTCTTGAGCATTGGATAATTTGACAAGTATATGTCTTGGGGTGGGCCTGTTGGGGTTTATGACTTGTGGAGTGCGCTGTGCTTCTTGGATATGTACATCTGTCTCTTTCAGTAGATTTGGGAAGTTTTCAGTCATTATTTCCTGCAACACTCTTTCTGACCCCTTTCCCTTCTCTTCACCTTCTGGAATGCCTATAATACGTATGTTTGAGCGTTTTGCATTGTCATTCAGGTCCCTAAATCCTAATTGGATTTTTTCTATCTTCTTATTGACCCCTTCTACTATCTGTTTGATTTCTGATGTACTGTCTTCCACATCACTAATTCTCTGCTCTGTCTCTTCTAGTCTGCTGATATTTGCTGCAAGTGTATTTTTGATTTCTTGAACTGTGGTGTTCATTCCCATCATATCTGTTATGTTTTTGCGTATGTCTGCAATTTCCCCTCCAAGTGATGTCTTCATGTTGTTAACCTCTTTCATTACTGCATCAAATTTGTCGGTGATAAATGTTCTGAGATCTTTCATTGCTTGTGCCAAGTTTTGCTCCCCTTCGTGATTATTGGTTTGTTGATTGGATTCAGCCATGTTTTCCTGATTATTGGTTTGGTTCGTAGATTTTTGTTGCTTTCTGGTCATCTCTTTATTTTGACGAATTTAATCAGTTCCTTAGCTTCTTTGTCTGCTCTTGGAGGTTAATTAGTTGTTATTTTTGCACAGGTGTTATATCTTCTCTTTGTCACTTTTTTCTTCTTATTCTAGTTACTTGTTGTTGGTTAAGTTCACTTTAGAGGAAAGTATTAGTGTTGGGGAAAGGCAATTGTGTAAGCAAGGGAAAAGTGTAAAGTTGTATTGGTGATGTATGTTAATAAAGCAGGAATATGAGATCTGGAAGGATGGAGGTTAGATTCATGTAGATTGTATAGAGTTATAGCTGTAGGTAGAGTACCTTTTATGAAGTTGATGACTGAATTTGGGAGGAATATGGTATGAACTACACAGCTATTGTTTTCATGAGAGAGGGAAAAAGAAAAGAAAGGTAATAGTTTCAAGAGTGGATAATAGACAGAAAACAGAACAAAGGTATTAGAAATTAAGAGTTAGACACTTTGTGGATCAAAGAACGGGAGGTGGGGGGTGGAATATAGGAGAGACAGTAGATGATAGTGGATATCAAGATGCAGGGGAAGGGGGATAGTGTAGGTAGCCTAAATCAGTTCACACAGAAATGAGGCAGTGGAGGATGGGAAAACCCAGCAAATGTGAGGTGTTCCCTGTAGCACCTATTGTATACTTGAATTAAAGTAAAAATAAGTGGAAGATGAGGGACAAGAGGGAAAGAGAAAACCGAAAAAAAAAACAAAAAAAAAAACAAACAAACAAACTAATTATAATAGAGAAAAAAGAAAGGCAAGAAGAAAGGAAGAAAGAAAAAGAGGATGGGCAAACGGTGGGGAACGGATAGGGAGAAGAGAGATACAGGTACACACGTGTCACAATTGCAACACTATCTAAAACAACAACTTCCCCCCGCTTTGCCCTAAAACCCCCCCGTCTGTCTGCCCAAATGGGTCTGCAAGCACCTCCCTTCCCACAAACCCCCAATAGGCCGCCCAGGGCCCACGAACTCCCCAGTACTGCAGATGCTCAAAAAAAAAAAAAAAAAAAAAAAAAAAAAAAAAAAAATTTAAGTAAAATTAAAAAAAAAAAAAAAAAAAACAAACAAACAAACAAAAAAAACCAAAAAAAACAGAAACCCCTCCGCAGGCCCGGCTCCGCCCGCCGCGGAGGCTTAGACCGGCTCTGCCCGGCTCCTCACGCCGCCTTGGCCTGGCCTGGCTCCGCCCAGCTCCGCTCGCTACAGCGGCCCAGCCGGCTCCGGCATCCACCTCCCGCCACCGCGGCCTGGACCGGCCCTGCCCGGCTCCGTACCCGCCGCGGCCTGACCCGGGCCCGCCCGGCTCCAAGCGCTACCGCGGCCCGCAGCCGGGGCCTGCACCGGCCCCGCCCGGCTCCAAGCGCTACCGCGGCCCGCAGCCGGGGCCTGCACCGGCCCCGCCCGGCTCCAAGCGCTACCGCGGCCCGCAGCCGGGGCCTGCACCGGCCCCGCCCGGCTCCAAACGCTACCGCGGCCCGGCCCGGCCTGGCTCAGCCCCACCGAGCGGGGCTAGATGCCTCGTCTCCGCCTACCCAAGAAGGGAATCCTCTGCAGGTAGCTGGGATCTCCGTGTATATTTCACAGACGAATCCTCTCTGTTACCTTCCCTCCAAATCGATGTCCAGACACCTCCGGACCAGCAAAAATCCCGAAACAATCCGGTCCCAAAGAGTCTCCAACGCCGCCCAGCCGATTCCCTGCAGAAGACTCTAACAGGGATGTTCACTCAGCCGCCATCTTGCCCCCTCTCTCTCCAGTATCTTTTACCATCAGAATTGCATAAAGCCTGTTCTGATTGGTGTGTTCCTACTCTAGCCAAATTGTTTATTTCAAACACTTAAATTGTAATCTATCTCATTTTCTAAAACAGTTGTTATCTACTCCCTTATACCTACAGTTCCAATACTTTGTTAACAATCACAGAATATTATGTTTTAATTTTTAAATAACATAGATTAGATTGTAATTTAATATTTTCTTAGAAATTTTGGAAAAGGCAGATAGGTGTGAAGAAATACTTTTTAAAAAATCTATGGTGTAGAGGTGTCTCATTTTTGTTTTAATTTGTGTTTCAATAATGACAATTGATGTTGAGCATCTTTTCACGTGCTTGTTTGCCATCTGTATACTTTCTCTGGTGAAATGTTTGTTTGGATTTTTTATCCATTTTGTAATTGGGTTTTGTTTTCTGTTAAATTTTGAGTGTTCTTTGCTTATTAAAGATTCAAGACTAGTCTCAGAAAAAAAAAATCTATGATTCCAATCCAGGCATAAACACTATATTATACCACAGTATATTGCATCAAAATCTTTTTACTAATTATATACATTTTATGTACACACAATCATATATACATATATATTTTTATATAATTGGATCATTTTAGGTGCTGTCTTGTGTATTATTTTTTTTCACTACCCTGAATTTTCCCATTTACAATAATGAGCATTTTCCCATGTTATTTATTCTTTGAAAACTTGGTCTTCAGTAACAGCAATGATTTGTTTAATTACTCCTCTGATTTTGGACACAAATTAACAATTTCTCTTTTTTTTTGTTTTATAAAACAATGCAAGGAACATCCTTGTTTATAAAATCATACTTTGTGTCACACTTCTAATTATTTTTTTAGGCTAAATTCCAAGTCAAAGCATAAGATACAGAAAAATAAGACACAAAGAAAAGAGAAAGTTGGGATAACAGAGCAAGGAAATCCAGAAAACTAATTGTCATTTTTTAATATTACATGATAATGTGAGAAGAGGGAATTTTGAATGTTTGAAAAGAAATTAGTAAGACAGTTCCTTTTAAAAGTTGAGGAAAATGTAATTCATATAAATGATGAATAAAAAAGTATTGCAGTAAATCCCATGCTTTATTTACAAATAAAGTTTATAATAACATCTGTATAAGCAATCATGGTCTTGAAAGACCCACTTCCTATTTATTTTTCAAAAAAGGGGATCTTAGTGAATTGGCTAGAGGTAGAAATTGTACAAAATGAGACTGGAACATTTTGACATGCCAGATAGCAAGGAAGCTATAAAAGACCACTAGGTTCATGTCAGAATCAAGAGTCAATTCAAAGAGGCTATTATTGGCCATTGATGAGAGAATGAATTTTAATAAGAATAGAAATTGCAAAGGATCAAAATCTCTTAAACACATTTAAATCCTTGAGTTCATAATGACTTTATAAATAAATGTGTATGTGTGTGTGTATATATATGTATATGTTTTTGTATGTGGGTGTTTATGTGTGTATCTATAGCTATGTATATATACCATAATGATAATGGTTTTGTCAAAGCCTTACCTAGATGAAATCTGGGAAATGTTACTTCTTCCTGTTTCACATCTAAAGGGTCAGGCTCATTAGATTCAAATAACATTTATTTATAAACACGAACTAGTATTACTGAATGGCAGTTTAGGAGAAAAATTCTTTCTAACTCAAGGATCAATTCAAGGATCTAATTCAAGGATCAATGGTGACAATCCCTTCTTCATTCCTAATGGTATGTGTGTGTATGCTTGTATATGTGTGCTTTTTCCATTTATTTCCAGGGTTCAGAGTATATCCATTTTGTTAGCTTTATATATATTATTTCTCCCTCTCCTTCTTCTCTCTCTTTCAGTCATTTATTCTACCTATTCTATATCACCTTTACTCCTCAGTAACCAAATAGTAGATAAAGGAGTATATCCTCTTATGAAATTATTCCAGCTAGAAAACAAGATGATAGAATTAAAATACCCCTACTTGGTAAACCCCAGTGAATTAAAGGATTGAGGTATTGAGCATCAAAGGTTGCTAACATCAAAAAAAGGAAACCAGACATAATGCACCTCTTGATGAATGAACACACTACTATAGGCTTGTCAAACTTAAGTCTGATCAAGACTAGGATCCAGCTGCCAATTTGCAGGAAATACAGAGGAACATGTTGAACTGAAGAATGATTGTGCACTTAGGAAAATCTAGACAGGAGACCACAGATCAAGAGGAGCAGGTTCTTCAAACAGATGAATTATAAGGAATGGAAAAGACAGATTAAAAGAAACGTAAACGATATCAGTATTTAAAAACTGGTAAGGTTAAACTATAGCACCTAAGAGTGCACACTAGGATGATTAGAAAATAAAGAAATAATGCAATAAAGAGAATACTACAAAAGCCAGGACAGTACTTATTTTTGGAGGGAGGGAACGGTGCATTGTTGGACACATTCAGGGACTTCTGGGAAAACTGGCATATTTTCTTTCTCAATTTATGAAGTAGTTAAAAGTGTGTCTACCTCATAATAATTCAAGAAGCTGTTGCAGTTAATCAGCAAGTAACATTAAAATATACTTTCATAAAGTTGTTCATAATTTTCTCTTTTTATTCTTCTAATGTCTGCAAGATCTGCGGTGATAGCCCCTTCTTCATTCTTAATGGTGTATGTGTACATGCATGTGTGTGTTTGTGTGATCTCTTCATTTATTTTTTGGGGGGTATAAGGCAGAGTTTATCATTTTGTTAGTTTTTTCAAAACTTTGTTGTTCCTTTTTAGTGTATGTTTGTGTTTCATATTATTGGTTTCTTTTCTTTGTTCTCCCAAATTATTTCAATTGAACTTGCTATTATTTTACAAAGTTTTGATTAATGATTAGATCATTGAATTTTCTTGATCCTTAATCCATAATTGGATTGAATTATGTACCCCAAATTAGAAATGTTCATAACCCTAATCCATGTTCCTGGTGTTCCACTGATGGTGAAAGAGGACCTTTGAAGATATTAGCTACAGTGTGGCGAACTGAATAAGATAGGTCCTAATATGGATAGTGGAGGGCTCTATGAGGAAAAGGACACAAGGAGAACCCAGAAGTCAATAGGAACCCAGAAGACAAAGAAGACATTGCCAGGGATGGGAAAGCCAAGGAGGCCCAGGGACTGTCTGCAAAGAGCACCAGAATGCTGCATACAGTCTTTGGGAGAAAGCAAGCCCTGCCAATATCTAGAGTTTGGACTTCAAGCCTCAAAACCTTGAACCAATAAATTCCCATTGTTTATGCCAACCCATTGCCTGGTATTTGTGATAGCACCTCAGGCAAACTAAGATACTTCTTATAAGCAATTTATAAACATTTTATATACAGTTTAGATTGGAAATTTCTTTGAAATTATTCCTTTACCTGCACCCCATAGATTTCAATATATAACACTTTTAGTTGCTAAAAGCTGCTGGGAGCAATATTCCAGAAATGGATTGGCTTTTACAATGGGAATTTATTAGGTTAAAAGCTTATAGTTCTGAGGCCATGGAAGTATCCAAATCAAGTCATCATCAGGAGATTCTTTTCCCTGAGCTGAAGCTGTGGGCAATCAGGCACATGGCAGGGTACAATGGCAGTGTCAGCTCTTCTCTTCTTTCTTCTCCTGCCCTTGCTTTCAGCTTCTGAGTAAAATGGCTTCCTTTCAGCTTCTGGGTTCCTCTCTGTTTCTGCAGACTTCTCTGTGTCTGTGCTTTTTATTTCACCATTTATAAAGGACACCAGTAAAAAGATTAAGACCCTGGTCAAGCAATCTAATCAAAGGCCCTTAACTAAGTAATTTAATCAAGAGTCTCATTTACAATAGGTTCACACACACAGAATTGGATTAACTCTAAGGACATGATTGTCTGGGGCCCGCTGAGCTTCAAACTGTCACATATCTTTATTATCATTCAGTTGAATATTTTAAATTTCCACTGAGATTTCTACCTTCACCATAGGTCACATACGTGTATGTGTGTTTTTAAATTCTATGTATGGGAAATCCACTTCTTTTTATTGCAATTTCTTTCTAGTTTAATTGGGCTGTCACCAGAGAACATACTGTGTACAATTTAATATCTTTAAAATTTAAGATTTGCTTTGCATCCCAGCATATGGTAAAATTTTGTAAATATTTCATTCTTGTTTGAAAAGAAATATATTCTTCATTTTTGCATGAAGGGACTATATATTTATATATCTATATCATTAGTTAACATTAATTATGCTGCTCAAATCTTCAGTCTGCTTATTGATATTGTCTGTGTGTTCTGTTGACAAAATTAATATCTCCCATTATGATTGTGTACATCTCTATTTTTCCTTGTAGATCTGCACATTTTAAAATATTTTGAAACCACAGTAACATGTGCATACAAGTTTAAATTTGTTTTATTTTTCTGATAAATGGAATCTTTTGTCACTGTGAAGTAAAGCTTTCTTTTGCTTAGTGTTCACATGTTGTATATTTATTTTTTAAACTTTTTCTTTCTTATTTCTTATGCTGCAAGCATGTCTCTTGTGAACAGCCTACAGTTTTTCTAATTTAAAAGTTTGTCTTTTTTGGAATCGTTTCATCTATTTGCATTTCATGGTATTACTAACATGTTTGGGTTAAAATTCACCATCTTATGTATATTGTTTGTTCAACCTATTTTAAGTCCCCCTCCCCCTTTTCTTGCTCTTTTTTGGATCAGTTATTTTTATGATAACATTTTACTACTATTTTGGAAACTATGTTCTATTTTTATTATTTCATTGTTACTCTAGAAATTTCAACTTGCTTTCCTAAATTATCAAAGTCCAATTTTTTTTTCGAAGTCTAATGTTAATTGTTACTTTTATTCTTCTCAAAGGAAATGTAAGGCTCTGTGAAAACTTTACCTCTTTGTTGGCTGCCAATTAAAATACTATTGCTATTGTGTATTTTGTTTCTCTCTTTATAGAAAATAAACCCCACAAGACATTGTTATTATGTTTTAGTCAGTGTTCATTTAAATTAACTTTCACACGTTTGTCATTATTTGTTCTTCATTTCTTCTAGCATATCTGACCTTCTATTATGTGGTCATTTCCCTTTTCCTGAAGAATATTCTTTATTGCTTCCTTTAACATAGTTTCTGTGGATGGAGAATTCATAAAATCCTTTATGATTTTAGCCCTATCTTTGTCTCTCTCTGTAGCATGTTGGACAATTTTTCCCCCCTTCATGTGTCTGTTAAGTCTGATTTGATTTGCTCTTAAAATTCTCCATTCAGTTCTTAATTTCACTTGACTCTTTTAATGCTATAATCCCACATATTTACTTATATTCTTATTTCCTATGTTACTTTTCATAATTTCCAATTGGTCGCTGAAATTATCAAACTTAGTTTTATTCCCTTCATTGATAATAAGTATACTTATTTTACTGTGCTAGATTCTAATATTCTTTTTTTTAATTGTTGTACTATTTTTTATAACTTTATTTCAAATTCTGAAAAAAATAACAAAAATACAGCTCAACAAGTTATGGAAACATTTCTCCTAAAAAGTTCTTTCTCATCTTTATCTAATCTAATTGCAAATTCTAACTCAGTTGTTCCTCCAGTGTTCAGAAAGATACAGAGATTAAATAACATAATTATGCCATATTAATTAAAAAATAATGAAGAGAAAAACTGCTTTATCATATTCAGATTTCACAAAACCAAACTCCTGTCTTTTTTTTTTTACCCTAAGCATTAATATAGTATCAACCTTGCTTTTGCTAGAAAATCATTACAAGATTCTAATATTCTTTACCAATATCTAGTTCTACATCCTGCCTTGAGATTGTGCATCTCTACCCTGTTGAACTCAGGTGTGTGTGACCATATGACTGATTAGGTAATGAGAGGGGAGCAGAAGTCATGTATGTGATTTCTAGGCAGAAGCTTTTAAAGCCAATACCTACTGTACCATGGTCTCCTTTCCTTTTGTTGTGCTTATCATTAATGTTTTAGAGAGTGCCTTCTCTCTCAACCTGGAACTGAGGGTAAGGACAATAAAGATGAGGATTAGTGTCACCAACCCACTTGTGATATAGAACATGAGAAAGAAATAAACATTTGTTGTTTTAAGCCACTGGCATTCTAAGATTGTTTATTACTGCAGTGTAATCAGACACATCTGACTGAAAAAGAAATTGGACCAGTATTGGAATGCAATTGTAGCAAACACACATTGCATTGCTTTATGGCATAGTCATTAGCTGGCAAGGAAGCTGATAATGGGGGTTGGAAGAATGACAATTCACGTTACGCAGTGACAAATTTCTTGGCAACATTTTTTCTTGTTAACTCAGAAGGCGCCTATAAATTTGTAGCTTTATGGAAAAACAAATCTTTTTTTTTATTTTTTTTATTGACTTTGTAATAATATTACATTAAAAATATATATATATGTGAGGTCCCATTCAACCCCACCCCCCCACCCCCCCCTCTCCTCCCCCCAACAACACTCGTTCCCATCATCATGACACATCCATTGGATTTGGTAAGTACATCTTTGGGCACCTCTGCACCTCATAGACAATGGTCCACATCATGGCCCATACTCTCCTCCATTCCATCCAGTGGGCCCTGTGAGGATTTACAATGTCCGGTGATTACCTCTGAGGCACCATCCAGGGCAGCTCCATGTCCCAAAGACGCCTCCACCTCTCATCTCTTCCTGCCTTTCCCCATACCCATCAGCCACCATGTCCACTTTTCCCAATCCAATGCCACCTCTTCTATGTGGACATTGGATTGGTTGTGTCCATTGCACCTCTATGTCAAGAGGAGGCTCAGATTCCACATGGATGCTGGAAAAACAAATCTTTAGTAACATGTTTGCTGTCGTTGGCTACATTTGAAAGTTTATTATAAGAAAGAGACAAAGCAGAACAAAATTGTTTGATTTGCAAATAAGATTGAAAAGAATATGGACAGTCCATAAATTTAGAGACTTGTAGAACTGGAAAGAGTACTGCTTCTCAAACCCAAATATTAAAAGATGAAATTGAGAAATTCTTTGAATGTAAAGGATTGATTAAGGTAAGAATCAAATAAAGAGTATGTTTGTCACACCCATTGATAAAATTTCTTTACAGCTTAAGATTTTCCCAGTAAGTCCTTTTAGTTGGATAAAATCTTTCAAGAAAAAGAGACATATTTCGCTCACCCACTAATGCCTGATAAGCACACGCTACCTGTACTTACACTGTATGTGGGGCAAGGGATAAGAAAAGTGATTGGAATAAAATGGATAATAAATGCCTTAATTTTTGGAAGAACTGTACTGGTCAAAGAACCAGCAGCTTGGACTAAAAAGACCCTGTAACTGACACTTTTAAAATGTCACTCAGGCACCCACATTTCTACCAGCAGAAAGCTGGCTAAGACTGCTCATCCCTCAAGGTAGGTTTATGTTTCAAAGCTCTCTCAGGTTTTGGCCATGAATGATAATGGAAAAAAAGGAGCACTTCTCAGAGAGTTGAGCCAAGGGCCATGGAAAGCAGTGGACTGGGGAGCTATTCCCAGAGTGGAGCAAATCCCACCTCTAGAATATAAGTCCTTCCAGACATGTGCTCACTAAGATTTTGAGATAGGTATTTATGAATGACTTCTGTGTGTGTCATATTTTCCCTCTTTTCCTCTAGGATAGGGTACTGATAGACATTTGGAAATGATAGGGGCAGATACCTTGTCTCTTTAGTTCCTAAGTCTCCAGATCAAGAAGATCCACATCTAGACCTGGTGTAAAGACACTGGTGGATTACTCAGAGACAATGGACTTTGAGCAGGGGCAGGATGGGACTTTTGCATGGTTCCTTTGGGGAAGGGTTGAGTGTTCTCTGCTTTGAGAAGAGAGAGGAATATTTATATAATTCAATGTCCTTGTTATCCCTGAAGTCAATAGGTCAGTGCCAGATCCCCTGAGATCAATTCCTCCATCCCTTTTAATGACTTTGTAAGCACCTAATTGCCAATATTAAATTCTTTTTCTGCTTAATTTACCACGAGTGGTTTCTCTTCCATGAACACGGACTGATACAATCATTGTTTCCTGTGAGTTTAAATATAATCTTTACTTACATGGTCATTTGAAAGCTATGATGGAAATCTCTTCTTTTGTCTTCAAAGACCAATGCATTCTTCTTTAGAAACCTCTTCCCCACTTCAACCATGTAGTTTGAATGAGTGCTCCATGTAATTATATATCTTATACCCTGGCCACCTTTAATTGACCTTTGTATGGTCAACTGTCCTAAGCTGAATCAATTAGAGAATTTACCTGGAATTTCTGAATTTAGGTCTGGAGAACAAGTCTCAAGCACTCTCTCTTTGTGAAGCTGTGAGCTATAAGAACAGGGAGCTCCCAGCAGATATTTTTTCCAACCTGTGCAGGAAGTTGCTCTGAGAGAATAAAGCTAACACACAAGAGTAAAGCAACGAGAATAGAAAACTATTTTCCTTTCACCCTTGAGAATCAGTGAACTTCTTGTTCTAATACTAATGAATTAATAGAGTTAGAGATGGTATCCTGTCACCGAAAAAGTCTTGAATACGTAAAAAAAATTCAGATCACATGAAACTGCTCAGTAGCAATGGCTAGTCCCTGGTTGGCTAATATGGATGCTAGAGCTTTAGCAAAAAGGGTTTATAAAGTTATAGAGATTACCGTAGAGAAGTATGGACTGATCTTTCACATTACTCAGGAAAAGCAGACTCATATCTTTTGCTGCTTCTTCTATTTAACCTTTGTTAACAAACATTTCTAATTAAAGGCTGGTAAAATTTAACAGTTAATACAAATGGCACAGTATATCACATCTACTCCAACACATGGCAGTGAAGGATAAAATAGAAAAAAAAAAACAAACAGGAAGGCAAAATTACCTAGTCAGGGTCAAAATCAAGATTGATATTTTCATGGACCAGAAGGAGTATAGAAACTCACAGGAGTATAGAAGCCACAGGGGAGTTCAGATCAGGCAGAAGCAGCTGGGAATTTGGTTCTTGATGCGTACCAGCCTGGAGGTCGGGGGTGGGCCAGGGCTCCCCATTTTGTCCAAGGAAGCTGAAACATAATTATGCTTACTACCACTTGGGCAGTTATGAGCCTAAGAAGAGAAGATAAAGAGAAATCCTCATGGCTGGGACCTGCTTTCGGGAATTGTATCTACAATATCCCAAGTACCACTGCAGATAGTGAGCACCAGCAATGCCATAATAAGCTGTTTAGGACGGTGATCCTGGAGAGTGCTGGATGAAGGCAACCATTAGGCAGGGCAGGGGAGGGGAGGGAAGAGAGAGAAGGAATGAAAACTAAGCAAACATGCTCCTGCCCACTTCCTAAAACCAAATTCCAAAACACATTTAAAATAAATGATAGGAAAGACCACTAAAAATCAACAATCAGAATAGGAACTCAATCCAATTAAATTTACTTCATAGAACAATCTAACAGAGACATTAAACCAAGTATGTTTAAGATGCTTACAGAGAGAAACAGAAGCATAATGTGTATTAGATATGAATAAGAAATCATGAGCCAAAGAAATAAGTTAAGAAGGAGGGATCAATATTTCTGTATTAGAATTTCCAGGAAAAGAGAAAGAAATAAGTTAAGAAGGGATCGATATTTTTGCATTAGAATTTCCAGGAAAAGACAATGGCAAAAGGCAAAGAATAAATATCTGAAGAGATAATAACTGAGAATTTGGGAATTGAAGAAGAGTACACACTAAATTGGATGTAGGTTCAATAAAGATAACTCCACACATAATCTCACCGTGGTGAATCTGTAGAATATCAAAGAAAAAGTAAAAAAATCCTTAGTTACCAGAAAGTAAAAATAAATTACCTGCAATAGAAACAGTTAAGTTGTTAGCAGACTTCTTATCAACAACAATAAAGGCTAGAAAACAACGGGGTAATATTTTTTAAGTATTTAGAGAAAAAAAGTGTCAGTCTGAAATTCTATATGTGGGCAAACCATGATTCAAGAGTGAGAACAAAGCAAATACTAAGAGGATTTGTGTTTCACTCTCATTCACTGAAATAATTATTAGGGCATAGTATACTTTAGTACTTCAGTACTCAGAAAGATCAATGAACTCAGAGGGACGATGTGAGATACAAAAACAATGCTGAGGGAAGTGAACGTGGCAGAGCGTCTGTCTACCATATGGAGGGTCCAGGGTTCGATCCCCAGGGCCTCCTGACCTGTGTGGTAAGTTGGCCCATGCACAGTACTGCCATGTGCAAGGAGTGCCATGCAATGCAGGGGCACCCCCGAGTAGGGGTGCTCCACGTACAAGGTGTGTACCCTGCAAGGAGAGCCGCCCCACGTGTAAAAAGCACAGCCCACCCAGGAGTGGGACTGATGCAGCAAGATGATGCAACGAAAAAGAGACAGAGATTCCCAGTGCCGCCAAATAATGCAAGAGAATGAAGAAGAACACACGGTAAATGGACACAGAGAGCAGACAATAGGGGGGAAGGGGAGAGAAATAAATAAAAAAATAAATCTTAAAAAAAAAAAAAACCAACCAAAAAGCAAAACAATGCTGAGCACAGAGATTGATAAAATATATCAGCAAGTAAGTATTGACCATCACTATTTTTGATAAGCTAAAACTTTTCAAACAGTAGGAAGACTGGGAAGGAGAAAGGTATTTTCCAATGGGCCATTAAACTGTGTTGAAGTCCTTGTGATAAGGAGGGAGATACTGAATAACCATTGAATCTGTTAGAAAAGCTTCAAGTTGAATATTGTCTGGATATCTTCCATGTTCCTTCATCCTTCCCCTTACCCCACCCACATTTTCTCTTTTCTGCCACGCTGTACCCTAGAAGGTGAACCTTCTGGCTTCTGAGTGGTTTGGCCAATGGTGACCTCAGCAGGAGATCAGAGGGAAGTAGGAGAGCCAGACCAGATACACCACTTCTTTGTCTCCAGGCTTGTTCAGTTTTCAGTCTTCTCCCTGCTTTTCCCTCCTGAACCTAGAATGTAGTAAAGCCCCTGCTGCTACTTGTCTTGGGGTATAGCACCATCACCTACATTTCTACACACCCTCTTGTCCACACCTTTCTGAATAATCCTTTTATTATAATCTCCTCAGATTACCCAATTTGAGTGTGCTGAGATCCTGAGTGATGCAAGTATTAATATATATGTTAAAAATAAATAAAATAAACTTTAAAACAAGAGAAAAACTATCTTTGTATAGGAAGAAAGGATAAAAGAATGTATACACTTTACAAATTTAAAAATCTAACAATAGGGAAGCAGATTTGGCTCAACTGATAGAGCATCTGACTACCACATAGGAGGTCCAGGGTTCAAACCTAGGGCATCATGGTCCATGTGGTGAGCTGGCCCATGTGCAGTGCTGATGCACGCAAGGAGTGCTGTGCCATGCCGGGGTGTCCCCCACATAGGGGAGCCCCAAATGCAAGGAGTGCATCCCTCAAGGAGAGCCACTACATGCGACAAAAGCACAGCCTGCCCAGGGGTGTTGCTGCATACACGGAGAGCTGACGCAGCAAGATGAAATAACAACAACAACAACAAAAGAGATGCAGTATCCCGGTGCCACAGACAAGGATACATGCAGACACAGAAGAGCATGCAGTGACACAGAAGAACATGCAGGGAATGGACATGGAGAGCAGAAAATGGGGGGGGGAAGAAATAAATAAAAAATAAATCTTAAAAAAAAATCCAACAGTAAGCAGCATAAAAAAAAAAGAAAAAGATAGAGAAACCAAAATAACATGGTGGAAATAATTCTAAATATATCAATATCTTGATTTATGTGTATAAATAAATTCTTATAATTAAAAGACAAGGATAATACTCAATAAAAATAAAATCCTGGCTATGTACAATAAAGATATACTTAAAATAATATCACACAGAGAGGTTATAAATAAGGAAAATAAGGTTAAAAATAGATTACGCAAGTACTAACCAAAATAAATGGGCCAGTGTAGTCATACTAATATAGACAAAATAACATTTAAAGCAAAAAGCCTTATTTACTAAGGAGGAATTAGTACTCTATATTATTATAAAAGAAAAATCCAACAAGAAGCTATAAAAATCATGGTCCTGTATATACCTAAATTTGAGTTTAATTAAATATATATTGAAGCTTGATCTAAAATATATTTATTAAGAAGGACGCATATACTGTTTTCAAGTACACCTAGGGTCATTACAAAAACAAACCAAATTTTTAAATAACGGGAATGCTAAATGATAATAAGCATGAATGAGCCATCAATTCATACAACCATGAGGAGGAATCTCACAGATAGTGTTGAATGAAAGAAAGCAGTGAAAGAGTTTATACTGAATGATACAGGAAAAACTAATAAAATGATGTAAATCAGAATAGTGGTTATCTTTGAGGGTGGGTAGTGACTGGAGGAGGTTTGGAGGGCATTCCTGGGTGAGGTTAGTGTTCTGTTTCTTGACAAGGGTGAGGTGTGAAAATTCACTGAACTTTACATTATGATTTGTGTTATACGTCAATGAAAAGTATATTTAAAGAAAGCTAACCAATGTATCAAGCTCCGATGGAAGACTCAACACACCATGTTCGCTGAATACAACACATTTAAATAAGGATAACAGTAAAAAGAAAATAATACAATAGCCAATAATAGAAATTATAAAAGATAGAAAGATAATTAGAAGATAGAACTTATAATTATTATGAATAATAGTTTAAACAGAAAATGCACTAGGATTTTTTCACAAATTAGTCTAATTTCAGGTATACATACATAGCACTGGGGAATGAAAAGGGTTAATGAAGCATTTTACTCATGACTTGTTGGTTAACTTGCATATTTTCTATAACTGCAATGCAAATGGAGGTGGGGGAAGAGGACAATAGATATGATTTGTTGGACTTGGAAACACTGTTTGAAAGCCAAACCTCGTTAGAGTTTGCCTCATTGGAGTTTGGTGGAAATGGTCCAAACTTTTCTACATCCCTAAAACCAGTGTTTTTAAAGAAAAATTCACAAAGCCCTTTCTGCAGGTAGCCCTATGTCTCTTAGATTATTTTTTGAAGATGACAAAAATGAATGGCCAATTCAGTTGGCAAAAATGAAGCTCAAATTGTAGTGTTTATGTTTGTACATATCCAGGTTACATGTTAGAGAGAGAGGGAGAGAAAGAGAGATTAAAAGAGTTAACAGAGATGGTGTGAATTTTTAAATCTTCACTGGTTGGTCTCATGTAGACAAAGCTAGAGTATAGAGGCTCAGAAACAGATTTTATAACATTCTCAGAGGCTGGCCAAATCTAATGACTTAACTGGCTAAGTGCCAGAGATAAAATTTGCAGGCATTCATGATATAGAGTTGCAAATATTTAAAAAATAAATAGAACTATTAATCCTCAAATAATTAGTTACAGTCCAGTGGTCTCTGCTTTTAGTTGAATGCCATTAACTGATTTTTTATGTTTGGGATAGATATTCTTCATGTGCAGAAGATGACATACAGTAAGCTGGAAAAATACGCTGCTTGACAATAGACTCTGGTAAAAGGAATTTTAATTTGTTCAGTGAACAGCACTCAGTTTTTAAGCAATGCCAAGTAAATTTTTTAATATATTATCAGGCACATTATTTGAACTCAGAGGCTTATCTTCAAGAGCGAATTTTTGCAAATTAAGCAGAAATATTTTATTTAAGTCATTGTTTGCTAATACCTGAGTACCTTAATGTGCAGAGAAACCCTTTGAAAGCCAAATATTTACTTATTTTCAGAGTAATAGTATATTACTTGGAGTACCATCCTTGGAGTTTAACCTTGTATGGAGTCTCTGCTCTAAGGAGATATATGATGTGGGGAAACTGGTACCTCTCCAAAAGCCTCAGTTTTCTTCTCAGTGAGAAAAGTAAGAATATTTACTTAGTAGTATTGTTGAAATTATAAATTAGATTATGCATGTGAACACTTGCACTGTGCCTGCTGGCACTTAGGAAATGCTCACGAAGAGTTAGTTATCATCATCATCATCAAAATAGGAAAAATCTGAGTTTGTGAGTGAGCTGTTTAAAACACATTTCCAAATCATTACATGCAAAATAGTCACATTTAAGTATAAAAGTTCTTAGGTATAAAATCTTCTCAAGACTAAATTAGCTCTTGACCATGATCCATCCTTTTAGAGACAGCTTGTCTGTTAGAGTGATTTATATATTTATTTTTAAAAGATGCATAAATTATACAAAATGCTACATTAAAAAATGTAGGAGGTTCCTATATCCCTCACTCCCTATACCCCCCACATTTCCCACATCAACAACTTCTTTCATTAGCGTGGTACAGTCATTGCATTTGTTGAATACATTTTGGAGCACTGCTACACAGCATGGATTATAGTTTACATTGTATTTTATCCTCTCTCCCAGTCCATTTGGTGGCTTATGGCAGGATGTATAATGTTCTGTATCTGTTCCTGCAACATCATTTTGGACTACTCTACGTCCCGAAAGTGCCCCATATCACACTTCCTTTTCCCTCTTCCTGCCTTCAGCAACTCCTGTGGCCACTGTCTCCATGTCAATGATATAATTTGTTCCATTGCTAGAGTCACAGTAATTCTATAGTAGAATACCTGTAAGTTCACTCTAATCCACATTTTATTCCTTCATCCTGAGGACCCAGGGATGGCAATGTGCACTCCACCTCTTAATTGAGAAGGGACTTCAATAACACATGGCTGGTGGATGGAACGCGCATGCCTGCAACTATAGACTCTCAGTTCCTTGGTGTGGTGGATATCCAACCTCATCTCCCTGTCAGTTGAATTGGGTAAGTTCAATGAACTGGAGAGCAGGTGCTGCAATATAGCTTAGGCTCAGGGCTCACCTGGCATATGGACAGCCCAGAGATTCAAGTCTCCTGGGCATACACCAACCCCAGCACCAATCAGATTCAATAAAAGGAACAGAAGAGGCATGTGTAGAGAAGTTACACCTGAATCCAATTCCACCACACTCAGGGGCACAAATTTCAAAGTAGGGCCCACTGGCAAGGCAGTCAAACTCTGGAACCATCTGCAATGACCATAGGACCTGGGAGTCTCTGTAGCTCTCAGGGACACCACTACCTGGGGTTGTATCTACTTTAGCTGTTCATGATATCCTGCTGAGTTGTGAATAAGTGTGACCCATGTGATGACCTCCTGACTCATTTTGAAGTCTCTTAGCCATATAAACTCATTTGTCTTTACCATTTCCCCCTTTTATTCAAGGTCTTTTTCTAGTTGCATCACCAGCCTGTGCTTGTTAGTAATCCCTCGGCACCAGGGAGACATAACCCTGGGAGTCATGTCCCACAGTGGGGGAAGGTAATGAATTTATATGCTGAGTTTGGCTTAGAGAGTGGCCACATTTGACCAACATGGAGGCTCTCAGGAGGTAACTTTTAGGCACCCTGCAACACTAGGCCAAGTTGAAATTTCAGGCACAACGGGCTTATAAGCATAGTCATCAGTATCAAGTGCCCATCATTGGACCATCCTTCTTCAGTAGTCATTGTCCTTGCACTTGGGGGATTGTTGCTGTTCCACTGGGGAATGTGGCAGAGCTCCCCAGGATGGGAACCCAGCACTCCCTCAGTTGTCTTTTGAATCTCTACCCACTGTGTCAATACCCAACGAACATTCGAACATATATACATACCCTATATGCTCACCCAGGCGAACTCCCTCCCATGCCTCCCCGATTAATAACACCCCACACCAATGCTCCTTCACTGCCATAGTTGAACCCATCTGTGACCCAAAACTTCTTAAAAAATGAAGCCTAATATATGGTTAAATTCAATGAATAGGAAAATGAAATAGTAATGATAGGTTTAAAGGTTAGAAATAAAATATATAATAATTTAGAAAAACTAAAATACATAAAATAAAATTGGGGTATTGAAAAATGAAAAATATTATAAAAATTTTTTTGGATGTTTTGACTTTCATCACTGTAATAGGTGTTATCCTGTATGTGTGGTGTCAAGGCAATCTCTTTCATTTCTTCTGTGTTTACCTCTTTTTTTTTCATTATGTCTTCAAAGAAGTTTTAGGTCACAGTAAAATCATATATAGGATATCAGGACCTCTATATATCCAACATCCTTCCCTTCCTCCCCTTCCCCAACAATGATCTTTTTACATGTGGGTGTTAAATTTGCTAAAACTGATGTACAAATATTGAAACAGCTACTCACCATGGTCAGTAGTTTACATTATGGTTTTTATTTTAGATTGTACACTTTCACAAAATTATGGCGAAATTTAATATGGCCTGTATCCATAATTGCATGATCATGCAGAACAGTTCCATTGCCCCCTAATTAACCCTTTTTCCATCTATTCAATTTCTCTCATCCCCTCCCGCAAGGCCCACAGTGACAACCAAGCTTCACTGCTTGAAGGACAAGATTCATAGATATTTGCAACAATGCTGAGGGCTTGACACACTAGTCTGTCATCCCCCATTAAGAGCCACCCATGCTCTCAAGAGACACCCTTCCCTCTACCTGAGAACATTGGGCCTTCCCAGGATGGGGGTACAAAACCTTTCCACACATTGTATGTGTCTCCACCCACTGATATAACACACTATGACAAGATGAGCACTCACACACTCCCTAGAAGCCTGCCCCAAGTGCATCCTGTGCCAAACACCCTCCATCCAACACCCTAAACAAGTAACCCTTCCTTATTATATCGTCTAAAGAGTTTTCTCAACATTATAGTTTCAACCACATACCTGCCAATCTCCCATGTTCACCTGCTCTCCCCCAACCCTCCCCCAAATTCCATGGACCATCCAACCCATTCTCCCAACCCTAGTTCCCATAAAGCCTACACATCCCCACCTAATAGTGTCTCTATACCCCTGTCACATCCCTTCACTGCACAACTACTTACCTCTTTATCACAGATTTCACCCATATGGGCATTAGCTCACAACCTTCCTCAACTCTATTTCCTGTAAGCCTATCTTCCAGACTCTAGCTCTCTGAGAAGGCTCAATTTGCTTAATTCATATCACAGAGGTCATGTAGTATTTGTCCTTCAAAGCCTGGCTTTCTTCAGTCAACATTATGTCCTCAAATTCCATCCATGTTATCCCACGTGTTAGTACTGTATTCTTTCTTACAGCTGAGTAGTATTCCATTGTATGTATATACCACATTTTGTTCGTCCATTCATCTGTTGACGGGCGTTTAGGTTGATTCCAACTTTTGGCAATGGCCAGTAATGCTGCTATGAACGTTGGTGTGCATATATTGGTTTGTGTCCTTTTTTTCATTTCTTCTGGGTATATACCCAGCAGTGGAATTGCTGGGTCATATGGCAAATCTATAGCTAGTTTTTTGAGGAACTGCCAAACTGTCCTCCACAATGCCTGTATCCTTTGTTAGAGTGATTTTAACAAATTGCTTTTATGAAATATATTTTGTTACCTCAGGAATGACATCCTCCAGGTAACAAAATATATTTCATAAAAGCATTCACACACACTCATTTTGACTGTTTTGTTAAGTGCTTGTGATATCACAACATGTTTTTAATTTACATTTTTTTCTGATGAGTAATGATTTTGAGCACCTTTTCAAATGTTTATTGGTTATTTGGATATACTCTTTTACGGAGTACCTGTTCAAGGCTTTTGCACATTTTTCTATTGAGATGTCCATAGTTTTAAAAATTGATTTGTAAAACTTTGATATGTATCTAGGTATATGTGTAAATATAGTTTTATATAAATGGATTGCATATAGCTCTTCTACGCTATGCTTTATCTTTTCATGCTCTTGTTGGTGAGTTGTTGAACATTTCCTGATATTATTATAGTTTATTATTCTTCACGTTAATATTTTCCTCTCCTTTTAAATAAATATTTGTCTACTCCAAGGTCATAACAATGTTTTTCCATTCTCCTTCAGAAAATTTATTATTTTACCTTGCACATTTAGGTTTACAGTCCATCTGGCAATGATTTTTGTACATGGTGTGAACAGGGGTCAATCTATATATTTTTTTCAACATGTATATACAATTGAGCCTGCACAATTCATTGAAAAACTCATGTTTCTCTACTACATCATTGTTACCTTTGTCAAAAATTAGGTAATAGTATGACTGTGTCTCTGTTTCTCTGCTCTATTGTTTGTTTCATCAGTCAGTTTGTTTACTATTGCATCAATACCATCTTGTTTTAATTGATGTGGATGGATTTTAATAGGTATTGATTCCAGGTGATGCAAGTCCTTCAGTTTTATTCTTCAGAACTTCACTGTTTATTCTTTCCCTTCACATTTCTATATACATTATAGAGTGAGCTTGATAATTTCACTTTAAAAAGCATGCTGGGATTTTGTAGGCGATTACCATTAAATTTTGTGGAGAATTACAAGTTTGAAATTTGAGTCCTCAAATCCAGGAATATAGTGAATCTCTTCCTTTATTTAGATCTTTAATTTGTCACAAAATGTTTACTACTATAGTATGTATAAGTTTTTCACATCTTAGATTTATTCCTAGATAAATAATGTTTTTGCTACTATTTTAAAGCATGTTATTTATTAAAGTTAATTTTTTGAGTTTTTCTGTATATTTACCATGAATTCAGGGCCCTTGTTAAAATCACATGTTAATTTTAATATCCTCATGGGTTCTGATGAATATTTTATATACACGAACATGTTCTTGTAAGTAATGGTGATTTTTTCTTGTTTGTAATTTTTTACATAAGTTAAGTCTCTTTCTATATTCCATAAGCCCCATGCTGGCTCAACTCTCTCCCAACCACCATGACAACCCACATCTTGTGAAACATAGCAGGTGCACTGCTAGAAAATAGAGGAGGAGGAAAACTTACAGTGACATCATTGCCCCAAATTCAAGAAATTTCTTTTTTTTCTAGATTCTAAATATTTTTTATGTATAGCACATGCTCCCAACTACTAAAAACATCTCCAGATACTGCAAGGGTCTTTAGACTTATTATCACCGATGATGTTGTTTGGTATCTCCCTGAATATATAATTAATAGATCAAATGTAAACCAAACTTAATAAATCCTGAATTGGAAACCTAGGGGGAAGATAAAAGAAAAACATCCTAGGATGAAAGGAAGTACAAGACAGCACTGGGTAGTTTTCGTCTAGGAAAAGGGTTATGAAATCTTGTACAGATCATGTCAGAGAGTTTTTATTAAATAAATCCTTCTGCCAATAACAATTATAAGAGCTAGATAAAATCCAAGCAAACAAAAAAAACAACAAAACCACTGGAGAACCATCAGAGCAGACAGGAACTGGAAGTAGTACATACTTGAAAGAATGAGATCCACATTTACACAGATCTTCCCTGAGGGCATTTCCTAGTTTTCTGTGCTATATGTGAATAAAGTGATGGCAGAAAGTAACAGCTTTCTGGACCGAGGAGATAGAAATAGGAGTTCAGGCAAGAATCTCATAAAGAAGAGAGGCACAGAGGAAGGAGCCACAAAATCTGCATACTAATTTTCTTCTACTCTGGATGACTTCAAAGCCTCTTGAATATATGACCACAATAAAGCCAATAGAGTGCATCAGCTTGGCGGCTAAATAGTAAAGAGAGTTTGTAGAAACAGAGATTGAAGCTCAAGCACCACCAATTTTGAGAGGCTTGTAAAACAACTCAAGTTTTTAGGTAAGACCCCAGAAGAGCCAAAGCATTGAAAGGATTAAAATGTTCTGATGGTATTCTATCTGCCTCACAAAAGAAAACTAAACCCTCTTTGGAGGAAAATAACAGCATTCAGGGACTCTCCATGTTTCCATAAACAATGTGGCACCCAATAAGAAATACAAGGCATGAGTGATGTCATTAAAATGGTGATGTTAAGATATCCCCTGGAAAAGTGTCCCTTCAGAAACAACTAATAAAAGGACAAATCTCACTTTCTTATAACTCTGGAGGATGATAGAGACTGGAGAACACTGAACAGAAGGGAAAAATTCTCACCAAAAAAGAAGATAGGAGATTTGCAACTTGGACCTGCCAGTCTGCACCCCTTCCCTCCCTTGATACCATTTGGCTTTAGAGTCACTCAGTAACAGCACTCCAGCTGCCATGGTTGCAGACCATTGAACCACTTAAGGCAGTGAATTAGAACACCAGGCACATTCCAGCAGGTGACTCAAGGCCACGTAGACCTTGGGTGGAACCTGAGCAGCTGGAAAGAGAATGCATACAAAAGGACACCCAGGAAGCAAAAGAGAAACTGTTGGCAAGAGGTGCACATATCCAACCCAGTCTCTTATTGTTGGGGCATCTAACTGAAAAAACAACAACAACGGTGCTTTTGAATGCTAACCCTATCTGGCTTAACACTGAAATTACTGGAAGTAGAAAATCCTCATGGAAAAAGGGAAAAATGAACTGTTGTAGGGCAGGATGTGCTGCAGGACTGAAATTCATAATGAAAAGGGCTCATTGAGTGAGGGAGAGCAGTTGAGCAACTCAGGGAACTGGGAAGGAAAATCTGCACAAAAACAAATAGAATAGCTCAGACTCCTAGAGAAGGAAAAGAGAAAAGGAAGCCTTCTCCTGGAAGTGAAACAACTGCACATAAAATGGCAATATTAAAAGTTGCACCACATGTCCAGGACAAGAAACATGTGCAGAAGACTTGAGAAAATCTAAACAGTTAGACACAGCTGCTTTCAAGGTTCAGTATAAGCTAGACCAAGTATCAAGGAAGAGCCTTAACACATTGCCAATTTACAATAAAACTCTAGGTGAGAGAGAAACTGACTTTTAGAGTTAACACATCAAAATTTTCAGTGCCCAGACAATAGCAAAAAATTAGAAGTCATATTAAGAAACAGGAAGATACGGCTCAGTCAAAGAAACAAACTAAAACTTCAGAGAAGACACAGATTTTGGACCTAATCAAAGAAGTTGAAATAAATCTAAATAAATTCAAGCAGCTGAAAGAAAATATGGATACAAATACACTAAATATGGATATATAGCTAAAGTATATTAAGAAAACAATGAGTGAACAAAAAGAAGAATTATTAAATTTAAATTTAAATTATTAAATTTAAATTATTAAATTTAAAAAGAAACAGAGGAAAGCAGGTGTAGCTCAACCAGTTGGGTGTCTGGGTGCCTGCCTACCACATGGGAGGTGCCGGGTTTGGGTTCCAGTACGTCCTAAAGAAGATGAGCAGATGCCAACACTCCATGCAATGAGTTAAATGCCCACCCTCACTGCAACGAGCTAAATGCCCACACCCGCCACAATGTGCTAGATGCCACACAACAGCAATGAGGTGTGGCTGCACCTGCCACAATAAGCAGATGCCACAGCCCATGGAAAGCAGATGTGGCTCAGGTTGTTGAGCACTCACCTCCCATGTGGGAGGTCTTGGGTTCAGTTTCTGGTGCCTCCTGAAGAAGGCAAGCAAACAAAGAGCAGACAGATAAGAGAACATTCTGGTAGGGAGGGGATAAAAATAAATAAATAAATCTTTTAAAAAAGAAACAAATTATGGGGATGAAAAACACAATTAATGGAGATTAAAAATATAGTAGAGACATGCAACAACAGATTTGAACAGGCAGAAAAAGGAACAGACAATCAAATACAGTCAGAAGAACAATAGAGAAAAGAAAAAGAACAAACTGAACAGTGCCTCAGCAACCCATGTGACAGAATGCATCATGAGAATTCCAGAAGGAGAAGATAAGGGAAAAGGGGTAGAAAGAAATTTTGAGGAAATAATAGCTAAAAATTTCCCACACTCTTACAAAAGACAAAAATATTCATGCCCAAGAAGCACAATGCACCATAAACAGGATAAAACCTAAGAGATCTACTCCAAGACACATATTAATCAAAATGTCAAATGCCAAAGATAAAGAGAATTCTAAAAGCAGAAAAAGAAAAGAAATTTGTCACATACAAGGGATCCTCAATAAGACTAAGTGCTGATTTCTCATCAGAAACCACGGAGGTGTGAAGCAGTGGTATGATATATTTGAGGTATTGAAAAAGAAAACCTGCCAGCCAAAAATTCTTTACCCAGAAAGAACTGTCTTTCAGAAATGAGGGAGAGTTTAAGACATTCACAGATAGACAAAAAAGAAGAGTTCATCACCAAAAGACCTGCCTTACATGAATTACTAAAGTGAGTTCTTCAGGTTGAAAGGAAAAGACAGAAGAGAGTGGTTTGGAACAGCATGAAGAAGTGAAGATCTTCAGCAGAAATAATAACTAAAAGGGTAAATGCAAAATCAATTAGGACTGTATCCTCAATATATAATTCTGCTCTTTAATTCCTGTAAGAGTTAGAATACAATTAAATAAAGAGATAATAATATTCCCTGGTCATGGACATACAAAATATAAAGAAGTAACGTGGCACAAGAACAGCACCAAGAGTTTCAAAATTATGATTTGTAATTTCTCACTAATATCACATTGAATATGAATGAGCTAAACTTGAAGTTCCAAGGAAAGGAAAAGCTTATTTGTGATCTAGCTAGATGGGTACAAGAATTTGTTAAAATGGAAATTTTTCATTATATGAATTAGCAATAATTATTTTATACATATTTCTGACATAAATCAGTATACAGACTATTTTAGTTATCATTGACAGCATTTTATAAGTTGACTGTACAATCTATAAAAATTTTTGAAGGATATCTTGTTGGCATTGATAAATTTAGAGCGGCCTTTAATTTATGAAATTAACTTCCTTGAGTTCAATATTAATACTGTTGACTCAAGATTTGGTGAATTTTCTTAACTTGTACAGACATAATTTTGAAACTAGATTTTTGCTTCAAATTCAGATAAATTTTTCTTAATAACTTCAACCTGTATTATCAATGTAGGTAAAGATACTAAAAGAAAATGATTCTTTGGTATTCAACTTAGTTATTGGGAAAATTTTAAGTATATTTTGAACAACTTGGACACATGAATCCACTTTTTCAACTGCAAATCATATGAAATAAACACAGATCAAATAATTCTGATGAAGGTAAGAGAAAAAAAATCAGTGAAAACAGAAAGTAGACCAAAAAAGACAGACAGTAAACAAAGTCTAAAGTTCATTTTTAAGATAAAAAAATTGATAAATCTCTAGCAAGAGTGATGTTTTAAAAACGATAATACTCAAATGACAATTATTAGGAATAAAAGGGGACATCATTACAGATCCTATAAATATTAAAACTATAAGGAAAGAAAAAGAAATGTTTTGAACAACTTTAATTAGATAACATAAATTCATTCAGATAGCAAGGAAAATTCTTTGGAAAACACAATTTAAAACTGATATAAGTAGAAATGGAAAAATCTGAAATGTTCTATATGTTAAAGAAATTGAATTTTTAATCAGAAACCTTCCATAAAGACAATTACAGATTCAGTTTGCTCTGCTGGTGAATTTTTCCAAACATTTAACAAAGATATAATACCATTCTTACATAAACTCATCCAGAGAAAATGAAAATAAGGCTTACTTTTCAATTCATTTTATGAGAAAAGCACAATTTGATACAATAAAAATTAAAGATAGAAACATTTTACTTCATTAAAATTAGAAACATTTTACTTCATTAGAATTAAGCATTTTGATAATTAAAATATACCCTTAAGAAACGTAAAAGGCAATTGATATGCTAACAAAGTTGTGTTCCCATAATATTAAGGGCTCCCACCAATCAATAGCAACAACCCAATAGAAAAACAGTCAAAAAACTTGACTAGACACCATACAAAAGAAGATATCCACTTGTGAATAAACATATGAAGAAGTGATGAATAGAATTATTCATCAAGGAAATACAAAATAAAGCCACAATGAGATGCCACTACACATTCACCAGAATGCTTAATATAAAAAGAAAATACCAAGTTTTGGTAAAGATGTGGGAGAACTGTAATGCTTTCACAAGCATTTTGAAAAACTGGTAGTATTAATGTAAGGTGAACATATAACTACCTTATAACTACCCAGAGAAAATGGGTTATTATATTCACCAATACATGTACAAGGATATTCATAATCCGAAACTGGAAACAACCAGAGAGTTCATCAATAATAGAATGGTAAACAAATTGTGTTATATGAACAATGGGAGTTCAAGAATAAAAAGATTGAACTACTACTACATGTGACAAAATGGTTGATTTTCACAGATATAATGTTGAGTAAAATATGCCACATTCAAAGAGTGTGTTTATGATTCATTTGTATGCATTCAAGAAAATGTAATCCATGGTGAAAGAAATCACAACAGTGGTCTCCTGTGGTGAATATGGGGGCAAACTTACTGTGATGGTACAAAAGGGACACTTGTGGGGTACTTCAAATGTTCTATATTGTTTTCTGTTTGGTGCTTGCTGAGTGTAAACATATAAAAAATTATTGAATGTATATTTAAGATTAAACACTGCTATGTGTAGGTTATACCTCAATAAATGCTAATCAGGCATTTATACTCCCAGACCATACCATTTACAAAGAGATTCCAATATGGCATTTCCAATTTTATATTCACTCCCTACTTATCATGTTCTCTAAAATCCAGATAGTTTTTATAAACAAATGGCCCCTATTGGCCCAAGTCTTCTCCTTTACATCTCCTTCCAATTGTGGTTTCCTTGGGTAACAGAATTCTTGCATCATATCCTGCCCTTTCAATTTCTTCATCTTCTTCATTATGGAGCTTCCCCCAGTGTTATTTGAAACCTAAGCAACCTCATTTCATCCATCTGCTTTTAAGGCTCAGAGAACACATAGCCCAAAGACTAAGTGCAGGCTAGCACAGTGAGAGATGGAGTGAGACCCAGTTTCCTCAGTTGTTCAGTAAGTAGCCTTCAATGTCATAGAGTTATTATGAAGGTTTGATGGGTACTAGACTCAGCAGAGTACCTAGCATGTAGTAAATACTTAATAAATATTAACTACTACTACTAACTTTGTAGCATTGGCTTGAAGACCAGGGAGATTAAAGCTAAGGATATATCCTGGATGGACCAATTAGGAAAAAAGCAGTCCTTCTACATTAATCAGTCAGAAAAAGCAAATCCTCTTGGCTGACCCATTAGAAAAAGGCACCTCTTCTGGAGGACCAATTAGAAAAAGATACCCCCATTGGTTGAACCAATTAAAAACAGATGTCCTTCCTAACCTAGCTTGCTGCCACTCTGTGCCAGGAAACTGGCTTAACAAATACAGCAAGACTGCCTTTTAGCCTTGACTCAAGTCCCCTTGGCTGACTGCCTTTGAAGTTTCAGTGTTAAAGAGTTACTGCAGTGTTCTTTTGCAAAGTGTTGTATTTTCCCCCTATTGTGTGAAATCAAAGAAAACTGTTATTGATGGATTTTTTTCCTTTTTTTCCCTCCTATATTCTGCTTGACATTTTGGTGTCTACTGCTGCTAATGTCTATAACCATAATCTAATAAAACTGGTACAACTTTTTTCACAAAACGGTATGTTCAGTCACTTTACGTTTGCTATAACAATCTTTCATCTGGCTCTTCATGATTTCCTGTCTTCCACTACCTGAACATATTTGAAAACCTCTCTTTAAAATATTGTCTTAATGGACTAATATCAGACCCAAACAATCAATTTACTAATGGACCTTTAGAATAAGCTCATCCAAAAACTTGGTAATGTGTTTATTTTCAAAGTAAAATAAAGACAAGTAAAAATATATTCTAATGTGTGTCAGAGTTTGAGAAATATGTATTAAGAGAAAGTGGTTGATATTGAAGTTAAAATATTTTCATGACTTTTAGTCCAATTTTATTCAAATTATAAATTCCTCAAATATAACCTAAAAGTGTTAGTATTGATATGCTTGACTAAGTACTTATGTATTGTTTATTGTAATGTTTATTTAACAAATGAAAAATTGGCTAATGCTAAGTAGTAGTTACTTTGAGCCATTATACGTATGTGTTTATTCAATTATTTATCTCATTCAGACAAGTGATAAACTAAAAGTGCATTATTGTCCTGATGCCAATAATACAATAAAACAAATCAATGTTCAAACACATTTTTCACAACTGCAATGACAGCAAATCAATTATGTGCACTTAAATCCACAATATTGTAAATTTCATGAAAAACAAAGAAATGGCAATATGTTCTCCTAGTGTAATTTTTTAAATCTGAATTTATGTAGAAATTACATAATAGAGTTAAATAATTAAACACCAACTTGAGATAATTAGGGTGCTGTATTAAGCAAGTTGAATAACCTTAAACTTGGTCCTCTTGAAAGTTATGGTCCAGCAGACATTGTGCCATTTATTTTTTTGGTGTGTAAATTCTCAGACTTTCTTCATTTAGTTTGTAATGTCAAGGTTAGAATATATGAAACATTTTTTGAATTACAATGTTCACACTAATTTTGACAAATTGCCTTATAAATGACACACTTTAACTTAATGAGTGGAAATTTCTGTTTGCAAGTAAAATAATTCCATACATTTTCTTGTATGAGCACCGTTTTAGATTTTTAAAACCACTTTATTGAGGAAATATAAGAAGTAAGACCAACCACACCATTTTCATTCAGATAAAAGTGAAAAGTGCTACAGACTCAACCTCATTCTCTCCAAAAAGTGCCTGTTGGAAGCCCATGCTGCGGTGCTCAGTAAATACTGATGGCAGGAAATAATCTCTATTTACATGTTTAATAGTACGTGACAAGACATATGGATCATGTAAAGAGACACTACCTGCAATGGCTTGGAAGCTAGGTAGAGAAAACACAATGTATCCGTCTGGAATCAGTCAAAAAAAAAAAAAAAAAAACAGAAGCCATTTGATGTGTTCTGGTTTCAAAGCATTTAAACATAGGAATTGGAGATTTAGAACTTTTGGAAAAACTGAGAAGTGAACGTCAGGGAAGCTATCGTAGATGATCTCAGCCTGAAGTAATGAAAGTGGGTGGCTCTCAAGAGTTGATTGGAAAGCCATGCCAAGACTTAGGAAACTGGGAAGCGGACTTGGCCCAGTGGATAGGGCATCCACCTACCACACGGGAGGTCCACGGTTCAAACCCCGGGCCTCCTTGACCCGTGTGGAGCTGGCCCATGCGCAGTGCTGATGCGCGCAAGGAGTGCTGTGCCATGCAGGGGTGTCCCCTGTGTAGGGGAGCCCCACACACAAGGAGTGCGCCCCGTAAGGAGAGCCGCCCAGCGCGAAAGAAAGCAGCCTGCCCAAGAATGGCACCGCACACACTCAGAGCTGACGCAGCAAGATGACGCAACAAAAAGAAACACAGATTCCTGGTGCCGCTGGTAAGGATAGAAGCGGTCACAGAAGAACACACAGGCAATGGACACAGAGAGCAGATAACAGGGGTAGGGGAGGGAGAAATAAATAAAAAATAAATCTTAAAAAAAAAAAAAAGACTTAGGAAACTTAGTCTGCAGCAGCAAAGCAGCTGGGTCTCAGAGATGCACCAGGAATCCACTATGAATCTCACATTGTTTAGTAACTGCCTCTGAGAATAATGGTCTCTTCTCTTCTGCAGTCCACACCTCACTTGAGGGCCTCTCATTAAGAAAAGCTAACCACAGAGGAAGCATGTTCTGGGAAATATATTCCTGCCTTCTCCAGGTGAGCTTGGAACTGGGTGGTGCTGAGCTGACCTCAGACAATCCAGTATATACAGGGACGTACCTGTTCTTTCGGCACACAATGTTATTGCTAGTTCTTCAAACTTGATAAAACAAACTATTTCCAGAGTAAATAATATTCTGAATTTTGGAGTACATAAATCTCTCCCCAAATTGAGAAAGGTCCGTGAACAAATTTTCCTATAGATTTAAACGATATATCTAAAGATGTCCTATTCAATAGAAAAATGAAGGAAATAGATTCTATGTACATAAAATGTAGTCTCCTCTTAAAATACCTCAGATCATACACAATAATGGTTTCAACTATATTCCCTAAAATAAGGCATAGCAGAAATTTGGGTAAATTGGGAAAAAGAGTGCAGTTTGAAGTATTTTGTTAAAAATTACCATTGCTTTGCTTTGGTTGTAGTCATGATATTTAATTTACATTGAAATTTAAATTATATTAAAGAAGGTTTAATGTATTTATTAATAG
Source organism: Dasypus novemcinctus (assembly GCF_030445035.2). Taxonomy (NCBI): domain Eukaryota; kingdom Metazoa; phylum Chordata; class Mammalia; order Cingulata; family Dasypodidae; genus Dasypus; species Dasypus novemcinctus. The sequence continues at coordinate 32,348,924 of NC_080687.1, forward strand.
GAGGCATAGGTGGTAAAGGTCCAGAGACATTTGATACAATGGGTTATGCTGCATAGACCCTTGAATTGTTTAGGGACCTGTCCAACTTGGAAAATGTTGACTCCCACCTGCCTAAGGGGATGCAACGAGGGACCCTCCACATTTTTACTGGAGCTGTGCAGGGACCTGGGGTTTTACTGTCAGGCATCTCTACACAGGCTGAAATAAAGTTCATTTAGGTGAGAAATAAGACCTTGTGGCATTTTGCCAAGAGAAGCTCATATTTCTGAGGACTCAAGGGCATTCACCTGCTTTTGTCTGTATCTCTTAGCAGGTTTATCATTTTATTGTTTACTATCTGAGCATTATAGGGACAAAAAGGGATTTTTTTTTCTTATATTGGTTTTTGATATTGTGGGGACTTATGAGGTGACAGTTATTCTGCCTCTTCCCTTACCTCCACTTCTGAGTTCAGAGTCAATGAAATAAAACTGGCCACATGAGTTAGAAAAATAGAAATAAATATACTAGTTTAGTTATTGATAAGGCTGTTTGGAGAATGAAATTTGACAGAATCAGTCTCCTTGAATACTTCCCCCATATATAGGAATTGCAAGGCAAAGTTTGCATCTCAAGAGTAGGCACGTTTACCCAGAACCCCTACATTCCCTGTTTAGGCCTTGCAAGTTTCAGCTGCACTAGAGGGCAAAGATTCTAGTGCAAGTAATTTATTTGAGCTTGAATATAGGCAGGTGAGTGGAGACTTGATACAGAGAAGAGGAGAGAACCGATAGAGTATGTTGTTAAGACAATGTCCCCAGTGGAAGACTGTATCTTAATCCTGCAGGGAAACTCTAGGAAAGGATGTAAAATATATGCCTCATAATTATCCCTCCCAAGTGGTAAGGGGGCTGGGGTATTTAGTCACAGTAATTCTCCTACGGAGTGTTAATTCCCAGGTCCTTCTGTCCTTCTCTGAGTGCCTGGACAGAAGGGCTTTCTGTGGTTTGGACAAAAATCCTTCAGACTCAGTGATGGTGATACTGGTAGCTGGAGGTCAACCAGAAAATGCTGATACAGTGGGATGGAAGGGATATGCAAGGTGGAGAGAACATTGATGATATCTGCTACAAGCCCAGTAAAAGGTTCAGCGAGAGATTGTTTTCCAGACCTGTTTCTAGAAGACAGATCTTAGGCTCTGATCTTGACTGCATGCTTCCCACATAGAGGAGCAGAACAGAGGAGTCTGAGTGCTTCTTGGGGGTCGGCAGACTGCAAAGTTGGAAAGAGAAGGAACTGGGCCACTTAAATTATCCCTCCTGCCTTGAGAAGTTGGGAAAGGCCAGAGAGAAGGCTTTAAGTTACCTTCTCAGTTTGTTCCCTCCAGCGGAGGTTTTCTATGCTGTGATCAATGTAGGAATGTGGGAAGGGAAAGAAAATGATACTACTGAGCAGTCCAGCAATGTGAAATTTAGATTTGGTCCTCTAAAAAGTGGTAATAATTTTTAACATGTATTGTAGGGAAGTAATAAGTGTGCAAACAAAAAAAGAACTTCATCTTTTTGAAAGAGGGTTATAAGGTAAATAAAGGCACTGTGGTCTTGTATAGAATTTGGTCTTGTTTCTCTGTCTCTAGTCCTGTTGTGACCAACTCTTTCTTTCAACCACTTTCCTTTCTGTCCTGTATCTCCTTTCAGTGATCAAAGCTTTGTTCTCATGGCCATAAGCTCTAAATTGCCGTAGACTACATTTGATGGGCAAGGAGCAGGGCAGAGAGGTCGACAATGGAACGTTTGCACTAGTGGTGAGGATATAAGCAAGGGTGGTTTGTAAGAAGCAGCTAAGAGATAAGTAGCTGCCACAAAGAACGGGAAGGACAGGTGCAGCGGCGGGGACCGGGAGGGAGTGAGGGTTCAACAGTGAGCCCCTGACACTAATGACTATGCTTGTGAGCTGATAAGCCTAAAATAAGAACAAGGCCTAGAGTAGCATTGTGCCTGGGAGTAGCATTGAGCCTTCATGTTACTCAAATGTGGCCAGTCTCGAAGCCAAACTCAGCATGTAAATGCAATGCCTTCCCCCCAGCGTGGGACATGACACCCGGGGATGAGCCTCCCTGGCACCGAGGGACCACTATCAACTACCAACTGATGATGCAACTGGAAAATGACCTCATACGGAAGGTTCAACGCGGATCAGCAGAATATCCATGTCTACATAAAATAACATGACTTTAAAATGCTGTTTGACCTAATGTAAGGGGGAAATGGAAAGGAGAAATGAGTTTATATGGCTACGAGTCTCTAAAAAAGAGTCTGGAGGCTGTCAGAAGGATTGCCCTTATGTACAACTGAGCAGAGTCTGAGAGACAGATAAAGCAGATACAACCCCCAGATATCGGTTCCTTCGAGGGCTAAAGAGACCCATGGGAGTTATGGTCATGGCCGAGGGGGTTAACTACCAGGCCAGATGGCCCCTCTTTGGAACTGGTGTTTATGTGTGATGAATCTGGACTCAGATGGGATCTCTCTTCATAAGACTTTCATGCTAACGTGCTGGAGGTGCAGTTAGTGTCGGGGTTCAAGATATATTTAGGGGATTTGAATCTCTGGACTGAAAATGTGATAGCCAGGTCCTGAGCCTCAACAGACTCCAGCACCTACAATCTGACTTATTGGGCTCACCACACTCAGCTAAGATGGAGTTGAAGAAGGACAACCACCACACCATGGAGCCTAGAGTGATTACAACTGAAAGTGGGAGGATTGCATCCAGCATCCATGTGGAATCTGAGCCTCCTCTTGACATAGAGGTGCAATGGACACAACCAATCCAATGTCCACATAGAAAAGGTGGCATTGGATTGAGAAAAGTGGACATGATGGCTGATGGGTATGGGGAAAGGCAGGAAGAGATGAGAGGTGGAGGCATCTTTGGGACATGGAGTTGCCCTGGATGGTGCTTCAGGGGCAATCACCGGACATTGTAAATCCTCACAGGGCCCACTGGATGGAATGGGGGAGAGTGTGGGCCGTGATGTGGACCGTTGACCATGGGGTGCGGGGGTGCCCGGAGATGTACTTGCCGGGAGCGATGGATGTGTCATGATGATGGGAAGGAGTGTTGCGGGGGGGGGGAGAGGTGGAGTGGGGGTGGTAGGGTTCAATGGGACCTCATATATATATATATTTTTAATGTAATATTATTACAAAGTCAATTTAAAAATTGTTACTTAATAATATACAAAAAAACAAAAACAAAAACAAAGAACGGGAAGGAGAGGGGCAAAATGTGGAAAAAGCCATAGGTTATATGTTTTATACTTATGATCTTTTTCCTCTAAAAATAAGTAAATAACCCTAATCTAAGTGTGTTGTTGTTAATACCAGGACAGTACATAAAATAGAGGAGAGGGTAAGGTGCTGTAATAAAGTCATGCAAAAATACCATGGCTCAAACAATATACAATTTATTTCTCGGGCATAAAGTAGGTAAGTGGGCACTCCAGGATAGAGAGTGTCTCTGTCCAAGGTCCCTGGACCTGGCGTGTGTCTGCCCATGCTGTCAATGCTGGCTCACACCATTCTTTCCCAGTTTCATGGGAAGGATGAAAAAGAAAAAGTAAGCAACTTCCTTTGAAGAATGTGACCATGGATTTGAACTGGTCATTTCTGCTCACATGGAACTCATCAGAATTCACTCACATGGCCATACCTAGCTATGATTAAGGTTGGGAATTATATTTTCTACTTGAGTACTAATGTGCCCTTTCAAAACTGTGGTGAGGGTGAGGTTATACCGAAAGAAAGAATGGATGAGTAACAAATTGAGAACAATTAGAAGATGCATGTTAAGACATCTTTGAAGATTCTTGATGACTAATCTCATGAACGCTCAAATTTCCTACAATAAAATAAAACATATATCTCATTGTTTTATGAAATTCTGGTCATAACATTCACTTTCAGCTTTGTCTACTGTTATATACTGATAAGATTGAGTGTTTTGTTTGTTTGTTTGTTTTGTTTTTTAGGAGGTATCTAGGATCAAATCTGGAACCTGGCACTTGGGAGGCAGGTGCTCTACCACTTAACTACACTCACTCCCCAAGTTTGATTTTTAATGAACTTGATTATCAGTATTGAGTCTATCTTATTTTAGCTGATGAAAATAGTCTTATCTTTTTCTAACTGTACACACTACAGATTTTACTGCCAATTTGTACAGTTACCATGAGGCTTTCCTTACCCTACCATCACTTACATGCAATCTAAAACTTGCATTTACTTCCTAATAATTTTTATTTTTTAATCTACTATTGATATGGATGTAGCATGACAAAGAGTAAGCAAACATTTTAGTGTCTTCCAAAACAAGACCTAAATAATGTCCTGAAACTCAAATAGAAGTATCTTTGGATCTTCCTTCATCTGGAGATCCCCAGAAATCTGGGTTGGCTCAAGGACCACCTTTGGTCTTCTTTATTGTACAACCATGACAGATGTAACTTAGTATCTGACATGGAATCTTGTACTTTTACAGAGTAGAGGCTCAATAAATATTGGTTGAATAATTGAATTGGGCCACTCAACCCATAAAAATTTGTGAGTTCTCTGAACCAAAGATAACCTGAACCAGTGTTATCTATATCTTCCAGAATAAAAGGTTTTTTTTTGTGTGTGTGTAATAATGTGAATAGTAATCTGTATTAATATAAATAGTGTATCAGTAAATATACAGAAGGGAATTTTATACATTGTAATAAAAGTTTTCTCCTTACTTTAAATGAGAAACAAACAACTAACACAATGCCTGACATAATAGATTCTCAGTAAGTAGTAGTTATAGTTAATTACATTTTATGTTGGTCCTTGGGTCACAGAAAAAAGAAGTAACAAGTTTTCCATGATCTACTGCAAAGGAAACCATAGCTCTCTGGCACTAATTCTTTATTTTAAGGGGGAACAAATTCATTGTCACATGAAGAGATGAGAGTTGAATTTGGATATGCAAGAAGAACTGGATTAAGAAATACTCTTTTTTACAGAAGCTTAGCATATAAAAATATCCAATAATTACAGAACATCACCTTAAATTTTACTCTACTTATGAAATACCCCAGGGAGCTCAGCAAGGTTTAACAGAATCCCAGAGCTAGGTGGGAAACAATTCAGGAGACCTTGATGGAGAATACTTATTATCCAACTGTTTCTCTGGCTTATGTGCAGAAGTAATATATTGGGATGTTCTGGAACCCCCTACAGGATTCCAGAATGTTATAGAAGCAGCATATGGTGCCTGTCCTTGATTGATATAAAAAATTCTTTCCCTAAGTATTTGGCCATAATATCCCATTTTTCCTCTATCAGAAGTCTACTTTTTATATAGGTAAGCCATTTGGCATTAAATGCATATACTCTTACTATTCCTTCTTTACTTCCCAAAGTTTAGGCTGCATTAATCTTATAATTTATTTGTTTTAAATTATTTTCCTATGCTACCTAAAATTAACTAATATTTCCCCAAAGGTTTCAGGATATTAGATACAAATTTTAGGTTTTCAAAATGCCTTTTAAATATTAGGAAACTCTAGTGGTGGGAAAGATATTTTTATTACATTTTCATTTTTGGACAGCTATTAACCAAAGGGTCAATTTTCTTTAAAAATATTCCATTAGTCCAATCCCCAGCAACATAAATCTAAAACCACATCTATTATTTGTAAGATAGTTGAATACACTATGCAGTAGGGGCAGTATTTTTCAATAATTTGAAGTTAAGATGAGCCTTCTAAAATATAATTTTAGAGTTAAAATTTTATGTCAATTTTTCTATGAAAACAGAAGGAAGCTGGCATAACTTTAATTCGTTTACCTAAAGAGACTAAGATTAGTTAATTTTGCTTCTCCAAAGTCCTCAGGTCACAAATATGATGAAAAGTTAATGCTAATATTTTTAAATTTTGAGTAGTGGGTTTAAAAAATATTATTCTTTATTATATTACTCCAATACTTTGTATTATTTTGTACATTGTAATTTTTCCCAAGTAAAATAAAGTAGATCAATAACTCTTCTCTAAAATCAAATACTTTGATTTTCTGGAAAAGTAGGAAGCTAGGTTACAGCTTGATGATATAGGTATATATCATCACATAGCCTTAGTTAGGTCAATGTAGGTGACAAGATTGTATATTAACGTAGATGAGAAGGAGATGAGGGTAGATGTAAAATTCGTTCAATTAATGGGTGCAGAAATAAGCAATGAATTAAGTGGTGATTTAAGCAGTGTGATTTCTATTCAAAATATTATTTGAAGATAATGGATAGTTGGTGTGATTTCTATTCAAAATATTATTTGAAGATAATGGATAGTTGGTCAAGATAAGTGTATCTCACTTTCCCCACCAAAATAAAGTTTATGCCTAGATTTTGGTAGTTGTCCTTTTAACAGTTTTTTTCTAGAAATACATATTTGCCACATACCTAAGTACATTTTTCAAACAGCACAGTGAAGTAGGATTGAAATATTAAAAAGTAAAGGAACTTTAAAGGGTTGCTCTTAATATTTTTGATGCTGCTTTTGAAATGTAAAGGTGAAACTAATGTTGGCCATGTGGGGTGATATTAAACTCTAGTTTCACTGTATTTTCTCTTTAAATGCTGGTTTTTTGAGGTTAACTAGTTATAGTTAATTTTCCCTTCAAAATTCACTTTTTAAGGAAGGCTGAGTTAGACTGGCTCCAAGAGCAAGCAGCGAGCAGAATCTTGCTTGGCAGAGAAGGGGAGAGGGTCGAATGTCGGGCTGGGGCCGGGAGCTGGAGAGTGGGGAGACTTGGAGAGGGGAACTAGCAGGAGACTGCAGTGACACTGCCCTCCCCGGGCGGGTAGAAGCAGCTCGCTGGTGACGGGTCTGGAAGCACGTGGCTACGTCATGGAAAGCCAGTCTTTTCAATGCAAACTTCAACTCCTCCTCCTCCTCCCTCTAATGCCTGTAACTCACATCCGAGGCTGGGCGAGAAATCCGGAGGAGAGATTTTCCTCATGCTCACCGTTGTTGGAAACTGGGAGAGTGAGAGGAAGGAGAAGGGGCTCTGTGGCGCTCTCTACCTACTACAAGCCTGCCAAGGGGAGGGGGCACCAAGATTTGCATCTTTTCTTCGTGGTGATTGAGAACTGCAGGTTCTATCCGATCTTACTGGTCACTGGAGATTGATTATTTTAAAAAATCGACATTTGAAGAAGGGAGGCTCTGTCTTCGGCTGTCAGACTCAATCTCGGAGGTGGTATTGGCGTGTGTATGGTGGTGGTTTTTTTTTTTTCTTCTTCTTCTTCTTTTCTTTCTTTCTTTATCTCTTTCTCTTTCTTTTTTCTTTCTTCCCTCCTTTCTTCTTCTCCTTCTTTCTTCTTCTTTTTCCCCTTCTCTCCTAGGGACTACACAATGGCAGTCCTCTCTCAGTAAGATGAATCCTGCTCTGGCTTCTGCAGATCCACCCATCCTCATAGTGATCAAGTAAAAGGCTATGGTTTTCTCTTTGGGGATCTTTTGTGCATTACTGTTCTCCCTGATTAGTTTTGGTCTCAGTTGGGATTTCTTTGATTTTTTGTTTGGCTTCATGCTGAAAAAGGATTTTCTTTCCAACCCTTTGGTAATAATCCAGTCGTGATCAAGGGGGATAAATCATTCACCCTGGCCGAAAAAAAACAATCACTGAGAAGTCTCAAAGAAATCTACCACGTGAGGGGAAAAAACTGGGAGAAGATCCGGAATATTATCGTTTTTCCTATGGTAAAACCGGTGCCCCTCTTCAAGAGAACTGATTTCAAATTATTATTATGCAACCACAAGGATCTCTTCTTTCTCAGGGTGTCTAAGCTGCTGGATTGCTTTTCGCCCAAATCAATGTGGTTTCTTTGGAACATTTTCAGCAAAGGAACGCATATGCTGCAGTGTCTTTGTGGCAAGAGTCTTAAGAAAAACAAGAACCCAACTGGTAAGCAAAACATGCATCATGTTATGTTTTTCCTCATAATAACCTGTCTGTTGCTCATTGAGCTAGATCTGCAGTTCTGCTATGCAGGAAGGCAGGGGAAATAGAAAAGGAACCAGGACAGTGTTGCATATAGAGGTGTTGCATGAATAAACAAGTAACAGCTGGATCGGTGTCGGTGAACCCGAAAACCATCATCAGCATCTCTTGGCTGTGACACAATCCATCACTAGGAGGGAGGAGGAAACTTTTTTTGCTTTTGTTTTTTGAAAATGGATGTGGTTACCTATATTTGGTGGAATATCGAAAGGCTATGGCTAAAGGTTCTTGCCCGAGCAGCTGAAGCTTTGTCAGTTGCCAAGAAGAGCTCTCCTCACTCCTGCTGCAGGTTTGGGGACACAGCTCGGTGCTGAGAACCTGCTCTAGACTTTCTGATGAGCTTGCACAATATTCGCCATCCCGATCACCTTTACCAAAGTAACAGAGGCCCCCTCCCTCGCGTCCCCGCTCCTTCGTCAGCCCCCGCCTCCCTCCCCCGTCTAGCTCTCTCTGCCCGAGTTATTAACTCATTCCCCCGTCTGCCTCTGACACATCCTGCCACTGGGAATACTTGACTAGGGTTTATGCCTGGAGGGAAACCCAGACTGAGAAGACTAGCCAGACCCTCTAATATATGTAAACTAAATCCTCCTTTTTAAAAAGCAGCATTGGAATCCTGCGTCGGGTTCCCACGGGTGGGTTGAGCCGGGCCCGGGTACCTGGTTTAACGTGCGGGTGATCATGCGCCCCTCTTCCAAAGGGCTCCAACGGGGAAACTTGCAGTACATTACATAAGAAATGCAAATGCAGGTGATACGGGGAGTCGGATCCCGGGGGTTTACTTTCCCTGTAGGGCAATCTGAGGTTTTGGGGGGAGGCCTGGTAGCTGTGAGCGAGTAACCCAGGAGAGGAAAGGCAGGAAGGCTGCGTGGTGGCGGCGTCCGCGAGGAGGCTGGGCACAGCCTTTCCCGGAATCAGCACACACTGGCACCGGGTGGTGTGTGGCATTCCCCCGTTCGGTTCAGGGGAGGGACCCAGAGCCGGGTGTTTGTGCCGGGGGCTGTGTTGGGGGAGGGGCGGGGGACCGGCTGTCCTGCAGTGGCACTCGGGGTGCTTGCTAGAGGCTCCTGACGCTGGCACTGCAGTGTAGTAGATCATGGCTCTCGGCTGCCTCCCTGACATCCGAGGCTCAGCCGGGGGCCTCGCTGGCACCCAAGCACCAGTGGCTGGGCAGCAAGTGGCTGCTGCCTCCCAGCCAACGAACCTTGCAAATGGAACGCAGCTGGGGTGGCGCGCTCGGAGGGGGATGCTGCCTTCGAGCGCCGCGACAGCAAGAAAGGGAGGTGTGGGTGGGCGGGGATGGAGGCGGTGGGTGTGGAGGCTGAGCATTCTTTGCCGTCACACTTCTGCAGCAAAAAGGAAGCTGCGAGTTGTTAGACCGACGGAAAAGGGGAGAGGCTCGCATGCTGGGGCAGAGGACGCCTGGCAGAGGACGGCCTGGGCAGGTGCCCGGAGCTGGGACGTTGGGGTGGCTGTTGATCCTTTTGAAAGTAGCCTCTGGCTTCCCCGGGTGCGTGGTGCTGCAATGGGCTCTTTGCTTGCCCTGAAATTCTACCTTGTTCTTGCTTTCCTCTCTAAACCCCTCTGTTCCCTCCTCCGGACTCCACTGTCATTTTACCATGCTCTCTGAACTCTTGAACATTTAGCAACTCTGAAATGATAACCACCATTCTGAGAATTACCCAAGGAGAAAGCAGTGTTGTCACCTTATCATGCACATTTCTAAACCCCAACACCCGCATCAAATCTAAAACTTGCTGATGCATTGGCCATACAAAATCTTTGTCTATCTCTAATACTATCTCACAACTTAATGTGAAAGCCCTTTTTGCACAACTTCCCCAAGTGGGACAAGCCAAGGACTGCAGTTGGGAAGGGACGGGTTTTTTCTTTGCACAGTACAAATATTAGTTTTGAGGCTTTCTTGTGTCTTTCTGCGAAGAGATCTAGCTCCCTTTTGAGAAAGAAATACTGAAAAACATTTTTCTAGACTTGGGACATTTGTCTAGAGACTTAAAGTCAATTCTTCCATAGTCCTAGAGAGAAGGAAATAATTCAGCTCAAAACAGTAAGTTTTTTGCTGGCCTTTATGATTTTTATAAAGTGTTACTGGAAACACTCATTTCCCCCTACACATGATTCAAGATCTTTTTATTATACCCCCCACCCCCACCCCACCTACTTTCATGTCTCTGGAATAAAGTAAAATTTGTTTTCTTCCAAAGCATTTTGGAAGGTGTCAAACAAATGACAAATTATTTTTAGAGCAATTCATTTTGCAGCTGATGAATGCTAAATTCCTTGGGTGTGAATTAATGGATTAACTCAAAGTGTGTCTAACAACATCACCAACTACCCAATGGAATAGCTTAGTTTTAGACTGCCAAAAGTTTGACAACTTGGGAGCTGGAGCATTTAGTAAATATCTTTAAATGGAACATTAAAACGTTATGCTTTTGATCTCACCTTCTAAAGTTTTTGCCTCTCAAACTTGAATCAAACCCATGCCTAGTTGTTCCCTTTCAGTATTGTACTTGATGAATTCCATTCGCCTTCTGCTATTCAAATCAAGTCTAAAATCATTTACAGGTTTTTGATCCCAAGATAGCATGGAACTAAGAAGTTAATTGGGTCATTAAAATTAAACAAACATGAAAATCTTCTTAACTGTTAAAACCAAAATGAACAGATTGACTACTACCTATTATGTTATCTTAAATCTAAAAAGAGAACAAATTAATGGGTTACAAACTAAGAAGCCTGGCTGAATACTGCCAAGTACCATCAGTACCACCAGTACTCTGGTCACGAATTTTGTGTAAACCACTTCTTATTATTTCAGAGATAAATGTTAGATTAACTTTTCTTCCCAATCTTTGCAAGCTGTGAAATCATTTATTGATCAGTTTCAACTCTTTTGCAAGTGTGGTGTGTTATGTCAAGGGTTCATGTGAGGTATTTCAAAGCACTGCTACATAAACAGATTGGTATGAAATTAATCAGAAAACAGTTATGAACTTAAGGGTAAAGTAATCCATCTACTCCAAAGTTACTATCTCCAAACTACTTAGATAAGAGATGTTAATGGTTTTTTTCCCCTTTTTTGTTGTTTTCACATAAAAATTTATCTGGAAAAAACATGAAGAATATATTTGCACAACATATCCATTTTAAAATAAACTGCAATAGCTTAAAAAAATCACTCGATATGAAGTAAATTTCTATATTTATAAAACATCCAATACTGACAATTATTATTAGAGAATATCTATCCAAATATTTATACTTGTACATATATATATACTTTACTGCCCTACTTTCTACTACTTTCCTAGCAGAGCAACAGCTATGCATTTACAATGTTATCTGCTTCAATTTTCACTGCATGAGTCATGCAAAGTGATTGTGTTTTAGGCAAGTCATTAAGTAGGGAATGCTAAGTACAAGGTATTTATTTTGCCAGAGGAGGGCTTGATATATTTCTGTAAACCAGTAACGATAGTGTGGATTGACCGATGTGTACAATAGGCCAGCTGGACATAATCTAGGTCACTGAAATTTTGAGCAAAAGTTGCTAAGGAAAGAAATGTGGTTGAAAATCATAAACACTAAAGTCAGGCCATTAATATCTCTTCAGATGCATGATGTAAAACAAGCAAAGGAAGCCATAGACCTTCAGATACAAACACACACACTCAACCACACATGCTTGATATCCCCCAATCCTCGGTGGCTTGACAGGATTTTGGAAATTTGTAAATTAGGAGATTTTATTGAGTGAGGGTGTCAGTGACAAGGAGGATATGTAGAATATACTCTAGACCTAGTTTTGAAGAGCATGTTTAGGATATCCCACAAATTCCTTGGCCTGAGCGTCTCCCTTTCTGAACTCGGTCTCCCTCTATGCCATAAATTTTGAGATGGAACAAGCAAGGATTGGCAGAAACCATTACCACCTCCAGTTTCCTACTTCTTTCAGTACCTTTCAGCTCTACTTTTGACTTTCATTAAGCAGTTTTAGGTACTCAAAACACCTAGTATGCCACTGTTAGTCATTTAAATATACATTATTTTAGAAAGCAATTTGCTGTCATCCAGATATGTATAGCACTTTGAAGTGAGAGAATAGGGACAGAGGGAAGAAAAAAAGAGCCTATGCATTTTTTACTCCTTCATATTTTCAGCCTGCCGACTCATCCTGATTTCCTTTAGAGCTGAGTGAGCCACAAATGGGCCACAGCCTCTGTACTTCTAAACACTGATTATACATGCTATGACTACATAAAATTCAGACTGCATGGTTGGAACACCAAACAGGTGTAAGGTTCTCCTCTACATGCTTGGCCTTAGAGTGAAAATCGGAATCCTGGAAGCTTTAGTTACTGAATAACAAAATGACTTCACATCATGAACAAAAGGATGGCATTTTAGATAGGCTTCCAAGTACTTCCTTGTTAGGAGAGTGGGTTTTTCTTTTTTGAAATTTATATTCAAGCTAAGTGTGAATTTCAATGCACGATGATCTAAACTTAGTTTTAACAATGAAGATGATTTTGGCTGTACCCATACCCAGTCTGTTCTCATCTTTGACAACATCTATAACTGAGAACATTCTTTCAAATGATGCATTGCTTTCAGAAGGTGCTAAAGCTAATTCTACACTATATTTCATATTTTCCACATTGAACCATTCTTTTAAAAATGTTCAAACCAACTCTTCCATATTTTAGCAACACAAACATTGGAGAATTTTGTTGTGCTTTTATACATACGGTAACAATGACAACAACAATGTTTTCACTCCGTTGCACATTTTGGCAACATATCTCACTCAGATTGACTCAGAAGTTCTCTATAAATACCATATAGATGTCTCAAAATGGGAGCATTTATTTAAAATAGTTTCTTATGCCTTTAGGAGAAACAGTTGGGACTTTCCAACAGTTTATTAGAAGCTCTTCTATTAAGTTCTGAATGTGTCATAGCACTGTACCCAGATTCTTAATAAAACCTTTGAGCTCAACCTAGTACCACCTTCAGAAGGGACTATGGGTCAGGAAAATAACTACTGACACATTCACCTGCCCAGTGCAATAATCTTTGGGGTGTTCTTTAGAGCTTTATTTGTGTTTAATGTACCAGATTTAGTTAGCATCAAAGAACGGGATTTTCTGAGGTAGCCTTCCCAGTTCCTCCACATACCTCTAGATATGCACTAGTGTTTTTGCTATTCTACTTTCCAAGGACCAGCAAACACCCTGATGTTTTTCAGGTGTATTTCCTTAGTTGATACAAACTAATTCTCTGCTTTGGTCAGAAAATAAAAGATAACATGATGAAGGGAAGTACAAAGGAGGATTTCTTAGAGCCTTACTAAATATGAAGGCAAAAAGGAGGCATAACGCAGACATGTTTTATAGGAAACACTGAAGTTTTTGCTTGTCTAATTACCAACATCATCTAAGAAAGTCATACAATAATTGCTGGGCATTATTTCCTTGACAGAAACTCCTATGTGTTATCACACATAGGAGGTGCCCAATACTTTTCTACTAAAATAATTAATAATTAAAAATAAGTTTCGCTGGGTTATTTTAACTGTGGGACTATAAATGGCAGTATTATAAATTTTTTTTTAAGTTCATTTAATGCTTACTCTTTCTCCATAGTGTCAATCAGTGGTTTGGTTTTAAAATGATTTTTTAAAAAAGAATGAAAGAAAAATACTTAGTGGCTTTAACTTCTTGCTATTAATAGGTCACATAGGACACACAAACACAATCTGCAAACATTTCCTTGGCCTACATTTTATAATATCCTTCATTCTACATCTTAAAACTTGAGGTCTGTACTCTGTTCCTTACATGTGAGCCACTTCTCAAACATAAAATCTCAAGAGCCAACTGCACTCTCACATTATCCCCTTCTAGCACTCTTGGCTTTTAAATATAAAGTATTAGGGAACCATTAGATTCACATAAGCCACACACCCCTTGTTCTTTTCTAAATTTTAATTTGCTTCCCTTTGAAAGGGAAGGCATTTCACAAAAACAGTTGAATGAATAGTATTCTCTGTTGAATTTCTTCCTCTGAAGATGGTAAGTAGGACTCTCTCTTCTGGCCTGTTGTTCATGGAGAACAGCACCTAAACAATACCTAGTTCCAGATGTTTTGAAAGAAGTCCCCCTCCTGACCTTAATTTTTCCTTCTTTGTTTATAAAGTAGTCAACTTCAAACTTCGGAGCACCCTGACTTCTAACGACCACATTGACCTATTTAACTCCTTCCTTTCTGGAGCAACTTTATTTTTTATTTCTAATTTTAAAAAATTTAATAGCCTTTTTAAAAAAAGATATAGGTCACAAAAAATGTTACTTTAAAAAATATAAGAGGTTGCCACATACTCCACACTCCACCCCACTCCACCCACATCAACAACCTCTTTCATCATTGTGGCACATTCACTGCATTTGGGGAATACATTTTGGAGCATTGGTGCACTGCATGGACTATAGTTTACACTGTAGTTTCCACTCTCCCACAGTCCATTCAGTGGGTTATGGCAGGATATATACTGTCCAGCATCTCTCTCTGCAATATCATTCATAACGACTCCAAGTCCAGAAAATGCTCCCACATCACATCTCCTTCCCTCTCCCTACCTTCAGCAACTACCAGGGCCACTTTCTCCACATCAGTGCTACCATCTCTTCCATTGCTAGTCACAATAGTTCTATAACTTTAAAGCATGGAAGGAGGTGGGTCACTGAGGCCTGGAGCAGAGTATCAACAGAGTTTGAGCCAAGGGCCAGAGAGTATGGCAGAATCCATGACTTTCAACAGTGGCCTTTGGTTTCCAGAGAAGAGTAGCATTTATTCTCCGCAAAGCCATGCGGAGAATAAATGGGCCAACTCTGCAGCTCTGATCTGCTTCCAGGTGCCCAGCTTCTTATCTGGCTGAAAGTGGAATCAAAAACTCCTTAACTAATTTAGCCCTGAAGGTAAGGAGCGGGCAAGAAGACGAGGCGAGATCCTTCCTCTTGGGTAAATAAGCGAAGAAAGTCCCCATACCCCGCAGCCGCGCTCTGCTCGCTGGGACCCGCGACCAGCCCTGGCGCACTAGGGGCTCCGCTACGCAATGCGGCGGAAGCGGCCTGTTGGAGCCGCCGTAGCGCGGGAAGTTTCCGTTGCCACAGAGATGACCTCTGACCCTGAAGGAGGCTTTGGGGGTCCGGCAGTAAGTGCAGCCGTTGCCATGGAAACCACGGTGTCGGGCTGCAGCGGGCGTAGCGTCGTAGTGGAGCAGGAGCCGCGGTGTGTGTCCACGGTGGCAGCTTTAGGGAGAGGTCTGGGGCGGGGACGATCGGCGCGCCCTGGTCCTTGTCAGGGTTAGGGATCCTCCCTCCGGACGGGGAAGCTGGGGGCAGACAGCAGCTCGTTGTTCCCCTCGCAGGGCACGTGTTTGCCCGGTCACTTTACAGGAGTACACGTGAAGTACGCCGCGGTGCGTGACTGGCCTAAGGGCTGTGAAGGAAGTTTGGTTTGAGCCCACAGGTGGCTGCCTCGCCTTGCTGCTCTTCCCGACACATTCCCAAGGCGCCAACTCTGGCACTGGGAGCGCCTTAAAAAGAAGAATGGATGGAGAGG
Source organism: Dasypus novemcinctus (assembly GCF_030445035.2). NCBI lineage: Eukaryota > Metazoa > Chordata > Mammalia > Cingulata > Dasypodidae > Dasypus > Dasypus novemcinctus. Next base: position 32,364,637 of record NC_080687.1, read on the forward strand.
AAGGAAGGTGCTTGTGGCGCAAATTTAGGACTGGGAGAGAATAATTCGAGTTCTGGTCTCAGTTTCTCCACTAGCTAATCAGAGACCTTGGATTGGCCACTGAAATGATCTGGACCTCAGTTTCCTCTGTTGCAGTAAGGATATTGGTTAGAATAATCTAAGTAAGCTCTAATACTCTAACTTCTGTAACTTTGCACTCAGTCCTCATTCTAAGTGAACTTGTTTCTCTGCCCTCTATTCTGGAATATGCCGATTATATTTAAATTGTATCTTAAAACTAGAGAATATCAGAAATACTGGGTGAGCTAAGGTATGACGAACAACCTGCTCCTTCTATAGGTGTTGCAAGTCCTTTACAGTGGAGGAAGTGACTTTCAAGATCCGGTTTTGGAACCGTAGACACATACAGGTAGCAGCTTTGAGCACTGGAAAAAGAACATGTCGCATTTTACTGGTGACACTACCAAGAGCTATTTATGCATTTTATAGAGTGCGTGGTTGGTGCTGAAACATGGCATTCCATTATATCTATTATATTCCAGATTGTGTATATATCCGGATTGTCTATCCCTAAAGTCTCTAAGTTATTTTTTTTTTCTGTTGGGGAGGGCGTGGTCTATAAACAGTGGCTTGTTTTTTCCTTCTGTCTTTTTCGGGGTGTTGGGAAAAGTCACATGAATATTTTGAATTTTTTCCCTAAACTTACTTGTAAAACTGAGAAGTTGTAAAAGATTATTTTGAGGGTCTACTCCAATTCTGAAATTTGTGAAATATTTCTTTTTTAGGTTCACATGCTCTGTCATCAGTGTAGTGACTCTAATCTCTTTTGAGCAATTATACTTCTTATTCCTTTTAATAGTTCTTTGTTAGATGTACTAATTCACAGAGCACATAAAAAATGCTACTGTGTTCCAGTTGTTGATGATAGAGATACAGGGGTGAAGAAGCATTCTTTCCTTAAGGAACTGCAGGAAATACGAAATAAAATGGGACCAGTTTTGATAACGTGATATGTACTTTTATTTGTAGGTAAAAAAAGGTAATATAGGGCCAAAGAAGAGACCATGGAAGGCTTTCTGGAGGAAATGAAATTTTGACCGAGTTATGAAGAATGTCTAGGAATTAGGTAGGTGGGAAAGACACAGGGTGGTGGTCTTTCAAGGAAGAGGAAACAATATATCAATGTTTGGGGGTGTGAAAGATTGTGATGAGTACCAAGAACTACCAGTACAACTGAAGAATAGGAAGAGTGTCTGTAGGTGCTTAGGTTACAAGGTAGGAAAGAAGAGATTATGTGTTCTGTTCTGTGATATGATCAGATTTATCTTTTAGGTGGCTGTTATAAGTAAAGTGTGGAAAATAACTTGAGTACAACTGAAGGTAGGAAGGCCACAGAGGAAGTGGGAGAAGTGGTGAGGTTCAAGGTAAGTTAGTGACAGGCTGGAGAGGTATTGGTCTGTCTATCTCAGTAGTCAGTTTGAATTTGGTAAAAAAGGAGAGGGAAGAGTCTAGAATTTCCTGTGTACACGTTTTTTATGAACAACTCCCCTTGTTCCTGAACCTCTGACTTTTTAAAAATAAAACACTCTCATCTCTCTAAAATGTGGGTCTCCAGGCTGTTCATATTTGAAGGGATGAAGTAGCTTTAACACCAAATAGAAAACTTTGACAAGTTTCTCTTTCCAGCTCAAAATTTAAACGGGCAGTATTAGGAGTGTTGCTCCGGAATAGAGTTCATTTTCTTGATTTCAAACGAAAATATGTAGTGGTGAAAAAATGCTTCACAATAAAGAGAAATCAAAAGACTTTTTATGATTATATACAATCCTTTTCAATAACAGATACAGGAGTACACGATACTTTATTCAGTTTGAGAACCCAAGTAGTGCAATTAAAATCCAAGCTTTCAGATTATCTATTCAGGTCTGGCAAGAAAAGGGAAGTAAGTGTGAACTTTATTGAATTTATCCATTAAGTGTGCACCTGCTTTTTAGATAGAAATGAATGTAGTTGTAATTAAAATGCCCTCTTTTTTCCCTGTAACATTTTGTTGTCTTCACAATTACAGTGCATCACTGAAGTGTGTGGTAACCTCTTCTGAAATGCTGCCTTCTAGATAAAATGTAGTTTGAGAGGAATTGTAACCTCTGTTCTTTTCACTTCCTGCGTAGAGCACATGGTATACAAAACAAAGTACTATTGTTGTACTTTAAAAAATAAGAAATGTGAAAATAAGAAGGCTTAAGGGCTAAAACAAAAATAATATCCCTTAATTGTAGGTTTTTAAAAAACAGCCACTTATTTCAAAGTCTGAAATTCATCCCTTTTAGTTGGGTTACTGTTTTACACCAGGTGTTGTAATTCTTAAGCAAAGAAAGGGCACTGTTTCCTAGGAGGCCTGAGTCAGTTTCCTATTTAAACACTCAGTAGTTACCATCATTCTGCCTCAACATTTTGTTGTTGGGGCAAATTGAGAACAGTAACCCAGTATATTTGTTACTCTTTTTTAAATCAAATCACTTGACTTGTTTTCCTAGGGATTTTTATATTTCATTAACTTATTTATTTATTTTTTTTACATTTTTAGCATTTCTTATATTCACATGTCTATTAAATGATGTAAAATTCCTCATATCTTAGGCATGTAACATGGATATTAAATATTGTAAATATTTTCATGATAAATTTGATGGAGGTCAAAATTTTTTTGTCATTATTGCTTATTGTTTATTTTCTCTTTCCTAATTATATTTCTTTTCAAAGTGTCAGGAATAATCTCAACATAGTGCTAAGGTGATTTTGGATTATCTGTGGCACATATGCCTTTGTTTGGGGACATAAACCAATGGTATATGTGGAGTAAGGTCTTCTGCAGAGCTGTGAAGTCTGGTTAAGTCTGTTTGAGCCCTTGCCTTTTGCTTTATCAAAGTGGTTTTCCATCACTGACAGTCCACCCCTTTTGTTATATTCTACCTGCATTTGTACCGTCTGTCATACTCCAGATTTGGTCCTTTTACATATTTCTTCTACCCATATCTTTCAAATGTTTTGCCATCAGTTTACTCTTCATGCATGGCTGGGATTAGTATTCAATTGGATTTTCAACTTTTATATATATTGCATTAGGGAAATAGGCAACAATTATAACAATTCAGTTGTTAGAAAGTAATTGAGACATATGTCTCTGACCTTGTGACATTTGTCCAACATGGCATTTATTTGACTTGTTTCTCACTATTGTGGTATATATTAAACTTACTGTATTTTATAAAGCATATTATTTTTCTGCCTCAACAAAAATATCCTGAATTATTTTGAATCCTGTGCCATCATCAGCTATGTTGTAAGTAAATAATAATAACAGCTTATCTTTAGAGAATGCTTTCTGTTTTATCTGTATTACCTAATTTAATCCTCACAATCAAAGGTAGGAACTTCTGTTAAACTCATATTAGAAATGGCAAAATCAGGCATAGAAAGGGTAAAGAAGTTCCCTGAGAGCATCATGCTAATAATTGAAGCAGCTGGGTACAAACCCAAGTGGTCTTACTCGAGAGCCACTGTATTGCAGCTGCTTCTCTAAAGAGAATGTTCCGTAGAATGTACCTGACAGTAAGGTTTCTGTGAATCATTAAATCCTGAAATTAAAAGGGGCTGCAACATATTCAGTGTTTAGATATTTAGAATTTTTAATGCTTTTTAATTGAGGCATAATTTACATATATTAAAATGCACAGATCTTAATTGTGTGGTTTGATGAGTTTTGACAGATGTCTTCATCCTTGTAACCACCACTCCAATCAAGATACAGAACATTTCTATCACCCATGAATGTTTCCTGCCCTTTTAGTTCTCACCCAAGTCCTCTCCAAGAAGCAACCACCATCCTGATTTCTCTCTCTTTAGTTTAGCCTATAATTAAACCTTGTATCATGAAGTCATGGAGTCCTTACTCTTTTGAGTCTGATTTCTTTCACCCAGTATACTGTTTCTGAGATTCATCCATGTCATTACATGTTAGATGTATAGAATCAGATGTGGCAGCTTTTGCTCTATTTTGCAAACTAGAAATTACTATTGAACAAACTCAATTTTAGTTAACATCCCCAAATTGTCAGGAACTACAAAGGGTATGAGAATTTATTCAGCTTTCAAGCTAGATGGTGACTCTTGGAACAGAGGAGAAAACAGAATACTCCTGGGTCAGAGAGAAAGGACTTTATTACTCAAGGTTTAGCAGGAGCAGCCAGCATGAACGGCATGGTTACTTTTGCCACCCAGATCCTATAGTCCCACAGGGGTGATGTAGAGTGCCCAGCTGGATGCTTGGCATACAGTGGGTTTGTGTCACAGCAGAGGAACTATGAGTTTAGGAAATCCCCAGTCTTTTAAGGGATTCTAGCAAAGCTGCCCAATCTTTGTCCCACAAGGAGATATTATTTTTATTATCCTGATTCGGAAATAAGTCTGTCCTCAGACCTGGAGGGAATCATCCCTAGATTCCAAGGTTGTTTGCAAACATCCTTGAAAATATAGCCCAGGACAAAAGCTGTCACAAGACATGCAGAAATACCATGGAGAATTGCTTCCTAACAGAAGTTGTCATTTAAATCTATTTTTGTCAAGCAACTCTTTCTTCTCTTTTTATTTTTCTCAGTACTGATATTCTTGTTGCTCTAATGATATATTTAGTCTTTAGAAAAATATCTGTTATTTAGAAATTATCTAAAAAATGATCCTGAGGTTTTGATAAGGTAGACAGTATGTAATCCTGCATGGATAAGCCTAGTAGCATTTATAAATAACAAATGTATGCTAAATTTCATGTTAGTTCTTGGAGTAATTTAGAACATTCTATGAGAATTTTGACTTTTGACCACAAGTACATTAGCTAAAGGTAGAGAGAATACTAAATATGAGAAAGTTCTGAACAACCTGCTCTAACTGAAGTGTTATATGAGTACCATCTATGATGAAAGAGGGAAAAAGGGAAATCTTTTAGAGTGATATGACCTGAGATAATTATTGAATGCATTTTTCAGTTGGCAGGAGAGATAAGTATATTCTTGGCAAGGGAAGTAATATGAGTGAAAAGTCAAAGGTTGGAATTATTTATGGATAGAGTGAAAGGTACATAATTGGGGATCTGTGGAAAAGTTAATGGAATCATAATTTGGAGGATTAGTGAAATTATATTGTGGAGTCCAAAAGCCTGGCAAAGGAGTTAGACTGGATGTGGTAAAAATTACATTCTTGAAAAGGGGGTGACATGATTGAGGGTTGCTGTATTACAGTTGGAAAGTATAACTGGTATAACTGTGGGAGGGTGTGTCTGGGAAAAGGGGAAATTTTGTAATAAGAAAGCAACCAAGTGAAAATGTCCTTCAGTCAGTTGGAGATGAGAAACAAGAACCTGAATGAAAGGATGGTTCTGGTATGTCATACAGGCAGGAGAAAAATTGCTCAACAATTGGGAAGGGCTAATTCTAAGGGTAAAGAAATAATAGACCAAGGAAGGATACTGCTTCCTCTGAACTTGGAAGAAAGAATGATGTGGTGAGTCAGTGATTGTGGCAGTCATTGTGGAAGCTCATGGTAAAATGAAGCCAGGTATTTGTTGAAAATGTGAGACAGGAAATGCAATCAGCAACTGTATTTATATAATTAATAGTTAGATGTGTATATATCATACATTTTCTTTTGTAGTTAGAAGCTATGTCCCAGTCTAAATTCTTTGGCCTTGACGACTTTAGTGCAAGCTTTCTAAATAAGGGAAGAATGACTTTTAATACTTTCTTCAAGCTGTAATATTACATAGCTCTGTTTGTGGTACTTAAGTACTGTTAGCAGCAGTTCCTTTCCCTGCAAGGTGATGTTTTCCAATGAAACACCACATCTGGGAAGGACTAAAAATGCCACAGGCTATTTGGATACAAGGAACTTTTCACCAGCTTGGTCTAGCTTTAGTAGTGTTTTAGTAATTTTTCTTGATTATTGCTTGGTGAAGATATACATTAAAGAACAATCTTTTAAAAGCACAATTTTTGTAAATGAATTTTGATGTTCTTTTCTGTTACAAAATTTGAATTGTGTTTTATGGGATCAATATCTGTCTCCAGGCTTTCTTAACACTTAAGAATGCCACAGAATTTATATAATGATATTCTTAGGAAGGTAACTTATTGAAATGAGTACGAATATATTTATTAATGGCTCTCCAAATTTTGCAAAAATATAATTGGAAAAGCCTTATCCACAGCAGTTGCAATTTCTTTGGCTTAGCCTTAGGATCTTCACTAGAGACCACAGTTCATATGACCAATATTTAGGGGGCCACAAGCATAATTCATATGAGAAGGGAAAGGGATACTGTTGGAGAAAAACAGCACTCACTGGGACATGGAGACTGATATGACTGCAGGTAGGAAATTTACTGAGAAGCTCTCCCAATGGAGGGGGTCTGAAGAATAGACTTTAGCCCACTTCTGGAAAGGAGGGATTTAAATTTATACAGTACATTCCTAGGCAGAGAAATGATAGTCAGTGGGAGAGGGTTGAGGGTCTGAGGGAGGTACAGGGGCCAATAGGAAGCCCTAGAGGTAAAACTTTCCCCTTATATGGTTAGAGGGTAGTGGCTTAGGGAGTTATGTTTTCTTGGCATGCTAGAGGAGCAAGTGTTGTTTTGATGTGCAGGGAGTGAAGGTCTCTATCTCCCTTTACTCCCGTTTCCACGTGGTTTCTTTGTTCAACCTTTGGGGAAGTGCTGTGCTTTCAGACATGTAGGCTTAAAGGGGAGGGACTTGTCTTTCCTCAATGCACGTCGGGGAACTGAGTCAAAACTTGTGAATTATTGCAAACCTAGTTAGAGGGAACCTCTAACATTCCTAACTGTTTATATATATATGTTGGGGGACCTTGGTATTGCAGTGTACAGTACTGGGCAGGATGGGATGGTGAGGGGATTTAGGATGTGGCTCAATCTGGCTCTTTCTTGCTGTCAAGGGGCAGAGAAAAGTTCCCTTCCATCCTGTCCAATGGGCTGTGATTTCAGGTCCCATGGTGGTTGATAGTGTTGCTCACACAGCAAAGAGATGCTGTTTATGTATTTTGTGGTTGTTGGCTGTACGATTTGGTGTGTGAATCAGGAGAGAAGCTGTAAGAGACAGGGGCTGCCACCATCAGAGTTATCTGAGGTTCTGCTTTAGAGATGGGCATGGGGTCCTGCATGGTTTCTGGGTACCTTTAATCGTCTGTTGTCAGTTCCAGAAGGTCTGGGAGGTTACAGCTGGGCATTGGGTCTGACGGGGTAACTGATACCATTTTGCCTTGAGAGATCTGGGGATAGTCACACTTACAGGGAGTTTCTTACTTGCACAGTGGGCACAACCTTGGAGGAGGTTGTAGGTTTGAACACTGTGTGGCTCAGTGCTCAGGCTTTTTGTATTTGAAATGTGGCCTTTGTGGTTTTTTGTACTTGCCTGGAGTGGGGTGTCAGGAGCTCTGGAAGGTGGAGGATTTGCAGCTAGGTTTGTTTTTTTTTTTTTTTTACTGGGGGACTGCTGTGACTCTGACAGGGATGTTAGTGGTGTTTTGTTGGTTTAGGTTATTTGCAAGTGTTTGGGCTGCAGGCCAAATATGTGCTTTTTCTTCTGGGGATAAAAAGGTAGAAAGAATGATGTAGAGATTTTCAAAGAAAGATCCTAACCAGTTTTCTATCTGGCTTAAATCTGAGAGTGAGAAAGGAACATGTCCTCTGACTATTCCTTCAGCTCCTGCTACTTTCTGGAGGGATAATAGAGGAGCTGGCATCTGTGTGGAGTTAGGAGCCTGCATGCTGACAGAGTGGAGGGCTGCAGCGAAAAGGAGGGGAAGGTAGTTTCCATGAGTACTTATGAGCAGGGGAGAAGTGTGGGGTAAAAGGTAGCAGTGACGAAGGTGGGAAGAAGGGGTGGAGGGTGAGTTTGGAGATAATGCCAGAGAATCATACGAAGGAGATATGGGGGGGGGGAGTGATGATCTGAGGGATCAAAGTCAGAGTGTTCAGAAATTTTAGGGGGTGAAAGCTATGAGGAGGAAGATTTCTGAAGAAGTTTCTGGTGTAAAGAATTTGGTAGGAAGAACAGGGTTGAAAGAAGGAGGGAAGGAAGGAAAAGGAATGCCTGAATGTAAAGGATCTCTGACCATCTGCTGTTGCACTGGATAAAGTTCTCTAAGTCTTGGAGAACTTGGAAATCAAAAGTGCCATTTTCCAGCCACTGATTTTCATTGTCCAATTTTTATTGTGGCCACATAGAGGTTGAATAGAAAATGAGCTTTTTAGGTCTCGTGACTCCTTCCGGGTACAGAGTTTTAAGGTTATGAAGGGGACAACCAGAGGCATGATTTTTTGGGGAGCTAAACTTGAATTCCCCATTTTAGGTGGCTTGGGTGAGGCTAAAGAGCTCTAGGATGGGAGATTCTGAGTGAGACAGACATCCCCAGATCAGTTAGATATCTCCAAGGAAAAAGGAAACCTCACTTGAAGCCAGACATCTCCAGAGCCAAGGAATTTCTTCCCATGAGGACGCAGGCCTTCTGCCTGCCATGGCCCTCGGGGACAGTGAGGATCACTAATCTAGTGCTAGAATTTTTCCTGTGGGTTGTCCTGGACAACAGAAAAGGAGAGAGAGAGCACAGGATCCTCTGGTGGAGAAATCCTTCACTCACCCAGCTGAGATTCGTTGTCGGGTGTTGGATGGACATTTGGCTGCAGCAGAGGTGAGATTCCTTACCAATCAATCAGTCTCAACATGACCCCAGTCCCGGGTTTTGGCACCAAATATTGGAAAAAACGGTGCTTGCTGTGACATGGAGACTGATATGACTGCAGGCAGGAAAGTTATTGAGAAGCTCTCCCAGCATTGCAGGAGTTTTAAGATATCCTGTTTCATTGAATCCTATTTTATGTCGTTAGATCTACTTGCAATAGTTGCCAGCATTGGTTTTTGGTTTTTTCTTTTTTGCTTTTTTATCTTACAACCTAAAGACTTCTATGACACTTCTATACTTTCTATTTTTTTTTTGAGACATTCTATGCCATGCACAATTTTAAAATTTATTTCTCCCCTTCCCCTCCCCCCCCCCAGTTGTCTGTTTCCATTTGCTGTGTGTTCTTCTGTGTCCGCTTGTATCAGCAGCACCTGGACTGTGTGTCTCATATTTGTTTCATCATCTTGCTGCATCAGCTCTCCATGTGTGCAGCGCCATTCCTAGGCAGGCTGCACTTTTTTCGCGCTGGGTGGCTCTCCTTATGGGGTGCACTCCTTGCGCATGGGACTCCCTGTGCGGGGGCACCCCTACATGGCACGGCACTCCTTGTGTGCATCAGCACTGCATGTGGGCCAGCTCATCACATGGGTCAGGAGGCCCTGGGTTTGAACCTCGGACCTCCCATGTGGTAGGTAGGCCAAATCTGTTGGGCCGAATCCACTTCCCTCTTCTATACTTTCTTAATAATTTCTTATCTAAAGGAACAGGAGTGGGGAAAGCCCTGGTTATTTGATTATAGATGCTGTCATGCATTATTATTTTTTTGTTTATCTGTTGGTTGGTTGGTTTTCCTTTAGATAGTTCATTAGTAAGGAGGAAGGAGATAGCAACCTTGATTCTAAAACTCCTTTAAAATTAATCACCTTGTAATCATGTTGGGGTTTGTTTCCCAATTTGTGTGGAAGTAGTGGTTTAATAAAACATAATATGTAGAGTTGTAGGGTGAATTGGCAGGATTGACATTCAACTAACTTCTTTTGATTAATAATGGAGTAATCAATCATATTACAGTGATTTTAAAATTTCTGTGTCTCTGCCAAGAGGGACATATAAGCTGTTTGTCTTTCTGTGACCATATTAATATCTGTAGTCTGAGAGTTTTACTTTTATATGAAAAATAGTTATCCTATCTGCCTCCCGAATATCATATTCTAGTAGTCCTTCTTGCATGTAGTACAAAAGAGAAGTTCTCAGCCATTTTTGTCTTATCTGTCACACATGATAGATAATATTCATATGTCTAACATACTTTTTTGGGACTACTTAAGGAATTTTATTTTATTTTGTATTCTGCAGGATAGCTCTATAGTTTTACAAGTGATCTTTAAGTCTGGCATTGAGTTTTTGTAGCATTGGTGCAAAAATCAATCATATTTATATTTGAAAGTATGGCAACGGTGACAGCGGTTTTCACACCCCAAAAAATTTTTGACAATTTTTATTTTAATTTCAACAGCTCTTACTTTAGCACCTGAAATCTATTTTCATAAATATAGTATTTAGGAACAGTTATAAAGAAGAAGGGATTTTCAAGTGGAATTATTTCATATTTGAGTGTGATGGATGATATACTTTGTCAATCCCCTTCAGCCAAAGACTTACTTGGGACACACTTGTAATAAAAGAATAAAAGAACACATTTAAAAGTAAATATATCTATTTTTCATTGAAGTATACCCTGTACATGAACATACATAAACAGTAAGTGTGTAGTAAAAGTTGTCAACTTACAAAATAAACATGCATAACATCATACGGGGGTCCTATACATCTCCCTCCACCAACACCTTGTATTGTTGTGAAACATTTGTTACAAACTATGCAAGAGTATTATCAAAATATTATTACTAACTATAGTCCGTATCTTACACTTGGTATATTTTTTCCCCAACCTATCCTATTTAATAAAAATTTTTATCACAGAGGTAGTGAACTTAAAAAACCAATCATGGGGAAGTGGATGTGGCTTAACTGATAGAACATTCACCTACCATATGGAGGGTCCAGGGTTCGATACCTAGGACCTCCTGACCTGTGTGGTAAGCTGGCCCATGTGCAGTGCTGCTGTGCACAAGGAGTGCTATACCATGCAGGGGTGCCCCTGTGTAGGGGTGCCCCACGGGCAAGGAGTGTGCCCTGCGAGGAGAGCTGCTCTGTGTGAAAAAACAGCATCCTGCCCAGGAGTGGCGCCGCACACACAGAGAACTGATGCAGCAATATGACACAGCAAAAAAGAGATGCAGTTTCCCGGTGCTACCTGACAATGCAAGTGGACACAGAAGAACACACAGTGAATGGACACAGAGAGCAGACAATGGGGGTGGGGAAGGGGAGAGAAATAAATAAAAATCTTTAAAAAAACCAAAAAACAAAAAAGCAATCATGCATGTATAGAATTCCCATACAACACTGCTTCTCCAACGTACCACACTGTGGTGGAATATTTGTTACAGATTATGAGATAATATCAGACTATTACCACCAACTATGGTCCCTAGTATACATTTGGCACATTTTTTCCATACCCAATCCTCCCCTCCATTTTCAACATAGTGCTTCTTTGGCATTGATGCAAGAATATTACAGTATTGCTGTTACCCACTGTCCATAGGTCACATCGTTGTATTTTTCCTATGCTTCTCCACATTCCCTTTACCCTGCAATTCTGATGTGCATCCACTCTAGCTCACAGGACACTCTTGGTTTGCACCATCAACCACAATTCTCATCCACCTCTGTCTAATACACTTTTATGAATAATTTTCCCTTCCCACTAATTGTAACTTCCTCCTTTCTGTACTTCTTAAGAAAAATATTAGAAATAGAGTAAGAAGGATATTAGAATACCCTTGAATATATTTTAATTATATAATAAAAGTCACCCATTCACAACCATTGATGCTTTATTAGTAGAAACAAATTACTTGAGAAACATGTCTCACTGGTCATGGCATACTGGTGATGGAACACCATGATTGAGAACTGATATTTTAGATTTTAATGTTTGTGGGATGGTCTCTGTTGGGAATTGAATCATGTGCTGCACAAAAGACATATTTAAATCTTATTCCATGTTCCTGTAGGTGTGGATCCATTTGCAAATAGTACTTTTGAAGATGTTATCATTAGTGAAGGTGAGCTCATTTGTGAGTGTATCTTGAAAGATACTATTTAGATGAGGCCAGATTGAATTAGGCTTCAAACCTAGATTGAGTTGCATATTTCATTTTTTAACTATAGCTTTATTGATATATAATTTACATACTATAAGCACTCTTTTAAAGTGTACATTTCAATATTGATTATATTGATTGAGTTGTGCAACCATTGCCACTATCTAATTTTAGAACATTTTCATCACCCATAAAAGAAATCTCAAATCTATTAGTAGTCACCACTCATTTCCCCTTTCAGACTTCCTAACAACCACTAATATACGTGTGTTTCTGTGGATTTCCTTATTTTGGACATTTCATATAATGTCCTACTTTTACTTAGTGTAATGTTTTCAAGTTTATCCATGTTGTACCATATATCAGTACTTTGTTCTGTTTTATTACTGAATAATATTCCATTCTATGAATTTACTATATTTTGTTTACATATTCTTTAATTGACAGCCATTTGGGTTGTCTTCTCTTTTGGGCTCCTATAAATAAGGCTGCTATGAACTCTATTCTTATAAAGTTTTGCGTGGACATATGTTTTCAGTTCTCTTGGGTATATACATAAGAGTGGAATTGCTGGCTAAGATATTAATTCAATGTTTAACATTTTGAGGGACTGCCAAACTATTTACCAAAGTAGCTGCACCATTTTACATTTCCTTCACCTGGGTATGAGGGCTCCAGTTTCTCCACATCCTCACTTTCACTTGTTATTGGGTTTTTTTTACTTTAATCCTAGTGGATGTGAAGTGGTATGCCAGAGTGTTTTTGATTTGCATTTTGCTAAAGATTAATGATGTTGAACATCTTTACATCTGCTTATTGGCTATTTGTATTTATTTGGAGAAATGCTAATTAAATCCTTTGGCTCACTTTTTAATTGGTTTATCTTTTTATCATTGAATTTTGAGTTTTTATATATTCATGATACAAGTCCCTTATCAAGTACATGATTTGCTAATATCTTCCCATTCTGTGGGTTGTCTTTTCATTTACTTGGTAGTGTTCTTTGAAGCATAAAGATTTTATTTTGACGAAGTTCAATTTATCTTTTTCCTTTTGTCATTTGTATGTTTGATGTCATATCTAAGAATCACTGACTAACTCAAGGTCATGAAGATTCTCCTCTGTTTTCTTCTCAGAGTTTTGTAGTGTTAGCTCTTACATTTACTTCTAAGAGGCATTTTGAATTAAGTTTTCTATATGGTGTGAGGTAAGGGTCCCAACTTCATGCTTTGGCATGTGAATATCCAATTGTCCTAGCATTGTTTCTTGGAAATCTCATGAGACTTATAAATATCACTTGGGATTAATATATATGCAAAAGACCCTTCCACCAGTCTTAATTTATTTTACCAGAGAACAATCTAAAAAATACCTTGCAATTTCAAAGAAATAAATTATATTGCATTTTACCTGAAATTATAGTAGGAATGTCATGAAAAATTTTAGTAGCAATGCATGATTGCTTTTACTGTAGCTCTTAGCATATGAGCACTTTAAAGAAATTAATATCCTTGTGAAAACAGAAGTATATGTAGATATACCAAGTGAACAATTTTTATGTATTTATCTTTGATTCAAAAATTGCTCTGACACTTTTTATCTATGTTTATTTTCAAAGCATGGGCATTTCAGTAAGATACTGACGATATGATAGTATACGTACTTTTAATTTGTCTAAGTTAAGAATTCATTGAGATATAAATTGTACTTCTTTTATTTAAATTTATTCTGGCTCACTTCTTAAATAACTCATGTAAAACTTAAACTTGCTTGATATCAATGTCATCTGAAGTTGTAGAAGAACAACCCCCCTACTGCAGTTCACTGATATTTTTATATTAAAAAAATCACTCTATTATCCAACAGAGTAAAGCAATGTCATTATAAATAGGTTGTGCCTTCCTAAAGCAGGTAGACATTCTCAGGAGCAGTCATCTGAGAAAAAGTTCAGACATGAACTTGAATCCTGGAAGTGGGAGTTAACCAGGTAAGAGAAGAAGTTTCTTTCTCTTTCTGAGACTTCTCTTGGGTTTGAAATTTTTTGGTATCTAAATGTAATCAGACATTTTAGCCAAGTTGGGAGCTGAGTAGGGAAGCATCCATGTACTGAACTCCAAATTGAAAACAGGCAAACTATATATGCTAAGTATTCTAGTTCTGTGACATTCTATATTGACTTCCTTTGTGTTATATCCAAGTACTCAATTAGCCTCTATTTAAATATCTCAACCCTGTCTCTGGGGAATTAAGAGAAGGATCATTTGTATAAGCCAGAATATTAAATTTGGAGCAGTGCCATTATTCTCTTTTAAAGCTATCATTGGTGTGGGACCCAGAGGGAAAGATGAATCTCAGGCTGAGCGGTCCAGTTGGTGTTCCTTTGAAAAACTTGAAGGATCTTGGTTTTCATTAATGAATACGACCAAACAGTAAAGTTTTAATTTTATGGTATCAAAAAATTTTCATTTCAATTCCATTGCCAGGAAGAATGTAACTGTGAGATGAATTTTGCTTTATCTTTCTATTTACTTGGGTCCCCAAACTTTAGAACAGGGTAATATTGTTAACCATGAGCATTGTAACCTGTTGTTCTTTTTGCCTTGAGTCTATCCTCACATTTAATAGCCAAACATTGACAAACAGTAAATGTTTTGCCCTTCGAACTCTCTGTTTACTATTTGTGTGTATACGTATATCTATATCTCTATATAATTGTGTATACGTAAAATATATTTGCATGTCTGTGAATACTTGCATGTTTTTATATATAAATATATGTTTGTATGTGTATATATGTTTGTGTGTCTATCTACACACACATTACCCAAGTGTACAAGAGATACACAAATGAACAGACTTATCTCCTTTCTATTTCTTTATCTCCACTGTCAAACATGCTGCCTGACACCTAGTGGGTTTGTTGAATGAATGGAAAGAAGTTAGAATAAGATTGATTCCCTTGAAAATAATGGTGACATATTTTTAAACACACTGCATTTAGACATCTCCAGTCTACTTTGGGACTATAGCTCTAAGTACAAATAAACTCCTAAAACAGTTGTTTTTGGTGATGTTTTTATCATGTTAAAAATTAAATATTAAAAAATACAAATTTTGATTTGTCTTGGTATTTCCCTTTTATAGAAAATATACTCCATATAACATAGGAAGTCTTAATCTTTTCCTCCTCCATATTATAGAGTGAAATTTTGGTACTATTGCAAGGCCAAAAATCATATCTTCTTTAGACTTGTGTGGCCAGATGTCCTGAACCTGATAATCTAAATGGTCTAATTCTGTGTAACCCTATTTAATGGCAACTAAATTACTGTTAAATAGTTGTATAGTTTAAAAACTATATTTATTATTGTTATTTTTCTTACTGATGAAAGTATAAGAATATGAATTTTGGAGTTCAAGATTAGAATCCTAGCTGTCATTTTGTTCCTTAGCACTGCGGGTTCTTTTGGTTTGTTTGCTTGATAGCTGCTGTTTTTTTCATAGTAGAAGAATATCTCCTTTCTGTATATGTAATGATTAAAAGAGAATATATATGTAAAGCAACTAACTCAATACCCAGCACATAGACCTTTTTTATTAGTACCTTCCTCCTCATTTTCTTGTTAGAAACATTTAGTTTCTTTTCTGTATTCTCCAGTGAGTGATCTATGCTAAATATATGTATTTTTTATTAAGTAATATAGTCTTTTGAAGCTTTTACATTTGGCTAATGCTGTAGGGCATGTAAATACAGTCTCCAAGTTAAGGTTAAAGATAGATTTAGAGGCCTAGTAGAAGGCTTGTTCTCATCAAACCTCCTTTTGTACTTGATAGACCTACTAGCTCTTTACTCTTAAACCTTTACTGTTAAAAGAGCCTAGAGCATTTTGTATTTTGCCCAGAGTGGCACTGGCTGTCAACAGACAGTTTTTATAAATGCTTTTATTGTTTTTCAGCCAAAAACATTGTCAAATATCTATTAGAATATCACAGTATTTTCCTTTCCTGTGAATACTGTTGAATTGAGTCTTAGTCATCTCTCTAGATACCAAAATGAACATTTAAAAATATTTTCTAGGCTTTTATAATGTGCATATTTCACTTCATTCTATCATCTTTAAGTGTTTATATCTAATAACAATTACCTCAGGCATTTTGAGGTTAATTTTATGGGTTATTTCCATTCCGTGATACTTTTTACCCTAATTATAAATTTTAAAACAACTCTTTCATATAATTGTTTTGCTATTTAAGAAATTCAGTGACTGTTGTTCCTTTACTTCTTTGGACTTAAAGAGTTAAAAGCTACAAATTAGATTTTTTTGTTGCTAGCTTTTATTTCCTTTTATCACTTTTCCCCTACTTTAGTATATTTAAGTCTTAGTTTTGATGTTTGTAATTCTTCTCACACCTAGAGACTATATATAGCCTGGCCTGTCAATTTGTTATTATTTGTGTGTATTATAGCCCTTTTCTTTATTCCTACCTGAATACTTTGGGCTCTGTCGTTCATTTCTTTTCTTTAGGGCAAAAGGTAACCTAAAATGTAGCTTTAATTGCCTCTTTCAAGGGCCCTTTAGGAAATGCTCTGCCACATAAATGAGAATCCCATCTTGGGAGGGAGCAAGGTTGGGCTCAGTGAGCATAACATGTCCCACTTCAGGATTCAGTGACAAGGGCTGTTTCTAATGGCTGGCACTGCTGGACTTGTGATGGGTACTTATTACTTGGGAGTGACAATAAATAAGAGGTTACACTTTTGCGGGGGAATATCATCGGAAAAAACACAATTCCTCTGTGCTAAGAAAGGGTAGTTTAAAGAACCTAGACACTGAAGATGATCTGGTTCGTATAATCATTGATTCCTTACTGAATATTTAATACTATCCAGTAACAATGAAGTTTCATTCAAAGTTACTTCATACTTCATTTAGTATTTATTTACTTTATTTATTTAGAATTTTATAGTAGTAGGGTTTATTTCCAGGGGAGACAGTGGGTGAGAACAGCATCTTTACAGACACCCATATTTAATGTAATGATAGGCCCAGCCAGGTATATTTATTGACAGCAGAACTAGCTTATTCCTTAAACTTTGAATATTGATGTGAGAAATGGTCTCTAGATACTACTGCTTCCAAATTAATATATTTTATTTCATTTCAACCAGGGTTGAACTTAATAAAGAAAGAAGATACATTAGTACACACTGTTCTTGTGGTTATGATTTTTGGTTTTATGTGTATAGTTTTTAATCTGTTGATTTTTTTTTTTAAGGAGCAGAACTGACAAAAAGTAAAACAAGACAGATGGCTTATATTGACATTTTATTTGAAGAGTTGAGGTTTGGTTCTCATAAGGCTAAGAATTATCTTTGTATGGAAAGAAACTCAGGTGAATATTTTTCATTACTGAAATGTGGAAGACGTAATATAGCCTCCCATATAAGTAGTCTTATTTCCTAAACTTCAAGTATTTATTTTACTTCATTTGAAGTGTTTTATATGATATAATTAGTGTTCTTTTAAATTGATAAAGTCTTATTTGGTCTTATACATCATTATCATTGATGAATTATGATTTGTGTCAAAGACTTCCTCTTTAATTAATATAGTCTCAAGTCATACCTTTAACTAAAATACTTTTATTATTTATACATTCAGATAGACTGTATCACACTATAGCTGGCTCTGATTTGATCACAGCTCTGATTTATATACTGTGCTAGAATAGGGAACAAGGAGGACAGAAAATTTAATCCTGGCTCCAGCTGAACATCTGCCCCTAGATTGATCCTGCATCTTGTAGTGAAGATTAACTAAGCCAATATGAATATCGATTTCATTTGTGGTGTGTAACTGTAGGAACCAGGGGTGGTTTTTTTTTTTTTTTTTACCAAACTGAGTGACTTTTCCTGTAACTCTGTATATTTCCAGTTCCATTGATTATATTCAGCTGAAATGACTGAGCAGATGTTATAATTTACTTAACCAAAATTATTCTTTAACTTTAGCTCTGAAATACTAGTCCATCTTTCAGAACTTTGGTTTATATAAGCTGAGTTGTCTAAAATAGAATTTAGCAAATTTATGTTTATCAGTTGACATTCTGTCATACTTCAAATATTCTTTACACTGAGGAATCAGCATATTATACTAGTAAGCTTGTATTTGTTTAAAAAGTGTTTTGAGATATTGGGAATTTAGTTGAAATTGCATAAACTATCAATATGTCTTAAGTAACTTTAGGAAATTTCACTTTAGCCCTCATTGAAAAATCTTTAGAAGAGACTGGGTTGTTTTTGCATGACAAAATTCTTTTTAGTATATATCTATGAGGACAAACAGTTTGATACATCTACTTACTGCTATCCTAAAAATGTGACCTATAATAGTAAAAATATTTTTACTATTATGTTTATTTTCTTCAATCAGATATAAAAGTTCTTACTCTGATAAAATACTTTTACTCTGATAAAAAATACTTCTGCCTGTATTACCCATTCTTTATAATTGGATGTAATCCTTAGATCAGGGGTTCTTAAGGGGTCAATGAACTTGAATTTAAATTAAAAAAAAAACATTCTTGTGGGGACATGTTGATGTTGGCGTGGTATATTTATTAAATAATACACAGTGTAGTGTGGACTTAGTAAGGGGTCCGTGGTTTTCAACTGACTAGAAATGGGCCCATGGAACAAAAAAGTTTAAGTACCCCTGTCATGGATGCACATACCTTGCTTTTGTATTATATCAGCTATGCCTATTCAATTGTAAGTTTCAGTGCGATCTGAGACTCTGACGAAGTCATTATTGAATGTTCAGTACCTAGAGGAGTGTCCTGCAGATACTTTTGGATGTTTAATAATTGATTGCTTGATTCAGTTTTAATATTTTTCCAATATATAATTAGAACCAAGAGAAGAGAGAATGCTATAAGAAGGAAATGCAAATAATAGTGGCATCCTCTTTGTACTTTGAAACTACTCCTGGGAAAAATATGACTGCAACAATTTATTCCTAATTTGTATATCAAAGAAATTTAAGGTCTGGTCTAGAACAGTGTTAGAGCGTGGGTCACATCTACAATCTTTATTTATTTTTTATTTTTTTTATTTTTTTAAAGATTTATTTTTATTTATTTAATTCCCCTCCCCTCCCCCGGTTGTCTGTTCTCTGTGTCTTTTTGCTGCGTCTTGTTTCTTTGTCCGCTTCTGTTGTCGTCAGCGGCACGGGAAGTGTGGGCGGCGCCATTGCTCGGCAGGCTGCTCCCTCCTTCGCGCTGGGTGGCTCTCCTTATGGGTGCACTCCTTGCGTGTGGGGCTCCCCTACACAGGGGACACCCCTGCGTGGCAGGGCACTCCTTGCGCGCATCAGCACTGCGCATGGGCCAGCTCCACACGGGTCAAGGAGGCCCGGGGCTTGAACCGCGGACCTCCCATGTGGTAGACGGACGCCCTAACCACTGGGCCAAAGTCCGTTTCCCACATCTACAATCTTTAATCTCAACTCTTAGGGTTAGTAGGATCCTTAAATGTCATCCGTCACAACTTTCTGTCTAATGCTTGAATTCCTTCTGTAGCAGTGGTTCTAACCTTAGCCACGTATTAGAATTACTTTGGCAGCTTCAGAAATCCCAGACCTCAGGCCTTAACCCCAGTCCAGTTATATAAGAATCTTCAGGTTTTGGGGCCCAGGCATCAGTATTTTTTAAAACTCCTTAGATGTTTCTAAAGTGCAGTTAAGGTTGAGGGCCATTATTCTATAAAATCTCTGCTAAATATTTTTCCAGTCCAATTGAATTCCTCTGGTGGTGAGAACCTCACTACCAATCTTTTTCTACTTTTTCCATTTATTCAAAAATAGTGACTTAATTATAAGAGCGGATAAATTATAAATTGGTTAAATTACATAAGTCAGGGTCACCAATTTAATACTCAGCTCTTGTAAACAACTTTGGAGAATGACATTTACATTTGAATCATCTTCTTTGTAGTATTGCAGTACTTTTGAATAACTTCCAAAAAAATCATCTTAAAAATCCTTTTAATCATTTTCAACTTTTACTTTAATAGTAATCAGATTACTTGATGTGACTCAGATGAACATTATGCTCTGTTTTGGAGTATTAAGAGCATTTTGTCTTCTGAGTCCTGGGAAAACAGGGAAGTGATGGGCAAATTATATTTACGTTTGCCTTACTGATTTAACACACAGTGATTAGAGTTAAAAAGTAGTTACACCCTTTTGGAAACATGCTAAGTTCTTAGTGCAGTAATGCATCTCATAAGAAATTTCAAATATACTGAAGTAATATAGAGGAATGTAAAAGGTTGGGTTTGTAAAGCTCTTTGGTTTTAGAGAAACCTATATGTAGTTTCCCACTTCCCCCACTACACACACACAAACGCAATTTTATCTCCTGCTTGGGAACTTAAGTGTCTTGAGATAGCTAACTATCAATCTGTCAACTCTTTTAAGCTTTTTATATTTCCTTTAGTTCTTCAGTAGGATTTGGCTACTAAAAGTATATAACATCATTGTTAAATACTCAAGGCAGACCTGGGGTTGAGTCCTACTTCCATCCTTCCTCATTGTGTGGCCTTGGGCAAATTATTCACTTATCTAAACCTCAGTTTCCCCATTTGTAAACTCGAGATAATGGCACATATTTTGAAGGGATGTTAATAGGATTATTGACAGTAATGCATATAGAGTCTCATAATAGCCCTTGGTTATAGTAAGTGCTCGTGAACTGTTAAATTTTGTATTGTATTATTTAATAAATCAGTATTGCTAGGCAGATAAGGTGGTTATAAAATAAGCTTTTTAAAGATGGTAGCTGGACAAAAATCTTGAGTCTAGTTCTGTAGAGAGCATCATCTGTACTCTTCTTTATAAAAAATTACCCTCAGTCCTCATCTTGGATTGTGCCTTCACCAAACTGAGTTTCCTTTTGAGAGTCCTGATCACAGCACATGGATAAGGACGTGCCTCTTAAAGGCCATAGAGTATAGGGTGATTGAAGTCCCTAGTTTTCCATAGCATTCCCTCTGGGCTACCAGAAAAGCTAGAGTATATATGTATCCTATTTTAAGAAAATCCGAAGTTAAAAAGAGTTGAAGTATGATTATTCATGCTTCTGAATGAGTAAAATTAGTGTATTTAGACATTTTATTTACATATATTTTAACATAGCAATTCCTGATCACTCCAGAACACATTGAATTCCCTTCTGTAAGCTCTTGAAGCATTTGCTTTGGTATTCATTCATTCATTCAACACTAACTAAGTATCTCTGTATGCCAAAAATTATACTTGCTGCTGAGATATGAGACAGAATCTTTGCCTATGTGGAGTTCACAATATAGTTCTGGAAAGGAAGATGTAATATCAACATTATAATGCAGTGTGACAAAGTCCTATAACAATGAAATGAATTTCTTCTCCATCCAGGAAAAGTAGCCTAAGGGAGGTTTCATTGAGGAGGTGAAATTTAAATTCGGTCTTCAAGGATGAATAGAAGTTTTTTGGGCAAAAAAAAAAAAAAAGTTAAGGCCATTTTACAGAGTAAGAGAGAAAGAAATACAACAACCCAGCTTGTAAAAGAACCTGGTAGAGCCTGGAAATAGTAAGAGGAAGATAGGGGGTGGGGGGATAACTGAAAACTGCAGAATGTGTGGAGGTTTAAAGAGAGGTGGATGAGATCCTGAAGGGCATTTTATACAGAATTATGAGTTTTGATTTTATTGTCTAGTCCACAGGAAATACCCAAGGTTTTTTAAGATAGTAGAGAACTAATTGTTTATATGATTCAGGAATATATCTGGAATATGGAAAAACAGGTAGCGAGAAGTTGTTGCAATAGTTCATATGAGGCACAGTGACAACAGATTTGGGGTGTTGTACTACGAGTAGAGGGGAGGGAAGTGTATGTGGGTCAAGTGATAAGGTCTCTGCCTACCATATGGGAGGACTCAGGTTTGCTCCCTGGGGCCTCCTGGTAAAAAAGAAGAAGAGAAAGCATGCTTGTGAGATGAGCCAGTGCCCATGTGGCAAGCCCATTGAGGTGCCTGCGTGGTGAGCCAAGTGCCCATGTGAGTGCCTACATGGCGAACCAAGTGCCTGTGTGGTGAGCCAAGGGCCCGCAAGTGCCCACATGGTGAGCCTGCCCATGCGGTGAGCTGAGTGCCCGTGTTAGCGTGGTGAGCCAGTGCCCACTCAAGTGAGTCACGCAGCAAGATGATGACGCAACAAGAGAGATAAAGGGGAGAGTCAAGGTGACCAGGAACTGAGGTTGCACCATTGACAGGGAACCTCTCTCCATATCAGAGGTCCCTAGGATTGAATCCCAGTGAATCCTAGAGGAGAAAGACGAGAAGAGAAGACAAAAAGAGAAATAGATACAGAGGATCACACAGCAAATGGACACAGCAAATAACAGCAGGGTGGGGGAAGGGAACGGGAAGAAAAAAAGGAAATCTTGGGTGGGAAATATTTCTAGATTAGAATTTATAGGAGTAGAATTTTTTTTTTTTTTTTTTTTTTGGTATGTAGGAAGAAGTTGCAAGGATGAAGAATAGGGATAAGTCACATATATGTATGCATATATATATATATATATTTATGTATATATATTAAGTGTGTTATTTCCCTAAGGCCTTGGGGTCATTAGAGACAGGTACTCTCTTCTAGAACTTCTGTTTTATTCTGCATAGAATATCAAACAATGCTTAGTAAATTCCCAATAAATTTAAAATAGAAATAAATACAAAATGTATAAGATATAACATTTTTGCATCTCTGAAACCTTATTACTATTTTGGTAACTCTATTGGGTATAATAGGAATAGCATGGGATGCATAGTGACAAATCCATTCTTCATCCCATTTGTTTAAATAAAATAATCCAGGCGTCTGATACACAATGATCTTATAAAAATTAACCTATTCTTAATAACTTCTGCTCTGAAATTGTTACAGTTTACTTAAAAAAGGTAATCATCTATAGATCTTTTTTAAGTCTTTTTAAATGTTTCAATAGTATTGGTTTTTCTGTTTTACAGTTAAATAATTCAATGCCAGGGACGTCTGAGACAGACCAAATTACCGACTTTGAATTCGTGGAATAGCTTTGTTGCTCAGTGCTTAAATCATAAAGCCTTGGAGAAGGAAGCCACAACAGTGAAGTTAGTAGAAGGGCTTTCATATTCAAGAAGTGAATTTCTTTTAAACAACACTATTTAAATATTATTACATTTATTATATATTCTTATACTTCATTTTTCTGTGTAAGGTTTTTTAGACATCTCTTGGCAACTTAAAATGCTATTTGATTGTGAGTTTAGTTTTACATACATGCATTAAGGTAGGGCACTCCAGTTGATTAGATTTTGTGTCAGGTGGTCAAATACACTCAGACTCTAAGGCAGCAATGCTTAACCTCGAACAGGAAAAGAGCCACATGGCCACAAAGTAGGGAGGGAATGCAACATTGTAACATCACATTTGATGGCTGCAGCAAGATACTGTGTCACCATGACTCAGCACCTCTCACATATTGATTCTGTAGCACAGGGAATACATAGGAGATTCGAAACTGAATAGCACACAGGAGAGTAAAACTGTACTGTCAGATCTCTATTAGTTTGAGTCTCTACACCTGTATTCTGAACAACACATCTTTCTCATTTCCCTTTATCTTTGGCTACAGCAGAACAGATCTGGGCAATTTATTTTCCCAATTCTGCTAAGGAGAAGGAGCGCAACAGAATGTATACTGTTCTACTTTTTCTGTGCTGCAATGGGTATGTTGGCCATTTCCGGATGTCTTTCACTGACAGACAATGACAGGAGAAAGCCAAAGTGACAGGAACCCTCATATAGGTGAAAAGCCACATTCCATTGTCTGTATTCTAATGGGAAGTTGTGTGACTGTGACATGTAACGGATGGATCAGCTATTTTATGGCTTACATGAAAAAGGCTCATGGCTAATTTTTAGTGAGTTGTACTAGTCTGCTGATTTAGAGTTCATAATATATGCTTGATGAAATCTCTCTGGAACAAGTCTTGTAAAACAGTGTGTGACTGATGGTACACAAATGGTTGGATTCTCTTAAAGAAAATAGTTCTCCATATTGTTCCTTATTTATATGCAATTAGGTCAGGAGGATCCAGTTATACTTCATCTTTTTAAAAAATGGTTTTGAATTTAGATATGACATAGGTCCAGCCACATCTTACAAAGTTCTTGTGGTGGGACAAAACATTTTACATAAGATGGTGTTTATGGATCTTTTATAACATTAAAAACAAGGCAAATTGCATTTTCTTTGCATGTAAGAAAATGACAATTTAGGTTAATTCTGAAATGAAGTCATTGCATTATTGTCATGATTGATAGATCTTTTAATTAATCTATTATTTCTGTTATGCAGCTGCATAGTAGAAAAATTGTATTTTTGCTGTAATTATCAAATAAGCTCAGTATGTTAGTTTTCCAGGGACTCTGAAGCTTTGAATGTAGAGGAGGAATTCTGATGGAAGGGAAAAGACCTTCTGAACCACCTATGCTCACAGTTCAGAGGAAGAAATGGAAAAATCTAATATTAACTGCTTACTATGTGGTAAAATTTTTCATGTATTTTTATTTGTTTTATTTTTGCGAATGAGGAGATATGCTCAGAGTTGAGAAAGGAGGTCAGGAAATGACATATTATAACATTTATCATATATGTTAGGTAACTGTTAGGAACTTAACATACTTTTTTTTCCCATTTAATCCTGAAAATAAATTTCATTGTTTTGGGCATGTGAGTTAGACAGAATGGGTTAGATTATGCTATGGTAACAGACCAAAAATCTCACTGACCTAATGACACAAGGCTTATGTTTTGCTCACATAGAGTTCTCTCTGGTTCCAGGTGGCTCTTAAAAGCAGTTTCTCCTTGCATTTACCTGGCAATCCAGACTGAGGGAAGCAACCACCACATTGTAGTTATCCTCTTGGAAAAAGGAGCTCCTTAATGTTGTGGCAGGGGAAAAGAGCAGGAGAGTTACGCATAGTTATAAAAGACCTCAGTCTGGAATATGCACATTACTTTCCCTCTTAGCCGTTGGCCAGTAGTAGTCATATGGACCTACCTCACTATGAAGAGGCAAATGCAGTAGTGATGAAAATTACTGGGTCTGCCATGATATAATCTCCATTTAAAAAATTAGAAGACTGAAGCGCGTAGAGATTAGATCATGTTCTATAATCACACAGTTAGTAAGTGGTACATTTAAGTTTTGAAATTTGGACTCACTCTGAGTCCAAATAACCATTTGTCTCCTCCATCCAGCTTCCCCACCACACATTCTGGGTATTTTGATTGTTTAGAGTTATGTGTGGATCTGTAGTAGCCAACCTTCAAGATGGCCCTGGGTGATCTTTGCCTCCTGGTGTTCATGCCTTTTGTTTAGTCCCTTCCTTCATTGAATAGGGCTGACTAGTGTGATCACTACAGTATTGCAGAAATGACAAAAGTATGACTTCTGAGACTAGGTCATAAAAGATGTTATGGTTTCTACCCTGTTCTCTCATGGATCACTAGCTTTGGGGGAAGCCAGTTATCACAGTGTGAGGAATCTACATAACCCTATGGAGATACCATATGGTGAGGAACTAAAGCCCCCTGTCAACACCCAGAACCATCTTGCCATCCCTGAGAGTGAGCCATCTTGAAAGCTAACACATCAAACCTAGTTAGCCATCGGATGACTGAGCCCAGGCCAGCATCTGGCAGCAACTTTAGGAGAAACTCTGAGCCAGAACCACTTAGCTAAGGTGTTCCCAAATAATTTTTGACTCACAGAAGCTGTATAAGATGATTAATGTTTACTGATCTTAATGGCATTAGATTGGGAAGTTTTGTGGTGATTTGTTATGTGGCAATAGATAATGTTATAGAACTTTTTGGATTACTCGAAGACTCTTCCTGTTTATGACAGTGAGTTTTTAATTAGCTGAATTATAAAGTAGTACATTTCACAGTGATTGTCACATAATAGTATGATTTGAAATTTTAATTTAATAAGTCTTATAATTTCTTTGGTGGTTCCCACAAACTCTGTGAAAAGGTCTTTCTAAAAAATGGTACACTCTCCTAGTTTAGCAGAGAGTATTTGTGTAATTTATTTTCTGACAAGTATATATTTTTCTACTTTAAAAGATGACCTGTTTGAGATTATGTTTTAAATCACATTGTGAGCTTTTGCGAAAGCAGCAGCTAAGGATTTTTTATTAACAGTTTATTATTGGGAGGAAGACAAGAATATATAGAACTTGCTTTTTGGCAAGAAATGTCATGCATCTACAATTTTCATGTGATGATATATTTTTGATACTGAGATCATTAATCAAAGAACATGTTATATTTACAATTATAATGAGTTTCAGAAGTATTATGATTCAGTATCCTATACATATATATTAATATATTGTGCTTTTAAGTTTTAAAATTCATTTGTAGTTTACTAATGTTGTACAGTGTTTCAGAAATGGGCTCTAAGTTGGGGATTCCAGTTTTCCCCATGAAACCAGAGGGGAATGACTGGGTGTGAGTCATCCCTTGCCAGGTTTTAACACTAGTCCTTGAATCCCAGTGAAAAGCAACAGAATATTATTTCTATTCTATTCTTAATATCTCTGTTTCAAAATCCTTGTTCCATTGAATGAAGTATTTAAATGATCCAAAAATGTTTGTTTACTTCTGCCTAAGTCTTAGATGGAGAAAAGGGAGTTGTAGGTGTGTTTGGGGGCAAAGATACTCAAATGCCACTAAATCATATGCACACAAGAGATCTTCTGAGAAACCTTTGTCTAGTGTGCAGAGCACTGAGTTCAATTCCTCTGAAAAGTTGAAATTTTTCTTAGTTTAATATTAAATATTATCAATGTGACATTTATATAATCTAAAGATCCTTTAAAAATAAATAAAAAATAAAAACAACAAAAAGCATTAAATATGAGGGTAAAGAATCTTGTATATAAATTTGTGGGGGTAGGTAGAGAGGAAAATCATTGAAACTATTCAAAATGGTGATAGGACAAATAAAGCTCTGATAGTTGTCACAAGGAAGTGATAGAGAGATAGAGATACCACATTAAAACAGTATACTTTCTTCAGTTCAAGGAGATGCCTTTATTTATTTAATTTAATTTAATTTAATTTAATTTATTTTTCTTTATTCCCCCCCATCCCCCATGCAGCTTGCTTGTTGTCTGTTCTCTGTGTCCCTTCACTGCGCGCTTTCCCATGCTTTTGCTTGTCTCCTTTTTTGTTGCGTCACCTTGTTGAATTGGCTCTCCGTGGCGCTTGCAGGCTGCCGGCGGCTCTCCACAGCGTGTGGGTGAGCCTACCTTCACAGGGAGGCCCTAGGATGTGAACCCAGGGCCTCCCATATTGTAGACGGGAGCCCAACTGATTGAGGCACAGCCACTTCCTGAGATGCCTTTATTTTTTATTTTTAAAAATTAATTTATTCAAGCATATCACTCATACATAAACATATAAATAATAAGTGTATAGTAATAGTTGTGAACTTACATAACAAACATATGTAACATACAGGACTCTCATAACTCACCCTAACACCAGTAACTTTCATTGTTGTTAAACCTTTTTAACTAATTATTAAAGAACATTGTCAAAATATTACTACTAACCAAAGTATTTTTCCCCCAACCACACCTATTATTATCTTTATATCATTTATATATAACATATATAAACAGTTAAGTGTGTAGTAAAAATTGTGAACTTACAAAGCAAACATGCATAACATCATACAGGGGTCTCATACATCAACCCTACACCAACACCTTGCATTGTCATGAGACGTTTGTTACAAATTGTGAAAGAATATCATCAAAATCCTACTACTAATCATAGTCTTTATCTTACATTTGCTGTGTTTTTCCCCCAACCCACCCTATTATTTTTTAAATATATTTTTTATGACAGAAGTTGTAAACATATAAAAATAATCATACACATGTGCAGAATTCCCAAACAACACCTCTCTGTCAACACACCACACTGTGGTAAAACATTTGCTACAGATAAGATATATCATCTGATTGTTACCATGCCATAGTGTACATTTGACTTACATTTTCCATACTACCTCATAATCAACACACTACATCTTTCACATAGATGGAAGAATATTATATTACTACTGCTAACTATAGTCCATTGGTCACTCCAGCTGTATTTTTCCCATGCTTCTCTATATTCCCAAATTCCTGCAGTAGTGATGTACATTTGCTCTAGCATGCAAAGGACACTCCTGCCTCTGTACCATCAACCTAAATTCTCATCCACCTACTGGGTTACTGTACTATTCAGTTCCTAGGTTATTCTCCCGCATTCTGTTAATTGGCATTTACATCCCTAGACTATGATTTTCAGCCACATCTCTATTTATAAACTAGCTGTTACTCATTATGTGTTACCATCCACTCTATACATTTCCACACTTTTACAGTAAAGCTAATTAAAACTTCTATATAGGGAAGCGGACTTGGCCTAGTGGATAGGGCATCCAACTACCATATGGGAGGTCTGCAGTTCAAACCCCGGGCCTCCTTGACCCATATGGAGCTGGCCCATATGCAGTGCTGATGCGCACAAAGAGTGCCATGCCACGCAGGGGTATCCCCATGTAGGGGAGCCCCATGCACAAGGAGTGCGCCCTGTAAGGAGAGCCGCCCAGCGTGAAAGAAAGTGCAGCCTGCCCAGGAATGGCACCGTACACACGGAGAGCTGATACAACAAGATGATGCAACAAAAAGAAACACAGATTCCCGTACCACTGACAACAACAGAAAGCGGACAAAGAAGAACACGCAGCAAATAGACACAGAGAACAGACAACTGGGGTGGGTGTGGGAGAAAGGGGAGAGAAATAAATAAATCTTAAAAAAAAAATAAAACTGCTATATACATTAAACATCAGTAGTCCATCTCAGTCTTCTTATCACCTTTAAGAATCACCACCCACCAGGCCTTGAAGATATTTTCCTACAATTTCTTCTAGAAGTTTTATGGTTCTTGTTTTTATTTTTAGGTTTTTGATCCATTTTCAGTTAATTTTTGGATAAGCCATGAGATAGGAGTCCTGTTTCCTTCTTTTGGCTATGGATAGCCAGTTCTTTCAGCACCATTTGTTGAATGGACTGCCCGAACTATGTGGGTTTGACAGGCTGGTCAAAAATCACTTGACCATACATGTGAGGGTCTGTTTCTGAACCATCAATTTGGTTCCATTGGTCTATGTTTCTGTCTTTATACCAGTACCATGCTGTTTTTACCACTATAGCTAGGTAACATGATTTAAAGTCTGGAGATGAGGGTTCACTTTTCCTTTTTATTATATTTCTGGCTATTCAGAACCCCTTGCCCTTCCAAATAAATTTGATGATCATGTTTTCAATTTTTTTTTTTTAAATGCTGGTGGAATTTTAATTTTAATGGTGGGATTATATTGAATCTGTGTATCAATTTGAGTAGAATTGACATCTTAATGATATTTAGTTTCCCAATCCATGAGTGTGGAATGTTCTTCCAGTTATTTAGGCCTTTTAAAATTGCTTTTAGCATTGAGTTGCAGTTTTCTGAATACGAGTGCTTTACATCATTGATTAAGTTTGTTCCTATTTGAGTTTTATCTGTCATATTTTATTTTTATCACTCTTTTGGCAGCTTTAGTTACTTTTATTGATGTAATCTTCATTTCCAGACTCTCTTCCAGGCCTCTCTCTCCTGTCTTTCTTTTCAGGCTCTAGCATAACCTTTAGTATTAACTGAAAATCTGGTCTCTTGCTTAGAAATTCTTTCAGTTTTTGTCTATCTGAGAATATTCTAATCTCAACCTCATTTTTGAAAGACAGTCTTGCTGGATATAAGATTCTTGGCTGAAAGTTTTTCTCTTGTAGTATCTTAAATATATCAGACCACTGTCTTCTTGCCTCCATGGTTTCTGGTGAGAAATCAGCACGTAATCTTATTGGGTATCTCTTACATGTTATGCATTGCTTTTTTCTCGCTGTTCTCAGAATTCTCTCTTTGTCTTTGGCATTTGACATTCTGATGAGTATGTGTCTCAGAGTTGGTCTATTCAGATTTTTTTTTTGGATGGGAGTATGTTGTGCTTCTTGGACATGGATAGCTGTGCCTTTCAATAGGGTTGGGAAATTTTCTACCACTATTTCTTCAAATATTCCTTCTGCCACTTTTCCCTTCTTTTCTTCTGTGACAACCATGACACATATGTTTGCACACCTTTTGCTGTCATTTAGTTCCCTGAGACCTTGTTCAATTTTTTCCATTCTTTTCTTCATCTGTTTTATATGTTCACTTTCAGAGACCCTTACTTCAAACTCACCATCCTTTCTTCTCCTCCTCAAATCTGCTATTATATGATTCCAAGGTTTTAAAATTTCATTTATTGCAACTTTCATTCCCATAAGAACTATTTTTCTGTGTATGCTTTCAGATTCTTCTTTGTGCTCATCCAGTGTCTTCTTCTTATCCTTGATCTCTTTAGCCATCTCATTGAATTTATTAAGGAGACTTGTTTGAACATGTACGATTAGTTTTCTCAACTCCATGTCATCTGGAGGCTTATATTGTTCCTTTAATGTGGCCTTATCTTCCTCTTTCTTGGTGTGGATTGTAACTTTTTGTTGGTGTCTTGGCATCTGGCTTGCTAGAGTATTTATTCTGGGTGCAGTTTTTCTCTTCAGTTTAGGGCTTCCTGCCCTTTCTCCCTTGCTGATTGTGCAGTAGGAGCCAAGGCTGTAATTGGGGCTATAAGCTGTGGAGGCTCAAGTTGCCCTCATTGCACTAGGGCCCAATGAAGCTTCTCCCCACTTTCTGCTTTGCCAGGGGTAGGGATATAGTCACAGCTATGTGGAATAATTGAAGTCATGCAGACCTAGACTGCAGTTGCCCAGAAAGACTGATGGGCTTCATGCCCTTTTCTTCTCTGCCTGGGGCAGAAATGGAGCTGCAGGTATGGGCAGCAGTCTATGCAGTGCGGGTCCAGATGACTGCAGTTGCCCTGGTAGACTTCTGATTTTCAGTCTGTGCCAGCCAGAGGTACCTGCAGTTACCTGGATAGGCTGATGCAGGGCCCACCAGCCTCCTCCCTGCATGAGGTGGGTCTGAAGCCTAGTGTAGGGCTGCAGGCCAATCTGGGTGAAAGAAACTGATTCCTACCATTACTGTGATTTTTTGTCAGCCAGACTTCCCCTCATGCTGGGGGCAGAGTCAAAATGGAGGCCACTGGCCTCTTTCCCACTTGGGCTGATTCACACCCCAGCTGTTCCCAGGGTTATATCTTAGCCAGCTGAGTCTACCAATCAGTAGCCAAAATAGGCAGCCAACTGTCTCCTCCTCTCTTGTTTTTGGGAAATGGAGCTTCCTATTCCAGCCACAGAATAGTTCCTGGGGTGGCTAGTGCTGCCAAAGTAGGGTAATCACTGGCCTCTGTGGCTTGCCTGGTAATTTCCCAGAGAGGCTCGCAGGTCCCTTCCTCCCCACTGGAGGTGGCACTGGGACCTAGGCTAGAACTACAATTTGATCTGGATGGAAAGAAGCCAGCCCCCACAGCGGTGTGATTTTAAGTCCATTCTGCTTCCCCTCCTGCCAGGTGTGGAGTTAAGATGGTGCCTACCAGCATATTTCTGACTTGGACAGGCTCAAACTTTAGCTGTTCTCAGGATTATACTTTAGCCCACTGAATTTACTCATTGGTAGCTGAATTTGGAGTACAGCTGTCTCTTCCTCCCCTGTTTTTGGGAAGTGGAGCTTTCAATTCCAGCTGTGGAACAGCTCCCAAGGCAGCTTGTGCCTCCAGTGGAGGATGGGCACCAGCCTCCGGGGTGTGGAGAGCTTTACTTATGAGTCTTCTCTGCAGATGGGCAGTCTCCTCCTTCCATCGCCTTTATTTTTGAATAACAAAAATCAATCTGAATGGTAGTATCATGCTATGGGAAAAGGAGTATTTTGTAAAAGAATTTAGTTGAGGTGCATTTAAACACTGGGTGTTCTAAATGAGCATCTACAGAACCTACATTTTTATAATTCTTTATAGTTTACAAAAGCTATTTTAACATTTATGATCTTATCCAAGTAGTCTTATTTCTGATTTCTCACTTGATCTACCATGTGAAATACAGAAAATTAGTTTATCTTTCCCAGAATCACCTTCTTTTTCTTGTAAAATGAGGAAACTAATGTCATTCCATATGAGGTTTTTAGCTTCCTGGGCTGCTGAAAGCAATGTACCAGAAATTGATTGACTTTTACAATGGGGATTTATTAGCTTACAAGCTTACAGTTCCAAAGCTGAGAAAAATGTCCAGATTAAAGTATCATTGGGTGATGTTTTCTTCCTGGGGACTGGCTGCCAGTTATCCTGAACTTCTCTGTCACATGGCAAGGCACATGGCATCACTGGCTGGGCTCTCCCTTCTAGGTCTTGTTGCTTCAGCTTCTTGCTTCCATGGCTTTCTCTTTGAACTACATTTCTTAGAGAGGACTCTAGTAAGGGGATTAAGACCTACCCTGGGCTATGCCTAACTGAAGTAACCTAATGAAAAGGTCCTACTACAAAAGATTTATACCCACAGGAAAAGATTAGCTTTAAGAACATACTTTTCTGGGGTCCATATAGCTTCAAACCATCACACTCCACCCTTTGGATCCCAAAAGGATATGTTCTTCCCATATGTAAAATACATTCACTTCATCACAATATCCCCAAAACCTTCAATCATTTCAGTAACAGTATTAAGTACAAGTCTCATCAAGATCATTTACAGATGTCTTATGTCCTGAGGCAAAATTCCCTTCAGTCTGTGGACCTGTGAAACTTAGAAAACAAGGTATCTGTTTTCAATATACAAAGGAGAGACAGACATATGATAAATGTTCCCATTTCCATAGGTAGAAATTGGAAGGAAAACAGGGATCGCCTATCCTAAACAATTTCAAAATCCTGTAGGGCATACTCCATTAGATTTCAGGGTCTGAGAGTCACTTATGGAACAATGGTTTGTCCTCTGGGTTTGACGGAATGACAGGTCCATTCTTTCCAAGGGCTTGGACAGCAACCCTGCTCTCCCCAAACATGAGGATGAAGGCACCAACATCTTAGAGCATTGGGCTGATGGCTGGGCTCTCAATTCTGCTTACGTGAAGCTTTGGGTTGGTGGCCAGACTTGAGGCTCTATCCTCAAACATTGGGGTAGTGGCTGGGGTAGCAGCCAGAGTCGAGGCTCCACACTCCCCAAGCATCAGAGTGGTGGCCAGACTCTAGGTTCTACTTCATCAAACCTCAGGGTGGCATCCAGCCTCTACACATCCCCAAGAGAAACTTGGGATGGTAACACTGAACAATGGGGCAGAAGGCCAACCCTCTCCAAGCTCCAGGGTATATGCACCCTTTCTACATACAAGGGTAGGTCACTTTCTTAGCCTGAGAAGATGTCATCAATCCAAATCTGAGCTTCTGTGGTCTACCTTTAAAGTAATTTTCCCTTCAGTCTGTCCCTTTTCTGTCCCTTTTAGCCCAGGATGGCAGTGGCTCAGTTCATATAGATCTCACAAAAAACTTGGCAATTTTGCATGTATACAGAAGTTTCTACTATCAGACAGTGAGACCTTCCACATATCTTTTCAGGATAACTACATTTCTAACCCTGAGTTGCACTGAAATGACTGACACTTCCATGTTCAGTTAAATCCTCACATGGAGCACCTTCTTTGGGGACTTGTTTTCTGGAAGCTCAGAATTTACTAAACTAGTTTCTGGTTTCTTTGTGCCCAGGAATTCAGTTCTCAATTTACCCCGTTCTTCTTGCATTTTACCATTAGCTGCAAGGTGAAATCAGGCTGCACTTTCCATATTTAGTTTTGAAATCTCCTTAGCTAAATATCCAAGCTTGTCACTTTCAAATTCTGCTTCCCATATGGTCTCAGAACACAATTTTGCAAAGTTCCCTGCTACTTTAAAAGAAGGATCATCTTTCTTTCAGTTTACAGTGACACATTAATCATTTCTAAGGCCTTATCAGAAGTACCTTTAGCATCCATTGTTCTACCAACAGTCTCTTCAAAGCAATCTAGGCTTAGGCCTTTTCTATCAGGCATCTAACGGTTCTTCTAGAGTCTACCCTATACCCAATTATAAAGCCGTTCCCACACTTTTGGTATTTACAATAGCAGCACCCCACTCGTGGTACCAAAATCTGTTTCAGCCTGGCTGGGCTGCTGAAAGCAATATACCAGAAATTGGTTGACTTTTACAATGGGGATTTATTAGCTTACAAGCTTATGGCTCCAGGGCTGAGAAAATGTCCAAATCAAGGCATCATCAGGTGATGCTTTCTTTCTAAAGACTGGCTACCAGCGATCATGAACTTCTCTGTCTTATGGCAAGGCACATGATGTTATCTACCGGTCTCTCCCTTCTCTTTCAGGTTTGGTTGCTTTAGCTTCTTGTTTCCATGGCTTTCTCTCTGAATTACATTCTCTTTTAAAGCACTCCAGTAAGAGGGTTAACACCCACCCTGGGCCATGCCTTAACTGAAGCAACCTAAACAAAATGTCCTATTTATAATAGGTTTATATTCACAGGTATGTTTTCTCTAGAAACAAATTAACCACCATAATAACTTAATGTTATAATTAACTAATCTAAATGTTAACTCATTTTACCATTTAACTTGAGTTTTGGTTTTTATACCTATGAGTAGAAGAGCTTGGTGCAAAATTACATTTCAACTTCCTATAATATTTAGATATTTTCCTTTACATGTATGTATCCTTTAAAAAACCAGCTTTTTCATATTTCATATGATATCTATAAAACATTATTAAATTTAAATCAATCTAGTAGATTAAAAAGCATTTTGCTTTGAGGATTTAGTTTTTTTAACATTCTTACTGTTTTTAATTAATTTTTTCCTATTAAAGGAAATAATTTTCTTTTTTTACTCTTCAAAAAAGTAATCTTTTCCACTTGCATTTAATTAACTTTTTTTTGACATCATAATATTTTTAGAGAAAGATAAGTCCACATTATTTTAGTCTGGTTTCTAAAATTTTATACTGTAATATAGCTCATTTAAAATATGAATTTTTTTTTCTATATTGCTTAGACTTACAACTACATGTTAAAGAGAAATCCTGATTTCTTCTCTCCTTCTCCTGACTCCTACTTCTGGAAATGAAAGGAATAGTGATTTGGTAACATGGTTTCTGTTCCCAACAAACTCATAATCTGGTGAAGAAGAGAGATACAAATACATTTGTTGAAAACACAAGCGCTCCATTAACAAAGGGTTATTGTACATAGAATCAGGAATGGTTGATTTTACTTGGAATCAAGATTAAGTGCCCCCATATCATTTCCTTTTATTGTAATTATCCTATTGAAAAATGTTGTATTATAATGATTAAAGTTTCCATTTCATCTGCTAACATCTTAGGGTTATCTCAGAGTATCTATAGTTCTTAACTTGCTTGGCAGTTAGCACATGCTCATTAAATATTTATTGAATTCAGATGGGTAGACAGGAGTTAGAAGAGCTCATAAAGGAGATGACTTTTAGCAAAGGAGAAAATATTCAACATTGGCTTTGAAGAGTGATGAGGCAGAAAAAGAGGATGGAGTTAAAGTGGTAAGTTCAGGCTCAGGGAACTGAATGAGCAAAGCCATGAACAAAATATTGTGCTGCATTGGAAAATAGTGGTCTAGTGTGATTAGAGTCGCAAGGATAGTGGGAAAAACAGGAATTGGGGATGAAATGGTAAATTCAGGCCATAATCTGAAGGATCTGTCATGCTAATGATTTTATACTCTTCTGAAAGCAACCAAGTTATGACGTTGGTCAGATCAGTTTCTGGTGTTAGTGAGGAAACTGCCAGAAGCAAACAAACCAGAAAGAATGTCATGACAAAAGTTCAAATAAGAGAAGATTAAGTCCAAAACAAAGGCATTGGCCATGAGAATGGAAAGGAGGACATCATTTCAAGAGACAATAAAGCCTACAGGAACCTTGATTACTGATACCATGAAGCCATCATATCAGCCTGGACTGCTTACACTAGACTCTTATTTGAGAGAGAGAAATTTTTCTATCTTGTTTAAGCTAAGGCAATTTGGGATCTCTGTTGTATCAGATAAAATGATTTCCTAACTAACTCAAGGAAGAAAGCCATTGAGTTCAGTTGGGGAAATATGGAATTTGAACTTGTTTTAAGAATCTAGAGCTCAAAATAGTATTAAAAGCTAAAGATAAAATTTTGGAAATCCAGGCTACATAAATTCTTACTTAAAGCCATCAGAATGAGTAAGATTGCCCAGGAAGAAAGTATAAGAAAACCAAATGATGAGGAGCATTGGCATTAACAGGAAAGCAAATAAAGAGGGAGCAGTAGATGATAAAGAGAAAGAACATCAAGTGTTAGGGAAGCAAAGGGAGCAGAAATTCTAGGAGTGTGTGGCCAATGTTGTCAGATGCTACAGAGTATTGATGTAGAGTGAAGATTTGGGAACTAAAGAACATAACTGATCTAGGAAGCAATTTCAGTGGTATGTGGTAAACACTAGATCATAATGAGCTGTTGCAGAGTAAATACGAAGTAAGAGTACTAGCTATTTTTTTTAAAATACGTTTTTCTGTGAAGGGAAAGCTTTTTAACATTGCAGTGTTTAGACTAAGGGAAAATTTAGGGACATAGCAACCATATGCAATATATGGTCTAGGATTAGAACAGCCATCAGTAAGATATATTTTGCAGACAATTGTGGGAAATTAGAATGTGGGATAGGTATTAGAAGATACAAAGAATTATTTAGTTTTAGGTTTTTCAATATTTATTTGTATATATTGGAGATGACATTAGAAATTCATACCAAATAATCTAGGAGTCAAATGTCCTGATGTCTGTAATTTACTTTAAAAAAAAAAAAAAGAATATTTATTTATCTCTCCCCCGGCTCCCCCCCCCCCCCAGTTGTCTGCTCTCTGTGTCCATTCGCTGTGTGTTCTTCTGTGACCGCTTCTCTCCTTATCAGCGGCACCAGGAATCTGTGTTTCTTTTTTGTTGCCTCATCTTGTTGTATCAGCTCTCCGTGTGTGCGGCGCCACTCCTGGGCAGGCTGCACTTTCTTTCATGCTAGGCGGCTCTCCTTAAGGGGCACACTCCTTGTGCATGGGGCTCCCCTACGTGGGGGACACCCCTGCGTGGCACGGCACTTCTTGGGCGCGTCAGCACTGTGCATGGGCCAGCTCCACACGGGTCAAGGAGGCCCGGGGATTGAACACAAGCCTTCCCATGTGGTAGGTGGACGCCCTATCCATTGGGCCAAATCCGCTTCCCTGTAATTTACTTTAAAATGATTTAGTGTGGGGGAAAAAAGAGGATTAAGCAAAAGTTGGAATAGGCCATGAGTGCCCTCAAAGTTCTGTGTAAGCAGTAGAAACTTGATTTAGCTGGCTAATGTTTAAAAACATTCTAATGGGCCAGATACCATTGGACTTTCAATGCTTTAGGTTACTTCCTGCGAGATACATTGTTGGGAAGGGAAATCGTTTTGTAATTTTTATAATTCCAAGGCAGTTGTTGTGTAATTTTTATAATTTCTAGGCTGCATCTAACTTCTTGGGGAATTTTTCAAAGGATTTATATAGCATTTAAAATTATAACCATAGTTACGTATTCCCTTTCCATTGACCTCCATGTTTTATTTTTATTTCATCAGCCTCGGAGATAAGAGACTGAAGCTTAAACAAGTAATGTGACTTCAAGTCTCAAAGCAGAGTTCAAAATCAAATTTGTCAATCTGAGTCCAGTGCTTTTTACCACTATCTAGAATGGAGTTTTTATTTACTTAAGGAAATGATTTGGAATAATAAAATCTTAGCATGAGGACAAACCTTAGAAAGTCATGCCTTTCTACTGTGTCCTTACCTCATTTTCCTAACGTTTTGAACCCTATCTCCTGAAGCTGAATCTGCTGATGGATCTCATTGTTGAGCCTAGGCCCCTAAGCCTCACATTTTAGTTGTGCTGCCAATAAAACCCAGAATCTAGTGTGTTAGGAAAGATCATGTAGTCCAAATCCCAGGCCTTTCTACTTCCTGTTCTCATCCTACCATCCCCTTGCCCTATTGGTCCTTAGAATAGGTTTTTTATCTTGATTCTCATTCTCTCATTTGACTAAAACTCTAATTCCACTTTAAGATGAGTGCCTTATTCTAAACCCAGCCTATTTTACTCATACCTTAATGTTCTGCTAATATCTTGCCAGTTCCTTCTTTTCTGGAAACAGTATAAGCAGTATCCCTGAAGTTAGTACTTGTCAGAGAATCCACAATCAATGCAGAGCTCTGCTTAAGTCTGAGGCCTACAAATTTTGTTGCCAGCTGTTATCTTCTAGAACCGTTTCCTAAACCATATTGGATCCTGTATGCTTTGGATATTTTCGGTACCAGCCTTTAAAGCCAGGTTAATTTCCTGCTTTCTTCATACTACCTTCCCTGACTCTACCTTACAAAGATAAACTGTGTTCTACCTTTTTTTTTTTGATGTACCTCCTCTCCTGGAACACATATGATTGTAGGAGAAGAGTGCTGAGCATTTAACATACATATGATACTTGCTCTTCTCTGAAACTTCTCTAATTTCACAGAGTGTATTTGAAATGGGATGCCCTGAAAAAAGTATATTAATTAGTAATATATTACAAGAGTATGATTACGACACAGATATTATTTATTGAGTGATTTTTACACGGAGGTCTTAAACCCTCCTTTTATTTTGCCTTTCTAAGTTCTCTTTTTGACTTGGAAATATTTTGTGTTACCTTTAAATGCAGCAGCAATGTAATATCCTCTTTGTTTTGTAATTTATGCTCTGGATGCAGAAAGATCATAAAATTATGTCCTGATTTTCATGGCCAATTTTTTGCATCACTTCCAATCAGAATAAACATACTTGCTAATTATATAATTGTTTGTGTATGTGAAAGGGAGGGAGAAAGAGAGAGAGAGAGAGAGAGAGAGATACCCATTTAGAGTGGAAAATACAATGAAAACATGCTTGACTAAAATATGAGAACATAAAGAATTATATTTTAACTGAGAACAGACGTCCAATAGAAGAAATGTCTTCTCAATCAGATGTGAATGTTTAGCTAGGTGGCATGGTAGTTTTCTTTCTTGCTATTGGCTTCAAAAGATGTTTGTACTCTCATCTCTAATTTTTCTCAACTTTGGTATTATCTATGATTTATATAAACTCTGAGTATATATTTTCATCTTGTAGTACTTTTTGGGGTAATAAATATGCTTAGAAATTACCATGGAGTATCATATTCTTTCATTTGTTTTAAAATTATGTAGTTCATTTTTAAGGGACATGTTTAAGCTCTGCCATTCCTTTTTAACCATTTTACTTCATCCATGACTGGTAAAATTTTCAACTAAGATGGTGCTACCTTGGCCAGAATACTTTGGTTTATTTGCCTCTTGAGTAGATTTAAGTGGGCATTTTGGTGCAAGTAGTTTAATTATTTGCAGGTAAGTTTTCAAATCTGTAGATTGCTCCTAACAAGGTCTTTTTGCAGTTGTATCCACATGTAGTTCATAAAGAACATAAGATATGGCTTTAAAATCACCAGTAGCTGGCCAAAGGCATGATGTTCTTGACTCTTCTTCAAGCCAGAGTTTTACATACATACATACATACATACATACATACATACATACATAGTGTACCCACTAAGCTACTACTTTAGATAATGTTAATTATTGCTGAGCATCAGTGAAATTAGAATGGCTAATAGTATAAATGGAGAATCAGTCCATTCCTTTTAAGTTTTATAGCTGCTGGTCTTTATAGCTCTCGGCTAAGTTTTAAAGACATAACATATTTTGAGTGGACATGATATTTTAATTCAAAATCCAGTCTACTCAGTCTGTGTGTATTCTGCATACTGTGTATTCTGCATATAATATTTTTCCATCCATTCTCTTTTAAGGCTCAGAAAAAATTATAAATGTGGAAAAGCAA
Source organism: Dasypus novemcinctus (assembly GCF_030445035.2). Taxonomy (NCBI): domain Eukaryota; kingdom Metazoa; phylum Chordata; class Mammalia; order Cingulata; family Dasypodidae; genus Dasypus; species Dasypus novemcinctus. The sequence continues at coordinate 32,404,755 of NC_080687.1, forward strand.
ATTACTCCCTGAGGACTGTTTTTTTTTTTTTAAAGATTTATTTTTTAAATTTATTTCTCTCCCCTTCCCCCCAACCCCCAGTTGTCTGCTCTCTGTATCCATTCGCTGTATTCTTCTGTGTCCACTTGTATTCTTGTCAGTGGCACTGGGAATCTGTGTCTCTTTTTTTTGTTGTGTCATCTTGCTGCGTCAGCTCTCCATGTGTGCAGTGCCACTCCTGTACACATTGCACTTTTTTTTTTCACTTGGGACGGCTCTCCTTATGGGGTGCACTCCTTGCGTGTGGGGCTCCCCTACACGGGCCACAACCCTGTGTGGCACAGCACTCCTTGCAGGTATCAGTGCTGCACATGGGCCAGCTCATTACTTGGGTCAGGAGGCCCTGGGTTTGAACCCTGGACCTCCTATGTGGTAGGTGGATGTCCTATCAGTTGAGCCAAATTCACTTCCCTGCTTATTTTTTTTAACATAAGATTAATTTTGGTTTATTTCTTTTTGAAACTGTTATAGCATTTTCTCAATGGAATTCTGTTTAGATGTTCAGAAGGTTAACATATTAAGGAAGTGGATTTTCTTTTTCCTACTTTATCTACTGTAAAAGTCCTGTTTAAAAGGAGAATTTCAGTGATATATAAATCTTGTATTTGAAATAGCAGCTTGTAATTTTACCTAAACCCTTGTATATTTTCAGATGTGCTATTATTTTGCCTCAGGGAAATTGAATGATGAAGAGCTGACATCAGACAGAAAGAAAGCCAAATGGAAAACTTATAAGATATAGAGCAATGGTATTTTGATTCATTCACCAAAATTTAGAAGTAATTTTTATATCTTAAAGATTATTAGAATATGGAAAAGAATGTTACAGTACAACAATAGTATATGTGCTTTTCTGCTTCTATGTGAAAGTACATTTTTTTGCATTACGCCTAGTACGTATTAGGTGGTTATAGATCTTATCTGAATCTATCAAAGGTTGTTTTAGGGTTCAACCAGCATTTGTTATAGAGTTGTATTTCAGATAACCATTTACAACAGTCAGAAAAAGAAATTTTTGCATCTGAATCTTTTTTTTTAAATTCTTTATTTTCTTTTAAATGTTACATTAAAAAAATATGAGGTCCCCATATACCTCTCACCCCACCCCTCTCACATCAACAACCTCTTCCATCATTGCGGCACATCCAATGCAGCTAGCAAATACATTCTGGAGCTCTGTTGCACCACGTGGACAGTGGTCCACATTATAGTCCACACTTTCCCCCAGTCCTCCCAGTGGGCCACAAAGGATACACAACGTCCAGCATCTGTCCCTGCAGCACCACCTAGGACAACTCCTGAAAATGCCCCCCCACACTGTATCTCTTCTTCCATTTCCCTATCATCAGCAGCCACCACGCCCACCCTCTCCACATCACTAGTACAGTTTCTTCCCTTACTAATAACAATAGTTCTCCAGCAGAACACCAGTAAGTCCACTCTAATCCATACTCTATTCTCCATCCTGTGGACCCTGGGATGGTTATGTCCAGTCACCCTGTACATCAAGAGGGAGCTTAGGTTCCACATGGATGATGGTTACAATTCTCCTGCTTGCAGCTGTAGGCACTCTTGGCTCCCTGGTGTGGTGGTTGAACCTCTTCACCTCCCTGTCAGCTGGTCAGGGTAAGTCTAAGAAACCAAAGGGTAGGAGTCACTAAGTCTGCTGAGGCTCAGGACCTGGCCATCACATGGACAGTTCAGAGATTCAGGTCTCCTGAGTATACACCAACCCGATCACCAACCACAGGGCCAGTAAAAATGACAGAAGAGGCGTGTGTAGAAAGGTCATATCTGAGTCAAACTCCATCACACTTAGGAACACAAACTCCAAAGTAGGGTCAACTGACATGGCACTGAACTCCAGAGCCATCTGCCATGACCATAGAACCTGTGGGTCTCTGTAGTCCTCAGGAGAACCAGCACTTGGGTTTCCATCTACTTTGGCTGTCTCTGGTACCCTGCCGAGGCGTGCATGAACATCACCCTCTGATGACCTCCCAACTCTTTTTTGGAGTCTTGTAGCCATATAATGAATCTTTCTTTTTAATTACTTTCATTATGGATTTTGAATTTGTGTTAAGAAATATATTTTTGTGGCATGGGCAGAGAATAGTTTTGTGTCAGGGAAGTAGAGACAAACATGACCAAAGCTCTTATGTTTTCAGGTGGAGAAGGAGTAAACACACACAGATACACACTAGTGTATACATGCATTATCTCAATGTGGAATTTGTTCATAATCTCAGATTGTAAGCTGAAATGGGCCCTGGCAGCTTGTGTGCAGTACCCACTGCATCCTTCTACCTTTGTTAGCACCAGACTATTCAAGCCTCCTAGCAAAACAGTTTTATAGTTAAATGCCTATAAATTAGAAAATTCTCTAAGTTCACTGGGAAATATATCTGGTATTATAAAATCCTTATAATTATGATGGTATCAGTGACTAATAAGAATTAGAGACTAATTTAAAATGGTCCTCACTGAATGTCATAGAGAGTCATGATAGAGGAATATAACCTTTGTATTCCTGAATCAAATTTTGCTAATGATTCATATTTCAACTGTTTATGGGCAGTCACTATTAAGAGAATATGGATGAACCTTGAAGACATGTTGAGTGAAATAAGCTGGACACAAAAGGACAAATATAGTATAATCTCACTGATATAAAATAATTAGAATAAGCAGGTTCATAGAGTCAGAAACTAGAATACAGGTTACCAGGAGGCTGGGGTAGGGATAGGGAAGGGGGAGCTAATGGAAAAAAAAATTACAAAACCCAAAGATTTAAAAAATGAGATTAATCATTTTCTAAGCTAATAACCATTCTCTAATATTCCTTGTTTAAAGTTCAAGTTTTTGCAAGCAAGACAGTTCTACCCATCTGCTTCATGGGATCTAGAACCCCTTTCAATCAGAAATGGAGTGGGCATCACCATCCCCAAATCTTCAAGACTGAGGAATGAACAAACATAAGGGGGAATTACAACTATGGAAAAAGTAGACACTATTACTCTAATATTGGAAGAACTTGTAAAATTGATATAAAGGCAGTAGTCACTAGTGATTCTGAAGGGGAGGGAGAGAGAAGAACAGTTGTAACGGGGCATTTTTGGGACATGGCAATTGTTCTGCATGACATCACATGACAGATTCAGGACAATATACATTTTGTGTCAAAACCTATAAAATTGTAGGGTGCAAAGTGTAAATCGTAATGTAAACTATAGACCATGATTAGTAGAAATATGTAAATATGTTTTCATTAATTATAACAAATATACCACACTAATGAAGGATGTTGTTAATGGGGAAAACTGTAGGAGGGGAAGTAGGTGAGGTATATGGGAATCTCCTGTATTTCTGATGTAGTATTTATGTAATCTAAAGCATCTTTAAAAATAATGATAATAAAAAATAAAGTATTAAAATAAGCACACTGGAAAAAAAGCTCATTAGAAATAAAATATTCCCCATGCAAGATATTCCTATCAAAATAACAATAATAGGGCTGCTGTTGGTGATCGATTTTGATATCTTTGCTCATACAATTACTTGGTATGTAATAGTTGATATATTTAATATGAATCTGCAGATATATGCATCTTGCTGTAGAGAATGATAAGCTAGACCTTGAGGGTTTGTGTGCATGTTGCTCCCTGTTCTTGACCAGTCTGAGATATTTACAAAGTGGATTCAAACTGTGAGGCCCATTTTCAGTAATATTTCCCCTGCCTATTAGAGACAACAATAACAATAGCAAAAAGTGACATTTATTGACCACTTACTATGTTTCCAGCCCTGTTCTAAGTGCTTTATCTGTACTAACTCATTTAAGCCTACAATGTCCTTATTATTGTCCACATTTTATAGGCTATGAAACTGAGGCACAAAACAAGTTAAGCAATTTGTTCAGATTCCCCTAGTTAATTCTAGTGGACTTTGACCACAGAACATACTATTTTAACTACTTCACTGAATTGCCTCCTTTTTGGGGAGGATAAGAATTCCATAATTAAACAGTATATCCTTTTATTTCTGGACTTTGGTTATTGCTGTCTTCAGGTCTTGTCTGTGCTTTGTAAGGCACAAGTCCTCTCATATGGGGTAGAGGGCTCTCAGAGTAAATCTCTGTCCCCCCACCCCCAAAAGAAAAGGTCTGGAGTATGTGTACACATGTGCCTCCTTCCTTTCCGGAGGAGATCTTATGCAGTACACTTGTAAATGATTGTATGGTACATGTGGTGCCCTCTGGAGTTGTGTAGCATGGTGCCTTTAATAATATGTGACACATTTGCCATGATTAATAGTTACACATTCAGTTTTAAGATAATATGTGGAAGTAATACATGTTAAAAATCAAACAACTCTGGCTTTATAATGAAAAATGTACACTGATCCTTGCCCTATACCACTCCTTAGAGGTAATCATTTTAACAGTTTGAAATTGAACTTTCCAGATAATATAATAAGCAGTTACAGATATGAATCTGTTTACATAAAGACTATTACAGACTGTATATAGTGTATGTGTCTGTGTATATATGCATCATTTCTTGTTATTCATGGTAGTTATGTTTGATAAAGTCATTGCAAACACTGAATTAGCAAATACTAAACCATCACTCATAGGAGAAAAACAGGGTTAGGCTCCTGCAAGACTCTGGACGCAACATTTTTGTCAACTGATCAATACATGACCTTGTATTATGTATGTTCTGTTTAAAGACAGCTAATATATACTGTTGATTCATTAATATTGAACTGACAGCCAACAGCATTATAACTCATGTGTGAATGAAGCTTATCTAACACATACATTTTCTCTGTAAGGCATATCAAAATTTTCTTGGACCTAAGAATGATAGCACTTCAGCACTCTGCTTGGGGGCCATTTTAAACAGTGAGATCCCCAACAAAAAGTACAAAGATGTAGAATATGTGGCACAAAATATATTATGAAAAGGACACTTGTTTATATTATGAGAGCTGAAACAAGAGGTCAGGGCATTGCTTTGTTCAACCTCAGCTAGCTGGGAATGGGAATGCCAACATTGGACAAGCCACATTTTTTCACCATTCTACACGTCTACTAATAACCTGAAAATGCCATGAGTACTGATTTTTTTTTTTTTGGGGGGGGTGTTACAAATAAAGTGAAGTAAATAGGTGATTTTGCATATATGGAATCTGTGAACAATAAGGAATATGTGAGGTTGTGTGTATATATGTATTTACATACTCCATTTATAGTGTGAAGTCATACTTTACATTGTTCTACCACTTGTTTTTCTCAGTTAATAAGCTGTAATTATCTTTGCATTTCAGAAGTCCTTGTCTGTGTATTGAGAATTAACTCATCCTTTTTAACAGTTGTTGAGTATTCTATTATATGGATCTGTTTAATAGAAATAATTTATTTACATCTTTACTAATGAACATTAGATTGTGTTTCAGAGCCGTGATTCATTGGGGCAACAGAAGGTGACTTGGGACATTCAGTGTAAAGCGACATAATCTTGCCTTCAAGTATTAAAATTTCTTGCTTCTTGTATGGTCAGAATTTAGTTATCTAGCAAGTTTTCAAGGTTTCACATTAGAAATAACAGGTATTTGTAACACAATTTTTTGTTGGGGAAAGTTAAGGAACTCTACATGGTTGATGGGCTCATTAATCCTCATTATACTTTGGTCAGGCAAGAGGTAGGGATTAGCTTTCTGAATACCATGTTTGTAAAGCTCAGGGAAGTACAAGGGCTTCAAATCTGAAGTTCTAGTTTATGTCTAATTGTTTAAGAGTTATTCTTGCCTTGGAAGGAACACTGCATTCTTGTTAAATGTTGCATGATTAGGCCTAAAAATATTATTTTTAGTAAGTTGAAAAAGTTTTATTAAGGAAAAGGTGGTATTTTCTGGGTCTGACTTTATATTCAGCTAAAATGGCTGAGGCATTTCAATTGCTCATTAAGGTCTTCCTCTGACCTTTGTTCAAATGTTCATTCACTCCCCTTTTTTCTATTTCTCATCTTAAAATTATGGTATGGCTTAATATCAGATAGTGAAACTATTTTGTGGAAAGTTCTAAAAATAATAATCCTGAGCAAGTGACTCCTACCTGGCAATACAGTTGATGTCTGGGAGGGGTGGGGACATTGTGCTAAGTCAACTGTTACCTGCTGTCTTTGTACAAAGTGGCACGAGGCTTTAATAGTATAGATTATTGTTACCTGAGGTAGAACAAAAGTCTTGTTCTAACTAAATTTGTCCTAAGATTATTATATATTTTTTAAGATTCATTTTATTTATCTTTCCCCATACCCTTGTTGTTTGCATTTGCTGTGTCTGTTTGTTGTGTGCTGGTCTTTTTTTTAAGGAGGCATGGGGAACCGAACCCAAGACCTCTGATTTGGGAGGAAGGCGCTTAATTGCTTGAGCTGCCTCTGCTCCCTGCTTTGTTGTGCCTCTCATTATGTTTTCCTCATGTATCTCGTTACATCATTTTTTTGCATCAGCTTGCTGCACCTGCCTGTCACATCAGCTTGCTGTCTTGCTCATCTTCTTAAGGAGGCACTGGGAACCGAACTTGGGACCTGCTGTGTGGTAGGCAGGATCTCAGTTGCTTGAGCCACATCTTCTTCCCTTAAGATTATTTATTACTGCTTTTGCCAAATTCAGCATGAGTGTTTTCTGTAATTTTTACAAAAATTAATTTTAGGGAAGAATTATTACTGTCACATATATTGTATTCAAAGTATACAACACAGGCTTTCAAATTATTAAGACAAACTAAAATGAAGAATATACTATCAGCAATGTGTAATTTTTTTAATGTTAGAGAGTAAAAGTACTCAACCTTATATTCCTTCTGTAGAATGCTCATGTTTGTCTCAATTAGGAGAGATGTGCAGATTGTGCTAATTCTGTCAGGGAAATTGCACATCACATGTCCTACAAGAGGGAGATATGAATCAATCTCTTGAAACTGGCCATTACACTAGCATTCCCTTTCTATTAAAGCTCTCAACTTCTAGCCTATGGTACACACTTGACTTTCTAGGAATTACCATCTGGAAGAGGCCTTAGTAACACAGCAATACCAAAGTTTACAGTTTGGACTTATCCTACTGACTCATTCTCTTGGAGTGTTTCACAAGAATCCAAGCAACTTTGGACAGAGACCTTTGGTCCTATGAATTTACAATATCTGTGAAATATGATAATCTTGCAGATTTCACTGAAAATTGTGCTAATGGGACATAAAAAGCCAAATGTCCATAAATCCATACTATGTTAAATTCTTTGTTAACAAACATGTTAGTCCATTGTTTAGTTCTTATTATTTCATTTTTCTACTTCTATTATTTATCATTCATTCAGAAAATATATTGGGTAGTTTCTAAGTAATAGGTCCTAGATAGTGGGAATAAAGAGGTGAAAAAACCATAACTCCTTTCCTTAAGGCTATCACAAAATCAAAGAGTTACATTATAGTGAGAAAAATTCTATAATATATGTAGGGATATGAATAAATTATGGCATAAAGAGGGACATTATTGCTATGGCTGGAGTGTGAGGTGAGGTCAAGGAAATTTTTACAAATAAGTTAACTTATAAGCCAGGTCTTGAAAGATGAACAGAGTTAATCAAATGAATGAGAAGAAAAAAGCTTTCTTTCCAAAGAGAGAACACACTGACATATGAAACAAAATGTTATGTAAGGGAAACTGCCAGTGATTCAACAATGTTGATTGAGTTTATGTATCAAATATGACTGGGCTGTAGGGCTGAGGGAGGAAGCTGCTAAAGAGGAGGATCCTAAAGAAGTTAGAATGAAGTCAAAGTATGAGTCCATAATATTAGACCTTGCACACTATGAAAGTGAATTTAGACTCTGTGGTGGTGAAAGTGGGAGTTACAGAAGGATTTTAAATAGGATAGTAACAAAATTAGTTTTATATTTAGGAAAAACACTCTATTAGCACTGTAAAGAGTGGATTCGAGCAGTCTAGAGTGTAGAAAGGGACCTGTTAGTTAAGAGACTGTTGGAATCAGTAGTTCAAGTGTGAGATAATGAGGATCTGGGAGCAGAGATGGATTGAAGAGATATTTAGAAAGTAGAGAGGGTAAGCATTGGTGATTGACTCATTATGAGGAGAATGGAGAAAGTGACCCTGGAATTCAGGGTAACTATACCAGGAAATACCTGAGAAGGAGTGCTTATTGTGGAGAAAATAATGTGCTGTGTTTAGAACAATTTGAGTTTGAAAAACCTCTGGGAATTTTAGGTGGAGGTTTTCAATAGGCAGTTGGATATGGGTATTTGAAGCTTAGGAGAAGAGGTATAGCTTTAGGAATAATCTGCATTTAGTTGCTGTTGAAGCCATGGAAGTAGATGAGATCACTAAGGAAGAGAATTTTAGATGAGAAGAGGGGGGGACCCTTTAAAGAACCTTGAATAACACCAATATTTAAGATATAGAGGGTAAATGAGAAACAGCAAAAGAGATCACAAAAGAATACAGAAAGGCAGAGAAAGCAGTTTAATAGCAAATTAAATATATTTATTATTCATCTCTGCTTCCTTGTGCTGTGTCTTTTTTTTCATGAGTTAAATATACCTTCATACTAGCTATATTACTTTTATTTTTACATAGATGTAATGGTTTTTGATTCCTTATGAGCTAGACACCAAACCACAATTATATGACAAGACACTTTAGAATTTGGATTATGCTTTCATGTGGTATTTACAGAAGAGGCAATTAAATCTAAACATTTCTGTTTCAAGAGTCTATTTCCTCCAGAACAGGAGACATACAAAGAGGAATGGGAAAGGGGCAGAAACTAGAGGAGTGCATTATGAAAGGATAGAGAGTAAACTTACCTCCTAGAGACACAGTCTAGTCATGTTTTCTTACTCTTACTCACTGTATCTTAAAAGAAGTCTTGATTATGTGAAAACTGGTGGCTAATAATGGACTTGTCCTAGTGTATGAGTAAATGTAGATAGAACAGCTCTTCTGCTGAGTGGTTAAAATTTCATTCATGTTATCATCAGTAAGCGATCTAATCCTTTTGTTTTGTATAGAACTCTATAAATATTCTATAGATATAATATTTTAATGTGTGTGTAAATATAGATGGCTATTAATAGATACAGATATTTTGATTCGGTATTTTAAATGCCAGCACTTGCGGCTTTTAACAAGTTTAAAAGACTCAGTAACATCATGTTTGGCACCTTTAGCCATGTTCACATGATGTGGGTATGTTCCTCTTTCAAAAAAGCTAAGTTTTAAACATTTGCTTGCAGGTAGATGAGAGCACTGTTTCCTCATGGAAATAATGTTATAAGTAGGACTTGAATTCAAGCCCTGCTCAATGTCTTGTTTGAAGTATGTTAAGACATTCTTTGACACTTCCTTCAAAAGGTGGAGCCAATTCCTCTCCCTTCACTGTGAGCTTGATTTAGTGAGTCACTTTAAAAAAATATATTTTATATTTATTTTTAAAAGTTACATAGATCACACAAAATGTTACATTAAAAAATATAGGAGGTTCTCATATGCCCCACACCCCACAACCCCCACTTTTCCCACATCAACAACTTCTTTCATTAGTGTGGTACATTCATTGCATTTGATGAATACATTTTGGAGCACTGCTACACAGCATGGATTATAGTTTACATTATAGTTTACACTCTCTCCCAGTCCATTCAGTGGGTTAGGGCAGGGTTTATAATGTCCTGCACCTGTCTCTACAATATCATTCAGGACAACTCCAAGTCCCCAAAATACCCCCATATCACACGGTCTTTTTCTTCTCCCTGTCTTTAGCAACTCCCGTGGCACTGTCTTCACGTCAATGATATAATTGCTTCCACTGCTAGAGTCACAGTAATTCTATAGGAGAATACCAGTAAGTCCACTTTAATCTATATTTTATTCTTCTATGCTGAGGACCCTGGGGTAGTGATGCCCACTCCCCTCTCAGTTGAGAGGAGGCTTCAATCCCACACGGCCGGTGGATGAGACTCTTGTGCCTGTAGCTGTAGACTCTCAGTTCCTTGGTGTGGTGGTTGTCCATCTTCACCTACCTGTCAACTGACCTGGGTAAGTTCAATTAACTGGAGAGTAGGTGCTTCAACAGGAGGCCCAGCTGACATGTGGTCAGTCCTGAGATACAAGTCTCCTGGGCATACTACAACCCCAGTGCCAATTAAAGGTTCAATAAAAGGGACAGAAGAGGCATGTTTAGAGAAGTTACTTCTGAGTCCAACTCCATCACACTCAGGAGTACAAATTCCAAAGTAGGGCCCACTGGCAAGGCACCAATCTCTGGAGCCATCTGAAATGACCATAGGACCTGGGTGTCTCTGTAGCCCCCAGGAACACCACTACCTGGGGTTGTATCTACTTTGGTTGTTCAGGAGATCCTGCTGAGACGTGCATAAGTGTGACCCCTCTGATGACCTCTGACTCATTTGAAGTCTCTTAGCCATATAAACTCATTTGTCTTTACCATTTCCCCCTTTTGTTCAAGGTCTTTTTCTAGTTGCATCACCAGCCAGTGCATGCTAGTAATCCCTCGGTTTCAGGGAGGCTTGTCCCCAGGAGCCATGTCCCTCTCTGGGGGAAGGTAACTCAACTCTCATGCATCCCCCGTCAATGACACCCCACACCAATGATCCTCCCCTGCCGTAGTTGAACCCCTCTAAGATGCAAAACTTCTTAAAAAATGAAGCCTAATATATTGCCAAATTCAATTAATAGGAAAATGAAATAGTAATGATAGATTTAAACATTAGAGATAAAATGCATAATTTAGAAATACTAAAATAAAGTAAAAAAATTGGGGTATTAAAAAATTGAAAAATATTATGAAAAAATTTTTTTGATGTTTTGCCTTTCATCACTGTAATAGTTGTTGTCTTGTATGTACAGTAGTATGGTAATCTCTTCGATTTCTTCTTCAATGTCTTACCTCTTTTTTTTTTTCCCTTATGTCTTCAAAGAAGTTTTAGGTCACAGTAAAGTCACATACAGAATATAGAGGACTACCATTTACCCAACATCCTCCCCCACTTCCCTCTTCCCCAGCAGTGATCTTTTTACATGTGGATGTTAAATTTGCTACAACTGGTATGTAAATACTGAAATATAGTTACTAACCATGGTCAGTAGTTTACATTATGGTCTACATTTTAGACCATACATTTTTTTTTTTTTTGGTGAAATTTAACATGGCCTGTATCCATCATTGCATGATCATGCAGAACACTTCCATTGACCCTCAGTTATCCCCTCTTCCATCTACTCTGTTCCTCTCTCTCCCTCCCCTTGGGGCCCACAGTGACAACTAAGATTCACTGCTTGCCTTCAAGCATGGATGCTTGCAAAAATGCTGAGGGCTTGACGCAATAGTCCATCCTCCTCCATTAGGAGCCACCCATGCTCTCCAGAGACACCCTCCCCTCTGTTTGAGAACATTGGCCCTCCCAAAATAGGGGTACAACACCTTCCTGCACATTGTATGGGTCTCCACCCACTGATATAACACATTATGACTAGATGAGCACTCACACACTCCCTCGAAGCCTGCCCCAGGTGCACCTTGTGCCTAATGCCCCCCATCCAACACCCTAAACCAGTAACCCTTCCTTATTATATTGTCTAAGCAAATTGAGCTGTCTCAGAGAGCTAGAGTCTGGAAGATAGGCTTACAGGAAATAGTGGGGGAGATTAAGGTTGTGAGCCAACCCCCACACAGGCTCAATCTATGATAAAGTAGAGGTAAGTAGTTGTGCAGTGAAGCGATGTGCTGGGGGTATAGGGTTACTATTGGGTTGGACTGTGCAGGCTTGATGGAGGCTAGGGTTAGGAGGATGGGTCAGATGGTCCATGGAATTGGGATATTTGGGGGGGTGGAGCAGGTGAACACAGGGTATTGGCAGGTACATGATTGAAACTACAATGCTGAGAAAATTATTTAGACAATAGTGATTCACTTTTCATGAAAAGTGGAAGTAACTAAATTTGTCTTTAGAGACTGGGTTACAAAAGGCTCCTTGACTGTCTTTTCTCTTCTCTCTCCTTGATCACTCATGTTGGGGGAAGCCAGCTGCCATGTTATGAGGACATTTTAGGCAACCCTGTGGAGAGGTCCACTTGGTAACAAACTGAGTGGCTACCTGCCAACAGCTGTGTGCCAGCCATCTTAGAAGTGGCTCATACAGCCCTACTGTAGCCTTCAGATAACTGCAGTCCTTGTTGATAATGTACCTGCAACCTCATCAGAGACCCTGAGCCAGAACTACCCAACTAAAGCTACTCCTGAATTCCTGAATTCCTGAGATGATAAATTTTTGCTATTTTCAGCCATGAAATGTTGTGTTAATTTGTTACCCATAATTAATAAACCTATCAAAAATTGTTTAATCCACTTTCTGAAAATTTCCAGTGAAAAGCTATTTAAATATAGGATTTCAAGCAAAGTAGAAATTGTGGAATTGAATAAAGAATATGATTTAAATACATATGTTGAGGGAAAAAAAGCTCATACAATTAGAGAAAGATGAATAAGATGGAACTTTTTTTTTTTTTTTTAATACTGTGAAGGATAATTCTGGGGCTTTCAGTAACTCTTTCAGGTTTTTCTTCCCACCTTTTAAAAATTAGTGCAGTTGTAGGTTTATAGAAAAACCAGGCATCATGTACAGGGTTCCCATATACCATCACCTGACACACACGATTTTCCCTGTTATTAACATTTTGCATTATTGTGGTAACTTTGTTACAATTGATGAAATAATATAAATATACTATTAACTATAGTCCATAGTTTACATTCGTGTTCATTCTTTGTGTTGTCTAGTTCTATGGGTTTTAAAACACTTTTATTCTGGTAATAAATGTACAACCTACATTTCCCATTTTATCCCCTTTCAAATATATAATTTAGTGATGTCAATTACATTCAAATTCAGATTTTTAAATTGAATATAATTTATTATACTTCAGACTCTTTTTACACATTTAGGACCTTTTTTGATATACATTTTAAGAAAGAAATGTAATAAGAGATTGAGGAATAAGAGAGGAAGAATAATTTTCCCAAGGACAGAGTTGGAAGAGAGTTGGGAAGTAAGAAGGGAATTAAAGAGAAGTGTGAGAAAGAAGTGGAGGCAATTTAGTAGTCAGTGATGACAAGCAGAAGAATGGAGAGTGCAGTATATACTTGCTTGTCTGTATAGGAACAAAAGTGGTGTTGATGTAGATACTTCCCCTCTGATTAAGATGAGAATCTGGTTCCTAAGGCAAGTAAGGATGTAATTACCTGAGAGGAAGGCAGTGATCATGACCATCCACATGGGGAAAGCTTAAATAAATTGAATGTCTGTACATTTGAGGGAAATTGTTGTATGAACTATGGCAGATCTTGTGGCATTCCTTACTTCAGTATAAACTTTGTTGCTCCTAATTATCATATTGCTGTTTTATATCAGAATACCTGGAGGGTTGTCAATATTGCCAGCTGACTAGATCACCCTTTTCAGGTGTTCTCTATAAAAGCCATGGCAGGGAGCTTGATTTTTTGTAAAGTACAAAAAACATGGGACTTGCTTGTCCCAATAAATTCCACAGTTTGCCAGGAAAGACTTGTAAGATAACTATGTGAAATATGAAAAAGTTGGCTAAAAATGAGAAAAATTAGAATTTCCATCCAGGCTGGCAATGTAGAGAGACAAATCTACATTTGCTCTAAGTCAGCTCAAAGGATAATTCCATCCACGTGGTGCAGCAGCGCTCCAAAATGCATTCACCAAATGCAATGAATGTGCCACAGTGATGGAAGAGGTTGTTGATGTGGAGGAGTCGGGTGAGGGGGGAAGGGGTATATGGGAACCTCTTATATTTTTTGAATGTAACATTTAAAAAAATATATATCATAGAAAAAAAAAAAGGATAATTCCAAACCCTACCCCCCACAGATGGCTCCCTTGCCTGTTTGCTTGTTGTCTGCTCATTTTGTGTGCTTACTGTCTGTTTTTTCTTTAGGAGGCACCGGAAACTGAACCCAGAACTTCCCATGTGGGAGATGGGCACTCAACTGCTTGAGCCACATCTACTCCCTGCTTATTTTGTTTTTGCTCATTGTCTGCTTTCTTTTTTTCTCATTGTCTGCTAGTTGTTTTTGCTCAATGTCTGCTTGTTGTCTGCTTGTTATTTGTTTGTCTTCTGTGGAGGCACTGGGAGCCTTGACCTCCCATTTGGGAGGCAGGTGTTCAACTGCTTGAGCTACATCTGCTCCCCCTCAAAGGATAATTTTTGCAGTGCCAACAGCTTCTTTCTTTAAGCCCCTTGAGAGATGAATTTTACAGGTGGTCCTGGTTGCATTTTGGGGCAGTCTTTGTGCTTAGATGAAAATGATTGTTGACAAGTTATATTACCTGCCGTATGCTATCACATAGAAGTTTTGGTAAATATGGAATTAGTTTACTGCTAATGAATTATTTTCACAAACATGCTTTTAATAGGCCATCATAGTCTATACTACTTTTGTTTCCATTCTCTTCTCAGATTTTTCTCTGAAAACAGCAGGTCATAATTTCTTATATGTATATTTCTTAGTATCAGTTTTTGCTCTGAAGGAGGAAAATAGGGTTCAATTCTATGAGACTACTGATTCGCAAAAGTACTTTAAAAAATACTTAATTTTATTGCACCACCATTTCCCATGGGGTATTCAGTATTTGTTCTACTTTAGCCTAAACCTGTGGTTTCATATTATGCTACATTTAGGTAAAACCAAGGGACCAAACATGTCCTTGTCCAGGGTTTTTAACTTTCTTTCAAGAAAAATTCAATTCTCAACTTCCTGCCTTGGAAATTTCTGTCAATAAAAAGAAAAGAAGTAAAAACTATTCCTGTAAAGATATGCATTTAGTATTATATTTTTGGAACTATAATTTCTAGATTTTTCTGACTTCCACCAAGTAGTAGCATTATGGAAACTACCCAAGTATGTTTATACACCATTTCAAGTCAGAAAAGCTGAACTAATAATGCAACATTGATTCTCTTGGAATTTGAAAGTGATATAATGAAAGAAGATATTAAAGATTAAACCATAAAATTTCCATTATTCAGGTCTTGCTTGTCCCCTTTTCTCCTTCCTTTACTCATTTTTCTTTCCCTCCATATTTTCTTTCTGTTTTTACCTCTCTTCCCTTTATAAAAGGCAATATTACATGTATATCTGTCCCATTTCTATCATTTGTTGTACATTTACTACACGCTAGGCTCTGTGCTAAGTTCTTTGCTTCCTTTACACAGTGATTATTAAATCTCATAATTACCCTATTAAATAGGTTTTATTTATATGGAGATGAAGAAAGAGCTTTTCTGAGAAAAATTAGTAGAAGGGTGTTTGAATTCCAGTTTGGTTGGCTCCTTGGCTCTTGCACTTGAAAACTGTAGATAGCTTTATTAGTCAGGGATCTCCAGGGAAACAGAACCAACAAGAGACATCTGTGAATAGATTGAGATTTTATAAAAATGTCTCATGTGACCACCGGGTTGCATAAGTTCAAATTCTGTGGGGCAGGCTGCAAGCCAGGGATTCAGATGAAGGTCCTTGTTGAAGTCCCCAGAAGACACTGGCTATCTGAAGTAGAGATGGCGATTCTCTCTCTGAATGCTGAATAATGTCTCCTTTTAAGGCCTTCAACTGATTGGATGAGTCTTCACTCACTGCTGATGGCAGTCTCCGCAGATGATTGTAGATGTAACCAACCATCTATGCAGTCAACTCACAGATGATGAAAGTCCATGAAATGCCCTTGTATTACAGTTAGCCCAGTGCTTGCTTGACCAAACAACTGGTCACCATTACCTGGCTGAGATAACATAGCTTAACCATCACAATAGTGTTAGAAGGCCGGGACACATTTCTTTTCTTTAGTTGAAGTCTTGAAATCTATTGTCCTCTCTAACTTCCTCTCAAAATAAATGTGCATGACTATTGCCATACATGCCAATAACCTCTTCTCTAATCCATTTACCTAAAAATAGAATTGTTTTGGGAATGAAATCTCTAGTAATTCATTAATCTCTGGATAATTTCTTGAAAATAGGTACCAAGTTTTATATCAACTTTGCACAATGAAAACACCAGAAAGGAGGGTGTGGGATATAGGCATCTATGAATTAGGGATTTCTCTTCCCCATTTTCTTACTATGATTAGTGCTATTGGTCATGCTCTGTACTGGGCATTGTTTTTCTTGTTCTGTAGCAATATGAAACTGGATATTTGTAGTTAAGTACGCATTCTTTATTCCTGGAGAGGTTTTCTAGCCTAAATATCTGTTCTTGTTTATTCCTGATTATTTGTGTGGACCCAATAATGTAGAAAGAAATCTGAGTGTCTTTCTGTAGGGAAAATCTAAACCTTCAGCTCTTTGAGTCTCTCTTCTGTGTTCCTTTGGGACAATCTTTGCCTCCAGAATCAAAGGCCTCTCCCAAGTAAAAGGCATTTGAATGTAAAAGTATCTCTACTCAAAGCTAGCGCTTTCTCCCTGAGAAAAGCACTACCTTCCTACTTGTTCTCTCACTTCATGATCATGAAAAATTAAGAACAAAAAAACTGCTACACACATTTCATCTTACTTCCATGAAACTACTTGGGTAGGGAGAAGAGGGAATGATGGGGGAAAAAAAAAAAAGGAATGATGGAATAAGATGTTTCTATCCCCTCTTCCCTCCAATAGAATTTTCTACTATTTGCTGCTAATCTGAGTTGGGTATAGACTTCTTTTAAAAAATGGTGATAGAAGAAAGGAGGAGCATGTTTTCCTCCTAGCCTATAGAGAAAGGTGAGGAGGTAGGTAGAAATGAATATATGGATGTACAGAGGATGATAGATGAGAGGATGAGAGGTCTTATGCTAGATGGTTTGCATTTTTTTTTTGTCTTTGTTTTTAAATGAAATTGGGAAGTAAGGCCATTTTACAATAATGCTTATGTTTAGAGGAGCTACTGGACTTAGTAGCGGAAGAGTACTTAGAAACTTTGAATATCTATCAACAAAACTGTACTAGAGTGCTGCTGAAAATAAGCCTAGTAGCATAGTACCTGGAAGATGGTAGACACTGCATAAATGTTTCTTGAATAAATGAGTGAAGGAATGAATAAGAAGGATTAATTAGTTGATCAATGTGGTCCATTTAGCAATCAAAAGAAGTTAGAAGTAAATATATCACTGACATAAGATGGGAATATGGAGTGATGTGAAGTCCTGAGGAGTGAAAGAACTAGTTCACTAAGGGTGGTGTATGAAGGGAGAATAGATAGGTTAAAAAAGAAGAAAAGGGTAAAGTGAATGGTGGCTTCTTAGAGCTACCTGTCAGTAAGTGATTGATGTAGCATAGCGATAATGGACGGTGGATTTAAAGCAGTCTGTAGCTCTGAGATCTCAGCTGATTTCTTCTCATCCTTAAATTTCTGCCTAAATGTTCCTCCCCAGCACAGAGTATCATTTATTATAAGCTTTTATTATTATTAATGATTTATTGTTTATGTATTTCTCCCCCCAAAATGAAAGTGCCAGAAGGATTGGGGCATAGTCTGTGGTAGTCACCATTGTTGTATTTCCATAGTCTGTTGGAGTCCTTGGCACATAGTAAGTAAGTACTGAATAAATGTTTACAAATGAGTTTGGGATGAAGGTCAGATTATATGTGTAATTGAGAAAAATAAAAGAAAATAGGAAAAAGTGAGAAAAAAATGTATGAAAATAAAGTAATTGAGGAAAGTGAAATTTTAATTTCTGCATCAATAGACAACTATTGACACGCTATTAGGTTGTAAAGAGAGTGGTACAAAGGG
Organism: Dasypus novemcinctus; assembly: GCF_030445035.2. NCBI lineage: Eukaryota > Metazoa > Chordata > Mammalia > Cingulata > Dasypodidae > Dasypus > Dasypus novemcinctus. The sequence goes on from NC_080687.1 coordinate 32,422,686, forward strand.
GATGGCCTCTGATTTTAATTTGATTGGATTGGGTTGGATTCATTCAACAAATAGTTGCTGAGCGTCTATTATATACCAACATTGTGATAGAATTTATGGAGGTATAGATTCAAAGATGATACAACATTTTCAGCTATGATGGTAGACAGATTAAACTCATATGCAAATAAAATGTAATGCAGAATGAGTAAGAGTTATAGCAGGGTATAACATATGGAGTTTAAAAGAAGCAGAGACCATATATTTCAGGGAGATGGCATTGGAAGATTTCTACAAGTCTCACTTAAAGGTGGTCTGATCCCTCTTCATCCTCCACTGAGTGGGTAGAGCCTGAGGAGTGGGAGGTGGAAGAGAATATAGGATAGCCATGGAGAGTGCAGCTGAGACGGTTGTATGACCCAAGAAAAGTCAAATGTAATTAAGATGAGTAGATGGAAAGCAGATATGGACAAGTTTGATTATAAAGGGGAATGGAACCAGGATTCCACATTTTAGTGGGAATAGTTTGGGATGGAGGAATGGAATAGAGCTGGAGGAACACAGTTTGGGATGGAGGAATGGAATAAAGCTGGAGGAACAAATAGACGAGGTTTGGTGTAAATTTAGTTATCAAGGCAGCTTGTTCGGATCAGGGATTCTCTGTAGCTGCACTACTGACATTTTGGTCTGGATAATTCTTTGTTGTAGGGGGCTGTCCTGTGCATTTTAGGATGTTTAGCAGCATCCCTGAATTCTACCCAATAAATGCCAGGAGCACTCTTCTACTCCCCACCCCCTACCCCTTTCGCCCAAGTTGTGACAATCAAAAATGTCTCCCACATTTTTGCCTCTCCTGAGTTGAGAACCACTGGTGCCATCCACAAGCTCACGTTTCCAGGTATCTACCTACACCTGGGGGGTGGGGCTCTATTTAAGTTTCATGTATCTTATTGGCTATGATGTTCTAGAGCAGCGAGCCTCAAATTTGAATGTACATCAGAATTATCTGGAGGATTTATTAAAACACACATTACAGGGCTCCAGAGTTCCTCATTTAATAGGATTAGGCTGGGGCTTCAGAAAGATTTTGCATTTTATCAAGTTCCCAGGCAATGCTGATGAATCACAAAGAGACCACACTTAGAGAACCATTATTCTACGGTTGGTACTATCTGGTATTAGATCCTTCTTGATTTCCTTTGTGACTTTCTTTATGCCCCAGCTTTCTACCATTAATCATTCTTGTTCACATTTTTTCTTTCTATTTAATCCTTGCATTACTTTCTTGTCATCATCCTTAATTGTCTTCCTTAATTCACATTTGGCACTGATGGCTAAAGGAGAAATGCCTCCTCTTTATTTTTTCTCTCTCACTAAGCACATTCTTTCTTTGTATCAAACTATATGAGACTTCCTTCATCCTGCATCGTGCTGCTGCATCAGGGCATCGGTTACATGTGTATACCACAGCTGTTAGTATCTGGAGTTACTTAGCATATTATATGCTCTTGGCTATACTAACACATTTTTAGGGAATATTTTTTCATTAACTTTTACATCATTTTCTGAATTGTAACTTATTTTTTGGGACTCATCTTTAAGCTAGAGGGTATTAGGATTATCTTGAATAAATGTGTAATTTTATACTTGCCCACATCAAAGTTTATTTGTGAGTTTCCTGCCCACTCACATATCCTTGTGAGTTGTCACTGTCTGGTTGACTGGCATGCTATTCCTCTGAAGAGCTTACTTAGGGTCCATTTACATTCTTAGAGATATCATTTTATCTTATCCTTTCCTAGCCATTTGAAAAAAAATTAAATATATATAATATTTGCACTTGGGAGACCACCACAACTATTTATATTTTTATGTGTCCATTCCCTTTGCTGCATGTTGCTAAAGAATTCCCTAACCATGACAAAACAATTATCTGTCCCTATTCCAGTGCTGGTTGAAAAGTAGACTGTTTTCTCTCTGGCACCACCTAGTTTTTCTTGGCCCAATTTCACTTATGTTATCTTATCCCAGTGGATCACCAGAGTAAACAGAAAGCCGACCAGTTCTTTCATTCTGCATATTGCCATGTGCTCAATTTAGGTGTGCTTAGTGGCTAGGCAGTTTGAATTTCAAGGTTCTTTAGAAACTATTCCTCCTTAAGCAACAGTGAGAGAGGACTTCATCTGATTCCGGCAACAGGCCCTTTTCCTTCCCACTTCTAGGCATCTTCTAAAGCTGCTTTCTATGATTACAAAGGTTAGCCCTCTCCCTACCAAGCCAACTTCTGGTTATCCTTGGGTATCAACTTAAAACATGGCTACCTCACTACTTCAGAGGAGTCTTCCATGACACCTGAACCAACTTACTATTGTTTGCACCTGTACCATCCTGTACTTCTTCATGACGCTTTGCACAGTGTAATTAATTATTTGTAATAATACAATGAACAACTCACTAGCCTGTGGGTTCTCTGAGTCATTTCTTGGGTCACTATAAATCACTGGTATTCAGGATAGGGCTTGTTGCCTAAGAGGACCTCAATATTTAATGACTTGATAGGTCCGTTTATCCTGTCTGCTCTCTATAATAACATTAAACAAATGAAGTCCTGCTTCTAAACTTTCAAATTTTGACTGTCCAGTATATCTCCTCTTAGTTTTACCATTTAGTTCTCTTTCTTCAAGCTATGTTTGTTTCCTTAGGTTTTCTTCATAAGATGTGGCCCCCAGACCTCCTATTATCCTGATAACCCTCTTTCAGATATTTTATTGAATGCAGTCTTCTGGGTATCAGTACAAAACACATGGAAGTATTATCTTCTGCTATTCAAGCATGGTCCCTCCATAATATACATCAGGACTGCCTGAATTATTTTAGCACCTGAGTCATACTACTGACTAATGCTAAAATTTTGATCACTGCAGTGCCTCAGTGATCAAATGATGCATTTTAATTATAAAGCAATATATGACCACTACATAAAAACTAGAAAATTCTGGTGAAAAGTAATTTAAAATCACCAAAAAATGTCATCACTCAGAAACATTCAATGTTAAAATTTTATAGCCTTAGGGGCTATCCCATGAGCTATCTATATTAATATAAATGCATATATATTAATATGCATATATGCATATATGTATATATGCATATGTATCATGAGCTAATACGCTATCCTATATAAATATTTGTATATGTCTTGTTCTCTGTCATATATCAGAATCTCTTTGTGTCAGTAAATACAGTTCTGAAATAAAGTTCTATTCTGCCTTGGGAAGCAATATTACATAGTGATTAAGAGTCTAGTTTGGGGTTCTTAACCTTTTATGTTCCATGGACCCCATTGCCAGTCAGGTAAAAACCATGGACCCATTACTAAGTCCACATTGTTCTGTGTATTATTTAATAAATATATCACATCTGCACTAATATGTTACTTTTTTATATTTCAGTTTCCTCATTTATAAAATAAGTGTAGGAATAGTAACTATTAATAAGATTGGAAGAATGGGATACCATAATATTTGCAAAGGACTTAGCAAGTTTGTACCACATAATTATATACTTAGTTAAAATGAGTTTTAAATAGCTATTGTATTTATAAAAGCTATATAGTATTTTATTTTATGGATATACCAATTACAGCATCTTTATTTATTTATTTATTTCAAAGTTTTCACTGAATGTTTAATGGGTGAACCCTGAGCATCAATCTAAATCTGCCATTGTTGATTATATAACATTTCTAGTAAACTTCAAATATATTTCAAACAACCGAACATATCAAAGTTTTTATAGTTTTACTAATTCTCTGGTGAAAAATCTGCACAATCACCAACCAAGTCACTGAAGAATCTTTACTTCTTCTGTTATCTCTGGCTCACTTTTTGCCAGCACCAACATTGGCCTTTGCAGTCGCCTTGACTTTCTTCATTGTGTCCCTGTGTTCTTTTCTCTCTTTTCTTGTGTTGCTGCTCCTCCTTCAGCCCTCCTCAACAGACCGTTGTCCTCAACCTCTCGCTGCCTCACTTATGCCGTCTGCTCGACCCGCTTATCGATCGGGGGAGACAGAGGACGTGTGAGGAGGGCCAGCTGGGACCGGACCAGAGGAAAGGCAACAGTTCTCACAGAGTCCACTCCGAGACACAGGCTTGGTAGCGCAGGTCTGGTTTATTGAGGAAATGCGACAACTTTTATGGGCGTCTAAGGGGAAGGACTATGTAAGAGGTTGATTAGATGATATTGGGTGGAGTGAAATGTACGTCAGAGCTCTAGTGTTGGTTGCTATGCCCTTACCAGGTCTGTGCTCATTCAGTTTCAGTTGCCTTTTCCTGGAAACGGGCTGGTTTCCAGTATTTGCTGAGTCATTGCCCCAGGTGCCATTTTGATAGCTCTAGGCGCCATCTTCCATTAGGGACTTTACAGTGGGAGGAATTCCCACATCCTTGAAGTCTTTTTCTTCCCATACAGACCATGTCTTGCAAGTCTGTGTTTGGTTTCATTTTTCTTTGCATAATCCAAGGAATCATAAATCATGCCAAAGCCAGTTTGCCACCACCAAAATGGGTTCTGAATCCAAATGCAAAGATGACATCAGGTGTGGTCTTGTACATTTTGGCTAGTTTTTCCTGAATTTCTGTCTCAGGTACTGTTGCCTTCCAGGATGAAGAACATCAATGACCATTTGTTTCCACTGAAGTAGTCTGTTGGTCATGAACTTCCTGGTTCTGATAGTTACAGTGTCATTCATGATGGCTGGAGTTCTTCACGCAGCCAGGGGAAAAGCAATTACAGCATCTTTAAATCAGATCTTTCCCATCCTACAATTTAATTTTTGAATTCTAAAGTTGGATTTGATATTTTTATACTTGTTAAATTTTGTCTTATTGATTTCCACTGAATATTTCAGACTTTTGGTATAATTTCACAAGTACTTTTCTCCTTTCTCTCCTGGATCTGTATGTGTCATGTATAAACTTGATAATCAGAAATCTAATCCAAATTATAGATCAAAGTGTTAAGTATGGTAAATGTAATTAATCCTGCCAGAAGCCCTAATGGAATAAAAATACATCATTGTTGGGAGCGGGTGTAGCTCAGTGATTGAGAGCATGCTTCCCATGTTCAATCCCTGGTAACTCCTTTAAAAAAAAGGAAAAAAAATATGTCTTAGTGGCATTCTTATTACTTACCTTCCAGTAAGATTGCCATAAAAGTAAATGATAGATTGGTATGATGAATTTTTAGTGAACTCATGCTGGCTCCTTGAATTTTCACATTTTTCTTAATATAGGAACTATGGGCCTATGACTTAAAATGTTAATGCCTCTAGAACAGGAAAATTCATAGGAACAAATGCATATGAACATAAAAATATGAGATAGAGCCATTCCAGCTTTTTACTTTAGAAAGGGGTGGGAGGAAAGTTAAGGTTTGGAGGGGAAAAGGAAAGAAAGGAGAAAAAAATACAGCTTGAGTAGATAGAAAGAACTTTGATTTGCCTCATTATATTTTCCTTGGGACAGCAGTAGATATCAATAAAGAAGTCAAGGACATACCAAAGATGTGCCATGTTTAACAAAGTCTTTATATCATGAGATACATATAAATATTCCCTATATTATAAAATGTGTGTATCACTTTATTCATAATAATTTTTACTAAAGTTAAATAATGCTTATAATAATATATTGTGGTTATTTTCTCTAAAGTACTGTCTCATTTATTATCATTTTAGGTCTTTGATACACCCCAATAGTTTGGTAGGATATCTCTTTGAAGAGAAAAGAAAATAGAAAAAAATAAGTGATTTTTATCTACAGTATAACAAATTCCTGGTAGATTTAAGACCATAAACAAGGCATTATATTATAAGAATCCTCACCTGAAATTTAGCAAAATTACCCAACATCCTATCCCCACAGAGTGAGCCAGGGTCAAGTATTTGGTTCTAGAACATCCAGACCCATTTCCTATGTACTTCCACAGCCTCATCTCTTACAGCTCCTCATTCCATATCTCAAGTTCCAGGTCCATCAAGCTACCAATAGTTTTACCTCAAACTCATACTGCTTCTTGCCTTTGTTTCTTGGGTCATATTGTGTCTTAGTTTCCTAGGGCTTCCATAACAAAGTACCACAAACTGTGGCTTAAGACAACAGACATTTATTCTCTCACAGTTTTGGAGGCGATGAGTCCAATATCAAGGTGTTGGCCAGGGCACACTCTCTCTGAAACCTGTAGGAGAGAATTCTTCCTTTCTTCTTGTGGCTTCTGGCATTTGCCAGTAGTCCTTGGCATGTCTTGGCTTATGGCTGCATCCCCTCCTCCAACTTCACATGGTCCAGGGTCTGTCTGTTTCTGTGTCCATATTTGTCTCTTCATATAAGAACATCAGTCATATGGATTGGGAACTACCCTAATCCAGTTCAGTCTCATTTTAATCATGTCTTCAAATATCCTGTTCCCAAATAAGGTCACATTCACAGGACCAGGGGTAGAACTTGAATATGTCTTTTTGGGGGATACAATTCAACTTGTAATATATAGGCCCATCTAAATAGCATGTCCTTTACACCTTTCTTTACTTGGAAAATCCTTAATCATGTATTGAACTTTAACTCCTCCAGGAAACCTTCTTTGAACCCCCAGGTGGGGTTCATACTCATGACAGTCCTAGTACTTAACATGCTTTTGCAATTATCTCATTATATGTCTCCCCCACCTTAACTGTAAATTCTTTGAACATCCAGAGCATGACAAGTAGTGTGCACTCAAATAATGTTAAAATGTGCTAAGCTGACAGGTTGTTTCTATCAAATAGGAAAAGAGTATAAATCTAAACCAAGAACAAATACTCTTGGACCATGTTCTCTGTAGAAGGAAATATAGCTTGATTTTTGAAAATGAAATTTTCAAGTGTTTATGCTAGTAATAGCCATTGTTTGTGTTGCTACATGTCTTATTAATGTTTTGCCCAGTTGGTAAACATAGGTATTCTTTATCCAGAAGCAAATAGGTTATAGTATCAATGACTAATGGACTTAGTAGGGTTCTTTAGGGAAGCAATTCTAAGTCAGATTGCTTAAAAGACTGGAGTTATCTTTACCAGAAATTGTAGCTTTTTGACTATCTTTTTTGAACCTCCTGACATCCAAATGACTTAATATAGTTTTTAAATAGGTATAGGGCATTTTAAAGTATTACAGCTATGTGGTAATTTATTGATGGAGTATCATTTTATAAATGACGAATTTTATTCCTTTCCTGGTGAATGTAAAAAGGTGTGTGGACTGCAGAATCTAACTTAATTTCACTGATAACTAAGAATGGAACAGATCTTGCTGTGAATTATATAATCAGTTTTAAAAGCACAAGGCAGAGAATATGGTTATTAGGATTTTTTCCCCTTGCAAAAGTTTAACATTGTTGTATTTAATCATATAGTTGGAGAGTGGTTGTGTTAGACTGATCAAAACATCCACTCTAGGAATGTGTCTTAATGTCAGCCTTGAGTAGCTTTTATTTTCTCCGCTAAGGAAATGTAACAGGATATTAAAAAAACATATTAACCTTCAAAATATGTTTAGATTCTGCTATGCTTCTAAAGAGGCAATATGAGAATATAAGAGCTATGTTTAGTAGAAGAATTGACCCATAGAATTTGTAGAAAGGGGTCACTTAAATTTAGCTTGAAAGCCAATACTCTCGCATATGGCTGTTTCTAATGTCATACCCTTCCAATCCATTTGCCACGCAGCTGGGACCGTTATCTTTCTAAGGGCAAATCTGATTATGTGATTCATCTGTTTAAAGCCTGATGGTGGAGAATTTCAGATGTCTCAGCCTGGCAGACTAGATCCTCACTGAGCTAGCCTTGTAACCACCACCCTTAAAACCCATGCTTGAACTATAAGGAACAACACACAGTGTCCAGAATGCCTCAGCCATCTTGCTACTTCTTGCTCTTTCATAACAATCTCTGTCTGCTTGGAATGTGGGATCGCTTGTCCATTCCCCCGAAATGACAACTCCCTCCTTTGCACCCCTAATCCTCCTGACTCTGTTTTATCAAGCCACTATTAACACTTTATTTGTATATTCAATTACCCTTCCCTCTTAGCCACTAAGCTCTTACTCTTTCTGTTCAGCCATCCCCTAAGGACAGACCCTGTGGGGCACTTGGATCAATAGATGGAAGAATGAATTCACGGATACCTGAGGCACATATTGAATGTACTTACTCTCAAAACCTCTATCCTTCGTGGAAGTTTTGTATTGTCCCCATGCGGAGGAGTGCCACACGAATAATTAGTCCTCAGTGAACCAAGAGTTGAAGGCACAAAGCTGCCCTGTCATTTTGAGCTTTGAAAGTGGCTATTTTGTATCAATGTACTTTTAAGTGCTGCCTTAGAAGCATCTGAAAACATTTATTTATTTATTTATTTATTTTTATTTTTATTTTTTTAAAGATTTATTTATTTATTTAATTCCCCCCCCTCCCCTGGTTGTCTGTTCTTGGTGTCTATTTGTTGCGTCTTGTTTCTTTGTCTGCTTTTGTTTCTTTGTCCGCTTCTGTTGTCGTCAGCGGCACAGGAAGTGTGGGCGGCGCCATTCCTGGGCAGGCTGCACTTTCTTTTCACGCTGGGCGGCTTTCCTCACGGGCGCACTCCTTGCGCGTGGGGGCTCCCCCACGCGGGGGACACCCTTGCGTGGCACGGCACTCCTTGCGCGCATCAGCGCTGCGCATGGCCAGCTCCACACGGGTCAAGGAGGCCCGGGGTTTGAACCGCGGACCTCCCATGTGGTAGATGGACGCCCTAACCACTGGGCCAAGTCCGTTTCCCTATTTATTTATTTTAATGAACGAACATAAACTTTGACTAGATGAGTGAAGATTCTCAAAATGTAATTACTTATGTTAATAAGTAGGCTAGGGAAGCGGACTTGGCCCAATGGATAGGGCGTCTGCCTACCACATGGGAGATCTGCGAGCCTCCTTGACCTGTGTGGAGCTGGCTTACGCACAGTGCTGATGCACGCAAGGAGTACCCTGCCATGCAGGGGTGCCCGCCCCCCCCCAGGGGAGCCCCACGCGCAAGGAGTGGGTCCTGTAAGGAGAGCTGCCCAGCGTGAAAGAAAGTGCAGCCTAGCCCCACGCGCAAGGAGTGCGTCCTGTAAGGAGAGCTGCCCAGCGTGAAAGAAAGTGCAGCCTGTCCAGGAATGGCACTGCACACACGGAGAGCTGACACAGCAAGATGACGCAACAAAAAGAAACACAGATTCTGGGTGACGCTGATAAGGATAGAAGTGGTCACAGTAGAACACACAGTGAATGGACACAGAGAGCAAACAACTGGGGGCAGGGGGGAAGGGGAGAGAGAAATAAGTAAAAAAAAAAAAATCTTAAAAAAAAAAAAGAAAGTAGGTTAGTTTCATCTTTCCAGTACTTTAGGAGACTTCATATTGAGCAGGTTCAACTTGGGTTGAAACATGGAGCTATACATCAGCTAACAGCAGAGGCAAGATGGAGAAAAAGCCTCAAAGAGAAATGCAAATAGTCTTTAATTCTTTCTAAATATATCCATACGCCAATCCCTACATGGCACTTTGCCTGCATTCTTCCTCAATAGGTCAACCATTGTTGTTAGATGGCTGTAATCATTTTGCAATTTCAAGTTAGAAAAATGTTATGCCATAGCTTTATGTCAGCTTTCTGCCTTTTATTCATAATAAGAAGGACATATAAATTTCTTGAAAAGTGCCCTGTCTTGGAAACCTTGCTGGATGGTAAGCTTTTCAATCATAAAAATGTTTCAAATAGCAGCTTTGTCAGCATTTTTGCTTTGCCTGATAATAGGGACAGTAGGTGGCCTTGGGAGGGGAAGCAGAAGAGCAGCCTTTAATTATGTATCAGGAGCATTTTAAAGGAAGGAAGTATACATTTTGGTATCCTTCGAAGTCTTACTCTATTGCTAAATATGCAGTCACACTTTAAGGAGTTTGCTAAATAAATGAATGGGTGGAGGATGGATGATGGATAGCTAAATAGATGGATATTGTACATCTATTTTGTGTAATTTTCAATGACACAGGAGCTCCCAAATAAACTTGTTTCCTCACAGTGAACATTCTTTCTTCCTTTTTTATTTGCATAAATAAAAGAACTGTTCCCTTATCCTCCTCTGTAAAGCTATCTACCTTTATTCTGGATTACATTCCGTCCTACTTCCTTTGAGACCCAGTCCGTTTATATTCTCTCTGGCTTTTCCAAAATCTATCCCTTCAAAAGGGCCCTATTGTCTGTCGTACAATTGTGCTCCTCCCATTTGATGCTCCTGTCCTTAAAGGTGTGATAGAAACCTACTGTTTTCTCTCCCTCTGAGCCCTGGCTCAAACTCTTTGAGGATCAATATCCCCACGTGCAAAATGGAAACAATAACACTCTTCTGGCCCTTTTATTTTAAATATTCGCTTATGGTGACTGCTCTGATTATGGTGATTTTTGGTTGGCCATTCTTCTCACAAAGAATAGTCTCACTCTCCCAGGTTCCCTGAACCTTCCCTCCTCCACCCACCTTTACTTTAAAAAAATTTTGCGTGCAAGGTGTAGCTCAAGACATACCTTTTCCAGTAGCCTCCATTGGTTATTCTAATTTACTCCTGGTTTCAATTTGATAGTTTAGTAGCAAATTAATTTAACACAATTAAATGAGGCAATGCAATAGAACATACTTTAATTTTTTTTTTTTTTTTTACTGAAGCATCTAATTCCCTGCTGAGCACATAGTTGGTGATTAATGAATACTTACTGATTGCCTAAACTATCACAAATGTATGAAGACTCTTACTCTCTTTGGGTTAATCTGGTTGCTGTTTTATTATAGACTCTCTGAATGCCTGTAATAGTATATTCATCATGGTAATTTAATTGATGACATTTTCTTCTTGCAAGAGCTTTAGCTGCTACAAAAGAACCCTTTATTAATGCCTTCTTGATCCATATATTGATATTAAGGTTTGTTTGTGGACACTTTACTGTATTACTTTTCACCTATATAAGGTCATGCTATTGTGAGTAATTATTTCAGAATTAGGAAACATGATCATTAGATCAAAGGACTGACTAGGTAATGGAGTATCTCTGTAAACTAAAAGTTATTTTAGGATGAATAACAAGAATTGAGGGTCATAGGTCTACATATTTTGTGAATCCTCTGGACTGAAAAACACAAGGGGTGAGTGTGTATGCACACCCGTGTGTGTACTGGGGCAAGGATGTGATGGTGGAAGATTGCTAATGATCTAGATGTAGCTAGAAAGAGAAGCAAGGTTATAACTACTGTTGTTATGCTTTCCTTTCTTAGTTTCTCCAATGAAAAATAATTTTTGATATGAAATCTGATTCTTTTCAGTTCTAAATTATGGGGCTTCACTCTATGGGATTTGCCAAAATGGCAAAAAGTATGGGCAATTTGAATATGAAAACAGTGCGGTTTGGAAAGGAATTCAGAGCCATGCCCCTTTGGACAGGATTGTTAAAGAACTGAATTCTGCTGAATTTTTGTAACTCTACTAGGAATCTGAGGATGCTGTTTTGTTTTTTTTTTTTTTTTTTGTAAACTGAACAAAGTGTCTTTAAAATACTGTTACTCACTTATCCAAACCCATGTAGACTCTTTCCTTATTCAGAGTGTATCCATTAACCCTTACTTTCACCCCACAGAGTGTATCCATTAACTCTTTTAAGATTTATTTCTTTCCCCCTCCCCACCGTTGTTTTTGTGCTTACTGTCTGCTTGCTGTGTCCATTTGCTGTGTGTTCTTCTGTGTCTGCTTGTATTCTCTTTAGGCAGCACCGGGAACAGATCCTAGGACCTTCTGGAGTGCATGAGAGGCACTCAATCTCTTGCACAACCTCAGCTCCCTGGTCTGCTGTGTCTCTTAATTGTCTCTCCTCTGTGTTTCTTTTTGTTGTGTAATCTTGCTGTGCCAACTCTGCATGGATGGGCACTCTATGCAGGTCAGCACTCCACTCAGGTCAGCTTGCCTTTACCTGGAAGCCCTGGGAATCAAACCCTGACCTCCTCTGTAGTAGACAGGAATCCAGGTACTTGAGCCACATTCATTTCCTTCCAATAGCTCTTACTTTCACTTGATCTTCAGTTTCCTCATACCAAACAAATAAATATGGAAAAGGGCTTTTGTGCTATATGTTCAACACGTTTCTTAAATGATGTCTTCCTTTTTTATTCTTGTTTACCATAAATTATAAAGGTCATCATATTGTACATCTCATTAATCTCTTTTTACTTGAGATGCTAAACCTGTAGGATCTCATATTAACCCTCATTATGGTGAATTCTTGAGAAAGGAAAAACATTTCAACTTGCAAGTCTAAAATGTCATGATATTGCATGTCTAAAATGTCTCTATTCAACCCTCATGCTGAATTGATAATTTTTCCATGTGTCAAAATTTTTGAATGAAAATTATTTTTCCTTAGAATTTTGAAGGCATCACTCCATTGTTTTCTAGCTTCCAATGTTAATTGAGAATTTGGATGCCACCTTTTACTAATAAAGGATATTCTCTCTGCCCCCACGAGACCCATATGTTTCAGTTCTGAGAAAGTCTTTTTTAAATTATTTCTTTGATAATTTCCATATAGATTTTTCTTTGCTGATACTCTTACTAGTTAGATTTCAGACCTCTTGATTTTCTAAATTATTCTTCTTTTCTTTTGTGTATAAGCTCTTTGTTCCTTTTTGGGACATATTTCCCTGGTTTTACCTTTTAATCCTTTTCTTGAATTTTTAAAGTTTCTGTTTTCATATTTAGCTTCAAAGAGCTCTTTCTTGTTCTCCTGTAATTCTTTTTATGACATCTAATTTTTAATTCAGGGTACAATCAAAATCTTTTATCTTTGATGTATCACTTAAAGATTATTTGAAATTTTCATTTTTGTTTCCTTTATTTTTAATTTTAGTCTTTGTCATTAAGTTGGAGGCTTTTTTCACATGTTTGGTAATTCTTGCTTATCTACTCATATTCATACTTTTTTCGGTAGCTTTGTAAGAAAGTTGGGTTTGTTCACTGATCAGCTTTTCTCTGACCAGCCAGGTTATTTTTGATTGGAGCCCCAGATTCCAGGTGTAGATCTTTCTACAGTTTGTCTAGAGGAGGATCCTTCAATCTCCTATTAAAGAAAGATAAACCTGGCTGCTGATACTTTAGAGCTGGGCGTGAAGAAGGGAATGGATGACTCAGTGTTTCTCACTCCCACTATCCACTGTCCCTGATGTTCTTGAGTCCTGAGAGTCTCAAGTTCAACTTTTCCATAGAATATTTTCCAGTACTCTTGTGTGGATGAGGGAAGGTTAATCATGTATTAAGATGTGTTGGAGGTGAAGATACAGGAAAATAAATGTACCTTAGAGAGTCTTTGAAAATATCTTCCTTTCAACCTTCTCGTTACAATGTACTCTTCCATTACCCTATTTGATGCTTCAATCATTGAGTGTTTTCTAAGGGTCTCCAGGGCAATTTGGAGTGTAGCTCCCTGTATCCCCTTTTAGCAGGTACTTGGGTTTTGCTTTACTCTTTTCTACCAGGTACTTTGACTGTATCTCATTCCTTGGTAGGGAGGGGTTTTGGGCATGTCTGCCAAGTTACTTGGTATTAATTAAAAAAGAAAGTTCTCATTGAGAAGCCTTATGATTATATGTGTAATAGACCTACATATAGCTTTAGATATAGATATACCTCATCTGGAAGTGGACGAAGGCTAATATTACCATGTATTCGTTTTCTCTTTAGTAGCTTCAGAGATTGGATCACAAAAACAGAGCCTAACTGATAGTGCAAACATATAAACTGAGAAACATAAAGTATTAATAACTCAACTATTCAGGAAATACCCTAAAGGAATGGGATCTGGGTAGGTATATTGATGGGAAAGTAGGTGTAGGTGGAAGGGAGTGTGGAGAGGAAAAGAGAGCAGAAGATGTGGTAATAGTTCTAACATCATGGCTTCAAGTTAGACAACGCTGCTTGGTATCATTGAAAACAGGAGTTCCTGGGTGATGGGATGGAGGGGTGCCACGAATACACTTACCAAAATGGCACTAAATCCCAGATGTTCTTTTGTTATCATAATGAGTGTCTATTGATACTCTAATTGAAAAACTTAGATCATCTTTCACATGGTCTTCTCAGAGATAACTAAAAAAGCAAGATATATTTAAGGCACAAAAAGCAAAATTCAAGATATCTTAGAAGGCCAAACTACTTCTATTTGAGTTCATATATACTGGATGCACAACATGAAGTTCGAGTTCTGATCACAGAAAGCTTGTATTAATGTATTCTTTTTTCCTAACTTAATCTGTAGTGATTGGCAGTTCTTTGTAATAGAGCATGAATCTTTGTGCAAAAGGTTGATGTTGAGGCAAGAGGGAATATCTCATTTTAGTTTTATTTCACTGACTACAGCTACATGACACTGCTATTTCTGAAAGTGGCATTCATCTGCATGCTCTGTTGCAGACTACCCTTCTGGCTGCAGTAATTTAGGGGCATCTAAAAGCCAAAATTGAAAGTACACTAATGCACCATCAGATAATATGTGTTAAGCACTTACTTTAGTAGGTTGTGTGTAAGGTGCATTTTCTGTGATTCACTGGATCTACCTACCTACATGTCTATTCAAAATAGGACTAAGTCAGAGATGTTCAAATAAAGTTAACATTTGTCTCAGCAAATCTAAGTTGAAGCATTTGTCCCAACACAGAATTATGGACTGATTTGACCTAATTGCCAGCAGAGAAGCTGAGTAATTGCATTGCTCAGTCCTGGTAGTCTTCTGGTTTACCTTAGGTGGCTCTTTAGCAGGGCTGGACTACACTACTTTTGACATCATCTTTCTGAGTGTGTTTGGAGAGACTTGGACCTGAACAGATGGCCTCGATATGGGCTCCCATGACTACCATGCATGCCAAGCAGGCAGATGAGTGATCTGGCTTGTTCCTTCTCTTTTATATTGCTGCCAGCCAGGGAAAAGTGGTGAAAATAAATCAATGGCTCCCTCCTCCAGACCCAGCATGTACCTTTCAGTCATCAAAATAAGAAATATCCTGTGGTGGTTGTTGGGTGATTTCTCTGATAGGAAGAACCTTTCATACACTGGAGATTAACATGAAAAATGGCCAAGTGGTGCCTCAGAAGGGTCATTTTTTGTCAGAGACCAAATGTTGGCACTGAATGAGCAGGAGCAGATTTAGAGGGAGCATTGTTTATTCACTTCCAGACCTTTGTGTCCTTTGTGATTGGGCTCAGTATTTTCGGTAACTGGTTGGTAACTGTTTAGATCTCCTATCATCAGGACACAGGAAATCATAAACAGAAATCATGCTCAATACCTTTGGCGGTGCCTTTTGGTTCCTACTGTACCAAAACCAAGGGGCCTCATTCTTGTGAAACACCCTTATTTTTTCATTCTTCATTGAGTCTGTAGGAAACTATAGCTAACTTAAAACCAAGGACGTAAACTTTAACTCTTGTTTAGTTTTTAAATAGTGACTTGACCCCTAGCTACACTGTTTTTTATTCCATTTCCTTTTAACTGGAGTAAATACCACTGCCTCCCTCACCTTGCTTACAAACCTTTAAGTCATATTCTCACAGCCACAAACTGATTTTTCTAGCTCTAAATCATGGATTTTTGATGTGCTTTCCAACACTGAACATTTCACATATGTGAGAACCATGTTGGGTTAAGATAGAAAGTATGTTTTAATTTTTGGAATATAAAAGCAAGAGGCTTTTCAAATTTGGAAGCTTCATATGGCCCGTGGGTGGCATGTTATATACCCCAAGACTTACATAGTGCAGTATGATAATCTAATTCCCAGATTTTACATAGCTTGACACACAGAATTGGTAATGTTTCTAGAAATACCATGTATGGAAATATCTTCATAAGAGTTTTATGTTGTGATTTGTTCTAAGTTATGTCTTATTAATAGTTAGCTAGAAGCACTATGGGACAGTCAGGTCAGGGTTTTAAAAGTGGGACTTCTATTCTCATTTCTGATCTGGTAATAACACAGCTATTTCTTGAGAAACATCATGTATATTTTCACTGGTTCTTAAAAATATATCTGCAAAATAGAGGTGTTTAGCCTGTGAAGGTTTTGGGAGACTTACTTTATGGATGTAAGGAAGTTTATGTGAAAATTGTTATTAATGACTAAAATACTTAGAATTGTCAAGAAAAAATGGCAATGTTTCAACAAGCTCTTGAGAGGAGATGGGTTTGCTGTGAGTTAGTCATCATCTGTGGATGATGTATTTGAGGACATGATGCATAGCAGTTGAATTTATATAAAAAGTTTTCTTAAAGCTCTGTTTGGAGGAATAATAATTATAGCCTTAAATTCTGAGAAAATGGAGTTTTCCCTCAGCTTCATACATGTAGCAAAAGAATTCTTACTATTTGCCTTTTTGGATTCTCATTAATGTTTCATATGTATTCATGCACACAAAATCAATAAAATTAAAAATGCTATCTTAGATTTAAGATATGAACATAAAATAGCATCTTAGAATAATGGCTATGTTTTATTCTTCTGCTTCATTTATGCCATTTCTTTGGATAAGTGGAAAGTCACCCATTTGTTTATACTTAACTTTTTTCAAATGTTTATTTTCTATTTATTGAAATAAAATGTGACTTTTCAGGCTTTATGTGCCAGGTGTAGTCCCATGAGTCTTAGCACTGAATTTTTTTTGTTTCTCTTCTCCCATTACAAATTACACTCAGCATGCCCTCAAGTTGGTGGAACCTACTGATTCTGAGGTAAGTATGAAGATAGGGAAAATGAGACCAAAGAGGAGAAGTGATTTGTTGAAGTTTGTGCAGTTAGTTGGGCAGAGCTGCGGCTGGAATCTAGGTTATTTTACTCCTACTTCAGTTTCAATTTTTTCACAAATATTTATTGTGACAGTGGCTAAGCTGGGTGTTCTTTTTGTGTCCTTCCTTTTCCATTAAACTGTCTTTTGGTCTCTGCTGTGGGGAATTGCTCTAGCAAATTATTTTCCTTTTCATGGGGAAGCATTTTCCTAATGCCCATTTTCTTGCATTTCAGCCATTAGCATTTAGTATGTTCCTGGCAATTCATGTAAACATGTGGACCTCCTTAGTTTCCTCTTTCATAAAACCAGGATGTTCTATTACCAATTCTAAACTTTTATGATTCCATCATCATTTATAAATGATAAATATATTTGACCTTGAAAATCCTTTATTGTGCAAATTAATGTAGCTCGGGTCATCAGGTTTTCTGTGTTTTACTTACTTTTTCTTCATCTCAGTAATAAAGGTGGCATGAGACGTCATGTCATAAAAGCCCTTGGTAATACAGTGCTCAAACACAGGGTTCACTTGTTTTAACCAGATGATTACATTTTGGTTTAGGTTCCATGTTGTGAACAACTGAGGGTTTGAATCACTAGAGTTCTTTTTAGTGCCTTGTTGGGTATGTGCATGCATGAATTAGCAGCATTGTGAACTATTGTTGTCCTCAGGATGTAACAAAATGCATATGTATAATAATGAGGCAAAAGGGTTACTAATAAATGCAAGCTGGTGATGCACATATGTGGTAGAGAAGAAAAACATTTCCAATACCGGTTCAAAGTTTGGGGATAACACCAATATCTTTGTTAAATTACATAAGCTGGAACCATGTCCTTTGGGGCCTTGGGATATTAAAAAATCAGAAAATGGAACAGTTCAGAATGTAGCCATTAAAACTGCTTTGTACCTTTTGACCTGGGATAATGTAAAAGTAGTCATTTATTTGTTGGTTGTTTGCTGTGTTCTGAGGATTTTGCTTACTGCTTAAATATAGCCTTTGTTTAAATATTTTAATAGTCCTATGACATAGTTTATTATCAACACTTTCTAAAGAAGGAGACTGAGTTGCAGAGAGGTTAAATGACAAGCCCAAAGACTCAAGGTTGCTATTCAAATTGATGATTCTTTGATTCTGAAACCTTAGGCTTATTCACCATGCTACCACTCTCCCAGATTGATTCATTTATCCATCACATAATTATTGGCATATTGATGCTTTAGGGGCTGGGAAAAGAGCAGAGAATAAAATAGATAGCCTGAGCTCCTAAAGCTGTCATTCTCATGGGGAAGACAGTAAAAAAAAGAAATGGGTAAAATATGTAGGATGTCACATGATAATGGGAGCTTTGGAGAAAAATAAAGCAGTGAAGGGAGTAGGGAATGAGGAGCATGGATGTAGAGCTTGCAATCTGAGTAAAGTGATCAGGAAGCAAAGGCATGAGTTTAATTGATGTGGTTGGGAAGAGGGGTTGAACCCTATTGGAAAAGGGTTAAAGAGAAGTTGGGAGGAGAGGAATGAAGCAAGCAAGAGAAAATTCATTTGAGTTTTCCTGAAAAGGATAAAAGTTATTTCTTTATTAGAGAGTGTGGGATCTTTTTCTTTTTCTTTAAGGTTTGAGATATCATAGCAAGATTAATTGCTAAATGGTAATGGTCTAGTAGAGAAAGGAAATTGATCGATGATGCTGGAGAGAGAAGTGATAACTGCTAGAGCAATATTCTTAAATATGTGAGATGGGAGGGGACCCAGTGCAAAAGTTGAGGACTCAACCTTAGATAGGAGCATAGGGAATTGCTTCATAATAAGAGGGAGGAAGGCAGAGATTATGAGCACAGATGCTGGTAGTAGGTGAAATAGATGAGGTGTAGTAGCCTGAGGATATTCTCTTCTGATTGCTCCATTTTTTTATTGAAAAAGGAAAATCAGATCTTGAGCTGGGAGTGAAGATGAAGGAGGCTGTGTTAGAAATTTGAGGAGAGAAGATGCAAACTTGTCATCTAGAAGAGTAGTAGAGTGACTGCAGCAGAGACATTCAGTTTCATTGCCTGGCAGCATTAAGATCTACTTGGGGTTAGTGGTCCTGTGCTCAGTGAGAATAATTGGTATGATTGTAGGTTCAATTTATGGAAAGTGAACATGCTTCTTAAGCTATGTTCAGGATACACAGAAGAGATGGAAAGTTGTGTTTAAATGTGGTCAAAATTCTGTCAGGGGAATGCAATAAAGAGGTCATAATTATGGATTATGAAATTTAAGCTGGAAAGGTAAGAAGTGAGGATAAAAGTGGAGGGTGAAGGACACTGAACAGGTGATGGGATCAATGGGTTTTAAGTTCTGGTAGGGTCCAAGAGTGAGAGAGTGAGGTGGAATGGGAGGTGGTGGTCTGACAGTGGGATATTTGATAGTGAAGTTATTCAGGGGATTACGTCTTCTTGGGTATAAAAGGAATTAGCTGCTGGTTGGAGCAGAGGGCAAGATCATTGGAGGAAACATTTAAGGAATTGAACTAGAAAGTGAAATCACCAAGAATTATCTCAGAAGTATTCCCGGAGAGATTGATAATTAAAAGACTCCAAGAAGGAAGAGGATTGACTGGGGTCAGCTGATGATTGCAATAAAAAGCTAGTTGTCGATATGGCCTGACTTTTAAGGGAATGAGAAGACCAAGAGCAGTAATGAGGAGCTGTGAGTCTTTCTAGAAGAGAGTGGGGGAATGGTATGGCAAAGATGAGTGAGGAGGACAGCCAGTTCACTTTTGGCCCCCCTCATTCAAGTGGTGTGGAGAAGAAAGTAGCTTTTTCTCACAGGGCTACAGGCAGAGGAAAGCCAGGTCTCACTTGGAGCAAAAAGGTGAAGGGGAGAGTCAGAAAAGAGGTTGAGGAAATCGGTTTTACTGATGATCATGAACTCTAGTAGAGACAGGGAAGAACTTCAGAAACTGAGGAGGAGAATTGAATCGGAAAAGATGATGTGTAAGAAGCTCCTGGGCTTCTTGTGGTTCTGATGACAATAGTAAAATAGTAGAAAATAAAATTTGTCCCATTGGCCTCTAGGCAGATAGTGGTGGTAAGGCTGGATGTAATGGGAGGCTTGTCAAGCATACAGCATTATGGGATTCTTCTATTCTTGCAAATGATGGTGTAGAAGCTTGGAGAGGGACACATCAGGATATCTGGAATGCTATTCTAACTTCTAGAGCATGAAGAGATTTAGGGTTTGCTCTTAATTTACACAAAGTGTTTATGCTAAGGAACTAATTTCTGTTGTTTGTGTGAATGCTCAGCCATGGAAGCAGGGATTTTATTTTTGTTTTTTCCCTTTACCAGTCTAGCTTTTGATCCTCTTTCATGTATCTTTTATGCTGTAGCAGGCACTGCTTTGAGGGCTTGAAGTGAGGGTGGATAGAGTCCTTTGAGCATTTTATAGACAAATATACTATGAAATAACTGTAAGGAGAATAGAAACCTATGATGGCTATGGAAGGACAGAAGTGATGGGGACAGGTTTAGATGTCAATTTTCCTAGAAATATGGGAGATAGATAGAACGTCCTATCTCCAGGATAAATTTCATCCATTCTAGCCAGACCATAGCAGAATTTTGCAATTACCTGCAAAGAATTTTATTTCTGGGAAATTATATAGTACTTCACACAATGTTTATACATATAAAAATGTTCAAAATTTCTTCGATTAGTAAGTGAATGGATGGATGAATAACAAATTCACTTACTAAGTTCAGACTTCAAATTTTAACATTCATAATTTACACAGGTTGCAAACATTTCCTGTTTCTTTTAGAATTTGAGGACAAATGAAACAGTTGGACTTTGCTGTTATTAGTATTCTCCAGAAAGCAGAATAGAGGAGAAGAAACCATTTAGACTCTGATTTGAGATACTAGGGAGGAGACTCACAAATTTCAGTCCTCTTTACTAATTTTTATTTTCATGGCAGTGAAGAGGAGCTCCCCTGGGTTATTGTTATAAATCTTTTCATTGATCCTTCAATTCACTTTATGCTGTCTTTTGCTGTTAAGGCATTTTTTGTTTTTGTTGGAAATGAGCCCATTCTGGGTCTTCTGTTTACAGGATAGTAGTACAGTTGTCTGTTATTAGATAAAAAGATTTTTGGAACTGTTTTAGTCATCTGGCCATATTTGAATTAAAAGGGTTATTTGAGTTGGAGGCTTTGCTATGAAATTTATGAATACTTTCCCTTGCATTATATATGGCTATGAAAGCTTATTTGAGAGCTATAATTACTAGTGTTGATTTCTAAGAGCTTTTCTGTTGTTCTATGCTTACCCTTCCTCCCCTTTCAATAGTATGAACCTTTAGAGCTACATAGCTATGTCAGAAAGTGGCAGAATATGAGAGTTATATGTGTGATTTTATATTAACACCAATGAGACCAAAAACAAAGAAATAGGTACTGGAATATTTCGTGCAAATTTTGGAAGAGCAGAAAGACTTTACTATGCAGACATGTCATTATTTGGCATTCTCGAATTTTATTCTGGTGAAGATATTTTGAAAAGTGAACATAGATACTGGGATGCTACTTACCCATTTTGCTTTCTTCAATTTGATCTTTTGGATTTTTGCTGTGTTTATCCTATGCTAGGTTGAACTAATTCTGGTTTAACATATGAGCTGAGTAGAAACTTTCCTTCCAGTCTGCTTTCTGTGGGTAATAATTCAGGTTATTATCTGGCTTTATGTTCCATTCATGCTCTACTGACAGGTGGTTTATATATTTTTTATTTTTCTTAGTTCTTTTTCATGTACCATCTCTTGGATCCTGGAATAATAATTTCCTCACATGTTTTTTGTTCTTTTCTTCCATTCATTCATTCATTTATTTATTTAGTACTGTAGAATTTATGTAGCATTTTAAAGTGATTTATAATCATTTTAAGCTATTTTCTTGTGTTTGTGTTCCTCCTCTTATCCCAACCCTATTTTGTAACCAAATTGATAAAAGATGAGTAGTTTTTCTTCCTTCAGTGATGAGGAACTTGTGCTAAATATTTATGCTATTTACTATTATTTACTAATCATTAATTTGTTCCAAGAAAATAGTTCATAAGCAAAGGAAACCATAAGAAGGGAATCAGCATTCTTCTTTTGGTTTTAATTGATTTACATTTAACTAAGTCTATGGAATATTTCTCCACTGAGTTTGACTTATTTATGTTAATAATTTTATTTGGCATTGCACAGTTTGTTCCTTTGGGTATTTAATGGCATATTTGGAAAAATATTTCGTTTGTCACATTTTCAGTGGAGCAATTTCTTATTCTCTAGTTGCTTGTATTTGACCTTTTGAATATTATTTCTGGGCTTCTGGGCTTATTTTTTACACTTTTGCATTTAGTTACTATTTGAGATTATGCTTCAAAACCTGAATTGTACAGTACTCTTGATTGCGATTCATCTCACATTTCAAGCCTATAAATAATAGAGACTATAAATTTTACTTTACTATCAAGAATACCCAACCAGAAGCACAAGAGACATTTTGTATGTTTGTTTGCTTTTTGCTATTAAGTTCCATCTGTGTCCTCTGGAGCAAGTGTGAAAAAAAATGACATTTCAAATTGATCACACAAACACTTATTGTTTATATACACCACACACTATTTATATACCTAAGGGTACCTTAATGAACAGACGGACATAAAAATAATGTGCCATCATTGAGCTTGTAGTCAATTGTGGGTAGGGGTGGTGTGGAGCAAGTTGCTTCCCTGTGTGTCTTGGGATCACAGGCTCAGGCACAACAGGAACTTTTAGCAAATGGCCTCTTTATAGCACAAAGGGTCCGAAAAATAGGGGAAGAGATCCCATCATGGCTAGTCTCCTGGGTAGAACAAACTGCTCTCATAGGTGGATGATGGCAGCTCAGCATGCCTTGCTTAGCAGTGGAGGGAAGAGGCTCTATGCTGCTTGAGTGTAATGTATTTACCCCAGGGGGAGGGGCCCTGCCACTGAGAATTCCTGCCCCGTTAAGCATCTTGCTTGTTTCAGGTTTAAGGTCTGGTGGGGCCTTTTCATTAGACCTACATCTCCTCTGGGTTATGGAATGGAAAGGGACTGAAACACTCTTGCAAAGAATCAGCGACTTCTCTAGCTGGTAGGTGGGGGGGGGGGGGGGGGGTGAGGGGAGGGAAACAGACAAAATAAAATATAAATCTGCTATGTAAGTATATTATATAGCATGATAGCGGGTGGTATGAAAACAATAAGGCAGGTTATGTGGGATCAGGAATGCTGGGGTGGGATGAGTTTGCAAATTTAAAATTTCAATAGTACTGTCAGGGTAGGCCTTTTGAAGGAAGAGAGGTCATTAACTGTGAAACTCTCTGGAAAGTAGAGTTCCAGATTGAGGGAGCAGCGTGAGAGGGTGCCTCGTTGTATATCAGGTAATACCCAGCAGGCTAGATGACTGAGAGGCTTGAATAAGAGGAAGTGTGATAGGAGACAAGCTCAGAAAGGAAATGGTAATCAAAAGAAAAAACCTGTCTCTGGATGGCCCAAAGTTGTAGTTTAAGGACTGTTGACATTTTTTCTTGTCAACGAGAGAAAAATGATTTCATAGTAATATTTTTTGAAAGAGCTTTTTTTTTTTCCCATTGATAACCTTGGTCTGACTGGATACATATTGCTCCTTCAGAATGCTATGGAATAAAATAATTCCAGCTATGATTAAAAACTGGATATGATTTTTCTCATTTTTTGTCTTTCCCTTGGCACCCTTAATTCCATGCTTGTGCAGGTAGATATTTGAGAACTAGTTTTGGAAGTCTGGCTCCAACTCTTCAGGTTCCTTCTCTTTCCTTTGAACATTTTCTCTTTCATGTACTATGGTTTTAAGGATCTTTCCCTTTTAAAAAATATGTTATGACTGTGCTGTGTGTGTGTATATTGATAACATTGAAGTGAGAATTACAGTAAAGTTGAAAAAAATCACCTTTACCATTTATAAAAATTAACAGCAAAAATTTTAAAAATTATCTTAAAGCTTAGCAGACAATATGATACTGTGAAAAGAGGATGGGGTTTAATGTGTTATTATTTGGGAAGCGGACTTGGCCCAATGGATAGGGAGTCCGCCTACCACATGGGAGGTCCAAGGTTCAAACCCCAGGCCTCCTTGACCTGTGTGGAGCTGGCCCATGCGCAGTGCTGATGGGAGCAAGGAGTGCCATACCATGCAGGGGTGTCCCCGTGTAGGGGAGCCCCACACGCAAGGAGTGCGCCCCATAAAGAGTGCTGCCCAGTGTGAAGGAAAGTTCAGCCTGCCAGAGAATGGCGCCACCCACATGGAAAGCTAACATACAAGATGATGCAATAAAAAGAAACACAGATTCCCATGCCGCTGACAACAACAGAAGCGGATGAAGAAGAACATGCAGCAAAATGGACACAGAGAGCAGACAGTGAAGGGGGTTGGGGGGTAGGGGAGAGAAATAAATAAAAAATAAATCTTAAAAAAAGTGTTATTATTTAAATATGTTAATATTTGTAATGTGCTTACAACGTACCTAGTTTGTCACATAAAATTATACTTAAAAGCCTGTGAATAGGATCTTTGTAGCCTTGGGCAAGACATTTAACCTATTTTAGCCTTAGTTTTTTCATTTGTAAAAGCAGGGTTAGTATCTATTAGTGTGCCTGACCCACAGTAGTAATAATCATCCTATTAATTGACATCTTTCAAGGCCCTGCTCTGTTCCAACCACTGTGCTAAGGTTTTTTTCATGATCTCATTTAATCCTCATAAGGTCACTAGCATTACAACTCCATGAAGCAAGAAATCTCATCTGTCTTGTTCGCTGTTGTTTCCCCAGTATGGAAAACATTAGACGCTGAATACATCATCTGTTGAATGTGTGAATGTGTGAAAATAAATCCCCATATTATAGATGAATAAACTGATGTTTATTAAGATTATATAAATGACCCAATGGTAAATATTGAGAAACGTCGGGGCCAGAATTTCAACCTAGGCAGTCTGACCCTAAAGCCCAAACTCTCAAATCACAGTATCAACAGGCTTGCATTAGTATGGTATGTAAGGCACCATAGGACAGAGTTTTCTCTCTCCATACTTTAAGTTCATGGTTCCCTCTTTTCACTTTTATCTTTGAATGAGGATATAGTATTAAGCACACTGAATTTAATAGCTATGATTATTGTCTTCCAGATGTGTGCATGTGCTCACATACCTCATCCTCACACACACATGCACATGCATGCTGCTGCTGAGATTCTTTGAAGATTCGCCTGATAGATAACCGTCTTAGATTTCTTTTGTCAGTAATTTAAGGACTCAGTGAAATAATCACCAGTCTGGTCTAAATGTCTTCCCGTTACTTGCAAATAAGTAGTGAGGGAGCAGCAAGCAAGTTCATTTTAGGACTTGAATGCACAATCTCACAGATAAGACATTTTTCTGTAATTAGGCTAATTTTATTTCAATCTTTTTTCTTTCTTAATGACTGATAGGCTATTAACTATTGTAGTTCATGTATCTGTTTTGGTGCTTAAAGATTGAAAAAATAGAGGATAGCCTGATAAGGTCTTACTGCCTGTATTCACAAAGGAGCCAATAAAGTGTTATAAATTTAATCTGGATTACTGTACAAACAATATGATTTCAATTTGGTTATGAGATAAGGTTTTTGTACTTATCAGTGTTTTCTCAATACCTTTGGAATGGCGAAGACTGCCTGCTTTTATGTATTTATTTATTTGCTACAATATGAAAACTATGGAACAGATTTTTTAATGGTACTCAAATTAGCTTACTTGAGCAATAATAAAGACAGAAAGGAAAATAGAAGAGGGTTAATGAGCTATAGAATATCTGATCCTATAAATCCTTTATAATTATATATACTCCTGCCTTATTTTGAAGTCTCCCGGTAGTCTTATAGAAATCTGTGACTGTTGCAGATTAAAAGGTCTTGAACTGATGTGTAGCAATTTTTCTCAGTGTTTCTTTACCAGAATGTGTCAAATGCTGACACTGTACTAATAATTTGTAAATTGACACTGCAGCAAATTTTTCAAACTTACATTGAGAAAAAAAATGGAAAAAATCATTGGAGTCAATCCTAACCAAATTTCTCTTATAAGCAGAAACCATAGGGTATTGGTTTTATTCTTATGCTGGCATAAAGATCAATATGTGAGAAAAGCATGGGCCAAAGAGTCAAAGTAGAACATTTCTCACTTTTTCTTTTTCTGTTTTAATATTTCCTGGTGAATTTTGAAATTAATTAATTAATTACTAATGTTAGTTTGAAGATAACCTGGGAAGACGTGGAGATTGGAAAGAATAGGATGGACATGTATTTGATTCTTTAATAAGTATGTGGAATTTGAACACATTACAATGTGTGCTTTAGGAATGATTTATAAATATTCTTATATTTAATAGAGAATATATTCTTATGAAATTATAAAAGCCACATGTGGGCCTCTGTTTTACATTATTTTTGCAAAGTTAATAATAGTAATTTTTCCAAAAGCAAAGTATATAAAGGAAAGGGAAGGAGATATTAAACCAATTCTTTACTTTGTAAATTTGAGAAGACTTCAAATCTCAGGCCAAGTTTTGGATAATGCTGTTTTTATTAAAGATTGTGTGCATCTCAAGAGTCCAATAGATAGTTGCTGAAGTACTCTATCTTCGTAAATGTCCATGTTCACCACCAGCCAGGAAAATCATGGCAGTTGTGGGATTCCCAAAAGCCACAGGGATAAATTATACACTGGCATTATGATTGATGGGTGTAACAGGTCTTTCTTACCTGTAATAAATGTATTCCTATATTCCATTCCAGAGTTTATTTTCTTGCCTTTCTCCCATACCATGGTATGCCTGGAAAGGATAATTTCAGTCAATTACAGTTTGAAGTTGACTAAGCTACTGTGTTGACTGCTTTATACATCTTAGCATGACATTTAGAAAGTAATATATAAGTATGTTTAGTAATGTTTAGCACATCTCCAAACCCATTAGTTTTCATCCCAGTGACTATTGGAAGGAAAAGTGCTTGATGAGCCATCCAGCTGTGTTCTTGTGTTTCTGTACCTCTCTTTGATCCTGCAGTTCCTAAACCTGTCTGGGTCAGACCACTCTGGCCTAAATCTGCCATAGGAAATTTGATATGCTCCTGGTATAGTCTATTGGAAAACTGTCAAAGGTCAGTTTGAACTTTTGGGTTTGAAGACAATTAAAAAGTAAGGTTGAGGGGAGGGGGGTGTAAATTAATCTGGATCAATTAATCAAGATAAATTATGATCCTTTATTAGTTATAGAATCACAAAAAACTGAAAATTTATAGAGTAATTATACATTTAGTGCTACTAGTTATGAGCCAGATGTGGAATCTAGTTCTGTTGTATTTGGTATGCCCTGCCCAAATTTAGAAAACACATTAAGACCTATTCAGAGTTAGTGAAATGAAAGCACATTTTGGCAATAGTCCAAATGTTCAGTTACCTTCACTTATAATAATCTCAAAGCTATACACACATACACACTTAAAATAGAGTATAAAAATGTCCAAGAACAAGAAGAATTTATCCAAAATTTCCATTAGCTAGCACTCAAGATTTATTAATAAATGAAGATTTATATTTATAAGAATGGCCCTGGAGAGGTACAACAAAATCTTTCTGACTGATAATAGTTGGAAAATTATCTTGGAGGAAAGTGGACTTGGCCCAATGGATAGGGCATCCGCCTACCACATGGGAGGTCCGCAGTTCAAACCCCGGGCCTCCTTGATCTGTGTAGAGCTGGCCCATGTGCAGTGCTGATGCGTGCAAGGAGTGCTGTGCCACGCAGGGGTGTCCCCTGCATAGGGGAACCCCACGCGCAAGGAGTGTGCCCTGTAAGGAGAGCCGCCCAGTGTGAAAGAAAGTGCAGCCTGCCCAAGAATGGCACTGCACACACGGAGAGCTGACACAAGATGATGCAACAAAAAGAAACACAGATTCCTGGTACCGCTGATAAGGATAGAAGTGGTCACAGAAGAACACACAGTGAATGGACACAGAGAGCAGACAACTGGGGGGGGGGGAAGGGGAAAGAAATTTAAAAAAAAATAAAAAAAATTTTCTTGGAGGCATCCTTTTCCCATTACACTTAAAACCATAGAAGTTTTCTAGCCTATCCCAAAATAGAAAGAATAGTATCATAATCTCTTATGTACATATAACCCAGCTTCGATAATTACTGACATTTTTCAAGTCTTCTTTCATCTCTTTGCTCACGTAGTCCCTCCCACATGCTTGTTTGTATATGTGTATGTTAGTGAGCCTTTAAAAATGTTTCATGCTCTACCTCTTAACAGTACTGTGGCTTCACTCTTCTGTTTTGTGAGATGATGCCTTATTATCTGACTATGGATTACAGAATTTGATAGCCTGGTGAAAATCTCAGTCTCCCAAAACTTTATAAATGGGTCTTTAAAGGAAAATTTATCTATTTGTCATCTATTTATCTGTTTAAAATCTATCTATAGAAAAATTTATTGATGAAAAACTGAGATCCCGAACAGTGAAGGGGTTTTTGCAGTTACAGAGCTGTTTGGCCATCAAGGAGAGACTGTGGTCCAACCTCCTAACTCGCAGATCAGTGCCCTTGCCTCTATAGAGTATCAAATAGGAATCAGAAATTCTATTACTTTTGAATGGACTAAAGCTTCTCTGCATTTAAACTTCACTGTCAGATCACAAGTTTAGCCCATATGTGATAGAGTGCAACTATCTGGTTTCTTAGGAAGCCTCTTTTATGTAGAGTCTGTTGAGAATTTGACGTTAAAGGTGTATGAAAGGAACACAGGGAATAGGAAATGAGGTCTTGCTCCTCGAGGACTTTATAACGAACACCATTCCTTCACCATATCTTGCATTGCCATTTTCCAGATTTCAGCATATGTAGCATCTACTGTCCCATTCAGAGGTACTTAGTTACATAGATGTGGAGATGTAGGCAGGTAGATTGATGGTGATTGACTGTTTCACTTTGTGCTCCAGGTTTGCCCTCACAGGTCCCTTTTCAAAGAGCACCTGCACCTAAGAAGGGCCACTGTCCTGTCTCCTAATACCTAGTTGTGAGCAAGCAAATCATATTCCTTTCCTCTCAGATTGCATGAGAGAATGAGTCTCCAGAAAAGAGGAAACAGGCGTGAAAAGGCTAAGTGTGGAACACTGAAGAGAAACTTGGTGTATTCACAATTTTCCTTAGGATAACTTGAGTCTCATAGCAAAGATTCAGGATGAAATGATGTGGAAATACCAGCACCGCCCCGATGGAACATGTGATTGGGATGTGCAAGGAGGTATTGACAGGGTCAGGAGAGGTCAATCCTGTCTTCCACCTGGAGAAATACGTGGTTGCCTGTAACTTTCATGTCAGTGGATGTTACCTTTGCTGACTGTGAGGCTCATGAGTTATTTTTTTTTTTTTTGTAGTTTACAAGGTGATTTTATATAATTTCTTTCATTTCATGCTCATACTTCAAGTAATAAAAGTCATTGTTTCCATTTTTCATTAGTGGCAGAACTGGAAATCAAACTCATAATTCCTTATTAGCTCCCAAACCATTATTCTTTGCCATATCCTACAGATGCTATGGAAGCACACACACATACACATGTACACAGAGGCAAGGCACATGTATACGTTTTGAAATTGGGAGCAAACCTGGTATGTATCTGGTCACAGTTTCTTTACTTTGATAGGTATTCTAAAATAGCACATATAATGTGCTTCCTAAACTAAGAAGCTACCATTCAATGGCATTTTAGGGATATCAGCAAAGTTACTTCCATCAGTGATGGATATGTGTGTGTGTGTGTATGTGTATCTATATTATATACACACACACATATTTATAATATAAAAAACTATCTTAAGCTACTGCCCGAGTGTTCTCCAAAAATGCATAGGCAGCCTTCAGTATGAACCCATACATATAATTGTTTTAGAGTTGAGGGAAGAACATGACCAACCTGTCATTTGATTCTAGTGCTTAGAAAGCTTCCATACATCCAGAAGAACATTCCTGACACTGCTTACATTTAAGTAGTAATTGCTAAGGAAATTGAGTCCCAGAGAGACTGAGTGTCTTTACCTTGCCTCCTAAGGTAGGAAGGCTCAGCACTTTCAGTACCATATTTCTGAGTTTTCTCTTTAGCCTTCAGAGTCTTGATGGTCTTGAGTGAGGTTACTGATGGCACCTGAGTACCTGAGCAGAGCGTGAAGCATGCTCATCCAGTCCAACTATGAGATTTTCAACCTTTGCCAAATATAATTAGACATGTAATTGTGCAACTAAATTTAATCTTTCATTTGCATATGTAATTAATTATAATATTGTTAGGTTCTTTCTGGCCTCCTTTCCTATAAATTGAATTACTCAAGAACTCTTATCTAACACAAAGATCTTTTTATTTATTTATTTTTTCTATTCAAAGATCTTTTTAAACAGTAGGTATCACATTTTGGAAGATAAAATAAAATTCTATTTATAGCCTACTTACTTCAAATTCAGAGCCTTCTGTTGAGATCAGACAGCTTTAGGCTTTCTGGAAATGGTCTTAGAATGTTTTTCACAGCAGCAGTTTGTCTCTTCAGTAACTTTCAATGTTTAATAGTGATCTGGAAAACAAGATCACCCCAAACCAGATATTTTTTCTTTGGTACCCAGATAGGATTATTCATTTGTGTATTCGTTGATTTAACACATTTTTATTGAGTATAAATCCTCTGTGTGTCAGGTCTTGTTCTTAGATGTGGTTCCTGAGTACCCAGATAGGGTAGGAAACTCTAAGGTTGAGGATTTTAAAACAGGATCCTCTCTTGCTGGCAACTCACATAGCACCCAGAGTGCTCCCACTGTGAATGAAGAATGCAAACCGAATTCTGTCTCCTTTCAGTGGTTTAAATCTTCCCAGCCTGTGTACCCTGAATGGTTTATAGGATGCTGAGGTATTCATCCTTTCAGCCCTCAAGGTGCCTGGGAGGGACCCAAGGTCACTGGTACCTCCAGACTCCTATTTATACAGAGAATATTATATGCTCTTAACACTTGATAGTAAATAATTGAGAAACACCAGTCTAATTAATAAAGAATCAAGTATGATTGGGGCCAATTTTGATGTCCAGGGATCTAAATGAGGGGAAGGTTATATGATAGTCCTAGACTTTTACATAGTGGTGGCTTGCAGTCATGCAATTGTTGAAGGTGAGACTGGGGGAGGTGTGTTGGGGGGGAGGATTTATCTGAGGTGATGAAAAGTACTGTAAATAGTCAATGTATTGGAGCTCGCTGGAACTAAGCAAGTGTTCCCACGTGACCAAACCTAAATTTGGAGCCTGACCACCACCCAGGCAGAGTGTGGGAGTGGGACTAGAAATCCGACCTTGGGCGGAAGTCCAGTCAGGAGAGTGATCATATTTCTTAGAAGTCACATAGATGGGGGGCAGGTCCTACTGGGGAGTAATCTGCCTTGACACTTCATATGTTTGATCAAGTTGTCCAAGCATGATGAGATTTCAGTCCTACATTTTGGGAAGTGACTAGAAGAAACAAATGAAGTTTAGAAGCCAGCACATCTCAAAGATGTAGAGGAAAAAAATCATTCAGTGAGGTGATATAATATTTTATAGCAGGGAGAAAGGACCAGACATTCTAAAACCCTTCTTAAATGTGTAAGAGAAACAAGGTACATGTCGATTAGTTCATATATACATACACATGTATTTATTGCCTTTTGTATTTGGAAATTGTTTTTCTTTTTTTAAAAAAAAGATTTATTTATTTATTTGTTTCTCTCCCCCCCCCACCCTGGTTGTCTGTTCTTTGTGTCTGTTTGCTGCATCTTCTTCTTTGTCTGCTTCTGCTGTTGTAAGTGGCATGGGAATCTGTGTTTTCTTTTTGCTGCGTCATCTTGTTGTGTCAGCTCTCCGTGTGTGCGGCGCCATTCCTGGGCAGGCTGCACTTTCTTTTGTGCTGGTCGGCTCTCCTTACGGGGCACACTCCTTGCGCGTGGAGCTCCCCTATGCGGGGGACACCCCTGCAGCAGGGCACCCATTGCGTGCATCACTGCACATGGGCCAGCTCCACACGGGTCAAGGAGGCCAGGGGTTTGAACTGCGGACCTCCCATGTGGTAGACAGATGCCCTAACCACTGGAGCAAGTCTGCTTCCCGGAAATCGTTTTTTCTGATAGCTATTTCCACCGTTTAGAAAACAGTAAGAATAAAGGAGAAACAAAGAAATAAAATACTTAAGCTGATACTGCGATTTATACTTTGTTCAAACTCTTCACTTATAGAAAAGGTCGTAACACCCTTACTCAGAACCTATTTACTTCTACTTTCTCACAAATTTAATAAATTGATTATGTAATTCCATGGTTTATTGCAGATTATAAGGATCAAGGGGAAAAGGATAGGAAAAGGGCATCCCTGCTAGAGGCAGGCATACTGACATCAGATGTCCTTTCTAGATTGCATTTCTGAAAAGGTAAATTTTTTAATGAATTGAATTAATATATATAAGTATATTTTAGATCTGCCTAAAGATCTAAAGAGTATCTGCATCTTTACATCTTGATCAACCCTAAAAATGTCAGTATATAATATTTATGATCATAATGATT
Source organism: Dasypus novemcinctus (assembly GCF_030445035.2). Classification (NCBI taxonomy): domain Eukaryota; kingdom Metazoa; phylum Chordata; class Mammalia; order Cingulata; family Dasypodidae; genus Dasypus; species Dasypus novemcinctus. Next base: position 32,455,274 of record NC_080687.1, read on the forward strand.
ATTTTTACTTTAATCTTTCAGATGTCTCAGAGGGTGATTGATCAGTCCTAGGAAGTAGTAAAAAGTTTTTCAAAAAAATTTCTAATTCTGAGGGATTGGAATAAAAAAGTCAAGTTCTATAATATCATGGCTGAATGTTGAGGTGTCAATATTTGTAGTATTTTATATACGTATATGCATATATGTACCCACAGCTGTTTCAGGCAATTTGTCAATATACTGTTTAATTTTTTCTCAGTGGCTATCAATACTTTAATGTTTTTAATTTCATAATGAACTTGCATGATACATGACATTCAGATGTGCAAGATTTTCTGTTTTGAATGTTCAATCCTTCAATCCTTGGTGTGTTTATTGGACGTCTATTCCATCTGTTACACTCAAGAAAACATATTGGAATTCAGGTAATGATGTTGGAAAGCTAAACTTGAATCTGCTCTAAGCTATTAAAAATATGTTATTTGCAACCTTTAATACTTAAATTTTGTTGGTAACATTTCTTGTGACATGTCCCCTGTCTGATTGTAATATAAGTGTGTCAGGAAAACTTGGTTGTGTACTGTGGCTGAAGTGTCAGAAGTTTAGGATTTAAGAAACTTAAATTTTTCTCTGGGAACAAACTTTACCTTTCTGTCAAATTAATCTCTGGGTTTATTAAATGGGACTCCAAGGGGTCTTTTAGTTTAGATTCTTGATTCTTTACGGGGCATATTTCTCCCTAATTAGATTGCACTGGCCAAATGCTTTATTCTTCTCTAAACAATGCAATTATGGAATTGCATAGCATTTATTATGCATCAGAATTTTGTCCTAGTTTTTTTTGTTTTTTGTTTTTTTCTTGCTCTTTCACAGTCCTGGTATATTCATGAAAGAATGTAGTGTAATATACAACAGAGTTGTTTTTGTTTGTTTGTTCGTTTTTTAGCATCCTGGAATACTGTGAAAGGGAGTGATTTTCTGGAAAGGTAAGAAGAGGGAATTAAGGCTTCCATAAATCTGTGTTAAACTTACTCCCGTGCTGTATTTGAGGTCTTAACTAGTTTATTTCAGTCCTGATGTCCCTAAGGTGTAGAAGACCCAAGTGAATATATTCTAGAGGCAATGATATTTGGGACAGAAATTTCCTACTCTGGTATTGTGATATGCTAGGGAATCCTCAACCATTACAAGGAGGATTACAAAATAATTCAAAAGAAAGTACATTTTTAATTTAATGTAATTAACTAATGCATATCATCATGCTCCCTTTTCTACAATGGTGGGGTACGACCTTGACTGTGCTAAGTACCAGGCATTTAAAGACAAATGATTTATAGTGCCATCCTCCAGGGAGTTTGGTCAAGTAAAACAGACCTGCTAAAAATGCAATAAAATGTTATAGATACTACTAATGGGGGAGGACTCATGGAAGTGATAGTTCTTGAACTTGACATAGGCCTTCAGGGGATGACTTCTGTGCTCAGTCAAGATGCAGGCTGGGAGGAATATTGCAGGCTGTCTCTTATCTATATGTGTGACAAAATTTTAGAGCAATCTGTACTTCTTTTTAAAAAGGTCCTGGAAGTTTGTAAAAGTGGGGGATAGCATTTCTCATAATATTTTCTCTTACCACTCCTTTCTTTTGACCTACTCTTTAGGAAAGGCACATAAATTTATTTTTATGTGTTTGTATATGTTATATAATATATTAAATATATATTAATATATACATTATGTATAATTTTATAGCTAAAGCTAATAGAAATGGGGTGTATACAATTATAGTTACCAAAATTTAATTTGTTTTCATGCCAACAAACACTTGGCTCTACTGGCAAGGGTTTACTTTCAGAGCCTAAATAGGAAATCCCTAAGTGTCAATATAAGAGAGGCTTTTTTTCTCACAGTAAAAATGAACTATAAGAATAAAAACAGTGTTCCTGTTGTAAACATTTAAAAAAGAGTGATTGGCATTTACTTGCATGTCTATTCACCTATTTATTCATTAAGTATTTCTTGAATGCCTACTATGTATAATTCCTTTGCCAGAGACAGTAATAATAAATCTAGGCTTTCAATTCCCTGAGTGCAGGAATAGTTTCTCATTAATTGTTGGGTTTTTGTACCCAGAACAGTACCTAGCAAAGATTGACATTCAGTATAGATTTGGTCGACTGATGTGACCTATACTGTGAAGATGTGTGGGAAATGGTCTCTTCATTCTAGGAAGTGTGTATAGCTCAACTGAATACATAATCTTAATGGTAAGTGGTCAGTATAGGGCATGTGCTGTTTATCTGTTCACAATTAATATGTAGTAAGTGTTTTGGAAAATTTGTGGAAAGAGATTCCAACTGAATGAAACATGATGATACACAAATGGGGATGTTGCCATTTAGTGATAGCTTCAGTTTGTAGGATTATCATGCCTGGAAAACCACAATGATGCTGATTGACATTGGTTCAAGATAGATTTTCTATTACTGTACAAGCAGCAGAAAGAACTTTCATTCTCTTATTTCCTAATCAACCTCTCAGAAAATGAGTCATTTCTCTTTAGTATGTAATCCTTCATGAAGATGGTTCTCATGGCACATGGAATGTTTAGGTGTATTTTCTTAAATGAAATAAATATCTTTGTAGTTTGTATGTTGGCTGTGTCTTCCTAACTGAATCTGGCAGAGCTGTTTTGTAATTGTTGCATTTTGTGTCTGAGATATGGTAAACAGGTTTGGTGGTTTCAGAGAAATGACTTGGTATTCAGTAAATCCTAGTTTAAATTGTTGCCTTTTAAGATGATCATATTTCTCTGTCTTGAACAGGCATGTATTATTTTTTGGAGTGACTTGGCAAGTGTTTGGGCTATACTGTTACTCTTCCATTTGGACTGTACAAGAAATCATAAGAATTGACAATTCCATGGAATTTAACCTGAAGGATTTTGGTTTAATGTCTTTTTAATTAAAAATAAAACATATTTCTCTTTAGGTTGGACATGGAAATAGACATTTTCAATGTCATTATGTTATTAATTTAAAATTAATAGTTAGAATTGGAATTGGTTAGACCCCCCTCCCCCCTTTAGAAATAACTGGTGCATTTCTGAGGAAGCTCCCGAAGAATCTCGTTTGCAGCACTAATTAACAAGTTCCATACTAAACTTTTCACCAATTCCCATAAAATCTAGGCACTTTCATACACATTTTCGTATGTACTCTTGTTTGTTTATGACTGGTAAGTCCTTCCCCCAGCTCTAATGCTAAACTGCTGCTCATTTCAAGATAAAGCTCAAGTGTTACCTTCTCAGATTCTTTCAGTCTGTGAGTGCTATGTTTCTGTTGTGTTTTCAAAGCCTCTAATAGAGATGAGGCACCTAATTGCATTCTAGCCATTTATGCCTGCCTTCCTTGCCTGTGAGTTATGCTGTGCTGTACCTTCAAGGCATGGTGTTCATTTCACAGTTGAGGTTTAATCATTGTTGAATTTATTACCAGAGAGATGAATTAGACCTTTGCTAGGGAGCCTTGCTTGGTGTTTCCTTTCTCCTTGGAGAACTTTCTGTTGGTGTTCTGAAGGTGGCATACGAAGGGGTAGGCTGGTGAACACATGCCATCATCCTGCAGAGAAAAGGAACTCCCTTGTCTTTCTCAGGTTTTCTTTTCCTCTCTACCCCACCTACCTTCTTTTCCCACAGCCTCTGAATCACTTCCAAGTGAGCTTTTTACTGAAAGGTATTTATAGGGCTGTTGGACTGAGAGGAAAACCAGTGTCTTTGATGTAAGGGCTAGTTTCTTTGTTCTCTTTGTGTTTCTAAGGACATTGTTGATATAAAAAATAATCAGCAATAGCTTCCAGCTGTAGGAAGCTTTCAGACCTGTGTCATGAAAGAAAAATCTTCAAGTAAAAATGATCACTCATATTTTTTCTAAGGGCTAGCATTGGGTGTCTTTGTCAGTTTAAGCTAACCAGAGGGTACCTGGAAAACCTAACAGTGCTGGGATTTAATAGTTAAATAATATAATGCCATTAATAAGTGCTCATGGGGAATACAATTTCTGGTGGACTTTCTTTATTATAGAATATAGGCACTACAAACCATTTGCATAAGATTAAGTCCTATTAGTTTGTTTAGATGAGTTTTTGGTGACCTTGGAAAATCACTGAATTTTCCATTGGTAAAACAGTGATGAATAGTAGCTTCAAAGTTTGCTGTAAGAGTCAAATGAGACCATATAAATGAAACCTCTTTGAAACAAAATGGTACTATTGTTTAGATATAAGTTGTTATTATAAAATCCTTCCCACTTAAGATATAGTCTTTATTTTCATTTAAGTGAACAAGCAGTGCTTATCTTTGTGTAGGTCTTGTACTCTGTTCATTATGTAATATACTAGAAAAGTGCAGAGTACAAAAGAGAGGACAGTACAGTTCCTGTAAATCATAGATGACCTTAAAGAGAATGAAATCCTTTATTTAGCAGATGGGGAGCTAAAACTCAGAATACTTAACTTAACAAATGCCAAACAGTTTTTGTAGCATAGCTAAATTAAAACTCAGGTCTCTTGATTCCTAAGTTCAAATAGGATTAACCCATAAATATGAAAGAGTAAATTGTAGTTAATACTTCAGAAAAAAGGACAAAATTTCCCCTCACCTCCTTTTTTTGTGAAAACTGCCTTGTGTGAGCTATATTAAACAGATGTTAGAAAATATGAGAGTCTAATAATTTTCAAAAACTTATTTCTGTTTATTTACTTCAATATGTGAAACAGCCTTCAGCACATCAGCATTTTAAAAAATGTATTCTTATACTTTAAATAGTAAATTTGGTAATATAGCATCTGTATTTCTGAGAAATATAAAGGAATATAACTTTTCCTGCTCTCATCCTTGATCACAGGTATTTGAGAAGTGTTTGCAGTTGTCCTTAAAAAACTTACAATGTTCTTTGTTCCTTTAAAATGTCACTATCCTATCTCATACACTGTTTTAAAAAATACTTTGTGTATTCCTTAATCTCATCTCTTTACATTTACCCCTCCCATTTCTGCAGCTTAATTTTTGGTCGTTGATAGTTATTATGGCAAAATTTCTGAATTGTAATGGTAGTGTTTTTCCACACCTCCAAACTGTTCCAAAAGTATGAGGTGACTTTTAAATCAGGCAGATTCAGCTGTGGGAAAGTATGGACACTTGCCAGCAGGGGTATCTAGTTCAAATTAAAGAAGCCTGGGGAGAATCATTGACAAAACTTTGTTTTGCTTTAAAGAGCTCACACAGAAAAGATATTTTCTTCAGCACTAATCAAATAGCTTCACCTAGCAAATCATAAAGCTCAACTCTCTAGGGCCTAGAAACCAGGACAAGAGCAACTCCTAATGCAATGCGATTTGTTCATGACCTTCTTAGAAAAGAACATCTCATTTCTCCCTAACAAATGCATTTGCAAATGCATCTTTCCTCACACTCTTTAAGAAATGCATTTTCAAGTGCACCTTTTCCTCACCTCTTCCATTGGATCATACAGAAGATAATGAATGGGAAGAACACTGAGTGGGGAGACACTCTGACTGACTAAATATTTCTTGAACAGTTTGTATGTATGTGTGCATGTGTGTGTACACACTTGTGTGTACACTACCTGAAGGAGTGTAGATTTGAACCAAAGTGGGCCATATGGAACACAGCTGGTAATATCCACAGAGTTAATGCTGGCATAGTAGAAGGACACAGGCTTGAATTAGGTCATGCCCTGGATGCAGTTCTGGGCACCAGAAGATGAGACCCTGGCAGGCACTTCCCCACCCCCAAGGAGGAACAATCTGGTCTGGCATCTGGTCCCAAATGGTTGTTAACTCTTGAGGCCTGGTAGAGGCAAGGCTTCCTTTGTCAGGACATTGGTCCTTGTAACCTCCTAGACAGAGGTGGGGGTCATTCTTGCCTTCCTCTGTCTCCTGGCCTTGAAAATCATTTTTCAGTCCCTTGTGGGCACAAACTCTGAGGACAGGTGCATCAGAGACACATATGGAGGTGCAGCTCATGTTCAAAGAGAAAAGACTACAGTCTAATTTCAAAAGGTAAATTTTATTTTTCTTTAGTATTTGTTAGCCACATTTATTCTTTGTGCTCCTCAAGGTCACTTACATTTTTCAAATTCTGGGAGTCTGTTAGCATTCCTCACTTTAAATAGCTGGTAACGCAAGCAAACAAAAGAAAACAAACAAACAAAAGGTTGAGAAAATTGGGAAGGATTTGTGTGCCTGTTTCACTTTAATCAAGACCAGATAGGATAGGGGTAAAACCACACTCCTATTTTTCCCTTCATACCTTCTTCTGGGCTTGTTAGAGTTAAGGTTCTGCCAAGATTTTCCCAATTCAAGGGCATGCACCAATGAAAGATAGACTGGTCCAAAATCATGGAGCCAGAAGGAAACATTTCATAGGGTGAAAAATAACTCCTAAGGTGAAGTGATAACTTAGGGTCACATGGTGATGTTTTTAGATATGAGTTACTTTGTACCTTTTGTGGGTGCTATCCACACAGGGGTGAAAAATTAAAGGTCATGGAACTTTATCAATGGTTTTTATTCATCTGAATTTACTAGACTTAAATTTAACTGCTTCAGGAATTACTGAAGGTTAAAGTCTAACCACATACAAGATCAAGATTCAGAGAAGATCCTGCTATCATACATGGAGGCAGGGGAGAATCATGATCTCTTTTATATGTACCCTGAGAAGCTTGTTGTTGTTTAATTCGATAGAATTTCCATTATAATCCCTTTAATCGATAAATATGCAGTTACTGCATCCATTGTCAGTTTACAATGAACAACACTAATTTTAGTGTCCTGCAGAGTGGGATAAAAAACTGCATTTCCCAGGGCTGGCCTGTGCAGGATGATAGTTTGAGTGAATGTCTCTACCTAGCTGATAAAAGCGTCAGGCTTTGAAAGAGTTCCAGAGCCTCCTTTATGCTTGTAGGAAAACGTGGTAGCATTTCCAGTGTGCTTGTGTGTTGAGTGAATTTGGTGCAGTGCAGTAAGCTTGTATAATAGCACCATGTTGATGGTTGGATTGGCTCATAGCTCTACTTGAGAGTGGGAAGCACTCATTTCTGTGCAAGTGTGTGTATATTATATGCATGCATGCTTTTGTGTGGGTGCATGTTTACTCTTCTTTAAATTCCATTAACCAAGTGTCAAGTACATCTGCCATTTACTTACTTAGAAAGGTTACTATTTCTGGTGTCCCTTTTTTATTCAGGTCTTAGAAAATTCCCTTCACTTTTGCTGACACTTTGGAATGTTCTTTTAACAGGGTCTGGTTTTTTTTTTTCAATAAGAAATTCTTCTGGTTCACATTCACATATGAGGTGCTCTGGATTTTGTATATTTATCACTTCTGCCCCTGGTATCTAATGCAGTCCCGCTGCCCCAGTATTTTATCTGAATCTAGACATACTTATGAAAGGGCAGAATGGTAAGTTTCAAAGGGTGGAATAACAGAAATTAGAACTAAGACAAGGACTTGATATTTTGTAGAGCAATCATTTTATTTTACAAATGATGAAATGAAGACATGCAAGTGAAATGACTTATTCAAGGTCAGTTAGTTAAAGCTTAGCTAAAATCTGGGTCTACTGACTTTTGGCCCAATGTTTTTTCTGATGTAATTGTATTGAATTTTTTAGAACACTCTGAGGGGTGAATTGAGTTTACTCCTGATATATACTATAAGTTTCTTTAGAGCCATGACTAGTATCTAATAGCTCACTGAAGCTCTTTTAATGCATTTAACATCTCTTGAAAGTTATGAATAAATCAATACACTCAGATAAATTATATTTTATTAATGTTCTTCACATTGATTTGCACATAGTAGGTACCCAATAAATGTTTGTTGAATCATTTTTATTATCAGAACTGAAAGAAAAGTGGGAAAATAAATGAAGCTTGTCATTGTTGTTAAATACAGATATTCTGAGTAGTCCACTTTGCATAGGAGATGCCTACCATCTGTCAATGGAGAGGATCTCATATATCCTTTGGGAGCAGTTTGGATTGATTCAATTGTTTGGAAAGATTCTAACTAAAATATTCCTCTGAGGATTGTTTAGAAAAGGGCATCCTGATGTAACCGTAAATTTCTACTGCCTATGCTTCTGGCTCTAGCTTCTCTAGAACACATGGAACAGTTAAGAGGACTAGGAGTCAGTTTCAACCTCAGCCGTATTCTTTGTTTGTTGTGTAACAATGAGTGAGTTATTCAGCCTTTCTAAATCTTAGGTTTCTTTCAGCAAAACAGGGATAATAATAATAGCTAATTTAGGGTACTATTGGGGCCATCAGTGCACTGATGAACAGAAGTATATGGCCTAGTACGGGAAACATGGTGTGTTCCTGTTAATTGCTTGCTTGTATTCAAGAGCTGTTATGAGGATTAAGCAGTTACTATCTGTGACCTTGAGCTCATTACTCACTTTCTCTGTGTCTCAATTCCTTCATCTATAAAATGGGAATGATAATAAAAGCTGCCTCATAAGGTTGTTGTGAAGTTTAAATGAACTAATACATGTAAAGCAGGTAGAACAGTGTCGATCATATATTAAGTGCTCAACAAATGTTAGTGATTATTATTGTTATATAAAGCACTCAGCACAATAACTAATATATGGTGACTACTCAATAAATAGTAACTCATCATTATTTACTCTTCCTTTTCAGAAGAACTGGTCTATAAAAATGTGTTATCACTGTAACAACTCTATCAGAATCTTGTATGGAATTTAGTTTTATAAGACCAAATTAAAAGCCTGTTCTTACAGCTCCATCTTTACGTAAAAAATAGAATATGTTGGTATATTAGATTTGTATTATTGCATACAATAATACATAACTAATATAAATTAGTTATAAATTTATAAAATTTTTAGCCATAAATTTAGTGGCTTGGAACACCATATATTTATTATCTTATAGTTCTGTAGTTCAGAAATCTGGTACAGATTCTGGACTAAAATGAAGGTACAGAAATCTGGTACAGATTCTGGGCTAACAGTAAGGCATCAGCTGGCTGCATTCCTTTCTGGAGGTTCTAGGGGATTATCTGTTTCCCAATCATTTAGATATTGGTAGATTGCAGTTCCATATGGTTGTGGAACTGAATTCTCCATTTTCTCGCTGTCAGTTGGGGGCCAACCTTAGCTCCTAGAAGCTTCACTCCAGTCCTTGCAGAGCCTCCTACATCTCAGACCCAGCAATAGGGCATCAAATCCTTCTGACTCTGCCTTCTCTCTCTGACCAGAAAAGGTTCTACTCTTATAAGGACCCATGAGATTAGATTGGGCCCACGTAGATAATCCAGGATAATCTCCTCGTTTTGAGGTCCTCGTTTTTTTGTTTTTTTGTTTTTTTGTTTTTGAGACAAACCTGGGACCAGGGTACTTACAGCTTCTGAAACTGAGAGCCTCAACCCTAGTTTTCCCATCACATTTATTGGGAAACTACCAAGCAGCTGTTTGCTATCTGAACGGCAACATCATTTACAATTAACAGGGAACAATTGCAACATCTAACAACTGCTACATTTAACAGGTGTAACATTTACAATAACAAACAGGTAAGCCAGTTTCCCACAACATTTCGCCCTTTTTGTTTTTACAAAGTCTACGCAAATGACGTTTTACTGATTAATAAAGCTTTAACAACAAACAATAAGACTTCTGACTAGCAGAATAGATTTTCATTTCTCATGGGCTTAAAATTTCCAACTGGCAAGGCTATATAAGCCAGTACTCGATATTAATGCTGGCCACATCCAATTTACAGGCTAAATTAATACAAACGCTTACCCAGCCAAACAGCATTTAATAATTTGATAGAGTAGCAGGACCTTACAGCTTGTCCCAATTGTTTGCCTTTTTCAGGCCCTTAATATCCACAGGTTTCTTCTGATGTTTCTTAGGGTCACGGCCATAGGTTTCTTCTGTGCAGCCAGATTCATTGCCACCAGGCCAGGGCAGAAAGCCTTGAGGAACTGCAAAAGTCCTTTGTTGACATTTTCACACAGTTTTTGTACTTTTTGTATTCATTCAGATTTGTTTTGCTTTTACGAAATATATTAACAATACTTTTACATTCATATCTGCAAAATCCTTTTTGCCATGCAGATCCCAGGAAGTAGGATATGAATATTTTTGGGGGTCATTGTTTTGTCTGTCACAGTTGAATTACAAAAAATTCACCATGGCCTATCAGTTTGAGCAGTAATGGGTAGTTAAAATTAAGTACACGATAATTCCAAATTTCATTGTTCAAAAGGTGAAAACGTCTGAAGGCCTTGACAGAAGATATGCCAATTTTTCCATATCCTTTGGTCTCTGAGCCTTTTGAGACAAACCTAGTTCTCTGATTACTCTTTAGCAGTATTTCTTGCATGCAGTCATATTTTGAAGAAGTTTCAGGTTTATGACTTAGTGTCCACTCTTAGCTTTTCAACAGCCAGCTGTCAGGTGAATTTTTAAAGACAAAGCTCAAAGGTCATTGTTCTCCTCAGATCCTTCTTTCAGTGCTCTTTCAGTCTCTATAACCCCTTCATTGTTCCAGAATTTGATTCTTTTCTTTGTTTTCTCCCTCCAGCATGTCTTCCCTCAATCATGCCATGTCTTCCCTACCCTGTGGTTGTTTATGTACATGCCTGGGTCCCCTGCTGCACTGTGAGCTCCTCTGCAGTAAGGATTGTTTCTTAATGACATTACAACTGCTTGTATCCTTGGTGCCTAATACAGTTCCTGACAGAATTTAAGGATGCAATGCATATTGGTTGTATTCTGGTGTGCTGATTAATAGTTGAATATTTGTTTCATCTGTCACTCAGAAGTTATCTATTGACCAAACACAAGGTGTAAAACTTGAAACCAGAGGCTTGAGCCATAAATAGAAAAGTTCTGGTACCCTAGGGGTTTATGGCCTAATTTCTAGGGAAGCATCATGTGATAAATCTTCGACAAAATGAGTTGTACATCCCTCACGAGGAGATGAAAGCTAAATGCTTTATTGAGGGCAGGGAAGGCCATTGAAATTATTTAGCTTTCATCTAAATGCTCCCCCAGATCTTCTAAACAGAAGACAAATATTATTTTTAGGTCTTCTGACTTCAATTTTAGATTTATAACACTATTTTTCTTGTGATGTATAATATATAAGAACAATTAAAATATTGGCAATATTAGGATGGGTGTCCATAATTTCATCTGTTTACTTGAATATCAGAATTTTTATTGTAATTGGCAATTTGAGTTTGTTTAGTTCAGATCCCTCTCCTTAATACCACTCCAAGTAAAATCTTGTAACTCAGGCAACAGAAGGATTAGTTGAAAATGACTGAACTCATATATGGAATGACTTTATGTTCAGATTTTGAATTATCAAAAGAAAATTTACATTTATAAAATAAAGTACAATAAATACACAGATATAATTACATTGACATTCTCATATTAACATATTTCAACCTTAAGGAAAATGTATCTGTCTTTTTTTGCTACTTCAAATGGTCTTTCATAGACAAAGGCTTAGCATTGTCTTTTATTTTATTTTATTATTTTTAATTTTATTTTTAAAGAAGTTTTAGATTCAGAAAAGTTACTTTGAAATTATAAGGATTCCCATACACCCTTCTTCCCCCCCTCACATTTTCCCCTATTAATAATATCTTACATGAGTATGGCACATTTGTTACATTTATAAATATTAAAGCATTGCTACTAACCATCGTCAGTAGTTTACATTATGATTTACACTTTGCACTGTACAATTTATGGGTCAAAATACACAGTGGGCCTGTATCTCTCATTGTAAAATCATGCAGGACAATTCCATTGCCCTAAAAATGCCTTATGTTCTGTTTATTCTTCCCTCTCACTCCCCTCAGAACCTATGTTAACCACTATCTTTGTATCAGTGTTACAAGTTCCTCTGTTACTTCAATATCTATTTTGGTCCATGGTTGCATTCCCCACCTTATGTTTGTTCATTCCTCAGTCTTGAGGATTTAGAGATGGTGATGCCTGCCCTGTTTTAGATTGAGAAGAGGCTTAGACCATATGGGGCAAATGGAAGGAACTGTTTTGCTTGCAGTGTAGATACTCTTTGCTTTTTGGGATGGGAGCTGTCTATCGTCACCATTTTGTTAGTTGTCCTGAGTGAGTCTGATGAACTGGAGAGTAGGTGTTGGCTGCAACCCTGATGAACTTCAAGGCTCAACCAGCATATGAATAGACCAAAGATTTAATCTCTGGGACATATAGAGTGTGAATGTCAGAAGGTTTGCCGGGTAGGATTGGGCTATCCATAGAGCTGGGAGAAGGGCTGGAACAGGAATAGGTGAATTGTGGGTAGGTAGAGGATTGTGTTTGAGAATACAATTGTGGCATGTTTTTTTGGCAGCTATGGCAGGGGAAAGTCACTGGTCCAGGGTGTCAGTGGTAGGGGGATGTGTAGGGAAGGAAGCATCTGGGGCATGCCTCTGTGAAATAGGAATGTGATATCACTGGGTGTTATCTCAGTGGGTGGAGACCCACACAATAACCAAAATATACTAAATTCCCATCCTGGGAGTCTTGCTGCATTCTCTAATAAGAGTGGCAAGAATCTCTAGAGTGCCTTTTATTAGGAAGTGCCTAATAAAAGAAAAAAGACCAATATGCCAAGCTCTTGATATTCATGCTTGTACTTATGAACCGTATTCTTGTAAATTGAAACTTAGCCTAATGATATCTATTGCCTACGAATTACCTCCTGAAAACCTCCTTGTTACTCAATTATGTCCCCTCTCTAAGCCAAATAGCATATAAACACACATATCCTGGAGTGGGACATGACTCCCAGGGACTGGGACTGAGAGATTATTACCAAGCACCAACCAGTGAAGCATTTGGAAAAAGACCTTGAACAAAAGGGGGAAAATTAAATACAAAAGAATTTATACAGCTAAGAGCTTTCCAAGTGAGTTAGGCGGTCATTCCAGAGGTTATGCTTATGCACATCTCAGGCAGATCTTACTAACTGCCACAGTAAACAAAGCAGAATTTGAGGTCTGCCAGTGAAGTTGTGTGTTTTTCTCTAATTATATTCTGATGCATGGGGGCATGTATAGAGTAGGCTTTGACAGATAAGTCAAAAAGGGACAGGGATAAGGTACAGAAGGGAAGATGATGATGTTGTAGCATGGAATCTAAGTTGGGTAAGCAAGAGGACAAGAGGAAGATGAGAGGAGGTTCAAATCAAAGCCTTCTGTTTTCTGTTATTTATTATAATATACCTCATATGTAAATTTATATTTATTTTCACCTCCCCCATTTTCTTGTGAAAACGTCTTATTTTTTGATGTTTCCAACATATTCTATAGCAGTTTTTTCCTCCAAAGTAGGAAATCCATAACTGTTAATTGAATTTAGTTTTCATATTTTTCTTAGTCATTATATATCAGTTATATTATGTAAACTTTTATTGAAAGCTCTTTTAAAAATATCACCTCCATATAATTATGAATAAGGAACTATTCTGCTCCAGTATACTACTTTTGATTATAGATGTATCAGCAAGGTTGAGGTAAATTAAACTTTTAGCAATATGGCCAATTTCCTCAATTAAGTAGATGAATGAAACTAAGTATTTCAATAAAGTATTTGGCTTGAATTATTTGATTTGATTATATACATTTTATCAAATTGACATAATGCTTGCCAATTTTCCATTTTATTTTGAAGAAAGCCTAGAAGATGAAAATAAAAGGCAATGCCCTATTCACTTTGAAAACAATTTCTTGAGAGTGATTATTAATTTGAAAACATATTAAAATTTCACTGTGTGTGTTGGTAGAGGGTGAGTGTGGTCAGAAAGAGAACATGGAATTTTAAAAAAGTTATGTCAGGGATCAGTGATTAGAAATGAGTCACTAAAAATATTTCTTGTATGTGACTATATCTTATAAAAAACTAGCATTATTTTCTTGAGGTATAATTGTATGTAATTTCATTTAACAAATATGTATTAGGTATCTTCTATTGTCAGGCATTGTGCTACAGGCTGGCTACAGTGATTAAAACAAAGAAAGAAGCAGATAAGAAAACATGATGCTTCTATCATGGTATTTAAAATCCAAAAATGTTGTAAAGTAGAATCATGGTGGACGTAAAATGAGCAGATTTTCAGTAACCAATTAAATGTGAGATGTGAAGGAAGAGGGTGATAGAAGATGATATGGAAGTTTTGACCCTGAGTGAATGAGAGGATGATCACTCTGTCACTAACTTCACATGTGACATGAACTTATATAAGGAATACACAAGGTCTGCAACATCTGGGGAGAGGTACTGGTTGGCATGTTGAATAATTTGCCTGAGGGCCTGTGCAGACATTTGTGTAGAAATGCCCAGCAGGAGCTAGGTGAGATTACCAGGGGAAGTAACGTTTAGCGTGAGAAGGAGGCCAGAAGTATATATGATGATACTGCAGTTTTCAGATGGCAAGTAGGAAATATTTGAGGGGATGTTGAAGAAGGAGGTAGCAACCAGAAGGCAGGTGAGAGAGATGATGAGTTGTGAACCAAGCTCTAAAGAGAGCTTGTTGTAGCTTCTTTTCTAAAGCAGTCGGTGCTGGTATATTTTGTGTATATAGTTAATTTTCATTTTTGAATATGGCTTGTATGTTCTTCACAGAGCAGATTTTAAATTACATTAGAATGTAGCAGGAAATAAAATCTGTTCTAAAATTGTGATTTCAGTGGTAAAATAGGTAGCTTTAAGAATCAGGGAAATAAAATTTAATTTCAAACACTCGAAAGATGAAACACAGAGACAAACAAAAGTCTGTTTAGGGATAAGACCACCATGGTTTTAAAACTTTTGTTTGATTTATGTATGTGGTTCTTTATCTTATGTTCTTAAAATATTGCTGAGGAATAATCACATTTTATGATACCCAAATTGAGGTATTCTCAAAATCTCACCTTCCTAGGGCCTAGGGAATTTCTGTTGTGCTGTCCCACTCATCTACTTGCTTCATTCCTCATGCTTCTTTTCTCAAGGTTAATGCTTGTAGGAACAAAAAAAGGGGAAGGAAACAAAGAACCTTTGCTTGATACTTGGCACATGGGGCCTCCCATTTTACTCACCCACCATCTGACTTCCTTCTACCCCTCATACCATTTTGGCAGAACCCCCTTACCACTCGGAAAGATGGCAAATGCCGAAGTCACAGGTGAAAATCCAGTAGGCCCAGCAATTCTTCTCTTGTTTGATTTTTCCTTGATCTCTTGCCTACTTGCCAGCCTGTGTTTCTGGTGTTAGTGCTCATAATGGAAATATGTGAAGCCTAGTTAAACCCATGTGCATGCTGAAAATTCTTCTAACCTTTAAACT
The DNA here is from genome assembly GCF_030445035.2 of Dasypus novemcinctus. Lineage (NCBI taxonomy): Eukaryota > Metazoa > Chordata > Mammalia > Cingulata > Dasypodidae > Dasypus > Dasypus novemcinctus. The sequence continues at coordinate 32,470,678 of NC_080687.1, forward strand.
TGCTTGATCCTAAGTAGCATGGATCTACTTTCTTGTTTTATACTCACTTCTAAGGGTTCTGAGCATCCATTTTGACTACCTTAGATTTTGCTTCTCAAGTGTATTTTTATAAATGCTCTATTTTTAAAAATCACTCCTCCAAAGCGTATTTCAGGCCAAACCACAGTAATTTTTAAGGGAACTTTTTTTCCCCCCAGCAAACAGCTGAATTTGTAAATAACCATTTAATTCCATTCCTTGTATACTTAGAGCATGTTGCTGTTCCTTTGTTTAGAAAATTTCTAACAGCTTGGTACTATTCAACTTTGATTAAAATGAGTTTTCCACTGATGTAGAGAAATAGCTTTGTCACCACGATTGAGAAAGATGGATTCTGTTGGAAAAGGTAAATTATGTCTTAGTGATCTTGCGTTCAGTTTGTAAGAAGAAACATATTCACATCTAGTGTAATCTGTCTGGTGCAGAATTTATTACCTAGAAGCATAACACAGTTATTCAGATCTCATCTTCACTCCTACTTAGAGTTTGTTGAAAATAGAGTGGCTTAATTTTGAGGAAATGATACTGTTTTCTCAGACACTAATTTTTCTTTTTCTTTAATGTTTTTAACCTCTCTTGTTTTCAGGAATTTTTTCTTCCAGCTTTCACTTAGTGCTTTACACTATTCATCTAAGAAAGCACTTTAACTACTTTGCTTCTTATAAGCAGCAAAGTCTAATTAGGCAATCACCCTTGTGTCTAGAGTCCACTGGGGGAAAGGTGATAGAATTGCATAATAGGTTCATTATAAAACAGTGCAAAATAAAAGCTGGAACTTACCAATTAAATGAAAGACAGCAAATCCTTCCTGCAAAACATTAATGCATGAAAGATGGAAGTACAAATCACCTTCAATAGAATGCCTTCGTTAGTCACTTGGGATTACAGTAATTGGTTAACTGAAAAGGCAACAAAAAGTCCAAAAAGAGAACAATCATTTAAAATAATATATGCACATACCTTAACCATTTTATTTTATAATAAATATATAAATGTTCATTTACCAGTACTTTACTGTAGATCCATGGTATTTTCTTTCATTATGTGTGAACTGATTTGAATACCTGCAGAAATTACACAGATGATCTATGATTTCTAATTTTGGTTTCTTTCTTTCTTTAGTTTCTTTAAGTAGAGCAGAACTTGAAGGGATTGAGGAATCTAAGTGCAGAATCCTTCTGGATTTTTATGACATTTTTCTTCCAATGTTTTATGGCTCAAGAGTACACATATAAATCAAAGTGGGTTTTTTTTTTTTCCCCACAATTTCCCTCTATTTTGTCTGGCCAAATCGTTCAGCTTATGTTTTTAATAGAAACAACAATCCTTCCTTTGCAATTGTAACTTCAATTTCAAAAATAATTAAATTACATTAATAAAATAAAATTTATAACTTGTTTAAGCAAGATTTGGTGCATGTCTTGGTGGGGATAGAATTCAACTTGCATGAGTGGACATGCAATTTGATGTAGGATGATGAGGGCATCCCACAGAGCAACTTGCCAGCCCCCATAGCCAACTTTCCCTGGGCATCAGTCACGTTCTTTCTGTAAAATATAGCTAAAAAATAGTTTCGGTTAATTAAATTATTCTGCTATATAAACATTAGTACAATAAGGGATGGTTTTAAAATGTTTTTAGTAAAGCTTTTAGTTTAGAATAGTTTTAGATTTATATACAAGTTTCAAAAATGGTAAAAAGAGTTCCTGAAACCTGGCATCATTACCCTATGGTTAGCCTCTTAAATTAGTCTGGTACTAATTTTTGCCACATTATTTATATATTATTGAACCATTATTGGTACACTATTAATGAAAGCCCATGTTTTATTCATTAGTTATACCTAATGTCTCTTTTGTGTCCCAACATCCCATCCAAAATACTGCATTACTTTCACGGTCATATCTCCTTAAGCTCCCTCCAGGCTGTGACAGTTTTGTGTTTTTTTTACTTTCCTTATTTTCAATGATCTTGACAGTTTTGAGGTGTACTGGTCAATTATTTTGTATAATATTTCTCAATTTGGGTTTGTATGATGTTTTCTTCATGTTTGGATTGGATTATTGGTTTTTGGGAGAAAGACCCCAGAGGTAAAGTTCCTTTCTCATCACATCTTATCAAGGGGGTGTACTATCAACATGACTTATCACTGTTAATGTTGACCTTGAACACTTGGCTGAGGTACTGTAGTCAAGTTTCTCCACACTAAAGTTACTCTAAAACAGAAAAAAAACATCTTTGGATAATTAAGTAATTCTGGTAGGTATACTGCAGGTACCGAGAACTTCTACAGTATTTGTGTGATTTTTTTTTTACTTAGGATGATTTCCTATACTGAAATGCAAATGTGAAAAAACCTAAATTCTTTCAGCTATGCTCTCTTTGTAATAGAATTAGTTAGTTTGGCCGTTTTATGAAAACTTTGCAAATAACTGAAAGAAGCGCATTTAATGTCATCTTAGCACCACTACTGTTAGTTTTTCTGTCTTGTTTCATGTCTTTTGAGCTTTCATATGTAAGGAAGGCATGCTCCAAAACATTTTTGGCAGCAGTGGTTTTGAGGGAAAACAGAGCACTATGGTTGCCTAATTGTGCTTCTACTGTTACTCAATAAATATATTAAATACATTTTTGATTAGATTGCAGACCTAGGGTGGGTCTTAATCCTTTTACTGGCGTCCTATATAAACGAAGAAGAGGGGAGAGGAAGGGAGCCACCATTTTACCCTGCACGAGAGAGGACTCTAGGATCACCTTCAGCCACAGAAAGACACCCCGAGAGGCTGAGAGAGAGAGAAAGAAACTGGAATCAGCAGAGCAGCTCAAAGCTGAAGCAACAAGACCCAGGGGAGTGGGGAGAGATGAGCCTTGTGGCTGGTCACTCAGAGATGATCGCAGGGAGAAAGTGAAACTGGAGGGGAAGGCAGAGACCTAGGCAGAAACCCGCTGCCATTGCACCTTGCCACGTGGCTGGAGTCCAGGACTGTCAGCAGCCAACATTTGGTGAGACAGCATCTCTGATGCTCCCTTGATTTGGACATTTTCACAGCTTCAAGTTCCCATTATAAAAGCCAACCCATTCCTGGTACCCAAAATACCCATTTCTGGCATTTTGCATTGGCAGCTTGTAGCAAACTAAGACATATACCATTCCTTGATTCAGTTTTATTTGAAACTATGGTTAACATTTTGATGGCAATTTAAATTTTTTCTTACTACTCGGTGTACATTTAGCAAATGTTTTCACCATAATTGCCTTGAAGCATATCAGTGGGTAATCAAGACTAATTAAGTCCACTGCCTTCTATAGTAAACCATCCCTAAGATTGAAAGTGATTCCCTGATGGTATAAAGAGATGGTTTGTGTCTTTACCTGAGAATATCCCATAATGCAAACCATAGTAGCTCATAATCTCATACTTTATAGAAGAAGTTGCACAAAACTCAAGAAACAATCTTTTAATAAAGAACCAGACTCCTACACCATGTCAATCTATTGGAAAACATTTTAATATAGAACACGAAGAGATCTCTAAAATTCAGAGACCATCTGTTGTCTTTGCAAACCTAAGAGACACCATGAGGGTGTTATACAAACTTCTCTTTACCTAATTTTCTGTGAAGGGGATCTGAAAACGTTTCATTTTATTTATTTTTATTTTTAAATTTTTAAAAAAGATTTATTTCTTAAAAATTTATTTCTCTCCCATTCCCCCCCACTCAATTGTCTACTCTCTGTGTCCATTCGCTGTGTGTTCTTCTGTGACCACTCCTATCCTTATCAGTGGCATCAGGAATCTGTGTCTCTTTTTGTTGTGTCATCTTGCTGTGTCAGCTCTCTGTGTATGTGTGGCACCACTCCTGGGCAGGCTGGACTTCCTTTCGTGCTGGGCAGCCCTCCTTACAGGGTGCACTCCTTGTGCATGGGACTCCCCTGTGCACATCAGCACTGCACATGGACCAGCTCCACACAGGTCAAGGAGGTCCTGGGTTTGAACCGCGGACCTCCCATGTGGTAGGTGGATGCTCTATCCGTTGAGCCAAGTCTGCTTCCCAAAAACGTTTCATTTTAAAATTGAAATTCATTTATATAAATTAAGTGACAGTGGCTTCCTAATTTTTAGGAAGAACAAAAACAGTGGCCTGGACACTCTAAACTTAGTTTGACAGTATGAACAAGAACACAAGACAGCAATTATTCATTCTAATTATTCTCAAGATTTTCTCTTCTGTGGGCAAAAAGAGCTTTATTTTTTAATTCCTTCTTATCTGATGATAGAACTCATACATCTATTTCCCTAATATCTCCATCATGTAGAATTTAACTTTGACCTGCTGAATGAAGTAAATAGCTTACTGACCATTCTGACATTATTTTCTTGTTCTTATATTATTGTCCTGCTTCTCTACCCATTGTTAGGGTATTTGATTTGACTGATAAAGAAATATGACGCAGCACATTCTGAAGAGGAGCAGCATGACACTGTTTAAACATTTCTTGGGGGGGAAATTGTAAGATTTGGCTTTGCCACTTCTTAGTCTGTGACTCTGGGCAAGAATCTAGCTTCTGCCTCTCAGTTTCCTGCAAGGGAATGAAAGGACAGTTATAACTGCCTTGCCTACCATTAGAAGGGTTGGTTTAAGATCCAGAGCATAGTAGTTGTGTGAGTGTATTATAAATCACAAAGTGAAAGGAAAGGAATTGAAAGTTGCCATGGGGCAAGGAAAGTCTACAGGGATCCATCCTTTTTATCTACCCCACCCACTGCTAGGTGTTATAGCGCTTGGGGCAGTGAGGATCTGCATTGTTGCCAGAAAGTGAATATGAGGGACAGAGGAGAGAGTGAATTTGTTGATGCTGTTAAGAACATCTTAATTCCCAAAGCTCAGACTACAAATGCATTTCAGTGACAGTGGAATCCTTGAGAAGTACAATTAACTGTTTAACGAATGCCTGATGACAATAATCATGATGATTAAAAGTACACTCTAGAAATGTGGAAGTTGAACAAGATGGTTTTTAGGGTTCTTTCTGGTCTAAACTCTTACAGATAGCCAACTTAATGTAGTCAAATCAATTACTTAAATGAAAGCAGTCCATAGACTAGTGGGGAAAACAAAACAAAATTAGGTATTTTAAAGTATTTTGAGTAATAATGAGCTTACATTTAAATCCCCTCAACTTTCAAGATGACAACACCTACACAGAGCTTAGTCGGTGCCAGATACTGTTCTATGTGATTATGCTAACTCATTTAATCCTCTTAACAACCTTAGGAGGTAGATAAGGAAACCAAGGCCCAGAGTGAAGAAATGATTTGACCAAGGTCATACAGCTAGTTGAGGAGCCAGGATTTGGACAAAGATAGTCATATAATAAATATTAAAAATAAAATTATATTAGGAAGATGTCACTAATAGAATCAGAGTTCCATTAGCGGTTACGGAAATTTGAAATATAGTGGAAATTAAAAAGGAAGGGGAACAAACACACAAATTAACAACCTGCTAAATATTCCACTATTCAATCATAAGGGACAAAATACAAGACAAGGGAATGCCCAGGGATTCAAGGAGTGTCCTTAGACTCAACGGTTCAAAATTTATTTATTTTTAAAGTTAGTATTAGATAATTCACTGTTACTATTTAAACTTTTACTTGTTTTTTAATAAAGCAATTCAAATAGTTACCCTGACCATATCCAGGAGATTTTATTTTGTTTTATTTTTAAATTCTATATTGGAAAACAAAGATTAAATAGTAAAGAAAAGACCATTATTTTATGAAAATTAGATTTTAAAAAAATCAGTAGGAAAGACATTTGATCATATCTGAGTAAATATGTTTTCTCATTAACTTAAGTACTCTATTTTATCAGATCATTCATAGAGTTATAACATAACATTTTAACTAAATAACTCATTTAGGATTGCATAAAAATTACTATGTCTATCGTTAGTAATTTTTTTCTTTTATGGGTGTTTTTAAAACATATTTATGGTTTCTACATCTAAATTTCTCTTCCTGAAAACTCATGAACAATTGCTGTACCTATGACAGGTTGCATGATTTTCCCCCCTCTGTGTGCTCAATTTGTGTATTATTGTATCATATGACATTTTGAATCAAGTGCTGCTAAGTACCAAGCTGCTATCAACAGCTGATGCCAAAAATATTCATTATAACACTTCTCAGCATGCAAGTTGAGAGCACTTCAAATCACAGAGATTTCCAACTATTGTTCTTTTCTTTTTACATTTTATATAGCAAAAAGAAAGCAAAACAAAGGGGATTTATTAGAAAATAATGCCTTGGTAAAATGTTGTAAAACACCATGTTCTATTCTTTGGGAAGGTCTTGTGAGTTAAGTAGCACATTATAGATAACATCTGAGGCCTTTTTTCCTCCTTTCTTTTCTCTTTTTTTCCCAAATGCTTTTCAAGTGGCACATTTTTTCAGTCTGATTACGGTGCTGGCTATTTACATACCTGGAAGTAAACAATACTCTTAACAGAACATGAAATTATATGTACATGTCCTTTAAGATATAGGTCCATGAGGTTAATGCTGTTCAGGACAAATATGCTACCCATGGTAACAGCAAGGAAAATGAAAGACTTTATTCTCTAAAAGCAGATGATTAAAAGGCAAATCAATAAGTAAGGTTTGTCATTTTCTAATACTGAGAGTGCTGAGCCTGCAACTCTAAGCAACTTTTCCTATGAATTAATTCATTTTATATCATGAACTCTGAGACTTGGAAGTCAGCTGACAAGATGCCAGAAAATGTGTGGTAAGGAAAAGAGCACCTCCAGTGGCAATTTTGGAAACTTGGCCTCTCTCTTTCCTCATCTTTTCTGGGGATGAAAGACAGCCTTTGATTGGGGAGGGAAGGGCATAGGGGGTGGTACAAAGGATGGAAAGGTGTATGTGTGGGGGTTGTATTTTGTTAATTTTTTTCCTCCTGCCTGAAGAACTAGGGGTTAATCTTGGTTCCCTTCTTCACTGACCCCTTCCCAGACAAACCAGGAACAAAGGGCTGGAGTTGGGCAGTTATTTCTCATCTCGGCTCTATGAATATATACCAAGTGCTGCTTAGATCTGTGTTCCTGCATGAAGTGTGGTGACCTCAGTCTAATAGAGAGGGCCATATACCACATATGTCAACTAGAAAGAAATCAGGGTCATACTATGATGCACCACATTCAAAAGAGATGCCCAAACACCCCTTGGATCCCATTGCTGCCTTCTCCTTCTCTACCTGCCCTGCTGTTTCTATGGGCTGGCTCCATATTCTTAGGAAATGCTTTCATATCGAGATGTTTCTCATTGTGCTGAGCAGCAAGCCCATTGTTGGGGGAGGAAGTGATTTCTTTTGTCTTGGGTGTAATGTTTTGCTAACTTTCAGAAATTTTGGCAGATAAACTCTAACTCTAAACTTTGAGTTTTTTTTGACAGTTCAGAAGCAGTTCGTTTACTAATGGCAGCAATAATGCCCCACAAAACTTAGACTTTCGTTAATGGAATATTACCAAGCCATCTTCAGAAATCTACTAGCAAATTTCTGCTGTGATGAAAGACGAGATTGGGAAGGCTGGTTTAGGTATTTATCATTGATTCGTGTACAGTAATTAAATTCAAGCCAGAAGAGCTATTCTGTGCTGGTCAGCTGGCCATCCCATAGCATTAGGGACTGGGTGAGGAGGAGCTGGTGTCACAGACAAGGTCAGCTCTTATATAGATAATTGTGGAGTCAGCATTAATGTGCTGACTCATTGCAGCAATTTGGAAGCATTCCTATCCTTTTTAAAATGCTTCCAAGGTTTTGTATATGAGGAAGGCCAAGTGCATATCATATGGGGCAAGCAGGAGTAGCACCTAAGGTTCTACAATCCCATTTGTGGTGGTTGAAACCAGAACCTTTGAGGAGGCAGGGCTGACCTTCAGACATCTTCCTGGGAACCTGTTGAATCCTTTCAGGGACAGGATGCTGGTTTCTGAGCATCTTCTGGTCTGTTTCACCACCTTCATTCCTAGGATCCCATTTTATTCAGATTACATCCTTTAAATTCTTCCTTAGAGTTTCCCCAATATGGCTTATTATCATGTGGGGTCTGGATAATGATTAGCTGGTCCTAAAATATTTTATTTGCAACTCTATCTATTTTAATTTATTTATTCTACTTTGGTGAATAGATAATAAACACTTGATACAGGGAAGAAATGAGCTGCCTTACGCTTCTCTTAGTACCACCATGTAATCCTCCACACCTTTCTTTCCCAAACTTTCTGGTATGCTAGCAAGTTCCTCTCTCTACATTCCTCAGAGAACTCTAGGTACAGTTTCTGTACGTTGAAAGTAGGATCAAGCCCAGTGTATAAAAAATGACCAGGGTAGTATTAATAAAGAAAATTTCAAAAGAAGAAAATGCTTAGTTTTGACTTTGAAATGATGGTTCATATGAGAATGTAGGTAATTTATAAGATTCTTTGGCATTAGTTGGTAGTTAAATAATCTGAACCGTTTGTACCTGGAAAATTAAAAAATTAATCTATGTCAATGATTTTGTGCAAAAGTATCTTAATACTTCTATAGCCACATAGTTGAAAATATGTAGCTTATTGCTAATAAAATACTATTGTTCAATTTTCATGCTTTCTGTGGTTTGATTTTTTGTCTTTTTTATATGATGATAATACAAAGTGGAAAAGAGTAATATTTTCCACAGTGTTACTTGTTGTGGTACTTATATTTGATTTTTACAGCATTGTATGTTCTACTAAAGGATATTTTCAAACTTTAGAGGTTTGAGTTTAAGTCAACCATGCAGGTCCAAAAAAGATGATGTTGATATATCATCTCTAGGGCACAGTAACTATGGCAAAGATTGATGACAATTCTGCAGGGTAAAGATAACTATGTTATTTAAATGAAGGATTGTGGAGATAAAAGGTGGTAAAACTCTTGGCTCCCCTGCCTGGGATGACTACGGCCTTGGATCTAGTTCAGAGTTACCCTCTCATTCATGCCTGATATAAGTTCAAGACCACAGCCAAGTCTTGAATATGCAAAGGGACACAATGCTGTATTGTAGAGCACTAGAATTTAATAGAAAAATTGTTAGTTGGCACAAGAACAAAGTAGAGTAGGTCCAGAGAACCAAAGATGAAACTTTACTTCATCTTTGCCCTTAATAGTTGTTGACATTACATTCAGAGGCTGGGCTGGGACAGTGAGGGTAGTGACAATTTTAATAACGCATTTTATGGGTTATTACCATTCTACCTATTTAAATGATTGTCTCTCTGGCAATTCAGTCACTTTCTAAATATTCTGAATTTAATAGAAGAAACGCCTTACCCTCTTTTAGGTTAGAATGTTTTGGCCTCATTAGAGTCTTAGAAAAAAATGGATACCAACAAATTTCACTCCTGTATAAAAAAGCTAACTATGGCGTTGAGAACCATAAATTCTTTAACAGTGATGCATCCAATAATATGTGTTGAACACCTGCAATGTACAGTGCACTGTGCAAGGCCCGAGCCTCTTCTGGCAAATGGAAGATGACACAGGACCTGTTCTTACAGGATTTGTAGTTTAATGCAGGGAATAGCAAACTATGGCTGGTGGGACAAGTCCACCACTGCCTGTTTTTGTATAGCCCACAAATGAAAAAAAAAAAAAAAAAGACTAATTTTTTGGGACACATGAACATTATATGCAATTCAAATTTAGGTGTATGGACACTGAAAGAAAGTTTTATTGGAGCAAAGCCAGACACATTCATTTATGAACTGCTTGTGCCTATTTTTATGCTACAAGGGCAATGAGTTGAATAGCTGCATCAGAGAGTATATGGTCCGTAAAGCCTAAAATATTTAATATCTGTACCTTTACCAAAAAAAGTTTGCAAATAGGTTTACTAATGGGTTAGAAAGACATTAAACAGATGATCACACTGTGAAAATTATACATGTTGTAAGTGCTGGGAAAGAAGGGTGTATAGATCTGTGGAGGTGCATAATGGGAGCTGGAATGTAGTGATGGTAAACAGTCCCTTGGTGGGCTTAATATCATCATCACTTTTTGTTTAATTGGTTACAGTGCATGCAAGAGCTCACACTCAAGGAATGATGTACAGATTGTAATTGCTAATGTAATTCTAGTGACAGTAAATGTCGAGGAGTCTGACTGAATCCCGGCCTTTCTGGTGTCGAAAGTTTTGTGGAGCAAGGGGGCCAGAAATAAGTTTAATATTGTAATGTGGCGCTCATGCTGTCATTGGCTAACCTTGGCCCTGCAAATGGAAAAAAACCCAAAACTGACAAATTACAGAGTATTGAGACAAATGTAGAAGGATACAAAGTTAAAAAAAAATTATAGAATTAGTGGGTGGAAGGGTACAAACTTTGAAAAATGAGAGAATATACCACCTCTATAAATATACGAAATGGTAGAACTTTATTATGTTTTATAAATAAGTAAAAAGTGCTTATTTTTGTCTTATTCCATGACTACATTTATGAGAAAAATACTTTTCTTTGGAGGGAATCAAAGTGCTTACTTTTGTTTTATTTTACTTCTTTAAATATTGTTATGGAATAGTAAAAAAAATCACTTAGTCTGCATATCATATTAATAGATATCTGAACCTCGGAACCAGTTTTTCTCTTAATTTTTGAGAATAGGAGACTGTGAAAATAGAGTTGTCCACTTAATTGTGGCAGAAATTTTTTCATGAGTTTGCTATAGGCTTTAAGGTGCAATCTTACATGAACAGAAACCATTTTATTAGTCTTTCTTGGTTTATAATTGAGAGAAATAAAAAGCTAGATAAAATAATATTATTGATTCTAAGTAGTGCTGATATAAAATAAAATGTCAGGATAATGTGTAAGAGCCTTTGAATTTTTAGATTCTTAGATTCATCCTCAAAGACTACTGTATTCTCAGATGCAAAGTTTTTTTTCACCCATCTTCAAAAGATTTTAGTTCATTTGTGTAGCTTCGAAAGATTCTCATTTATTCATTGAGCAAACAATTATTGAGAGCCTACTGTGTGTTAGGTACTGCACCTGAAGCTTGGAACTGGAAGATGATTTAAGAGAGTTCTTATAGTACTCAAGTAAAAATCGGGACTCCAGTTGCCAAAAAATTGTTCTTCCAAAAGTAAGATTTTGTAAATGGGACGAGCAGTTTAATTGGAAGTTAAAGGGAGTAATATATTTTTGCAGAATAAAACAAAAATTTTACAAGCTGTTGATTTTTAAATGTTCATTTAATGTATTTTCATTGTGTCTTCTTGAGCCATTTATGTTTTAAAAAGACTTAAAAAATTAAATATTCAGTATTAAAATTTTGATCTACAGATATTTTCTCATTGTAGAAATTTAAAATCTTATGTGATCTGACCTATTGTCTTTCTGGTCTGAAATTTAAATAAAACATAAGTAGAAAATATTTTGAGGAGGAGAAGGAAAAAAAGGCATGGTATCACAAAAAATTACCAAAAAATTGACACATTTACCTTTAAACAGTTTCTGTGAATCAAAGGTTATATACCAAATAATATCATAAACTAAGTTGGCTTGGATATTTAGGCTCCAGTCATATTTAACTTCATGCTCTTAGTGTAACACCTGACATAAAACATACAAATATGCTGTATACATGTATAACATTTCCAGAACGATTAATGCAAAATCAAAACACATTTTTTGTGAGGGATTTGGTAGCCTGAGTTACAAGCTGCCTTCCCAATCGCTATGACTATTAAAACTAAAATTGCTCAACTATTTTCAGGTATGTGTCAGAGAGAAGGAGGGCTGACAAGTGTCAAAAGGTACATAAAGTGTCCTTACCCGGTCTCAGGGAAGGAAAGAAATGCTTGCTTTCTTTAGAAATGAAGCCCAGGGAACATGTTCATAGTGTGGTTTCTGTGGAATTCTACAAAGTAACTTAGACACATATTGTCATATATTATTCATTTTAAATAGCATGTACATGATCAATTTCTGACTCAACTATGAAGTAATCACTCAATGAAGATTTATTGAGCACTTTTTGTGGACCACAAATGGGTTGATGGAAAAAGTAGTATAACATCGATTATTACATTCATTGACACGTTCATTTAGTAAATATCCATTAGTCACTTTATATGGGTAAAACACCATTGTGACCACTCTGTGTGAAAAAGGGAAGTAGTACTACATGGTCCTTGCCTCAGAGAATTCCCAGGTGAGAGATACAGAAAAACAAAACAATTCAATGCTGTATGTGACTGAGTGCAAGAACAGGGTACAGATAATAAACACTGTGGCTATTTAAGTCATTAAATGAAAGAGGGATTTTATGGAAGAGTTCCTGTGTCATGCGGAAACTTGGGAAAGCTCAAATTTCTTTCAAGGGAGGGCAGTGAGCAGTGGTGGGGAGAATGGCATAAGGAAATGTGGTATTGAGTAAATGCTCATAATGCATGCAGGGGAGAGGGTGTGTACACATCTGGCAAGAATATGCAATGATTGTCTAGCATCCTTGGTCCCTTAAGTTAAAAATGTCCATTGATAAGCTACTTAACTCCATCTATAAAGTTTAGCCTGCACTATACAGTAATACAAATTTTTTCCTATGTCAGGAAATATTTTAGGAATCCCAGGCTAATGGTTCAGGCATGTAGAATCAGGTTAGCTTTCCTTCTTCCTGATTCTGCTTTGCTCTTGAACCCTTCTCCTCAGTCCCTATTATTTATCTCCTACCTTGTATTATAATTCCTGCAGCTATGACACACCATTTGCCTTGAACTGTCTGCCTTGGCTTCACATCCTGTGTAGCTAGCTGTTGTAACTCAGGACAAATTACTTAACCACTCTTTGCTTCAACTCTTTCATTTATAAAATGGGAGTAACCAATAGTTCCTACCCCTTAAGTGTTTAGAATATTTAGAACAGTGCCTGGAACTTTTAAGTGCTATGAAAATGTAAGCTATTATTATTATTACTTTGGCTAGTTCACAGAGATCTGGCTTATTCATTCACTGACTAAACCCAGGTCTAAAGGAGTGAAGAGTCTGTGAAGGAGAATAATGAAAACTGTTGGAACACAGAGGGCTTTCAAACAACTGGCTAACATAATAGAGAAAAATTCAAGATGAAGATTGTGTTACTTTATTGTTAGCATAACCTTCCTGCTTACTCAAGAACTAGGTTTGTTGTTGATGTGATATGACGACCAACTATTGCTTATCCCAATAGTAATCAGTTACTCTTGCTTCTGGAAATGTATGCATGTAAACCATTCCAAGACAGTTTATTTTCTACACTTTTTATTTCTAGAAAAATAGTTACCACAAATATATTCCATATAATACATGGATAGAATCCAAAAATTCTTCTTAAAGAAGTAATGAAGTTCCTCTTGAATTTAGCCCAAAGAACAATATTAACCTGGGTACCAAGAACCTTCATAAGTCACTAAAGGGACCATTATTGAGTCATGAATATTATCATTTGTTCTGGGAAAAATTTCCTCTGGCATCAGGAAGGTTCAAGTAGATGGTTTCCTGTAGCTATACTTTCTGAGTGAAAAAACATTTTCAATTATATGCTCTTCCAGGATTCATTTGTTCCTCACTTTTTTTATGCCTTTGGTGACTCTGACCCCTACTGTTTTTCAAAATATGTAATATATACAACTTGAACAAAGTGGTGAGAAAGAGAGAGCAAGAGTGCATTAAAGACCTAACCACTTACTTCTTGCAGTAAGAAACAATGGTTCTATTATTTACTGTCCTCTGTACTCATCAGTTAGTAAGTGATATCATTAAAAAATTTAAGATTATTTTCATTAAAATCATCTGAGTATTTATGGTTGAAATGCCTATTGAAATGCTTTAATTTTGTTTCTGTTATTTTATAGCAAACTCCAAACTCAGATATGTTTCTGTACTTGTAATTAATTTATAGAATTGTATCTAAACTAAAACTCACACTAAAATTAACATAGAAACTTAATTTCTTAAAATTTTAGAGTAAAAAAGTATAAATATTGTATGATCTCACTGATATGAAATAATTAGAATAAGTAAACTCATACAACAGAATCTAGAATATGGGCTACTACATGACAGGGAGGGTGTAGTGAACAGTGAGTTAAGGCTTAAAATGTACAGAGCCTCTATTTGGGCCGATAGAAGGTTCTAGTAATGGATGATGGTGATGGTAGCACAACATTGTGAACATGATTAACAGCATTGAGTTTATGTGGTTAAAAAGGGAAATTTTAGGTGGTATATGTATTATTAGAATAAAATTTTTAAAAAAATCCATGGAGCTGCGCAAAACAAACAGTGAATCCTAAGTTAAACCATGGACTACAGTTAATAGTACAATAATAAAAATGTACTTTCATCAATTGAAACAAATTTACCATACCATGTAAGGTGTTAATGACAGGATGGTATATGGGAGTATTCTATTTTATGCATGATTAATCTGTAAACACACAACTTCTCTATTAAAAAATTCAAAAATCATACAGTATGGTCTGATTCTGTTATTTTTTAAATGAAGAAATTGTAGTGAGAGGTTTTGTACTATGTATCCCCTATTGTTCATATTATGCAAAGAATAAACATAAGCCAAAGTATATTTGCCGAATGAGATTTTTAAAAGAACTTTGTCATACTTATCCTCATTAAATTCTGCCTTATTTGTCCAACTAACCTCAATTTCCTAGGGTAGCACATTTTATTGAGGACTTAATTGCCTTGAAGGGCAATGAATAGATCAAGTCAATCATATGAAACTTTTTTGATGTGTTTTTTTTTTTTTTTGCAAAAGAGTTGAGATTTGGACACTCTCCAAGTGTGCTATCTGAAATAGTTATTGGAGGATTAGCAAGGCTGGGATGCATGTAAGATCTGTGTCCTAGACTATGAGATGATACTAGAGGTATCACCTTATGCTAGAGAACTGCTGTCTTTGGAAGAGAACGAAAAGCACACATTTATCACAGTGTTTCCTGAAGCAGTAGTGCCAGTACTGTTTTTGCAATACTTCTCCAACCTAAATTATTTTTTATCATAGTTATAGAATATAAAAGATAATGTAGTTATAATACCCACATTTCACCGTGAAATTAAGTGCCAGCAATTATTGACTACCTACTCATGCTGGCAATTTAGAATGATATTTAAACCACATGACAATACTGCAATGCGCCTACATTATCTTCATTTTTAAAAGGAAGAACCAAGGCTTGGGAAGGTTCACTGACCTGCCTAAGGTTACTCAGTTAGTGTCTGGCAGACTTGAATTTAATGATTAGGGAATGAAATAAATTACTTAATATTATTTAATTTCTCCCTTATAAATACATACATTAGAGAAAAATAATTTTCAATGTAAAAGGGTTGAAGTGGATAATGAGTTCAAGGAAATATTTTAATCTAAACCTTTGAAATACCTATTTAAAAATGCCTTAAAGAATTTTCTAGGAATGATTGGAATCTTCACTAAATCTGAAAAATTTGGAAAAAATAAATTTTATGGAAAAGCATTGTTTTTCACTGTGAACTTTTGGAGGCATTTGATAATGTTGATAAAGCACTTCCTTCTAGTTCACTTAATATTAGTCTTCCAAAATTTTATTCACATTAATGAGATCTTTAGGCCAACACTTCCCAAAACATGTTTTTCAGCTTTGGTAGCAGAGAGTACTCTTCTTCTCCACTATTTTCTCCACTATTTATTATCCTCTTCTTTTATATTAGTAGAGGTTTTAGCTGAGCACATGGCTGTGTCTCTAAAGACTGCATTTCCCAGTTTTGCTTGTATTCATATACTTAAGCCATGACCAATGGTATATGAGGGAAAATAGTATGAACAATTTCCAGGGCATTTGCTTAAAGCAGAAGGCACAGTACGTCTTCCTGCTGTCTTCATTGGTTGGAATGTGAATGTGATGGCGGAACCCAGAGTAGTCATCTTAAAACAAGGAGTGTAAGTTGCCTGTTGAGGACCACAGAGCAAGAGGATAGAAGGAGTCTAGTACCTCATAGCTTAGACCCATCATACGTGGATGCTTTGGATTGCTTATGTTCTCCAGCAAAAGAGAGAAACTTTTATCCTGTTGAAGCCATGACCACTTTGTTACATCAGACAAGTTGCAGAGTAACCTTTTCAAATATTAATAAACATAACAGTGTCAAGAAGTCCAAGATGGGGTGATTAGTTTTATGATAAGGCTGTGGTCCACAGTCAGGTACTGAAGGATGGAGGGAAGGGCTGGGAAGTATGGCAGATAGTCAGTTTTAACAATTAGGAGATTGCTGGTTACCATGGCTGGAGTGGAGTCAGGTCTGGAGAGTGATTTACAGTGTGTGTGTGTGCACCTGCGTGCACACAGTGTGGGAGTGTGTGATTTGGTTGCTCTGGTTTAAACAGGGAGGTGAGTCAGGGCCAGAACAGGGTACAAGGTAAACCATTCACGTGCTCACCATGCTGGGCTTCTATAAAAAGTTTTCTGGAAGAAGGCCACTCTTGCCTCCTCTTTAATGGGCATCCTTAATTTCATGAAAGTGTTCAAAGAACAATTGCAGGTACTTTACTGTCTTCTGGGACAGCACTCAGACCTGCCTCCAGAAAACTTAGTTTTGATGCTGCTGTTTTATTTTATAACCAATAAAAGAAATATCTTACTTTTCATCAAAACAATGGCTGACTTCACTTGGAATGCTTTTAAAATTATTTTATGTTTACTTTTGTGAAAATACTATTCCTCAAAGCTTGAGCACTTGGGAAAAAAAAAGAAAGTGGTAACAGAAATAGATGAAATTTAGATCCATTTCCTCAGGCACCCTGTTCCTTTTATATGTGTAAAATGGGAATTTGCTTCTGTTCATTCATGTAACTCTGCTGCTAGGTCTCTTTGAAATTTACATCTAGTTGACTCAAATACTTTATTGTACATCCTGTGGGGAGCTCAATGTCTATTCCACCATTTCAGGGACCTGCTATCCCATGATCACCCAGATCTGATTTCATATTCTCACTGATATCTAGATTTCATTTTTACCTCACCTCCTCGAACAGTTCTCATTTCTCTGACTCTGACAGACCCAGAAGTGAAACCCCAAACACCATTCAAACGAGGCAGTGGTGTGTATAATAGCTTTACTGAAGTTTACAGTGAGTAAGGCAGTTTACGTTGCAGAACCAAGCACTGAGCCAATTAATAACTGAATGTTTTGGCTTCTCTTGTTGCTTTGGAACTTTTTACCGACCTCCTTTTTCAGGACCGTGTGTCCTATTATGTTGCTGTCCACTATCCACTGTCCCCTCAGCTCTCACTGATGACTTGTTCTCTCTCCTGTCTTCATGCCTACTGCAGCCTTCAGATTCTGTTAACCTCTCATGGAGCAGTCAAGACACCACTTGGTTTTATTGTTTCCACATAAAACATTCCCTCAGGTCACCCTTTCCTGCTTAAAACAGCCTATCCAGGTATATTCCTAAACAAATACAGTTTTGTCCCTTAGGGGAACTCTGGTGCCACTGTTAAAATGCCATTTTTCAACCATCTACATAATTTCAAAAAGATAAATAGGTTGTTTATTCTTCACTTGCTGACATATTTGGATAATGCTGAAGTAATTGCATATTTTTCTGCAGTATGTGGTCTGAATAGGGACTGTTATTTGAACAGAATGAATAAAGGAATAATTGTTATTTAATATATACAGAGCTGCATCCACAATACACTTAAATGGTGCTTGTAATTATTATTAGCAAGTATAGAGATTCCTCTCTGATGTATTGTCATGCACAGACTACAACTTAAGGTCTGGTTCCTGAGTAGCATGTCCCTAAGACTGTCTTTTCAGTAAGATATAAACACTGGAAAGAAGCATCATAAAATTTGGGAGAAGACTTATGGCATCTTATGTATTCAGCAGGGAGAAGGAGTGGCTGGACTTTTTTCAGGGGAGACTTGGTACATCTCAAGTAGAGTTCCCAAAAGGTTTTTAAAAATTCTGAACAAGATGTTATTATTTAGTTATATTATAAAAGCTTAGCCTTTCAGACTGTGATGTTTCCCATAAGAGTTTTGTTTTTTTATTTTATTTTTTGAGGGGGAAAAGCAGAGGAGAGAAAAAATAACTTAGTATATTTTAGGCACTGTGCCAGGGACTTTATTTGTGGTATTTTATTTAATCCTCACCATAATGCTAGGAGATAGGTAAACAGCCCTATTTTCAGATTAGAAGTGTGGGACTATGAGAGGTCTATGGTTACATCTAGAAGGTGGTAAAGCCAGGAATTCAGCTCAGGTTGAGCTATAGTCACCATGTTTGTTCAGAATATGGAAGTCAATTCTCCATTATTCATTCCTTGAACTTATGGCTTTGTATTCTCTCCCTAGAAAAATAAGAGCATTTTGTAATTCCGCAACAGGAGGAATAAGGCAGATGTCATTTGCAGGGAGAATAAAGTCATTTCAATCAAGGAGTTGAATCACTACGACTATTTTCCTTTGCATGTATTATCAATATTCTTGTTCGTAAGAGCTGTTTTTTAAACTGGGAATTGTACTGAGATTGCTTTTCTAATACACATGTGTTCTAGTTCTTTATAAAGACAGTGCACCTTAAGTGGTCCAGAACAGGGCTTGTGGAGCCAGATGCCTGGGTTCTAATCCCTAATCTGCCCCATATTAACTGTGTGATTTTAGGCAAATTAAAAAGAGTTCTCTCTGAGGCTTAGTTTCTGCATCCTTTTTACAGTGAAAAAAGATAATAGTACTATCTCATAGGTTATTGTGAACTTTAAAAACTGTAAATATAAGGAAAATGTTTATAGAAATGCTTGACATATTGGGCTTAATAAGTTAATTAGTATTAGTAATAGACCTTGATGAAGCGCAATTGACAGTAATCATAAAGACACTCATAAGTAATAGTTGGAACACTGATAGGAAAACTCTGGCAGCTGAACTAATGAAATATAATGTATATTTTGTTAAAACACTGCTAATTGTAATATTATTTTTAATAGGCAAAAGTTGGAACTGACCTGAATGTTAAGCAGTAGAGAAATAGATAAATTGATATATGATGGCAGCTACCAAAACATGTCTTCCATATAACATATTTCCACATAGATGCAATATGTGGAAAAAGGGTAAAAATGTTGTATACATCTCAATAAATCTCTCTCTATGTATCTACCTATATCTATCTGCATATTTACAAAAAGTTATAAGGAAATAAGTTATAAGGAAAAAGTTATAAGGAAACAGCTGCATGTTAATAATAATCTCTGGGTAAAGTGATTATGGATAAATTTAAGCTTTTAAAAATCTTTTCCCCATTTTCTACCATGCATTTTCAATACTTTTATAGTCATAAAATACCACAGAAATATAATAAAACATTAATTCAGTCAGTATGTAAGCTACAAAATATATATTGTCCCATCACCTTCCCATCACTCGTATGTGCAAAGTACTGTAGGAGGCTAAAGACGTACTCTGAGTTTATGTGTGTGTTTACTGCATGCTTCATCATCACACATGGCATCAGACCATTCTGTGTTTGGTGGAATTTGATTCCCCCTTTCACAATTACTGTTGGCTTTCAATCATTTAGCTTAAAAAATAAGAATGAACATTATGATAGCAGCAGAGAAGAATTTTGTAGAGTAGTATACACATTGGGGTTAATGAAACATTTTTTTCTTAATAAAAAAATATATATCGTAAAGCTTATTTTGGGGATCACATGCCCAAAAGTCTGATTTCAGAGTACCTTGATTTTATTTCCTAAAGAATATATATATGCATTTTGAAACTATGCTCATTTACTTAATCTACACAGTTGGCTGATTAGGTACATTAGCTTACAAAATAATAACTTTAAGAATGGCTGTGGGCTGACATCAAAATATATTGCTATTTTTTACTCTTTTCTTTGAAATTACCTTTCTAGAATTTTTAACCTGTCTTCTCACTCACTGATGGGCAAACCCTTGAGTTTCAGAAGACTGCTGCAAATTAGTTATTCATGTCTGGGCAAATGGTTTTACTGCCCCAGGTCTCTGTTTCTTCATTTGGGAAAAAAAAGTATCTTGAACTCTATAGAATGCTTAGCCTATGGCCCAGGATGGATATTTTAATGGGCTGTACATGCAGACTTTGGCATTTGTATTATTTCATTAGAATTCAATTATGGAACCTGGTAGCAGAGTTATTTAAACTAAATGATGGGTGGGTTTCTACCTTGACTCCAGTTCTTAATAGGGCTCATCAAAGGTCAAAGTCAAGAGAAACATTTTCTCTGAGGGTCCTATTTGATTCTGGGCCAATTACTTTACCAAGTGCATTGAATAGAATTGCTACCAGACATATACAATTTGCATCCTAATACAGATAATAATGACTTGGACAGGGATATTAAGGATGTAAAACAAATATAAACCTTTAATTAGGTCAATTACATGAGTAAGCTAAGAACTCACAGAACATAGAATCACTTTTGTGGGCTCATTGAAGCAGATGTGACCAGGTGTCAGAGCAGAGTTGGAGCACCTATAAAATTACTGAAAAAAGCATAGTCCAGTGTGACAGTTTGAGATTATTTATGAATCCCAAAAAGAGAAAGATTATGTTTATAAACTAACCTATTCTTTTGGGTGCGATAACCCTTGATTATATTGGATTCAGTTGAGGGGCCCCTGATTAGATTACCTATTAAGACTAGGGCTTTGATTTGACCACATCAGTAAGGTGTGACTCAGGTTGAGTGCCTGGCCCTTGGTGGCCCAATGTAAATAGACACTCACTCAAGAAGACACAGGAAGAGAGAGAGCTTTGTCATTTTTGATCCTGGGGAGGGATGAGCCATTCACCTGATAGTTTGTAGTTGACCTTGGGAAGAGAGTTGAGACTGATGTAGGAAGCCCTGAGAGATAAGCCCTGTGCCAGCCTGCAGCTGAGGTTGAGAAGAAGCTGGGCCCATGGAGCCTCAAGAGGAAGAGGGATCCCAGAGAGGAAGGCTGAAAGCCTTGCAGAGATCAGCAACCATCTTACATCAGCGTGTGGCAACTGACTTTGGTGAGAAAGCAGGCTTGAACTGGACTCTTTAGTGCCTTGTAATTGTCAGCTTTACCCCAAATAAATACCCTTTAGAAAAGCCAACAGATTTCTATTACTTTGCAGTGGCACCCCTTTGGCAGACTAATACAGTCCAGCATTCAGCTTTAATCTCTTTTTTCTCAGTGAGATCCAATAAATAACTGGTTGTAAAAGGTCTTTCCCCTCCTGGGATCCTTCCCTGCATCAGATGCCTTCCAACAGGATAATGGAAGGCAGCAGAGCAGAGCCTGGGGCTGGCCTTCTGATCTGCCTGGATGGCTTCCAGGTCCCTCCCTCTGGGAAATGGAAGGTTGACTCTGGAGGCTACAAATTGGACTGATAAGCCTATGAGGAATCTTCTAACTAATCCCACTGAACACAGCATGGGGCCAGCTTGCTGCTCTTACAAATGACAGAGGGCATCAAGTCCACTGAACACTTCTCAGAGGAGGAAGGATAATTTGATACAGATAACTGATAGAGGGGCATTTTCTTCTATTGCACAATGACTGGAAGCTTTTAAAAGTTTTGAGTAACTTTCAGCTTAAGCACAATTTAACATGTTAGAATTAAATAGGAATCTATAAATTTAAGGCAAAGACATTTCACTTTTTAAAAATAGGAAGATAAAGTCAATAGTGATTTCTAAAATAGATTTTCTTGACAGTCATTCTAAAATAGATTCTCATCAACCATGATCTCTCCATTGTCTAACATAGTTTAAAAATAGGGTTGGTAAAATCGACCATATTCTGGTAATGTGGCAGTTGATAAAATTAATCTACAAAATACCTGGACAGATAAAGTAATTGAAATTAAAAGTGAAAAAGAATCAGGTAAAATACTAATCCTTGTGTCATCTTTCTAGGTTTACCTGCCCTTAGCAAGCATTCTTGACATTTATAATCTATAGTTCTTGGCCTTCATTAATTTTATAAGAATGGCCATCAGCAGAGATACCTGTAAACCCACTGCCAATTTAGTCAAAGTCACATTCTCCTATTATTAATGGCAACAAAAAGACCTTTAATTCTTTGCATCATTTACTGTCAACTTTAAAATGTCCTGCTGGTAACTAAACACATCATTCATGGTACTTCTATTTGCTTATATAAGATATTGCTTAAATAAAAATTTCCTATAAACATGAAGGCCCAAATACATGCATATCTTTTCATTGCTTTAGAAATAAGACCATGTATGCCATGACAGTTATGTGTTCTTAGAGAACTTGAATAATGCACCAAAGGCTTTAAAATTCTTCTTAAAAGGAAAAAGATTCTTTGAACTAAGAGTGAACAGTCTCTTTAGAGCTGCGGAATTTTTGTTTGCCAGTCTGCAGTGAATATAATAAACTCTAAGAAAGGCTCCATGTTCTAAATATGTCTGTAGTTTGGAAAAGATTCCAACAGATCTTTGTTGAAATGCTCTTGATTTCAGCAATAATGATCCAACAATATATATCGCTAATTTCCAAGCTAAGTAGATAGGAATTTCCAGTATGTGCAATGGTATTCATGTACATTATTCCATGAAATACTTAGAACTAATTAAAAAACGAAGTCTCAAATTGAATAATTGGCTGAAAACCACTCCAAAGTTCATAGTCATTTCATATTCCACAGTGCTTCTCAAAAATAGCATATTCCACTTTAATCCTTGCACTGTGGTACAATACTAACTCAACCTGGTATGTATGATAAAAATTTTATTTGCTTTTTACTGTTTATTGCTCTTCAATTCATTCAATTTAAGAGTAGATTACTTTTATAAACGACCAGTCAGAGGTCTCATTTTGTGTATCTATATTTCTTTTTAAAGAAATTCTTCCTTTCTACTACTCTTGGGGAGATTTTAGAGGGAGTAAAATTGGAGACAGGGTAGTCTCTTGAACTTGACGGAGATGGAAATAGGGAAGAGAAATTACTTTTGAGGGTCCAGAATTTGTACTCATGCTACTTACAGGACAAGATTTTAGAAGTGCCATTTCTGTTCTGTAATCGAGGAGTCAGTCAAGCACCAAAGGTAAGACTCACTGTATTAGGGTAATTACACACTCAGAGGTGTTATTGTATTAGGTATCCTAAAAGAATGTTTGAACAGAGTGTAGGTAATGGCAGTTGTAGCATTAGGTGGAATCTCCATCATACAGGCAGACCTGGGCAAAGGCCACAATGATGGATATATTGTTGGGTGTTCATTTTGTGCCAGATGCTTGCCACAAAGTATTTGTAATTCTTACCAAACCAAAATCCCATGAGGTAAGTATTATTCTCACTGTTTTTCATGTAAGAAAAGAAATGCTGAGAAATTGGATAAGTTGCTTAAATCCCTGTGGTTAGTACATGGTGGTAACTGGATTTGGAGCCCTGCCTGTTTGACCCACTGTGTACCACCTTTTGACTCGATCGACTCTTATGCACATGGCGAGTTATTAGGAAGATACAGGAAGGGAAAAAGCAGAGAAAGGGAAATTTAAATGAAGGAGGTGTTAAAACTGGACCTGAACAAAAAAGAAAATGGGGGATATTTAAGATGAGACCACATCTACCATGAATTGGGAATACAGCATTATCACAAAGCAATAAAATCTCTATGTTCTGCATATTAAATTTCCCATGTTCTACATTAGTGCACACACAGTATCGGTTACTAAAATTAAGTTGGAGGATGTAAACATTTTTCACTTCAGTCTTCTTTAGATCAGAAATTTACCTTTTAGCAAATGCAATATATTTTTATCATGTGGTGTAAATGAATGCCTTTAGCCATTTTGGCGGTAGGCCATTCTAAATCTAACAAAAGGCACATCTGAACAGGTGGCGAGTCTTCAGATTTCCTCTTGGTGAAGGCTCTGCACAGGGAAGGAAATTGCATGTTGGGGATTAAATCTGTCTCATGCTGCTATTTCTTTTTCTCATGAATTGTATTTCCTATAAACACCATTAGTTGATGGATCAGTGGTTTGCTATTATTAACCAGGCTAGGTATTTTTTTTTAGTGTCCTCGTCCAAAAGATACCCAGCACGAGTTTGAACCACACCATATGTCCATGATGCTACATTTTTGTCAAGATAAGGCAATGCAGCAAAGTCCCATGTGTTTTCCATCAGATAAGTGAAAAGTCAGCCTTTACCTTTTTCTAAGGCAGACGTTGGATTTAGCTCTCATGTCACTGATCTTTATTTGTCTTATGGCAGGTGCTGGGATTTGATTTCAACAATGACAACTCTTTTTTTACAATGTTCTTCTTTGGATTCCTCCAATGCAATTTGTTAAAGAGAATGGGGTGCCTTGCCAGTCTGACGTAATTCAAATTTTGGCTCTATCACTCAATATCTGTGTGATTTTGGCTAGTTATTTAATATCTCTGTTCCTCAGTTTATCCATCTCTAAAATAGGGATAATAGTTATGACTGCCTTTTTCCTACTGCTTAGTTTTTGGTCTGTTTGAGTTTGTGTGCAGGTAAATGGGGGTAATATTTATGAAATATTTAGAACAGGACTTTGTGAATAGTACCAATCATTAAATATTATTATTACTACTCCTGCCACTTCTCTTACTATGCATTTATTGAGTAATATTTATTATGCAGCTAGTATTGATTTACAGTGACTTGTCAGATGAAAGATTAATTGTATTTTAAAGCTTTAAGAATTTAACAGCAGATTAAGTATATTTTTTGAACTTGCTATATATATATTTTAACAGTGCTAGGCCCTGTTGTCGCAAGGATGGAAAACACCAAGCCCTCTGTATTTGAGGAGCTTCCAGATTTGGACATGGTCAGATACAAAGCCCCTGGCCAGCCTCTAGCTTGTGAACGGCATTAAAATCAAGGACTTCTAAATGGATGGTATCTGTCCATCTGTTTTAAGGATTGCTAGGGTTGTGATTTGATTTACTCAAGAAACTCACCACCTCCCTAACTTATGTCTAAGCAAAATTTTTTAACAGAAAATCTAAACTAATTTTTTTCTAATACTGTCTTCATAAGAGATGATAAAACATTGACCACATTTATTTATATAATAAGCAAAGTAATGTCAAAAGTAGAATTACACTATCTTTTGACCATCCCCAAATAAACTGCCTGTGTTTTGAAAGACATTTTCAAAGGTAATAAAAAGTACTTTGTTTTACAATTTAGTCTATGATCAATGCAGTTTCTGAAGATTCATGGAGATTCTTTTTACTGTAGCATTTTTATATGTCTAGCTGGTCTCCATCTAGCACTTCATGGTTTTATTTTTCCTGATGACTTGGCTTTTCATTTATATGCATATTTCTTTCCAACAAATCTTTTACTGTCTGCTTCAGACCACATTTTCAGTATGAAACAAATATTAGGCTTGCATTACATTTTTCTCAGTTGAATGATATTTGAACACTTGAGGAGGTTTTATTTCTCTAGATTGTTTAATTATTAACTGATATAGGACAAAATAAAAATAAAGCTTTGCTTATCAGTGTAAATGACATCTCTATCTTCTTGGCAACCTATTTAACCATCTCTTTGTTAGAGAAGTATATAAAATTGGTTTCTATGGTGAATTTATCATTAATAAGATTAGTCAGGTTTTTTATATAAATATTTTCTATAACTTGTCTTTAATTGAGTAATATAGTAAATTATTCCCAATTTATTTTTGTGTTCTAACTTAAGAGATCAAGGCTAAAAATTTCCAGATGATGTTTGTAGTCTTTATTTTTAATTTAAATTATTTATATTAAAACATTAACATGCTCTTTGTAACAAAAACCATTAAAGAGAGGCCAGAAGTGAAAAATTGACATTCTACTGCTCCTATCCCTTCCAGTTCTGTTCATTAGAACTTCTATTGTGATATATCTATATATTTAATAACAGATGTTTTCCATGTGTAGTCTTATACTTGTATATAGTGCATTATGTAATTATATAACTTTTATATGATTGCCTGTTTTTGTTTCACACACATGAAATTATAGTATGTTGTCCTTTAGCTTTCTCTTTTCATTTAATAAAATACCATAAAATTTTCACATCAGTCATTTTCAGATCTCTTCATTGTTTTCAATGGCTGCACATTTTCCCCTTGCATAGATTATTATAAATTATTTCAATAATTCTTAAAGAGTTGGTCAGCTTATTGAATTCCTGCAATGTGCCTGGACCCATGATGGGTGCTAGAGATACAGTGGTGGACAGGACAGGCCAAGTTTCTGCTCTCAAAGTACTCACATTTTTGTGCCCTTAGGCATGAACATGTATTCACATCTAGTTTTTCACTGTTACAGCATCTTTTCTTTTTAGAATTGATTGCATTCCATTTACATGTATTGGTTTCACAGGGGTGTTTGGTCCTAATTTTGATGACATTAGAATGCTGTATTTTCTGATTTATTGCTTCTCTTGTTATCTTTTTTTAGCAAAATTGGCTGTATTCTTTTTTGGAATTTTGGGGGGTCATAAAAATGTCTGCTGAACTAGTGGTTTTCTTAATATCCTTAGATAATAAATTTGAGTAACTATTGATTAACCTGACACAATTTCTGCTTTCTTGCCTTGCAAATGAGAGAATTGCTGCATTTATATTTTCTTTTACCTCCTAATATTAGGTATTTATATTATTTTTACATTATCAAGGATTATAACAACATTTACAGTTTGTTCTGTAACCATAATTCCTATGATTATTTAGATCTAGTAATTCATCAGCTCCACTCCTTCATATAAATAAAAACTAATTTAATTTATCACTTGGTTGGATATATATTTATCTGTAATATATAATTTTTAAAAAGAACAGCCAATCGATTACTTATGGCTTTGAGTCTGAAGCTCCTAGACTAGGGTGTGGTCAAGTTAAAAATCAGACCTCTGGCTCTTGGGCATCATGATAACGCAATAGTTTTGAATAGGAAGTTTACCCTTTGCCTTCAGGTTCAGTAACTTCACCAGAATATCAAATTTAATATTTTTCAAAATTTCTTTATAAATACAGCCTAATTTGCAATTTCAAGTCTTCCTTTATTTCAAGATAGATTTCTTTTGTTAAATCTTTGAAATTTTCTGTTCCATTTTTTTTTCATTTTCTTTAGGAGTATGTATTTTGTATATTTGATGATTTTTGTCTTCTGGAACTATTATCTTCCCTCCAATGAATTTATTTTTTTATTATTTTCTTTTTTGTTTACAGCTTGATCTTTATGTTGCTTATTGTTTTCATCAGTATACATTCTATTTTTCACATGTAGTATTCTGCTTTAAATGCAGTTTTCATCTCAGAACTAGATTCAAATATAATTTTCATCTGAAAAATGGTTGCACTAATATTTCAGTTTCTTTCCTAAAATCAGTCAGATTACTTTTCATGTGTTTGTTCCCTTTGAATCCCTTTTTATCTTTTTTGTATCTTAAATTCTTTGCCCAGAATCCATATTCTCTTTAGTCTATAAAAGTATCTTTTGATTTAAATTTGCTTCTGTTTCTGGGGGGCAATTTTTTCCTGAAATGTCTCATTTATCTGATCTCTGCTTCTTTTCCTTCTCTCTTTGTTTAAAATTCATTTACATTCTGTATTTTCTCTTCGGGATGAACAGATCACTCAGGCAGAAGATCAGGGTCAACTGTCATTGAAACATTTAGAACATGGGTTTTTGCTTTGTAACTTAATGTTTATTTATTACTGATCTGGTAAATCTAGCTACAAAGAAGGCTAATCCTCTTTCCTCTCAATTCCACTTTATGTTAGGCTTGTTATGGGGAAAACACAAAAAGAGCCTGTGAACTTTTATCTATCTTCTGTCCAGTCTCTTCTGCCCTTCTGGGAAGTGGAAGTGGACCCTGGTCTCCCTTCCCCAAAATAAAAGATCACTAATTAGACCTTTTAGGACTTACCACTGACATTTCAGAAATCTGCATCCTGGTGATGATCTAGAGAACAATGAATTGCTCATGATTTCTTATTTTGTTTTGCTTCTATTTTATGCATTTTGTAGAAGTCTTCTTAATCCTTGATGTGGGGTTGTCATACTTTCCTAATTTCTTTGCAATTGCAATTTTATTTCATTTTAAATTATTTTTTATGAGTGTCAATGCAAGGAGTCAACACATATTTTCTTGATTATGTTTTACCAGATTTCTCTATCAGTATGCTTTAAAATAATGTAAGCAAGTATTTTTGATTTAAAATATATTTGCCCTTAAGAACTGAAAACACTTTCATATACATTACCACATTTATTGCAAAATATCCTAGTGATGTTATAATAATTTAGACACTCTGCTCTGTGTCAGAAGACCTGGATCTGCATTCTAGTTTTGATTTCTTCACTTACTAGCTGTGATTCTTCAACTTAGTCATTTAACTTCTCTGAGTCTCAAGGGGCTAAAAATTCTTACCTATCTCATAGGGCTATTTTGTGATAATCAGATAGAATAAAGTATGTGAAAGTTTATCTGAAAACTGCAAATTCTAATGCAAGTATTAGGTTCTTTCAATATACACATTTTACATAATATATTTATAACAAGTCATGGCTTTTAGAGGACTATAGTAGATTTTACTTTTTGCTTGAGCTGTCTCCAGATGAACTCGCATTTCTTTATTATGTGGTACATATCAACTTGTAATTCATTCCCCTCTTTCTTGCCCTCCTGTGCTTGCTAAAAGAGGTAATTAACCTGTCAGTTCTGTCTCTGAGCATTTGCAAAGCCGAAATGGGGGTGGATAGAAGTGAATTGGGGTCAGTGGGTTCATACCAGAAAGAGTAAATATTTACTTGCAGGAAAAAAGTAATAAGAGAAATAGAGGATGGTAAGTCTTCATTTTGGAGAAAGGCTTTGGTTGAGAGTAAGACTAGGAGAGAAGGAAACCAGGTCAAAGAGAGAAAGGACATTTTAAAGCTTTGTTTTGTATTATGATTTAGATCTCTTTTAATGTTTTCAAAAGATACAATATTAAAACTTTTTAATTACTTTAGGTTGAGGAACTGTGTTTCTTTGTGATACCAATTGAAGAGAAGACGACTTAGGCAATAGGCAATGTCTTCTCATTCTCCTCCAGATCTGTTCTCCCTTCTTCTCCATTCTGTGCTGTGCCTGTGAGGCTGACATTGACCTTTGACCATTGGGGAACACTAGAAAGAGATTAGTGGGAGGGAGAAGAGTGAGGCTGGGGCCTTGTTCCTCATACTTTCTCCTTGGAGGGTCACTGGACCAGCTGTTCCCCTGCCCAAAGTTCACAGCTCCAGTCAGGAGGTGTTCTCTGACTCTAAGCTTGGGTAACTACTCCTCCCCTTTCCCCTTCTGGCTCAGGAGTGGTAGTGGTCCTCTCTCTTTAGCTCCATTGTAGTTTCTGTACTCTTTGCCTAAACCCTTCTGATCAATAACTTTTATAACTCCCTTCTCAAAATATCCAAATTAAGTGTGCCAGAACCTTTAATGGTAAAAGGCTACACAAGGCCCTTTGGTTTATGTGTTTGGTTTGTTTGGTTTATGTAAGTATTTTTATAGTTTGTGGAATTCCCCTTAGACAAACACAGATGGTCTAGTGGCCATATAGCTCAATCAACTAAAATGGGCAGAATATTTATTTTTGGCCAGATTTCATATCTTAAATAGAAGACTCTATAATATCACTACCACATTAGAGAGCAGGAAGTATATTTCAATGCCAACGGTAAAAGCTAATTCTAGGGAGAGGGAAGAAAGAATGCAGACCTTTATATCTGAGCATGAACATTGTGTTGGTATCAGTTCTTAATATCTCATTATCCCACTTAGTCCTTGTAAGCATGCTGTAAGAAAAGTACTTTTTCCTTCATTTTCCAGATCTTGAAGGTCAGTCTTAAGTTGTTTGTGCAACGCCTGAAAAATGGAAATGGCAGAGGTATGGTTTAAACTCTTATGATCTCAATCCACCAAAAGTTCTTTTCCCAACTGGCACCTCAAGAATATATAGGGAGCTCTTTTAAAAATATGGATTGCCAGGAAAACCCCAGACCTGCTGGAAGAAACCTCTAGGAGTTTGGCCTTTGGTCTTTTGGCCTTTGGGTATATTTTTGTAAATTTCCGAAGTGATTCTGTCATGCAGTCAGATTTGGAATGACTGAGCTAAAACTTCCCATTGCTTCTGCTCTTAAATGATAATAAACTTTTCTGTTCCAGTTTTTGAATTTGGTCTTTCTGCTATTACCTTAAGCAAACCCATGTACCAGAGAGTAAATTGTTTCACTGTTTTAAAGTATTTATTGTGATATTCTCTCTAGGCCTCTTTTTTTTTTTTAAATTATGAATTTTAGCAATAGGTTAAGAATTAAAGGCATATGAACTGAAGCACTGTACTGGAACTATTTTTATCTCTACCAGTTTTACTACCTAAGAACAGAATATTAATTCAGAGTCCATGAATATAACATTGAGCCCAAATTATCAATACTGATAAAATACAATAAAAAACTGTTAGGTTTATGTTTTAATAAAGGGTAGTATAAAATGAGAATATTGACATTTAATAATCTCATAATCTCTCTCTTTAATCTTCAGGCACAATAGATACTATCTCCATTGTTGGTGCATAGATTTGCCTGACATGGTTTTTTAGGAGGGAAGAGAATCTTCTATAAACACTTGGCACTTGGACCTGAATCTTAGCTATGTTCATCAAATCCTAATCCTATGTAATTTTCTTTCAATCATTGGTTACTGCTCCTTTTCTCAATCCAGGAAATGATAAGTCTACCTTACTTAACCTCAAAGGACTAGCTATTAAATCTGAAGAATGACATACTAAAGATCAGCATCTCCTTTATAACATTCAGATCTGTTTGTCCAGTGGAATTTGCCCAGGCCTCAGCCACAGCTGATAATGAATGAATGCAGGAACCCACTTCTAGGTACAGTCACAAAGCCAAGCACCAGGAAACAGAAATGGACATCATCTCTTTATGACTCCCCATTCTGCTAGCTGATGAACATGTTCATTGCATTTGTCAGTCATTTCGGACAATCACACCAGAGAAAACACTCCTACATCTGCCCAACTCAACAAAACCTTTTCGTTACCCACTATTTTTAGAGTAATAATTTCTTCTTTATCTGAAATTCAACAGGAAAAATCATGTTGTCTACAAAGCATTATGAAAATCTTTGAAAATAGACTAAGGGTAATTTGAATTCTAAGAATATGCTATCAGATTTCTTTGTGTGATATATTTATAGAAAATATTGGACATTCAAAGTTGATAGCTACCCTTTTTAGTAAGGAACCATTTAGTTCTTATTTTTGAGGCCTTCTGTCAGCTTTCCCCCCTAGTTTGGGAGAAGGAGGGTAGTGTTACAGGTTATTTTGGAATATGCAAGACATATGCTGATGAACTATAATTACATCGTGACATCTTGGAAACTGCTATCTGAATGCTGTTTCCAGATAATTTATTATTACTTTAAAGATGCTACATTCACATTGGTTTTCATTTACTTTCATTTTTCCTCCATTTCATTGTAAATAGGAGCACTGCTATTGGTTTAAATATTTCAAAGATTTTTCTCTACAAAATACAGCTAATCTGAATTAAAACTTGCACCAGACAAGAAACTAATTGTAAAGTTCCCTAAGTATTTTTAAAAATCCTTTAATTATCTCTTGCAAACTTTTGCTTTTTTGTTCTATTGTAAGATAGTCAGAATGGAGCTCACTAGGAACCATTCTGCTGTTTACTGAGAGATGATATAACTTTTCCAAAAATTGATCTAAAATAAAATTAAATCAATTTTGCTTGTAAAAACTATCAAAATTATTATACTGATATTCTGAGTGTCTTCTATGAACACAGTCATTATTGCAAGTGAGATAGTTGAAGAAGCAATTACAACACTGGACACCGTGGGAGGGGCAAACTTGACCTCTCTTGAGTTCCTATGCTGAGACATGATGGAAAATAGGCATTTTTCAGAGAAATGGGTTAAGGCAAGGAAGAGAACTTTTAAGTAGCAGGAACAACATGGCTAAAGAGATAGAACAGGTTGCACTGGGATACCACAAGCTGCTGGGTAGGATTAAAGTAACAGTGTCTAATCCAGCCCATTTACAGAATGCTTTAAAATGTATCCAGTTATATTCCTTTTAGTTCTGGTATCCCTTTTCCTTCTTGGCATCTTTTAGTGCACTGAACAGTATAGTCCATGTGAGACAAGAGGGAAATGATTGTATCTTTACTTGGCCTATTAATATATTGTATGAAATGGAGAAGAGAAGCAGCTGAATATTTGCAGAGAGAATCAGAATCACAGAATTGCTGATACTCCCTTTGGAACTCTCATTACAGCTCAGTACAGGGTAGCGCAGGAGAGCCCAGCAAACTGGCCTTTGGCCATCTCAGTGCCTGTAGGTATCACATTGCTCTACACTTGCTCAATTTTCATTTGTTACTGAAAGAAACTTACCGATCTTTACTGTGGTTGGGTAACCAAGATCAATGGTGACCTGATTTATATTTGCTAGTTTTTTCTTGCATTATTAATAACTGAAGATTTGAGCATCAGTTATCATTCATAGAACAATTAGATGGCAACTGGTGTCTTAAAGAAAATTTCCCTGCATTTATTCTCTCCTCCTCCCCTATCTCCCCCCCACCCCCCCTTCCCCACCTTCACTGAAGGTCAGGGGATTCTCTGGTGATGTTCTCACTCTTAACCAATTTGCAAATTATGGATCCTGTAAAAAGGGATCAGGCACCTTTGTAGAGAAGGTAAGGAACTGCCCCCTCTGCCCTGTGAGGTCTGAGGGGCAGCCATTACATTTATGTTTTTAAAAGATGCTGGAAAAATGTTCTTGATTTTGTTTCAGAACAAAGTCATAAAGCACTAAGGCATAAAAGAAATTGTACAGTACAGAATGTGAATCATAATGTAAACCATTGACCATGGTTAGTGGCAAGGCTTCAATATCTGTTCATTAATTGTAAAAAATGTACCATACAGATGTAAGATGTTATTAATAGGGGTAAATGTGAGAGGGGGATGGGGCAGGATATAAGGGAATCCCCTATATTTCCTATATGACGTTTCTGTTACCTAAAGCATCTTTGAAAATAAAATGAAAAAAAATAAGACACTGGGGGAACATACAGAAGTAATTGTCACTGTAGATAAAAGATAATAGATCTTATGGAAATGGAAGACACAATGCCAAAAATATTTTTTAAAATTTAATGTATATTTTAACTTTATTGTTATTTTTATTTATTTATTTATTTTTGGCTTTGTTTTGGGGGAGGTTTTGGATTGCAGAAGAGTCGCAACTGTGGCAGGGGAGAATCTGTGATGCAGGGTGTCTCTGATGGTATGTGTAGGCATGCCTCTATGGAATATGGATGTATTCAAGTAATCATGGGGTATTGTCCAAGTGGACAGAGACATTTCCATTACCCACACAGTAATGGAGATAATATTGAATTTCCATCCTGGGGAGTCCTGTTGCATTCTCTTATAGAGTGGCAAGGATCCTTAGAATACATGGGCATTGCCTAGTGAAGGAGGAGAGACTAATATGTCAGGCTCTTGATATGATGCTTGTACTTATGAACCTCATTCTTAGGAAACTGAAACTTATCCTAGTATTATATATTGCCTAAGAGTTACCTCCTGAAAGCCTCCTTGTTGCTCTAATGTGGTCTTTCTGTAAGCCAAACTCACTACCTTCCCCTTGGTGTGGGACAAGACTCTTGGGGATGAGCCTCCTTGGGACCAAGGGATTATTACCAAGTGCCAACTAGCCGTGACTCTGGAAAAAGACCTTGACAAAGGGGGAAATATTAAATACAAGTACATTTTTATGGCTAAGAAATTTCAAAGTGAATCAGGAGGTCATCAGACTCACCCAGGACAGCTAGCAAATGGATGATGATGGACAATGCCCATCCCCCAAAACAGGATCTATAACTGCAAGCAAGAGAGTTCCAACCACTTGCCCTTGGGATCTAAGCCCCTTCTCAACCAGAAGCAGTGTGGGCATCACCATCTCCTATTCCTCAAAATTTAGGAATGTACAAACCATAAGAGTGGAATGCAACTATGGATTAAAGTAGACATTATTATTCTAGTAATGGAAGAATTTTGTAACATTGATAAAAAGGCACTGGTCACTAGAGGTTCTGAGGGGAGGGAGAGGGAAGAACAGGTATAACATGGGACATTTTTGGGACATTGGGATTGTTCTGCATGACATAGCGATGACAGATATAGGTCATTATACATTTTGTCAAAACCTATAAATTTGTGCAGTGCAAAGTGTAAACCATGATGTAAACTATAAACCATGGTTAGCAACAATTGTAACAAATGTACCACACTAATAAAAGATGTTAATGGAGAAAAGGATGGAAGGGGGAAGGGATGAGCTATATGGGAATCCCCTATATTTTGGATGTAACATTTATATAATCTAAAGCTTCTTTAAAAAAATACAATAAAAAGAGACAAATTTTTTAAAAAAGAAGACACATAACTGTTGCCCCCCCCCCCCCAAAAAAAAAACAGAAAGAAAGAGAAAAATTGTGCTGGAATCAGAGGCAGGTTCATAGTACTGGTTCTGCCAGAAATTGGCTATATGGCATGTTGGGTAAGTTGTTTTATTGGTAAAATAAAAGCATCGGACTGTATGGCATGTGCAGTCCTTTACCTTTAATTTTCCATAATTCTAAGCTTGTTCGTCAGTCCATCCATCCATCCATCTGTATGGAAAACATTTGTGAAGAACCTAGAATGTTCAAGGCACTATGCTAGTTTCTGGATGTGAAGACAGAAAAATCTTAACTTCAAAGAGCTTGAGAGTAGGGAGGTAGGGAGGTAGGGGTGGGTGTGGCTTCCTCAGCACTGAAAAATTCAGAGATAAACAGACAATGATATGGGAAGCAGACTTGACCCAGTGGTTAGGATGTCCGTCTACCACATGGGAGGTCCGAGGTTCAAACCCGGGGCCCTCTTGACTAGTGTGGAACTGGCCCATGCTCAGTGCTGATGCGCGCAAAGAATGCCCTGCTACGCAGGGGTGTCTCCCACGTAGGGGAGCCCCACGCACAAGGAGTGTGCCCCGTAAGGAGAGCCGTCCAGCGCGAAAGAAAGTGCAGCCTGCCCAGAAATGGCGCTGCACACATGGAGCGCTGACCCAGCAAGATGACG
The DNA here is from genome assembly GCF_030445035.2 of Dasypus novemcinctus. Classification (NCBI taxonomy): domain Eukaryota; kingdom Metazoa; phylum Chordata; class Mammalia; order Cingulata; family Dasypodidae; genus Dasypus; species Dasypus novemcinctus. The sequence continues at coordinate 32,506,019 of NC_080687.1, forward strand.
CAACAAAAAGAAACACAGATTCCTGTGTCACTGACAACAGCAGAAGCGGACAAAGAAGAACATGCAGCAAATAGGCACGGAGAACAGACAACTGGGGTGGGGTGGGGGGGAATAAAAAAAAATAAAAACAAAAACAGACAATGATAATGAGGTAGGATATGTGCAAAGAGAGAGGCTGTACACAGGTTGCTACAAAAACAAGGAAATGGGTTACTTAATAGAAACTAGAGCACTGAGGCAGTGCTCAGGGAGGTTTTTTATGCAGGAAGGCATGCTAAAATGAGCCTACAATGATTCAGTAAAGTTATCTAGATGGAGAGGTGGAGAAAATGTGCTTAGTACGTTTAGGAATTGTGAGCTGTTCAGTCTGTCTGCATAGGATGTGAATATTGATAAGTTATGGGCAGTAACACTGGAGATGTGTGCTGAGGCCAGACCCCATAGAGACCTAGAATGCCATGTTTTGGATTTTACCTGGAAAATGATGTGGGGGCATTAAATTCTTTTAAATAGGGGAGTGGGGTGACGATAATTGCATTTCAGGAAGGGTGACCTCTTTGTGCCTCAGTAACAATATCTATAAAAAATAAGTTGAATGAGGAAGATGGTTCTTAACCTTCTCAAATCATGTTCTCTTTTGAAAATATTAAAACTCTCTCCAAAAAATGCATATACAATTAAAACTATACAAAAAAAGTTTGGGGAGCATAGAGTTAACTGCGCTGCCCCCCCAAGAACTCTCAGCTTTGACATTCTGTGTTTAGTTTTCTTATTAGTTTTACTTCAATGATATTTGTTACAAACAGGATTAACTAATCCTGAAATTTTTACACTGGCATTTATCTGTAATTCTATTTCATTAATAGAACCAAGAACACATCTCTCATGAGTTTATGGGTAGACCTTCTAGCATTACCCACAGCATAAAATAGGTAGAATAAATGATTAGAGCTGTCACTCTAGAGTGCTCAGGCTCAGAGCTTGCAGGGAGGCACCAATCTGCCTCCAGTGTTAATTAAAACCTCATTCTAAAGGTGTAAGGGAATAAGAGATGGCCCCTAAAGTAGTAGGGTCTTTTAGGCAAGTTGGCCCGTGTATAGGCCAAGGGGACAGTCCTAAATGATAGCTAAGGTAGAGTAAATGAGCTGAATGTGGCGAAAAGGAGGCGGCAGATGGAGCAAGCAGAAGGGGCGAAAGGCAAGCAGGATGCATGGCTTCCTGATCCCTCTCTGGTGAGCTGCAAGGAGAGGTTTATAAGGTCCACAGGCTGAGGTGGCCACTGTACTCCTAGCTATCCACGTGACGAGCTAAGGAATTAGGCAATGAAGAAACATTAACGTGGCTTGAGATACTGGGAGGAAGAAGAGAAACAAGACAGAAAGCAATCCCTCCAGAAACACTGCCAATTGGCAGCTTTGTCAAAGTCCTTTATTTCTTGCATGAAGCTCTAACTTTTTCTTGTGACTAAGCAGAAGCAATTATGAAAAATGGAAGTATAGATGGAAGAATACATATTGCCAGAAAATAGGTAATTGGAGACCCTATTGATTAGAAATGTGCCTGCATGTGAAAAGGAAAAAAGTAAAAACAACAACAAAAAACCACTGGTGATTTTAAAACTGTCAGGAAAACATTGAAAGATTTTACCTTGAGAGTGCTACTGAAAATATTGTTATTCTGAAGTCTTATTTATTATGTTCTTGGGTGTAATGAATTTCTATCAAATGGTGTTTTTTTCTAATAGGTGAATTATAGATATCCACCTTCCTTTACTCTGATGCTACTGTCAAGAGAAATGTCAATTGCAAGCCAACTGTTGCTTAATTTTGCAATAATCTCATTGTCTTTATTATGCCAGTTGTTATGTAGACCAATTCTTCCTTTTCCTTATATACTAGATCAAGTTCAGCTCAAACCATTAAATTTAGATAGAAACCTGTTAATGTTAATCCCATTTTAAAATGATCAAAAATTAATGTTATTTCATTGGAAACAAATACCATTTATCTTTTTCACCAAATTTACAGTTCAATCTCTATTATTTTAATCCATATTACCTAAATTTAATTTATAAAACTGACATTGCATCACATATATTTTATATTCAAACTAGAGACTGCGTATACTAATTTTATTGTATTATGAGCATCACTCATAGTTTGAAATCAAGCAATGCTACCCATTTATTAAGATTCCATTATGCTCTAGCATTAGCATCCTCTAATAAATTATATAGTAATTTCGGTTAGTAATTTGTAGAGGAAGTATATTCTGCTTAAGATGTAGGAAATTTCAGGTGCATTAACTCTTTAGATTTTCTGATTCAGTGGTTGCAAAGAGAAGTTTGCAAAACACAAACAAAATTTGACAAATTGCTGGACACTTCTACTTTGGCTACTCTTGGATGTGTGTGATTTGGGTTCTCAAATCTTCTTTTCTTGTTTTCCTCTCTTCCAGCAACCCACACTATCCCTTCATATTTCCAAATTAAATTACTATTCAGTCCTAATTTGGGGTTTGAGTTATTGCTCTGTCCAACATAAATTCCCAGGGGACAACTGGGTAGTCTTGGATACTTTTCTCAACACTGAGTGCATTTTCTTTTCATTTTCAATGTCAAAATTTATTTTCAAAAGTCTGCTTTCTCTACCAGACTCTGTTCTCCAATCAAGTCTGCTTTTTAAGCATGTCTGGATGTGGGAAAAGTAGGGAAGCTGCCATGGATATAGTCCTAGATGAGTTTACTTCATCACAAGATTAGCTCTTTAAAAATTAGGTGATGGTGGGTGTTATTTTTCTCTCTTAACCCAAGTAGACATATACTAGAATCAGTAAACAGTAACCCTTTGGTCTCCCAGCAGAAGTTTTGGGAACAGAGGAAAGGCTCTGTCTCTTCATCTAATTGCCACTCAGAAACAGAATTCCTTGATGAGATAATTGCTTACTCAAATCTTATCCAGGAAATTATATTGCTTTACAATCTTGCCTTCTTTACAAACAAGGGTAAATCTTCTTCCATTATAGGATGCTTCTGACTAGTCTCTGCCTATGGGTTAGTAAAACAACTGACTGTGTGTGATAATCTGTTTTCTTTCTGTGTATAATTCCAATTTATTTCCTTAAAATTATTGCTTCTCATCCACTGCATTATTTCCCTTCTCTTTGTTGCGATTTTTTTTAATTGATTGGGGATAGCTCAGTGAAGTTTTTCTACCACTGTATTTATTTAACACTGAGAAATGGTTGGGGCATTTGGATAGCTTCTTGGTCCTTGTTTTCCAGTCAGTCTTGCTAATATTTAATCAGACTAAATGCCTAAAAATGTGACAGATTATAGAAGAAAAATCTCAGGAAGGCAGAGATGGAAGAGAAGTTCTGAGGTGGCTTATACTGTATTTCTGATGGACAAGGACTAAATAATTCAGTTTTTTTTTTTTAAAGATTTATTTATTTAATTCCCCCCCCCTCCCCTGGTTGTCTGTTCTTGGTGTCTATTTGCTGTGTCTTGTGTCTTTGTCCGCTTCTGTTGTTGTCAGCGGCACGGGAAGTGTGGGCGGCGCCATTCCTGGGCAGGCTGCACTTTCTTTCATACTGGGCGGTTCTCCTTACGGGGCGCACTCCTTGCGCGTGGGGCTCCCCTACGCGGGGGACACCCCTGCGTGGCACGGCACTCCTGGGGGGCATCAGCGCTGCGCATGGCCAGCTCCACACGGGTCAAGGAGGCCCGGGATATGAACCGCGGACCTCCCATATGGTAGACGGACGCCCTAACCACTGGGCCAAAGTCCGTTTCCCATAATTCAGTTTTAATGGATGAAAACAAAGCACTGAGAATAATGACCAAAGTAAAAGGGATTTAGGATATGAACTCTTGCTTCAAAACAAGAATCATTTTGTACTATTTAAATGGAACTATCTCAGATGATCAGTGATTTAGAGGTGTCACTTAACTATATTCAGAAATGATCTATTAACAAATTAGTTCAAAAAATAATAAAGTAAATTGGCAAGAAAAGTCAATAGCATGCATTCTCTAATATATTTTTTCTGGACTTCAGCCACACCAGGGGTTTTTATCTGGGAGGTATGTTGCTTTGTAGGGGACATTTGGCAATGTCTGGAGACATTGGCTGGGGGTGAGATGCTCCTGGCATATAGTGGGTAGAGCCTAGGGATGTACTAAACATCCTACAATGTTCAAGAACGTAGCCCACAACAAATAATTATCTGGCCCAAAACATTAATCTTGATGCTGTTGAGAAACCCTGAGTTATACCAACAGTTCTGACCAGAAGTTTTATGTCTCTTAAAAATTACTGGGCTCAAAACAGATCCCCTGGAGACTTTCTGGCCTTTAGAATTCATAGGAATTTTAATAAAGTATAAAACTGCCTCTGCTGTGACCCCAAATTTGAGTTGTGTGCAACCGCAGTTATGCAAATAACCCCAGCTTCCCCTGGAAGCTCCTGTAAACCCAGCTCTGATGAGTCTAGGATCCCTGGGATCCACCTAAAATTAAGTCATTTTCTATTTTTTTTTGTCTTTATTTATTTTTTTAATGATACATTAAAAAAATATGAGGTCCCCATACACCTCCCCCCCCTTTCCCCACTCCTCCCCCCGTAACAACAACCTCCTCCATCATCATGAGACATTCATTGCATTTGGTGAATACATCTCTGAGCACCGCTGCACCTCATGGTCAATGGTTCACATCATAGCCCACACTCTCCCACATTCCACCCAGTGGGCCATGGGAGGACATACAATGTCTGGAAACTGTCCCTGCAGCACCACCCAGGACAACTCCAAGTCCCGAAAATGCCCCCACATCATTAATTTTCAATTGTCCCCTGAAAGATGATCCAGAGCTTTGGTGGAGTCCTCCCAGGCTGATTCTGTCTTCCTCTTGCTTTTCAGGATAGTCGTAGATCTGTCCCTGATACCTTAGACCATGGGTTTGTACCATGGGCACTCACCATCAGATTAATTAACAAAAATACTAACCAGATTAATTTTATGAAGACAAATATCCTTTATATATTTTTGGTAGTTCTTGGATGGCTTTAGAGTCATTGATTAATCATTGTTTTCTCAACATAGTGCAGAAAACCACCGTCTCAACATGGCCAACATCAGCCTCCATCGCTGGAGGTGGAAATCCTTACCAGTCTGTGGTGGTTTTCTCGCCTGCTTCACCTGACATACACGAGGTGGGGGAAAGAGGCTTGGAAAGGCACCTTATTTATTTAGAGGGGCAGAGACCCCTCTTGATGAAAAGGAAAATTTTCTGTCCCAGGCAACTTCTAATAACTAGCTTTCCAGATTTGAGAGGCCTGACACTTACCTTTTATTTTTTATACAGTTCACAAGTTTTTACCTCCATTATTTCAGGTAATCTTGTGAAGCGGGCATTATTTTTATAATCCCCATTTCATTGATGATGGCACTGAGGCTCAGCAAAGTTATATTGTAGTTGAGTGATAGAATTGGAATCTACTGTTTGTTCTTTTGTTGTTGTTGTCTGTTTTTTTCTTTTTCTGGAACTAGTGACTTTTCAACTACAGCTAGATCTTAATCTTGGCTACTCAGCCATGTAAATCTATTTTAGCCCTTAGGTCATGTCCTGCTTTAGCTTTTGTCAATGCAACCTACATTTGGCAAGTGGCTCATCTTTTTAATTTAGTTGTAAGAGCTCCTAATATCTTTCCCAGCTCAGTTCTTTCCTAATGTGGTCCAAACAGATTGGATTAGCTTTACAGATACTCATGTGCCTTGGGTCAGTAAAAAGTTCTGCCTGGGCAAGTTTAGAATTATGTTGACTTAATTGTATCCATTTATGGGTCATAGCCTGTGTAGGCTGAGGTGCAGAAGAATAAGGACAATGAGTTTTGTGAGTGGGAAAATTTCATTTCAAATTTATTAGTGATATAAGAGTGGTATGCTTTTGCCAGTAAAAGGAACATTGTTTCTAGATTAAGTGAGGCTTGTTAGAAGAACCTATCTGGCAATGTTATTTGAAGAATGCAGGAAGAGAAGTCGAAAAAGAATCATAGAAAGGGAGCCACATTTAATAGCTATTGAAGCACCAGGGCTATTGAGATTGCCACCAGTCTACCCGGCGCCTCTGCCACCAGACATTATGGTGTCCCTGGGTGAGGTTGAAAGAGGCACCATCTCTAGTAGTCCAACCCTGTGAGTGCAGAGCATAATCAGTGTCACAGAGAAATTCCATCAGGTTCAGGACTTGACAGTGGAATGCCCACTGGATTTTAGCTCCACTCACCCCTGGACTAAGCCCTTTAGTCAACGCACAAACTGCTTCCATATGTAGTCTGAGGTCTAGAGAAATACTGCTTCATCATGAGATTCAAATTCCTGGTATTTTAAAAGACTTGAATGTGGAAATGAGTAAAAGCAAAATTCAACAAGCCAACAAAAAACTTCTTGACTAACCATAATCGCTTTCACAGAGCCCAGACATTTAGAGTGCCATGAAGGCCTCTGAACCTGCTGACCTGGAGGAACAATGGACAGATGAATCGCAAGAAAGGAAACAAAAGAAAATTAAAAATATACTCTAGCAATAAACATTCAGGAGCCTGGGTGTAACTCCATCTCTCTTCCCAGAGTAATGCTTATATGTAAGATTATTCATATTTATAATGCCAACCCTGAGTAATAAAAATGCTGAATTATGTTCAGAGTTTTGGTTTTAATGGTTGATATTTTAATAGGTCTTAGAATTTATCAGAGTAAATTACATATAAATATTTTCCAGATAGAAGATTCATCTATGTAGGATGTTTAATGTCTTGATGAGGTTTGCTAAATAAAGAATTGCAGAATAGAGTATTATAATTAATTTTATTATAAACTTTATAAATAAAGGAATTACTGTACTGTAGAGTGCATTTTCTAGAAAGAACCATTAAATAATTAGGTATTCCAGAATATATTTTGGGGATAGAGATTTAGTAATATGCCAAATGTCTAGGACAATATTTTTTTAAACTCAATTCAATGAAATACTGGATCTTTAGGATATTAATCAGTGCTCCCTGAAAAAAATACTCTTTGGATATATAAATTTGGGAAATAGTAGGATTAATTAAGTAAATAGGCTTTTTAATTGCAGGATTGATTAGGGTTTTTAATATTGTTATGCATTGTGGTTCCCCAGAGAGGAAGATAATATGCAATGTCTGCCAAGCTTGTTTAACCAGTTGATTAAAACTCAAGTCCCCTTTGCCTACCCTGTCCTTTACATACTTGGTGGATGTGATCTGGATGGAGACTTGGACAAAGCCAAAATATTTCATCATCCGCAGATGAGAAAGTTCCTCTTGCTATGGAAACAAACTTAATTCAGAAAGTATATTGCAATGTTCTGTATACTAATTAAAATTTCAAACCAGTATGGTACTAAATCTTGGACTTCCCCCATATCAGAGTTGCTTTAAGTTGGAAGCCTGTGGCCCAGGAACAAGGTGGTGTAATTCTTCCACCATCTCCTTGCTCACCTTCTTTCATTCTGTTGCTCTTCTGTCTTCTTCACTGACATTTAAGCTTACTTCTTCTCTCCTGGTGGTGCTTTCATAGGCTTACTCTCCCACAGTTCCATTGAAAAAGGACACATGCTTCCCTATATGTGAAGGGTGTCTCCTCTTTGACCCTGGTTCAGAATGCCTCCTGTCTCTTTCTGCTGAGGTCTCCTCGTCTGCCAGGTGGCTTACTTGGGCAGGCCCATGGCTGCTCTTTTTCCTGCATGGCTCTGATCTGGTCCAGGGAAGACTGCTCATGAAGGCCTCCCCTGATGCACTCTTGGGAGTGCAGGCTGACCTGACTCTGCCTTCACAGAGGATGGATAGCCCTTCTCCCAGCTCACAGTAATCAGTCTCTAATTCATTTTAAATGCTACTGACCTCTAACTCTGAAGAAATAAATTCTTTTTGTATTTTTAGCTCATCAAGAAGTTTCAGAGATGTGGAACAACTTCCCAGAACCATTCTCTTCTTAGATTCTGTTTAGACATTGGGAGAGGGCATTCTCTCTCATTTCCTTGATTATCTGAGGACTATCATCTTGGTGACTTGGTTGAAACAGACACAGCAGAAGTCCTATTCCAACATCTAGTACCATTTATTTGACCACAGAAGATTTGCCCTTGTAGGTGCATCTGTGTGCATACACAGATCATTGTTTTCAGTACTATGATTTTCAGAAATGTTGGTGATTCTCACTCTTTGCCTCTATTCTTCATTGTCTACTCTCTCCTCAGTCCTCCACAATTGTTACTATCAGTCAGTGAAACTGCTATTTTTAAGGTCACTAGTTTATTCCCCAGTATGTAATCCATTTACTTTTTTTTTTTTATTTTCAGTATTTAGCCTTCCTGATCATCTCAAAACCTTCCCATTTGATTTTAACATCATACTATAAAGGTTTCTCTACTTTTATAACCAGGATTTTTATCTGTATCTTCCTTGCTCCCAAGTAAAAAAATAACACAATAGTAAATCCTCAGACCTTTGCTAGCCTTCTATTCTTCTTGGAAATTTCATCCTTTTTAATAGATGCTCCTAAATCTTCATCTTCAGGCCTTGATTTCTATTTTGGCCTCCATTTACCTGTCTCCAGTTACCAGAACCTGCTGGTTTCCACACAGATGCCCTGCTGGTAAAACTCTGTATATCTAAAACTAAACTGCTTCTTTCCCAGGACATTCCTTCTTTTGAATTCCTTAGTCTTTCAATGGCACCATTATTTTCCTGATGATCAAGGCTTCAATTTTGTTATTTTGGCAACTCCTCCTCCTTTGCTTTATATGTGATCAGTTGTCAGGTTTCAACATTTCTCTCTTCTTAATGCTTCTTTTTTGTCATCCTGTCTTTCCACTACCTGTGTTTCTCAGTCATTATTTATATCATGAAAAAATCTCCAAATTTTTCTGTGTCCAACTTTTCTTTCTGCATGCAAATGTTTTCCATGTTTCGCTTAAAATCATCCTAAAACACAGCTTTGATTCTACTAATCCCTGTTTCAAACAGATACCTCACGATTTCCTGACAAATTATGTCCCAAACTAGCCTGGAATCCAAAGTCCTAAGTAATCCAGCCCCAACCTTCCTCTCCTACCTTATAGTCCACTTATTCCTTTACACAAACACTATGCTTGAACCAGACTGACTTGACTGAAGACATTAAGTATATTTCCCCCTCCTTTCCACTTACTTGAATCCTGAATACCTTAAAGAAGGTGTACATGCTCTAAACTTCTATAACAGTGCATGTCTGCAGCATGTTTCCTTCTTTTATTTTAGTTGATGAAGTACAAATTTATAATTTCTGTGAGTCTAAAAGACAGGGACAATGTTTTCTACTTCTTTATATATTCTATAATTTTAAATACAGTGTCTTGCAAACAGAATACGTACTCATTTTATGTTTAGTAGTTGAAGCATAACTGATTCAGTTCCATTATTTGCCAGAAACCTGGATATGGTCCTTCCCCCTATATTAGTCAGGCAAAGGGGTGCTGATGCAAAATACCAGAAATCTGGTGTTTTTTATAAAGGGTATTTATTTAGAGTAGAAGCTTACAGCTACCAGGTCATAAAGCCTAAGTTACTTCCCTTACCAGAGTCTTTTGCCATGTGTTGGGGCAAGATGGCTGCCAACATCTGCCAAGAGTTCAAGCTTCTTGGGTTCCTCTTTTCCTGGGGCTCCATGTCTCTCCAGGATCAGCTGCTCTGCTCTCTCCACAAGGCCAGCTGTAGAACATCAGGCAAATGGCTGTCTCTCTCCCTGGGGCTTCTGTGATGTTTAAGGAGCCATCTCTGTTTCTCTGTGTTCTTGTCCTGTGTGTTCACTTCCTGGGCTCCAGCTCAAAAAACCCCCAACTCTGTCCTTTGCCATGTCTTTTCTCTGTGAGTCCCCACCCACCAAGGGGGTGGGCATACAATGTCTTACTGCTATGGCCCATTCAAAGGCTTGATCATTATTTAATCAAGCAAAAGTGAAACTTTTTTTCTGAATTGAATACAATCTAATATACCCAGAGGAAAAGATCAATTCATAAACATAATCCAATATCTATTTTTGGAATTCATGAATAATGCCAAACCACTATACCCTGCAAAGATAACTGGGATTTATTTGTATTTCTCCATGTCCAAATTTTGTTTAGCTTCTGTCAGGCCAACTCTATCTCTTCTAAGCTGTTTTGTGCCAGTGCATGTGTGTGTGTCTGCATGTGATTTTCTATGAAATGGATCTCATCACCACCACACATAATCACTTAGGTCAAATGTCACCAGATTTATGCTCATGGACATAACCTGAGCGTCTGTCATTATACCTTCAAACCAACCCCTATTGTACTGGTGATGTTTTAAAGTAGACATAGATACCTTTGCGAAGCATTGTCTGCTTTCCTTTGTTAATTTAACATTTGATGGCTAATTGAAAATTTGAAAATCTTTACAACATTATCATGTGTGTCAAGACAGTGTACAACTTTCACTTTTATGGTCATTTGCTTTATCAGTTTTCACATTTTGTATAATCATTATTATATGAGAAAACATAGAGGGAAAGTAATAGCTTAGAAATTAAGAGAGGTGGATTCTTTGGGCAAATCTCTCTTTAGCCTCTGGATATCTTGCCCAAATTACTTGACCTCCCTTTGTTTCACTTCCTTTCTAAGAAAACATAAATAGTAATATCCAGCTGTCATACAATCTGTTTTAAAAAGCAAGGAATAAAACAAAGTATTTATAATGTTTTATGTGATATGTTCAATTGCAGGTAAACTTTTTTCAAGTGGTAAATAGAAAAAATGAAGACATGTATTTTTAATTGATTTTAAGCTGCTGAGTAAATATTTTCCTCATTATATTTTAATCAGATGCAATAGATCTGTCCTGTACATGATTGAACAAAATATAAATTTCGGACATCAAATGACATTTAAATCCACTAACACATGCAGTTGTGAATATCAAATGAGGTAGTGCTGTCAAGTCTTTAATCCAGTGGGTAGTGTATATCCAACTAATGTTAGCTATTATTATTATCATATTATAAAAAATATTTTTCATGAGGGCCATATTGAAAGTAAAAGAACTAGAAAAAATTATGTCAAAATGTTAATAGTAGGTGAGTTAGATTATGGATAATTTTCTTTTTCTTCTAAGATGTCATTGCTTAATAATTCATCCCCTCATTTAGTATAATAATTTTGCTATGGAATGCCTGCTATATGTGAGGTACTCTGCTAAGCCTTAATCATCCAAATATGGATAAGACCAACATGGTTCCCTTCCTGGTGAAACTTAGTCTACATTTTTCAGAGACATATCATGTGTACTTAATTGTTCTGTAAGGTTTTCTAACTAACAGTTTCTGATAGAAGTTATCAATATTTTATGTACTGTTGTAAGCTTAGCAAGACACATCTATATTATCCTTCTGGATCTGAATCCTACAATAACCCTTTAAGAGAGATGGTTCAACAAGGGGTATTATGTCTGTTTTACAGCTATGATTAAATTGCCCAGGCTCATATAGGCAATAGATGGCAACTGGGATTATTTAAGAAGTAGCATACATCAAGGCTAATTTGTTTGTTGTTTTGGTTTTCTGAAGGAAAGATAAAATAATAATTATTAAATACCTCTTGTGTCATTCCTTAAGTGGGGAGAAACTATTTTCTTCTAATATTAGAGATAGTTGATGATTTCCATATTTTATGTAGTAAGAACAAATCTGTATTTTTTTTCTACTAAGTTTTTGAGGAGCTATTTCTTTTTTTTTTTTTTTTTTAAAGATTTATTTATTTATTTAATTTCCCCCCCTCCCTTGGTTGTCTGTTCTTGGTGTCTATTTGCTGCGTCTTGTTTCTTTGTCCGCTTCTGTTGTCGTCAGCGGCACGGGAAGTGTGGGCGGCGCCATTCCTGGACAGGCTGCTCTTTCTTTTCACGCTGGGCGGCTCTCCTCACGGGCGCACTCCTTGCGCGTGGGGCTCCCCTACGCGGGGGACACCCCTGCGTGGCAGGGCACTCCTTGCGCGCATCAGCACTGCGCATGGGCCAGCTCCACACGGGTCAAGGAGGCCCGGGGTTTGAACCGCGGACCTCCCATATGGTAGACGGACGCCCTAACCATTGGGCCAAAGTCCGTTTCCCGAGGAGCTATTTCTGTGAGTTATTTCATCCTCTCGTTCAGACACATTAATTCTTTTTCTTTTTCTGTTTTGCATGTGTGTTTGTTCAGAGAAACCTGTGTTTCCTCCTTGGAAAGAATCGATCCTAGGGTTTTCATAATAATGGGCTGTCCACTTAGCTTGTGTCTGAGGATCATGCAGTCTACTTCACTGCACTAAATAAGGACATTTCATCGTCATTTTCAATGTCTAGAACTCAGATCTGTTCTTTGAGAAGAAGATATATTTGCTTCAGAAAACTAGTTGTGATCAAATAATCAATGAATGATCAGATGACATCCTGATTTGTACCTGGTTAAAAGAGCTTGTTGCATGCAAAAGGATGAAAAATCTAAAGGACTCCAGATAACTCATGTAGATTTACCTAGTATTTTCATACTCAGCTCTTGTTGTAGAATTAGAGAGAGGTTCAATTATTTGTGTATAGAAAGGCCAGGACTCAGGAATGATTTTGAGAAGGAAAAATGGTTTATTGATGGCCGGCTGGACTTGGGAGCTTTCTGTTTCAAACCTGAGACCTGAACAAGAATTCTGAGTTCCTTTTATACAGAGGAAGGGCTAAATCGTTCTTTGTTTCAGTGCTCAATAAGTTTGAATTAGCATATATCTTCCACATCCTAGGTAAGCTTTTAGCATGGACTTCATACATTCTAGATAAGCTTTTAGCACATTTGGTTTACATTTTCCCTGAATATTTAAAGTTTATAGAGTTTGCATTGATAAACTGTTTCCTGGGACTGGAGTCGTTGCCATGGTCACCAAGGGCAGGACTGCAGCCTCTCACCATCCCACACCCACAAGTCAGGACAGACAGTTTAGGTTAAGGTTATCTCCAAAGAGACAAAGACACTCTCACCCATAGCCCACATCACTCTCATTTCCGTTGTTTCTGAAAAAAAAAGCTTTGAAACTCTTAATTTTGATGTATTAATAATTTTAAAGGAGTTTCTTAATAAGTTAAAGTTCCGTGCTTTTTTCTCACACCTAATTGTGTGTGTGGATTTGTGAAAGAGTAGAACCCGAGAAACCAGAGAGGATTTTGGAAAACAATGGCACCCCTATTTCTATGAATGCAGGTTGAGCTCTTTACCTCAGACCCAATTGGTAAGCTATACTTTTCAACAAAAGAACAACTCAGGACCAAATACAAAACCCAAGTGCAGAAGAATTCAGACCTTGAGCAAAGCTACTACACTTCACAGCTTCCTAGAAAATCAGATTTCAGAGTAATTTTATAGAACACATGGAAGAAATAAACCTCCTTAGCTGTACTCTTGTTAAACCCTTAGAATTTAGGGCACACTTTGAAGCAATTACAAAGAATTAACATTTTCTACATACAATACAAGTGGCTTCTATGGGGAAGAAAATATCCCTGTGCAGAACGATATGAGATGGGACTATAGAAAGACAATGAAGAGCATAAGCTCAGTCTAGACAATCCTCCAAATGAAATCTGCATGAGACTTGAATTGAAAGAGTTTTTATCAACACAGCTGCCAAAGAATTTTAACTAATGATTTAGGGAGAAGGTTTTTTTTTTTTTTTTTTTGGTATTGTATATAAATATGTTAATCAACTGAAAAACTACTCCTATACTCTTGTTGATCACAAACTATTTGCCAATCATGCTAGATGCAATGATAAGATCATGTTCTGGATTGTTTCACCCCCATATTACATACATCACATTGCACTGTATTATATTACATTACATTAAGTCCCAGAGAAATTAAGTAACATGCCTAAGTAGAACAGCTAGCAATTGTGAAGTCTTGAATTTAAAACAATGGCTTATCTGCCTCCTTTCCTTTTACCACAACTTATTTTATAGCAATAACTGACAATTGATCCTTTATCTGCTTTAATAGTTTTGGTTGAATGATTCAGTCAGGTATCATTATAAATAGATGTCAGCCCTAGACATTTATTTATCACTAATGACTTATTGCCTTTAAGAGCCTGAGCATGTCAGGTAAGTAGCTTCCCTTACAGAATATTGCATGAATCAGTCCTTATTTTCTGCTAAGCATGTTTATACTTACATATATCTGACTAAAGGTAGGAGGATAAAGAACTTCAGAAATCTACCTGGCATTTGACTGTAGCTCAAGCTTGTCTTGGAGAATGTCTGGTTATAGGAACAGGTAAAGTAAATGGCTAACTACGCGGCAGTTTTGAAGGAAGCTTAAATGACCTATAGTCCAGCATCCCAACACACTGTGGCATGGTGGCTTGGGTTCGTAAAATTAGATAATCTATTTTGGAAGGCAGCTATGCTCACCACAATACCACCAATGCAGATAATCTATTTTGGACTTTCAAAATTGGTCAGTTGCTGGAAGTCCATATTCAAATGCAGTTATTGATGGAAAGGTATCATTCTAAAAAGAAGAATTAGATTGAACAAACATTTCTTCTACACTGTTAAGTTAAAGGCTAAGATGCTGTGACAAACAGACCATAGATGACAGTCACTTAAAGAAACTAGAGATTTATTTTTCCTTTATATAATAGTCCAACCAATTTATTCTCACAGGGTAGCTATGCTTTGGGAAGATATTCAGAGACAGAGTATCTTTCCATATTATTGCTCTACTATCCCTTAGGGCCTTGTTCTCATCTTCATGCTCACAGCTGGTAGGCTACCATTGTATTTCTGTTCTAGCCTGTGAAAAACGGCAATAAAAGAATGGTGGAGCCCATACCTGATGCTTTATGGCAATGTGATAGTGGCATACATTATTTCCATTCACTTCTACTGACAAGTGCTTAGTCACATGACCATGCCTAACAGCAAAAGGGTATGGTCTAGCTGTGCAGCCATGTGCCCAGGAAAGTAGGGGAGAGTTGATTGTGAAGGAAAGCTTGCAGTCTGCCACACGCTGGAAGGGGTAACACTTTAAAATGATAGGGTTTGTTGAACAAATGGATTTCTAAGCAAAATACTGGGAAAAGGACAAATTGTGACAGTTTGAAGCTTTTGTGAATCCCAGAAAAGATCATGTGCTTAGAACTAATCCATTCCTGTGGGTGTGGGACACTTTGATTACATTAGATTCATTAAGGATTTTTTATTAGATCGCATTTGATTAGATTGCTTTAGGACCTTTGATTGGACCACGTTTGGGAGGCATGACCCACATGGGGTCTTGGGCCTCTTGTTGGAATCTTACATAAGTGGAGAACTGAAAGCAGAAACAGAGAGAAAGACAGCTGCCATTTTGACGCTGCCATTTGACACTGTGAGAGAGAGGACTCCAGGATCACCCACAGCCACCCAAAGAGAAAGAAACCCCGAGAGGCTGAGAGAGAGGTCAGAGGCTGGAAGCAACAGAGAGCCCAGAGCTCAAGAGGCCCAGGAAGAGGCAAGCTATATGCCTGATTGCCGCCAGGTGAGTTTGGGGAGAAAGTGAGGAGAAAATAGGTATTGGCCACCATCTTGCCTTGCCACATGGCAAGAGTCCAGGATGGCCAGAAGCTGGCCTTTGGTCAGGCAGAATCTCTGATGATGCCTTTATTTGGACATTTTCACAGCCTCAAATCTGTAAGATTTTATCCTAATAAACTCCCTTTTAAAAAGCCAACTCATTTCTGGGTATTTTGCTTCCAGCAGCTTTAGCAAACTAAAATACAAAGGCTAAGTATGTAAAGTGGATATGCTCAGAGGAGAAACTACCATGGCACTTCATGGTATTGCCAGGGTTCAGCCATTCCCACCTATCAATTCTTTTTGCACTTAATTACAAACTTAAGTGCAATTTAAATGAAATCTTTTCCCTATTACCTGAAAAACTCTTGAGGAATTGGAGGTAAGAGTAGGACTGGGTAGGACCTCTGTGAACAAATAACTTATTTTTACTGTTTGCAAATCACTTTTGCATGTGTTTTATTCTTTTTCAGTCTTGCAAACTGTTTAATTCTTATTATGCTTATTTTAGAAATACTTTATACCTGAAATTTGGGCCAATGAGTGGAGGAAGCAGGGGTTTAGGTTTCCATGATCAAAAGCCATGGTGCCTTTCACTCCTCCTCTTCAGGGCCTTTAGAAAATAAACATTTCGTTTATTTTCCATTTCCATGTTGCCAAGAAGAAAAGATTCTTTAAATCTTAAATACAAAGCAAGCAAAACTTGCATGGCTTGTAGAAAGTTATTTTCTAACTAAAAATAAGATTTCCTGGCAGGAATTATTTGCTGGATCAGAGCTTTAGGCATTCTCATTGGCAGAACCTTGTCTCCAATGATTCATCTATCCACATTGCACTCTAAACAAACACTTTGCATCTTCATTAAGTAGATTGTTCTGTAGTTAATGGAAGGACAGGTTGGCTGCTACTCATGGAAGAATTTTTTAATAATGGAAAAAAAGGACTATCTTGATGTCTGAGTTCTTGAACTCAAATTAGCAAAGCAGGTGGACAGATCATGTTTTCTCTATAGCATAAGTCAAGGGGGATTCTGAGCTGTCATTAATAGTTGTCCCAGTTCCTTTTGACTAATACTCAACAAAGAAATCTGAACCTTTTAACTTTTTAGTTGTTTCCTCTAAAGAGTCCTTTCACGGCAGACAAAGGCCAGGACTGCTGTGTTTGCCTGCATGGATTGTATTGGGCAGAATTTCAGAACAATCCTGGGACAGTGCAGGTATCAAATAACGCCTGTAATTTTTTGTTTACTAGAGCCAAGGGTGATGAAATTTGGAATTACGCTCATATTTTTTTTTCCAGATGACTCACAAATGCAAGTAGTCTGTCTTTTCTATGGCAAGGGAAACACAGACATTGGATTGCCAGTGACATAGAGATGGGCAAACCTGCAAATTATGTGCCCCTTTCCCTACCACCTTAAAAACACTGGTTATTATCAATCTATTGAGCTATATAGACCCTAATTCTTTTAATTTTAATTTTCTTGATTATTGGTACTGTTGAACATCTTTACTCATTTTTATTGTACATTTGCATTTTTTCCTGGGGATTATCTTTTCAGGATTCTTTGCCTACTTTTACATTGGGTTGTTTTCCTGTCTCTTCATGATTTGTAGACCTGCTTTTCATATTATGGACCATATACATTTCACTATGTATGTTGATAATATTTCCCCCCAAAAGAAGGTAGAACTTATTTTCTTATATTGTTTCTCCTAATTTTCCTTCATTTATTATTCTGTAGTAGGGATTTATCCTTCCTTCTCATTTACCTCCCTCAGAGCCATTTGCCTCAGCAACACTTTTTATTTTTTTATTTTCATGTTTTTATTTTTTAAATATACTTAGATTACATAAATGTTACATAATAAATATAGGGGATTCCCATATGCCCTGCTCCCTATCCCTCCCATGCTTTCCCACGTTACAACTTTCTTCATTAGTGTGGTACATTCATTGCAATTGATGAACGCATTTTGGAGCATTGTCACTAAACATGGATTATAGTTTACATTGTAGTTTACACTCTCTCCCACACAATTCTGTAGGTTATGGAAAGCTATATAATGGCCTGTATCTGTCGTTGCAGTGTTATTCAGGACAATTCCCAAGTCGTGAAAATGCCCCCACATTACACCTGTTTTTCCCTCTCCCTGCTTTCAGAACCTCTAGTGGCCACTGCCTCCACATCAAAGATGTAAGTTTTTCCATTCCTAGAATCACAATTAGCTATAGTAGAATATCAGTAAGTCCACTTTAGTCCATTGTTCATTCCCCAATCCTGAGGATTCTGAAATGGTGATGTCTATTCCACCTCTAATTGAGAGGGTGCTGCAATTCATTAGGGCCAATGGATGGGACTTTCTTGCTTGCAGCTGTAGACTCTGTCAGTTCCTTGGTATGGTAGGTGTCCATCATCACCCCCTTGTTAGTTGTCCTGGGTGAGACCAAACAATTGTTGCAACTACATTGAGATTCAAGCCCCAGCTGGCACATGGACATCCAAAAGATTTATTTCTCTTGGATGTATACCTACCAACTCTAATACTATTTGTAGGTTCAAATAGAACAGAAGGGCCATGTGTAGGGAAACCACAGCTGAGTCTAACTCTGTCACACTGGGGACCATAAATTCCAAAGTAGGACCTACTGGCAAGGCACCAAACTTCTGAGCTATCTGCCCTGACTATAGTGTCTGGATGTCTCCAGAAACCTCAAGAGCTCCTGTATTTGGAGTTGTATCTACTTTGGCAGTCAATGAGATCCTGCTGAGACATGCATAAGTGTAACCTCTGGAATGACCTCCTGATTCACTTTGAAGTCTCTTAGCCATATAAACTAATTTGCCTTTAGTTTTCCCCCCTTTTGGTCAAAGTCTTTTTCCAGTTATTGCTAGTTGGTACTTAGTAGCAATCCCTCCGTGCCAAGGAGGGTCATCCCCAGGGGTCATGTCCCATGCTGGGAGAAGGTAATGTATTTATATGCTGAGTTCAGCTTAGAGAGAGGCCACATTTGAACAACAAGGAGGCCCTAGGAGGCAACTCTTAGCACCCTATAATATTAGGCTAATTTTCCATTTCAAGAGTAAAGGTTCAAAATCACAGTCATCAATATCAAGGACCCATTAGTGGACCATCCTCCTTAACTAGCCATTGCTCCTGTACTCAGGGAATTCTTGGTGTTTCATTAGAGAATGTGGCAGAGTTCCCCAGGATGAGAATTTGATATTCTTTTGGATATTGTCTGAATCTCCACCCACTGTGACAATGCCTCCTGAACATTTGAACACATTTATATGCCTATATGTGTGTCCAGGTGAGCTTCCTCCCGTGTATCTCCCATCACTGACACCCCACACCAATGATCCTTCCCTGCCACGGTTGTAACCCTTCTGTGGTGCAAAATGTCTTAAAAAATGACACCAATAAAATAGCCAAATACAATTATTAGGAAAATGAAATAATAATGACAGTTTTAAAAATAAGAAATAAAATACACACACACAAAAATGTTGCTATTTTTTCAAGGAAAACTTTTTGAATGGTCCATAGGCTGGGAAAGCTGGGACTGCAGCTGCTCAACTTAAAACCTGTATGTTTTCAATGATGCCACTGTGTGAAAGAAGGGAGAAAGAAGCCAGTTGTAGTCGGAAATCATAAAATTAGTCTACTATTTCTAAAAGATGTAAGTACTGGCTCTCAAATTTGTTGAAAAATTTCTTTTTTCTTGAGCAGTATTACAGGAGTGGTAAAGAGGGAAAGTGGACTTTCAGAATGAATTCAGGTCCTTATATATAATGAGAGTTCTGGGGAAAGCATTATTTTATGGAGCAGGGAGTAGCAGGGATGGCAGACCAACTACATTTAGTCGGCCATAACTTTATGCTCTGTCTTGAATTAAGATCGCTATACCTAGAGATATTTTATCTTTACCCTCTGAGCTCATCTTCATAACCTTGCTGAGAGTTTTGTATGTAATCTATGAGAAGGATTTTCTCCTTTTGGTGTTCATAAAAAATAATAATGCTGGTGCAAGGAGATGGGCCAATGTGTCTGGTAATATCTTTGAGATGGGCTGTGACAGTTTGAAGCTTTTTCGTGGATCCCAGAAAAGATCATGTTCTTGGAACTTATCCATTCCTATGATTTTAGGACACTGATTGGATTGGATTTAGTTGGGAGGACTTTGGTTGGATTGCTTCAGAGAGGTATGACCCAGGGTGGGTCTTGGGCCTCTTGATGGAGTCTTTTATAAATGGAGGAAGAAGAGACAGATACCCCAAGAGGCTGAGAGAAAGGTCCTGGATGCCAGAAGCTGGAGTCAGAGGAGCACAAAGGCATCAAAAGAGGCCCCCAAGAAGCTGACAGGGATGAGGCCCAGAGGAATGGGGAGAGATGAGTCATGTACTTGATCACCTGCAGCTGAACTGTGGGAGAGAGAAAGCCTAGAGCAGAAGGCAGAGCAGATAGGAGAACCCCCATTGTGTCTTGCCACATGGCAGGAGCCCAGGATTGCCAGCACTCTTCCTTCGGTGAGTCAGCATCTCTGATGGTGCCTTGATTTGGACATTTTTACAGCCTCAGAATTGTAGACTTTTAACCTCATAAATTCCCATTATAAAAACCAACCCATTTAAGGTATATTGCTCCTAGCAGCTTTTCAGCAAACTAAAACTTAGGCTGTGCTATATAAAGTTTCCATTGTGAAATAGCTTATTTTTGGGGTGTTACTTTTGAAAAAAGAATACTTTTCTAACCAGAATAAAATACTAACATATCCTCCATATTTCCTTTGTGAAATTATATTCTCGTCTTTTCAGTACTAATGGCATACTTTTGGATGATCTTCCTGCTTCCATTAACATTTTTAAAGGTATGTTTTCTTAAACTTTGTTTTGGAGGAAAAGAGTATCAGTTCCTCCTTTTGGAAGGTAGCCTATTCAGAGTGGGAAAAGAAAAAAAAGTAATCCAGAAAATGTTGGAGAGTTTGCAGCAAGACAAGTAAATGCTAAATTATAAAATTCAGTAAAACTGTCCAGATTTTCTTGGTTATGGGGTGGCTATATTCCGGAAATTGAAAAGACCACTTTTGGTTAAGGACTTTATTTAATAATCTCCATTTATTATTTTTTTTCAGTTTGCAGGTGATCACTGTGCTAGTCAGATGTGCAGCTAATGCTCTAACGGCATATGCCCAATTTAGCAGTTTAGCCAACCACATTCAAATCCCAAATCAGAAAATTAGTTATAGTCTTCCAGTCTTTAGACTGGGGCAGTGTCAGCAACACCTAGGAGCTTGTTAGAAATGCCCCACCCTACTAGTGAATCAGATGCTGTACTAATGTTGTAAAACTGTTCTATCTATAGCACCAACAGAGCAAACATAACTTGGATCTTCTATTTTCTTAAGCTCATCTGATAAATAGTACATCAGATATTTCTTTGAAAAGAAGGCGGGTGTGGGAAACAGAACTAGGCCAGAGAATAATGAAAGTGAAAATTTTTTAAGTAACCAGGTAATGGAAATTTATTCAGTGCAATTTGCAGGTTCAGGGCTTTGGAGTCTGGCAGACCTGGACTAGAATCCCGGTTTTGCCATTTACCAGTTTTGTTACTAGCAAGTTTTTTAATGTCCTTACCTAGTATTAGGTGTTCTGACTCTCAGTTCCATATTCTTTTGACTTCACTGTGCTTCCCACCAAGCTGATAACTAAAATAGTTTATAAATAGAATCATATTCAGTCCTGCTGTTCTTTTCAGTAACTCACATTTTGTTCTATATTTGCTGTTTTTCTAAGGGCAAAGACCCAAACCAGACATACAAACACATACATGAGCTAGAGGGAGGGGGAAATTAGTGGAGACCTATGTAAATGTATGACTATTTTAATAGTGTACATTAATGACTCTCCAATTAATATCCTTTTAATTTTCATTAAAAATGAATCAGTGCCTCTGGCTTCAGCCATATCATCTGTGTATATTTTTGATCTGACTTACTGGCTATAATGATATGGGACACTCCTGGTGAAGACACAATGCTTTGATACACTGACAAATGTTAAGTATTTACATTATTGTGAAATATGCTCATAAATCTTAAATAACTTCCTTCAAAGGGAAATTCAACTTTTCTCTGATTAAGATGTGATAGATATAAATACCTTTTAATTGAAAAGATTTAATTCCAAGCCTGTTGAAGAAGTGTGCATCTTTTAAAATTTAGAATAACATAAAAATCACTGTAACAAATGTGGAGGATAAGAGATACGATAGTACAGGAGATGGAAAACATATTCTACACATTTTAAATCATCTCTGGAATTGTATCTGCAACCTGTTCAATCTTTTTTTAAAAATATTTTTTACCCTGCTTAATCTTGAATTATGGCATTCATTCTGTGGATTAACCTTTATCTCATTCTCATGAAAGCTGTCACATTTCTTATTAAATAATTTCAGTGCAGCATTTAAAATACAAGTTTCTTATGTCCCAATCATTTCATTCATTAAGCATGTCACTTTAGCCCAGAGAAAAAATTAATGATTATAAGGAAAATATCCTTTATGTACGATGCACAAGCTGTATACATATGTAGTAATTAACAGGATTTGGGGGGACTATAAATATCTGCATAAACAAAACAAGCAGATCTTAAAACCTAATTATTCACGTAGCGTGTATTTGTAATACCAGTTTAGAGTGGGTGCGAGCACACAGATTTGCACAATAAATGTTTCCGTAAATCTGTATATAAATCTATAATTGCAAATCAAATCACTTCCCTATTGAAACACTTTACTTTTAAGAGATGTTTCAGATTTATTTTAGATTTGTAATTGCTGCGTGTTAATTTGCAGAAGATTAGAGTATTCAGGTGTTACTTCTACACTTCTGCTTTTCCTTGAAAGCATGAAGACAATTTTAAAAACTATATTTAATTTATGGCTTATATGACTGAAAAATGCTTGGTAATATTTAAAAAATTTTTCTTAAACTTGATTTGAGCCAGGTTTGGAATCCTTACTTTCTGAAGGGAATAAAAAACCCAGATGGTTTAGAAGCCAGGTGCAAATACTTGTTCTGCTGCCAGAGTTTACACCAGCTGATTGCCCCTTCCTTCCGACATAAGGGAAATTGCAATGCTCCCAGCTTCCCAGGGACATCGACCTGGCCTGTTTGCAGAGTAATGCGCCTATTCCCTTGGACCTCTTCTCTTCTAGAGTCTCTCCAGGGTTTTCCCACGCCAACCCCAATTCCCAATTCCCTCTCCTGTGTAGAATGCCTGTGTCAAGCCTGTGTTTTAGTGGTCTGGATGAAGGGAACCCATTTCCCCCCCCACACACTTTTTTTTTCTAGAACTGTTCAGAGAGAACATCCTCTTTGGAGAGACCAGGTTCCTAAGAAGGGGTAAATGTGTGCATGAAGGTGTCAGGGGAGAGGAAGCTCTGTCCAAGGATCTACCTTGGATTCCTGGGGAAAATCACCACAGGCTGAGCAAACAACAGGGAAGCTGCGACCTGAGCAGAGAGGGTCCTGCAGTCCTGCAGTGTTGCTCTAGTCCTTGTTTGGGAAGGTACATCCAACTAAAGGACCACAGGCCACCCCTCCATGCTCCTGGTCTTGTGTGTAACCTGCTTTCTGCACCCTGTGCTCCTCGCCCCTCTCTGCTTCCCTCCAGCAGTGAGGCACCGTCAATGGAGGGGACGCCCTCAGTGCCCACCAGCCCCGTCTTCTCGTAGTCCCTCATGAACTCGGCTCATCGCAAGTGAAGGAAGTCTTGCTGCACCTGCTCTTAGCTGCCAGGGCAAATAAGGGTTCTGAATCCTAGTTCCATTTTTACTTAAATTATTCACTTTATCTGCAGACTGAAAGAAAATGGTCATACTCTTTACCTTTTTGTGCTTTTGGCTCAACCTAGGTTCTTTGCACTGTCATACTTAGAATTCTTATTCCGTAGTTTTTTGCTTGGAAGATGAACAGTATACAGTCCAAGATTAAGCATGTGGCATTTCCTGTTATGGAAGCCACGAGCCACCTGCTAGGAGATGCCAGGCCTTGTCCAGTATCTACACTCCTCAAAAAACTCTTTTTTACCTTAACGTTCTCAGAGTATGTTTGGCTTCCAGGGCAATGTGTTATTATTTTCTTGCCAGGAATTGTTTCTCTTCTAACAGGGTCAGGCTTTTTGTATGGTAA
This sequence comes from Dasypus novemcinctus, assembly GCF_030445035.2. Classification (NCBI taxonomy): domain Eukaryota; kingdom Metazoa; phylum Chordata; class Mammalia; order Cingulata; family Dasypodidae; genus Dasypus; species Dasypus novemcinctus. Next base: position 32,529,874 of record NC_080687.1, read on the forward strand.
CCACCAGAATGGGAAAAGAAGATAGTAACTCTAAGAGTTTTCAGTCTAACTAGGCAATTGGTCAGCAAACCTGGTGTATTAGCAAAGGTATGCATAATTTTTCCTAAGGTTATTGAAGGACTTTCTTTCTGGGGAAGCCTGTAATTTCAAGCCATGCATAATTACTTTTCCCTATTCTCATTCCTAAATTAATGATCCCAAAGTTCAAAGACACAGATTCTGTGTTAACATAACCAGTTGTCCTGAAGAGTTGTGGTTTTCTCTAGAAAGTGTGTTTTACCAGTTTAGAAATAAGGGATCAAGAGATCAGAAAAAGTTGCATTCTTCCTTGAACCTGATCCCTTTTGAGCCTAAACTTGAAAAGGGAGATGAATACAAAATCAAAATTTTATTGTGTATCTTTATATATCCCTAGGGCAGCCCATCTCAAGCTTTAATGTGTGCATAAGTCATCTGGGGTTCTAGTTAAAATAGGTCTGGGTGGAGCCTGTGAATTCTTATAGCTAACAAATCCCCAGGGGAGTTGAATGCCTCTGGTCTACAGACCAAACTTCAAGTAGCAAAGATGTAGATAATTTTCAGTGAATAATTTTACTTGGTTATTTTGCTGTGTGAATGAAGATTATCTCTATGTATTATTCATGATTTTTAATTTATTCATTTGTAAAATTTTAATGACATTCTGAAATGTTAATATTATCCTACATGTTTAGTACATTTTATTATTTGGCGTGATGAAACATTACAGAAAAATATAAATGAACCCCAAAGCATAATTTTTAAAGAAATAGGTGCTGCCACATGAATTTCTTTTCTGTTTCTGAAATTCGCTATGCATATATGCAATGGAATTTGTGAGTAAACTCAATTTATAAGATTATTTTCAAATGATACATTGATTTGACCAGACAAGATAGATATCACTCTTTGGGGGTCTTCTTTTGGTATGAGTATGGGTAATATACTGTATAAGTAAATGTTAGAAGAACAAACAGAACTCGTGTTCCTGTGATAATCAAAATACTCAAAACAGTATTTTGAAGCTTCACTAACTCTTCAAAAGACTTTTATACTTACTATTTCACTATGTACAGAAAGTAAATGTGATTGTGATTTATCATAGCCCACATACATTATTGGGAAAATAGCAAATATTTAAGTTTTATATATTCAGAGATAATAATAAATATGGATTAAATGTGCCTGGCATGCATCCATTTGCATATATATGAATAAAATACATGTAATACATATCAATAAAAATGTACAGAACTTGAGAGAATAATTGTGAACTATGAAGACAGTAATATAGCTAAGAATTTCAGAAAAATATGCCAAAAATTGCATACTCTTCAGTACTCAGATGTGTAAGAGCATAGTTTATTCAGCAGTTTATAATAGATTTTTTTTCAAAGCTTGACAAGAAACCATTTAGAAGTACATTAAAAGTAAGCAGGATGCAAATGCAAGTATGCAAAATCCGGATTTTCAGGGTCTTCATTCTTTTTAGGTCAACAACATGACATGTAGGGCTGGAGTTTTCTACTAACTCATATAGCTATATGACTCCATAGAAGACTCTCACATCTAACTGTCCTTTCAGTGAAGGGGAGCTCAGATATTTCATCTACAAAATTAGGGGGTGATGATTAGAGATGATTTTTATTCATTCATGGTTTCAATGAAATAATCTGAGTTCTTCCCAGTGCCAGGCTCTGTTACACAGCTGTGAACAAAACAGACAAAATCTCTTCCCTCATGGAGCTCTCATACTAGTGGGGAAGGTCAAGAAAAAATATGATAAACTAAAAGCAGATATAGTATATTTGATGGTGAGGAATGCTCTGGGGGAAAATAAAGCAGGAAAGGTGAACAGGGATGGTTCAAGTTGTGACCAGGGAAGGCTACTCTGAGAAGTGTAGTAAAGACCTCATCTCGGAGATGAGGGAGTGGGTTGTGTGGGTTCTGCTCTAAGAGTGTTCTTCCACATGGAGGGAACAGCATGTGTGAGAGCTCGAGGGGAGGTATGCTGGCACCCTCCAGGAGGGTGCTGTGGCTGGGGTGGAGAGTGTGAGAAGGAGCCTGAGACGCAATGAAGTCAGGGAGATAGCAGAGGGCCTGGGCAGGTAGGATCGTGTGGTCAATTACAAAGTTCAGCTGTTATTCGAAAGGCGATGGGGAGCCTCTGAAGGATTTTTAGCAGGAAAATGACTTGACCTGACTTGGCTTTTTAAAGAATCGTACCAGCTGCTGATGTGGAGAAAGAGCCGAAGGTGGGATTGTGGTGTGGGGACTGCTGCAAAAACTCAGTTGAGATGTATTCAGTGGCTTGGACCACGACAGAAGCACTAGAGGTGTTGAGTGGTGGTTTGAAGGTAGAGACAACAGGATCTGCCTGTAGATTAAAAAACTCAAGCTGTACTTTTTCGTCTGGGGAGGAGCAGGTGTGAGCATGAGCAGGAGGAGAGAAGATCAGAGAGTTCTGTTTTGTGACAGTTGATAAGTCTGGTAGGTAATCAGGTTGAGATGAGGAGTGGGCAGGTGGTGATGACTTTGGTATTAACAGGAGAGGTCCAGACTGGAGGTAAATCTGAGTCAAAACTTATATTGGTATTTAAATCCACAAACATAGGTGAGCCCACTATGATGGGTATAATCATAGACAGAAAAGAGAAGTGGTCCAAGAATTGAACCCTGGAATACTCTAATTTAATGAGGCTGTAGTGAAGGGGGTGTTGAAGCAGATGAGACAGAGTTAGCAGTGAGGAAGGAGACCGAGGAGTATGTGGTATCCTGGGAGCCAAGCAAAGAAGATGCTTCAAGTACTTTCTAGATAAAAGTGTCACTCAGTTCTATCTGTTCCCTTCAGAAAAAAATGGGTGACAAGTCCACAACATGGCATCTTTTACTTGCAGAGGCAGACAGAGAATTCTATCTAACCAGGTACATCTAAAGAGTTTGTAGATAAAGTCTCTGAAGCTTTTGTAACTCAATAACCCTTTTTAAATTTACATACAATTTTTTAAAGTCTCACCCCTTTTGCTAAGTATATGATAAACACACATTTTGAAATAAAGCAGCTATATTTTATTACTATCAAATATATCATAAAAGTAACTTTTCATTCAGTTTTTCATTTTCATACATAAAGAAAATTTTTGACTTTTCCCTATTTGATGTGTCATAGAGTGTGTAGCTTTAAATTAGTTGTAAAGAAAAACATGCTTTACTAAAAACTTTAAAAGGATGACACATTGTATTTATTTTTTTTACTAAATATGTGTTAAAATGTGGATTGAATCTATTAGGGAATCCTAAGTAGATAAAAATTGCTTTTATGACGTGGAATTTGGATTTCTAACATTTTTTTTTTTCATAAAAATCAACTTGTCAATTATTCATAACTTTGTTTTATTTCTATGTGTCAAAATAAAAAATAAGGGTTCATATTACTGTTTGCAAGCACTTCGCTGAAAATAACACAATATGGATAAGGTAGTTTTTATTCCAATTAAGTGAAAATTCTGATAAAATATAGTTGTCATGAAGTGTTTGCCTGGTATTATTTGATTTTTAAAATCCTTGTGATCTCTTGATAAGGTATATAAAATGTGCCAGTTTTCTGCATGAATTCCCTTTAGTCCTCACAATCACCCTGTGAGGAAGGAACTACTGTCATCTTTACTCCCTTATAGTTGGAGTTTTAGAGCACTAAAGTAAATCATCCAATGTCTTACAGCTAGTAAGAGGTCAAGGAGGTATTTGAATTCAAAGCCTGTCTTCCAACATAACTGGATTGGTGAAATCTTTCTCCTCCATGTTCTTTCTCTAGCAGATTCTCATGAGTGATGAAATAGTCACTGGACTGATCACAGGAAGGAGGAGAGTATACATGCTATCTTTCCTGGATTTTCAGTTATTGAATACTTAAGGGGCAACATGATTTGAAAGCAGTAAAATTAGGTCATTTGTGTTATAAATCTCTAGGATTTTCCTTTACAGTTCCTTATTTCTAAATGTGATGATACTTCTCCCTGAACTCTGCTTGCTATTCTCTGGTTTTAAATTCTTTTCTCATTTCTGAACACCTTTCATCATTCTTACAGCCAGCTTACCTCTTGACACTGCTGCTCATAAAGGATATTTTTTGCAGGATTCCAGGGTGCCAAAAGGCTAGGGAAATTAGTTTTTAAAGAAATAAACAAAGAAAAATGCAAAGTAGGATACTTATTTCATATGACTTTGATAAGCTGTTGATTTGCAATCTACCATGCCATGTAAACAGTTCTTTCACCATGAATTTAAAATGCAGGACTTTTGAAGAATGAGCCATGTATCCCACAGTGTATTAAGGGAGAAAGTTAGTTGCATCTTGGTTCACCATATTGGCAGACATCAAAATAATTATAGAAGAAAAGAAGAAATAATTTAGTGGAAAGAATATATCTTGAATCAAGTTGCCCAAGGTCATAGTCCAGCTTCACCACTTACTACCTCTGTGACATTGATACATCACTATATTGCTTTCAGGGCTGTTTCTTCACCATGTAAATAGGGATATCATTTTTATCCACTTTGGTTTGAATATTAATGAGATATTTATAAAATCTGACTTTATCCATCTCTACCTCTACATTTATTTAGTACGCTTCAGCCAGTGTAACTTCATATTTATTTTTTCAATTCCCTGTACAAGTGTTATTTACAAGGGGATTGCAAATAAATGCTCTGATTTCTATCTACTCACTCTCATATAACTTAATAGTAAAGATAGGACTTACAAGAATAACCAACACATGTTCTTCCTGGAATAACTAGCACAATAATAGATACATTAACAAAGTGCCCATTTAACTCCCTTTTTCTGGAATTCCTTTCACTTGTTCTACCTGCTACTTCCTATAAGATCCAGTTGAGCCACCTTCTTCCTGAAGTCTTTCAAGACCTACTCCCAAATACTGGGATTGCACTGGGCTAGGGAAGCCTATGTAAATTAACCTCTCCTTACTTTGTGCTCTTGATCTATCTTTTATAAAACTCTAATTTGGACACTTTCTATTTTAGTTTGTAATTGTTTACTTGTTGATATCCTCTGTTAGACTGTGAGGACTCTCCTTAAGCACAAAAATTATACCTTCTTTTTTTTTTTTTTGAGATTTATTTATTCATTTCTTTCCCCTTTCCCCTACCCCCCACCCGGGTTGTCTGTTCTCTGTGTCTATTTGCTGCATCTTCCTTGTCCGCTTCTGTTGTTGTCAGCGCCCGGGAATCTGTGTTTCTTTTTGTTGTGTCATCTTGTTGTGTTAGCTCTCCATGTGTGCGGCGCCATTCCTGGGCAGGCTGCACTTTCTTTCACGCTGGGCGGCTCTCCTTATGGGGTACACTCCTTGCGCGTGGGGCTTGCGGGGACATCCCTGCGTGGCACGGCACTCCTTGCACACATCAGCACTGCGCATGAGCCAGCTCCACACTGGTCAAGGAGGCCCGGGGTTTGAACTGCGGACCTCCCATGTAAAATTATACCTTCTTAATCTTAGTATATCAGTGATTAGTGTAGTACCTGGCATAGTCATGCAATAAGTACTTAATGAATAAATGAAAGATGATTTGACATTGTTCTCATGTGATAAAGCCTTTCCCAGCACTCTAAAACAGTTTACCTGAAGTTTACCTCGGATCATGCCCACTGTCAACCCAAAATTCATTTGGTAAATTTAAAATTAAAACTCTTTATGCGTGGGGAGCACTAGCTGAAGCACCACTTCTGGCACATATTGCCCCTCCTGCTGTCTGGCTCTGGCGCCACCACGGCCATCACTGCTGGAAAATTCAGGAGCCCTGGAAAAGAGAAGGAATCAGGTGGCAAGAGGAAAAGAGAGAGAGAGGGTAGAATGGAAGAATCTCACTTCAATTTTAACCCATACTTCTGGCCTTCTATCCCCATGGTCTCAGGACAGATTGAGAATACAATGTTCATCAACAAGCTGAAGGACCAGCCATTGCCAGAGAAAGGCATGAATGAATGACTCTTTTTTCCTCTCCCCCGAGGATGATGAAGACCATCAGAAAGATGGCAAGCCCCACAAGTGCCCATGCTGCTCCAAGACATTTGCCAACAGCTCCTACCTGGCTCAGCACATTTGTATCCTTTCAGGGGCAAGCCCTCCGGTTGTATAATAACTTCTGTGAGAAATCCTTCTGCCAGCTCACCCACTTTCAGCAGCACACCTGAATCCATGCCGGTGATAGACCATACAAATGTGCACACCCAGGCTGTGAGAAAGTCTTTGCAAAACTCTCCAATCTGCAGTCTCACAGGCAGCAGCACAACAAAGATAAACCCTTCAAGTGCCATGACTGCCATCAGGTGTACAGAGACATAAGCTGACTCGAAGTGCCCCTATCTACAGATATGGTGAAGCATGCCAAGGTGGACATCGGTACAATCTGTATGCAGGCATATACATGGGAAACCTACCCTATGAAACCTTTGTGCAAACACAACATTCCTGACCTCCAGCAGTAAGTGCAGGTAGCAGCAGCAGCAGCAGCGGTCCAGGCTCAAGCTCAAGGTCAAGCCCAAGCCCAGCGCCAGGTCTCCCAAGCATGGAAGCAACAGCAACAGCAGCAGCAGCCACAGTCACCACACTTCCAGGGTGGGGTGATGGGGAAAGCAACTCCCACCCTTTACCCCAGTGTTCCTTTGACCTGACCCCTTATAACATGATGGAGCATCATAAAGATACCTGCTTCACTGTCGCCATGCCACCAGCACCATCCAGGTGGAGCACCTGGCCAGCTCTTAGAGAGACCCACCCACTGGGTAGAGGAGAAAGTAGTTCTTTTTTTTTTTTTAAGATGTATTTATTTATTTACTTTTCCCCCCTTCCTCCTCCCCCCCCAACCCGGTTGTCTGTTCTGTGTGTCTATTTGCAGTGTCGTCTTTGTCTGTTTCTATTCTTGTCAGCAGCACGGGAATCTGTGTTTCTTTTTGCTGTATCATCCTGTTGTGTCATTTCTCCATGTGGGAGGTGCCATTCTTAGGCAGGTTGCACTTTCTTTGGCGCTGGGTGGCTCTCCTTACGGGGCACACTCCTTACGCATGGAGCTCCCCTACACGGGGACACCCCTGCGTGGCAGGGCACTCCTTGCGTGCATCAGCACTGTGCATGGGCCAGCTCCACACTGGTCAAGGAGGCCTGGGGTTTGAACTGTAGACGGACGCCCTAACCACTGGGCCAAGTCCTCCGCTCCTAGAGAAAGTAGTTCTGTTGCCTTCTTTCTCACTTTCTTCTTGGTGGGAAAAGGTCTCTCCTACCTTAACAAGCCTTGTCCCCATCTCTTGGGACTTCAGGCATGACCTTCCTTCACAGTTATTCCAACTCCTCTTCAAAAGGAATATTGGCCCTCTGATTGGCAGAGGAATACTGAGCCAGTAGTGTAATCCAGCAGCCTCCCCTCCCAAGCATAGCTTTTGAAAATTGGGGTTCGGTGCTAAGGGAGGGATTTGCTCTAGCTTCATGAGACTTGTCCACTGTGGGCACTTGCCTCTCCTTACCCTCCTCATTCTTAAAGTTTGGGCTGATACAAGACTAGAGGCTGACCCTCCCCCTGCCCCACCAGATACCAGAAAGGAGAGAATCCTAATGCAACCAGCATCCTGTTCTGCTTTTGCCTGCGAAGGAACAGAGGTTCTCACATGCCCCAGGCCCAGGAACCATTTTCCTTCCTCTAAAATAAATGGACTCACTTCATTTCTTTCCTAATACTAGAGGAAGGAGATTTGGGTGGGGATCAGACATCCCTTTATTTGTAAGGGGACAAGGGCTGAGACATGTTCCCCAAGGGACCAGAGATTCCTGAGGTGGTCAAGAGTGGCTTGGAAGAGTGAGTTATGGTTTTCTTCAGAGCCTCTCGGCCCCTTCTCTGTCAACCAATTCTTGGACTCTCAGCATCTCTATCTCAAACCCCAAGGAGCTGTGGGAGCTTTGTGTTCTCTATGAATTCCCAAAACTAGGGGTGTTGCAGAGATGGGAGAGTTCAGGGCAAATGTAAGTCCCCTAGGTGCCATGTTCAGTTGCCAGACATGGACTTATATATAAATATAAACCCACTATTTGTTGTAACCATTTCTGTGTTTAAAAGTGCATTATCTTTGTGAAAAAAACCTCTTTATTCCTTTTTTTAACCCTTCTTCCTGTCATTAGAAACCACACATTTAGCTGATGGGAATACAGAACCTCTTTTGTTACAGTGTGACCAAGCCCTGAGTAGACTGAAGGTTAAATCAAGAAACAGAATCCAGAAAAGGGGGCTGAGAAGAAGAAACTGGAAAGAGGGAGGAAAACCAGGAAAGCAGTGACCTAGAGGCCAAGAGAACACATGGTTTTCTGGAAAAGACAGCTGTCTGCCAGGGAATTCTGATTAATTTCAACTTTAGAATCTTTTTTACCTACCATTACCAGTAGCAACAGGTAATGGAAGGAAGGAATACTGAACAGGGCTACAAAATAGAGGTTCTCATTCTCTTTACATCATACCTCTCTTAACCTTGCTTCATTTTGGACATGGGGATAATAGTTATCCTAAGCTATAAACTCACTGTCTGGATAAAAGTTGCAAAGATTGTGAAATTCTCTTTATGGAACCCTGCACATTGTAAGTAATGTAAATAATAACATTAGTTATTAATATTACTGTTGGTTGCATGAACTGAAGAAATAAGGAAAACAGAACTTGTTGTGTCTTGTAAGAATTTCGTCCTTAGAAATCTAAGAACACCCAGAAAGTCCACAAAGCCTCTTGTGAGAGTGGAGTGAGAAGACCTCTGAAGAGCCTTGTCTTCTTCTGTGTGGTCTAGGTTTCAGGGCAAGGTTGGATTCCTAAATCTCACTGGGATATATAACCATCCAAAATGGGGCCAAGAGAAATAGGTTTTTTCCCTCCCTCAAAATAAAAGGAAGGGTAGGAAATAAAGGGATATTAGGAGGGAGTCAATGAAAGGAGAAAAGATAAAATTCAGGAGAGTCTTGAGAATATAATTTTTAAATAGACTCAAAATAAATTTAAAACTGTGCTTAAAAATATACTTAACAACTGAGGAGGATGTTTTATATTTTAATATTCTGCTCACATAGAACAGAGGTGTGCTATGTTTAGTCTTCAATATAGAAAAGCTATTATGTTTAGAGCAAAGTATTAGAATCAGTAAAATCTGTGGCAAAAATCCCAGCACTAGCACTTATTTACTGTGTAATCCTGGGGAGGTTTCTTAACCTACCTGTGGCAGATTGAAATATTTACCCTGTAGCAGTTTGATATGATTATGAATTCCAAAAATAGATTTGGATTATGTTTGTAATCTGGTCTGTACCTGGGTGTGATTGAGTTATGATTAGGGCTTTGATTGGATCATGTCATTAGGGCATATAAAAGGCATGGCAAAGGGTAGAATTGAGGATTTTTCTGATGTTAGAGTTTTGATGTTGGAGTTTGATGCTGAAGTCTTAAGGTAGAGCCCCAGGAAGTAAGCACACAGAGGAAAGAGAAGCAAGTCCCGGAAAAAGAGGACCTGAGCCAGGAGAAGAACACAGAGGAGTAGAGACAGCTCCTTAGACATGGCAGAAACCTGAGGGAGAGAGACAGAGCCATTCACCTGATAGTCTACAGCTGACCTTGTGGAAAGAGGCAAAGTCTAGAAAGCCTCGTAGTCTACACCTGACCTTGTGGAGAAAAGAGAGGAGTTGAGCCCAGAGGAGCCCAGGAAGCCTGAACCCTCACAGACATCAGCAGCCATCTTGCTCCAACACGTGAAAATAGACTTTGGTAAGGGAAGTAACTGATGCTTTATGACCTGGTATCTGTAAGCTCCTACCCCAAATAAATACCCTTTATAAAAACCAACCAATTTCTGGTATTTTGCATCAGCACCCCTTTGGCTGACTAATACATACCCCAATTTAGATATGTCCTTAATCCACATTCCTATGGATGGGAATCCATTGGAAATAGGATCTCTTAAAGATACTGTTTTTAGTTAAAGTGTGGCCTCAGTGAACAAGATTGGGTCTTAATCCAGATTACTAGAGTCCTTTAAAACAGAATATATTCAGGGAGAGAGAAAGCCACAAGAAGGAGCTGGGAGCCAGGAGTCAACAGAACCCAGAAGAGAAAAGAGAGGACCTTGCCATGTGATGTGAGGCAGGGATACAAGCCAGGAATCACTGGCAGTTGCACCAAAATGTCACAGACTTTGGAAAGAAAGCATCACCTTGCTGATGCCTTGCTTTTGGACTGCTTTTAGCCACAAACCTAAAAAAATAAATTCTTGTTGTTTAAGCCAAACCACTGTGTGATATTTGAAATGGAAGCTCAGGAAAACTAGGACTATCTAAGCCTCCATTTTCTTATCTGTAAACCAGGGGTTGTACTAACTAATGCTGGGCTGCTTTAGGGATGAAATTGGATAATGTTTGCAAAGGACATAGCAGAATTCTGGGTACACAAGAAGTGGTAAATCAGTGTAGATATGGTTAGCATGATAGAATATTTTAGATGGATGAATGGGTACAGAGATAGATAGACATTGTTTTCAATTCCAGAGAAACAGACCTTAAGTATTAGTTAATGCTAGACTTATCTTTCCTTAATCACCTGCATCATTCAATTGATACTTCTAAGTAAATGTAATGGGCAAGAGTCACCTCCAGTATAAGAATAGAGAGAAAAATATTGAGACTTCCAGTGACTTAGCATTCCAATTTTTATCCTTCATGATTTCCTGCCATGTCATAATGAAGTTTAATTTTTTTTAACTACCATTGAATAACTAGAAATACATTTGTTTTGGTAAGAAGTAAAATGGTCCAACATATCTGAAGAGAAATATGGCAGGATAAAGTTAATATCATTCATTTTTTTGTGAAAACAAATCTGACAAAGGAAAAAAATTCCCAAGAGAAGAAAAATTTAAAAAGCATGTTTCCATTTTATTTTAAAGTAGTAAACATGAAAGAGAATGTTGGTCAACATAAACGCTCAATAAGAGAAGTTGGCTGTTACTCAATGAGCAATGCGGAGTGTCATATGCAAAGTTTGCCTTTTAGTGAGCATATTTCAAATAAAGAAGTATGGAAGTGTATGTGAGTCAAAAACGTGGTGCATGAATAAATGTAAAACAAAGGCGGATGCAATGAATGTACCACCGTAATGAAAGAAATTGTCGACGTGGGAGGAATGGGGAGTGTGGGGAGTGGGTATATGGGAACCTCATATTTTTTAATGTAATATTTTGTGTGATCTATGTATCTTAAAAAAAAAAGATAAAAAAAGGAAAAACAAAATAAAACACAAAGTCGGGTAGTTCATGTAGCTCAGCAGACAAGACACCAGATGGTATATGTGCTTGAGTGAATGGCACCCAAGACGAGAGAGCACCCACCTGTTACTCTGAGAACACAATGGGCCGAATTTTAGCTTTTCACATCCCATTCATTGATGACTCTTGTTCTTCTATACTTAACGTTGCTATTTTACCTGTGTTTTTCCTTCTACATTTCAGCAAGTCCTTTTGGGGAATAGTCAGAGTATAAATAATATTTTTTAAATAAATAAAGTATGAGTAAAACTTGAGTCAGAAGCAGACATATGACTGACATTGGATAGATTTATGTGATGTAGACTGGTATCTGTGGTCCTGTGAATTTATGATTGTATTCACCAAACATGAATACCTACTACATTCTGGGCCTTTTGATAGGTAGAGAGGGTACAAAAATATATGCAATATTGTTTGTGTCCTCAAGGAGACAACATGGTAGAGAAAGAAGACACAGTATTAAAAAATACAATAAAAGGCAAACTCCCCAAATTTTATGATTAATTTTGTCTGGCAGAGAGGAAGATTAACCATTTGAAGATTAACCATTTGAACAGTACACTGAAGAATGAATAGATAGATATCGCCTAGTAGGTGGATGCACCAGCATATTTGAGACTGAAAAAAAATAGAAAAATCTGTTAGGTCAGAGTATGTCCACACTTGAAGGAGGGACCTGGAAGAACATGAGGTAGGATGCCTGGTTGGATAAAACGGGGTGGAGGAAGCCTAGAAAATTAACTAAAAAGAAATAGTGGTAGACTTTTAATGTTATCCTAATAATGTAGACTTTATTTTGAGAAAGATCGGAATCTGTTAAATGTTACTAAGTTGAGGAATAAAAATGACCAGAACTGGACTTAAGGAAAGACAGTGGCAGTCAGACTTGAAAACCAACCCAAGAAATTGAAATGGTAGAATATAGTAGAATTGCCTTTTATATGTATATTGGGAGAGGAAATACGAATGACAATATGGAGTATACTATGATCCTATTGTTCCTGTTTTGGATACCTGGATTGAAAGTTGGTACCATTAACCAAATAGAGAATATAAAAAGAGGAGTGATTTGAAAGGGGGATGATAGAATGAAGGTAAGATGTGTGGTTAAAACTGTAAATTTAATTCTCATGAATATTCATTAGAAATGCACTGAAAGTGTTAGAAATAAAGATTTGGTTTAAGCAGGATGGCGGACACACAGTTGAGAATCATCTGAATCAAAGCAGTAATTATAAGCATGAGAATAGAGGATTTTGCCTAAAGAAATCAGGTACAGTGAAAAGAAAAAGGCCAAGAATAAAAACTCAAGGAATAAGTACCTCTCAGAGATGAGGGTAGCATTTATTAAAGGAGACAGAGCCATGTTTAGAGAAGTAGGAAGAAAGCTAGTAGGAAGTATAGTTGCTGAAATACTAAAACTGAAATGTTGGAGAATATTTTAAAAATATTATATTCCAGAATATTACATGTTGTCAAAAAATCAAAGAGGATAAGAAAAAAGAATATCTGATTGGGCATTAACAGACAATATAGCATGGACATGTAAAAGAGCTCTTTTTTAAGACACTACTCTAAACTGAAAGGTGTGAATATGAGGCCACAGTCCCAACTCAGGGAATAATCCAATGTCAGTTGTTAATCATAACTTGTAATTTCTGTAACCAAAAATGCCTGACTGAGTGTTGTTTTCAAGGAAAATAGGATTTATTTTATTATCTAAATGTCAATTTCTTTAATATGCCTCCTGAAAAGTAGTCTGGTCTGTGAAACAACAAAAGAAAACTATAAGGAAGTAGTATTTTGACCTGAAAGTGAAAAAAGAACATGCTTTTAACCCATAATTTACCTCTGTCCTTAGTGTGTACTCAAAGAGCTACTGCTACCTAGTTAGGGCTATTGAAAAGTGTGAAATGAATGGCAACTGTAAAGTTTTAGTGTGCTAATAAATTTCTTATTTAGAACTTACAGAGAGACATGCAGTTTGCATGAATAGAAATTTGACCTCTCCAGTGCATCATAAAAGAAAGCACAAGAATGGTTTGAAGGGGCATCAAATCATTAGCCTGTCCAGGGCAGTCACACATCTAGAATATATATAATTAAAAGATAAAGACAACAGCTACTGCGTCTAGAAATAAAACATTGAAGAGATGGATATTGAAGTCATAGAAATTTGTGGGGAAGGCAGGGTTGAAGGAAGGCTAAAGGACTTGTCCATGGGTTGAGGGAAAGGGCCAGTGAAGAGAAAGAATAAAGGATTGAGAGAGGAACTGCAAGCAATGGAGCAGCTTGCAGAGCCAGGAAGAAATGGAGTAGGATTCTCACAGGAAGAGGGCAATCTTTGAGTGGAGAAAAACCTTTGGAGTCAAGATGAAAGACGTAGGAGGTATTGGGAAGTGGATGCAATTGCAGAGAGTAGCTGGGGAATGTTAACACCAGAAGAGCTTCTCCTCATGGAAATAAGAAGTAGCCATAATTATTGATCATCAAGGAATTTACTTAATGGGCTAAAACTATAATGTGTGAGAAATTGTGTCACGTCTTATTTTGATTGGAAATATATTACATAGTACAGTTTGGTCAGTCCAAGAGACTGATGGATACTTTAAAATTGGCTTATCTAATAGTTTAAAACCTATTTTGAATATATAACACAAGTTATCATCTAGAAATACTGCCTTTACAATTCTTTAGCTTTGTGAATGATATTTTGTCACAGTCTCAGCTTGAAAGGACCTTGAATGCTGCATTCTCTTTTTCAAGGACTACATGTGGAAATGATAAATAGAATCTATTAATTTATCATAGCAACAATCAAGTATCATATAATGGTACATGAAAGAGTTGGCACCTCTGTAATTCTGGACACAATAGTACAACTAAAATATTTTCTTATTTAGAAACATGAGCTCTTCTATAGAGATATCACCAAAGAAGTGATTCTGAAATAATATTCATAATACTAAATATCCATAATACCAAAAGCTTTCAATCTGGAGTTCCCTTGTAAGGAGTCTAGAGATGTGATGTGGGGGCATTTTCGGGACTTGGAGTTAATCTGTAGCCCAATTCAAGTTGTTAATATCATTGTTTTATTCTATCATTTACAATAGAAGGAAAAATTTAAAAAGCATCTTAATATAATATATTCTAAAGTAGAACATTTTATAAGTTCTGTTGGAGAACTATAGAAGCTAAGTTTAGGATCTGGATTTCAGTAGAGCTTGAAGCAGATAGGACCCATGTAAATTTTCACAGTAGAATGTAAAGATAGGACAAGACCCTTTTGATTTAAAAATGTCTTAAGATGTTTTAAATCTATGGTTCCTCTGAGAGCCATAGAACATGATATATGATTGCTCCCCTATAACAGGTAGAAACAGTAAAATTATCACATCAAATTTAGATAAGGTGGTCCCTCCCTACCAAAATTCTTGTCCTTCTTAAATAATATCTACAATTCAAAATTGACAGGAGTACTTGCTGTGGTAATAAGGACAGAACTGAACATAATTAATTTGGGATCTATAAAAATTGCCGGTAATTGCCAAATGTAATCTTTTGCCTCCTGTGATTAACATAGAACACTTCATACTATTACCCTCTAAGATGGTGGTTTTGAATTATTTTTGGTCTGTTTTGTAGCTCTAGGAGCTATGATAATTTTTGCTCTTGAATTGACTATTTCTCACCCTTTATGTATTGACCTTTGCCATAGCCAAATAAATACTTGTCTCAATCTAGTCACTGACATTTCTCCCACTGAGTCACTGACCACGTCCTTCAGTGAAGTTGTCTCTGGCACACCCATACTCCTACCATACTGAACTTCTGGTAGAAGTATGAAGTTGTGGCTTTAGCATTTTACTAGGGTATTTTTTCTCTAGATAATTTGAAACCTATATTTAAAACTGTAGAAAATGAGGTTTTAAATGAAGTGAAAGCTAGCATATTCCAAGATAGTTTCACTGACCCAGATAGCATCCCGATAGATGATGGAAAAATGCCATTGAAAGCTGATTTCTAACTATCGCCACAAAATATAGTTCAAATATGTTTCCTCTATTTTCTCCTAAGTAGGATCTTGGGCTGCCTTAATGGAAGAATTGCACCTGGATTTTGGTGTGTAATATGCATCCTGGGCTAGTCACACTGACCCTAGAAGTCTGTGTTCATTTCGTGATGCTGTGTTTCATAAAGGACATTGATTAGAAGTGTGTTCATAGAGAATGACAAGGATGTCATTGGTCCAGAGACCACACACTGTAAGCATGGCTCGAGGAAAATGGGATGCCTACCCTGGGGAAGAAATGTCCTGAATGGGACAGGATTGCTGACCTATATCTCAAAAGAACTCCCTCTAGAGGTAGTAGAACATGCAATTCTCTCTTCTCTTCAAGAATTAGAGCCAGTAGGTAGGAGACACAGGAAAATGATTTTAGCTCAGAAAGAATCCTCTAGCAACCAGGGCTATTCCTCATCTATAACAATGAGGGCTGTCTTATGCAGTTGTGACCACTGGAGGAATTAAACAGGGACTGGCCAAATGTTGATCAGAATTTCTTAACTGGGTGGATGACTTTACCATATGTCTTTAATAATGCTTTCAATTTTCAAAATTGTAGGCTTGGCTGAACAAATATTTGTTGACCATGCATCAGCTGGACACTATACTAGTGCTATAAATACAATGCTGAGTATAAAATGAACCCTACTAACAGGTCTACCAATTGTACTTATATACAATATAACAGGTCTACCAATTTATACTTATATAAAACTAAGTATAATATAATATATGTGATAAAATAATGGTGTAAACAAAGTACTAGGAGAACACAGGGAGAATAGCAGTTAATGAAGCCAACAAATCTTTCTTAAGCACCTACCGAGTTACTGACAGGCATTGTACTATGTGTAGAGCTCAGAGTGAGACTGGGCTCCATGGTCCTGGAAGACTGTCAGTGCAGGGTGGGGATGGTTTGGGAATCTGTAATAATTCTCTAATAATACCTGTTGTTCTTGGGGGTTGAAAAGTAATATTGCCATAAAGACAAACCTTCTTTGGCTCCTAATCACCTTCTAATCAGTGATAAAAATTCCTAATGTCTCTAAAATTACATGAATTAGAATAGACAGTCAGCCAGCAGTTATATTAGATGTCAAATATCTTCTAGTTAGGGGACATAAATACAAATACTCCTATTTTCTAGCAGTCTAGTTAGGAGAGTAAGCAATGATACGAAATATTTAATATTAATTAAATAATTGAACAATCATTTATCACGACATGATTCTACATTTGCAGTTGAACCTCAACCATGATTAGCTTTCATCTTATCTCTTTGCAAATTATCTGTTATTTGAAAGAACTTGTGGTCATGTTTTCATTTATAATTCATTTTCTCCATGAGATAGCATCCCCATCAACCCAGAGCTCTAATATATATTCTAAAAGACTGAAATGGTTATACATATATTCCTGTAATGTATATCTTCCTTTTTATTTATTTATATATTTTGCACCTTTCTTCTTTAGATTCTCAGTTCCTTGAGGACAGGAGTTCTCATTTGTTTCTTTTGAATCCCTTTCAGTGCTCAGAATGGTGCTAGGCAATGAATTTCAAGTTAATATCTAATAAAATTTACTTGTTGTTTTACTCAGCATTCTTGAAAGAACTACGTTTTTCTGAACTTAAACTTCCTCCTTTGTTGTTGAAGTGTGTAGGTTTATTAGGTGATTGTGTTCTGATTTATTTTATGAAGATTTCCATCTCAAAATAAATTTTATCCCCAAAGCTAATTTTCTTCTGATAATAATTTCCTCTATAGAACAATTGGCTTAAAGTCATATGGATGTTTTTTAAAATTCTGTAATTTAATTATTGGCACTGTCAGAGTATCCAGAGTTAGCTGGACATGGAAGACTTAGGACTCACAAGAAAAATCCTTTCACAGAATCCGCTATATCTGTTCTCCTTATGACATGATGAATTGTCATGCTACCATAATTCATTTACAGAGTGCTCTTAAACTGTCATTTGCATTTACATTTGCTATCTCTACACCCATGTGCACTACATTTCCTTATTTTACAGGTGGGGAGATGAGTTTCAGGGAGATTAAGAGATTTGTCCAAGATTATACAGCTAAAGAGGGGCTGAGCTGAGACCAGCGTAGACATTTCAGTTCTGGCCTCTCGCTTATTCCATGCTTTACATTATGGTGTTAACACTTATATTCTTATGCTGTGTAATGTGCACATGTAATGTGTTCAGTGAGGATATGCAACAGGTATGTTGTATATTTTACCTTGAATAACTGCTGTGTTTTAAAACAAAAACACAAATGTTTTACTTTTGTACATTAAGCAGTAAAGGCTAAATTAGGAGGAATATAGCACTGTAAAATACTCTCTACTGAATTTAATTGTGTTTTGGCAGTTATTGTAAATAGGAATATTGTTAGATTGTCACATACTGACCCTGAGCTCAAGCTATGTGTCCAAACACAGAATGCTTCCCGGCCCCTGCTCTTTTCATACCCTGTCGAACTAAAGAACATTCTCTTCCCCAGTGATCGAGCCATCCTCAGAAAGTCACCCCCTACCCTGAGAACAGCAAGTATGGTCCTCTTCCATCCCATCTCTTCTCCAATCCCGCCCAACTCTGCCAGTTCCAAAGGTATTCCCCAGCTCAGTCAGGGGGCTGAAGACAGACTAGGATTCAGTCTGTCTCCGAGCCTCACTGAACTGAGATCTAACAAATACACTTAGCATCTAGAAACTTCTGGATATTTAGCTCTCTTCTTTATAGCTCTCCATCTGCTTTTAGCAATGATTCTATAAAATATCCAATTTTGGATGTTAAGTATAGATCAAGAGTTTGTCGAGTTGATGACTGGAAGTAAGGTTTATATAGAAATTTTTTCTCAGAGTCTATCTTATTAATGGATTGTTTATATAAAACTTTTATTTCCCTTCTTAAATGACACATATAGCCACATATTTTTGTTAGGAGAATTACTAAAATAAGGTTAAACTTAAGTGCCTCTTTTCAGCTAACATGTGCTTCTCTATACAATGCTGGGTCATATGGACATGGAAGTTTTTAATTAAAAAATACCAAACCTAGAACAATAGCAACAACAAAAAATTTAAAAAAAAAAAGACCAAAACTGGGGAAATTTTAGAAATTTTTGATTCTCATCCAACTTTTAGGTTTATGAAGGTGAAAATTGAAAATCAGAAATGTAAGGTCATGTGTCAAAAGATGTGCATTAATAGTTTTCATAGTATAATTGTGTGAATACTATTGTTAATACAGATAAACTAGGCCATAACTAAGTTATGAAGTACAAGAAATGTGCCACCTTTGGGTTGGGTGAATAAATATTTCTGATGAAGCTCTGAACATGTCTTAGATTTAACTAAAAACAAAACTTTTGCTTTTTAGTTGCTATGATTGCTGCTACTCAGATTATTGTGCTGGAAATACATATGTTTAAAAAATAAATTTTTAATTACAGAAGTTGTGAACTTATAGAACAATCATGCACATGTGTGGAATTCCCATATAACACACTTCACCAACACACTGCATGGTTGTGGAATATTTGTTACAGATTATGAAATAATAATATCTTCAGACTATTATCACTAACTATGGTCTATAACATATATTTGGTATATTTTTTCCATACCCTCCTATTAATAACACAGTAAATCTTTGGCAGTGATGCAAGAATTTTACAGTATTGCTGTTAACTATAGTCTATAGGTTACATTAATTGTATTTTTCCCATGCTTCTCCACATTCCCACCATCCTGCATTAGTGACATACATCCATTCTAGTTCAGAGGAGGACATTCTTGTGTTTGTGCTATTAACCACAATTCTTGTCCACCACTGGGTTTACTGTGTTATTCAGTCCTTAGATTATTCTCTAGCTTTCTTTCAATTGACATTTTCATCCCTAGACTACCCTTTTCAGCCACAATTCCGTTTATAAACCAGCTGCTACTCACTATAGTGTGTTACCATTAACTCTATCCATTTCCACACTTTTATAATCAAGTTAATTAAAACTTCTACATACATTAAGTATCAGTACTCCTTCACAGCCCTTCTCTTATCTCCTAATAACCTATACTCTAGGTTTTAACTCCATGCATTTATTCTTCATATTTAGTTCATATTAGTGAGACCATACAATATTTGCCCTCTTGTGTCTGGCTTATTTCACTTAGCATAATGTCTTCAAGATTCATCCATGCTATCATGTGACCTAACTTCATTTATTCTTACTGCAGCATAGTATTCCATCATATATATATATGTGTGTGTGTATGTATGTATATATACACCCTATTTTGTTTATGCATTCAT
The DNA here is from genome assembly GCF_030445035.2 of Dasypus novemcinctus. Taxonomy (NCBI): domain Eukaryota; kingdom Metazoa; phylum Chordata; class Mammalia; order Cingulata; family Dasypodidae; genus Dasypus; species Dasypus novemcinctus. The sequence goes on from NC_080687.1 coordinate 32,549,641, forward strand.
TGGTTGATGGACACTGGGTTGTTTCCATCTTTTGGCAATTGCGAATAATGCTGCTATGAACATCAATGTGCAGATGTCTGTTCATGTCACAGTTTTCAGTTCTTCTGGATATATTCCTAGTAGAGGAATTGCTGGATCATATGGCAGTTCTATATTTAGCTTCCTGAAGAACTGCCAAACTGTCTCCGACAGAGGCTGCACCATTTTACAATCCCACCAACAGTGAAAGAGTGTTCCTATTTCTCCACATCCTCTTCAGCACTTACTCTTTTCTGTTTGTTTTATAATGGCCATTCCATGCAGTGTGACATTGTATCTCATTGTTGTTTTGACTTGCATTTCCCTAATAGCTAGTGATATTGAACATTCATGTGCTTTTGGCCATTTGTATTTCCTCTTTGGAGAAATGTCTATTTAAGTCTTTGGTCCTTTTTTAAATTGGATTGCTTGCTCTATTATTGTTGAGTTGTATGATCTCTTTATATAGAATGGAAATCAAACCCTTATCATATATGTGGTTTCCAAATAGTTTCTCCCATTGAGTGAGCTGCCTTTTCATCTTCTTGATGAAGTCCGTTGAATCACAAAAGTGTTTAAGTTTGAGGAGGGTCCATTTATTCATGTATCTTTCATTGCTTATGCATTCTGTGTAAGGTTTAAGAATCAATATGTGCTGGAGGTATTTAAAGGATCTAGAACAGTGAGTTGAGAGTTGGGGCTTGAGATATATAAGCTGAGGGTATATTAGCAGCATTTTTCAAAGCTACCAAAATGGTAAACTAGCCCAATTCCAGGATGAAGTTTAAAAGTAAATATTTAAAATTCCTGCCTGACTGCTTTTCCCTTATTAATGGGAACATCATATATCCATGTCCAGAGCAATTTCCACAGCAAGTTCAGAAGGTTCAACTCTACAACTAACTTTAACAAGATCCGAAAGGGAATAATCTCATTCTAGGAGAGCACAGATTGGTATCCAGTCCCAATTTAACAATTCCTTCTTCTGTCTCTGGATTATCTGCAACATGAAGGGTACAACTACCAGATACAATGCAATGGGAAACTACCCGGGAATGGACAGTCTACCAAGCAACATCCAAGGACAAATAGAGTAGAGAGAAATTGTCTCTTATTGAATCAATATAGTAACTGTGAAGCAAGGCAGAATTGTTTAAAAAGATGGATAACTGGAATATTATATAGGCACTGAAAGTAATGTGAATTTGCACTTAAATGAAAAGAGCAATTTATAATCTCAAGTTCACACACAAAGAGCCTTTATATGTTTATATTTCTATATATATGTATATAGAAATATGCCAATATATTGTATGAACAAACATAAAGGTGTAGATGAAAACACTAAGATAATGACATTGGATGGGGTGAAAGGAGGTAGTGGGTACTATGTGTGCAGATGGAAAATAAAGATAAATAAGATAAATTAGTGCTCTAGCTTAATTTATGCCTCTTTAACACAGAAATAGAAGCTCCACTTGATCAATTTTTCCCCTGAATATATATTTCCTTCCATTCAAATTCTCAGAATTTGAAATTCTGAGCTTTCTGAAATTCAGCTAGAAATTCTACATATTCAAGTAAAAATTTCCAAATAAAAAAAAAAGCTCTCTAACCTCTAATTCAAAATTTAGCTGTATGAATATTCTCTATTAGACCACTGCAGACCAGGTGTGGAATTGGTGATCCTTTTCCCTTGGTGGAAGGCCATGCTGATGTGGGCAGAGCTCTAGCTCTTTGTAATATTTGCTGCTTCATGGTAACTATTTTTATTAAAAAAGATCTTTGGCTTTGAGGAGAAAAATGGGGATTTGATGAAAGATCTAACTTCAAGCTAGGATTGATTTCCTCTAGGAATCGATACTGCATTTGCAGGGTTGGAGAAAGCTGGAGTTGGTAAGGGTCCAAAAGCAGATTGTACTACTAAAAACTGGAACACATGGATGTTCGAGCAATCTCTTGAAATAGGATCAGAATTTTGTTTCCAAGTGGAATTTTCTAAGCCATTTTAAGTGTTAATTTTTAACATTATTTTCTCTCTACTTTATTGTCTTGCCCTTCACATCCATGATTGGTTTGGGTTGGCCCTGAACTTTACTTTCAGTCCTCCTGGGTTTCATAGCTTTTTCTCCTGAGCATGGTTCTCCATCCCACCTACTGGAGGCCACCAACTGCAACACTTAATCTTTTTTTTTTTTTTTTTTAAGATTTATTTATTTAATTCCCCCTCTCCCCCGGTTGTCTGTTCTCTGTGTCTATTTGCTGCATCTTGTTTCTTTGTCCGCTTCTGTTGTCGTCAGCGGCACTGGAAGTATGGGCGGCGCCATTCCTGGGCAGGCTGCACTTTCTTTTGCGCTGGGGTGCTCTCTTTATGGGGCGCACTCCTTGCACATGGGGCTCCCCACGCGGGGGACACCTTGCGTGCATCAGCACTGCGCTTGGGCCAGCTCCACACGGGTCAAGGAGGCCTGCGGTTTGAACCGTGGACCTCCCATGTGGTAAGACGGACGCCCTAACCACTGGGCCAAGTCCGTTTCCCAGCAACACTTAATCTTGATCCTATCCCAACTTTGCCAACAGGACCGTGCATTTACTGGGAATTAGTGGTTAGACCATGAAGTTTTAAACTGCCATTAGATTAAGAATGTTCCTAATAAATTTTTACTTTTGCTGTTATTAAATTATTGTTAAATTTGCAATTTATATTTCTATAATATTTTTCCTGCTCATTCTGTGTTATGTGATGATAGACCTCACTACACAATGTTTGCTAATTTATAATTCTTCATGTATGTTACCTCAACAGTTATTTATAAGTAACTCTTCCCATTTTAGAGACATGGAAATAGAAACAGTAAGTGGTGAAGCAGGTGCAGCCCATCTGTCTGGTTCAATGGTTATCCCTTCCCTCAACTTAATCCTGCTTTCCCACAGAGCCACTCTGAGACCCTAGAATTGAGGCTCCATATTGAAAAATTGATATAACACCTGAGAATACTGTGTATCTCCAAGCAATGTTAACACCAGTTGCTTCTGCCATGCTTACATATCTTTTATGGTGTTTCTTCCTTTTGACTCTTAATTTTACACTCTGTTTGGTTTCTTGGCTCCTCTTTGTAAATATCCTTCTACTCAGTCATCTTGTCTTCTCTTGTGGCTTCAGTTCACTATCTGGGACAATCTAGAACTTTGACCTCTGTCTCCCACTTTTATATCCGTCTTTCCAACTTCTCTAGGCACTTGAACATTACAATTGCACCTCAAACTCAACAATAAATAAGAACAGTGCTTTAAGAAGCAGAGGCATGTGCCTAAAATTATGTACGTAGCATCATTTTCATTCAGAAATAAAAATTATCAACTAACATTGTTGTGTATTGTATTTGTAACATTATCCTTGAAAAAGCAGAGTGAGAGATGATTTTAAAAAATCACAGTCTGCTTTTGAAAAGCTTTTCATTTCAAGAAGGATACAGAATGTTCTAATCAGAATTGTATAAATAGTCTAAACCTACATACACAGTAGCATAAATGATAAATATGTTGCTGGTCATGGAGAAGGGATTCAAGAATAAGATAAATGTCTGGTGGTTTAATCTGGATGTTGAGACCAAGTATCTCTTAATTAGAAAGGTTTGATGCAGACAAGGGATGGGAAATTATTTTAATTTGGGAGCTTTGACTCTTTAGGAGAGTTCTTTTTACCTTTTCTGAATTCTAAGTCAATTTGCCTGAAACGTATGGCTCATTTATATTTTATTTTTAGGAAGAACAGGGGGAAAAAATGAAAGCACCAGCCTCTTCTTAAGAGACTATTTTTAAACAGCAGGAATTAAATCACTGAACGTTAAGTACACGTGTTATATTAGCAGTCATTCTCTAAGTCAAAATTCAGAGGATGCTAATGTGTCCAGCCTCACAGAGCAGGCTGAACTTCTCAGAGGCTATTTTCCTTCTTTATGATTCCTCAGTATTGGTTTTGTATAGTTGGACCAGAGGAATGGAAGCAATTAACCTGTCAGTGTCTCTTGTTTTTAGGGCATTTAATTTGCATATGAATAATTACAAATAAATAAAATAATGAAATTAATTTTCCTAGAAGAGTGATTAGTGATATATATTCCTGTCCTTCACAGAATGGATGGTGACATTCCTGTCCCACCACAAAAGAATATCTGTTTCCTACTCCTTTACTTATAGTTGAATTGTTCTTTCAGGGTTTATGGTAACTTTTCAGGCTAGTAACTTTGTACACCAAATATGAACAAGTCTGGCTCTAGAGAACATCTAACACAGCGTTTCTCAACCTTGATGCTGTTGATGTTTTGAGCTGGATTGATCTTTGTTCTGGGGGCTGTCCTGTGCAGCATTATAGGATTTTGGGTAGCCTCTGTGGCCTCTACCCCTAGATGCTAGCAGTGCCTCCCAAGTTTGATAATCTAAAATGTCTTCAGACACTGCCAGTTGTCCTATGAGGAAAGAGAAGGCACAATCACTCCCAGTCAAGAACCAAGATCCAGAATTACAATGGCAAACAATGAACTGAATATCAAATGAGTTGCAGACCACTGCAGGTGGTTAACTGTCTTCCATAGCAAGTGATGAGGGAATAAATAGTACTCCAGAGAGCATAACCCTGAAGGAAGAAACTAATGAACTTAATGGAACATTTTGGTCATGTGTGTTGTTTGGTGATCAGTTTGCTTGCACAGTTGCAGAAGACCATGGGCCCATCTTGGGGCTATTCTAATGACCTATCCCAAGAAAAGAAAATCTGCTTTTTTTTTTTTAAAGCTTCTGGATCCTAAATGGTCATTCAGATCCTCAAATTAAGAACAAATAAAATGACCATAGGAGTGACAGAGGCATTGAAATGACTCTCAATCCTTGCTTCAAAATTAACAGAACCTCTTCTAGTACCAATATTTTATCATTTGATTGTAAATAATTTATGGTAAAAAAGGAATTAATGACCATGTCAAGTAAGTGGAATTTCTTCCCAAGGAGGGAACAATAGAGCAATGTTTTTAATCTTGCAGTTAAATACAGTAAAGGGAAGAATAGGGCAACATAAAATCATATTCTGCAATGGATGGACTCCATGCTCGTTTCCCGACTTGTCAAAATCATTTCAGGAGAGAAGCCATCTGGTCCCTCTGACTTGACTCCTGAGTAATGATCATAATTCTCACGTGAAGACTTTCCTGTGGAAAAGACATCATAGGTCTTCCTTTACTGAGGCTGGGACATTCAAAACGATGCCTATTAGTACCTTAGAACCATGAATGCCTCCTAATTTGATGGGAAGAATTATGGACTAATCTTTAGTCTAAGGAGGCTCTGCTCTGTCCAAACTTATTTGGTGCCTGGGGTATATAGAGAGAGTTTTCCAAGCTGGCTTGTCTGTCTGTCAGGCAGAAGGAGATGCTTTTGAGTTTGCTTGTTGGGGAAGGAAGATAAAGAATGATTCCATTTACATTGTTAAGCCTCTTCTCACTCATCAATGCCAACCTTCTGATTTATTACTTTTTTCATTAACATTGACAACTATGATCATCTAAATATGTACAATATGTCAGGATTTCCAAAGAATTTTCTCTGTTGGTCTTTGATTTATTTGTAGCTATTTCAACAGATTCTTAACTTTAAAGTCACTTTATGAATCTATCCACGTACTTCTGAAAATCAATTTGACATATATGCTCTGTGACATTTCTTTCACCTACCATTTAAATGATGCTTTGATTCTATTCCCAGCCTTGCCAGTAACTGGGGAATACACAGTGTTTTGAGATCTGCAGGTGAAAGAAATGTCTTAAGAAGAATTAGGTTATTTTTGAAGTACAAGTTTCTAAACTTGTTCATTAATGTTTTTATCAGTGGGAATTACTATATTAGCATGTAGTACAGCTTAATGGTAACAGTAAAGCTTTGTTAATATTTATGTTGTTTGTAAAAGGTAATAGTAGAATTCCCTGGGCAGTTCACTTCATTTAATACATTCGGAGGCTTAAATTGCAAAGTAGGCTGGGTGAATATCAGCTGCAGGAAGAAATTAACTGCTTAGCAGACTGCTCTAGAGCTCTTTTCTAGGAAATCTCCATCCTTGTCATCATTTTTCAAGGTGTTGAATGATTTTTAAAGTGGCAGTTGCGACAATGTGTAAAACAAAACCTGACAGCTGGCAGCATTCAGCTTACTGTTCTGTCCTTTTCTTTCAAGGCTGAGAGTGTTTTGCACTGTTGGGGGGCCTGGGATTTCAGACTTTATTTGGATTTAGTCTCAGCATTGAGCCTGGTTAGCATAAAAATTCCTATTAGGGGAAGGCTTTTGCAATCTCTGCTTGGTGGTACTGGGGCACAACCAACTTTCTTCAACTACCCTCATCTGTGTTGAGACACCTATTCTTTCAGGGCACCTGTTCATTTTGAAGAGGAAGGTAGTCCCGTCATGATCTGTCTTGTGATTAGTGCTTCTTAATCTGATGATAATGTCAGAATCCTAATAGCCTGCTCTCTCCATTCAATACATATTTTCAAAGCTGAGCATGAGAGGATGTTCCTGGTAGCTATAGAATAGTCAAGAGAGAAGGAAAATATGAGATGGCGGTCAAGAGGCTTAAAGGTCTGGCAGTAGAGGTACATGCCAAAATAACTGTGCTATTGGAAGGAAAGTGCTGCTGAGCCAGAGCAGCACCATCTCTGTTCTGAGCAGTGGGAGGATCCAGGCTCAGTGGTGCTTTTGAGTAAGTTTCTGGAGTTATTGCACTTTAGATTTGACTGTGTTCAAAGAATCTGTGTGATGTCCTTTGAGACTCTCTTTCCATATGCTACAGGCTTAGGAAACATTTTGAACTATATTAGTGGTTTAAGAAAAACAGGATATTAAATACAAAAAAAAAAGTTTTGGAGGAGGTGTGAGACTTTAGAAAAGGAAGTCAGTGGGACCTGGTGTAGAATACAGTGCATAAAGGCTCACTCTTTGGGAAGGTAGATTGTGGAACTGGTTAGGGAGTTAGAATTGGGGCCAGCAGTTCATGCTCTGTCATCCTCTAATAAAAGTAAATGAAGGAGCCCTAAATGCTTCCTCAGAAAACATCTGAGCAACTGTGAAGGGGAAGTTAAGCAAAATCAGATCGTTTGACATAGAACAGGAATTTAGGGTTGAAACGGGAAAATTTAGCAAAATCCTAAGTACATCAAATTGAATAAGCATTATTTGCAAAAGTAAATCTCAAAAAAAGTTTTTAATGAAAATCAATCTAAAGTGTACCCCCAGCTGGGGCTACCAGAGACCCTTCTCTTCTAGCTCCTTGTGGTTGGTAAATTCTCTGTCAGTAAAGAGCATCATGGGTAACATCGTTGATCTTGGACTATGTCTGTATGAGAGTTCAAAAGAGCAACTGAATTTAATACAATTTCAAGAGAAAACTAATGAATGAAATTAAATTTAAAAGTAGATCTGAAGAGCCAACCCTTTCTTTCTCTGTGCCCACCAGGCCTGGCACAGAGGTGCCAAATGCAGTTTTGCATCAGCTCTCAGTGTGTGCAGTGCCACTCCTGGGCAGGCTGCGCTTTTTTTTTTTTTGTGCACAGCAGCTGTCCTTGCCGGGCACACTCCTTGCACATAGGGCTCCCCTACATGGGGGGGACACCCCTGCGTGGCACAGCACTCCTTGTGCGCATCAGCACTGCGTGTGGGCCAGCTCACCACATGGGTCAGGAGGCCCTGGGTTTGAACCCTGACCCTCCTATAAGGTAGGCGGACACTCTATCAGTTGAGCCAAATCCACTTCCCCCAAAATTTTTAAATTTAGACTATGGAAAAACAATATATGCAAACATGTCCTGTTTAGTACCCGTTTGGCCACTTGAATGCAACAAAACTGCATTGGGCACCTATGTGCCAGGCATGGTGAGCACAGAGAGCATAAAATGGGGGTGGAGGGAAGGGGAGAGAAATAAATAAAAAAAAAAAATCTTTAAAAAAATAAAAATAAAAAAATAAAAAATTTTGGATGTAGGGAAACGGACTTTGGCCCAGTGGTTAGGGCGTCCGTCTACCATATGGGAGGTCCGCGGTTCAAACCCCGGGCCTCCTTGACCCGTGTGGAGCTGGCCATGCGCAGTGCTGATGCGCGCAAGGAGTGCTGTGCCACGCAAGGGTGTCCCCCGCGTGGGGGAGCCCCACGCGCAAGGAGTGCGCCCTTGAGGAAAGCCGCCCAGTGTGAAAAGAAAGAGCAGCCTGCCCAGGAATGGCGCCGCCCACACTTCCCGTGCCGCTGACGACAACAGAAGCGGACAAAGAAACAAGACGCAGCAAACAGACACCAAGAACAGACAACCAGGGGAGGGGGGGAAATTAAATAAATAAATAAATCTTTTAAAAAAAAAATTTTGGATGTAATTGAATGAAAAATGTAATTAGTTTCAAGATAAAAAGCCAGATGCAAAAATAATCTTGGAAAATAACTTAAAGGAATAACATTAAGTTATAAATTCTGAGTAGAAAGAGGAGAACAAGCAGATTTACAATGGGACAAGGCAGTCTTTAAAGTCTTTTAATTGATAAAGCTGTAATAGAGGATCTAAGATACTCATCACGATGTGTTATTAATTTACCCATTCTTCCTCTACCCCTAGAACACTTTGGCCAATCTATCTGTCATCCTGGCAAAATGAGAAGGGATTTTCAAGTTGCTCATTTATACTTTATAGCCATAATCTTTTTTTCCCGTTCCCTCCCCTTCCTTCCTATCCCCTGCTCTTCTCTCCCTTCCCCACCTCTCCCCTTCCTTTTTCTTTCCTTCTTATTCTTTTTATCACTAAGACAGGGAAGTCTTTAAAGAAAGAGAGAGTGAATGAGAGAGAGAAGAATATGTGAAAATAAAGGCAGAGGGAACAAACAAGGAAAATAACTAAACAAAGGTAGCCATGTTGGGAGGTTGCTGTTTATCCCTGAAGAGGCCACATGGGGGCCTTCCTTTCATCTCAACTAATTGTTTATCCTCCAAGACAAGAATTGTTTAATTACAGTAATAATACTGATTTGGGATTACCATATGATGGAGAAGTTGATTACGATTATTTGACTCAGTACAATGCATTATTTTGACCTTGTTGATTTCAACTAGTCGGATTTTTCTCTACCATGCAAAGCTCTCATTTTCCAGTGACAATCACTTTCCTGGACTGTTTTGAATGTGATCTGATTTACTCCAATAGTGTGCTGAATAGGACTCTGAAAATTCTTCCTTGACACTTCATTAAACATATTAAACATATTTTTTGTAGGTGGGTCTAAGGGGCTAGGTAGGCAGTAGTTTCAGGCCCATGGGGGAAATACACAGTTTATAATTATGGGTAGCTAAGAGTTGGAAGGGAATTTAAAAGAGGTGTTGTTTAAAATCTTTTGCTCTGATACTGACCACCCCAAAATAATTCCAAAAATCTAGCTTTACCTGTAGCAGTCAGCCAAAGGGGTGCTGATGCAAAGTACCAGAAATCTCTTGGGTTTGAAAAAGGGTATTCATGTGAGGTAGAAGCTGACAGTTATCAGGCCATAAAGCATAAGTTACTTCCCTCACCAAAGTCTGTTTCCACATGTTGGGGCAAGATGACTGTTGACATCTGCAAGGGTCTAGCCTTCCTCTTCTTCTTAAGGGTCCCTGGTCCCAGCTTCTTCTGATCTCAACTGTAGGCTGGGATAATTACCATTTTCCTCCCAGGGCTTGTTTCTCTCTGGGCTCAACTGCTCTGCTCTCTCCACAAGGTCAGCTGTACACTATCAGATGAATGGCTCATCTCTCTTCCCAGATCCTCTGCTATGTCTAATGGAGCCTTCTCTCTTTCCTCACATATCTGCTTCTCTGTGTTCTTCTGTGTGTTTACTACCTGCGGCTCCATCTCAAAACTCTAAACTCTGTCCTCTGCCATGAATTTTCTCTGTGAGTCCCCGCCCACCAAGGGATCAGGGATATAACATCCTACAGATGTGGCTCAGTCAAAACCCTAATCATAATTTAATCACACCCAGAGGAACAGAGCAGTTTACAAACATAATCAGTATTTCTTTTTGGAATTCATCAATAATATCAAATTGCCACTTTCCCATTGCACATTTAAAAATGAAAACTGGGAAGCAGATGTAGCTCAGTGGTTTGACATCTGCTTCCCATATATGAGACCTTGGGTTGCATCCCCTGTACCTCCTAAATAAAAAAAAAAGAAACCTAAAGTTTATCATAAGTTTAAATACTACACCTGCAAATTATATGCTTTTCAGTTATTTTAAATATTTCCATTTAAAATTAAAAGTGCTTTACCTCTTTTTAAAGAGGATCTAATGTAAGCTAATATATACAGGGATTTGATACTCACCATTACCCATTTAAAAAATATGTAGGAACAAACTCCTCTTAAACATTTGTAAATTTTCCATCATTTCGTTTACTTTATGAACTATTATTTTCATTCCACATCCCTCACAGAATGTGAAGTAATATATTTATGCTTTAAAGTCATTTATTGATCACCTTTCCATTCTTTCTATAATGAAAATCTATATGTAACTTTAAAAGATGTTTTTTTGCTTTGAGTTATTACTTATTGATCAAAACAACAAAATTATATATTTTGATGAAAAATAAACAAAATCTAAAATTGTATAAAATACGTCTCTTAATGAAATAGATGAGACTTCACAAATTTCATTTACTTGTATATTTGGAGTGAATATTATAAGTGACTTTTTACTTTTCATCTAATTTTAAGTGCTGAGAGTATTATTCACATAAATGAGTTGATGAAAACAGATTTATCTGCCCTTCTTTTCTTCTTTGTTTTTAATTTTTTAAAAAGTGTTCATTTTGTCCCTTTTGTTCAGTGGGTCTTTGCATTACATTGGCTATACACCTTTAGACTGTAATAAATCTTAAAAGTTTGATTCAAAATTGCTGTGGTTCAAATTGTGACATGGTGGTGCTTGGTGCAATAAAAAATAAAACAAAAAACGTTTGTAGTGGAGACCATGGTACTCTTTTTGAATCCGTCTTCAGGGCAGACACGCTATCCCCTGGCTTCTGGGAATATGGGCCACTGATGGTTCATAGCTGTGCTTTGGGAATTGTCCTCTGCCTTAGGGAACTGCCAAGCCCGAGCTAAGCCCCCTCCCAGGCCTGTAGCCAATGTCTAGCTGATGTAGAGGTTAAAAAGACTGGCTTCAATTGGAGACAAATCTGCAAGGTCATGCCAGCTCCAAAATTCCCTGTATAATTGCCTTGAGGCCTCAGTAGCAAACTATACCTGATCCTACCTTCTTCACACCCTTGCAGTTGTATCTCCTGAGATCATTTTCTCCTGTTCCACATGCTACTCTCCATCTCAGTCTTTTCCTAGGAAACCCATTATAGAGCACCCATTCATTAAAGTGGACTCTTGGAGTATGTCGCTGATAAAGAAGTGAAAATTCACTCTATCTTGGGTAGAAATCATGCAGTAAGCCTATTTTACTTGTAGTGTTTAAGTCCTTACTTTTGACCTTACCTTTGTGTGTGTGTGAATATAAGTGGTGTATATGGTATGGAATGGCTGTATTCAACAGGAAGACTGTTGTTGAAAATAGAACCCAGCTTTGATTAATAGTCTCAAGTTTTTTCTGATGTGAGCAAGAAGTATTTTGATTTTTCCTCGAATTATTTCTATTCATTGTGGTATGAGAGATGAGAGGTAGAATAAACTTGAATGTAAAATATACTTAAATATAATAACTTACTACTTCTCAACTGGAAAATAACCTCAATAAAACCTGTTGTCGTTAAAGATCTGGTTTCTAGCTGGGAACATGTACACAAATACACATTTTCCTTAATAGCATGAAGCCTAGGGAAAAGCTAACTACAGTTCATGAATAATGCAGAATTCTGCTGTTTATGCCATTTCCATCTGTTGTGTGCATGGTATTTATGATAGTCACAAGATAAACTGATAAAAGTGTGTGATTTACTAATATGTATATTTTTAAAGGCTTTTATTACTGTTTTTATGGAAGAATGATGCCATGTACTCTGACTCGAGGTATATGGTAATTAGAAAATAAAAGAGCAATGTGAAAAACATAGACACTTTTGAACATCCAGGTTTTAAAAGTCTTAAATGAGTAGTATTTAGTATTTGATTTGCATCTTGTTATGTCTCGAGATCTCAAAGTGTTTGCCGGTAGTGGTTTCTGATTACATGTTAGACAACAAAGAAAGGGAACCAGTTTGAGTGTGGTCATTCTGTCCTTCTATTGCTGATCTTCCTCCAGCACTGTTTCTCAATGGCTGTGTGTTGACTTAGCTAAATGAGGGTGAATTAATTTTATGTCCTTCAAATGCTATATAAACCTTGGAATTTATCTTGGCAAATTCAGGTTTTGATGAAGTGAGTGTCCCGAGAGGAAATAACAGAAAAATACACTTTTCCATAAACCAAAAGCACAATCCTCCTAAAGAAAATTTTGTTAACTCTTTAATCTATAGATTATCTGAGTTGGTGTGGTTTAGAAGAAAGTATTCTAGACAGAAGAACCATCTTCTACCTCCACCTAAGAAAACATCGCCAATTCATTGTGTGGCTACAAACAGGTCATTAAACCTCTTTGATCTTCACTATTGTAATAAGAAAAATACAAGGTTTGGTCTAGGTTATTTCAAACAGTCTTTCAGCCCAGACAATATTAAGAATTGTATACTGTATACACTTGTTTTTTTCCTTAAAAACTATCGTTAAGGGTTATTACATTTGAGATACCTTCAAGGCCCAGGAGCACTATCTGATTTTTATAAAAACTGATTGCCTTAATTTCCTAGGGCTGCTGTAACCAAGTATTACAAACTGTGTGGCTTAAAAGAACACAAATGTGTTATCTTTCAGTTCTGGCGGCTAGAAGTCCAAAATTCAGGTGTTGGCAGGGCAATGCTCCTTGTAAAACCTGTCGGAGAGAATCCTCCCTTGTCTCCTCCTAGCCTTTGGTGGTTTGCCCGCCAATTCTTGACATTCCCTGGTTTGCAGCTGCAGCAATTGAACCTCTGCCTCAGTCATCACACGACTGTCTTCTCTTGTGTCTGCTGTATGTTCAAATTGCCTTCCTTTTGTAAGGACAGCAGTCATGTCAGATTAGGGCCCACCCCTATCTGTTTTTGCCTCATTTTCACTAATCACATCTTCAAAGACCCTACCTCCAAATCAGTTCACATCCACAGGACCAGGAGACAGCACTTGAACATGTCTATTTGAGAGACACAGTTCAACTCATACACCGACCTACCTCTTGTTTCTAAGGACAAATATTACAAAAAATTTTTAACATTCTTAGTGTTATTTCCCCCAGCCCCAAAACTTTTCAGGCAATTCAATTCCTTTTTTGAGAAAAGGTTTTAAAAATATTTTGGAGTCTCCCTATCCCCATTTTGTGGGTCAAACCTGGTAGTCTAGAAAGAGGGTGATATGCATGTTTTCAAATCTGGCTTTCTTTAATGATTGTCTCCTAACAATTTTCCTGTGTTTGGAGATTTGGAGGTGTAAGATGATTTCTTAAAAACCTTCACATTAATTGAATTGAGAAAATGTTAAATCCAGGTTGTTGGAGGGGAAGATTGGCTTCTGACCATTTTGTCAAATATAGCTCGTCATGAATTACTGGCATTTAGGTAGAGTCAGTGGAGTGACTTAAGATGAGACAATACCCCAGATAGTTCTCCCATACTGCCTGAAATTACAGGGAATGCAAATCCATTTAGTCTAGCAACATCTTCTTTGAAAAGGCAGGCACTAACGTAGTTTCCTGTATGTGTGTGTGCGCGTGCGTGCGCTTGTTTTAGATTATACTGGTTAAATACTCCTATTCCAACACCTGAATTAGTTTATCCTGTAACCCTTGAAGCAGCAGTCCCTCTCATTTCTTCACCGCAGGAAGATTGTTCAACTACTTTCTGGGAAGTGGGGATACAGGGTTGAAAGGACTGGTGCCCCCTCTTCAGCTGGACAATGTAGTGGATGACAATGTCCACCGCTGCCCATATGCATGTGCAAGCCACTGCTTGTTAGATAACCATGTAGTCACACCACCTGCTTCCAACTTTGAAAAGTTTCTTTAGTTTAGTGGTATAGACATTGTGGTATCACAATGGAAGGTTAAACAGTTTGTTCGTGAAGGTGGTTTCTTTATGTGTTCTAAATCTTTTTTTTTTTTTTTAAAGATTTATTTATTTATTTAATTTCCCCCCCTCCCCTGGTTGTCTGTTCTTGGTGTCTATTTGCTGCGTCTTGTTTCTTTGTCCGCTTCTGTTATCGTCAGCGGCACGGGAAGTGTGGGCGGCGCCATTCCTGGGCAGGCTGCTCTTTCTTTTCACGCTGGGCGGCTTTCCTCAAGGGCGCACTCCTTGCGCATGGGGGCTCCCCCATGCGGGGGACACCCTTGCGTGGCACGGCACTCCTTGCGCGCATCAGCGCTGCGCATGGCCAGCTCCACACGGGTCAAGGAGGCCCGGGGTTTGAACCGCGGACCTCCCATGTGGTAGACGGACGCCCTAGCCACTGGGCCAAAGTCCGTTTTCCCTGTTCTAAATCTTTACTTGAGGAAGAGTGGCCATCTGCGGTCATGCCCCTGGTCAGGCTGAAGTCTGTGAGATATTTCCTTACCCCTCAACTCTTGCACTTTTTAAATCTCTCTCTCCCTTTAAAAACCATTTATACTCTTTCCAGTCCAGGGTACCCCCTCTTTGGAGGATTCTTTTCCTTTGGAAAATAATGCCCAGGTAACCAATTTCTTCCTTTTTCCTCAGATCCTTTCAGGCAAATGGACATAAGGGACCACATTATACTTTGCATCTCCCACAGCATAATATATTACATCTATAATGTCTGTCTCCATATAATACCATTAGGCACTTTGATTGGCCACGGTAGTAGTTAAGAGTTACTACTGAGGTTTTTTTTGTGCCATGTCTTCTGTTAACCATTTCCCATGCATCATCTCATTTAATCTTTAGAGCAATCTATAAGGTGGATATTCACAATAACCCCCAGGCTCGGAGAGGTTATATAACTCTAGGCAACACATATGCACTCTTGCACCTGCACACACACACCAATGCTACGTGCTAAAGCCCTTCTCTCAGTTCCTACTGGTTACATCAGCAGGAGGGAAGAAAGTTAATCTCAGTAGCTGTCATCAAGGAGTGGCTGGCATGAAAATGTGTACAGAGACCATTGTGTACTTACGAAGTATAATTTAAAGTACAAGTCAGCCCAACTTGTATTGAGACATTTAATTTCTTTCTAGTATTATATGCATAATAAATGCATGACTTTGAACTTATACCTTATGACTGAATAACCCAAACTTTATTATGCTAAAAGCATATTGGCCCTTTTCTTGCCCTAAGTTTTATTATGACAATTCCCACCCCCTGCTCATATTAAATAAAAATACTTGAGCTTGCACCAGCCAAATGAATGGTGCCATGCCCAAATTCCTTTGTCCTTATTCTTGTGTTTTCTTCTGACCACTGAAGGCTTGGCACAGAGAAGTGGTTGTCCGAGGTGGGAGGTCGTTCATTTAGTCCAGCTACCCTGAACTGAGACATTTGAGATGGAAGGGAGAGGAGTATTGGGGGGCGAGGCAGAGCAAGCCTCCCGGGAA
This sequence comes from Dasypus novemcinctus, assembly GCF_030445035.2. Lineage (NCBI taxonomy): Eukaryota > Metazoa > Chordata > Mammalia > Cingulata > Dasypodidae > Dasypus > Dasypus novemcinctus. The sequence continues at coordinate 32,565,343 of NC_080687.1, forward strand.
AACAGAATTAAAGGGTAAGAACAAGAAATTTTGGGACAATCATAAGATAGTGTGAGGGTCCAGACAGCTTGACTTACGTGGGCCAGGGAGCAGGATGCTAATTGCAAATGCTACCTACCTTCCACCTTCACCTATATCCTATGAAACCTGACTGAATTTGGAAATTTGTTGCCATGGATTCAGTTCAAATTTTGTCATGTTCTAATTGAAAGCTTTCATTGGCACAGATAATCGAAATTCATGTTGTTCTTCAAGGACTGGAGATCTTGTTCATCTATAGTGCCTGATATATAGTCTTTCCCAACAAGCACAGTGAAACTATTTGTTCAGACAGAAGCCACTTATCTCCTTAAGTGAAAAGTGCACAGGAGGTAAAAATTAAACTTAGTTAGCAGTTTTTCCAATTGTACAAACTTTAATGGGCAGAAGGGTTAATGGTCTCATTGAGTTAAATTATATTTGCCCTGATGCCAATTTCTGTAAAATATGTGTTAATTGGGAGAATAAAATTAGAAATTGCAACTCAATTCCATGAGAAGAAATTGGACTCCATGTGGTACATTTAAAAGCAAAGTGGAAAAATGGTTAAAATGAACTATCTCAGTAGAAACTTAATTTTTTAAAATATTACCAACCCAGACTTGAGACTACTAGATTTCAAATGTAATAAATATAATTTAATTCTACTAATATCCTATAATTGGCCTCGTTCTGTATTAAAATCAAATTATTCAATGACTTTCAGAGGTAATAAATGAATGCCTCTAAATTTTAACCAGAGTATATGTTGAAAAGAGAATCACTAATGTGTGCTTATTCCTGAGCCATCCAGGTCCTCTCCTGAGGGGCAGCGAGTCTGTAATTTCTCTAATATCTTCCCAGAGTTATTCAAGATTGATTTTTTCTTATTAAAATTTATACCAAAAAATCTGCTTGTATATCACCAAATCTGAAATTTGTAAATATGCATTTAAAAAATAGATTTTCTTTCGTCACCAAGCAGCACTTTTGGGGACCACCTCACTCTACTGGTTGTTGATACATGGGAAATATAAACTAATTTATGACGGTGTTTGCTTAAGCAAAACCTAATTAAGAAGACAAATACACTGCTATCGAAACACAGGAAAGCACATACTACTTGCGGTAGATTGAAGTATGTACCCCAATTTAGGCACGTTATTAATATTAATTCACATTCCTGTGGATGTGAGCCCATTGTAAATAAGGTCTGTTGAAGATGGTATTTTAAATTAAGTCAGCCAAACTGACTAAGGTTGGGTCTTAACCTGGATTACTAGAGGCCTAATACAGAGAAAGAAACAGGAAGCCACAGTGAGAAAAAGCCACAGGAAGGAGCTAGAAGCTGAAAGTCAGTGGGATTCCAAATGAGAAAGGGGAGGACATTGAGGCCATGTGATGGGAAAGCCAAGGATCCCAAATATTGCCAGCCAGCCAGAAGGCTGCGAACCCTAGGAGTAAGCAAGCCCTCTAGCCTCTAAACCATGAGCTAGTAAATTCCTGTTGTTAAGCCAAAACTATTACATAGCATTTGTCATAGCAGCTCAGGAAAGATTAAGACATTACTTTACAATGTCAAATGTAAGTCGAGTTTGCCTGCTGCTTTGGATTATTTTGGTCCCAGTTCTTCTAGACCATGCAGAAAGAGGGCCTCTTCTCTTACATGTTATATCTCCATCTTGCCTGGATTTAGGTATGTCCTTATCTGGTTATTAGGTATCTATATTGAGATCAAAGGGAATTTATCGAGACCCAGCATTGCCAGTTTTGGTCAGCATTGCCTTCAAAACACTCATAAAGAGCAGTATCAGCTCCTTTACCCATTCTCCACATCTCATACCCTTTGGATGGAGCATGGAAAATATCAGCATTGCAGTATTCTGACTCCTAGCCCTGTTGTTGCTGGTGGTCAGAGTAATGCCATGACGTTTAGAAATGAAGATTTTGCCAAACCGTCTACTGCTGAAGGATGGCACTTCTCTGCAAATGTTTGTGAAGGTCTAGAGTTAAAAGCAAAAAACATAACTCTAAAAGCATCAAGGTCAGATCTTTTCTGTGATGAGTATGCCCTCACTTTGACACTTGTGAAGTCAGTAACAGCCAAACTGATAGAATGATAAAGTTTAAATTCTGTGAAATTCCCCAATGGTGGAATGTGGTCTGGCATGAAAAGAATGTTTCTTTGTAATATTAACAGTAAGCTAGTAGTGATTCAAGAAGACCTGTGATTCATCTTTCTGTCCTCTGACTTTCACCCTTGTGCATCTCATTCACAGAATCCTGTATGTAGCCTTGCTCCTTGCTAATAAGACTCATCTCCTTGCAGGTGCATAGAGAACAAGTGTTAGCAACTTCTGCACCACTGCTAATCCATGTGTGCCTACTTCCAGGTGCTTTGGACTATTACAGGGGCCATGAGAACTGTTCCTGGAGCACTGCCTAAGAGGAGGCACAGCTGTTCTTACTGTCTGTCACCAATAACAAATAGAGGGAAGTGCTGCTCTAGTTTTCAATCCTTACCTTTCTCTGGGTGTTTGTTCCTTAGTATTTGCTTCAGCTTCAGAAACCTGGATCACAATCATGTCAACTTAATGTATTTTTTAAGCATCTTTCCCCCACTATCTTCTCCACTTTTTCTTCTTGCTCAATTTTCCATCCTTCAACCACTGGTCCATCTCAGATTTTATATCTTCTAAACTCTTGCTAAAGATTCAGTTGGAAGTGTTCAAAAAAGATCTCATTTTCTGCTTTGCAAAAGCTTATCAGTAATACAATGGAATAATTAAGATTATGGTATATTATAGTTCGGGGAATTTTCAGTGATTCCCTATTCTTCAGGAGTTTGTAAATCTTTTGGATGGATATAAGAAGGATGGTAGCTTCTTCCTTTTGTACAGTTAGGTCATTTTCCCCTTTTTCTCTTTTCCTATGAACTGTAACATTTCAATGACTTATTTTACTAAACCTTAGGCACATTTATTATGCTCTTCTTATGCTCTCCTTATTCTCTATGTTTGTCAAGCTGGGGAGATTCAAAGGCCCCTAAGTAGTATTTAGGTTCATGAAGAGATTGTCTACCAGGTCTTACATTTAAGCATTCCCATTTTAAACTTTTCTGAGGAAACTCTTGATAAAGAAGACATTAGGATTAGGTTAAGATTAGTTTTTGTTTGTTTGTTTTTTATATGTGGTCTTCTTAGTGCTGTTGTATCTGCCCACATCATCAAGTTGTCAGGGTTGTTTTGAATTACAATGACACCCTCCAAATGTGGCTGACACTCCACCCACTTGGTGCTAACCACAAACAGTGAGTACATTCCCTGAATGTCATTAATAAAATGCAGTCCAATTCATCAAGGAAAAAGCTGACAGACTATCCTGATTTTTTAGAAAATCTAGTGGTGATGGGGTAATGTATGGGAGCTCTATGTGATGTTATGCACATTTGTTTTGTAAGTTCACAACTTTTACACTAACTGTTTATAGATGTTCATCTATGAGTGATATACTTCAATTTTTTTTTAAATGAAAAGAATAGAATTAGAATTAGATGATCTACATTTGCCAAGGACTATTGGTTGGCCACTGTTGTATTCACTAGCCTTTACATTTTTCTAAAGTATAATATAGGAATTATGATTTCTTACCCTAAGGGGCTTGGAATAATTTTCATCCAGTTATTAAAATATCTGCTGAGCATCCTCTGTTGTATATTGCACTGTGATAGAATACGAGATGGCTATTGTGGTGGTTTGGAGCTATGTACCCCGGGAAAACATGTTCATAAACTTAATCCATTCCTGTGGGTATGGATCCATTGTAAATAAGATATCTTCAAGATGTCACTTCAGTTAAGGTGTAGACCAAATGAATCAGGTTGGGCTTTAATTCCGATACTGAAGCCCTTTATAAACAGAGTGAAAAATAGACAGAAAAGCCTGTGGGTGTAACCAGAAGCTAAAAGTCAATGGAACTGGAAGAGAAGGGAGAGGCCAGAAGAAGCCACCATGTGCCTTACCATGTGACAGAAAAGCCAAGACCAAGGATTGCAGGTAGCCAGCCCCAGAATGCCAGTCTTTGGGAAGAAAGCATCATTTGATGATGCCTTGATTTGTACTGTTCCTAGTCTCAAAACCATAAGTGAATAAATTCTCATTGTTTAAGCCAATCCATTGCATGGTATTTGCTTTAACAAGTGGGAAGCTAAAAGAGATTTCAATAAAATTGGAATCCAATTTCTAGGTGAAGAAGTAAGATATACATAAAAATAAACCAGGTAAGTAACATCAATGATTCTTTACCTTCTTAGAGCATTTTATAGTTTTTAAAGCTATTAAAAGTGTGTGTATATGTGAATGAAATTATATGTACAGTATATGTGTATATGTTTATATATACATATAATTTCATGTATAAATATTGTATAAGGATTAAATGGCTTTAGACATATATGAAATTATATGTATATAAATATATCCATATATTTATGTGCATGTATATATAATATACATATGTGTGTGTTTGTGTGCATGCATAATTCATTTAATCCTCACAATCCTATGAGAGAGTAATGACTCCACATCAAAGATGAAAATCCTGAAGCTATATGATTTATGTAAAATTATGTGTAAAACTGGATTTCAACACAGATCTCTGCAGTCTATTACATCATTAATTATTTTCTTAAACCAGCATAAAGATGAGTCTAATGTAACTGGTAAATGCTGTGGAAGGCTTGCTTGGAGGAAGTGGGGCTTGATGAAAATCTGGAAGGGTGAGGAGAATTTGGATGGTACAGGAGAAAGAAAAAGAAATCTCATATAAGGAAAGGAGCACACAATGAAGTTTGGAATGTGATATATTGAGAATGAAGAAAATAAAACACTTTCTTCAGGGGCTATAAAGGAAAATAGTAGTATATTGATTTGGGACAAGGGGTCTGAGTGTGGCGGGTGTGTGAGTGTGGACATTTTCTGAAGGAGTAGGTTACATGAGTGAATATAATATAGTGCATGATGAAATCAACACTTTAGGAAGTTTAGGGTGGAGACTGTGGAATAGGTTATAACATGGAGTCTCAGAGATGAGTTGCAGCATCCTAAGCATGAAAAGGTGGGAAAAGGTGAATAAAAAGATTGGATAAAAGGAAACTTTTGAAGAACTTGGTAATTGATTCATCTGGTTAGAAGGTTAGGATTATAGCTCCACCACTAGCTTTGTGACCTGGGCAATTAATTGATTATTCTAACTAAGTTATGTACTGCTTCCATCACGAGTTGTTTTGAAGATAAGTAAAATATTCCACATGAAGCTAATCTTAAACTGGTACCTGGCATTTGGTACACACTTGTTATTGTTACCATTATCATAAGTTAAGAGAGTTTAAAAGATGATAGATAATTGCATGAGAGGGTTTTAATTCCTTGAAAGAAAAATGCTTAATTAATCCAAGTCACTAGAATGTTTTAACTAAAAAGCAACTAATTGCATGCCTTCTCTGTGGACAAGATTTATTTCAATTTGACTGGACAAGTTCTGACAAGATTCAGTATTAGTGACTCATGATGAAGATAATAAAATTAAGAACCACCTACACATCTTTAAAATTCTTTGCAAAAAGATGTGTGATAGTCAAATGGTGTTTCATGTTCCTTCTACCTGCTTGAACAAGTTTTTTTTTTATATGTATATTTCATGAACTTTATGGCTGTTGCTACATTTCGACATAGGATAATTTAGGGCTACACAGAGGTTAACTGAGTTTTAGAGTTTGGCGAAGAGTTAGGAATAAGCTCTTTCCATCTGCTCAGTCAGCTTAAACATTTAAACCCTATCAAAAGACTGAAAATGCCTATTAGCTGTGCCATATACTGCATGAGGAGGGTATCAAATGAAGCTGGGGCAGCCCCACTCATCCCATAGGAAGATGTGATAGGTATATTTTAATACTTCTTTAAAGCATTTGAATAATCAAATCATTTTGGCAGATTTCCTCTCAATATGTAAATAAGTCAATTCAAAGAGCAATATTAAAAAACATAAAGGATATGCAATCCATTGGGTGGAGCCAAAATCTTCTCTGGTCCTCAGAAGAAGGAACTAAAATTACCACATCCCTAGTTCCCCTCAGAAGTAGGCCCTGTTCAATTTTAGCATGAATAGTCTGACTGCATTTTGAGATTCAGTCTCCAAAGGCTGCTTAAGGGCAATTTCAGAAATAGGCAGCTGGTGATAGAGTATAATTTCAGTGGAAGCAGAAAGGCCATTATGACTGAAATCTCCACACTCTGAATCACTAATGGTGGCTGGACATCCTCTCAAAAAGGCTATGATGAAAATTCATAGGTGTTAGATTTTGCATTAGTGTGAATTGGTTTGTCCTCGAATTGTATTGCTGGAAGAAACCTGACATACCATGTAGGCTGAGTTCCTCTTCCAGTTGGGGCAACAGACTCTTAGTCTCAGGGAGATTGTAATTTATTTCTTTGACTGTCATGTAGTACTTTGCCTTGGCCCTTGGTGATGCCTAAAGAAAGCTTTGTTGTTTAAAGCTTCTATGGCTGATGCTCCTAATGTAGCCACAATCTCCCCTAACTGGGTGAGGCACAGAAGAACATCATTCTGTGGAAGAGAATTTGACTGAGTATCAGAATAAAGATGACAATTCTGAGTCAGGATAGGTGGATGCAGGAGAAAACTAGGGGAGGAGGAGGCAGTTGGTGCCCAATAAAGAGAGGAGTATGGTTAGAGAAGGGGAGAAGAAAACTTTGCTTTCGCTGTTATGATGTCCAAAGCCATTTCTACTAACACAGTGTGTTTCAAAATGGTGGTTTCTACCCATTTAGAGGTTCATGTTGATATATACCACCTTGATTTGTGGACTGTGGTATACCATGAGGTTTTTCTGTCTTTTGATTCTGAGAATCCTAAAATAATTTTGAATTATACTAAAGCTACTTTGGATAGACTGTTTAGAGATTGTCAAGACACCTTAATGAAAATATATTTAGTTTACATGGTGTATGTATGTCTTTGTGTGTGTGTTATGATTATGTATGTATAATTTTGTATTTGTATAAATAGATATTATGTATAAATATATTTTTAAATTATATATCCATTTATTTATTTTAAAGGGACTGAGGTAAGGATTATTTCCTGTGGGAGGAGCATCAAAATCAGAATTTTAAAGGTATGAGAGGGTCCAACTATTTTACCTTCTTTTACAGATAAAAACTGAGGGCCAGGAAGGTAGTCACTTGGCCAAGTTCTCACAAAAAGTCACAGCCTCCCCTAAAACTCTTTCCAGGCCAGGGTGCCCTCAAGTACAACCCTGAGTACATTGCTGTAGCTTTTGGAGTTGGTGGGTTGAAAATGTATTCTAAGAGCAGCTATGAAATATTCCACTGACTTGATATCTACCTTAGAAGGATCAAATAGAGAAATGTTAAGAAATAATTGGCTTTAAAAGTGTAATGAGGGGAGTGGATGTAGCTCAAATGGTTGAATGCTTGCTTCCCATGTATGAGATCCTGGGGTTTGATCCCCAGTACCTCCTAAAAAAAAAAAGTATATTGAAATATCAATAGGAAAATAATGAATTTAATTTGCCACCAAATGTGAATGACTACATAATCTCACAATTGCATACCCATAACTATGATCCTGAGAAGCCCTCCTACCAGGTTCCACTTACACAAATGGGTCTTTCCCTTCTCTTTCCTCTCTTTGCTAAGATCACTCGTCTCTGCCTTGTTTTGAGGCTTTATTGTCACGTTATGTTGATTAAGGTTATGTTTAAGGTCATGTCATAAATGAAACAAAATCTGTGCTTAGCTCTGGACTCGTTATCAAAGATGAACCATCACCTCTGCCTGCCTTCTCCAGAGGCATTATCTGATGTCTTCCACTACCTGACAAATTGAGAATCTTGCTGTTTGGATGACATTGCTGTGTAGGAAGGATTTTTTTTTCTTCCCGTTTTTTTTTCCCTTGAACCCAAATATCTTTACAATTGACTTGTTTCTTTTTCTTGACCTTGCCCACTCCTGTTAGCTATTCCAGGAAAAGCAGCAAATGAGTTTAACATTTGCAGCCAGTGGCTGGAGGCCAAATCAAGACCAAGACACTTAACTGAATATGATACGGTTAGCTTTGTTTCAAATTAAAATTCGAACCAGCAATGTCTTAATTCTCTTGTCTAGACAATTGTCAGGGCTGTAAATTACCATCATAATAACCACTGAATGGTTTATAATGACTTTACCAAAAACATCATTTGCCAATCCTATAAACTTTCGAACATGCTATTTAGTTGATACTAATTAATCTATTAAGAGAAGATATATACATCTTGCTTCCTCTATCCAAAGTGACATTTGTGGATTCAATTCCTGTCTCCTTGCTAATGCTGTTCTGTAAGGTCTCTACTGATCTAATTCTGTCTTCCATCTGTCTATAACAAATTTAATCAGAAAAATCATTATCTAAATGTGATGTTCTTCTTTCTGTGTTTGAGACAGCGACTACTGCCTCTGTAGATTTTTGGTCTTGAGACTTTGATGTGATTAACAGCCTTTATATATAATTTGTTCAAGCTAGGGGTAGTACATTTAGTAAGCTACTAGTAATTGTGTGCAACAAGTTTAAAATGAACTCATCAAATGATAATATGAGCAATTCAAAATATTCAGAAGATTGGTTCCTTTTCCAAAAGGCTTGTCTGCAAAGTATATAACCATCGCCTTCAAACCATTCCAAATAAGAAAACAATTTATCTTAGAATTGTGGGGCAGGCTAATTATATAGTTATAAACTAATCAACGATCTAAACCACCTATCCGAAGCTCTTGGGTGTGATTGCATGGGGGTGGGGGGTGGGGAGTAGCCTAAGGTAGTAGGGACAGAGAGCAGATGCCAAAAGGCATCAATAAAGTATCTTAAATCATGGTTGTGTATCTTCAGTTTCTCTTGCTAATCTGCGAGGAATGCTCTCACCTTTTCTGCCTGGGGAACTGGTAATCATTCTTTATGTTGTGCCTTCATCCTTTACCAATCTCCTTGTACCCTGCTCTCTCCATTACAAGGTTCTTTTACTTGAATATTCTTTGTGTACTTGTCTGTTTCTGTGGTAAAATGTGATCTCAAGGGGAAGAGCAGTGTCATGGTAGGGCTAAGAAATCAAGGGACCTGGGTTGGAACTCTTTTTTTGCTACATTTTTCCTAGCTGTATAACTTTCAGCAGGTTTCTCTGCCTCTCTAAGCATTGTTCATCTGAAAATCAGGGATAATAAAGTACCTGCTTCATAGGGTTGTCGTAAGGGTTAACTGATTCTAGAAAATTATGTCAATGTTAACTGTTGTTATGGTCGTCACCACCGCTATTTCATCACTGTCATATTCATATTCATTTCATTTTTGCTGTTATAAAACACAAAATTAATTTTAAACAACAAAACAAATTCCTTTTATTTTCCTTCTTATCACTCAACCTTTCAGTTCCCCCAGTGTTTTTCATTGAGATGTAATTCACATGTCATAAAATTTACCCTTTCAAAAAGTGATGCAAATCTCACAAGTATCTAATTCCAGAACATTTTCATCACCCTGGCAAGAAACTCTACCCATTAGCAGTCACTAATTATTCCCCTCTTCCCCCAGTCCCTGGAAACCACTAATCTAATTTCTGTATGTATTTGCCTATAGTGTGTATTTCATATAGATGGAATCATATAGTATGTGTTTTTTTTGTGTGTGTGTGTTTTTTTCTCTCTTGGTGTAATGTTTTCAAGGTTCATCCATGTTTTAGCATGTACAAATATTTCATTGCTTTTTAAGGCTGAATTGTATTCTACTCTATAGATATATCACATTTTATTTAGCCATTTGTTAGTTGATAGATATTTTTATTCCTACTTTTTGGATCTTATGAAATGACTGCTGTAGATATTCATATTCAAGTTTTTGCTTAGACACATTTTCCAGTTATCTTGGATATGTGCTTAGGAGTGGAATTGCTGGGTCCATACTCTGATTCTAAGTCTGACTTTTAGAGGAACGGCCAAACTATTCTACAAAGTGGTTGCCCCATTTTACATTCCCACCAAAAATGTATGGGCATTCCTATTTCTCCATATCCCCAGAAACGCTTGTTATTGTCTTTCATTTTGTTTACCACCGTCCTAGTGGGTATGAAGTGATATCTCATCGTGATTTTGATTTGTATTTCCCTAAAGAATAATGACATTGACCATCATTTTGTATGCTTATTGGCCATTTGTATGTCTTCTTTGGAGAAATATCAATTATATCATTTATCACCCATTTTTTAGTTGGATTATTTGTATTTTATTGTTGAGTTGTGACTTCCTTATATATTCTTGATATACAATATTTAACAGAATTATGATTTGAAAATATTTTCCCCCATTTTGTGGGAAGAATGTTTTATCACTTTCTTGGTGGTATCCTTTGAAGCACAAAAAATTTTAATTTTGATAAAGTCCAACTTACCTATTTTTTCTCTTGTTGCTTGTGTTTCTGTCTTGTGTATCTAAGAGGCCATTGTCTAATCCATAGTTATGAAAAAGTACCCCTATATTTTCTTCTAAGAGTTTTACAGTTTTAGTTCTTGCATTTAGGACTTTGATCCATTTAAAGTTAATTTTTGTTTATGGTATTAGGTAGGTGTCCAACTTCATTATTTTGCATGGGAAAATCCAGTTGTCCCAGTACCATATATTAAAAGACTGTTTTTTCCCCATTGAATTGTCTTGGCACCTTTGTCAAAAATCAGTATACCATATTTGTAAGGGTTTACTTCTGGACTCTTAATTTGATTCCATAGATCAAGGGAAACGGACTTTGGCCCAGTGGTTAGGGCGTCTGTCTACCACAAGGGAGGTCCACGGTTCAAACCCCGGGCCTCCTTGACCCGTGTGGAGCTGGCCCATGCGCAGTGCTGATGCACGCAAGGAGTGCCGTGCCACACAGGGGTGTCCCCCGCGTAGGGGAGCCCCACGCTCAAGGAGTGCACCCATAAGGAGAGCCACCCAGAGCGAAGGAAAGTGCAACCTGCCCAGGAAGGGCGCCACCCACACTTCCCGTGCCGCTGATGACAACAGAAGCGGACAAAGAAACAAGACGCAGCAAAAAGACACAGAAAACAGACAACCGGGAGAGGGGAGGGGAATTAAATAAATAAAAATAAATCTTAAAAAAAAAAAAAAAAAAAGAAGTCTATACTTTGCTCTTATATAGTTTTTAACAAATTTTAACACCTTGAATTGTTGTAAAAACATGTTGATATGTGTGTTTGTTTTTAAATTCACAACTTTTACTATACACTTTTGGTTTATGCATATTCATGTATGAATGATATACATCAGTAAAATTAAAAAAGGAAAAAAAAATCTACCCTTATGTCAGTGATATACAGCATGATTACTTTGTGTAGTCTTTTTTGGAATCAGGAATTGGGAGTTCTACAACTTTTTACTTCTTTTTTCAAGATGGTCTTGACTATTTTGGGTCTCTTGCATCTCTATATGAATGATAGGATCAGTTTGTCTATTTCTGCAAAAAGCCAGGTGGGAATTTTTTAGGTGTTTTGTTGATTTTGTAGATCAGTTTGGGAGTATTGCCATCTTAACAATATAGCCTTCTATTCCATGAACATGTATGTATTTATAATTCCTTAAATCTTCTTTAATTTCTTTCAACAATGTTTTGTAAATTTCAATATACATGATTTATACTTCTTTATTAACTTTATTCCTAAGTATTTTATTTTTTTATGCTGTTATAAATAGAATTATTTTCTTAATTTCCATTTCAGATTGTCCATTGTTGGTGTATAGAAATAAAATGGATATTTATATATGGAACTCATATCCTGCAACCTTGATAAACTTGTTTATTACATCAAGTAATTTTTTAGTGGATTTCTTAGAATTCTCTTTATATAAGGTCATTTATCTGTATATAGAAATCATTTACTTCTTACCCTCAGGAATGGATTAGCTCTAAGGACATGATTTTCTGTTGTTCATCCAGCTTCAAATTGTCATACACCACCCTCTGGACCCCCAAAAGTACATGTTATTTCCATATGCAAAACACATTCATTCCATCACAATATCCCACAAAGACTTAAATCATTTCAGTAACAATATTAATTATAAAGTCTCATCAAAATCAGTTATGAGTATGGTCTTTCCTGGGACAAAATTCCCCTCAGGTTGTAGAGCTGTGAAACTGAGGACACGTTTTCTATTTCTAATATACAAACAAGGGATAGTCACAGGATAACCATTTCCCTTGCCATAGGGAGAAATCGGAAGGAAAACAGGTCACAGGTCCCAAACAGTTCTGAAATTACTGATAAGGTAGGGTTTACACCTGCCATTTTACTATTTGTTTTACAAACGTTTTATGTCATTTTTTTTTCTATTCCTTCATTACTGTCTTCTTTTGTGCTAAGTAGATATTTTCTGGCATACTATTTTAATTACCTTGTTTGTTTTATTATAAAAATTATTTTCTTGTTTCCCTGAGAATTACAATAAACATCTTAACTTGTAACAATCTTGTTTCAATTAATACCTACTTAGTATGCAAAACTTTGCTCTTATATAGCTCCATTCCCTTCCTTCTCCTTTGTGTTCTAATTGTCATACAAATTACATCCATGGAAAGGAAGAGTTAAAAAGTACATTAACTTAAATAAAAAAAAAATTCACCTAAGGTGATTGACAGCAAATTTAAGTTGGCAGAAGAAAGAATCAGAGAACTTAAAGGCAGGTCACATAATACAGTATATAATTGTCACTTTTTGCAGTTGTCATTTAAATAAAATGGGAAAAAATAAACATAAGGTACCTTTATAGTATCTTTTATATTTGCCTATATAGTTACCTTTTCTGGTGCTCTTTATTTCTTCATTTGCATTTGACTTACTGTCTAGAGTCCTTCTATGTTAATCTGAAGGAGAGAGTTCAGTATTTATTATAGGGCAGGTCTGTGAGTGACAAATTATCTCAGTTGTTTTTTTTAAATTTGGGACTGTCTTAATTACAATTTCATTTTTGAAGATAGTTTTGTTGGAAATAGAATTCTTGATCAACAGTTTTTTTCTTTCAGTACTTTGAATATGTCATCCACTGCTTTCTGGCCTCCAGAGTATCTGATAAGAAGACAGCTATAATGTTACTGAGATCCTTTGTACGTGATGGTTCATTTCTTTGTTGCTGCTGACTTCAAGATTCTCTATTTTTGACTTTCAACAACTTCACTATAATGCATCTACTTGTGAATCTTTTGTAGTTTATTTTACCTAAGTTCTTTGAGCTTCTTAGATGTATAAGTGAATGACTTTCATCAAATTTGGGAAGTTTTTGGCCATTATTTCTCCAAATATTCTTTGCCTCTTTCTCTCTTACCTTTCATTATGGGTATGTTGGTATGTTTGATGGTGTCACATGGGACTCTGAGGCTTTGTTCATTTATCTTCATTCTTTTTACTTCCTGTTCCTTAGATTAGATAATCTCAATCAATCTTCGAGTTCACTGATTATTTCTTCTGGCACCTCAAACCTTCTGTCAACTCTCTCTAGTGAATTTTTTAATAAAGATTTATTTATTTATTTATTCATTTATTTATTTCTCTCCCCTTCCCCCTGCCCAGTTGACTGTTCTCTGTGTCCATTTTACTGCGTGTTCTTTTTGTCCACTTCTGTTGTTGTCAGCGGCACGGGAATCTGTGTCTCTTTGTTGTGTCATCTTGCTGCGTCAGCTCTCCATGTGTGCGGTGCCATTCCTGGGCAGGCTGCACTTTCTTTTGTGCTGGGTGGCTCTCCTACGGGGCACACTCCTTGCGCATGGGGCTCCCCTACATGGGGGACACCCCTGTGTGGCACGGCACTCCTTGCGCGCATCAGCACTGCACGTGGGCCAGCTCAACAAGGGTCAAGGAGGCCCGGGGTTTGAACCGCAGACCTCCCATGTGGTAGACGGATGCCCTAACCACTGGGCCAAGTGCACTTCCCTCTAGTGAATTTTTTTATTTCAGCTATTATACTTTTAAATTCCAAATTTCTATTGTTTTTTAAAAATATTTTGTCTTATTGATATCTATTTGCTGATACATTTATCTCATTTTTTCCTTTAGATCTTTATAATGGTTTCTTTTCTTTCTTTGAATGCAATTATATTTATTTCACATCAATAAAATGATATAATTATAGTAGCTAATTTAAAGTTTTTGTTAAGTACAACATCTGAGCTTTGCCAGAGAGTTTCCACTGATTTATTTTTTCCACATTTATGGGCCATACTCTCCAGTTTTCTTGCATAGCTCATGATTTTTATTAAAAACTGGGTATTTTAAATACTATAATGAAATCAGACTCCCTTTTCCCAGGTATGGTTGGTGTTCCTGTTTGTTATGGTTGTTTTTTGTTTTGTTTATTGACTTTTGCAAAGTAAATCTGTAAGCACTCTACAGTGTGTTGTATGTGGCCACTGTTTAGGTAATAATTGGACACAGATTTCCTTAAATATTTTGAACCAATAAGTTTCCCAGCTTTTTCTGAGTGGGCTCTGTGTGTTATTTGGGGACATGGCCTTCAGCTGTCTGGCAGGCAGATAATAACTCTGCCTTAATTTCCACTTCCTGCTTTCACATAGCCTCAAGGTCATCCAGAGATGAGAGAGTAGGGCATTCTCTGGTCTTTCTACAACTCTGCACATGTATATGGTCTTCTGTTTTTCCAGGAATCTGTTATATCTTTTTGAAATCTCTCTGGACATCTCATTTCCCAGGTTTTCCTTTTAAGGTTTTTGGTCAGTTTCTTGTTTGGCTGACATCATTGCTGTCTCAGTCAGTTATGATATTAAACAATACCAATGAGTGTTTTCAACAAATGGGCTGGGAAAAAGGCTGTTCGCAGTGAATGAGTTCTGAGTTAGGGAAAATAAAGACAATCTCCACTAGTGTTTTTCAGGAAACTGCCAGACAGATTAAATAATAAGAATTTTCTGGAGATGGTGCTTTTGGTGAGCTTCGCAGCCATTCTGCCCTCTTCAGTGTCTGGTAGGCTGCTGTTTTTCATGGCTACTATGTTTGCAAAGCTGTTTGTTTTGAAAGCTACCATGGAGCAGGGCAGACAGGGATGGGAATAGGGTCAAGTTAAAAAGCCATAAAACTGTGCATACTGAGATTAAGCCATTTATCTTCAATAGACATTACTCAGATTATTTCAAGATTTTGATCAATTTCCAGAGTTCTAAAAATGTTGGTTTTGACAATTTTCCCATAGTTCTTATTGCCTCTCTGGAAGAGCAGATTTTTGGAGGTCTTTATTCTGCCAGCACTGCACCCCCACCCACTTAATTTTTGAAGAGTACACAAATTTAATGGACATAGTGGTTGTGTTTCTAACATCCCTTTATTCTATTCTAACTTTTTCATCAATGTGAGGTTTGTTTTGGGACTGATCATAGCCTAAAATCCAAGGGTGACCCCTGATTGTTTAGCTCAGGGTTTTCAACCTCAACACTACTGACGTTTTCAGCTGGGTAATGCTTTATTCTATGGGATCTCCTGTGCACTATAGGATATTTAGCATTATCCTGGGTTATTTTACACTAGATTCTAGTAACACCCTCCCGTTTGTGACAACAGACAAATTTTTGGACATTGTCAAATAGCTCCTGTGAGGAAAATTTGCCCCTGCTTTAAAATAACTGGTGTAAACACAATATATAGTCTCATTTTCTTAGTGTCTCCTTGAAATGCCATCACTGCTTTACCTATCACTACTTCTCCCTTGTTCTTGTTTCACCTAAGTCTTAATTGGTAATAAAAATACTTCTGATAAAATAGTTTCTCTCTTTTATGTGTCTCCTCTTCAGCTCATCATACCATTGTCATTTATCTTCCCAAATCATACCTCTGATTTTATCACTACCCTGCTCATGTTATATATAACTCGGGCATGTGCCAGATTGGTGAAAATTTCATACAAGATTGAGTAGAAAAATATGTTGAGGAAATTGTGTTTATACACATGTGAAGCTTAAAATCTGCATGTGTCCTGTCATATGTACACTGAGAATAATTATCTAGTTTCAGCAAAACAATTTGGTCCTTCACATTAATGTTATTGATTTAATATTATTTTTGTGGTTTCATTTGCATTTAATTTATAAATTAATATTTAGCTTTATAGATTAAAAGAGCTGTAAGAATAGGGCAGATGTTTGTTCCTAGTTTTATATATTAAAATTATTATAAAAAATAGTTTGCTGGGAACAGCTATGGCTCAAGTGGTTGAGTGCCTGCTTCCCACATGGGAGGTCCTGGGTTCAGAAACAAGAAACAAACAACAAGCAAAACAAATGAAAAAACCGACTCAGGGGAGCCGAAGTAGCTCAGTTGTTAAGTGCTAGCTTCCTATGTATGAGGTTCCATTTCTCTGGTCCCTGGTATCTCAAAAAAAACTACAAAAAAACAAAAAGCAAAACATCAAACTTTGTGAACATTGAAATTTGTGAGACCTTTATCCTTTTAAAGAAGGCTGTACATTACTTATATTTGAAAATTACTTTATCATTCTATTTTGAAGTACGTTGTTAAGTCCTAATACGTTGATCCCAATGGGCTGTTTTATGGTGAATACTATTCATGTTACCCAGGGAAATATTAAGCTTATTCATTTATTATCAGAGTAGCTATTATCTCTCCATTTTGTAAGCTGTCCACTTTATTTATTGAATCGCATTTTCCTCTACCTGGAAAAAAATTATCTCATGTTAATGCTTGTAAATCCTTGAGGCTATATTCAAGGTTCTGTATCAAGGCTAAGAACCTTTTCTATAATGGGCCACCAAAGTTCAACTTGTAAGGTTTCCTTCATTGAATAAATACAGCATGTTAATAGGGTGAAGAGGCCCCATAAAAGCTCTTTTCCCCCTGCGGTGTAAAGGAGTTGCAACAATAACTTTACAACCTTATATGCACTTCCTCATATGTTATCTGCTATCAGTAATGCTCTGAGCACGGTGCCATCCAAATTCAACAGATGATGCATACGCAAGTTAGAGGACTCAAGTGTGTTATCCTGATCATAAATCTGGCATGTCCAGTTTCAGATACAGGTGTTCCATCTCCAAACTTTGGCCTCCCTTCACTATATCATATGGCCTCTCAAAATTAAAATTTAACCTAATTTCCTGATAACGATTGCATTAGCGAGGGAAGGTGTAATGTTAATTCATATGGAAATCTTTAAAATATCAATTTCTTTATATTTTCTAATATGGTTTATTGTTACTGTAATTGTATTTGTAAATATATATATATATTTCCTGCTGATTTTCAAAATAATACAGATCTTTTACCTCAGATTAAAGGAAAATACCAAAGTCAAGTTTTAGAGGAAGAAGATAAGGAAAAATAATTTTTAAAAATTCTTGGCTGAAAAAGTTATAGGGCCACAAAATATAATTTTTCCTTTTAACTTCTTGGAAGAAATTAAGAGCATAGTTTTATAGTCCAATGAAATGAAACCCTGAAGACTTTTAGAGGGAGAAAAGTTTTTCTTCCCTAATAGACAAGAAATTCGTTAGAGATGAAATGACTTAGAGACGTATCATAGAAAAGAAGATAGCATGGATATATTCTAAAATCTTTAATTCTATTACATAACTATGAAACAAGTATGAAATATGACATTATGTGGAATTTATTTTGAGAAAAGTTTTAGAAACTTTCATCTCCTAGAAATGATTCCCTCTTCTATCATTTTTTTTTTCACCAACTTTGACTTCTCTTCAAACTCTCTCATGTTCTTCCAGGAATTCAATAAGGTATAAATAAAATTAAAGCCATTATCTTCCACTGAACATTTTCTCATCCTTTTTCTCAAGGACATAAGGCCTGAAATCTATCAAAGAAAGCAGATGAGAACAGTTTCCTTTTATCTTTTGTTTTTCTTATTATGGTCATTACTTTAGCTTTATGTTCCTTCTAAGATAAAGGATTATGCATATGCTTTGTAGAAACTTTGGAAAAATATGAAGAGCCAAAAAATGTGTGCTCATAATTCCAGCAATAGTAATTTCTTGGTGTATTTCCGCTACTTATAAAAATAAATTTTTAGGTTACATAAGAACGTTCTTTTTTTTTTCACTTGACATTTTTAATGTTACTAAATTTCCCCATGTTATTTAAAAACCTTCATTTTATAATGGCTGCGAAGTATTCTACCATATGAATATACCCTAGCTTATTTAAGCACTCTTTCAATATTCAACACTTGGGTGATTTCTAGTTTCCCTCCATTATTTTAATAATGCACATCTGTACATAATTTTGTTGGCATTTTGCCTTGTCTCCTCCCAGTAGCTACTAGGAAGAATTAATAGGGCAAAAGATATGAACATTATAAATTATTTTGACAAATATTGCCAAACTACTTTCCAAACACTTACATGAATTTACATTCCCTTCAGCAGTGTCTGAGTGTATCCATCTCACCTTATTGGGTTCATTCACCTTTTTAATTCATTACTAACTTAATAGTAAGCATTGTAACATATTGATTTAATGTGTATTAATAAAAAGTATAGACTTGCTTTGCTTTTATTTATCGTTATTTGTTTTGAAACTGTCTAAATCATCTATTACCTCTCCATTATCATTTATCACCACTCTATTTCAGAAAAAATGGAATTGTTCCAATCATAGAATTTTAGAGCTGGAAGGAGAATACACTATAATCTCTCACTTGACATGTGAATCTGGTTAGATTAAGGAACTGGATCATGATATTTTAGCTATCTAGTGACATAAGCCTAAGTGCCTCCTGCCTCTTTTTATTGCCTTTCTGATCCTTTCTTTCATTTTGTTCTTCCATTTTTCTTCCGTTCATCTGAATTGGGTTGAATAGTGTTCCCTCATATTTCATGTCCACAGGAAACCTCTAAATGTGACCTTATTTGTTATTTGCAGATAGGCTCTGCTGATATAATTAGTTAAAATAAAATGAGGTCTTACTGGGCTAGTGTGGGCCCTAAATCCAATGATTAGCATCCTAACAGGAAGGGAAAAAGATAATGTGATGATAGATGCAGAAATTTGTAGGCCAAGGAAGGCCGGGAGCCAAGAGCAACAAGGTAAAGGCAAGGAATGATCCTCCCCTGGAGCCCTAAGAGGGAACATGGCCCTGCTGACACCTTGATTTCAGGTTTCTAGCATTCTAGAACTATGAGAAAATTAATTTGTTTAAAGCCACACAGAGTGTGGTATTTATTACATCAGCCCTGGAAAATTAATACACTTCTTTCCTCATCATTTTGTCTTCTCCTTCTTATGAAGGTTTGTGCTATCCTTGTAGTATACTGAGATTAGTAGACTTGCCTGTGTCTCTAGAAATAGAAGTCAATATTTGCCTTTATTCCTGGTTTTCTGACCTTTACCTTACATGATTTTGCTGTCTGATGCTATGCTCCTACCAATATGGCATAAGCTTCCTTAGTGAGTCCTCTTTGAGAGAGAAACCTAATTAGTTAGTGAGATGCATACAGAACTGTGCTAAGAAGGCTAATGTTCATTTCATTGTATTTCTTTCATCTGCTTTGGCTCCTCAAAAACGTTCATGCTGGTTAAAATTTAGTGAGCAACGTCTATGGTCAGTCAGCTGGGTAGGCTTCTGTGTTCTTTCTCAGTCAGTCCTCAAAGCAACATCATGGAGAAGATGTGATGACCTTCATTATACATCTGATCTGTAGAAAACTGTGGCCTACAAATGTTAAGCTATTTTCCCAATGTCTCATAGCTAATACGAGAAATTGGATGTGAACCTAAATCTGTTTGATTCCAAAGTTCGTGCATGGTCTCTGCTACCTTTCTTTGCTTACTTGGCAATGGGTGGGAACAGGTAGCTGTGTAAGTTGTCTACTGCGGCACACCCACCAGCTCCTGTGGGCTGGGGTACAGTGGGTTAGGGATGGAAAGTAAATATTAAATGCACTTTCTGTTCTGAAGGCAAATGACTGAGTTCACTAAGGAGTACGGGCAAGTCTAGGCTCCCAATTCCCAGCATGTGGCAGACTCTTAATAACTACTTGTTATTACTGAATGAAAGATGCTTTTCATTAAGCTATCATCTCTCAAATGAAAACGGGGTTAACAACTCTCAACAGTGGTGGACTCTCTGGCAGTGCTTATCCCCTTTCTAGATGACTCATCCTGTCTTTAGTAACTCATTTATGCCTTCTTAATTTCCAGATCTTCTGCAATGAGGCTGCCCAGCTCCAATGGCATGATCAAGATGAATAAATTTGGAGCTCTTTGAGCAGATGATTAATAAGTAAGAAGAGGGTTTTATTTAACTTATGAACTTCAGAATTTATGACTTCTGAAGAAATCTTTAAGGGACTAACTTCTGAACATATTATAGGTGTCTTGTTTCTCAGAAAAGAAAATATTCACTATTTTCCAAATCTTACATATTTTTATCAAACACAGGACTTTTTAGCATAGTGCCAGTGCAATAAATCTTCTTGTGGGCAAAGATAGTTGTCTTATTCAACTCTCTGAGATTAGAGGGCTTGCCTGTATCTCTGGAAATGGAAGTCAATGCTTGTCTTTGTTCCAGGTTGCCTAATATTTTATTCTGATTCGTGACTTATATGAGCCCACTGTCTCAACTGCACTAAAGGCACATCACAAATAATGCACAAACAAATAAAAAAATGCATACATACAGTCATAGTAAGAGTGAGTATGTTTCTTTTGAGTCTTTTAAGTGGGTATGTACAGTCATCCAAATCTTTGCAATGAATCTACATCTCTTATCTGGCCTTCAATAAAATCATTTGATAATAAATATTTAGAAATGAAAGATCCATATTTTAAGTATTTCCCTTTTAACAAATTTAAAATTTGCTAATGCTCAAAATCAGGGGTCTGCAATCTGTGCCGGTACAGAGTCAGTAAATATTTTAGGCTTCGTGGGACAAGATGCAAACTTGGGGATATTTTTTATGTATTTATGTAACAAGAAAGAAAACAAGTTTCCATAAAATCTGACAAAATTCCAATAGTAGTAATGATAGTCGTGTACAGGTTTTTTTTAAAAAAAAACAAGGCCTATTGTATTAGTTTCTATTGCTGTTTTAACAACTTGCAAAAACAAGTGGAGAGTCGGGTTTGGCCTGCAGGCTGTACATGGCTGACACTTGCTCTAAACAAAATTTATTTAGGGCAAAACCTATTAGATAGTGTTAGTAAAATTATGATTTAGCATACTGATAAGCATGACTTTTAAAATATATTGGAAATTATAGTCTCATTCAGGCTCAATATATATATATGTGTATATATATATATACTGCATGGTAAAACTGACATTGGGATAATTTGAACATGGCTTATCAAATTTAGGAATCTTAGTATCTGTCATTAATTTAGTTCAAAGTGATACTACTACTACCTACGTATCTATTTCTCTGGACTAAAATGTGTAATCTGGCCAGAGAATTTCGTATATTGCATACATTTTCCCCACACAATTACAATAACCAGACTAGTATAACCACACTTCTCACTCAGGAACAACACTACTTAATTGGTAAGAGCATATTTCTTCTATCTAAAATAGCATGCCCACATTGGTATTGACAAACTTCAATATATAAGGAGAATTACAACGTGGAAATGATGGTAAACAATCCTAATAATTCATATGCATGCTGTCAACCAAAAAACAGCATCAGTTTCAATTAATTTGTCTTTCAAATAAGGAAATTATATCTGTTGACACTTAACTGACTAGCCCATGATCTTGCCTTGAAAGTCGATGTTTTTAAAGACCCTTTTTTTCCATTGAGTTCCATGGGAACTCTGTGACCCATTGCCCAAAACACATTTATTTTTCTTTGTGTGAGTAATAATATTTTAATAGAAGATGGGAGATCTAATTGGGATGAGAAGTGGTTAAGTAGGGATGAGGAGTGATCACATCATAAATCTGATCAGATTTCACTTGCAAATATATTTTAGAATCTACATGATATAAAGAAACTAACTAACCATAAAGGTATTTTGAAAGGGATCAAGAGCCATGTATTGTCTCATTCACTAGACTTTCTTGAGGGAAGAATTGCAGTGTTTGAAATTTTAGGGATGTATTTGAACTCTTCTAAATTTATTATTAAATTTTTACTCCTGAGAGGCTGCATAGAATAGCAATAAACATCATCTTTGGAGTCAGAATGCATGAGTTTCACCCCCAGATCTATTACTTCCTAGTGAATTACTTAATCTGTTTGTCACAATTTATGTCTCTGTGTCTCTGTGAGATGGATAGAAAGGTAGCACCTAAGGATAAATTGTCTAGGGAGTGTCTCGCACATAGTAAGCATTACATAAGTGCTACTTATTTGTTTATTACAATTGTTATCATTAGTATTATTAGTAGTAATGGTAGTAGTAAGGTGTTCTTTATTAATGAACATATCTGTGAAGAACATTGAGGCCTAGGATTAGCATGAGATTGTGGTTAGGTACCTTTAAGTGCACAGTTAGATGGCAGGAGAGAGCCCAGCTTCTCATGTAAACACTTGAACCTGGACTAAAGGAAGCATTCTAAAGAGGGAGGGTGGTCAGGCCATTACCTGGGACTATTACCGGGACCAGAAGTGTGCTGCATGGTGGAGGTAGGAGGGATCAGGACCTCATTTGCAGTTACTGGGATAGTGCTGTTTCTTAGGGCAAACTGGATAATTTCCATGGTACCTTCTATTTCTTTACCATCTGCCATAGGAAGCCCAAGAGAGAGAGGTGACTTCACATCACAAACCCACTTGTATGCCATTTGGTGTGTGGCTGTACTATTGCCATAGGCTGTAATACTGAATTCCATTCTGCAAGCTGCATTTGGGGCTTTTTTTTTTTTTTTTTTTAATTTTAAAAGTCTGTTCCTTTACTAACATAATTTCATCATCACTGCTTACTGTCTATAAAATCAAGTTTCTCAAGAGATACATAGCTCCATGATTTTAAAAAAATATTGGATTAAATGAAATCTTTGCATTTAAGTTTAAACTATAATGGGAAATAAAATTTAAAATTAAAATAACTAATGGGTGAGTATTCAGTAGTTATATTGGAGAGCTAGGGGTCTACTGTGAAATTGGTGACTTAAATTCAGCAAAGTCAGTTTTTAATAGCCATTGGGGCGATGGTTTACAAGATGGGAGAATTAATATTTGGATTAGAGAAGTTTGCTTTTCCACTTTACTTTCCTCTTTGACCATTGACGATATTTGTCTTCTCCTCCACTCTTCCATTAAAGAAACACCAGTCTTCTGCGTCATAAGGAAATTTCTATAATCCCCACTGGCGGATGCTTGCATCTCCATCCTAACCCATTCCTCACTTTATTCTCTCTTCAAGCTCCTGGTGCAGAGCAGGGACACTGCTTTGGACATGCAAGCCAGAGAGTGGTTTCTTCTTTTTTTAAAGTTATGTTCCTTTTACAAGTCAGAGCTCATTTTAAAAGGAGGTCTTTTTTTTTTTTTCTTGATTAAATCTTCATTTTGAATCACTCTAATAATTCAAGCTCTTACAGCAAATGCTACAGAAAATGGAAAAATCAGTAAAAGTTGTATTAAAATTTCATGTGGAATATTTAGGTCCTCTGGACTCTAAATCCTTATACCCAAACAGAGTATCTATTTTGTTGCACAAATGAGAAAAATGATCACTAATATTACTACTTATAGATAAGCAGCAGCCTATTCAGATTTTTAATTGGTTTATTGATGAGTTTAATAACAGAAGCACAGCAAGAGGTAAAGAGTTGCAGGGTTGCATTGTTCTTTTCATTCATTTTTTTCTTTATTTTTGTAGGAAAGGAAGATTTAATAAAGTCACCCTGTGGATAATTTAGGTATTTATATTTTCAATATAAAGTAGCATTTCTGACATATAGATTTATTTTCTCTTTTTTCCCTAGTCACCTTCTGGTGAGTAAAATGTTCTCTTGTTAGGGTCCTCCTTCCTTTGGAGACTGTGATTTCCTCAAACAGGTTTTCCGGTGGGGTTCATACTAAATTTAAATGGGCTGCCTTTGTGTTTTAATCTTCCAAAGTCTATGCAATTAAAAGCTTCCTTTTATAAATTTAGAAAAAAAAATATTTAGTTCCAAACATATTTGCACAGATAAACTATTGGTAATACTATTAGAAAATAAATATTCTTTTCACAATATAGTTACTGTGTATATTCTAATCACTGAATAAGAAGTGCCTTTTATTAAAAGATCTCTTCACTAGATTGTCTAATGTGTCATCAGAATCTCCGTGGTAGACCAAGCAGGTGGGAGCCTGATGAGCTCCGGAGATGCCGTACACAAAGGCTGCCATGTTTTTGGGGTCATGGCCTTTGTAGTGTGCATAACCTATACTTTTCATCATGACCAGATGCAAATGTGGTGGAAAGAGGTGATTCCATTTGCACAACTTCCCTGACCATAATGCTAGCTCACTGAGTTTCTGCCTCCCTAGGGGTACCATGGATAATAATATCCACCTTGCAGGTATGACGTGAGGTTTAGCAGTACATACAGAGCATGGTACATATGCATGAGTAGGAACATAGAAACATAATGACTTGAATCTGGCCCTGCCCTCAGCATTTGCTTTGAGAAAAAGTTGATGTTTATTTTCCTGTAGAATTGTGTCCAATGCAGATAATGCTCATACTATTGATTGCAACACTTTATTTTCCATTAAAAATTGGGTTCTGTTGCTATTGTTGCTCTCTCTTCACCAGAGGAAGGCAGACAAATAGAAGCAGTTGGGAAATAGGCACATTACCTTCCTCTTTCTTCTCCTTCTCACTCTCCTTTCTTTTCTAGAGTCTGAAGAGTCACCAAGAACTGTAGCTGTCTTCTACTTCCCTTCTGTCCTACTCTACTACAATTATAAATTATAGTGACTGCTATTGTCTGAAGAGACTGAGCCAAATTAGATGATGCTGAGGTTTTCACTCTTCTAACCAGGCCACATCATGCTATCCCCTTCATTTTGATATATTTTTGTAAATTCTGTTGTAGGGAAATTGGAGTATAGAGATGCAAATAAGGACCTACAAATCATTCATGGTCCCACTACTCAAGTTTAATCAAAATATAGATATTTTCATTCCTCTCATGGGCTACAGGTTTGGGCAAAAACTTACTATACTTGATTCTGGTCTCCAAAAAGCTCATTTATTGCCTCTCCCCCAAGGATAAAAGAAAATTCTCAGTGCACTGAAAAGCATTTCCTATGTGCCTAGAACTCTGCTTTGTCTTATAGGCTTTTTTTTTCTTTTTTCTTTTATTAGATCAAATAAGAATGTTCATGAATGGCGCCTACTATGGCGACTACAATACAATAGGTATTGAATAAATTGTCATTGTTTTCATTATATTATCAATCCTGATCCCTAACCTTAGGGGGCTTATTTTCTGGCATAGGACTATGACATTATGGCAGGTAGACAAGTCCCTACCAAGGTAAGTGTTGGAGGAGTAGTAAAAATTGGGAACCATGGTGGACAATGCATATAAACAAAGACTCTGGGCTGAAGAAGTAGATGGATCACCCACGATGCCAATGAAGCTGGGAAAGTTGTTCAGGGAGCATTGGCTCTATCTCTGTGCTGTAGACCAGAGGAGAACATTGGGAAATTACTGGTTTAGAATGTCCATGTGAGGTGTTGAAAGTGCTGTGAACAGAGGAGGTATGGGGTGTGAGCTGAAAGAGCCCAATGCAGAGTGTTGGAAGTGATGGAGTGAGATCATGGTTTGTATTATTTTCATATATACTTATTGGGAATATAATTAAGGATTTATATATTTTATTTAACAGCAGATTTAAATGAGTATAGTAAAACCAAATTTTATTTTGAATATCATAAAATGAAGGGTACTTTTTCTGAGATGGGAATATTTTTTCCATTATAATTTATTTTTTCAGTGTCACACTTGCCTTGACCAGTCCTTAGGAATAGACCTCCCCTTTGCATGAATGCAGGATTTCAGTGAGCTTTCAGAAATCATTCAAGTAGATTTTGAGAGTTTTGTACTTTTTTTTCTAAGAATAGCTTGCTGACAAAACATCATCATAAATCTGGTGCACAGACATCATCATATGCAAAATCAGAAATAAGCAGTGTAGACAAGGAATGGTGTTTCTGGAAAGTAATAGATATTACGGCATATATTAATTGAAAGAGCCAATGCTTTAACATTAGGAAAAAGAAAGGAGCATCAAGAATAATTCTTTCAATGAGTTTATATGGCTACGAGTTTCTAAAAAAGAGTCTGGAGGCTGGCAGAAGGTTTGCCCTCATGCACAACTGAGCAGAGTCAGAGAGACAGATAAAGCAGATACAACCCCCAGATATTGGTTCCTTTGAGGGCTAAAGAGACCCATGGGAGTTATGGTCATGGCCGATGGGGTTAACTACCAGGACAGATGGCCCCTCTTTGGAAATGGTGTTTATGTGTGATGAATCTGGACTCAGATGGGATCTCCCTTCATAAGACTTTCATGCTAATGTGCTGGAGGTGCAGTTAATGTTGGGGTTTAAGATATATTTAGGGGATTTGAATCTCTGGACTGACAATGTGATAGCCAGATCCTGAGCCTCAACAGACTCCAGCACCTACAATCTGATTTATTGGACTTACCACACTCAGCTAAGATGGAGGTGAAGAAGGACAACCACCACACCATGGAGCCTAGAGTGATTACAACTGAAAATGGGAGGATTGCATCCAGCATCCAGGTGGAATCTGAGCCTCCTCTTGACATAAAGGTGCAATGGACACAACCAATCCAGTGTCCACATAGAAGAGGTGGCATTGGATTGGGAAAAGTGGACATAATGGACAAAGGGTATGGGGAAAGGCAGGAAGAGATGAGAGGTGGAGGCGTCTTCGGGACATGGAGCTGCCCTGGATGGTGCTTCAGAGGTAATCACCGGACATTGTAAATCCTCACAGGGCCTACATGATGGAATAGAGGAGAGTATGGGCCATGATGTGAACCAATGTATATGAGGTGCAGAGGTGCCCAAAGATGTACTTACCAAATCCAATGGATGTGTCATGATGATGGGAACGAGTGTTGTTGGGGGGGGGGGAGAGGGGGGGTGGGGGGGTGGGGTTGAATGGGACCTCACATATATATTTTTAATGTAATATTATTACAAAGT
Organism: Dasypus novemcinctus; assembly: GCF_030445035.2. Taxonomy (NCBI): domain Eukaryota; kingdom Metazoa; phylum Chordata; class Mammalia; order Cingulata; family Dasypodidae; genus Dasypus; species Dasypus novemcinctus. The sequence goes on from NC_080687.1 coordinate 32,592,638, forward strand.
CAATAAAAAATAAAAAAATTAAAAAAATAAATAAATAAATTGTACTGAAAAAAAAAAAAAAAAAAGAATAATTCTTTCAGTAAAATGAAGTGTCTGCAATTTCGAGAAATGACAGACACACTAGAAGACAGTAGAAAGAACACTTGGGCTGAAACCATATGACACCATTTAAATTTAGCTCCGTTCCCATCAGACATTCCATGACTTCCTGAGAGATGTGGTTACCTAGCTATCTTCTCTATCCTAGTAGATGGAAAGACATTCATTTACTAGAGAATTGGAATCTTCCAAAGAACTTTGTTTTATTATTGAACTCTATAAGTTCCATGAACACTTAAATTTTCCACTTGTCAAGACCCTTAGTCAATGGATGTGTTTTGATTTGAGGTGAGTAGATCAATATTGTCTAGGACTGGTGTTCAGCTGATATCCCTCAGAATGGCTGTACTGTTACTTTAAAACCAGCCAAAGATCTGACTGGTTTTCATGTCCACCTGTTGTTAAAAATAAGGAATATTATCCATGCTTAATAACTGATCTAACAAGAGGCCAACAACCTTGCCCAATGACAGTAGAGCTGATGTGCTAGGTCCATGGTGTTCACCTGGATTTCAGAGGCTTTCTAATTTTGCCCGTTACTAGCAAGATGCTTTCTGTTCCAGGTGAAAATACAAGCTGTGTTTATGTGGAAAATGCCTATCTTATGTGAAAAATCAAGGGCCAGAGATTCACATCAAACCCCTTAAGACTCTCCAATTGTGGGCTAAACACATTTGAAAGTATGTGAAGGGAATGCTGAGCTGGTATTGTGGTATCCACAGAGATTTATTCTGACCCAATTCATAATTGTTAACAGATTAGGTAATTTAAGGTGAGTGTTGAAAAGTCTAAGCAAAAATCATATGAGGAGGTTTCTGAACATAGACATTTATCCAGAATATTTGATCAAAATTCTTCAGCCTATTCAGATTCAGGTGCTAGGGGAATATAAATGTACATTACCATGATCTGAGAATAGATGATAAACTACCACAATACCCTTGTCTTTCTCCATCAAAATTCCCCAAATCTCTCTCTTAAATCCTACTTTTGTCCTCAACCCTCCCCCCTCCCCATGCAGCCTTCTAAAGCTTTGTAATCATGAGCGTGCTAATAAAACAGTTTTGAAGGAAGATAATTTCAGCTACGCTAAGGAGAGCCTGGGTTATTTCAGTACAACAGATTTGTTTCAAATCACTGGTAAGAATTGATTTGATAGTTACCTTTTTTCTTTCTGAAGTTTGATATAAGGGTTTTCTGATAATGTCTTAGACACATACAGGTTTAAATTTAGAAGGCAAATATATAGTTATACTTATTGCAAAATTTACTTTGAAATCTTTTAAAAAATATACAATGGAGCAAAAGAGAAAACTGAAAGATTTTGTGTGTTTTATTTACCACAGAATGATTGGAGGGTAGGGAATGTCCAATTCATTCATAGATAGATTTTTTTTTCGGTGTTTTTTTTTTTTTCAATAAGGTACCAGGGATTGAATCCAGGACCCATAGTACATGGGAAGCAGGTGTTAACCACTTGAGCTATATCTGCTCCCCTTTTTGGTGTTTCTAAAGATAGGATAACAACTCTCACCAAACTCTGGCACTAAAAATATTTTACTGGTAAGCACAAATCTTTTCCATAGTGGATTTTTATTCAATTACACATATAATTATTTTCAGAATAATGAAATGAACTTTCTTTTGAAAAATCACTGTTGTCATTTTAATTGTTTTTGTACAAATATATACTTTTCAGCAAGATTAAAATGAGAAATGAAAGGCATTATGCTCACTGTTTTTACTTCCTTCTGTTTATTCATTACTTATGAGAGACAAGTTTTTTGCCTCTTCCCAAAAGACTCAGAAAAGGAAAAGTTAACCAAAATAAAAGACTATTGTTTATATACCTGGATGAAGCCTGATGTTACAATCTACATTGTCATTTTCCATTTCTAAGATGATTTTAAGTGCCTAAATGTTTCTTGCAGATATTATTAGTATATTTATTTTGTGATTGCGTCACCATACAATCATTCATCACTAATCCCAGCATTGTTTTTTTGCTCTCGTATAAAGTAGTGTCTTTGTCATAGCTGACTTTTCCTTGAGCAACATAGGAACAGCATGTGGTAAACATTGGTGTAAAATGATGGGAAGTTTTATAATATCTTTATGAAAGTATTTTTTAAAATTTCCAAGTCCACATTTTTATCCACAGTTTATGTTTATTTTTTGGGCTATAGGATGCTTTAAATGGATGTTGTCCTGTAGTTTCAATTTTGCTAAAATAACTTGAACAAAACCAATTACTTCTAAAATCCCTGTCTACATTTTTAAACACCCATTATTAATCGTTATAAAACAATGTTTTGTTTTATTTTTGTAATTCAACTCTATTTTGGGAGTTATCCACATGAAGTCTTTCCAGAAGTGGTTCTACATGTAGATACAAAAAATCCAGGATTTAAAGCAGAAAAAAGTATAAAATGAAGTTATGGATTGACCTTGAGCATAGACGATAGAGAAGTGAAAAAGTCCATTCTTTATGCAATTTAAAAGATGCGCTTTGGTTTGTATGTTCTAGGAAAATGTAATGTTTGGTCACTGAATTTCTTTGAAGAATTTTTGATTCATTTTTTAAAACAATTGCTGAGAAACATTTTGGCATACCTATAATTTTGTGGTAATAAAAGCTGCCCCATGTTCTTGGTCATTGTAAGTCTTTAATCAAGATTTGATTGTAAAAAAAAAAGCTATGTGATGGAGGTTGTGTTTAGAAATATCTCCCTGTACTGTTTCTGTTGTATTTGTCTGTAAATAACTTTCTAAGGTAGACTGTGGCAGTCCCTTGCTTGCCTATAGGGTAGGAGTGTAGCATTGCTACAAAATTGGAGGAAGAAGAAGGCAAGGAGGAGAAAGAGTAAAGAAGGAAAGGAAGAAGAAAAATAAAAAGGAGTAAAAGTTTATATTCCAAGTAATAGGATTTTTGTGTCATCAGGATAACAGATTTGAAAACCAGGATTTGTCAAAAGAGAAAACTATTATCTAAATACCCTTGTCTCCTCCTTTAACACACCAGAGGCTGTATTGTATGACCAGGGATAAAGGAGAGTATTGCATGCTGTGGTAAAGGAGGCTATGCATACTGTGGTAGGATGGATAGACACAGATGAGGCCTTTCTCTCCATTGTCTCCATGGCATTGTAGAAGGCCACACACCCCAAGAAGCATTTACATTCTAAAGCCATGCTGTTAAATTTGGTAGCCAGTAGTTACATGTGGCTATTTAAATTTAAATTAACAAAGTAAACAAAAACTCAGTTCCTCAGTCTCACTAGCCACTCTTCATATGCTCAGTAGCCACATGTAACTAGTGGCTCCTTTATCAGATGATACAGCTTTAGCACATTTCCATCATTGCAGAGAGTTTTATTAGACAGTGCAATCTAAGCATCCATGTGCACCCTGAATTCCTGAAAAAGACTTCTTAAGGGTGGGAATTGAGGTAACCCAATTAGATTTTTGATTGGGGGCAGTGATGTTTAAGCAAATTTAGATAAGTTAATAGGAAACAAGGAGACTTTTAAATTTGGACATCTTAGTGCAGCAGTATAAATTTGCAAATTTGATTACATAACTTTAAAATTGAATTATTTCTTCTCCTTGCAGAGGGGCTTTTGTTTTTACTTTTGCCTCCTTGAATGTCTTACTTAGAAGATGGTACTCAAGATTATAGTCTGTCCTTTTTATAACTTCCCACTTGTGCTTATTATTTCCTTTGCACTTGGTTCAGTTAAGAAACAAATAAAAATTGTCGTCTGATAATCTGGTCTGTGTGCTGTCCACAGGGCCCTACTAAACCAACTACCAGTATGTGGGGGAGGATGCCAGGTGTTAAATGTGAAGGGCTAGAGGAGACTGGAAAGAGTGTGAAGCAAGAGTTCTCAACTATTAGGAAAATGTGGAGAAGCAAAAGTAAGGGCAAAATAGTTCCAACGGGGGTCTGTGAATGAGCCAGGGAAGATGCGGTGGCATGAAGGCAGGCTTGCTGGGTTAGGGTGTAGCATCCTTTAGTGTAATCTAATCATTTGAGGACTGAAAATCTTTATGGTTCATAAATCCGAAGGTAAGACCTGGGATCAAAGACAGGGTCAGTACTCTGTCTCAGAGGAGAAAGTGTAAACCGTGTGTGTGAGAGTGTGCTTTTTCTCTCTCTCTACATTGCTCCCGATACAATTTAGCCTCTAACTGTTGTCTAATTCTTCATGTTATTTGCCCAACTACATTGCAATACTTTAAGCCCTGGGATCAGCACTTTACAGCTCTCCGTGTTTTCTTTACCACAGCATACATCTTCAGTGTGTATTTGTGGATGAATTGAAATGGTGCAGGGAGGGAGTAGGCATTTGTCCAGGGGTTATTCTCCCCTGGGACTCCCCACTATTTCTTTCCTTAGAATTGCTGCAGTTGAATTCCCTGGGGTTGGTCTCTCTTTGCTCATCTAGAAATACCACTTACCCTGGCTCAGCTGCGGACAGCGAGGGCCTTAAGCAAAAGTGTGATCTTGCTGATGGCCTCAGCCATAATCAGAGGCTCAGATAACAGGGAAAAAGAGCTCCAGAAACTTATCCCCTATTCCCTGAGTTCTTTTTAAAAAATTGCGGTACCAAATAAGTCTCCAAACAACATTGGCATGGTCTGATAACTTTGTGCCTAAATAAAATTTAAGGCAGATTTTCCCAGGATTAAAATGATAATGTATTTTAAAGAAATGAAATGTTAGCCCATGGTTTATAAGGAGAAAGAAGAAAACCAGCAATTATTACACTGCATGCATTGGATTTCATACAAGGCTATTTCCTAAGGTGTATTTTCCATTCCTACGGACTCTTTCGCCACATTAATCAAAGAGTAGCTGTGTTCTAAAACCTATGGGTTAGTCTCAGGAGACTTGTGTATTGATGCAGCCTAAGGAAAGACTTAATTGCATTGATGCTGTATTTTCCTCTACACTTTGGAGGGCTTATAAAAAAATGTGCTCATTGCCTCTAAAAATAGTGAAAGGAAAGCAGTTTCTGGCCCCCTTTTATACAATTTTCCTCTCTATTTCTTCCATGTTTTCGTATATGATGAAGGCAGCTGCTCTATCCACAAATGCAAATACATCTCATTTTCCTCTTTTCTGTCATTCATCTGGCCTATCTTAGTTCAGCAGTAGGATGATAACTGTTTATTATTATTCAGGTTGATTTTTAGTTCTGAACATTTTTGTTGCCAGATTAAACACTCAGATTTTCAGAATATATTTTGCACAATTTCCTTTGACTGCAAGGCCCTTCTTTAGCAGCCTAATTCTCATAGGAGAGAACAATATTGATTATGAGAAGTAAAGCCTCAAGTTCAACATTTAAAGGAATGGGTTCCACAAAAGGAAAGATATTCTGCTGTGGAAAATTGGGTCACTTCAAAGAAAAGAAGAAAACCTTATCTCAGCTCGCAGCATATCCAAACTGTGTTGAAATTCGTAATCATGTTAAAGGTAAGGGTGTGTGAACTGCAGTTTCCTGGGAATTGTGGTTGAGGGTGAAGAGGACTCACATAATCTTCATTATAAATGTTAATGGCTGAGTAAGAGGTCAATATTATTATAGTTTATATTTTCAGAGCCTATGCACTTGAAGATATGGCCTATATCATTAAAACCTGACTGTTTATAGAATAAGAGACAGATTGTTTTCCTTTTGAGTGCATATAGAAGACCCTTGACATTTAAGAATTTAAATTGGGAACTACTATAGTGCATTTTGAGTGTGGCCTCACAGTTCCATGATAAACAGTAATTTGCATTTTTGCTGAGACAAAATTTGGATCTTGAGTACTTCTGGCCTAGTATATAGGAAGAAGTCTCTTAGCTCTAAGTGATTACTGAGCTTCATCCTCCCAATTGTGCTTTTGATATACTGGTGAACGTAAGCCTCCCCAGTAATTAAAAACTCTATTTTCTTTTCAGGCCAAAAACAGTAGGATTCAGCTATAAGGCCTACTCTTGGTGCAGGGCATGGGAGCCAGATGGTTACAAAAGCTACAGCATTTGTGCATGTGGTGTCCATTTAGGTTCCAGGAGCTAAATATTAAAAATACCAATTTTCCACACAATTTACTGAGACCTTACTGTGAACTTAGCATTGAGTTGGGGAGAAGGAAGCACCAAAGGAAGTGTAAGATCCAATCCCTGCTTTTAGGAATTTGCAAGTCTGGTTATGTGAAACATGCATGTGTTGTTTTGTTACCTGCTTAAGCACCTAAGTGAGAGGTGCAGGCATTCAGCTTCATAAAAGTTCAGAGATCCATTCCCGTACTCATTTAATAGTTGTTTTCATGAGCAAGCACCTGCTACGTGCAGGACACTACACTACGCTAATCACTAATAATGCAATGGTGAACCAAACAATTTCCTTGGCAATCATGATCTAAGAGGGGGGAGAAAGATTAATTAAATAGTTGTTCAACTGTTAAATTTCAAATAGTTATGAGTGCCTTGAAGGGAAAGCCCAAGAACTATGATTAGATGTGGGACAGACCAACTGATATGCTCGCTACAATGGACATGGATCTTGAAGAAAGAGTGGACTTTGATGAAATAGTAGGGTTTGAAATTTTTGCTCATCTCTTGACCTCGCCCAAATGTATGCTCCCCTCCTTTCTCTACACATTGTTTACTTTGTAGAAGCCTCTATTTTCTTTTTATACTATAGTCTGTAAAACTATGCAAACATTAACTTTTCATATTTAGTAAAATGTAGTGATAATTTTAATAATTGGCTGCCATGATTTGCTTCATGTATTTACTCAGGTTCTGTGTAAAGAGGGCAGGAATACATGTTTTGGGATTTTTGAAGCTGTAATTCTATTGAAAGAAATTCTTTGGCTATGTATACTAAAAAACTATGCCATAAGAGGGAAGAAATTTAAATTAACAGATATGTGTGTGTATGTGTGTGTATGTGTGTGTGTGCAATAAGCTGGCTCTTTATGTATTTTTAGTGATCTGTCACCTGAAGGATTACAAGACATGACGTTTGTTCTCTTATAAATTGATTCCTCCTTAAACAAGCTAAGCATCTTGCCAGCAATCTTTTAACAAAAAGATATGGTAAGCCAGTTTCAATGATCTTAATGAAGAATTCCTCTAATGGATTTTTCAAAGTTCAAGGATTTCTGGAACTTAAACCCATGTGAATATAGTTGTTAACTTGATGGGTTCAGTGTATCATTTACTTCCCAGACTTCTTATTTGCTAACTGTTTAGATAGCGAAATAGAGTAAAAAATCAAGTTGAATAATTCAAGTAGAGACACAGATATTAGAACTCCTAGACCCAGTGTCTTTTAATTTTTAAGGTACATTATTAAAAAGTATTGCCTGGATTTTTAGTGATAGTGGATTTAAAGAAAATAGTCTGAGATTTCATGCCATAAAATCCTGTCATCAGTATGGCTTCTTTCAGTAACTGTGAAAAAAAATGTTTAATTAAAGGAAAATTCTCCTCTGAGACATGGTCTCATATTGTTTCAATAGGCATGACCCCATGTAGCCATTAACTTGTTTGTCTTTATCAACCTCTCAGCACCAAGCTTCTGACATATCTCTATTTATGATGTCTTTCCCACATACTCCTTCTTTTCCCATCATCACCATTCTGACCCAGGTCCCAGTCATTCCATTTCTGGGTGCTGCAAAATCCCCTCACCAATCTCTCTCTCCAGGCTTCTCTCTTATTCTTCCTTCTTCCTACCGCTAGAGTCTTTTTCAAGTACTTTTGTGTTGTCACTTACTCTTCTCATATCTTAAACTTTTTAAATAAATAAAAAATGATCCTGGTATCCAAAGAATATCTGGGCCTGCATTTTTCTCATTTTTAAAAATTGCTTCTATATCAGTGCTGTCCAAGAGATCTTTCTTTGATGGTGGAAATGTTCTATATCTGCACTGTTATACAGTAGCCATTAGCCACATGTTGATGCTTAAATGGGCTAGTGTGACTGAGGAACTGAGAAAATGTTATGGCTATTCAGACTGAGAAACCAGCTAATGTATTGGACAGCACATTAATTGCCTATTCAGAGTAGTCTGCTTTTTCTGTTCCACATATGACTTAAAATTTCCTCCATCTTGCCTTTGTTCATCATATAATTTCTCGCTGTCACCAATCCCCTTATTTATTACCTACTCTTCTCATTTTTGCCTATTCACATTCCACCCCAGGGAAACCATCCCTGATCCGTCCCATTTAGGTTGAAGGGATTTCTGTTCTTTCTAAATTTCCAAAGGTGTTTTGTACTGATGTCTTCCTAACATCATTGCAATGTCTCCAAGTGTGAAAACTAGTTAGCAATAAACACAGTGTGGCGCAGAGGACTTGGCCCAGTGCTTAGGGCATCCGTCTACCACATGGGAGGTTCACGGTTCAAACCCTGGGCCTCCTTGACCCGTGTGGAGCTGGCCCATGCGCAGTGCTGGATGCGCGCAAGGAGTGCCCTGCCACGCAGGGGCGTCCCCCACGTAAGGGAGCCCCACGCACAAGGAGTGCACCCCGTAAGGAGAACCGCCCAGGGGGAAAGAAAGTGCAGCCTGTCCAGGAATGGTGCCACACACACGGAGAGCTGACACAGCAAGATAACCCAACAAAAGGAAACACAGATTCCTGTGCCGCTGACAGCAACAGAAGCGGACAAAGAAGAACACGAAGCAAGTAGACACAGAGAACAGACAATTGGGGTGGGGTGGGGAAGGGGAGAGAAATAAAATAAATCTTTAAAAAAAATAAAATGAACACAGTGTCTGATGTTCAAGTAGAAGTTCAATAGGTAGTTATAGATTATGAGCAGTGCTCTTCAGCATGAGAAAATAAGAAAAATAAAAATGGATGCTATTTGGGAATTGTAGAGCTAGGATAGACTATAAAAAAAATCTCAGCAGGATACAAGGACAAAGATTTATTTCTTGCTCATGTCCTTTGTTCATTATGCTTGACAGTGGCTCCATTCCAGGGTTTCCTTTGAACAGCCTCTTAAAATATCTACCTGTAAGTGACACATGACATTTCATTGACCAAGTCAGTCACCTGGGCAATGTTGAGGTCAACAGGGCGGGAAGTTATGATCCTCTGGCGTGGAATAGAATCTGACTATTTGGTGGAAACTAATATAATCTACAACAGGAATCAACTTTTAACATTTGGCTTTCAGCATTTTCCCTTATCCTTCTGGATTAGCTTCACTAACTCATCTCTGCATCTCTCCTTGCTCCAAACAATCATTTAAGTAGCCTCCAGAATGTTCTCCAATGGTGCAAATCTGATCATTTCATCACTTTGAACAAAAACCTTTGAAAAGCCCCCATTTTGTACATGAAAAGCCCAAACTCCTACACCTGGCATTCATCAAGCTTTACAATCCACCCTCCTCCTGAGTCACTTTCTCCTATGGATACTATGCTTTTGCCTCCTCTGAACTGCCTGTCTTTGAAAGCAACCTGATCATCTACTTAAATTCTTTTCCTTGATAACCATCAAATAGAGACTGAGACCAGAGTGATCTCTGAGAATTATTGTAGCAACCCAACTTAGAGGAGAGATTCATACCTTTACTGGTGCTTCCATAGCATGCAGTATACACCTCTCATTATATAGCATTCTTGAACTGATAGTATTTGTTAATTTTCATTGCTTTTCTTCTTCCACTTGCCCAAAAGTTCCTTATTGGCAGAGACTTGACACTGCTTTACTCATTTTTATAACCTTGGTGCCAAGTATCGTGCTTGTCACAGCATGTGTTTAATAAATCTTTCATATAGCAGAATTCCTCATCTGGTAAAGTGTGGCATATTGCACAAAATTTTGCACTTGGTGTGTAATATCTCCTTGATAGAGGATAATTTGTGAAATGGAAGCAGAATTATTGTAAGACCCAGAAACTTTCCATTAAGCTCTTATTTGTCACCACAGATATAATTTAGCTGTGAAAGGTCATTAATGGAATTGGACAGAAAACTTTTAAAAGCATGTCCATTTATTGGGAGTCTTGGCTCTGTATTTGGCCCTTGATGAGCTTGTTAAAAAACAAAGTAATTGTTTTACATATTTAAGGAAACTTTCGACTCCCTCCATAAGAAACATGTGGATGTATTTTTACCACACAATTATTTATTTAGAGGCATCTTAAAAGCTGATGTGTTTCTCCAAGAATTGAAATTGCATTCATCTTCGGCTTTATTGTCTTTGCCACTAACCTACATACAAATGAGAGGGAAACTACTAACCAGTTCTGTTGGCCAGAGGAAAATTCCCTTACCCTTCCTGAAAAGTCTTTGCTGAAAATACATTGAAAAGAAACTGGGTAGCTTCTCTCACAGAAGGCTGGGGCACAAAATTGCAAAGTTTTGACAACTTCTACCTACCAGAGATAATAGAGATAATTGTTATCTCTATTATTTCTACTTCTAAATCAAATTTCACTGTCAGTTAACACATAGCATAGTCTCTTGTTGCATTGGGGGATGCTAGAAACTTTATTGATTATTTTTGAAGATCAGGGCATCTGTCCAGTAATGCATGCAGTATTACTGGTATTATGAGCTTCATATTTGTAGACTATTTTGGTTGAAGTCTTTGTGATACTTTTAGATATGTGAAATCCTCATATGTAAGTCCAGATATTATTATCTTCTTGCATTTCATAGAAAAGTTTTGAGTTTTTAAATGTAACATTCATTTATATTAATTGCTTTAGAAATTTGCTCTATCGACTTCACATGCCAAAGACTAGAATAGCTCATGACTGGTTTAGCCAAAATCTGCTTTTCTAAAAGCTATCTCTTCAACTGCTTTCCAGTAAATATATTCCTATGATCCATTCTTATAATTTACCAGAAATGCCTAAAGTAGCAGGTTTCATTTTACCTTTGACCAAGAGAATCTGAATTTTCTGTAACCTCAGTTGCCACTTACTCATTTGAAGCTGATTCTGCTGCTAACCAGTTTCCATTTAGTTTCAATTTAGAACTCAATTCTAGTCCTTTCTCTTAGCATTTCTTAAAAACCAAGTGAGATAACATAACTAAAAATGCCTGATAACTGATAGCATGTCTGACACATCAGATTTTTATTGTTTCATCTAGATTTTATGTTGAGATGATAAGATATATAGTACTATAAATAATCAGAAATACAGAGGCATTTCTTGGACCACTAAAATTTTCCTTCATGATGAAAGAAATAAGGTAAGATTATGATTCTTCATAATAAGAAGATTAAAATGAATGTCCAGTGTGAGCAATAGTATTCATTCATTAATTCATTCTCCAAATATGTGCTTAGTATCTTCTAGGTGTACAAGACTGGGAATACAGTGATGAATTAAACAAACACTGTCCCTACCCTTATACAGATGACAGTCTTATTGAGACTGTAATTAAATAAATTACTGTTATCCATATTATTTTTCATGGGATAATATGACTAGTGGAAAGTTGGTTGCACAACGACATTAATGCTTACAACCAAAATATGAATAAATAAAAAGAATTCTTGAAAATTTTCCCTTTTGTAAGTTTGCTTCCATTAGCAAAGACAAAATTACGCTGATCGTTGTCTGTCATGGGAAATCATTTGCTCTCTGGAAATACAATTTGATACTATTAATATTTTAGCCAGTAAGATACTAGAGATACAGTGGTGAAAAGACAGTCATAGTTATACTGGTGGCAACTGGAATAACAGGGTCACTTTTTCTTTAAGAATGATAGTTAGTTTCCATTTTAGAATGAGGCAAATCTTCCATACAACACAACATAGAATGGAATTCTGGCAACTGACCTTCCTATCCTCCTTTCTATCTTCTTTCTTAACTTATTTTTCATCTGCTTTAACTTTTTCATTCATTCATTTAACACATTTACATAATGCCTATATTTAGCTGTAGAAGACATTTTTGTATTAATTATCCATTTTAATTTCCTGAGAAACTGGTTGGAAGAAGATCTTTACCAACTGTTTTACCACCTTACAGTCACTTTTTTTTTTTGCCACCAAAAGTAGATATGTGCTATAGTTTTCACACACTCCAAATCACATTTTTGCCATGCCAAACAGTGAGCTTTCAGTTTTCTTCGCTGTCACTGCTGGCCTTTCTCTAAGCTCTGTGATCTCTTGGATATTCCTTTCTCCTATTCTTGAGGGGATTGCAGAGCTCTTAAAGAAAGTGTAGTCTCTCCCTTTCCTGTGGTGCATGTTTTCATGTTCTGAAAGCTAGGTGTGATGGTTAGGCTACTGTGTCAACTTGACCAGGTAATTGTGCCCAGTTGTTTGGTCAAGCAAGCACTGGGCTAACTGTAATACAAAGGCATTTATGAACTTTAGTCACCATTGACTATACTACAGTGGTAAACCATAGATAGCTGGTTATAATTACATCAATCAGGGAGATTGCCGTCAGCAATGAGTAAAGCTTAACCCAGTCAGTTGGATGCCTTAAAAGGGGAAGTGATTCCCGCATTGAGAGAGAATTTCCTAGCTCTTCTTTGGACAGCCAACATCTCCCAGAACCCAAGAACCTTCATTGGACTTTCATTGCAGCCCGTGGTTGCAGCCTGCCTGCGGAATCTGGACTTGTGTATCCCCATGACTGCATGAGAGACTCTTACAGAATTGCATACTATTGACAGGTATCTCTTGTTGATTCTGTTTCCCTAGAGAACCCTGGCTAATACACTAGGTGACATGGTGCTAAGAGAAAACCCTGTCAAGAATAGGGCATCTGACAAAAAAAGGGGAGATAATGTCTCATTCCCTAGCTGGACACCTACCTGCAAAGCAATGACTCATGTATACCTAAGTCTCCAGGAGTCGGGCTGGGAATAGAACTGGATTTGGAAGAAGGCTGCTCCTGGGAAAACAGACTATGCAGCAAGAAACATTTGGGTGGAATATATGTAACAGAATGTGATGAAGGGTGGAAGGTACTGGCTGTGGCATTGGATTGTCTACATCAGGGAACGTGCTGGGTAGTTTCTGAGGAGGGCTCTCACATGTGCTGCCTTTGATTGCTTGCCTCTTTATGGACAAGGACTAACAAGAAAAGGACTCAGAATTTACACGTTTACACGTTTCTCACTCTGGAACCTCAATATGCATGCCATGCTTTGTAGGGAAAGGGAATTCAAATAATACATTTAAAAAATGGCCTGGGCTAAGTTTTAACCACTAAATTTTCGACCCAACAGTAAAGGAGGATTTAGCATACTATATTTAGGAGTATTGATTAGAAAAAAATAAAACTGTTTCAGAGGTTTATGTTACCGTATTGAGGCACTTAAACTGGTGACAAATTCTAATTTTCTTAGCACCTGACTCATAATTGTTAGATTTCTTATAGTGTACATATAAAAGTGGAAGTAAGGCCTTAATAGAAATTTGACCAATAATGACTGTATATGGCATTTTCTCACGTAATTAATCAAATATGTATTAAATTCTACTGTGGGTTGGGCACCACGCTGGGTACTTGGCATACAAAGAGAAATCAGTTAGAATCTCAAAAAGCAAAAAGCAAATAATTACTCTAGAACTCGAGTGCTATCACACAGAAGTAAACAAGGAGGAATGCCTCTGATTTTATTGCTATCTCTTCTGAAGGCCTAAGATTTCATTGTACATATGACTTGCTGCAAACCCATTTAAAAATAGTAGAGAAGAGTTGTTAGCTTCTTTGGGAACTCTTTAAGCTATAATTTATAAGGAATAAAACAGCTCATTTCAGTTCTGTATTCTATGATGATATCATGTTTTTGCTGCTACCCTTCTCTCTAGTTGGGGAAAACATATTTATCCTTGGAGGCCCAGCTAAAATGCCATCACCATGGAGTTTTCCCTGATTATGTCAAATTAAATTAATGCCTCTTTTTGAGCCTTTCTAATATTTTGTTCATATCAGTAATTATTACATTTACTATAGTTTATTATGGTTAGATTTTCATGTGTGAACTCCTTGAATGCAAAGCTTATGGTCTTTTCACTTTTGTACCCCCAGCCCCACTACATTAGCTAAATTGTCACTATCTGCCACTGTCTCCATCCCTACTACCACAATATTACTGAGTTTTCAGTGTGTCCAAGAAAAGACATGTCCTTGTTAAAGGCATTAAAGCATCTTTATCCTTAGAACTTAGATATATATAAGGGCAAAACATGACTGAAATAATACTATTTTGATTGATATTAAATAGTTTATAATAATATTCCAAGCCACTCCCTCTGACTTCAAAATACAAAAGTTACAAATCAATTTGCAGACCCCCAAATCTATTTTTAGAATTCTCAAAGTGGAGCCACTGGTTGATCACAAAGATTTAACTACATCTATATTCTTATTCTGTTCCATGGCACCATAAAACCAGGAGTAAAAAGCTGATAAGAGATGTTGAAACCAGACAAACATGGGTCAAATCCTGCATGACTCTTTCAACGCACTTACCTTAAAGCTAGAAGAGGAAAAAGAACAATACCTACTTCACAGGATTTTTGTGAGGATTAAATAAGGCAATGTTTATACATTGTTTAATACAATGCCCAGGCATAGTAAGAGGTTAGGTATTAGTTATTATAATTGCTTTTATGATTATGTGTGATTATCTTTACCATTCTCTGAGATCACATGGACTTACAACTAGAGGAAGGACAAATAGGCTTATCAGTGTGCTTTGCTGTGTGAACTTGTGCTAATGCCCTTCCTTCCCACTCCCCCAGTGCCCTGGATGGAGAAGGAAAATGGAAGCCATTACAAGAAGATTGAAAATCCTTATCTCTATGGTGGTAAAGGGTGTCCAATACTGCTAACATTCAATTTGAAGGTACAAGCTTCATTGAAACTTTAGCCTAAATTTGGGGTTGGGCTAATGATTGAAACCTTGAGGCATATGCGCAACTCTTCAAGACTGATTTTATCTTCAAGAAAATGAATTTAATTTTTACAGAAATATATTGCTAACCAATATTCTAAAAATGGTGATGGTTTACATTAGCATTTCACATGCTATACCCCTTTTGATCCATACAAAACCTGTATAGGCAGTGCTGAGATTATTCCTACTCTATTGCGTATGAAAAACAAACAAAGAGGGTGAGTCAAGGGGAGGGAGACTGAAAAACGTGTAATGTGGAGGCATTTTCAGGACTTGGGAATTGTCCTGAATGACGTTGCAGTGACAGATACAGGCCATTGTATGTCTTGCCATAATTCATGAAATTGTGCAGGAGAGTGTAAACTACAGTGTAAACTATAATCCAAGCTTAGTGGCAATGCTCCAGAATGTGTTCATCAATTGTAACAAATGTACTGCACTAATGATGGAGGTTGTTAATGTGGGAAAATGTAGGGAGCGGGGCATATGGGAATTCTGTATATTTTTTATGTAACATTTATGTAATTTAAGTATCCTTTTAAAAAAATGAAAAAATAAATTAAAAAAAGAAAGTAAGTAAGTCATTTGCACAAGGGCATTCAATGCCAGATTTTGGGGTAAAATCCAGGCTTTATGACCAAAGAATGAGACCTTTCCACTTCTATAACTTACTGTTATTCCATAGCTCAATTGTCACCATCTGTATTATAGAGAAAAATAAACACGTGGGTCTGGGGAAATCTACATATAAATTCTTAGTTCTTATATATTCTCCAGCCACAGAGCAGTACCTACCCTTGGCAAGTCCCTTATCTATGATGTTATTTCTCACGCTTCCAGATCTCTCAAAGTTTGAGAAAAATGTCAAGTCTGTCTCAAAAAGTTGTATTTTGTTTGAAGTAATTCTGAATTCAGTTAACCATTTCATTATGTAGGAGAAACTCAGGTTCGTATACCTGAAAGAAAGGAAAGTGGGGACCTCTCTGTGCTGGCAGCCGCTCACACTGATGCACTCCACCTGAATTCAGCAGGGATCTGGGGCTGCCACAGTGTGGGAGGGAGAGTGAAGTCACGTAGAAAGTCACAAAGTCTCTAGCAGCCAAAAACAGACCTCTTGAGCAACCCCCTCACATCTTTTAAAATTAAGTGTTCAGCATAACTTGAAACATTAGTAGATTAGCATGTCAATACATTTTCCACATCACTGCACAAAGGTAAGCTCTAAGAATAAAATGTGCTGTATTTTTTTTTTTTAACACATAAAAAAAGTTTAGATAAAAGCAGACTAGATCTTTCTAGCTTGGAACTGAAGTTGTAGTTATTGATGGGACCCAGATCTGAGCTCTAACAAATTCTGTGGTACCAGTGACCAGAAGCTTTGGCTGTGTTGTTTAGGAAGCTTTGCCATGTCTTAAATTTTCAATGAAATGACCACAAGAAGCCATCCTCAGTACCACTCAATTAGCCCGGGTGAAAAGGACCACCATTTTCCTGTTCAGGGGTAGAAAAGCAGCATTTATGCCCATGAGTGTGGGGTATGATCAAAGCACAGCACTTCCATGCTTTACAGTGTGTAGGGTGAAAAAAAAATAGCCACTTGGAAGTAAGGATTTCCTTAACGACGACCCCATGACTTGTGTGAACTTAAATTCCTCAGAGTTGTCATTTTCATATAATGGGTTAATAATGCACTAAAACATTGTTGTCAGAAATAAATTAGTACTGTCTATGAAAAACTGCACCATGTAAGCTAGAGTTATAGAAATGAAAATGTTATGTAAATGTTATATAATACAGTGAGTCATTGTTTCATGTGGACTCTTTACTTAAGGTAAATGTAGAACTGGAGGCATCTGAAGCACAGCTCTTCTCCAGCATGTGGTTTGAAGATTAGAATGGATGTTACACTCTTTTTTCTGACGTTTAAATAAGAGGTCCCAGCAAAGGTGAGGGAAAATAGGGTTCACTGCTCTGGGCTTTCTGGCATCACATAATCAACATGGCCTATAGCTGCTAGTACTGTTTGGATTTAGAGATTCTTCATGACCTATAACTCATGACAGTGTAAAAGGATCAAAGATCTTGGAAAATAGCCTCATGGTTACATGTCCCTTGATGCTCAGTCACAATAAAACCTCAAAAGGGAAGGAGTTTTCCAACAGTATCTCTTAACTCTGCTCTACCACACAGTAGAAAAAAATTAAACGCATTATCAGTTCATTGAAAAAAGCCTTTTAACATGCAGAAGAGCTAAGAAAAAGGTATACAAACTCGTAATTCTGTTACCTACTGCTTCCATTCTGTTGTGTATCCTTTTTCTATGCATTCCCAACATAAAGTCTTTCCTTTGCTGAATTGCTAACTTGAACTACGTCAGAGTTTCTCAACGTCATCACAACTGACATTTAGGGCTGGGTAATTCTTGGTTGTGGGGGGTTGACCTGTGCATTGTAGGATGTGTGACAGTGTGCCTGATCTCTATTCAACAAGATGCCAGTGGCACCTGCCCTGGTTGTGACAACCAAAGATATCTCTAGATATTGCCAAAAGGTCTAGGGGAGGAGGGGGCTAGGGAGTGTGTGTGTGCAAATCACCCACAGTTGAGAACCACTGTTCTCTACCAAGGGACTAATGCTGAGGTTCAAAGAGGCTAAGTGACTTACCTATAGTCACCCAGCTGGTCGAACCTGGTTCAGAACAAAATTCCCGACTCCCTGGTCATTGCTCTTTCTACTATCTCATGCTGCTTTAACTGGGAAACATTTTCCTCTCAAATCACATTCTAAGATATGTCATTGCACACATTTTAATGAGACTCATTCTTCTACAAATGAGTAAGTGTATGATGGCTTTTGTCGCTCCTTTTTCACAGCTGAGTAGAGGCTGTAGAAAAGGGGCCAGTGATTATTCTTCTTCACAGTAAGGGAAAGAGGGAATGGTTTGAAGGAGCAAGCATATCATAGTAGGGCTACCTCCAATACTTCATTCCTTAACCTGATTTACAAGGCTGACCCTTGTCAGCTTTTCTATCATTTACCTTACCAGGCCTCTGGACCTTTGTCCTTGTCATTCCACACACCCCTACCTTTCCACTCTCCCTCCAAAAATCAAATGAAACTGTCCTTTTGAACAAATTTCTCATCTACTCTCCTTTCTGAGTGCTTCCCGACACTGACATAAAGTTGCACTTTGAGTTTTTATGCTGACGTTCCTCAGAGTGTGCTCTGTGCACACTAGTTGAGAGGGCGACCCTGCGACGTTGTATGTGTCTTAGTGTAAGTGTGGACTTTATTGCCGGCAATCTCTCTCTCGTGCAGTTGCCACATATACCTTAATAAGAGAAGTGCTATGCAGCAGAAACATGCTTGACATGTTTTACCCTATCCTTTCTTAAGCTTATTTCACTTTTTAAAAGTAATACCTAGTAGTAGTCAAAGAAACTAGTGCTTCTCAGAAGGCCCCGTTGGAAACACCATTTTATATCAAAAGAGAGTTTCAAACATTTATTTGGAAGCCAATTATTTTAATTAATGACATCCTTTCTTAGACATTTCTGTTTTGAATGAATTACATTCTTTGTAAGTTGGTGAGTTAATGCAGGTAAAACACATAGTACATAGCCCAATACATAACAGGTACATAAATGTGAACTGTTATTAGTAATGCACTGTCGTTTTCTCCATGATCAATTTATCAGCATCTTAATATATTAAAAAGTATGTGTGGTACTACAGTACACTATGTGTATTCAAGGTAATCAAGATAACTGATAAATATTTAATTTGTATGTCTTACAGAGCTATTTGAGCCAATGAGACTTTGGTTTAAAACTCTTTTCCTGACACAAATTAAAGCTTCCATTCTAAATGCTTTATGATTTTTCCATTAAAAAAATCAACACTGATCAGATTGAAAGGCAATTAAAAACATATATGAAAGAATAACATAAAAGTCATATTAACAAATTTTTCTTATTTATAGTCAAGTACTAAAATTGAAGTGATTTTATAATTTTTTTGGCAAAATTAATTCTTAATCGCTCCACCAAATCATCAGTTTGAAGTTTTAAAATGATTTATTCAAAATTATGTCAAACAAATATAATATTTTAGAAAGTAACTGGACAGAAGATAAATGAGAATTTTGAGTATAGTAAAACTTTTGTTTTTGATGCAGGGATCATTGATACATTCTCCTTTATAGCTTTGGAGGCTCTATGTTTGGCAAAACATTTAAATTCACATTTATTAAACAAAGATTTTGATAAAAATTACATATCTTCCAGGTATGGGAAAATTGCCATGTTTTGGCAATTTGCCAAATTTTGAAGAGTAATTATTATTACTATTGTGTATGCATATAAGAAGTTCTCTAAAAGTACAGCCTAGCCTGCAGAATACACTAAAACTTGCAGAGGTTTTTCCCTATTAAAAATTCAGCAAGAGAATCATATTTGACATGCCAAACCTTCTTAAAGGGCAAGTGTAAGATCACTGACAGAAAGGTAAGCTAAGTAAAGTTTGACTTCTTTAGCCCTGTGAGCCTCTTTTCTACTTCCTCTTCCCGTGACCCCCTGCACTTCCCCCATCCCCGTCCCTAGGACTCTGTGCTTACAGGATGAAATAATTGCATTTTAAAAGTATAAATAAGTAGAGCAATGATTAGTACAAAAAATGATATCTTCGATGGTCTTTTTGACATAAATAGAGGTGGTTTTTAAAAGATCTCTTAGAATAATCTTTCAAATCACTCCACTGTTGTAGTATTTACCACATGAAAATGAAATATCTGTTTGTGTCTCTCTTTCTTTGTGTAACATAAGATCCTTGACAGTAGGAACTATCTTATCATCTTTACATCATACACCCAAACCCAGCGTCTAGCACATGGAAGTTCTGAATAAATTTATACAACCGGCTATTCATAATGTCTGGACTATCATTGCAACAAGCCCTTGATTCTTACCTGGTTAAATATGGGGCAGACCAAAGGTTCAGAAAACCTGAATTCTAGCCCTGTAGTTACTTACTGGCTCACCTTGGGCTAGCCTTTTCATTCTGATTCTCATTTTCCCCATCTGCTAGCAGAGTCCACTAGACATGCGCAAGATACTTTTCCATAAATATTTGTCTGAGTCTAGTCTGAAAGAATTGAAGAAAACTCTTTTTAACTATTAAATTATCCATAATTCTTTCTAGGGGTCTCTAGTGGATGCATTTATTTATCAGCTCAGCTTTGATGAATGTGCATCATTGATGATGCTTTTGGTATCAGAGAATAAGCCACAAACCACAAGCAGAAGTTAAGATGGAAACAAGGGTTGATGATTAAGTTTTTATCAGTGCTTTGGACAGTGTTCTTTGCCCTCATGGTCATTGTTACTTTTATGTAATGGTCTTCACTCATTTTAGAACCCATTTTCATTAGTGTCTTTATGAATAGGTCAGATCTTAAGGCCCATTTGATTCTTTTCGTTTGAAACTCATGTAGTCAAACACAGGCAGTCATATGGGGAATTCTTATATTTTCCAAGCAACATAGTGTGCTTGAAAGAGCAGTGTCCTGGGAGATTAGAGATTCAGAATTGAGTTCTGATGCTATCAGTAAATAGCTATATTGGTATAAATTACTTCACCCCCTTGGACCTCCATTTTCTCAATTACAAAGCTACAGAAAGAGGAACTTTTAGATAGGATATTTATTACCCTGTCATGCTGATATAGAAGCAATCTCTAAAGTATTCGTTGAATGAATTAGGGAATTCATAAATATTGCTGTATTTGAGATTTTTTTGCACATCAAACATAGTAAACCTTTCTTTTTTTTTTTTTATTTATTTATTTATTTATTTATTTATTTAATTCTCCTCCCCTCCCCCAGTTGTCTGTTTTCTGTGTCTTTTTGCTGCGTCTTGTTTCTTTGTCCGCTTCTGTTGTCTGTCAGCGGCACGGGAAGTGTGGGTGGCGCCATTCCTCGGCAGGCTGCTCCCTCCTTCGCGCTGGGCGGCTCTCCTTACGGGTGCACTCCTTGCGCGTGGGGCTCCCCTACGCCGGGGACACCTCTGTGTGGCACGGCACTCCTTGCGCGCATCAGCACTGCGCATGGGCCAGCTCCACACGGGTCAAGGAGGCCCGGGGCTTGAACCGAGGGCCTCCCATGTGGTAGACGGACGCCCTAACCACTGGGCCAAAGTCCGTTTCCCGTAAACCTTTCTTAATATGATATTGGGCAAATAGTGGTATATCATATGTATGCTTATTTAGAGTATGACTTTTGTTCTCATCCCACAAAATGCCTTGTCAACCACCAAAATCGACATTCACCTTCACCAGGTTAGTTAATTCTTCAACCTTCTATCAAGAGCTACTAGAATCAATCTAAACTACTGTATACTGCACATAAATTATACATGTGATATTTTAATGGTAAAATAAAGAGGAATGAAACCACCTCCCCCCAATTGACATTGATAGTCAATGTGAAAAGTTTTGAATGAATAGTGGGTGGTATTTTATGAGTCACAAAAACAAGACCTGTAGAATATCAAATTTCTTGAGTAATTGTCTTCAAATCGCCTTTTGACTAATTTGCTTTGCTTACCAGAATGCTGATAAGTTGGACTTGTTCTTTTGTGACATACTCATTGTTTTTTCCTGTTTTTTCCCCTGATGTACAATCTTTGGAGTCTAAATAGGACATTATGATTATGGAAAAGTAAGTAGGAATGATTTTGCAAGGAAATTGTCTGGTTCTTTCTTTTATAGTAAATGGATCCAATATCTCTTATGCTCAAATTAAATACTGCTTAAATGCTTCTCTAAATACCCTCTCTCCCTTTTACAAGGATTTCTTGCTCCAAATTATTCAGATAACCAAATATATTGGTTAATTTTTATTAGTGCACCCATAATTCCTGAGGTGTTTTTAAATTCATGAGTAGCATGAGAACTACAGTAAATTGGAAGCAAATAAACTATGTTATTAATGGACATTAATGGGTCCATTGAAGAAAAGTACATATTTAGAATAGACATGAGTCATAATATTTAAGGTACTTTCAATAGGAAAAATCAGAAAACCCGACTAAAATTGACTTAAATAGTAAATAAGTCTGGAAGTAGCAAAGCTGTAGAGTTGGTTAATTCAGCATCTTAGTGACATTTATGTAGGATCTATATTTTTCCATCATTCCACTCAGTCACCATAGTTGTATTGGCTTCTGCCCTCATGGTTGCAAGATGGCCACAGCAGATTCAATTGTCATGTCCTTACCCAACAATGTCCAAAACACTCCCCATCCCTTATAGAACTCATGCAGCTCATTGGCCAGAACTGAAATCCCATATCCATTCTTATATTAGTCATTGGAAGGAAAAACAATTGCCATGATTGTCTTAACTTAATCAAAATTCACATAAATAGGGTTAGGCCTCCTCCAAATGCCATGGTAATTACGCCCAACCACAATATCTTGACCAAAATCGAGGTTCTGGTAGAATTGAAGAAAGGGAATAATGGTTGTTGGTAGCCCAGATCATGTGTCACACTAGTCAAATAATATAAAAACCACGAAAATTTATTTTGGAATTTTTCTATCAAATTTTACTGGGGAATTACTTGGTAGTCCTCATATATTCATTTTGCAAAAAATAAAATTATTTGTATTATACGTATGTGTATTTATTATTAAATTGATTTGACCTTTCAAATTTATGACATATTTTTAGAATACTTATTCTTTTATGTTTATGGGATGCTCTTTCAGATGAGAATTAGTTCATGTACATTTACGGGTTTTTTTTTGAGGTACTGAAGGCTAGGGATTGAATTTGGGAACTCTTGTGCGGGAAGCCGGTACTCAACCATGGAGCCAAATTGACTTCCCTGAGTTATATTTTTGTTTGTTGTTGTTGTTGTTGTTTGTTTTCATGTTTTTAGGAGGCATTGGGAACCAAACCCAGGCCCTCCCATGTGGGAGGCAGGCACTCAACTGCTTGAGTCACATTGGCTCTTCTGTACATTTATTTTTATTTATTTTTATTTTTATTTTTTTGATGTTGGTGATTTAAGCTTTGGGTTGCAAGAGTAGGAGGACACAGTTTTGTGTTTGAGTGTTGCACAGAAGTGAGAAAGTGTTATGGAGACTTGAGGAATGTTACACTTATAATACATTTGATTTAGCTAGAATGCATAGATGGGGAATGCATAGTAGAAATGGAAATTGAGGTAATTCTGTGTTGATCTTCCAGTGACCATAAAAGGCATTATTTATAGGCTCTCCTAGGAGTTTTCAAATTGTGCTTCTGATATACTAAGATTCTGAGGAGATGCTTCAGGGAATTTGCACACACTATTTTAATTTATTTTGAATTAGATTTTAAAAGCGATTAAAACTATCATCATCATCACATAGTATTGTGAGCTATAACAAGTCTAACATGTTGGAGACCATCAACTTGTGCTGCCAGTTAAGCCATTTTTTGGACCAAACTTAAAAAATCATGCTGGACATAACTGCATAAACTTGATTTTCTTAAAAATCGTGATTAATTTAAAAGGCTGTGATTCTACATTGGCCTCAGTTTTGTTAATTTAGGCTTGCAAATGTAAAATTTTATGTGATTAGTATGCTACTCCATGTATTTACTCAAATGCCAGTCAAGGCTCAGGCACTTTGTGGTAAAATAATAGTGTGGTAATGAGCAAACCCATGCACTTATCATGGAATTATTCCAATTCAGATGGTCTTGTGCTTAGACAAGGTTTTGGGGACTTGTCTTTTGTGTTTATAAATAAAAATAATTGCATCAGATGACACGTATTATAAAGATTCAATTTTGAAACAAAAATTCCCTATTAGTCTTCATATTCAGTCTCTTGGATCAGTGTAATTGAGCAATGCTCTGATTGCAAGGAAAACTGTTAAGAAAAAACTGTTCCATTTACAACTACAAAATTGCATGATTCAGGATTTTTCCAATTCCCTACAACTAAGGCACAATACAGAAATAAACGGGAAGAACAGATGAAGATTGTAGCTATTTCAAATTTTTGTGTAATTTATAGACTTTGCTCTCTTTGTTTATAAATATCTACCAAAAGCACGCATGTATCCATAGTAATAATGTATCGCTTTAATCATTTTATATACTGGGCTTCCATTTATGATTTCTGTTAAGTAAACAGTCCAACTGAAAAAATATTCTGTCTTCATTAAGTGTTTTAGAAAGAAAAGTTTGGAAAGAAAATTTGGGTACAATAGAGCCCATCAGAAATTAGGTGGTTACATATGATTAGTTTGTATTATTTTGTGACTTAATCATGAAATTCATGATGCCTAATGTTTTGCTTCTAAGACTTGAGGGTATTTTTCATCATAGTCTGGGCCACTTTCATTTTGTAGGAAACTATTAAATACTAAACATTACTATCTATACTTAGAGAGCCTAGGAAATCTTTATGGGATCCAGAAACTCAGATGACAGAGGAGGTATAAACATCATAAGCTAGATACTCGAGTGTCTGGAAGGAATTTTTACGCTGCCCCTTAGAACAGTCTCAGAGTAGGGCATCTCTGCTGGCTATCCAGACTTTATGTCTTATTCTTCTCCTTGTTATGGTATTCGGCAGATAAATTGTAGAGTAAGCTCTGCCTCCCTTTGTTTTTCTAGAGTCATCCTAACTTTCCCAGTGCACATTCCCTTGAACTCTATCTCCACATGAGTTCTCTCTACTTCATCCCAAAAGAGAAGCAGTTTTTTAACTTGCCCCCTCTTTTTTGGGCAGAGTCCTTAAACTTAGTGTTTGAGGGGTTTAAAAAATATTTCTCAAGGCAGTTCAACCATATAAAATCAGTAGAACCATGGCTTACATACTTAAAACTCAGATCCAGGAACCACTGGGTATATAAACTCCCTTTACTTTCCATTCATTGGGTGTTTCTTTTAATATTAATGTATAAAATGAAAAACAAGTGTGTTGTATTTCTGGTGGATGGAGAATTGACAATATATTAATTAATGGTCATGATTGGTTTCAAAATGATCACCATACCCCTCACTGTTTCTCTTGAAGGTTTGGTTGATGTTAAGGAAATAAAGATATAGTTACAGATTATATATAAGCTTACTTGTATCTAACCTACTAATATGTATTAATATAAAATATATTTGTATATATTTTTATATCTGTTATTTGCTCAATCTAACAATATATGTATATATAATAGCAAGTAAAAAAGCTCTGTAAGAGGGATAATACTTCTTTTGCCACATTGAGCAGATTATGGCCCCACACCATATCTCTGAAAATCATTAATACTAAAGAAATTCTATAGTACAAAGCATTTGGTGGAGAAAACTCTGTCCACAGGCTCAGATTTGGAGACAAGCTGTTTCTGAAAAAGGATACTTATTGTCAAATGAATGTCCATTAATGGGAGGATAAATGGATTTGTATGTTATAACTGCCATTTCCTGGGGACCTGTCAAGGGTACGGAGATGAGCCATGGTAGAATCTCAAGTTGGCATTAGGGGTAGAATGACAAAATCTGCTGCAGGAATAGAAATAGGGGTTGAGTAAAGGAAAGCATTTGGAGAAAATACATTGTTGCTTGTGGAATGAAGCATTGAAAAAGAACAGAATAAAAGAATATGTATTTTTAATTGATGCATTGGAAAGAACTAGGCTGAGTGATTCTATAAAAATCTATGTTCTTGTTATAACCTTAAATTTTGTGTTTTACAGAAATCTCAATAAAATGAAGCTAATCCACATTTTGATACATTCTTAATGCTACTTGTGAATTAGGGGTTCTAAAAATCATGGGGTGGAAGAAGCAATATGTAAAAAGCACAGAAATATTGCCTACCCTTCACTTTTATCGAATTCACTATGGAATTTTCACATTCGTCACTGAAGTAAAAATCATTACTATGTCCACTCTCTACCTTTTCTGTTCCTTTAAGACTTCTCAACAAACTCTTTTTTTAAAGATTTATTTATTTATTTATTTATTTCTCTCCCCTCCCCCTTACCCCCACCCCTGACCCCACCCCAGTTGTCTGTTCTCTGTGTCTATTTGCTGTGTCTTCTTTGTCCGCTTCTGTTGTGGTCAGGGGCAGGGGAATCTGTGTTTCTTTTTGTTGCGTCATCTTGCTGTGTCAGCTCTCCGTGTGTGCGGCACCATTCCTGGGCAGGGTGCACTTTCTTTCGTGCTGGGCAGCTCTCCCTACGGGGCACACTCCTTGCGTGTGGGGCTCCCCTATTCAGGGGACACCCCTGCGTGGCAGGACACTCCTTGCGCGCATCAGCACTGCGCATGAGCCAGCTCCACACCGGTCAAGGAGGCCCGGGGTCTGAACCGTGAACCTCCCATGTGGTAGACGGACGCCCGAACCACTGGGCCAAGTCCGCCGCCTCAACAAACTTTCCACTCAGTTTTATTTTCATATCCAGTAGAATCATAGGTTCTAGAAAGACTTTCTTCCTTATAAAATACCTGAATACAAATCAGAACAACATCAAACCTAACCATAGTTATTAGTACTTGTCTGACATCCAGGGTGACAATGTTAGAGAGTGTTTACTTATTCTGAAGTGTTTTTTATTTTATTTTTTTAAAGGACTAAAACAGCTGTTGAAGATAGAGGTATTCTAAAAGCATTGCTCAAGCACATTACTGTGTAATGATAGCAACCAGATCATACCCTATTTTTACCATGGTGCTACATTTGCTAAGAAGGAAAGCAATGGATACCTGATATTTATAAGATTGAGAATCAGATTTTTGGACTGTATTGGCCTTGATGAATTTAGGAGAAAATTGCTCCAAAGTTCTAAGCATGGTCTAGACAAATATGAATACCTTTGCCAATTGTGTGGCAGATAGCTATGTGACTATAGCAGTATCTTATATCTTAGCCTAACTTTTGGTAACCATTAACTCAAATTATTTTATGTATGTTCAGATTCTTATGAACCATTGGTATGTCTTATTCCCCTTACATGTGCATACTATTTTTTTTTTTTTTTGAGAGAGAGGGAACAGAACAAAATGGCCCATGGTTAAATGTGACCATGTTTTGATTTTTGTTCTCAGATTTAGTGAAAATATGCAATATCTAAATATCTTAACTCAGTCACTGTTCAAAATACGGAACTTTGTCATTTTCAAAACCTTTTCACAGAAAAATGCCTTATGTATGCCCTCTAGTGGTAGATGCATACATTTAAGTAGCAAGCATGAGAACGCAGTCTTTTTAAAAATTTTTAGCTTTCTGTGCATTATAATTCAGCATCCAAATAACTGAATAGCAATGCTAAACTACACATATACTTAAAGAAAGAATATTATGTTATTAATCTTTATATATTTTCCAAATACATTAAAATGATACGTTGAAACATTAGCCTGCCACCTCTCTGGCTAGAGAAAGTTCTTAGGTCATGAAAGTATCTTTCCTCATGATTTTAACAGTCCATTTATCCAGCAATAGCTTTTATTCTAGGAGGAGAAATAAACACATTTTCTATAAAAGAATTTTCTCTTCTTGGAATTTATTTTATGAAAACTCTTCTAAAATGAGATTTTAACCATAGCCTCCTTCTTTTTATATTTATGGATTTCCTTAAAGAGCTATTTGAAGAAAGGAAACTGTCTTATTTAACTTAGTAAGAAATAACTCTGATAGAAAACCACACCCAAATTGAAGTGGATCCTTCTAGACATCTACTGGATTAATGCCCAATCCTGTTTCTTCTTCTTCTAACTGCCACTGTCTTCAGATGAATCAGTTATTTTTTTTTATGACTGCTGTTGATTGGTCAAGAAATGGACTCCTTATTCAATCCAAACCAATTAAAATCCTTCCTTTGGGTTTTCAAAAGTAGAATTGAGAAAGAGAGTAAGTCCATTTCTAGTACAGGAATCCCTATAATATATTTTTGGGGAACTGTTCATGGCCATCTTTACTGCCAGATTTTTGTGAAACATGGTGACTCAAAAATAGGAAAAAAAAGTCTTGGTGGCACTCATGCCCCTGGTTCCTAATTTTGCCAAGACACAGCTGTCTAACCTTCACAAATCCCTACTTTTCTGTTGTTTAGTTGTTTAATCCATCTTGGAGTTTGTAATTCAATACATTCTTATTTTCTCTTAGGTTAAGTTGAGTTTGAGCATGGTTCTTATCATTTTTCACCAAATAAATACAATAATTCTGCAGGGTATGCTGTGGTTTTCTTTTTGAATTTTCTCATAACCCAATTTATAGTTTGAGCATTGATAAGTTCAAGGCAGAGTGGTAGGCATTATCTCCAACAAAATTGTGATCCCCTTTTATATTCATTAAGGGTTTTTATAGAGTCCAGTTTCTGCTGCTTCTGTCCAATTAGAAAGATCCCATCTCTTCTTTAAATGCCTCAGGTCTTCCTATTTTCTTATTCTTCCTTACCCAAACTAGGTAAACCTACCTTACCATCCCATTGGAATTCATGTATAGAAACGTGTTACCTAGTCCACAAAATTTGTTCAACTTTTTGTCTCTAAAATTATAGGATGATAATTTTTTTTCTTATTTTAAGTAATTTTTGAAAGTGGGTGAGAGAAAGAGTGTAAAAATCTCCAAATAGTCTGGGGGCATTCTTCTTTTGCCTCAGAAATGATCCAGCACTAATATTTTATCTAATACATAGAAGGTATTGAATAATTTTAGTGGGATAAAATAGCAAGACTAATTAGTATTTATTTAATATCTACTATATATCAGGTACTGGGTAGCCATTTATAGTAATTTAATCTTTATAACAACTTTTCTAGGTTTCCATAATTATCCCCATTATAAATGAGGAAATTTGGAAAGCTTGCAAAGATTTCACAGCTAATAAGGGGCTGCACTGTCTCCAGATATTTCCACTACTGTCAACTGTTTTCCACCAAAGCATCAAACATGGATGGATGATCAACTAAGGGGTGTCCTAGAAGTTTGATCAAAAATGGCCACCATGAGCTTAATGCTGCTTTAATATTTACATATAATAAAATGTATGTGAAATTTCCACTTCACTCAGTTTAATGAAATCAAAGTAATATTCATCTCAAACACTCTTGGAAGGTATGACAGGCTGATCCAAGGCTTGGTTGGTCAGACTCAGAGGTTGAATGAATGAATTAGTTACAATGACTTCCTAGTCCTGAGGATGAACCTGGTATAGTAAGCTTGCTGGGAGAGAAACTTCTCAGTCTTTCCTTGTCTCCTCACATAACTGTCTTTGATTCTTTCCCCCACTACCCCCAGTGTCTTCTGACTCTAGGAATTAAGAGCCTTTTTTGGCCTCCTCACCCTCATTGTACTTTGGTACTTAAATGATCATCTCCTCCATTTGTCACCCCTTCATAATAATCTAGCAGTCAACCTTGGGTCAGGCAATCCTTGAGCTTTGTTAAATTTCAAGCTTCTAGAACATATCAGAATATAACTTTTGTATTAACAATGATAATCTTATATTTTCTAATGACTTTGCTAAGTATTTACATATTTTATCTCTAATCTTTGCATCAACCCTTCAAGGTAGGGAGTATTTCCCATTTCAGAAATGAGGAAACTGAGACTCAAATGAATTATGAACTTTCAAACTCCACCAGGCTCCAATGTGGAAGAGCCAAGATTTTTGTTCAGGTGTTTTATCACAAAGACTGTGCTCTCTTGACAGCAGAAACCACCTCCATTTTCACAAAAGACCTCATGGACTGGGAAAGTGAAGAGAATGAAAAGAACTTTATCCCCATCCCTAGGCACCCTTAGATATGGTCTTTGCCTCATTAGTGGGTCCCTGGTCCTATTTTGATAACTTAAAACAGGGCAATTTCAAGGATTTAAAATAAGTTGAACCAAAAAATCAGTGAAGAGCCATGAAACAAAACCACTAGGCAAAACATCCAAATAAAGATAAGGCCCAACCAAAGAAACAAATTGAAAATCCTGATGAGACACAGGATTTAAAATAACTATTCAATGATCACACAAATCTCCTAAATCAATTAAAGGATAAAGGGAAATATGGCTAAAGAGATAAAGGATATTAAAAAAACACCAGGTCAGCAAAGAGAAGAATTTTAAAACTTGCAAAGAAAAGTAACAGATCTTATAGGAATGAAAGACAATGGATGAGATTAAAATACATCAGATGTATATAGAGTAGATTTGAAATGGCAGAGAAATGGATAAGTGATAGAGCATCTGAACTTGGAAAGATAGAAGAATGACAGGGAAATGAATGGAAAAAATTGAACAGAGTCTCAGGGAAATGAATCACATTGTGAAATGTAAAAGCATATGCATTATGGATGTCCCAGAAGAAGAAGAGAATAGAAAACAGTCAGAAAGAATATTTGAGGAAATAAGGGCTGAAAAGTTCCCAACATTTATGAGAAACATAAATATCAATATTCAAGAAGGAAAATGACTCCAGAGATTATATCTAAATAGACCTCTGAGATGCCTAGTATTCAGAATGTCAAATGCCAGAGACAAAGAGAATTCTGAAAGCAGCAAGAAAAGAGTAATTCACAAAATACAAAGGATGTTCAATAAGACTAAGTGTCAATTTCTCATCAGAAATAATGGAGGCAGGAAAGTGTGGTATGATATATTTAAGATACTGAAAGGGAAAACATGCCAGCCAAGAATTCTTCATCCAGCAAAACTGTCTTTCAAAAATGAGAATGATTTTAAAGTCTTCAAAGATAAATAAAAATTGAAAGTGTCACCAAGGAACTAGATTCACAAGAAATAAAAAAGGGAGTGCTGCAGTCTAAAAGGAAAAGACAGGAAGAAAGGCGTGGAGAAGCATGTAGATATGAAGATTATTTGTAAGCATAATTTAAATTGTAAAAAACAGACAATAGAAAGATATCAGAAGGCTAAAGAATAAAATGGATGAATAACATAGAATAATATTCATTAATAACATAGAATGTTAATGGATTGAACTCCCCAATCAAAAGATACAGACTGGCAGAATGGATAAAAAATTATGAACCATCTGTATCCTATCTACAAGAGGAGCACCTTAGACACAAGGGTACAAATAGGCTGAAACTGAAAGTTTGGAAAAATGTATTCCACACAAATATTAAGAGTAACCAAAAAAGAGTTGGAGTAGATACACTAATATCAGAGAAAATAGATTTTAAATGCAAAACTTGTGGAGGAGGTGTAGCTCAGTGGTTGAGAACCTGCCTTGCATGTATGAGGTTCTGAGCTCACAGCCCCCAATACCTCCTTTAACAAAATGTGAAATTGTTGTAAGAAATATGATGAAGCTCATTATATATTCACAAAAGGGTCAGTTCACCAAGAATAAATAACTATAATATTTATGCAATTCACCAAGAATAAATATAATATTTATGCAATTCACCAAGAATAAATAACTATAATATTTATGCACCTAAACTGGATGACCTAAAATATATGAGACAAAACTGAAGGGAGAAATAGACATCTCTACAATAATAGTTGGGGATTTCAATACACCCCTCTTATCATTGGATGGAATATCTGGATAGAGGATAAAAAAAAACAGCTTGAAAAATATGATAAATGAACTAGACCTAACAGACATTTATAGAACATTGTATTCCTAAACAGTACAATATGCATTCTTCTCAAGTGCTCATGGAGCTCTCTCCAGAAGAGATTATATGTTGAGTCATGAAAGAGGTCTTAATAAATGTAAAAAAGATTGAAATTATCCAAAGCATTTCTCTGACCGCAATGAAATAAAGCTTGAAATCAATAATGGTAGAAAAAGAGGAAATTCACAAATATATGGAGGTTAAACAACACACCATTAAGGAATCAGTGGGTCAAAGACAAAAGTGCAAGAAATATCAGTAAATATCTCATGGCAAGTGAAAATAAGAACACAAGTATCAGAACTGGGATGAAGAGAAAACAGTGCTGAGAAGAAAATTTAGAGCCCACCATGTTTACCTTACAAAAGAAGAAAGAGCTAAAATCAGAGCTCTAACTGCAACCCTGGGAAAACTAGAGGAAGAACAGAAATTAAATCCCAAAGCAAGAAGTAAAGAAATAAAGATGTTTGGGGCAGAAATAAATGAAATTGAGGAGGAAAAAAAAAGTATCAACAAAACCAAAAATTAGTTCTTCAAGAAGTTCAACAAGATCGACAAACCCTAAGCTAGACAGTCAAAGAAAAAAGGAGTGTAGATGCAAATAAATAAAATCAGAAATGAGAAGGGGGACATTACTACTCACCCCATAGAAATAAAAGAGACCATAAGAAGATACTATGAACAAGTGTATGCTAACAAATTAGACAACATAGACAAACTGGGCAAATTCCTAGAAACACAAAATCATCCTATACTCACTCTGGAAGAAATAGACAACTACAACAGACCAGTCACAGTCATCAAAAACCTCTCCAAAATGAACCCAGGACCAGATTGATTCACAGGTGAATTCTACCAAATATTCAAATATTCTATTCCAATGTTTCTCAAACTTTTCAAAAAAAAATTGAACAAGAAGGAACAATACCAGTTTCGTTCTATGAAGTCAACATCACCCTAATACCCAAGTCAGGTAAAGATACTACATAAAAAGGAAATTACAGAACAATTTCTCTAATGAATATAGATGCAAAAATCCTGAACAAAACACTTTCTAATTGAGTCCAACAGCACATTAAAAGAATTACACATCATTAATAAATGGGATTTATGCAAGGATGGGTCAACACAAAAAAACCATTCAGCCTAATACACGACATTAATAAATCGATGACAAAAAATCACATGATCATAATGAATGATGCTGAAAAGGCATTTGACAAAATACAGCATCCTTTCTTGACTGAAAGCTTTCCTGCTGAGGTAAGAAACAAGACTAGGATGCCCACTGTCACCAAGTTATTCAATATTGTACTAGAAGTTATATTAGATCAATTAATCAAGCAAAAGAAATAAAAGGAATCCTAATAGGAAAGGAAGAAGTAAAACCTTCACTTTTGCTGATGATATGATCTTATACGTATAAAATCCCCCAAAAATCCACAAAAAGTTACTAGCGCTAATAAACAAGTTAAGCAAAGTGGCAGGGTACAAGGTTAATATGCAAAAACCAGTAGCATTTCCATAGAGTGTTGCTGAGCAATTTGAGGAGGAAGTCAGAATAAAATTACATTTATAATAGCTATTAAAGAATCAAATATTTAGAAATAAACTTAGCTAAGGACATAAAGGAACTGTATTCAGAAAACTACGAAGTATTGCTAAAAGAAACCAAAGAAGACCTAAATAAATGGAAGAACTTTCCACATTCATGGATTGAAAGACTAAATATCAATAAGATGTTAATTTGACCCAAATTGATTACAGATTCAACACAATCCCAATGAAACTCTCAACAGCCTTTATTTAAGAAATAGAAAAGCCAATTACCAAATTTATTTGGAAGGGTACGTGAGGGGCCCCAATAGTAAAAAAAATATCTTTAAAGAAAACAACAAGGTTGGAAGACTCTCACTTCATGACTTGAAGCATATTACTCAGCTACAACGGTAAAAACATCATGATACTGGCAAAAAAAGTCATATTGACCAATGGAATCAAATTATGAATTCATAAATAAATAGACTCTCATATCTGTGGTCAAGTGATTTTTGACAAGACTGTCTATCCCACCCAGCTGGGTCAAAAGAGTCTAATCAACAAATGATACTGGGAAAACTTAATATCTATATCTAAAAGAAAGAAATATGATCCATATTTTGTATGCAAATTAACTTATAATGGATCAAAGACCTAAATATAAAAGCCAGGACCATAAAACTCCTAGGAGAAGCTGAAGGGAAACAGCTTCAAGATCTTTTGGTAAGTATTGGTTTCTTTGACAAGAAGGTGAAAATGCAGCCTACTCAATGAGAGAAAATATTTGGAAACCAACTATCCAATAAGGGATAAAGAGATCATATAACTCAATGATAAAAAGGCAAGCAATATGGCTACCACATGATACTAGTTATGGAATCATGGGAGATTTAAAATAAACCAAACGTGTAAAAAAATTAAAAAGACAAGCAGTACAATTAAATAATGGACAGAAACTTGAATAGACATTTTTCCGAAGAGGAAATAAAAATTCCCATTAAGCACATGAAAAGATGTTCAGCATCACTAGCTATTAGGGACACGAAGACCAACACTATGATGAAATATCATTTCATACTTTTTGCAGTGGGCATTATATTAAGAAAAACTCCCAGAAAACTACAAGTGCTGGATAGGATGTGGTGAAATAGGAATACTATTTCACTGATGGTAGGAATGTAAAATGGTGTAGCCTCTGTGAGGGCAGTTTGGTGTTTCCTCAGGAAACTAAATATATGTCTTCTGTATGAGCCAGCAATCCTGCTGCTAAGAATATACTCAGAAGAATGGAAAGCCAGATCACAAACAGACATTTGCACAGTAACTCATAGTAGCATTATTCACAAATGCCAAAAGATGGAGACAATCCAAGTGTCAATGAACTAATGAGAGACTAAACAAAATGTAGTATATACATACAATGGAATACTATTCAGCTATAAGAAGACATGAAATTGGGGTGCATGTGACAATGTGGATGAAGCCTGAGGACATTATGTTGAGTCAAATAAGCCAGACAGAAATGCACAATATTGTACAGTCTCACAAATATGAACTAAATAGGATGAGCAAACTCATTGAGTTAAGCATGAGAGTATAGGTTACTAGGAGATATAATGAGAGTTGAAAATGGGGAGCTTATGCTTAATGTTTGTAGAATTTTTAATAAGGTTGATGATAAATGTGTGCAAATAGAGCTGATGGTAACACATTGTAATGAGTATAACTAACACTGCTGATTTATAAATGTTCTTGTGGCTAAAGGGTAATTCAGGGGCATAAATGTCTATTGAAAGAAATCTAGAGGATAATCTAGAGACTGTGTAACAGTGAAATAATAAGAATGTTATTTGATGAACTAGAACAAATCTATGTCACAATTACAAGTGTTAAGAATATGGTGATACTTGGGAAAAATATAACTAATGTAACAGTATAGTTAACAGTAATACTGTAGTGCAAGCATCAGTGGCAAAGAAGGTACTATGTATGAGGAGGTATGGGATTTTTCTTTATGGAAAAATGAAAACATTCTTACAATGACTTAAGTGATAACAGCACAACTCTATGATGAATATGAAAGCCACTGAGTGTACACTCTGGAGGGATTTTATAAAGCATGGGTCTATATTAAACAGTGAACCCCATGGACTGTGATGGACTGTGGTTAGCAGTACTGATATGAGAATATTCTCTAATGAATGCTAACAAATATACAATACCTATATATGGTGTTAACTTCTCTAATGAAAAAAGTTATCTTCAAAAACTAAAAGGCCTCAAGGGAGATTTGAATGACTTTCAGATGGAACCCATTCCATCTCTTTATCAGAGCCATACTGTTGGAGGGATTTCCACGTATCGGGGGATAAGAGCCATGACTTCTGTCTTATAATGTATTTAACAACAAGTGATTAAAAAGTACAGTGTGCTTAGGAATATTGTAAATTTTAAATTTGATCACAGATCTGGGAACAATTACAAAGTAAGAACTGAAAACCTAAAATGTGGTTTAACTATACAAAAACAATTCCAATTACAGTCATCAATGTAAGCTGCTTATCATTTATGAACATTTCCCACATAACACAATAACTATGCTTCTTATAATGGCAGAAGCCACTCCTGGCTTTATTGCTGGAAATTTGTTCCCTGTGAAGTAGTAGTTCAGCTACTTGTATTGAGGAATGAATGCCCCATGTCCTTCTACTCTGGCCTGCTCAGGTCACTTTAGAGCTGCTCAGTTAATAAGATCTTGGAGAGAGTGATGCCTCACTATGTGCATGGTCTCCACTGGTGACCATTCCTGCTGTTGCCATCCTGGCCTGTGAGATGGCAGGGATCCAGCTCTCTACTGTTTTTTTTTTCCCATGTAAATATATAGGCTCTTTTCCTTAATTTCCATAGCACAACAAACAATGGGAAATTTGGAATTTCTGGTGATAATGGGAAGAGGACAACAGAAGGAATAACTTACAGACTTTGCCTTTTTTTTTGTCCTTATTTTTAATGTTACATTAAAAAAAATGAGGTCCCCATATACCCCCCAATCCCCTCACCCCACTCCTCCCATAACAACAACCTCCTCCATCATCATAGGACATTCATTGCACTTGGTGAATACATCTCTTGAGTACTGCTGCACCACATGGTCAATGGTCTTTTTATAGTTTATACTCTCCCCCAGTCCACCCAGTGGGCCATGGGAGGACATAAAATGTCCAGTAACTGTTCCTGCAATACCACCCAGGACAACTCCA
Organism: Dasypus novemcinctus; assembly: GCF_030445035.2. NCBI lineage: Eukaryota > Metazoa > Chordata > Mammalia > Cingulata > Dasypodidae > Dasypus > Dasypus novemcinctus. The sequence continues at coordinate 32,629,074 of NC_080687.1, forward strand.
AGTCCTGAAAATGCCCCCACATCACATCTCTTCTTCCCACTACCTACCATGGCCACTTTCAGTAGCTTCCATGGCCACTTTCTCCACATCAATACTACATTTACTTCCATTACTAATCTACTGATATTTTATTCTGGAACTATTGTGATTAGCCTTTGTCTTATCAGGCTTCCTTTCTTATTTTAAGACTTTCCTCCATCCAGCAAGGGACAATCCACTTTTCACCATGGGTAAGTTCTCAATACTGCAGTGAGTGGGTCAAACTAAAGATCAAACTGCCAAGAATTTTTCTTCCCCATTACCCCAACCTAAGGCCCACCTCCTGTGTTATCACATCTTATCCCAGGACTCATGACTTTGATTGATTGACAATGAGACCATCCATTCCTTTCAGACAAAAAGTCCCCCCACCAATGGGCTGCAATCTGACTCTGTGGCCCTAAGAAGACAATAACAATAATACAACTTCTGTACATTTTCTGAGATTTGCATTGTCAAATCATCTGCCAAACCAAAACCTTTTTTAGATTGAAATGAGGAGTGTTTAATAATTAGGCCAGGACAATACACAAAAACTTGGATGTATATTCACCCTACAAATATGGAACATCAACAGTTTAGAACAAGTAGGGTTGCATTAAATTTAATTCCATTCCTTTCCAGGGACTCCTCATCCAGTGTTCAAAAACTATTGGAGTCCAGTCTTACCCAAGATATGTCAAACATATTGCCATATACCTTGGTTACATGTTATTTTTAATATGATGAAATAGTCTAGAGTTCAGATCAATTTGCAGTGTGTGAAGGTTTTCTTATTCAAATTATTTTGTTTACCCAAAGAATGGCTCCAGAGAATAAAGTTGCAGTTGATTTTGTGAAGGCAGATAACACTATTTTTTCATAAATTTTTACTTTTAACCTTCATCTGTGTCTCCATTTGGTTGTCAAGAGGTAGCAATAGTGTCTGAAATGATGTTGGTTTAGTATTGATCCGTTATGACCAATGGAAAAACAATTAAAAATCACCTCTTTATGGAGTTGTGCCTGATACACAGCAGATGCTGAAGAAACCACTGTAAGGCTGTATCCTGCACAGTGAAGCGACAACCCCACGTTACCGTCCAAAATTTAGCATAGTTTAGAAGTGACCTCATTGCTGTTTCTAAAATATAATGGGCAGAGTGGCCTAGTTTCAGATTCTTTATAATTTTCACAAATTTTTAAAATGATGTTTGACTAAATAATCTTATGTCACAGCTTTTATCACAGCTTTGATAAAGACTCCATGGCTGGTCCAATTAGCCAAGTATGGGAGACAGGAAGGAAATGGTTTTGGATAATTATTTTCTTTCTTTTTATTTGAAATAAACCAAATAGGTAAGTGCTGTGAAGATAAACGTGGAGAAGGACATGTTACTTTTCTGTTTATGAGAAAGAGTAAATTGTCATATTACTATCAGTCATCCTCATTTTGAACTATTTCATGTGGTTAGACCTTTGCACTCACTTTCTCACTCAGACTTTTTTCTTAGACTTTATTTAGTTCATCTGTAGGCTGTTTTATTACTAGGCCTGCTGCCTATGTTGATCCTAGGAGAGCTAATTCTTCTAAGAGAACCAAAGTTCTCTTTGTAAGGAAGCTTTTTGAATAAGGGAACCCATTTTCAAAGCAATGCTGTAGATGTGTTGGAGCAGATTATTTTCTGGGGATGTTTTTGTTTATATTTTTGTTTTGGTCAATATGAAGGCAGTATATCGTAGTGAGTACAAATACAAACTCAAAATGAGACTACCTAGATTAAGCCTTTAAGCTCTGCCACTTATTGTGTGACACTGGACACGTCACTTAAACTTTCTGTGTCTCAGTTTTCTCATGTATAAATTAGGGATAATGATGATACTTGTAATGCCTACTTTATAGGGTTGCTGTGAGGACTACATGATCTAAAACACATGTAATGCTAAGGCAAATGCTTGAAGTCCAAGAAATAAATGATAGATATCAGCTATTGCTATTTATATCCATATCTAAATAATATTTTATTGTCAAGGTATAAAATTACATACAATGGAGCATGGAATTAAAAATATATATATTACTGGGTTGTAATGTGACACATTTTACTTTTGGATATATTTCTCCTTTCAAGAATCACAGCTTGCACATCAAATGCATTGGAGCATGTAAGGGATAAGATTCACGACCAAATTCTTATTTAAAATTCTACTGGGATTGAACTTCAAATCCCACATTTAGAGAAATACTGTTTATAGCCAATTTTCCAAATTTCATGGACTCCATTTTGGAGCTGTCATCTAAAGTCCTAGTATCTTACTCATTTTTAACTCTCGTTATGCAACTTGTGATAAAACAACTAATTAAAAGAATTTTTATGGAAATTCAAAAGTTAGCTCAGATAAAGTTTTGTTATAATTGCTTTTCTGCAAATGTGGTATTTGTCAGTATTGCATATGGAAACTAAAGTGGATTTAGTTCTAGATGAGTGACTTGATACGAAATACCAGTTGGGTCAGATGGAAGCAAGGATTATAACTAGAGACAATATCTTGCTCATTAAAGGACTTGTCAATTTTTCTGGCATATGTGGAGAATGTTTCTAGGAGTTTTCTTGTATGATTTGTTAATTCCAAGAAACTTGGCCTGAGAATACACTGAAAGGGGTTTGAGTTTAAGAATCTGGATATGTCTAGGAAACGTTTGTACCAACAGATATTTTTTCATTTAATTTTTAAAATCTTAAATTTAAGCTAATCTGTAAAAAAGATAAAATTAATATCAGTTTCCTCCATTTCAATCATTAATAATGAACAGACAAGTCTTTTACATTGTTGAGTTTCAACATGGTACCCCAAATAGCCATGATTAGTTAGTCCAGCTTGTCACTTGAGAGGAAATCTAAATGCAGGCTAAAGAATATTTGATGTTCATAATTATTTTAATTACTGAATTTCATGAGAATATGTCTGGCTGTGTGGTAATGTGGATCATAGACCCTGCTTTTCCATCTGTTTTACTTGATTATCTCCTGTGGACAGAAAAGCAACAGGCCTGCATTGTGTTCTTGACCACATTTAGGAAAAATTCACAGATCTGTCAAATGATGCTTCATTGAGGATCTTCTTTCCTAAGCACAAGAAAGACCAATAAGGGCTGTGTGACAGGACTAAAACCACCTAGATATGGTCTAAATGCCCATTCTTTCTATCGGCCTCTTTTCCACAGTATTTCTTTAGAAATGCATGGCACTTGTATTTTTCTGGTAAGATGTTAACCTTCTTGTAGAAAGGCACTGTGCCTTATCTATCTGTGTTTGATACTCAGTATCTCGCCCAGTGCCTTGTTCAAGGCATATAGACAATGTGTCAGTTTTCCTATATTAGACAGTAAGGAAGTATGTGAGTGGTCTACATCCTATGCATATGGACCAGGCTGTTCCTTGATCTTAACCTAACTTCCTGTTTTAGTTTCCTGGCTGCCAGAGCAAGTACCATGCCGTGTGTTGGCTTAAACAATAGCAATCTATTTTGAGGCTAGGAGAAGTCCAAAATCAAGATGTCATCAAAGCAATGCTTTCTCCCAGAAGATTGCAGTGTCTGGAGTTGGCTGCCAGCAATCCTTAGTCCTGAGCTTTTCTGCCACAAGGCAATGCAATGACGGCCTCTCCTGGCTTTTTGGTTCCATTGACTTATAGCCTCTGACTGTCCCCTCTGGCTCTCTCCCCCTGGCAGCCTTCCCTATAAAGCCTTCAGTAAGAGGACTCAGTTCCATCCTAATTCAGCTGGGCCATACCTTAAAATGAAGTAACTTCATCAAAAGGTCCTAATTCTAAGGGTTTACACCCAAACAAATGGATACAGTGTAAAAACATATTTTTCTGGGATACATAGCTCTAGGTCACTATGCAGAAACCAAGGAGTTAGAAACAAGCCAGTCAGTCCATGGTCATCTGGTTGTATGAGAAGCAGCAGTGAAAAAGATACTTTTAATAAACCCCAAAGAACTTAACTAATTAATCCTGCCTTATTTAAGTCAATTTTCAGTTAACCATCAGTTGTTCAAAAACGTTAGGACCTCTTTAATTAGATTATCAACTAGATTTTTAACTAGATTTTCATGATTGATGTGTTAGATTAGAATGAAAGTTTTTCTCTTTCCTTGGGAGAGTCTGCCACCTCAATTTCTATTTTTATATGTCTCTTATCTTATATGCTCTCTTAAAAGACTTTTGCCTTATATAGTCTGCTATGGAAGACGCATGTATTTCAGGTATTTATATACTATATATAAAATACATCTCTATAATAGAGAACTGATATGTTATGGCTTAAATAATAGTCCCCTTTAATAAAGCTTTTGTAAGTTTAGTTCTCTTATTATTTTAAGTACAAACAATCTTTTATATCATTTATAATATACACTTGTTTAATTAGGAGAAGCCATTCCAACCTGGTCATGTTATTCTAAATTTTTTGTAAAAGCTATGCCCAAAGAACCACTTGGAATAGTTTGTCAGATAAAAAGCAAAGCAGACATTGAATCACAATAATAAAAATGATTATTTTAAAATAGCTTTTCCAGTAAAATTGGTCAGTGCTGTTCTTGTGAGAAATTGTTGATGAAATGTAAATGTGTTGAGAGTGGAAAATAATGGTCGGCAATTAATATAAAAATAATTGTAGGAGGTAGAGTAAAAAGCCTTCTGGTTATGATGGTTTTGATAACAGATGTTTCAAAACTCCCTGCTGGCTGTATTTTCAGGGATAAGTGCAACAACTGCTCAAAGGGAAATATATTCAGGCCAACAAAACACCTGGAAGTCTTTTTAACAGTTCTCCAATATGTTTTGTTAGCCATATTTTAGATCTAAATAATGGTGAAGAATATCTGCTGTGTAGTAATGTTATCTTTAGTCAAAAGTAAATCCAAGCTTCCTGGTCTTAGGAGGCAGAAAACTGCATATAACTTCTAAATGAAGGTAGGTCTTACGGTCTAAGAGGAACTTCAATTTATCAGGTTGTCCCTTAACTTTCCATTAGTACCAAATACTTTATTGTACAGAATTTGCTAATATCTTCCTGGATGTGTATACATGTATACATTATGAAGAATTGAGGATTGGAAATACTTATATAAGCATATTTCTTTGTTAATGTCAAATAGAGACAGAAATCTCTTCTAATGGTGATAGGATTCTAGTATCAGTAATCTCCCCAAATTTTGGTTAAAGGAGACAATTCATGTCAGTTCAATGTCCTATCTATGTGGTTCTAAGTAGTTATCACATGATAATTATTGAAACTGTCAGCTTCATAGTTCAGTCACTGTCCCCAGAAATCAGATCAAGAATGCAGTGAACAGTGTCCTTAATGGGGGGACGTAATGTTCAAATTTTAAGAAAATTTGATATTAATAAGAACCTGACTTTGGCCATTAATCTCTTCAACATACATTGCCTCTCTTTAGAAGAGAGCACCTGTCGCTTTTACTTTTTCTACCAGTGATTCCCAAGAACCAGCTTCAAGCCTTCTGTGCATCCCTTCAGATCTTGGTTGCTATGACTCTGGGGTGTTAAAAGTATTTGTGAGAGGGTGAGGGTGGGGTTTTCTAAAATCAGCACTCACATTCAGGTGAGTTGTGTGGTCCATGGTCCATCACGTCTAAGAAGCCCAGTAACTCTTTTTAACTAGAACTATTAATAATTGAAACTTCCTTCAGATGGAACCTGGGTTCAGAGCTCATGGGTAGTTCAGACTCAGCCTTACCTCTCTGTTAGCAGTGACTTAGTGGGCCTTGAATGTCTTGTCAGACATGCTTGATTCGGTCAGCTTCTAACCAGGGCCAGAGTTACTGTGAGATACTCAGGGTTGATACCAACATTAGCACTACTAATAATAGTGCCTTAGCCAACAGCTATTGAGCTCTTATTAGGCGCTCCTATTCAAGGTCTCTATACGTGCTCCTTCACTTAATCCTCATAACCTTCTGAGTTAAGGGTGCCTATAATCATTCTTTTGACAGATGAGGAGACTGAGGCACAGAAAAATCAAGCAACTTGCCCCAAGTTTCCCTCATTAGTAAATGGTGGATTCAGATTTGGTATTGTGTGGCAGGGAGTAAAGTCCACACCATTCATCACAACAGTGACTGCCTTTCTGCAACTGCCTCTGCAGGGGAGTCTCAGGACTGCAGTGTTCACAAAGCACTCCTCTCCTGGGCACGGAGCAGGTGCTTCCTCACCACTGAAAGATGGGGATAGAGGAATAAGGACTAGAAGAGCAAACATAGATTACCATGCTTGCTTGTCCTGTCATCTACTGTTAGAAGCACGTAACAACTGAAAACTGAGACCACATAATACAATGGGACAGAAAAATAGTTCTTTTAATTATTTTTATTTATAGCTCTGCAAACAGTCTTGAAGCATCATCATTCATTTCATTGTCTGTTGTAATTTAGAATCTCCTGCATTCCAGTGTTGGCACTGTTCAGTGGTGTGGAAATATCTCACATTTCGCCTTTCCTGGGAGGAATCTAGGATTAATCAAACTTTCACAAATTTGACACTTGTGATAATAAAAATAATAGAACTTGAAGAAATTAACTGGTTTTTCTTTATAATAAGACCATTAACACTCATGGTTGTCTGATTCATGAATTTTTGTGGTTCTGAGAATAATGAAAATTCTTACTCATGATTCTTTGGGAAATAAACCAGCTGTTTTTCATCCTGATTATGGAGAACTATTACAGAATAAGAGTTAAAGTCATGTGCTTTGAATTTGGGCAAACTGGGAGCTGAAGGCTTGCCTTACAACCTAGTAGCTGTGGGACCTTGGGCAAGTTATTTAACTTTCCTGGAACGTGGAAATAATAATAGTACTTAGCTCACAGATTTGTTGTGAAGGTAAAATAAGATAATGTATGTAACACACTTGGTACATACTTAGCACAAAGGCATTGTTCAACACATAATAGGTGTTTATGTTAATTTATTACTCTTAGTCCCCATTTTTATTTCTCTCACTTTCTCCTTATGAAGCAAGCAGGCTTTCACTTAAGAATGAATATAGAGGAGAGGATGTAGCTCAAGGGGTTGAACGACTGCTTCCCATGTATGACGCCCTTGGTTCGAGTCTCATTACCTCCTAAAAACAAAACAAACAAACATAAAGAACCAACTCTCATTGGGGAGTGGATGTAGTTCAATGGTCCAGTGCCTGCTTCCCATGCATGAGGTCCTGGGTTCAATCTTCAGTACCTCCTAAAAAAAAAGTGAAATATAAATTTTTAAATATAAAATATACTTTGAGAGCATAGTTCAGCAGGTGTCTTGGTACAATGGGAATCATTGAACAAGTTACCAATAAGTTCTACTGTAAACTCCATAGTTTCTCATTTTATTACTGTGAGCAAGTCATTCTAGTAATTTGGGCTTCTAATTTTTCCTATAAAATGATGACAATTATCTTCTTTAGGTATTTCATAGAAACAAGGACTTGCACTCCAACTCAACCACTTCATGGGCAAATGGCTTACTCTTTGTTAGCCTTAATTTCCACATTGCTAAAATGAGGTTAATGATAGTAACTCCTGTGTAAAGTTGTCAAGAAAATTAGGTGAGTTTCATGTATACTATGTAGCACTAGCCTGGCATATAGTAAGTATTTAATAAGAGTTAGGTATATTTTATGAATGTGATTATTACTGCTACTATTATTATTTAACTATCAAATCAAATTGTAATGTTTTTGAATATGCTTTAAAATGTAATGATTTATTAAAATATATAATTATTCCAAGATATTTACCTTTGATTTAAATGATTATTAATATGTGAGGTAATTATACATAAAAGTAATTATATATACAAGTTGCTCTTATAACATTACCTGCCATGTATAGATAGATGGTCAACATATATTTGATTTAAAATGACACAAATATAAAATATATTAATCCAGGTTTTTGATTATTCTGTTTCAATATATGATAAATATTAATGGAAGCTGAATATAGTATATTTACTTTAATGATATAGAGATTTCTACTGTTTGTTTTGACTTAAGCTGCTCAATGTTTATGGGTTTATTTTTTATTTTGTCAATGGCAAAACTCTCCCTTTGCTTTTTGCTTCTCAGTAAATTAGGATGTCCCTGGAATTCCTATATTCTGTTTTTAGCTTGGTTTTTGGATTTTAAAAATTGTTATTAATTATTGAAAACTTCAAACATAGAAAGCTAGATTAGAATAATAGACATACCAATTATCTACCACTCAGAAATTAAAAATGAAGTTTAATTTCATTCCAATGTATGAACATGATTTGGTGGAATTGCAGACAGTGTAATTTGCATGTAGAAAAGATGAGCTTCCCTGGTTTTCCTTCATGTACTTTCTTTAGAGTGAGTAATGAGTGAGGCAGCCAACACTGACAAGATAGTTATAATAAGCCAGGCAAGATACAGGTGTTTTACTTCATCATCTCATTTGATTCTCCAAGTGGTCCTATGACAGAGATACTAGTTCCCCTAATTTTACAGCAAATGCAGTTTGGAGAAGTTGAGTAATGAGTTATTGATCACACATCTCAGTGGTGAAAAAGTTGGGATTCAAACACAAGTGCCATTGACACAAAGCCCAACTCTTTTGCATTCTGCTGAAATATCTACTTCTGATAAATTAGAGATTGTGATCCTGATTAATAATGAAATTTATATTTGATAGGAATGTGTTAATTTATTCAAGAGGTATTTATTAAACTCTCGCTATGGGCTCAGTACTGTGCTAGGTGAAAGGACCCAATGAAGCAAAATCTTAATCCATTTTTCTTAAAGAAATTCATTCCAGGGAGGAAACTGTCAGATAAGCATCAGGAGGGATGGGTCACGGTGTGACAAGAGCATACAGTGGGGACCTCAGTCCTAGCAATGGGGATCAGAGAAGCCTCTCCAGAGGAAGTGATGTCTAAATAAAGATCCTGAGGATGAAATAGAATTAACAAAGCAAAGCAGGGAGTGGACAAAGAGAACGTGGTGAACGGAAAAGAGCACAAGATAAAGCAGCAGCACACATAGAAGCTTGGAAACCAGAGAGTACAGTGCATTCTGGGGACTGTAAATTGTTCAGAAAAGCTGGAGCACAGGGTGCCAAGTGAGAGGGTGGAAAGAGAAAAGGTGAAGTGAATGGAGATCAGGTGGTAAAGGGCCTCAGATAGTTTACAAAGACGTTTGGAATTTATCCAGAACAGAGCAAAGAATAAGAAGCTCCTGAGAGATTTAAAGTCCAGTGACTTGATCAGATGTACAGGTTGCAAAAGCTGTTTCTCACTACTTGTGGAGAATGCATGGAGTGAAGCAAACTGGAAGCCATGAGGACTGTGGGGTGACAAATGGTCATGGCCCAAATATGGAGCCCAAAAAGTAGCACTGAGAGGAGTGGGAATAATCTAGAATTATGAACTGGGTACAAGTGACAGAGATTAGGACGAAGGAAGAGGGAAGAGTTAAGGCCTCTCTGGTTTGGGTAACTGAGTGAATGATGGTGCTAGCCACACAGACAGAGAAGTGAAAGCAGGTTTGGGTGAGAAGCAAGATATCAAATTCCCATGCAAGTTACCCTGGAGATCTGAGAAGAATCATTAAATTGCATAGCTTCAGAGTTCTTCGTAATCATAAGATATAGTGTTTATATGAACCTGTTTCATCTTTCATATCCACTTCATCCATTGCCAAAATGAAAATTAGACAATAAATATTTTGCTGAAATATTATTGTGTGCATTACACCATGGTATACTATGCAGAATATATTCTAAAAAGAAATCATTCAAATCTGTTGAATTCTATAATAGAAAATAAGAGAGCAAGCAAATAGTTTTTCAAGGGTTAATTGCTTTACTGAACACCAGACTGACTGGAAAATGGCTTTCTTGTCCTGCTATCCAGCATTCTTCCTGAGAGAAGACCTTTTGTCATATGTTCCCAGAACCAGAAGAATGGCTAGTACCTAGTGATTGTTGCATGCACTCAAACATCAACAGGTATCATGAACTAGCTTTTTTCCTACCTGTATTCATTAAGGGACTAGTTTTCATATATCAGTAAGTGAAGTGTTTGTCTATAACTCTTTGAGAAGTATTGGAACAAAACTAAATGATGATGCATAGTAGAATGTTAACAATGACTTTCTGTATGTTGAAGTATTGAGTGACATTTTTGTGCTTTTCTATGTTTTCTTTTACTATCATTATGTATTATTTTATAACAGGTATACATACACAATAAGAAAAATCAGTGAAACTTTTCCACTCTGACAGAAAATATAAAAATCTAATAAAATCTACTAATTAGAGGACTGGATTGACAATCTCAGCAAAACAATTTATCAATAAAAATATAGTATAGGGAAAGTTTTATCAAGTAGTAATAATAAAGAGCGTTATGTGAGAACTTTATGAAAAGGTGAACCATAGCAGCTTATAACTTTACAAAAAGAGATAAACAGAAAACAATAGCAACATGGTATGGAAATACATAGTTATCATGGTCTACTTTGAATACTGGCATTTTAGATGTAGTTCACTGAATTTCAACAATAACCTGGAGAAAATGAGGATTGTTCTGAAAACTAAAGTAATAAAGTAGTATTTCTAAGAGTAAAGGGTGAAGGTAGTATTATTTTTTCAATCTAGAGAGGAGACTAACAATGACTATTTACTATCATAATAATTTATTCCAAAAATGGATGCCAAAGAGTCTCTAGTTCTGATTCCCATAGGGTAAGAGGAGAATGATCTTCCTTTTGTTTTAAATTGCTTCAATTTCAGTAAATTTTTTAAATTGTCCATTTTTTTCTAATTTATTAACTAAAAATTTCCATTTCTTTTTTTTGTTTTGTTTTTGCTATCATTACATTTCAACATTTCTTTCTTCTTGAGAAATGTATGCTCTTTTTAGGAGTCCATCTAATTTTCCATTCTAAAAATTACATTTTCCCATCCTATCTTTTGTCCCAGATCCACACTTCATAATCCCCAGTAATTCTATACTTTTCTCTTAGTAACCCAGTTAGTATTTTCAAATGGGACAGCTTTAAAATTTTTAGTAATTGTTAATTAGTACTACTCTGTCTTTCCTTCCCTTTATAGCAAATACCTTGTTTTGCAGAATTTACCGGACATGAAAAGTTCTCATTCTTGCTTTTAACCCTCATATACTTTTCACATCATGATTCTTCTTTCTTATCCTTGCCATGCTGCTACTCCCTAAGTGTTGCAAATAGTCTGGAGAGTAACTTTTATTCACCTGTGTATCTGGTGCATACACTGAATGTGGTTTCTATTCTAAAGAAGTGTTGAATGACCTTGAGCAGGGCAGACTTTCCATTAATTAAGGATGCTTATGTATATAATTCTAAGTCCAAAACCCATGCATTTAAAACATATCAATTCGTCCATCTCTTGGTATGCTGAATGTTAGTATTTCTCAAGAAAACTTTTCCTTTCTGGGCTAATTTCCAATAGCAGCAGCATTATATGCATTTTAATTAATTGTTCTAATGCTTTTCTTATTCTTAAGAAAAAATTCATTTCTATCTTAATTATTGATTTCTCTTGCATTCCTCTTCCTACCATCTTTGTAATTTTACTTAGCAAAGTGCTTAAAAGAAAATGTTGCTTCTTCTCTGTCTAGTAACAGGCAGTCTACTGCATATGACCTAGAAAATTCTGTTCTAAACTTGCTTTTATGACCTATTAAGTCCTCGAATCTTTCTGTGCCTTGGTTTATATATATATATATACCAGTAAGCTACTTCATGTGGTGAAAGGGGTATTAATTAGTTCATTTTCGCCAGGCTCTTTCTGTCTCAATCTGTCTTCCTTCTTTCCTTTCTTTCTTTGTTCTCTCCCTTTCTCCCTTCCTCCTCTCTTCCTATCTTTCTTTTTATTTCTTTCAGCTCTATCTTTCTATATTTAGCTATCTAGCTATCTTCTATATCTATCTATCTATCTATCTATCTATCTATCTATCTATCTATCTATCTATCTATCTATCTAACCTGTCACTTTTCTATGCATTCTTTGTAAATGCTTATAAGTCTTAGAGCCAAATCCCAATTTTTCTGTTTGGGGAATGAGGCATTCTGGTAAAGTGAATTTTACAGATGACTTAGGATCTTTCATTAAGTGAGAGGACAAACCAGAGTCAGGTAGCCAGAGTTCAAACACTTGCCACCTCTGTGGCCTTCAACAAGTGAGCTAAAATTTCTCCATCACTTCTGAAAAATGGAGACAATATTAGGACCTACTTTGTAGAGTTCTTTGGGGATTAAATGTGTTCATAAATATGAAGAATTTAAAATAAACCTTGAGACAATTAAATCCTCAATCAGTATTTGAAATTATTATTATTGAAAATACTTCATTCACAATTAATTTCAAAAATCTTTCTAAAACTGAATTGTTTGCTTTCCTTCCAGAGTAAATGCAACCTAGTATATATAGCTCAATCTTTCTATCATGATCAAAATGCTTATTAAAAAGTTGTCTTTTAATTTTTACCAGTGCAAAATGCTATCAAATAGTGAAGTAACATAAGGACTGTAAAATATCCCTTGGATTTAACAGCAAGGTGAAGCATAGTATTCTTGAAGGGAGGTAACTGAAGAGGAAAATGGGCTTTTCTAGAGAACATATGGAAAAATTTGTCATATAAAACAAGATACTTCATCTCTCATAATAGCTGTGATGGATGTGGAAAATATGATCTGTGGGCTTGTTGGTAGGATGCTGTGAAATGAAAGTTTAAGTTGCCTACTGAAGCCTGAGGATGGGTAGGAATAGGATGTGATGAAGGTTTCAGAAGGGAAGTTTTGAAAGAGCCATTGCAGATAACAGGACATAAAGCCTCTAGGAGAGAATGCCACTGATATAAGAAATCTTGCTACCAACAAGTGGGTGGGATCTTAAAAAAAATACCATTTTGATATACTCCTGGGAAATTAGAAAGTTTCCTGAATAAATAGAAGTCCTCAGTGTGTTAGACGGCATTTTGCCTAGCTAAGTTGTGAATAAAGTAATTTGCTTTTTTTAATCTGTTGGTTTCAAATTTGAAAATATCCCAGGAGAACAAAACACATGACTCTAATGTATCCTGTGGATTTTTTGCATTGAGTTCTCATTACATTTATTATTAGCAAACAAGCAAAATATGATAATTTTTTCAACAACTTTGGTGATTTTTAAACATAAAAATAAAAATTTTTTTTAGGTATGCATTTCTTCTGACGTTCATGGGCTGGGAAATGATGAAGGGTTTGGTCCCTTGTGAAGAGACTTTGCGAACAACAATAGTTTGAATTGCCCCTTGAGGGAGCTTTTACATTCGGGGGAAATGCACCATAGTTAAGGTTCCTGATCAACGAGAAGTATGCTTCTGTGGAAGGAGAGAAGCCCATTTGTGAAAGGCATGAGACTTCCATGGCAGATGCAGTCTCAGGCAAATCAACTCTAGATCAGCGTTCACATAGAGGCTAGGGAGTTGGAATATGATTCCCTTAAACTGTCAGTGCTCTGAGTACCTTGGAAAGTATTTGCTTAAGTTCTGGGATACACGTTCCCTAATTTGAAGATCATTTATCTGCTGCAGATAAGCCACAGGCAATGCAGTGTTGTACTATCAAATCTCTTAAAGATTCTAGAGAGTTAGCGTTTTGTTGTTGTTGCTGTTGTTTTTCTTTTTTTTTAAAGTCTCATTGCACTAGGATTCTGGAAGAAGTCTTTGTGGGAGGTGGGTGAGGCTGAATATTATCTGGGAACAAACACCTATGCTGTCTCTGAAAAGGCTTTTTTTCTTTTCTGGTCAGAGTATTTGATCAAGTATATACACCTTTACACCTTGTTCTCTGGACTCCTGCTTCCAAATCCCTAAAACAAGGAGAGCTTGAATAGATCTCTGTCTTTTAAAACTACACGTGATCCTGACATGCTTCAGTCACAATCTTCACTAGCTTAGCCACACTTTTGGAGCTCATGCTGTACTAATTTTCAAGTCTCTCTGGTGTTTTCCCTAAATTTTAAAAATTCAATTATTTACTCTTATGTTTAATATTATTGTTCCACCTCCTTCTTCTAACCGATATATTTCCCTGCATTTTATACTTGAGTGCATTTTCAGTTTTCCTTTTCACCTCTCTTGATGTATCTCTTGCTGGAGGAATTTTGCTTGACTATACAGTAAACTGAGTTTAAAAAGTGGCCCTGGGAAGGCAGCCTGAAAATATGAATCAAGCAAGATGCCAGAAGCCATGAGGAGGTGTTGTAGGCACTGGATATGCCAGGATCCAGCAAGTTGTGTGGCAGGAAGGAGGAGTGGAAGGAGAGGGTAAGGCAGTGATTCTTAGCACTGACTGTGTATTAGTATCCTATGGGAGGATTTTTAAGTACTAATGCCTATTCTGGTCCATCCAGATGGCAGCATAAGACATTCCAGGATGGAGCTCCCCCACAGAATCTTTGAACAACTAACAAAAAACTGAAACTGGCAGAATCATTTTCCTCAGAATTCCAGAAAACAGTTAAAAGATTGCAGTAACCTAATGACAGCCAAATCAAGAAATTGCAGCTTTTAAAAAACATTTTGAGGCTGCGCTGGGCTATAGGAAAAGATGAAAGTCTTCACAGGAGTTAAAGTCCCTTGTAATTTTTGCTTGTTGGAACAACTTGAAGAATGGCAAAAAGGAGTAGGCGATGGCACTGTTAGCTGGGGCCTTGAAGATGATGAAGATATCACACTTAAAAGGAGTGGCTATTGGGCCACCGAGTACAGATTACAAAAACAGAATATATATAGCCTGAAAGTAGAATCTGGACCTAAATACCCAGATGCTCCTCCATCAGTTAGATTTATAACAAAGTTTAATAAAAATGTAATAAATAATTCCAGTGGAATGATGGCTGCATGGAGCATACCAGTGTTAGCAAAGTGGCAAAATCTGTATGGTATTAAAGTTGTACTTCAAGAGCTAAGGTGTCTAATGATGTCCAAAAAAAATATGAAGATTCCACAGCCACCAGAAGGATAAATATACAACAGATAATTTTAGTGGATCTCAAATGTGTCTTAAATCAACAGCCTTCTACTCATGTTAATATCTTGATTAAGTACCACAACACAAAAACCCACACATTAAGTAAAGAATTACAGGTGGTAAACATGAACTGTACATTTGTAAGAATATACTTAATATATGTACACCCATTATATTATTAGGTAAT
Source organism: Dasypus novemcinctus (assembly GCF_030445035.2). NCBI lineage: Eukaryota > Metazoa > Chordata > Mammalia > Cingulata > Dasypodidae > Dasypus > Dasypus novemcinctus. The sequence continues at coordinate 32,644,369 of NC_080687.1, forward strand.
GAAGAAAAATGCATTTTTTTTTCTCTTATCAAGGCATGATCACTTCAGCATAAACCTGGAATACTCAAAGTAGAATTCAGGTTTACAAGATGAAATGGCAAGAATGTTAGATTAATGTGGAAGGATATATGTGTCTGCAAATGAATTTTAAGAGGGAAAAACATAAATTGCATTCTTTATCCACCTGATTAGTGAAAGAGCTGCAGTTTGAATTGTTTAAAGTAACAGATACAATGAATATTGTTGCAAATTGTGTTAATTATTGAAGTAGTGTGGGTGCTGACAACTAGTAGTATCAAAAAGATGTTCAGGGGGATTGTGGGAAGATGACATTGGATTAGGCAGGTAGGGCTCAATTTTCTCACAAAAACAATGGAAAAGGAGCCAAAAGCTGTCCAAGGGACCTGCTTTGTGGGTCAGCAGACCGGAACAGTGCTTCACAACTCCCAGGAGTGTGAAAAACAGAAACAAAAAACCCAAAACAGTAAATGTGAGTTACCAAATCCCTGTGGTGGCAGGGAAGGCTCCCCTCTTCCACCCCAAGGATATTTTGAGCTGGGATAAAACCCTGGCTCACTGCAGCTGACTGAAGGGAATGGACATCTTCCTCCCTGTCAGCTGTTATAATGGAAAACAGAGGGGGATTCAGGGAACTTTTCTTTAGTGAATTTGGCCAGCAGTGTCTGCTTGAATCTTGGCTCTGGCCAAACCAAAACAAAGGCAATTGAAAGAAACACCTCTATGGAAAGGTGCACCAACAAGTGCCATCTACTGGCTGATCTGCAAATTGCATGGCAAAAACTGCTTTTGGTTCTCTCTGTAACCTAAATCCTGGGAGAAACACTGCATGCCATTACTGAACCCTGGCATGATTTCAATAACTTAAGCTGGCAAATTTTAAAGAATTAAAGCAAGTTGAACCAAATATCAAAGAAGAGCTGTGAAAAAATTAAAAACAGGCAAGAGAGAGAAATTGGCCATCAGAATAAATTCACCAACATATTCACATGCTTATACATCAGCAAAAAATTACAAGCCATACTAGTAAACAGGAAGAGATAGCCCAGTCAAAGGAATAAACCAAATATCCTGAAGAGATACAGGATTTAAGACAATTAATCAATGATAATTGTACAACACTCCTAAATCAATTCAAAGAACTGAAAGAAAATATGACTAAAGAGATAAAGGATATTAAGAAGACACTGAATGAGCATAAAGAATGATTTGAAAGCCTACAAAAAAGAAAAGTAACAGACTTATGGGAATGAAAGACATAATGCATGAGATTAAAAATACATTTGAGGCACATAGGAGCAGATTTGAATTGTTTGAAGAGAGAATTAATGATTTCAAAGGCAGAACACCTGAACTGGAAAATATAGGAGAACAGAAAGAGAAGGGACTGGAAAAAAATGGAACAAAGTCTCAGGGAATTGAATGACGATGCGAAATGTACAAATATACACATTATCGATGCCTATGAATACTGATACGAATAAAAAAAGATGAACCATCTATATGTTATCTACAAGAGACTCACCTCAAACATAAGGAAACAACCAGGTTAAAAATGAAAGCTTGGAAAAGATATTCTATATAAACAGTAACCAAAAAAAAAAAAAAAAGCTAGAGTAGTGATGCTAATATTGGACAAATGCAAAACTGTATAAAGGATGAACAAGGTCATTCTATATTAATAAAAGGGATATTTCACCAAGAAGAAATATACTGAATATTTATGCACCTAACCTGAATGTCCCAAGACACATGAGGCACACACTGGCAAATGTGAAAGGAGAAATAGATGTCTCTGCAATAATAGCTGGAGACTTTGATACTCCACTCTCAGTGCTGAATAGAATATCTGAACAGAAGACAAATAAAGAAACAGAGAGCTTGGATAATCTGATAAATGAACTAGACCTGGCAGATATCTATAGAGCATGGCAGCCCATTACAGCAGGATATACATACTTTTCCAGTGTTCATTTGATCCTTCTCCAAGATCGACCGTATGTTGGGTCACAAGATAAGTTTCAATAAATTTAAAAAGTTTGAAATTATACAAAACTATTTTCTGATCATAACAGAAGCTGGAAATCAAAAGTGAATGAAAAAAAGGAAAAATTCATAAATATGTGGATATTAAACAATACACTCAAATAACCAGTGGGTCAAAGAAGAAATTGCCAGAGAATTCAGCAAATATCTTGAGATAAATGAAAATTAGAACACAACATATCAAAACATATGGGAGCTGGCAAAGGCAGTGCTGAGAAGGAAATTTTTAGCCCTCAATTCTTACATTAAAAAAAGAAGAAAGAGATAAAATTGAAGATCCAACTGCACACCTGGAATAATGCAAAAAACAAACAGCAAGTTAATCCTAAGCCAAGCCAAAGGAAAAAAACAGTAAAGATCAGAGCAGAAATAAATGAAATCAAGTACAAAACCAACCAAACAAACAAACAAAAACAAAGAATCAACAAAACCAAAAGTTCATTCTTTGAGAAGATCAACAAAATTGACAAACCCCTACCCAGACTGACTAAAAAAGAGAAGATGAAAATAAATAAAATCAGAAATGAGAGGGTAGACATTACCCTGGTCCCACAGAAATAAGAGAGATCTTAAGAAGATTCTATGAACATCTGTATGCCAAAAAATCCAGACAAATAGATGAGATGTACAAATTCCTAGAAACACACAAACTGTCTCCACTGACTCTAGAAGAAATAGAAGACCTCAACAAACCAATCATAAGTGAAGAGATTGAAACATTAACCAAAACTGAGAGGTGGGGGACTTGAAGACTTCACAGGTGAATTCTACCGATCACTCAAAGACGATCTAATACAAATCTTGCTAAATTCTTCCAAAATATTGAACAGGAAATAATGCTACCAAAATCATTCTATGAAGCCAACATCACCCTAATACCAAAACCAGATAAATATATTATGAAAAAAGAAAATTACGGACCAATATCTCTAATGAATATAGATGCAAAAACCTCAACAAAATACTTGCAAACAAATCTAATGACACATTAAAAGAGTTATACACCATGATCAAGTGTGTTTTATCCTAGGTATGCAAGAGTGGTTCAACACAAGAAAATCAATTAGTGTATTAAACCACATTGATAAGTTGAAGAAGAAAAAAATCATATGATCTCCTTGACTGATGCAGAAAAGGCATTTGACAAAATACAGCACGCTTTCTTGATAAAAACACTCCAAAAGATAGGAATAGAAGGAAGTTTTCTCAATATGGTAAAGTGAATGTATGAAAAACCTAGAGCTAGCATTGTATTCAACAGTGAAGGAATGAAAGTTTCCCAGTTGAGATCAGGAACAAGACAAAAATGCCTAATGTCAACACTGTTATTCAATATTGTACTAGAAGTTATAGATGGGTTAAGTAAATTGGTGGGATACAAGATTAATACGCAAAAATCAATAGTGTTTCTATATACTACTGATGTGCTGAGGAGGAAATCAGGAAAAAAATTCATTTATAATAGCGACAAAAAGAGCCAGCTATTTAGGGATAAATTTAACCAAGGACATAAAGGACCTGTGTTCAAAAAACTACAAAACATTGCTAAAAGAAATGAAGAAGATTTCAATAAATGGAAAGACATTCTGTGATCATCGATTGGAAGACTAAATATTGTTAAGATGTCAGTTCTACCAAAACTGATTCACAGATTCAGCATAATCACAATAAAAATCCCAATAGCCTTTTTTGCAGAAATCGAAAAGTCAATAATCAAATTTATTTTGAAAGGTAAAGGGCTCCAAATAGCCAAAAATGTCTTTTAAAAAAGAACGAAGTTGGAGGACTGTCGCTTCCTGACTTTAAAGCATATTTCTTAGCTACAGTGGTAAAAACAGCATGGCACTGGCATAAAGACAGACAGGTTGACTGATGGAACCAAATCTAGAACTCAGAAATAGACCCACACATTTACAATCAAGTGATATTTGACAAGACTGTTAAACTCACCCAACTTGGCCAGAAGTCTATCCAAAGCATGGTGCTGGGAGAACTGGATAGCCATATCCAAAAGGAAGAAAGAGGACCCTTATCTCACACCATATAAAAAATTAACTCAACATGGTCAAGGGCCAATATATAAAAGTAACAAACATAAACTCCTAGAACAAAATGTATGAAAACACCCAAAGGTGTAAACCTTACACCCAAAGTGTGAGCAGCAAAATAAGAAATATATAAATGGGACCTCCTCAAAATTAAACACTTTTGCACCTCAAAAGACTTTGTCAAAAGAGTGAAAAGGCAGTCAATGCAATGGGAGAAAGTATTTGGCAATCACATATCCAATAAGGGTTTAATATCCATGACATAAAGACATGATACAACTCAACAATAAAAAGACAAATTATCCAATTAAAAATGGGCAATAGACTTGAAAAGACAGTTGTCCAAAGAAGAAATACAAATGGCAAAGAAACACATGAAAAAATGTTCTACATCGCTAGCAATTAGGGAAAGGCAAATCAAAACTACAATGAGATATCATTTCACACCTTTTAGACTGGCCACTATTAAAAAGTTAGAAAACTGTAAATGTTGGAAAGGATATGGAGAGATAGGAATATCCCTCCACTATAGGTGGGACTGTAGAATGGTACAGCCACTGTAGAGGACTGTTTGGCAGTTTGTAAGGAAATTGAATATAGACTTGCCATGGGACCCAGCAATACCATTGCTAGGTGTACACCCAGAAGAACTGAGCAGTGACATAAATAGATAACTGCACTCTGATATTCATAGCAACATTATTCATGATAACAAAAAGTTGGAAACAATCCAGGTGTCCATCAATTGATGAATAGATAAATTGTGATATACACATGATGGGATATTATGCAGTGGTAAGAAGAAATGAAGCTGTGAAGCATATAACAACATGGATGAACCTGGAGGACATTATGCTGAGTGAAGCAAGCCAGATACAAAAGGAAAAATACTGTATGATTGTACTATTATGAACTAAATATATTATGTAAACTCATGGATTTAATAATTAGAATATTGTTCACCACAAAAAAAGAATGAGAGTGGAGAACAGAAACCTGATGGTTAATCTGTGCAGAATTGGTTAAAAGTTGTTTGTAAATCTTTGGAAATGAATGGAAATGGTTAGAGCACATCACTCTAGCAGAGTGACTAGCAGAGCTATTACATGGGTATGGCAGTGGTTGAAAGGGAAAGTCTAAGGACATTTATATTACTAGAAGGAATGTTTACAAATGTAACATGGGGCTATGTAACATAATGAAACCTCATACAAAATAGGAATGTGGTGATATTGTATGTATAAGACTGTTTTTACAGAATATAAATACAAATAAACTAGATTGAAGGAAACAATAGTAGCTATGTACAGTAGAGGAACAAAGAGAGATTGAGAGGTAATGAGTTTTGCTTTTTAGTAGTATTATTAGTACTGGAATAATGAAAATGCTTTAAAAATGATGGAAGTAATGAATGCACAACTATGTGATTATACCAAATACAATTGATTGTATACTTTAGATGGATTTATGCTTTATTAACATGTATCAATTAAATTGATTTGTTTAAAAAAGGAATGAAACCATGGAAGGATCATATCCTGATGACTCTGCCTTCTTTAACAGTTGAAGCTACTAAAGACAATAAAAACAAATATCGATTATGTGCAAAAAATATATGCATAAGTTGAAGATTGTTTTGCTACATGTATTTATAATTTTTAAAAATTGGGTGCAGTGTTGATGAATTTCTGTTAAAAGGAGATCCTGTGTGATACATGTAAAAGACATGGTAAATATTGTTTACAGTCTTTCACAAAGTATACATTTAAGTTTAAGTGAAACCAACAAAAAGGAAATAGGTATATGGATATGTGATTTTGATATTAAATTTAGCTTTAAAATGTAAATAAAATGAGAAAAAAATTATGAGAAGTTTGTGGCACCTTGCTGGCCCCTCCCCTATCCCTTCCCTGGTGCTCGGGTGCAGGGTATGGAAGCCGCCTGCACCCCTCTTGTGGGTCCCTGTCCCTGTTCTGGAGAAAACTGAGTAACCCCTATATTGAGGTGCTTGAATGTCTGTACCACAATATTGGGTGGCTGCCTGGAAGACTAAACCAGGAAACTCTTTAGCTCACACTTCCAAAACTTGCCCTGCAGGCAGAAGCAGCTAAAATACTGTGAGGAACAATTGAATCAAAGGGGCCTTGGCAAAGGATTACCTGTTTAAGACTTATAATAGAGCACCAGGAAGGGGAAAATTCTATTTTATGGGGAGTAGAGGGAATATTTGAATTCCAATAAATGGGAGAATACTTAAGGCCATGAGCAAGCACAAGCACAGGAAAGACCCAGTCTTTTAACTGAGCGGGCTCTACATTTCACTTTCATCTCGAGCTGATCTTTTTGATAGGAAGGCCAAACTTTGAAGGAGAGTACCAGCCAATACAGAGCAAATTTGGAAAGACCAAGACTGGTGTTAATTTTTCTTGGAATGTTTGGCAAAATTCACCAGTGAAGTCATCTAATCCAGGATTATTGTCTCAGGAGGTTTGTAATTACTAACTCAGTCTCTATTTTTCATTGATCTATGGAGTTGTCTATTTATTCTTGAGTAAGTGTAGGTAATTTTTATTTCTAGGAATTTGTCCTTTTCATCTAGGTTGTCAATTTGTTGTTGTGCAGTGTTTCATAGTATCCTCTTATAATCCTTTTTATTTCTGTGGGGTCAGTAGTAATGTCCCTCCACTCCCTTTCATTTCTTTTTTATTTATTTATTTATTTTTAAAGGAACTTAAAATAACATAAATGTTACTTCAAAACATAGGGGAATTCCCATATACCCTATTCCCTTCCCTCCCATACTTTCCTCCATTAACGTCTTTCATTAGTGTGGTAAATTTGTTACAACTGATTAACACATATTGAAGCATTGGTACTAAGCATGGTCTATAGTTTACATTATGTTTTACAGTTTACACCACAAAATGTTATAGTTTTGACAATATGTATATATGGCTTTTGCTCATCATTGCAATATCATGCAGATGATTCCAATGTCTCAAAAATGCCTCATGTTATACCTATTGTCCCCTTCCCTCCCCTCAGAACCTCTGGTGGCCACTGTCTTTTTATCAATGTTAGAAGTTCTTCCATTACTAGAATAATAATGTCTACTTTAGTACACAGTTGCACTCTCCCCTTATGTTTGACTGTTACTCTAGCTTGAGGATTTTGTGGTGGTGATGCCCACCATGCTTCCAATTAAAAGAGGGCTTAGATCCCATGGGACAAATAGATGGAACTGTCTTATTTGCAGTTGCAGATACTCTCTGCCTCTTGGGATGGGTGTTGTCCATCATCATCCTTTTGTTAGTTGTTCTGGGTGAGTCTGAGGAATTGGAGAGTAGATGTTGGCTGCAACTCTGCTGAGATTCAGGACTCACCCAGCATATGAACAGCCAGAATATTGAAGTCTCTGGGACATATTATTAATGGATATAGTGCTATTTATAGGTTCAAATAAATGGGCCAGAAGAGCCATGTTTAGGAAAACAATAAATGAGTCTACCTCTGATACACTGGGAAAGATGAGTTATCATATATTCTAAGGTAAGGCCCACTGACAGGATGCCAATTTCCTGAGCTGTCTGCTCTGCCTATAGATTTCTCTAGAACCTCCCAGAGCATGCCTACTTGAGGCACTGGTGTTTACTGTGGCAGGCAGTGAGATACTCCTGAGACAGGTATGTAACATCTGGAATGGCCTCCCAACTCATTTTGAAATTTCTTAGCCATAAAAACTCATTTGCATTTAATATTTTCCCCTTTTGGTCTAGGTCTTTCTGCAAATGCATCATTAGTTGATGTTTGGTATTAATCCCTTGCGCCAGGGAGACTCATCCCCAGGAGTCATGTCCCACATTGGGGAAGGCAGTGAATCTATCTGCTGAGTTGGCTTAGAGAAAGGTCACATTTGAGCAACAAGAGGTCCTCAGTTCTTATTTTGTTATTTGTATCCCCTCTCTTTTTTTCTTTGTTTATCTAGCTTAAAAGTTTGTCAATTTATTGATCTTTTCAATGAACCAACTTTTGGTTTTGTTGATTACCTTTATTATTTTTATTCTCTTTCATTTTTCTCCACTCTAATCTTTATTATTTATTCCCTCTGCCCACTTTGGGTTTAGTTTGGTTTTTTTTTTCTAAATTCATTGGTTTAATGTTAGTTCTCTGATTTAAGATAGTTCTTTTTTAATGTAAGCATTTAGAATTATACATTTCCTTTACAGCACTGCATTTGCTGCATCCCACAAGCTTTGGCATTTTATATTTTCATATTAATTTGCCTCAACAAATTTTCTAATTTGCCTTGTGATTTTTTCTTTGACCTACGGTTGTTTACTAATGTGTTTTTTAATTTCCACATATTTGTGAATTTTCTAGTTCTTCCTCTGTGATTGATTTCATTCCATTTTAATCAGAGAAGATATATTGCATGTGCTCAATATTTTAAAATTTTATTGACACATATTTTGTGACCTATCATATGGCCTATCTTGAAGAATGATCCATGTGCACTAGAGAAGAGTATGTCTTCTGCTGCTATTGGGTGGAGTGCCTGTATAGTCTGTTAGGTCTAGTTGGTTTATACTGTTGTTCAATTCTTCTATTTTCTTATTGATCTTCTATCCATTTATGAAAGAAGTATATTGAAGTCTCCTACTAATTTTTTTTTGAGGTACTGAGGCCAAGGATTGGACCTGGGACCTCATATGTGGGAAGCCAGCACTCAACCACTGAGCCACATAAACTCCCCTGAGTTTTTTTTTCATTTGTTTGCTTGTTTGGTTTTTTTTTCAGGATGCACCAGAAACTGAACCTGGGACTTCCCATGTGGGAAGCAGGAGCTCAACCACTTAAGTCACATCTGCTCCCAAAGTCTCCTACTATTACTGTAGAACCATCTATTTCACCCTGCAAATCTGTCAATACTTGCTTCATATATTTTGGAGCTCCACAATTAGGTTCATATATATCCAAATGTTTATGTTTTCCTTTTGAATTGACCCCTTTATCAGAATATAGTAATCTTTTTTGTCTCTTGTAACAGTTTTTGACTTAAAGTCAATTTTATCTGATATTAGTGTAGCTAAACAATCTTTCTTTTGTTTACTATTTGCATGGTATAATATTTTTCCCATTCTTTCACTTTCACTCTACTTGTGTCCATTAATTTAAAATGAGACATATAAAAGCACATATTGTGGGGTCATGCTTTTTAATCAAGTCCAGCAATCCTGACTCTTTACTGAAGAATTTAGTGCTTTTACATTTAAAGTAACACTGATAATGCAGGACTTCCTTCTGCCATTTTGCTATGTGGTTTTTATATGTCATATCTTTTTTGCCCCTCAATTCTTCCAAGATTGCCTACTTTCATATTTATTTATTTTATAGAGTATCACTTTGAGTCCCTTCTCATTTCTTTTTTGTGTATATTTTCAGATATTTTCTCTGTAGCTATCATGGGGCTTGAATTTAACATCCTAAACCTGTAACAATTACATTTGAGACCAACTTAACTTTAAGAGAATTCATATACACTATTCCTATACCCTTCTGCCTCCCCCTTTTTGTTGTACTTGTTACAAATTCAATGTTTACATATTTTATATCCAAAACTATATATTTATTATTAGCTTTTATGCATTTGTATTTTAGAACATGAAAACATAAAAATAGATTTACATACCAAGTAAATTCAATACAATTGTCCTGTATTTATAATTACCCATATCATTACCTTTACTGGAGATCTTTATTTCTTTATACCATTTTACCTACCGAATAGTGTCCTTTCCTTTTCCTCTGAAGAACTCCCTATAGTATCGCTTGTAGGGAAGGTCTAGTGGTGTCAAACTCCCTCAGTTTCTGTTTATCTGGAAATGTCTTAATTTCCCCTTCATTTTTGAAAAGAGTGCCACTGTTTCAAAAAAAAAAAAAAAAAAACAGTTCTTAGTTGGTAAATGTTTTCTCTTACACTTTAAGTATTTTGTCCCACTGCCTTCTTGCTGCCATGGTTTTTGATGAGAAATCAGCACCTGAAACTTCAAACTGCATTGTACAAAGCACATTGCTTTTCTTTTTCAGAATTTTCTCCTTGTCCTTGGCACTTGACATTTTTATTTGACTACTATTTATCTGAGCATGATTCTCCTTGAGTTTGTCCTGTTTGGGGTTTGTTGGGATTCTTGAATGTTTATATTCATGTCTTTCTTTAAACTTAAGAAATCTTCTGCCATTATTTCTTTGAATATTTTTTCTGCCCCTTTCTCTTTTTCTTTTCCTTCTGATGCTACTATAATTGGTAAGCTTTATGGTGTCCCACAGCCTTTCAGGCTCTTGTTTTAGTTTGATAAAAGCTGCTGGAAGCAATATACCAGAAATGGGTTGACTTTTACAATGGGAATTTATTAGGTTAAAAGCTTATAGTTCTGAGGCTGTTAGAATGTCCAAATCAAGGTATTATGAGAGATGCTGATGCACAGGTTGGCTGCTGGTGATCCTGGACTCCTGCTACATGGCTAGGCACAATGGCATCTCTGCTGGTCTCTGCCTTCTCCTCCAGGTTCACTTTTTCCTCAAGCTGAGCTGTGATCAGGCAGATGGCAGGGCATAATAGCAGTGTTGGCTTGCCTCTCCTGGCTTCTCTCAGTCAATGTGATTTTTCCTGTATCTGTGGCTCTTTATTCCTCTGTTTATAAAGAACTTCAATAAGAGGTTTAAGACCCACCTTGGCCTATGCCCTATTGGAGCAATATAATCAAATAGCACTTAACTGATCTAACCTAATAAAAAATTCACAATAGTTTCAACTTATGAACATGGTTTTCTGGGGTCCACATAAAAGACTCAAACCAACACAGCTCTTCCACTTTTTTTTCCTGTTCATTTCTCTTTCTGCCTTCAGCCTGAACATTTCAATTGTTTTGTATTCAAATTCACTGATTCTTTCTTCTGCCAGCTCCAACCTTATATTGAAACCCACTAGGGAATGTGTCATTTATTTTGATCTTTAATTCCAGTATTTCTGTTTCATTCCTTTAATTTCCTCCTCTCTAGTTGAGGTCCTTATATTGTTCATTTATTGTTTCCCTGATATCCTTTAACTTTTTTCTCTGTGTTTTCTTTTATTTAATCAGCACATTGACAGTCATTTTTTTAAAGTGTTTATTTTATATATCCAATGTCTCATTTTCTTTACTGATTGTTTCTGAATTTTTATCTTGTTTCTTTGGATGGGCCCTCATTTCCTGTTTATTTGTTTGTCATGTAATCTTTTGGTGCAGATGGTATATTTTAATATTGTAAAGTATTAATGCTGAGATGTAGTCCATGAGGAACAGATATAGTCTGTTCCTTAAGTTTGTATCCATTTAGTGCTATGGCAGATGTTTTCTTGAGTGTCAGGAGATAAAAGAAAGAAAAAAAATACCAATACCAAAAAGCACACTTCATGATCTTTGAAAATTTGCTCTCTATTGGCTGGAGCTGTCATTCAAAGTTTAGCCCTCCTATGAAAAAGACGAGCCCAATCAGTTTCCATGGTTCTGCCTTTGAAGTTATTTTTCCTTCAGTCTGTCACTTTTCTGTCCCTTTTATTCCTGTCTGGCTATGGTTCCATTCATATAAATGTGGCAAAAAACTTGTTGGTTTTGCATGTAGTACATAGGGGTCCAGACCACCAGATGAAAGAACTTTCCACAAGTCCTTCCTGGATAACTGCATTTCCAATCCTTACAAGCATTGAAATGGCTGATTTGTTCCATGTTCAGTTAATCTCTTACATGTGGCACTGTTCTCTGGGGACTCACTTTCCAGAAGCTCAGAATTTTTTTCTGAACCATCAAATTTTTAAAATTTCTTTGTGCCAAGGAGTTTGTTCTCAACTTATCCCTTCCTCTTGCATTTTACTATAAGCTACAAGAAGAAGCAAGACAGCACTTTATACATTTACTTTAGAAATCTCCTCAGCTAAATATCCAAATTGTCACTTTCAAATTCTTCCTTCCATCAGATATTAGGACTCAATTTTGCCAAACTCTTTGCCTTTAAAACAAGAGTCACCTTTCTTCCAATTTTCAATGACATATCAGTCATTCTAAGGCCTCATCAGAAGTACTTTTAGCATCTGTATTTCTATCAACAGTCTCTTCAAAGCAATCTAAGCCTTTTCTATCAAGAACCTGACAGTTCTTCCCACTTCTACTCATTACCCAATTACTAAGCCTTTTTAACATTTTTGGTATTTGCAACAGCAGTGCCCCACTCCTCTGGTACCAAATTCTGTTTCAGTGTGCTGAGCTGCTGAAAGCAGATTCCATAGAATGTGTTGGCTTTAACTATGGGTATTTATTAGCTTACAAGCTTATAAGGTGATGATTTCTTCCTGAAGATCAGCTCCCAGTGCTCTTGGACTCTTCTATCACATGTCAAGCACATGGCAATGTCTGTGTTTCACATGGGAAAGTCTTTCTTCCTTTTATTCTGGGTTTCATTGCAGGACTCCAGTGAGAAGATTAAGACCTACCCTGGGATACACCTTAACTGAAGTAACTTATTAGAAGACCCTTCTTTCAATAGGTTAGCACACACAAGAATGGATCCATTTTAAGAACATGATTTTCTGGGGTACATTCAATTTCAAACCATTACAATGTAAAACATAAATTTCTCTTCAGTGAAGAGAATAATTTCTGACAGAAAATTTGGAGTTATGGTAAAGATTCATCGGGTAATGTCCACAAAGGTATAAGACAATGAAAGTATTAAGAGGAAGGACTCTCACTAGGATAATAATCAAATATGTAGTAAAGATTTTTCAAAGAATTCTAGAGTCATATTTTAAAACTAGTTACCACATATACAACTATATTTTACAAATGAGGTTATGGAAGTTCTTGAATCAGTTGTGGAGCTTGAAATCAAGTGGGAGTTCTACTGTGGAGGATTTGCCTACATCTTCTTTCATACTATAGATCTGAGCCTGAAATATCAAATGAAGACTCTATCTGGATGGAAATTTTGTGGGAGCTTCCTCATGAATTGTCCAGCCCTATTTAATCTAAGGAGGTTTAGAGCACACCAAAGGATAATTGATTTGTGTTTTAAAGCAGAATAGATAAGGTTAAATTTAGTTTTGAGTTATTTGAAAAGTATCAAGAGAGACATAAAATCATCAAGAATAAAGAATCATATTACTGAAAAGCTTATAAACAATCCTAAGAATTAGAACTCTAGAAGCATCCCTAAAATTACATCCTGGATTAAATGGCTAAAAATGTAAAGTTTAACACATTATGATTTCAAGTGTTTTGGTATAAGTAGAGTTGAGGTATTAATAAATGAAGACATCCTGACTGATACAATTAGTTTGTAGTAGAATACCACTTCCTGTATTGGTGTTCATACCTTTCAATACTGATTCAACTCACTTCCTCCACTAAACTTTTTGTTGACTAAATCTATCACATAAAGCCTCAAGCAGTTTGAGGTCAGTGATTTCTTTATATTGGTTTCATTTTTGTTTCACGTGTGATTTTCACATCCCAAATTGACTGACTATCAGCTCCTAGAGGACTAAGATTTGTTTTGTTTTGCTTTATATTTTTTGTTGGGACTATGAAATCCTTTACATAGTACATACTCATTAATTGTTCTTATCATTGTTTTTACTTATCACAAATGTGACTATTTTTTACACTTAATTTTGCTCATAGCCCTATGCTAAATTTTGAAGATATTGTGGGAATGAAACACAGTCCCCGCTTTAATGGACTTAAGTCTAGTGGAAGGGAAAGAATGGGAACCTCAAACCTAGCACCTGCCAAAGAAGTACATGTTCAATGTCACAGACAAGGTAAGATATAGTAATAGCTGAGGGATGCAGAGGAAACAGTGATTACGGAAGATCAAGAAGGTCACAGAAGGGAAACAGACTTTGGCCCAGTGGTTAGGGCGTCCGTCTACCACATGGGAGGCCCGCGGTTCAAGCCCCAGGCCTCCTTGACCCGTGTGGAGCTGGCCCATGCGCAGTGCTGATGCGCGCAAGGAGTGCCGCGCCACACAGGGGTGCCCCCGTGTAGGGGAGCCCCACGTGCAAGGAGTGCCCTGCCACGCAGGGGTGTCCCCCGTGTAGGGGAGCCCCACGCGCAAGGAGTGCACCCATAAGGAGAGCCGCCCAGCGCGAAGGAGGGAGCAGCCTGCCGAGGAATGGTGCTGCCCACACTTCCCATGCCACTGACGACAACAGAAGCGGACAAAGAAACAAGACTCAGCAAAGAGACACAGAAAACAGACAACCAGGGGAGGGGAGGGGAATTAAATAAAAATAAATCTTTAAAAAAAAAAAAAAAAAAAGAAGGTCACAGAAGACCTGAATTGAAAGGTGAAGACTTGATCAGAAATGTAAAGAATCCTCTTACAGATAGCCTTCTCACCCCCATTAATTTCCCCATGTCTTATCTAGGTCCTACCTACCCTTTTTGTTGTATAGCCTTTAAATATTTGTTATAAGAAATGACATTTGATAGGGTGTTTATGGTAGAAAACTGTTTTTTTTTGTTCACATAAAATTGTGTTGTGTAGTGTTTGCCTTCAGAGACTGCTACCTCTGAATATACTGCAAATAAGTTCCTCATTATAAATATAACTGTGCATTATTTTTGTAGTATTTGGGTTTATTATAACTAGGTCAATAAGGAAATATCAATGGATTAATTATAACAAACGTGTTGAGGTAGAGCAAAACCTGCTGAAGTTTCAAAATGATGTGTTACAAGGCAGGTCTGAGCCTAACTAAGGAAGCAAATCAACAGGATTTTAGTGACTATTGCTCACATTCTGAAAATTCACACTTTAGATGAGTTCCTTAATATAGTTCTGTGAGCTATTCAGATTGTCCTCAGTACAGGTATGGGCAAACTAATTCCATTCTCTCACTCATGACTAACATTTACTTTAGTAGAATATGATTTTAGCTTAAAGAAAAATGAAAAGAGTGTGTTAATTATTTTGTTTTTAACTAAAGGCATAATATAGTTCCCCTATGTCTTAAAGAAAGCACGTAAGCATATTATCTTTTAGTTTCTTAGTTTGCCATTAGGGTGCCAGTGCAAAGTACCAGAAATAGGTTGGCGTTTATAAAAGGGATTTTACTTAGGGTAAAAGCATACAGTTCCAAGACTGTGAAATGTCCAAATCAAAGTACCATAAGAGATTCTTTCTCACCAAAGTCAGCTGGAGCTCAACTCTGTACAACCAGGTGTAGAAATTGGCTCTTTTGGGGCCTCCTCTCTCAGTCTTGGCTGCTCCTCTTTCTTCCCAAGTTCAGCTGTGGGCTATCAGGCATATGGCTCATCCCTTCAGCCTTGAGCCCAGCCTCGTGGGGGCTTTGTGCTTAAGCGTTGGCTGCTGGCGATCCTCGAGTCCTCTCTCACATGGCAATGGCTGCGTCCTCTTTCTCTTTGTGCCTCTCTCTGTCTCTGTCTATATAATGCTCCAGTAAGAGGGTGGAGACCCAACCTGAGTCAGGCCTCACTGATGTAGTCCAATCAAAAAGGCCCCACACCCACAGGATTGGATTTGTTCAAGAACAGAATCTTTTTCTTTTGGGATTCATAAAATAACTTCAAACTGTCACAGCACATAAGCATATATTCTTTTAAACCAGCCCTCTTGGAAACATGAGAAACTGCTATTTATTAAACACAAATAGAAATGGTTGCATACAATTACACATATTTAGATTCTTCACTTTATAAGGTGGTTTATTGTTAGATCAATTACATTCGTAGTGGTGCATGCAAGTTGCTATCACTCACTCTGCAATACATGGGTTTCCTGAACAGAAAAAGATTCAAGTTTAATGTTGTTTTTATAAAGGAAATTATGGTTACCTTGAAAAAATATATTTTAGACTGAACCAATGTTTTGACTGCTTCTCAGTAGTAATCCTGTGATCCAATATAAAATCTGTTGATCTGTTTGAAAGTAAAATGGTATACATAAGGACTTTATAATCAATGACAAAGTAACTGCATCTGTAATCCATCTGCATCTTCAGTGAATGTTTATTGAACTTGCAAAATTTTGATTGCAATATGTGGAAATCTATGTTACATGACAAATATTAATAGATGACATCATTAATCATGTAAAGAGAAATAAATTGTGTGTGTAATACAATATCTCATGAGATTCTGACTACCTAACTCATTCTTTGAATGTGCTGAAATGCTCTAAAAATAGAGTTTACAAAATGATGGGCAGTTTCCAGTTAATTTTTTCCACTTAAAAAACTGCTGATTCTAAATTACTGAATGTAATATTAATATAAAAGCAGTGTTAGCCAAGCCCTACTGGAAAAACAAAAGAAACAGGCTTCATGCCCCACTTAGCTATATTTAACTTTGCAATATTTTGTGCTTTTAGAAATCTTTCTCCAATAACGTAGAAAAACTCTCCATTAAAGATATAATCAGTGATAAAAAAAATGCCTCAAGATGTCTTAGAATTTCTAGCAATTAGGGATTCTACAAGCATTTATGATCAAACTAGGTTTCTTTCTTTACAGTCTTGTAAAATATTTGGAGGTGTGAAAATGGAATAAAATAGGTCAGTAGATCTTCATAAAAAAATTAATTGACCCCAGTAGACATCAGCCATGGCAATTAAATGATCAGGGGAAAATACCTAATTATTCCTCTAGACCTACTTAATATTGGCAGAGATTTTCTTCTTTGCTCTTGGAAAAAATTACTTTATGCCCCATCAAAATGTGGAATTCTAACCTCCAGTATCAGCTCATAATGCACTGCCTTCAGGACACAACCATTAGTTTACTGACATTGAGAAAAGAGCCTACTAGCCTTATTTTCCTAAATTCTTTAACAAAAAGTCCTTTCCATCAAAGCAGCATGACAACAGCTCAGTTGAGTAGAACCTCCTTCATTAGAACATTGATATTTCCCTCCATAAATTATATCTTACTGGATTCTCTGAACTTGTATTTTGGGCATAATCTTTGCTGTACCCTAATTTGGATTCTGGAAACATGTTTTATTCTTGATTTAATCCTTAAATACCCCAGAATGTTTGTAAATAGGTCCCTGTCACAGAATTTAGTATTTCAAGGGGAAAGGAAGGCCTTTACTCTACTGAAATTTCACTAGATAGTCTTTTTCTCTTTAGGTTTTTAATACTGCTAGAATGCAAAAAGCCTTTGGAAAACAGAGTCCTTCAACTCTTCAGTCATTTACCCTAGGCTTGGGGTAAATTAATAAATGCCACAAATAATGGAACCTAGGGAAGTTTACTGCAGTCCTCTACCTACTCTAAGATGTGCTCAAATATTCAGAATATTTTTCTGTATCAGAGTACCAGAGTCACTGCCTCACTGAAAAAAAAAAATGGTCTAGTACTTCATTTTCTTCCAGAGCAGAGATATTTTTAGCAGCTCCTGAGCTGTGAGCCCATGCTTTAGCTAGCACTGGTATTCATTCTCTTGCTTGGTTGCTTTATAGAGAGTTTAATTGGGAATCTTTACTTATTCTTCCTGTCATCTCATCATCTCCCCCTCAGCAAATTTCACCAGATTTTTAAGGATGATGAGTAGCTAGACCTTCAACATTATCTCTGAAAAATGGAAGTTTTTGGAGAAATAATATTTTGCCAGGCAGATTTCACAGTGATTCCCTTGTGATTTAGATCTTTTCTTGAAGTTCTTTTCTCCTGACTATTGAATAAGGACTTGCTGGTGTGTGAGCTGATCCTTAGTACAATGCTGAGAGAAAGGATTACCTAATTTGATATTCCAGGGAGAAAGTGTCCTAAGAAGAGCAGTAGATGATGATTTGGGGGTGACAAGGAAACAGGCATGAGTTCCTCTTGAGCTACTGTGCAACTCTCTGAGCTTCAGTTACCCCATCGGTGAAATGGGGTAGTAATACCTGCTTCACTTACACAGGGGTTAGAAAGATAACCCTTCATATGAAAAAATGCATATGAAATGTCTTCATTAGTATGTATCCAAATTAAATAGTAGTAATAATATTTGAGTTGCGTGAGAGTCTGTTACTCACTGGCTTCTCTGAATTATTTTGAATTTCAATGGCAAGACAGTCTCCATGAGGTCAATAATTGACTGATCATCAAGGCTGAACAAGTCATTGGCAAAACAGTGGTCTCCCGCCCCTCAAAGTTTTCCCTGATGTGAAGAGGAACTGGAATTGGAGCTGAAGAATAGCTCTCACTCTCCAACTTTGCTACTTAGAACAAATAAACATGAAGTTTTCCCATTTTCCAAATCAAGGGGCCAATACAGTTCTCCACAAAGAGCACCTCCATTTCTCTGGCTCCTCTTACCTTTGCTTGTTAAAATATCACACATAGTTTGTCACGCATCAAATCAGTAGCCAACCAGAATGGTAAGGAACCCAGTTCTAACACCATTAAATATCTCTGTGGCTTTTAGTAGGAAAATGCCTTTCACAAAAGGCATTTTGTGAAATGCCTTTACATCAAAAAGATAAGGGATTTCCATATGTCCCACTCTTTCCCCTCCCACACTTTCCCATATCAACAACATCCCTCAATAGTGTGGTACATTTGTTACAACTGAAGAACACATATTGAAGCATTGCTACTAACCGTGGATTACACTTTACATTATAGTTTACATTCTGCCCCACACAATTTTGTAGGTTATGACAAAATATGCAGTGGCCTGTATCTGTCACTACTATGTCATGCAGGACACCTCCAGTGTCCCGAGAATGTTCCCATATTGCACCTATTCTTCCCTCTCCCATCCCTCAGAACCTCTGGTGGTCACTGCCTTTATATCAATGACAAGAGTTTTTCCATTGCTAGAATAATAATGTCTATAGGAGAATAATAATAACTCTACTTTATTCCATTGTTCATTCCCCAATCTTGAGGATTTTGGGATGGTGACGTCCATTCTGCTTCTAATTGAGAGGGGGCTGAGATTCCATGGGGGCAGATGGATGGAATTATCTTGCTTACAGTTGCAGACACTCTGTTCCTTGGGATGGGTGTTGTCCATCATCATCTCCTTGTTAGTTGTCTGGGGTGAGTCCAATGAACTGGAGAGTAAGTGTTGCAACTCTGCTAAAATTTAGGGCTCAACTGGCACATGGATGGACCAAAGCTTTAATTCTCTGGGACATATATTTATCAAGTATAGTGCTAATTATAGGTTCAAATAAAAGAGGCATAAGACCCATGTGTAGAGAACTTATAAATGAGTCTAACTCTGTTATACTAGGGAGCATAAATTCTGAAGTAAGACCCACTGACAGGGTGTCAAATTCCTGAGCTGTCTGCCCTGCTTATAGTGTCTGGATGGCTCTTGAGCTCTCAGGATCCCAGCTATTTGAGGCACTGTTTACTGTGGCAGTCAGTGATATCCTGCTGATACTTAAATAAGTGGAACCCCTGGAATGACCTCCTGACTCACTTTGAAATCTCTTAGCCATAAAAACTCATTTGTATTTACCATTTCCCCCTTTTGGTCAAGGTCTTTTTCCAGGTGCATTGCTAGTTGGCACTTTGTAATAATCCCTCGGTACCTGGGAGGCTCATATCTGGGAGTCATGTCCTATGGCAAAGGGAAGCTAGTACATTTAGTTGAATTTGACTTAGAGAGTGGCCAAATTTGAGCAACAAGGAGGCTTTCAGGAGGTAACTCTTAGGCAGTATATAATACTAGGCTAAGTTTCAATTTCACAAGAAAAGGTTCATAAGTACAATCATCAATATCAAGGGCAGAGTGAAACGATCTGGTTTCCTTCACTAAGCACTGCCCTTGCACTTGGGTGATTCTTACTGTCCTATTAGAGGAGGTAGCAGGACTCCCTAGGATGGGAATTCAATATTCTTTCAGTTACTGTGTGGATCTCCACCCACCAATACAAGCCCCATGAACACTTGAACATATTTGTATGCCTTAGAGGCATGCCCCAGGTGAACCTTTTCCCATGCATCCCCCCATCACTGACACCCGGCATCAGTCGTTCTTCCTGCCACAGTTGTGATCCTTCTGTGATCCAAAACCTCTCCAAAAATGAAGCTAACAAAATAGTCAAATAAAATTAATAAGAAAAATGAAGTAATAATTTCTAAAATAACCAATACAATTTTTAAAAATTTTAATTAAAAATTTTTTTTGCAATAATATGTATACAGGTCACTTCAAATTTCATCAAAACTGATAAAAGTATGTGATCCAAAATATAAACCATAATGCAAACCATTGACCATGGTTGTAACAATGCTTCAATATTTGTATATCAATTGTAAAAAATGTACCATTTGCATGTAAAATATTACTACTAGGGGAGACAGGAAAAGAGGGAGGGCATTGGGTATATGGGAATCTCCTATATTCTCTATGTGACTTTTCTGTATCCTAAAGCTCCTTTGAAGATGAAATGAAAAAAAATAAGACACTGGGGGAATATATGGAAGAAAATGTCACTGTACATACAATACAACAGTGATGAAAGATACAATGTCTAAAAATTTTTTTAAATTTTTTAATTTCAAATTTTAAAAACTTATATTTTTTCATATTTTATTGGTTATTTTAAAAAATTATTATTTCATTTTCTACTGCCTTTTAAAAACTGATTTGCCATAATTCTTTTTTTTTGTGGGATAAATTACAAAGGACTTAAATAGTAAATCTTTTCTATGTCTCTTTTTGTCAGATGTGTTCATGATTCATCTGTTTGCTCATCCTTATCTTTGGGTTTCTCTACATTCATAGGAAATTCTGTTTATTATATCATACTCTGTAGATTAAAAAAAAAAAGGAAAGGACCAACTATAGTCACATTTGCTGAAATATGAGGATGTAAAAATATGAGAATATAAATACCTCATTTTTTCATCGTGTTCTCAAATAACTGTTTTCTGGATAAAAGGCATTGCTAGCAGGCCAGGGGTTAAGTAGTTGGGACAGGAAGGATTAAGTAGAATAGATATAAGGAATTAAGAGGAAGGAACATAAAAGGTTACATAATGTACTAGAAAGAGTCAGGAAGATCATGCTGTGTGATTGGGCAAGTCACTTTACCTTTGACTTACTACTAAGCTTTGGGTTACTTATCTTTACGATCTAGATAGTACCCTGTCCTTAAAATATTTCTGCAGGATTTAATGAGCCAATGTATGTAAATTATCTAGTATGGTGCAACGTATGTAGGACATATACAAAATGAGGTTACTCTATATCAGAAGCCAAATCATCCCGGCTCCCAGATCCAACCTGCTTGTATGGCCTTCCAGTCTCTTGCTGAGTCTCACCAAAGTATTTCTTGGATTCTCTAAGTGAATATGTGACTAGTGCTCAGAAATTTAGTTCTGATCTTCAATCACTGATATCATTGTTGCAACTCTTGTTCCTGCACTTGACAATGATGGCTGGACAGGTGCTTGGGAGGCACCACCATCAGTTCTGCTCAGCCAGGAATCTGCAGGCCTAGAGCAGTCAGTCTTCTTGCTCACAATTGCCAGATAGTTCAACAATTTGCTGAACATTGGGAAAGAAATGGCTCACCTCATGTTACACTGTTATAGAGAATGTCTGCAGTAGCATTACTTGGGACCCTCTTTGTAAATTTTGGAAAGATAGCTTTTTTAGTTCAAATATCTAATCCTTCTTTGACTCTTGGGATACATATTCTGCCAGCATAGCTAGGACATGATGAGTTCCAGTCATCTGCCATCTTCAACCTGTTCTTATCACTTCATTTCATGCTTAGACCCTGGTGCTGAATCTTGCTCTTCATGCCACACTTTTCCCTTTTGATGAACTCTTTTTTTAGAAGTTAAATAAAGTCTAACTTTTCTCAACTCCCCCTAAGTTCACCTCAATTCATCAAGCATGCCTATATATGTCTGAGCCTCAATTTAAAATGAGTCAAACTTTTGCTTCCATCAGAAGGCTCCTCAGCCCCTATATAAATCAGCAGCTGTGAATAAATCTTTTAGGAAGAGGAATTGCCTCAGGCATATCTGAATCTCAAATTCTACACAGCAAGGGCACTATTGCAAATAGTAACTTATATATCATCATCATCACTATCATCATTTTATTAATAATTTTATGAAGACATGTAGTTATTAATTATTTTATTAAAAATAAAATATTAAACACATTTTTGACAAGTATTAGTAACAAATAATAAATTTCATTAACAAATAAGAGATTGTATTGTTGAAGTATTTATTATGAATAGGAAAGACTTCAACTTTGAAGCCAGGGAAAGCTGGGTTTAAATCTGTGATTGCCACTGTCAATTTTACATCTACAAGTAAGTTATATTTTTTAAATTGGAAAAATGTGGCTAAGACTATTGTCTTAGGTGAGATAACTGCATACAGTTCTAGCATAGTGTCTTATCTATAATAGGTGCTTAATAAATTATACTTATTTTTTGTCATTATTAATACTCTAGTTCTAAGAAGTCATTTGCAGTATAAGAGGTTAGTGTTAAGGATTTGAGAACGTAGGATATGGAAAGACCTTTAGAGAACTGTGATTAATGATAAAAAGCTTCCACTATTTGTCTTCATGGAAATAGCTTGTTTTGAGAGTCATGCAGTCCTTTTCTTTGCCAACCCACTCATCCTTCCTCTGTCTCCATTCTTATCCTCCCTACTAAAGTATGACTTTTAGGGCCATGTAGATATGGTGTATGATTAATTGGAGAAGACTCAGCTGAGAACAGATAGGTAGAGAGGGAGAATTGTCCTATTCCTTGGCAAAACGAGCTTTGCCTCTTAGTGCTTCAGTCCTTTCTCCTTCCTATAAGTTCCCATTGTACTGGCTTTATATACAGTATAGTATCCTATAGTATCCTCCCCACTTGTAACAAAATTGAGAAAACAGTTATCAGACATGCACACCTTAATGTGGATTCAAGTCAACCCATTCTCTCTCTTGGGATATTTACAGTTTGACTGTAAATTGTTTAATTTTGGCGTAAAAGGTTTTGTCCCTTGTAAAATAATTTGGCCCTGTGGACGTAACCTGGGTAGCAGGGTGGCCTCTTCCATCCACTGATAGGTCAGCTCCAAAATGAGGTGGGGGTGGGCACAGCCTGAACATGCAGACCTCAGGATTTAGCTCATGCCCTGTGTTTAACCTCCTCTAATCTTAGTCATTTTTTGTAACAGCAATATTTTTAACATCTCCTGCTTTCTGAACAAACTCTTTCTCATTTCAGGGTTAAGTAACTAAACCTAATCAAGCTAATTATCATGCACAGTGTATTTCGTATAAGTGTTTCAATAGAATGTGGTGAGTGAATTATTAATTGCTGTAAATGTAACATCTTTCTGAACTGTCACATACCGCCTTAGCAAAAAAACATGAAACATGAATTGCTGAAAAACTCCTCACATAATTCTGCAGAAATCGCTATGAAAAAAATGATGGGTCCTTTGTAAGAAACAAATCTTAACAGATTATGATTATCTGGCATTACACCTGGGTATATCAGTCATATTATCATTCAAAATATGATGGCCAGGGACATGACTTTCTGGAGATGGGGTTAAAAAAAAGAAGATTGGTGACAGACGGTCTATTTGTTTTTTGCATAGACACACAGGGCACATTAGCAGAAAGGAAGTTTCTGTTCGTTTCTGACAGTGGTACATGGAGTTAGCTAGCGAGGTTTTGAGGCAGTTTCATCAATGTGTGGACCTAGGGCATGTCCAGACACAGAATCACAGGTAATGCTGGAAATGGGAGTCATTCCTTACCATAAAGAGGGAGAGAGCAAAACATGACTTGAAAGATGCAATTATGGATCAACTGTAAGCTGCTCTGCATTCCAATAAATGGTTAGTCTCCCAGACTTGGGCTCACACTCAGCATTTTTCTTTCGTCACTCATCACTCATCATGACAAATTGGAGCAGGGGTCTTAGCTTGTGGTTTGCACACTCCATGCACACTGACACACTTCAGTGGAGAACTTTTATACATGTGGCAATTCTCTGATCACTTCTGCTCTCTCCACACAGAGTGGCTTCAAACACTCCTTGGAGTATTATTGTCTGACAGATGTGCTCAAGTACAAAAAGTCTTCCAGTGAAGGCGGCGCAGTTTATAATTTGGAAATGGGGAGATGGCAACCCTTTTCAATCATTTTAAATCCCACAGGGAGCTTTGACATTAACATTTTGGCCCTCAGCTCTGAAGTTACTTTTGTGCATCAGGATGATATGGGGTCAGTCTCAGTTTTTGGCTTCTTAATAACTTGGATCATGAAGATTATGACAAAGAGTCAGCCAAGTCTTTTTGGGAGCAAGAATTGCTGCCTACTAAAAGGGAACATGATAAATATATCTGATTTGGCACTGTGATAAAGTAGACAAAAAGGATTCATTAAACTAGACATAAATTTGTCTAGACAGATACCCCCAAGTTACAGTAGATTTCTCACACTGTCTCTGACCAAATGCTCTTATGATTCTGACCAGCTCTGGAAATTTGGGAAAACATTGAAATCTGAATATTCTTACTTTAAAAACCTTAGTCATTTTGGACAGGAAGTGCATAAATATATTTTGAAAGGAACATGCTGCCCATCTACAGATTTGACATAGTCAAAATGATAAAATAATGAACGTTTGTCTCAAGCATTTTGCTAAAAGCATTCAGGATTTTGGAGTTCTACCTGCGAGGAATCTTTTCAAGAACACAGGGTTTTTGTCTGATGACTGAATCCCATAGTCATTGAAAAAATTATGCTCTCCAACCATTTGCTTGAGACAGACAAAATCCATTTTACTAAATGTATGTGGATTTATATGACATAGATGATCTATACAGAGGCAATTACATGTGCTGGCAGTGGACATAAATTAGCCTGTCTTAAGACATATCTTTTAGATGATTTCTTATTTTTTTGAACTTCCCCTTATTCATACAAGGTCCTGGGTTATATTAACAGTCCTTTTTTTTTTCTTTCCCTTCTTGATTGCCTAAGAAGTCTGTGTTGTCTTTCACATCTACACTCTACTCCAAAAGAATAACAGTCCAGTCTCGTTGAGTATTAGCTTAAAGTTCAATAGCCACCTATCGGCTAGAGGAATCCTGCCCCTAGCATCTGTAACTGGCATGCCCTTAGGAAAGGCACATAACTTTTCCTTAGACTCAGATGTAAAATGGGAGTGAATTTACCTCCTTGCTTGACTGTTACAAGGATTAAATAAAATCATGTATGTAAACCTCAAAGGACAATCCCTGGCTCATACTAGGGTTTCAATGAATGTTATTTGTTCTTATCAAACTTAATTCTTCTAAGGTTTCAAGATAGAGTGTCCATGATCAAAACCATTTTTTGAGAATAAGAGAAGATATGACTGATAAACACCAGAACAGTGGGCATAGATGGTGACAGTTGTTGGCAAACCAGGGCATTTGATCACCCTTCTTCAAGGAAGTCAAATTCCCAAATCTAATGTCTTCATGAGGTTAGAGCTTCACCATGAGTTATCTGCTCTCTGATCCTCTGGACAGCAATTTAACCTGATTGTCAGTATTTACAATTTTGTTTCTTTTCATTTGACTACCGCTGCTCTGTAATTTATTGTCATTCATTCCTCATTTCACTGATATTAATGAGCTACTAAGCTGACTCTTGTGAAAATCCATTGCTGTTTCTATGTTAACGTAACAACTTCTCTTGGAGAAAGTGGATATATAAAGTAATGTATCCCAACTCTAAAACTTTTGATAAAGATAAAAAAAAGACAGCCTCCTATTTATGACTGTGAAGTAAAGATAAGGGTGTAATTTGTGTTTAAATATGTATATATCTATGTCTATACCAATAAACTTCCAGAGTGAAAATACACATGTATATAGAATATACATATGCATGTGTGTGCTCTCACCCAGCTCTACCTGCATTTTCAGGTTCCCTACTCCTAATTTTATGTCCTCTTGCTACCCCTAATTCAAAACAGCTTTGAGGTATAACATCTTTGCTATCAGTTTGAACCATTATTGTTTTTCTTTTGCCTGTCTGGTGTCCTGTATTAGGGCTCTGAATGATAACTAGATTGATAATAGTATTCAATCTTAGCATCTAAAGTAGTTGTGCCTAGGTATTTATAAATGTTCATACATACTATATTATAATATATTAGCTTCCTGTTATTCTCTTTTATAGTATAACTAATGTATGGTATTGATTTAAAATTACATTTATTGGTAGTTAATAATTTCATTTTAGGATAGCAAATAATACATTATAATATATTTGTGGTGCAAAGGGGATGTTGAGTCTGGTAGGACTGAGAGCTACTGATTTGGTTCAGATATATAATAAACACTTAGAATTTAGACTATTGGCTCTCCTCCACTTCAGACTGGCAGGGCCATCTGAACACAGTGATGAGACTTGTATAAGAGGACCCCATGTGCTATAAGCATTGAAGACACCCATCTCACCAGTGGCAAAAATTGATCTCTTTTCAAGTAGGTATGTATGAATGGGAACATGAATCCTAGTAGCTCTTCCAGTCCTCCCCACCTTTCTTTGCCCTTCTTCTGAGGGCTATGAAGGCATATGGCGGAACTGAAATACTCTACTGCTGCCCTCTGTGGCCCGTCTGTGCTGGAGCTGAGTGACCATTACAGTCAGGGCCTTGGCTTTTAATGAAAATTTTATTCAAGAACAATAATCATCAGTTGTTGTGTTTCTACAAGAGTAAGACACTCTGCTAGGGGTCTTAAAAACAATATCTTTGCCTCACAACAATTTCTAAGTAGTAATTATTATCCCCATTTAATAGCTGTTGTAATTAACTACAGAGATCTTGAGACTTGCTTAAGACTATACAGCAAGTAAGTGAGAAAATGCAGTTCTGTTCTGATTGCTTCCGGTAACTTATATCCTTTTCCACTGTGCCTACTCATCATAACCAGGAAACAAAAACTCATTATATGTGAGATTTTTTGCAATTAATTGACAGTAATTAGTTGAAAGATTCAATAAATCTTTAACATAAATGCCTGAAATACATTAGAATCTCAGTAGCTGTACACTGAATGTATGAGTTTATTGGCAGAAACTGTTTGTTGTAAGGGTAATTTTCAAGTTGACATGTTTTGACCTTGAGTTCATTATCTATGTAGTTTATACAAAGGGCTTTGCTGTACATAGTAAAGTTAATCACCCAGCATTTGAAGATTATTCTTTAATAGCATCTCCTGATGTTTGAACTTTAATTCTGACAAATGGAATTTCACAACACAAGAGAAAAAGAGACAAGTTCCAATGAATGACAGATATTTCTAGAGTTTCCAAGTATAACCCTTGGACACAAAAGAAAGGCACCTTTATATCTACACAGTACAGGAAAGACAAGACTACTGAAAAGACTAAGCCAGTAATTAAAATGAAATGCAGCAAGTATGTGATTGATAAATCACTTGTCTCAGCCACTCAGGACATAGACATCAAAACTACCATTGTTTCCAGTTTCCATGTCCTCTAAGCTTCTGTGAAGCAGGATCATTTTTGAAGACTTGATATTGTGATGAACATTTTATTCATAGCCACTTTACATAATACTGTTTGTGTTGATAGAACTTTTTAACCGAATGCTAAATGTAAATTTCCTTGAAAGTAAAACTTGGGCAAAATCATGGGACCTTCATGCAGTATTTCTAACTAGAAAGGTACTTTCATGCTGGCTGTTAAACTTAGCTAGCTGCTAAAAATATCTGTGTCATTTTTCAAAGCAACATTTTATCCGTATATATTAGCATTCCGTATAGTCACATTGCAGTGCATGAAAGGAAATGCGTCTTGCTGAAATACACACTACTACATTTGAGCTTTGTTTTCCTCTGTCCACAGTATCCGATATTGGGTTGAATGTCTACTAGTGCCCTCTTCTGGGCAGAATACAATACCAGGGCTACACAATTTCTCCTTGACTTCAGACAATCGAAACAATTGGTAATAGAATACAGTTTGGTTTTATTGTGAACATAAATGATATGTGCACAAATATTTAAACTATATTACCTGGGTACTTAAGTATTTTAACTTACTCATCTGGAACATTTTAACTACAACACTTAGATAATATTCTGAAGGCTTGAATCTATGAAGGCAGGGAAATCAATTTCAGAAATATTTTCAACTGTTAAGAGTTGAAATAAAAAGGGTTTGACCATTAGCCTTTTATGGGACCATGATCTTTGGCATTATTTGGCTCCAAATTCTGGTTTACTGCTTCAGTTTCCTCTGCTAGAATATGTGAATTAAACATTGTTCCTGTTTTACATAGATATAGTGAGGATTAAATGACTTTATACATGAAGGACTTACTGTCATACTTGGCCAAAGTAACCATTTTGTACAATAGTTGCTATGATAAGACTTGAAATAAACATGTCTCTCTTAATATAAAGTACCCAGATTTTTAAAAAAATAATAATTTTAATCAGGAAATATGTTTCTAAATGTTAGAGTTTAAAATTTTGAATTCTATACACTTATCTAATTAAAATGTACATATGTACTATTTTCCAGTTGTATATGTCAAATGATTTTAAGGTCCAACTTTGATTTCTCAAGAAAGAAATATTACAGTGAAGGATATTTACTCTAAAGCTTGAAAATATTTAAAATTTTATGATCTAAACATTAAATACATTGAGAAATAAAAATACTGCATTTGATGTAATTATTTTAATTTGAGTTTATAAGCTATGCAAATTGTACAGTATTTTAATAATAACTTGTTTTTAAATATATGGTATGTATGATATGTACCATGCTCTGATACCCATTTTCATTATTGTAGAATAAAGAGCCTTTCTGATTACCAAATTTACCATTTTTATTACTTCTTCCAACTTGGTGGGGATTGTTCTTAAAGTAAGCTCTATTAAAATACAGCATTTAAAATTTTTTACAAACTATCTGGAGAAAATTATACTCTGATTTCAGGTGAACATTTTAGTTGACCTGAGATGTAGCACGTGTTTGTTGCATATTGTAGAGAAATGAACTCAAAGTAGAACAGAAAAGTAATTCACTTGTTAAAGTATGAATTTGGGCAAGTGACTCAATTTCTCTGTGCCTAATTCTTCTGTAAAACGTTTCCAATTCATAGCTTTGATGTGAGATGAGTATTAAACAAGATAATGAAGACGAAATGCTTAGTACAAAATAAGTGTTCCATGTAAGTTAATTCTCAAACACATTGTCATAAAAAGTAGAAGAGACATGGGCTTTGAAATCAGATAAACATCTTTATAAATATCATCTTTTAAACATATTTCTGAAATCTGTATTTTCCATCTGTAAAATGGTTGTCATGAGTATTAAATGATACATTTATAAAATGCCCAGTGTGGTGTCTGGCATAGTGAAAGCACCAAGTAGGTACAGCAAAAATGACAACTTCTAATATTGTTTTTGTATACTGCTCATGTTGTGCAGTATACAAAAAAAAAAGTGTTAAGAGTTGTAAACTCTCACTATTGCCAGGCAAGGAAGATATGAGGAAACTTGCCCAGGTGACACTGCTAGGAAGTAGATAAGCTGCATTAGTTCTTCCCTTCCCTTCCTTCCTCAATTCTTCACCAACTGAGGCCTTCATGCTCCTTCCAGCCTCTCAGATGGGTCTCCATGCTTTAGGACCCATCTCCTAAAATGCCGCGGGACCTTTTCCAACTCCAATCCCATTACTTGTACCAGTCCTGAGTCTTATCTCCTAAACTGACTAATCTAATGAACCAAATTATGGCAGAGATATTTTTAGATCTGTGTGCTCCTCTCACCAAATGACAGTTACCTTTTAAAGACTGGGTTCTTCTGTCTCAAATCCTACAAGTCAGGCTAGTAGAGGCACTTCCAAGTAACAGACGGTCAGCAGAAGTCTTCGGGTGAGTGCTGCGATTCCCAAGCCACCATACATTATCATACACTTTGAATCTAAATTGCCTTTTCTCACTCTGTGTAACTCCAGAAATTAAAAAAAAAACTTACCACAGAGTTTCATGAATTTTTCTCCATCTTCAAAGATATTCACCATTACACATGATGAATTTCAATGATACATCAAGAAAAATTTATTGTTTTCCCCTTCCAAATGGGACAAATTATTTGGGCCCAGAATAGAGAATAAAAGAAAAGAAAAGAAGCACACCTTTATCTAACATACAGCAGTCCTAGCAAATGTTCTCTTCAAAGCCTGAGATTTTAAAAAATCCCTAAAAATATGGGCCAAAATATTCATCAAATGCATCCAAAATATTTTTGTCTGATCCTTAAACAGAGGCCTCTACTAGTAGGAAACTTAAATTAGAACCTGAATAATTTATTAATCCAAGCACTGTACCACCAAAATTTTGTGTGAGATAAAATGCCACAGAGTATTTGGCTACTAAAATATTTTAATAATTTTCATTGTAAAAATAAGCCATTCAGACAAACAAAAATTCAAATTTCCCGCCTTTAGGATTGTGTTATATTCCACTCTGTTTATTAATGAGAAAAGCATATATTTTTAGAAACTTAAAGTGTAAATTATGACAAAATGTTCTAATGACAAGTTTTCCTATAATGGTAGAGGTTGTTGGCTCAGAGGGCCCTTGGCTTGCATTTATTTTATATCCGTTTGTTTTGCTTTGCGGTGGTTGTGTTGATTTTGTATATTTCTTGAGAAATTTAAATTCTCATCTGTAAAATAAGAAGCTTTGATTAAATAAGGTCTGAGGTACCTCTCAACCCAGAGACTGTATTTAATTT
This sequence comes from Dasypus novemcinctus, assembly GCF_030445035.2. Taxonomy (NCBI): domain Eukaryota; kingdom Metazoa; phylum Chordata; class Mammalia; order Cingulata; family Dasypodidae; genus Dasypus; species Dasypus novemcinctus. The sequence continues at coordinate 32,675,296 of NC_080687.1, forward strand.
AAGTTGCAATTAACTAGCAAATTGCATTTAAAATTCAGATCAGCCACAGCCCATGGAACTTCTGTTTAAGAAAAACATTGCCTTTAGCTTTTAATCAAGATTTGTCATTCAGCACAATTTGCTAGCCAGAGGCCAACTGCTGATTAATCTCAATATGGGTTTTCAAAACAGTAGTCTGTCCTTTGTATCCTTCAGGGATCTTGGATAGTAAACAGAAGCTAAACTACCACTTATTTTTAGGTATAATTTAATAGACTTGCAGAAATTATGAGAGGCTACCATTTAAGATAGCCACTAATACAAAAACCAGGAGTGGAAATTAAAAATGTCTTCTTGTCTTTGTTTTTACCTCATGTTCAGCTTTTCCTTCACAAGTGAGGTACAGTGATTTTCCTTTCAAGATTTTCAATTTATATACAAACTTAAGATACAGTTGAGGAAATTCTGTTTTAGCAACTCTGATCTCCCAATACCAAAGAAGTCTGATGGTTGGTTTCATTGTTCTCTGAATCATCCCACCCGACTATATTTACTATCATCTTAATAAAAATAAATAATTAACTCCCAAGGTTTATAAATTGTTAGAGAAACGATTAAACTCCCTTTTACTGTTCTGGATATCGAATTAGGAAATTGCCTATGTCTTCTATTGCTAAATTTTGTTAGAGTCAATTTTTGGTTCATCAATGTTCTTATCTTAATAGTTAATCAGAAAATGGGCTGTTATTGCATCTGTTATTGCTAGGAAAAAAACACCAAAAAAACAAGGTAGTTTAGAAAAATAACATAGAATTGCAAACTGCCAAGGTTAGACCAAATCCTTTCTGCAGTATTTGGCAGCTGGGCAAGGGAACTTCCTTTACAAGATTGTTTTCAGATTAAATGAAGTTAGATTAAGCACAGTGCCTGGTACATACCAGGAGCTTGATAAAATGGTGGCACAGCTCTTCTTCCCCAGCACACGCCAGTACACACACATACACACAATGGCACAGGGAGGGAAACAGCTTTATTTTAAGTAGAGTGGAATTTGACTAATCAATACTTGTTTAGAGAGTTATGAGCACACTGGAAAGGTAGTATTATTCCAGCTTCTTAACTTCCTTTGTTTGACTTTGCTTTGTTTCAGATTTGGTCAAAGATATCTCCTATGAGAATTTCAAGTACAGTCAAAGGATAACTGTTGGAGTTCAGTAATAGGTCTCCATTTAAAGAATAAAGACCAGAAACTGTGATAATGGAAATCAGTACTAACAAGAGTTTTGGGGAACCATTTGGGACAGTTTAGCTCTGTGTAGTAAGGGCTATCATAATATTTCCCTTAATAAAGCAATCCATCTAGCATGCTAATGAGTGAGTTCACACCTGGGCAAGGAGATGCTCCTCCTTCAAAATGCATTTCTCCTGTGCTGATTTTGATTGTAGGATTTTGAATGAGTCTTCAGAACTCTATTGCCTTTCCTTTCTGTGTTTCCTTCAAAGAGCTGTTTCCTTTGACTGTAACAGTGCCATTATTTATGAGTCATTTGCTTCTCTAGTGTCAGAGCCGACCATTATTTTTTATGCCCTATCCTGCAATAATCGGGAGGTAACAAAAGTAATTGTAATTACCAGTCTATAAAAGTTTTCCCCCTGTATCTCTATTAAAAAATGAAAGGAGACAGTTGAACTGAAATTGTGCTAGTAGGAAAGTAAAATGGAAGAAGAAACAATTGCCATTCCCTTGTTGCTGTTGTTGTATTCCAACAAATATTTACTGAGAACTAGGTATCTGTGATGGGGAAAGAGTTCTGAACCATAACAGACCAAATTTTTCGATGAACGTGGACCTAATATTTTAATGGAGAAAGAGTAATAAATAAGAAAAACATAGAGTACATTAAAAGTATGATGAGCACAAAGGAAAAATGGAGCAGGGTAAGGGGTTGGAGAATATGTGTGAAAATTGCAATTTTAAATAGGGTGGGTCTCATTGGTAAAATGATATTTGAGTAAACATTTGGAGGTTGTGAGATAGTTCACCTTCTGGATATGAGAAAAGAGCATTCCAGGTTGAGAGAAGGGCCTGAGCCAAGGTTCCAAGATGAGAAATGATTTGCGTGAAAAAGGAGGTCAATTACTGATTTAGAAAGAGAGATAGAGAAGTAGGAGATAAGTTTAGAGAAGTGAGGAAGATTAACCTTATTGGACCTTTCAGACTTCAGCTTTTAAACTATTTCATCTATTTCATGGTTTTGAACAAAGAAATGACATTATCTGCCTTAGTTTTTAAAAGGCTGCTGGGTTGAGAATAAACTCAAGAGCAAAAAGGATTTAAAAGCAAGGAGATTGGTCCAGGAAACTTTTCAATAATCCAGATAAAAGATGAAAGCTTGGACCAGAGATGTAGCAATGGGTAATAGTGAGAAGGGGCCAGATAATTGATTTATTTGAAAGTAGAGCAGACAAATTTTGCTGACAATTTAGGTATGGCTTGAAGAGATAGAAAGACATTGAGGATGATTCCAAGTTTCTTGGTTTCATGTAAAGAAAGTTATGGAAACTGGATAAAGGAACCAAGTCAAGTGGCTTTGTAGGAAAATCTGTTTATTCAAATTATTAAATGAGCTACAATGTACATTACAAGAGACAATCCAGTAATTTGAGTTATAATATTTTGCTTGTCATTCAAAGCACAAATTTATGCATCTCTTTTCATGTTGAATGTTGACCCCATTTTAATTCATTCTCTTTTTTCACTCATCTCTCTCTTTACTGAAATGACCAGAGATCAGAGCCCATCATTCAAATAGCTATTTATCCATTTTTGTTGCTGTTGTTGATTTTCTGGTTGTGACTCTAGTCCCTGAATTAATGAGGACTAGTTTTTGGGAAGATGGATTAGAGTTGTTTGGCAAATGTCAGTTCTTTTTTGTTTCTTACCACAGCTTTCTTTTCTGTAATGAACACGAGTTAACAGGAGATGATACCCTTTTGGGATTTTATAAAGCTAAAAAGTAGCTTTGTGGGAGGCCTAGCTGAATTCTAACTGAAATAAAGAACAATGTATATTAGTGTTTTTCCTTTTAGACCCTTTCTATGAGATAATAGCATTTCACAATTTTTCACATTTATTTGTATCATGACCTCTTTAGAGTGCTGTTGACAAACTACTGTGCTCTTAATTTGTTTCTTCCTTTTCCATTTTAGAATTACACCATAAGTCTGTTGGTGGTAATCTTACTGTAATGGTAATATCAGAATGGGGAAATAAATAACATCACGATAGGGAATTTTTGGTTTCACCTTTTTGGTCTTGATTCCTTGAATAATTATAGCTAATTTTAAAAATTATAGTTATTTTAGAGATTTCAATTGAAACAAGATAGTACAATATCAGTGTGATTCCATTTATAGAAATTAAATCTGAATGATTACATATTTTTATACTTGGAAACTTATCCTGGTTTTGCTTTTACAAATTTCACCATTTACATTCTCAATTAATATGTATATCTGTATAACACTACCTAAGATTTTTGGCACCATTTAGCAATCAGATATTATCCTTCTATATTTTGTTCAAATTGATAATTGGATTATGAAAAAGGAGCCAGGATGAAAAGTTACACCAGTGGAAAACTGGTGGAAAACATGGTTGGGGATATTTTGACAAATGCCAGTGGGATTCTTAAGATGAGTTGTCACATGTAACTGAAGAATGATGAGTGAAGATGACCAAAATATCACCTTAGTGAAGGCAAAGTAAAATGTCCTGGAGGTTCCCAACTCTCCCCTAAAGTTTTTCCCTCACTGGTTGATGCTTACATTCTATAATCAGCATTGTATTGCTTACCTGAAGTTTTGGGTACCAATTTAGGCATGTCAGGTTTCTTCTCGGAGCTTCAAGGAATCTTTGGACCTCCAAAGAGACCAGAAGGCAAAATGAAGTGATTCTCTATTTGCCTTGGTTTAAGTTTCTATTCTTTGTTTGAGCTTGGAAACAGAAGCAACAATTTGGCTTTAACATGACCTCATCTTCACACATATTCTGGTATTTTTTATTGTTTTGCTTTTTAGATGAGGTACCATATTCCCTCCTGTTGCTTTAGTCTTCTCTTTAAAATGCTTAAAAAATTTTTTTTGTAAATTAAATTATCTTTTTTTTTTTTAAAGATACATAGATCACAAAAAATGTTACATTAAGAAATAGAAGAGGTTCTCACACACCCCATTATTCTGGAAAGTGAGAAGACTTCAGGTGGAATAAGTTGATTAGTGCATCCTTAGTCCAAAAGGCTAGGACTGAAAGGACAATCCCCTTTGATCTTAGTTGCCCAGTGGCTTCCCGCTTCTGGTCTACTGACGGTGGTTTCTACTGAGAGGAAATTTTATTTGGTCTTTGATTCAATGACACAATATGATAAATCAGGTAAGCTCACATTTCAAAAATGTGGGTAAATTAAAGCACTACCTGCAGTATATGATAAATCATTCTGAAGCCAAACTAATTCTCCATTCTATTGTCTTTATTTTGAGACTTGGTTCTGGATCAAGGAAGAAACTTTCCAGACAGAATACCAAAATTTGTCCTTTTAGGTTTTAATCACTTATAATATTTTAAAAGTAGCTTAGTCTTTCCAAACATTGTACACATTTGGCATGTAGGTGTTTGAATTTTGGAAGGACGTGGGATAGAGAATGGAAGAAATAATTCTTAAATTTGCTAGTCTTAAAAAGAAGACAATGGCTAGTAGGGTAGCCAGCAGTCAAAAGGTGAAAAAGCACAGTTGGAAAAATTGAGGAGAGTTCTACATGACTTATCTAGAAGGTTTATGTAAGGGAATGGCAGCACCAAATAAGGGAGTCATCCTTGACTACTCTCTGTCTCTTTTACCCCACCTTGGTTGTTTCAGCAAATTCTGTAGACTCTTCTCCAATCCATCCAGTGACAAATTCTCACTACCTCACTCTGTAACTCTACCCAAGCCACCATCCTCTCCCAACTTATTGCAAAGGCTCTTACACTGATCTTTCTGCTTCATCTTTGCCCTCTTACAATCTGTTCTATGTCTAGCAACCAGAGTTTCCCTGTTAAAATCCAAGTCAGATCTTGTCAGTCCTCTGCTCAAAACACTCCAATGGCTTCCCAAGTCAATGAAAGAAAAAGCCCTTATGTCCTTATGATCTACCCCCTCCCTGCCCTATCCCTGCCCACTCTTTCACTAAATTCATCCCTAGCCTTCTTCCACTTGCTCAGATCTTCTCTAGCTATAATGGTATCCTTGGCATTCTTCACACATGCCAAGCAAAGTATGACTATTGTTCCCTCTTCCGGAACTATGTTCCTCACAGATGTTTCTTCCTTGACTTCCCACAGGTTTCTGCTAAAATGCCACATTTCCAATGAGGTCTTCCCTGGCACTCTATAGCAATGCCTTCCATCTTTTCACCAGCTGGCACATTATATTGATATGTTTATGTGTTTATTTTCTATTTCCCCCCTCAAGAATCTAAGCTCCATGGAAACAGCATCTTTACCTATTTTGTTCACTCCAGTGCCTTCAGCATCAAGAATGGTGTCTGACACATGGCAGACTCTCAATAAATGGTTTTTAAATGGATCAATGAGTGGCTTAATTTTTCCTTGAATATTATTTCCTCTGGGGGAAAAATATGTCAATTCCTTATTTCTATGGCTCCTTGAATATTCAGAGTCATTTGCATTTCATTTTTTCTATAGGAAAAGCAGAAATTTATAAACATTGGCTTTTGAAAGACACTAAGTAAGAATTTAACAGAGAAGAGAGCACAGCAAGATGGCAAGATAAAAGCTAATAGTAGAGGTCCTATGTGTTTCTGGGGAAGGTACTGATTGTTAAAAGAAATGTTCATACTAAGATGAACTACACAAGGGCTCTCAAAGAGACCATTAGCCAAAACTTCAACTTGAGGAGAAGCAGAAAGACAGGGACAGCTATGACAACTTCCCAGGTCCAGTGGCATCCAAAGAATTACCAAACCTGTTAGTTTTTCTTCTTAAATATCCCTGTGGCTTCTCTTATTTTGTCCATCATCACTGGTACTTCTCATTGTCCACATTCTCTCTTGCCTGAATTATAACCACGAGATTTCCAAGACTTCAATTTTCCCTCTTCTTTTTCCATATGTCTCCTGGAGAATGCTTTCTAAAAACTGAAAGTGATCAGACCATGTCTGTGCTTAAAACTGTTTTCAAGAATCCTAGTGTTCTGATAATAAAAGTACAAGTATTTAGTACATTTCATAAGTGTTTCCAAGTTCATGACGTCTTAGTCCACTAAAATTTTTTCTATTTTTTTCTCATTTTTTTTACATTAGAGAAGTTGTAGATTTACAGAAGAAAAAATCATGCAGAAAGTACAGAATTCCTCTATACACTTCCTCACACAGTTTCCCCTATTATTATTTACATTACTGTGGTACTTTTGTTATAATTGATGAACCAATATTATTATAATTACACTATTTACTATAGTCTATAGTTTACATTAGGGTTAACTGTGCTGTACAGTTATATGTTCTTGTAAAATTTTTATTCTGGGAACATGTACAACCTAAAATTTCACCTTTTAACCACTTGCAAATATACAATTCAGTGGTGTTAATTACTTTCACAATGTTGTGCTACCATCATCACCATCCATTTCCATCACCACAAATAGAAGTTCTGCAGCAATTAAGCATTAACTCCTCATTTCCGCCCACCCCAGCCCCTGGTAACCCATATTCTAGTTCCTGGCTATGAATTTGCATATTCTAATTATTTTAAGTGAGATCATACATTTCTCCTTTTCTATCTGGCTTATTGCACTGCAACAAGATGTCTTCAGACTCATCATATTGAAGCATGCATTAGAACTTCATTCCTTTTTTATGACTTGAAACTAGCACTTTTAACGTGCTGTTGGATTCAGCTTGCTAGTACATTATTGAGGGTTTTTGCATCTATATTCATAAGGAATATTGAGCGGTAATTTTTTTTCTTGTGACATCGTTATGTGGATTTGGTATCAGGTGATACTGAACTCATAGAATGAGTTAGGAAGTGTTTTAGTTTGCCAAAGGGCTGCTGATACAAAGTATAAGAAATGTGTTGGCTTTTATAAAGGGAATTTATTTGTGGTAAAAACTTAGAGTTCCAAGGCCATAAAAAGTCTAACTCAAAGTACCATAAGAGGTGCTTTCTCACCAAGTCATGCCATGTGGTGAAGCAAGATGGCCACTGATCTTAGTCTAGACCTCTGCCTTCATGTCGTTGTAAGCAAACCTGTCTTTTACTGGTCCTTCTGTCTCAGTCTCAGTGGCTCTACTTTCTTCCCAAATTCAGTTGCAAGCTATTATCATATGGCTCATTTCTCCCTGGGCCTCAACTCTTTGCCTCCAAGGGGCTTCTCTCCTTGCAGCTCAGGTGTGGACAAAATTGGCGGGCCTTTCTCTCTCTCTTCTGGCCAGATCAAATATGGTGACTTCCTTTTCCTGTGTCTGTGTTTTTATCAGACCCAGCAAGAGGAGCAAGAGGGCAGAGTCTCAACCTGAGTCATACCGCACTGACATAGTCCAATAGAAAGGGTCTCAAGCTAACGGGAATAGATTATTTCACAAACATAATCTTTTTCTTTTTGGGATTCATAAAATAATTTCAAGCTGCTATAGGAAGTCTTGCCCATCACCATTTTTTGGAAGAGTTTGAACAGGAGTTCTGGTCATTCTCTTGAACTATTTGGTAATATTCACCAGGGAATGCATCTGACATAGGCCTTTTCTTTCCTAGAAGATTTCTGGTAATTGATTGAATCTCTTTATTTTTTATTGGTCTGTTGAACTCTTCTATTTCTTCTCGGTCAGTGTAGGTATTTTTGTGTGTTTCTAAGAATTTGTCCATTTTATTTAGGTTATCTGATTTATTGCTGTACAGTGTTCATAAAGTTGTCTCATATTCCTGTTTATTTCTGTGTGTTAAGTGCTAATGTCCTCCTTCCATTTCTGACTTCAGTTATTTGCATCCTCTCTTTTTTTCCTTGTCAGTCTAGCTAAAGTTTTTTCAATTTTACTGATCTTTGCGATGAACCAATTTTTATCTCTCTATTGTTTTTCTTCTCTATTTCTATTTAATTTACCTCCATGCTAATCTTTGTTATTGCCTTCCTTCTACTCACTTCGGGTTTAGTTTTCTGTTCTTTTTACTAGTCCCTCTAGGTGTGAGTTCAGGTCTTTAATCTGAGATGGTTCTTCTTTTTTAATGGAAGCATTCAGAACTGTAGATTTCCTTCTCAGCACAGCCTTTGCTGCATTCCATAAGTTTTGGTATGTTGTGTTTTTATTTTCATCCACCTTAAGATATTTCCTGATTCTCTGTGGCTTCATTTTTGACTAACTGGTTGTAAGAGTGTGTTGTTCAATTTCATTGTATTTTCCTTGATCTCCCTCAACTTTTGTTTATTTGGGAATATCTTAATCTCTCCCTCATTTTTGAAGGATAGTCTTCCTGGATATAAAATTCTTGTTTGGCAGTTGTTGTTTTTTTTCTTTCAACCTTTTAAATATTTCATTACCCCACATTTTTGCCTCCATGGCTTCTGATCAGAAATTGACACAATCTTATTGTGACTCCCTTGTATTTAATACATTGATTTTTTCCTGCATCTTTCAGAACTCTCTCCTTATCTTTGACATTTGACAGTTTGATTTCTTTGTGTCTGGGCGTGGTTCTCTTCAAGTTTATCCTGTTTAGTGTTCATTGTGCTTTTCAATATGCATATTCATGTCTTTTGTTAAATTGAGTAAGTTTTCTGCCATTATTTCTTTGCAATTCCTTCTGCATTTTCTCTCTGTCTTCTACTAAGACTTCCTTAATCCTTATATTGGTATGTATGATGGTATTCCACAGGTCTCTTAGGCTTTACTCATCTTGTTTCACTCTTTTTTTCTTTCTGCTCTTTAGCCTGAATCATTTCAATTATCTTGTGTTTGACATCACTGATTCTTTCTTCTACCCATCCCCAATTGTTTTTGAAATCCTCCAGGGAAGTGTTTATTTCAGTTATGGTAGTCTTCACAGCCTGAGACAAATATGTAGGGTCCTATTTGTCTTTTTTGAGCCTGAATGGTATCCTAGGCATGTGCTCATATCACTAAAAGTTCCCTCATTTACAGGTACCCAAATGCCCACTCTGCTCCCTATGAAATATACTTCCCTACCTCTTCTTGGTGCTCTATTGTATTTCTTGAAGCTGGTAATCCTTTGCTTCAGGCCACTTTATTTAATTGTTTCATATACTGTTTTAGTTGTGAGCAGGTTGCTTATACACCATAAACTTCTCCTGCCATTTTAAAATTGTGTTTTCTTGACTTTGTTCTCAACCAATTACTGCAATCATTTAACTATTTTCCAGAATTCTGAGGTAATGGTTCTGTCAGTTTTTGCTACTTATTCAACGAATCAGTTGGGGGGTGGAATTCTGGTGTGTCTTATGCTTCCATCTTTTCAACCAGCAGTTGTTCCTGAGGATGTGGGCTTCTGCCTCACCAGCCCTTAACAATCTTCTCTTAGGCCTCTGGACCTTCACATGTGTTGATCTCTCTGGTAACCTCCTTATCCTGAGCTCCCTGTTCACCTGGATCACATCCTATTTATCTTTTATATCTCAGCACCCATAAGAAGGCTTCCCTGACACTCCCTTATTAGGTTATATGTGTTTACAAGGGTCCTATAGCATGGTGTTATAACTGTATGTTTACTCATTAATGTTCCTTCTAGAATATGTTTCTTGAAGGTGAGGACTAAACCTATATTGTTCATGGTTGTGTTCTCTGTGCTTAATACTATGTCTGCACATATTTGGTATTCAAGACTTGTTGAATGAATGGTTTTGTTTCCCAGATGTCAATATCTTGGACTCACAGTCTAGGAAAGTATTCCTCAAGTAGGAGGGTGTGTTAAAAAAAAAAAAAAAGACTTCTTTTACCTAGAAACAAATGTGTAGACATGGGGCTCATAAAGAATGGCCTTTTCTTCTTTGATAAAACTCAGTCTTGAACCTTTTGTAGGTGCGGAGACAAGGAGAGAATGGGAGAGTGATACAAACAGTTGCTGTCTTTGGAGACAGCTCTTACCAGCTTCTTTCCTTCACTCCAGAATATCCCCAGCTCCTTCAGATAAAGGCTTCAGTGAGGATGATGTATCAGTCATGCTCTAAGCAGGGAACAGAAGTCCACCAAAGAGGAATTTTGAAGATAATTAATGAAGAGCCTGTTTACAGAACTGTTGACATTGTTAAGGGATATAGCAAGAGGTGGAAACACCCAGGGACCTAAAAAATAGGATTACCAGGCCCTTTCTGTAACATTGCTACAGTGCTTCAAACTTTCTATCACTCAATGCCAGGAGGAGAGTTATACAAGGAAGGGCTTTGCTCTTTGACCTTCCCCACCATGCCTTAATGTAACATCCTAGTAGGCAACTTCCAGCAAGGAGTTTGTAATTTTCAGGGATGTGAAAAAGTTACACGATGTCAGCCACATAAATTGTGAAACAGAAGTCACATTTCTATATGGTTTCTGACAGTGTAAAATCACAATTTGTTCCCAAAATAAAATCAAACCATTGAAAATTGGCTTTAGTCATGTTACCTTCATGTGTTTCATTGCCAAACTCCAGCATAAAGGACTTCATTTTCTGAAAGCCTGAGTATTAAGAAGCAGGGAAGTTGTTCATTCTCTGGGGATTTATCCAATCTGAGGACTTGGCAGTTGCCAACCTACAATGATCAGATGCTCTCTGTTGTGATGCCTCCATGTGGCAACAATACCACACATGCACACACACACAGAGTTATGTACACAGGTACATAACCAAGGTCACTTGAGGCTGTCTTGGGCACCCACGGGTATTTTCAGGTCTATGCAGGCACTGTTGCCCCAGAGTAGCCCTATAGACAGTTCAGGGAGTGATTTTGGTTTGCAAGATTTTTGGTTCCATCATATCACTATGAAGGTCCCCAGTGGCTGAGGACAGGGAAGGAAAAACCTTTTCTGAGACTAGGATAGAGGGTCCAGACTAGTTGCTGTGAATATATAGTACCCGGAATTTTATATTCTAATTTAAGAACAGGCGTGCATTTTGAATTATACTTTATAATATATCTGTGTTGGCACAACTATAAAATATAATGAAATTATTTATAATTGAGTAAAATTCACACTCTGGCACCAAAGATTACCCTGTGGCCTCCCCTATGACTGGTCAGTGGCTGTTTATTGTATAAATTCTGATCTAAGACAAAAATACCTAGACCTAAGAGCAGCCCAGGTGGCAGAAGGAGCTCCTGCCCATTCTCCAGAGAGTTCATCATGGCCAAACTAGCAAAATTTCATTTGGCAAGGTTTTTCCCACTCTGAGTATTTCATGTATTTTACAAGAGTGTACACTATGAGAATAAAAGACCAGTCTGTAAAACCGTGATTCATCTATTTCCAAATATTCTGAAAGTGTTGTTTCTTGGTCATTTTTATGATCCCTGGAGGTTCTGTTAGTCAACATCATCCATAGCCAAGGACAAATTTTAAAAAAGGGCAAAAACACTTAAAATCAGAGTTCCTGAACCAATTACTTAAAATAAATTAACACCACCAAAATAGTGTCTTCTTTTTATCATGGTGTTGATTTTACTATCAATAGAATAATGTTGATTAAAGTAAATATTAAAGAACATACAGAACAGATTCATCCATGTTGCAGATATCAATGGTTCATTCTCCCTTTCACTAGCTCTCTTTTAATCATTCAGTGATCTATTGTATGATTATGCCACAATTTAAAAAAAAGATTTGGTGCAATTTGTTTATTATTTTTGGCTAACTCTGTCATGAATAAGACTGTTTGTTTCTAGATATTTAATTTAGAGACACAGAAAAATAAACTGTTTAATCTAGAACATAGTGTTAGGTCTTATCCCTGTTAGGCACTCAGGGAATATTTATGAAGTGAATGAATGAATAAGTCAGAACAAAAAGTTCTACCCTGGAAAAGAAAGATAGCTTAAAATTATGAAAGTTGGGTACACACTCATAGGATATTAAAGAATACAAAAATATGCATAAGAAAAAAACTGCTTTGCAAATCATCACTCAGTGATAACCATTATGGAAAATTTGCTGTATTTACTGACATAATTAAAATCATACTATACATATAGTATATGTAGGCTACTTTTTTCCCTTAACATTTTTTATCAGGCTTTTTCCATTATTAAAATATCTTTGAAAAGGTGTTTAATGACTGTGTACTATTTTAACATGTGAACAACCCAAATTAATTTAATTATTATGCCATTGTAGGTGATTTTTAGTTCTTTAAAATTCTATATATGATTACATAAAAATGATTCTGATTACTTCTTAATATGGATTCCTTGATGTAGAATTGCTAAGTCAAATATTAAGACAAAAATTTGAGACTCTAGGTAAAGAAAGTGAATAGGGATGAAGGAGGACCTGAAGTGTTAAAAGAACCGAAGACTTAAAACATTAAAAAGAAAACTTAAAAAAAAAAAACAAAAAACAAAATAATCAACGCACATTGGGAGTGGATGTATCACAGTGGTTGAACACAGCTTCCCATGTACGAGGTCCGGGGATCATTCCCCAGGTACCTCCTGAAAAAAAATAAAACCCCACACACATTTTATGGAAATTTTCAAAAATACAAAGAAGTTGGAAGAATTTTACAGTGAAAACCCATGTACCCAACACGTTTTCCACCCTTATCATTTTACTATGCTTGTTTTATCTATACATCCATGAATCCATCCTTTTTTAAAAATGCATTTCCCATTGAATTTCACAACAAAAACAGGGAACCTTAAGTTAAACCGTGGACCATAATTAGTAGTACAATTGTAAAAATGTGCTTTCATTAATTGTAACAAATGTACCAAGCCAATACAAGGTGTTAATAATAGGGTGGTATATGGTACTCTTGCATATGCCTGGTTGTTCTGTAAACCCACAACTTCTCTAATAACATAATATAAAATGAAAAAATTTGAGACTCTCAATGCTGAATTACATTCATATAAATAAAATTTACTGTATATCAGAAAAGTATAAAGTTATCAATATTCCTGCATTCTTACCAAATTAAGTATTATGATTTTAAAAATATTTTACCAGTTTTCTAGGCCAAAAAATTATGATATTGTATTGATGTTTAATTTGAATTTGATTGGTACATATCTGAATTTGTATTTATGTCTTGGTTGTTTTTCTATTATGATATATATCTTATTGTTTTTTTGTTGGTTTTCAAAAGAAAGTTATATAACTATGACAGCAGCATTCACATTTGTAGTTTAATGTACTGACATTTGCCCTAGTTTCTTCCTTTAGTTTAAACTTGGAATATGCAATGTGGTCACACATATATTTACCAATATATCTTTTCTTACATTAATTTATTTTAACATTTACCTTTTTAAAGGTTTAGAATTTCATTTTTGCAAAAGGCTTGAGGCAAGGTCTAACCTTAATTTTCTTTTCCACTGATGGCCTTTTAGAAAATAACCTTGAACAAATGTGTTTCACCTTTTTGACTGCTCATTATGGTTTAGAGTATTTAGATTGGTTATAAATTTTTAGCATCAATTCAAATCTGTATATACTAAGGAAATAATGTGTCTGCACATTGCATAATCAGTTTAGAAAAATATTTTATTTTTATAATAAAATATTATAAATAATTTAAACAATAATTTCTCATTATAATAGAATCCATGTTCATTACCAAAATTTCAAACAATATTTAAAATTATTAGTTTGCTTTATATGTAATAAAAAGACACATACAGGAAATTTATGAATATTTAAATATGAATACAGAAAAATAATCCTGAATTTTGTAAAACAGAAATTTTGGTATATTTCCTTGGTCTTCCTTTTCCCATTAATTTTTACCTAGTTCAGTTTAACCAGTAAATTTGAATTTTTAAACATGAGTAATGCAAGGATAATCCTAGGCCTCAGGGGAAAAAAAAAACAAATTACATGCCCAAAGATGTTTTCCGCTTCTCCACTTGATAGTTACTGCTTTTTCCAATTAGCATATATAACTCAGTCAGTTAATATAAAGTTTAAAGAATCAATGGATTACCGATTCTAAATGTATTATAAAAATTTCTTGCAATGAAATTGGCAATAATATACCTCTACATAGCTTAAAAGAGGGGAAATATGTTTTATTGAGTAAATTCAAGTTTCCTAGCGGAGTGTTCCAGTCATGTATGATGCTAGCCATTATTAGCTAGTACTGGATAGAACAAAACCTGTGATTATTTTTAAGGGGTCGTCAAACATGGTCATCAAAATTCCATATGAAGTCTCTGAAGGATGTAGCCTTAGATATATGCAGGATGCTGGAATAGGAGTGAAAGGAGAAGAGGGACAGACAGAAACAGTGAAGGACCTACTGGTGTTCATGGGCTGAAAAATCCACCTGATAAGCCAATGAACCGCTGATGTGAACTGAGGGAGGGAAAATACATGGTGTGTTTTCATATCAGAGTTCACAAAATGGTGACCATCTGCCTGAAAAGAAGGAACAGACAGTTTTTTGGCATTTAAATTTTAGTCCTTTTATATGGGGTATGAACTTCCAGAACTCACCAGTTTTCCACAGATCTCACCAGCTTTCTATGCCTTGCATCAGCCTATTTACACATTTATATTACCAGTCTTGCTCCAGGAAGCAGTTTGATATTGAGACCTCAATTTACAACTTCTTTTTCCTTATTCCCTAACTTCTTTGTTTTTATATTTCTATCATCTGGGTGAGGTTTCGGGTAATTTCTTCAAGAAGTGTAAATGAGTGATATGTTGTCCAAATCCTTGCTTATCTGAAAATGTCTTTGGTTCCCTCACACATTAAAACAACTTGACTATATATAATATACTGAAACATAAAAGATTTTCTTCAAATCTCTATCTTTATCACTCTATTGTCCTATATGCATTAATTAAAATGTTGGTAGGATTTCGGGGATGGAGCATAATTGAGAATTTGCAAAGCCCTCTATATTAATGACTTCTCTTACTAAGGAGGAAATATTTCTTCAGGTTGTTAATTATTATTTCTGTTTTTGATGATTCCCCATTGATACTAAACTTCTGAGAATTCTACTTTGCTCTTCATCCTTTATTTTTTATCCTCTCCAACTTTATTGTTTTCAAATCTATTTATCTTTTTCTTTAACTTCTGAGAAGTGTTGAATGTTGTCTTTCATACCAGTTGTTTATCTTGCCTGAAGAGTTAATGTTATACTTTGCTGCCTCCAAGGCAAGTTGCAGTTCTGTGTCCTTGAAATTCTTTCTCCCATCTTTCTGCATCTTATTACATTGTCTTTTTATCTTCACCTTATCCTGCTTTTTGGTTTTCTGTTTTTGTTTTTGTTTTTGTCACAAAGACTGTTTTTAGTTAAACCTTTGTGAGAAGACTCTTTCACAGCCAATGCCTCTGAATTTTCATGATTTTTGCCTCTTATTTTGAAGTAGTTTACATGGAGCCCATGGTATTTTTATTTTCCATTTACCTTTTTGTGTGTGTGGGGGGAGTAGATGCAATTCTAGCCACATTTACATTTCCCAATAACATGTTTGTTTATAGAGTACAATTCTCACAACTTCCACAATAGATTTACATCTATTGTTATTTTTTCAGGAATGAAGCTGCTCTTCCTCCTCTCCCTATAGCCTAGTTCTCTCTATAGTTTCGTCTCGAATGATGACAAATAAAATTTTTGCCTCTAATATTGTCATTCAGTGGGTATCTTCTAAGGAGAGATGAAAAATAAGGAGAGAATGTGTATATATGTAGTTATCTACCATTGATATACAAAAGTGCAATGTAGTTGGGGGAAATAAATTAACCCCTTTTTATTACATCTGAAAAAATTCCTCCTACAAATATACACAAAAAAGGCAGTGACAAATCTCAGTTTACTGTTCCTTTCAGGGGCAAGGGTTGTGTTCTTATTGAGTCCTGACATATGATTATAAAAACTATCAAGAAGAAGAAGGACCAGTGGGACAAATATTTAATAGTAAACAGAGAGAGAGCAGTGGAAAGCTAAAAGAAGGCAAGTAATATATCAGATAGATTGTATGTCATTAATTTAAAACTGAATATCCCCTGAAGAGAGCTGGACTATCAGACCAACCCAAAACATCTCTGTAACGCATTACCATCATTTGTATGTATGTTGGAAAAATTGCTTTGGTAGTTTTCTCTTTGCTTACCCAAAAGGCACTATTTTTAAGCCTTCCTTCCCTGCAGTCTTGATCTGGTTTTCTCTCGCAGGCTTTGCTGTTTTTTGGCTACACTTGGTCTATAAACAGTGCTTCCAATGACAGGAAAGAACTGTTGACTTTTGATTTTTGTTTCTCTTCCTGCCATGTTTACCTATGATTTAGAGAAGAATTAGACTGGTTGCTTTTGCTGTTTGGTGTAAGCTCTTATTTATTTTGATTCTAAAGTTGTATGTAATTTGATCACATATGCCTTTCTCCTCAGATTAGTTTAGAGAAGTTTTCATTGATCATTTTTCTTTTCTTGCCAACAAGGTTGTACTCTTTGGAGAACCAGTTACCAAGCAGAAATAACTTGTATATGTGGTTTTGACTTCATGGCATTATTCATAAAGACAGGATTTGAAAATAGTTCTGTGTATCATACACCACAGCAGAAAATTAATTCTGTTTAACAGCATGTTTTATTTAACATGAGTATCTTATATTTGTCTTATTTTTCATGAAAACTTACAGAAATAATTCAATTTTTAGTCAAAATATTGCCCTTACAGTGTAAACAGAAAAGTTGTCTATACTATTGCTCAAATACGGTATTGGGATTTGAGAGAGCAGAGTCTCAACAGATTTTAATGGGGCAATGAGAGTGTTTCATTAGGTTAATTCATCGCCATGGTTAATGCTATTACTTGTATGATATGAAATAAACCAAAAAAGGAACTTATCTAGAAGGCAGAATTCTCATTCTGATTTGCCAATCTCTAGCTGTGTGCAAATTACTTAAGTACCTTACCTTGCAATTCAATAACCCATATGTACAAAATGAAATAATTGAACTAGACAATTTACGGTGTACTTTTCAGCCTGAAAATGTGATGATCCTATGACTTGGAGTAAATCCAAAATGTCACATACATATTGCCTATTTTGAGCAAGGTATGTGGGAGATATGAGGAAAAATATCCTCTCAAAATGAGCCAAGGGATGCCCTGGAGACAGAGTTTGACGGAGTGAGGTTGGAGGCAAGAGCTCTTGATGGGAAGCTGTAAAGAAATAAGATGAGAAGGTAGGTTAATGTCAGACTGTGGATACATAATATATGTAAGTGTTTTTTCCTGGATATATAATATATGTAAGTATTTTTTCCTTTTGTAAACCATGGGTAACCAAGCTTTTGAGCAGGCATATTTCATGTTTAAAACATTAACCAAGTGGTGATGTGGATAGGAGGAATTGGAAACAGGAAGAGAGGCCTGGAGTTTCCTGCAATAGTCTGCATACAAAGTGATCAGTACATGGACTAAATGGCTCTGTATATTCAAGACAGGTTTTAATTGAAGCATAACTAGGATTCAATAATAATTATACCAAAATCAGAGAAAGATGCCCAGACTAAGAACTGGTAAGAATCAAGAGAGAAACTTGTGTGAAATGGAATATTTGCTTCCAGAAACTTTGGAGACATAGTTTGAATGTATCACTTGGAAATTCAGAGGCATATTGGAAGAAATAAGCATTGTTATTTATTTTACCCCATAAGCTTTTTTTTTTAGGTACCAGGGCCAGGGATTGAACCCAGGACCTTGTATGTGGGAAGCCAATTGTCAACCTCTGAGCCACATTGGCTCCTGAGCTGATTTTTTAATTTGTATTGTTTGTTGTTGGTTTTTACTTTTTGAGGAGGTGCCAGGAACCAAACCTGGGAACTGAACCTCCCATGTGGGAAGCAGGCACTTAACCACTTGAGGCACATCCATTCCCCCATAAGCTTTTTTGATGGGAGGTGTGTAAATATGAATTTAAAAGAGTGAATTTTATTTGATGGTGAAAACTCATGGCTCTAAGTGGCTTTTCTGTCACTGTCTTTGGTAAAATAACGTTGTTTGTAAGGTAATTTCACTGGTTCTTCTATTTTTGAATACCTAATTGGTTTCCAGTTGAAAATTAAGAACGTGATGCAAATTAGACATCAGAAAAAGCAGTAGCTTTTGAAAGTGTTCTCAAATCATATGCTACAATAACAATGAGGAAGAATTTGGTAAAGCACTTGTTAGACACTAGTTCAAGATGAATTTTTAAAAATAAAAACTGCTGCCATGAATTAGCTTCCTATTTAAAAGTCTGGGCATTCTACCATGATAATTAGTAGGGATTCATAATACAGTAATAACCCCCTGTTTAAAATCAGGGTATATTTTAAACCAAATGTTATTATTAATGTATTACTTAAAATTATTCTTGTTCTCTGACATTCTTAACTAGTTACATGTGAAATATAGTAAAATAGAGCCAAGAGCTAACCTTCCTCTACTCAAGATCTACATCATAAAAATGGCTTTTGTATGTTGAAAATAGAACTGCCTGAATACTCTTTTAGCAGATGAGATAGTCTGCATAATGATTTAAAAATTAATGCTTGATGGCTTATTTTTCATTAAGTTGCTTGATGAGTTAATAAATTCCTGTTTCAAAGCACAGTAGCATCTTTATTGTATATATTTGTAAATATATGTATTCATTTTTATTACAAATGTATTTGTTCTTTAATGTATCTCTTAAAAAACTATTCTTTATTATACTTCTAGAATTGATTCTAATAATTGCAGAGAAGTTAATGTAGGAAAAATGAAGGAGTGTTTTAGGTTGTGTTACTAAATATTCTGGGCACAGCTATGGATTAAAGTGAATTATGATGATCAGAAGGGCCAAGGGGACTGTACACCATTTAACTCCAGTTCCTAGGACCAGAACACAATGGATCATATCTGGAATGATTTGTCTTGAACCACCAGTGAATCACTGTAAACCCTTCCAATGATGACATACATCCCTGGTGAAAGGGATATTTTCCTGTTGGAAACTTCTAAAGGTCTTTTCTCCCTTCTCCTTCCCATCAAGTTCCCTCAGGCATAATAGATTATGATAAATATGAAAGTTTAGCTGAAACTGGTTATTTCAATTTTAATGCTATTTGGATGGAAGGAGTTGTTTTTCCTAGAAGCATTTTAATTTTGAAAAGAGAGCAATATTTATAATATCACCCATCTAGTATACATGGTAGAAATCAGTATTCAGTTCTCTTTTTCTATTTTGTATCTTGTTAAAATATGTTTCATATTTCAATGGTATACTACGTAAATATCTTGGTTTTTAAGGCTACCTTTATTTCCATTTTATATTTTGTTCTTTAGTCATCTGTTTTGATTACTCGCTTAAATGAGAATGTGTTTAAAAATTCTTTGAAAACATTATTTTTATTTGTTGCACTGTTGGCCATCACATGGCCAGCTGTATTGTATGCTGATGTCTTTTATTCTACTTTCAGTTGATTCTCTTGCTTTTTGGGAGGTATATAAACAAATTGTCTGCAAATTGTGACAAGTTTATCCTCTTCTAATATTTATATATTTTACTCATGTTTTATGTCTTTTAACCTTCCCCCGATCTTTAGAGCAATATAAAACATTAGTGTAATAGACCTTCTTTTCTTGTTCATGATTTTAATAGTATTGCCTTTTGTGTTTTAGCACTAAGTATGATGTTTCCAGTTTATAACGCAAGAATCTATATTCAGAATAATGGTTTAAAGATTATGAGTAGGAATACATCAATATTAACTCCTGATTTTGATATATTTTAAAACTATATTAAAAATGAAATTGTTTTATGGCCAAACTGTGTCCTATGGCCATTCCATTGTTTTATAGCACATTCAGAATATTCTGTGGATAAAAGCATTTTAGTAGTAAAGAAAGTTTGGAAAATACTGGTTACTATTCTTTTGCAGTCTTATAATGTATGTTATTTTATTTTAGAAGCAGAAGTTCTATAGCTGAACAACTATAGCAATAATTTCCTGAACTTTTTGACCAGGGAACATTTTTATTTGATGCAGATCAAATAAATAGAATTATAATATAAAAAACTAGTGTTTTAAAATCACATTATAGGTAATGCTATTATTGATTTTAAGAACTATGTTGGTCAGATTTTTGAATGGAAGTTATAATACTTTAACATAAAACAGTAGATAGTTTTCTACTCCATTAATATTTCTGAATATTTACTTATTTGTTACTATTTATTTCCACATATTTATTTTTGCTAATATTTATCACCTGAATTATATTCCACATAAATATTTGAAAGAATTCACATTAATACATATTTTTTAATCCTGGTAATGGAATATTATTTGGTGAGATAACTTGCTATAGTACTTTACATTTCTGCTCTTTAGGCTTCCTTCTTCTGAATCAATTTAGGAAATTAAATTTGTTCCAAATAATTTATTTCATTCAAATTTTCACATAATTGTGATATATGTTATAATAATTTTGAAGTTTCTGTATATTTGGCAGTGTCTTTATTCTTCATTTCAATATTATTTTCACTTCTAATTGTTTTCTTTATTAGATTTTAAAATGGGAATTTTTTGTTTGTGGGAACAGAGAAAAGCTTTTAGATCTACTTATCAACTCTATTAGTTTGTTTTATTATTCATTATTTTCTGCCATTATCTTTACTATTTTTTTCTTCATTTCTTTCTTAAGTTTATTTTGTTCTTTTTTGCTAACCTCTTAAACGCATGATTTTTATACATTTTTGGCCTTTTTTGTAATTTTATTTTCGGCATATATTATCAGCTTATAAGTAGATTTCCTGATTTAGTTCGATCTTCTTATCTTCTCCATTTCATAGGAGACATTTGGACTTATTGTCACAACTGTTGCTTTTTAAAAATTGAGGTAAATTGGCTAATATAAAATTAATCATTTGAAAGAGAATAATTCAGTGGCATTTAGTAAATTCATAAAATTGTATGACCACCATTTCATATCTATCTAGCAGCAAACATTTTAATCATCCTCAAATAAAATGCTTTACCCATTAAGCATTTACTCCCCATTCTTCTCCTTCTCCCAGTCTCTGGCAATCGCCTATCTGCTTTCTGTCTCTATTGAGTTACCTATTCTGGACAGTCCATATAAATGGAATTATATAGCCTGTGAACTTTTGTTTCTGGTTTCTCTCACTTTGCATAATATTTTCAAGGTTCTACCCCATTGTAACATGTATCAGTACTTCATTCCCTTTTATGACTTATGATTTATCTTTTTGATACTTTCTGTAATTTAGTTTCTCTGCTATTCCATATCTACTCTTATTTTTTTATGCACAGACTCTTTCTAAGCTATTATCCAGTTATCTTTTGCTGTATACCAAACCACCCAAAACCTTGTGGAGTAAAACAACCAATCATTCATTATTATTATGTCTCACATTTTTCAGAATTGACTGGGCTCAGCTAGGGAGTGCTTGCTCTGGATGTTCATGAGGTTAAAGTCAAGTGGTGGTCAAGGTTACAGATTTCTCAAACACTTCTTCCCTCATTTGTCTCAAATGAATACTGCATGTTACCTGGACCTCCGTGGACCTGTCAGCCAGAACACCTACAGGTGGACTCCCATGTAACCTGGCCTTTTTCTGAGAATGGTGCCTGGGTCCCGAGAACAAGTGTCCCAAGGTGGAAGCAGTATTGCCGTTTTTGACCTAGCCTTGGGAAGTCAGTGTCACTTCCACCTTATTCTTTTAGTGGAGGCAATTACAAAGGCCCACAGGATGCTAGAAGAGCATATGGGATGGAAACATTGTTGTGACCATTTTATGGAAAATACAATTTGCCATGGTAGGCATTAGATTGTTACTAGTGGTTACAAAGATTTTCAGAGACATTCTTAAACACAAAGTATTATTCATCTGTAAAAGTGAGTAAAACCCACTAATTTCTGGACCTCTTTTTGGAATATTAGGGACTTTGCTGATTTTTTTGTTCATTTCTCCTTTGTTATTAATGTAACTGTGTGTGGTAACTATTTATTTGTCTTTTTTAAAAGAATTGATGGTCCCTATCAAAAAATTATGAGGCAGTAATTTTGTAAGAGATGCCATTCAGACTACCATTAACTGTCCTGAGGACCCTTCCCAGGTAAAGTTCCAATGAATGAGGGGACCAGGGCCTTCCATTTCCTCTAGTAATTCTTGTCTTTAAGAGTAATTCTTGTCTTCAATCTCATTCAAACTACCTTATATCTAGAAGAAATTTTTTATTGGTTGTGCAATGTGAAGTAGCATCACAATTAACTTCTAGAACATATACAGTCCCTTCCCCACACTTGTTTGGATAACCCTGTTGGTTATTTCACTGGGGATTTGATAGGGTGGAGCTATGTACTTATGGTTACACAGTGATCTTTCTTCATAGACCTTTATTTGCCTCTTAATTAACAGTGAAGTGATTCCTGACTTGGTCTATTTAGCATGTAAATATCATAAGAATGTAACTATTCTAGATTTTAAAAGATGTATAAGGCATGAAAACTAGAAACAATATGACCCCACATTGGATCCTAATTCAAACAAATCAACTGTAGTGGAAATTTGAGGCAAACTGCAAATTTGAGTAGGATTGAGCCTTAAAGGACATGAAATTGTATTGAAATTGAGGTATAGGTAGCCTTAACTGACAACAGATTATGACGTCTATGTATTGCATGACTCCATTTTGAAAAATTTGAAAGGATAATTAGGCTATAATAGTGGCAATCTCTAAGTGGTGAGAATACAGTCGTTTTATTTTCTACTTTTTCTGTATCTGTCTACTTTCACAATGTACACACACTGCTTTTTATATAATAAAAAATCTTTTTATGTTTTTAAAGAAATAATCATATATGTTATTATCTTTCTGGGTGAACATGAAACTTCTTGATGAAAAAGTAAGCAGCTAATTGTCTTCTAAGAAGGAAGATGGGCATGCAGACCAACGTTTGGTCTGTTATCTGATGAAAAAAGATGAGTTTGGCTTACTGAGAAAATTAAGAGGGATGTCTGTAAATAAGGAGGGTATATCTAGATTTTATTTTCATGTTATTTAACTTCTGCATGTGTCAAAGCAGTTCTTAAAAATCAAGAAATTGTTAATAAAACAGTCCTTTGTTAAACCCTTGACTAAACACTTATGTGAGTAGCAACTAAATCCATACAAAGCAGAATTAATGTAACTGTGGCTGCCTGGGGCTTCAGCTTCTCTGTAGCAATGTTTGATTATAGTAGCTCATATCATTTATAACAAGTGCTAATAAAAATAATAAAGGCTCCACAGATTTCATGTCCATCTGTTTTTAACATGTTCTTGGCAAATTAAATATTCTGTGCTGGTGGCTGAGACACAATAATAATAAAGTGATGTGATTATCAGTGCAGGAACTTCAAGGGCTTGCACAAATTAACTCAAATATATAGTGATGGAAGAGGGTGATCCCAAGATTTAGCGGATGAAATATCTAACTCACTGGAAGGATTAGCCCAAAGTCTAGAGCAATCCACTAATTGAACTGGGGATATAATCACTATAACTGATAGATTTGTTCAATTATTCATCCATCCATCCATCCATTCATTCATTCATTCAATCAAATAAGTTCTTTGGATTTGTTTGTTTGTATTTAGGAGGTACAGGGGAATTAACCCAGGACCTCATACATGGAAAGCAGAGCCACATCTGCTCCCCAATGAGAGTTGGTTTTCTTGCTTGTTTGTTTGTTTGTTTTTTAGGAGGTACTAAGGATTGAACCCAGGACACTGCTCTAGGGAAGCAGGTGCTCAACCACTTGAGCTATATCCGCTCCCCTCAAATAAGTATTTTTGAGCCTGCCCTGAACTATGCATTAAGAACTTACTGTCAACCAAGGGAAATTCTTGGCCACAGATAATTATGATACAAGATGCATGATGCTATAGAAGTAACAAACCAATATTGTATTCAACCAACATTTATTATGCACCTCCTATGTTTCAGGTACTGTACTGGTCACCGAATATACAGTGTTAAAATGGATAAGCTCCACAGTCTTACACAAATTATTTTCTATTTAGGGGTAACAAGAGTATATCATGTTGCCATGGGTTCTATGAAGGAAATAAAACAGGTTGAAGAGAGAGAATCTGAGGAGGCTTTCTAGGTTGTTTGGTCCAGAAAGCAGAGGCTGGGACTCTCAACTCGGCATGGGAATGTAAAAAGGACCAGCCTCAAGAAGATCTGCCATCTTGACAGAGGGAACAGCATGGATAGTGCAAATGCCTCAGGGGTAAGCATGCTAAACATTTTACAGGAATGAAAGTGAGGCTAGCTTGGGAGGAGCAAGGGAAAGTGATCCACAGAGACCAGACCTCCATTGCAGGCAGGCTGGCCCCTCCCAGTTGTTGGGCCATATGCCATTCATGTAAATGGCTAAAGTAACTAATCACACTCTCAAACTCTTGACTGAAATGTGCTTTCTCCTCAACTGGACAAATATACCTTCTGAATGACGAAAGTAAAAATATGTATAAAACTATAAGATTGGTGTGACTGAAAGTTAGAAAAATATTAAGGAGGACTGAATTTAGTTACTGCATATTTTTGAATGGGTTATGTTAATGGGCCAGTGATAGTCTATACTATACTATATATACATATATAGTATAAACTTACATAGTAAAAATAATTATACATTTACTCCTTAAAGTTAATTTTTCTTGCTTTCATTTTTCAAAATCATTGTTTATGTAATAAAAAGTCACATAATTTGTTTTTTGCTAGCAATGTTCTAAAGGACTAAAAAATAAAATGTAAATATATTCAAGGTATACAAAATTTAAACATCATAAAAATGTAAGTCAAAGTAAATGAAAACTAATTATATATTTTTCAAATGATTAGTTTTTAAAAATATTTTAAAAATATTACCTTAAAGGGAAAATACTTAAAAGGCATAAACATAATTTTTGTATTTTAAGAACTTAGTTATATTTTACATAAATATAAAATGATTAATTTTATAATATATGTATGCTTTATAAATATAATGTAATTCTAGTACTCAGTGTTCATCTAGTTGTTAGGGTAAAGTATTTGGATCACGCTTCATGCATGATCTACTTATATATAAATTCAAGATTAAAATGATCTTTTTTATATTACATCTTCATTAGCTTCCATGTACAACTGTTGCATATAATATGCTAAATTGTGAACCTCTGAAACCAGAATGAGAACATGAAGGGAAGCAAGAAAATGGGCACCTAACACTTTGGGTAAACAATATTTCATTATGTAAAAATCTGCTGCACCCATGCTCTCTCATAGGAAGTCTTCGACAAGCTGATTAATATGTCTTTTCTTATATATAAACATTCAAATCTGCCCTAGCCTCCAATAGAGTGTCAGTTGCTGATATTGGTAGTGGTGCAAGGTACACATTTTTCTACTGCTGGGACAAAAAGTAGCTTTTTGTTTGGAGGACAAAGGGAAACAGATGTGGAGAAGTATTTCTTTTAGCCTGAAAGGTAGTAGTTATAAGAGCAGATGTTTAGAGTTACAGTATGTGCAAGATGTTGAAAACTTTTTCTAAGAGCCAGATAGTAATTTAGGCTTTGCAGGCCAAAAGATCATAACAACTCCTTAACTCTGCTTTTGTGTCACAAAAGCAGCCATAATGATACATAAATGAATGGGTGAGACTGTGTTTCAATAAAACTCTATTGGTAAAAATAGGCACGGGCTGGATCTGACCTGCAGGTTGTTGTGTGTAACATAGAGTTGAGCTATGCTGGTACAGAATTCTGGATCCCAAGTGACAGAGGCACCCATGTGTTCTTTAATAAATTTATTATGGGTGTGTTTTCAGTTTTGATATGCTGAAGTGTGAGGTCCAGGGCAGAGGCGCTGCTTTCCTAGTTCTAAGGGAGGTGCTGCTAGTAGCACAGGGTAAGGTGCATTGATTTTATTCTAAATGGATGAAGAGCCATTGGAGTGTGCTCAATAGAAATATGATATAATCTGAATGATGCTTAGGACTTCCAGGGGAAATCAATAAAAATTTCATAGTGCAAATGATATTGCAACAAAAGTTGGATTTTAGTAGGCACGGAGGCAGGGAAAGGCATTTCTAGCACAGGGAGTATCATGTGCAAAGGCAGAACCAAGGAGGACTCAGTGTGTTTTGGAGATGATTCAAAACAAAACAAAACAAAAAAAACAAGTGACTAGAATGACGTATCCATGAGGCAGGTGGCAGGAGACTACAAAAGGTTGGATTATTCTATGCTACAAATGGGAAAAAGTTAAAAAACTGGCAGAGGTCAGATTTTATTTTCAGTTAAATAACTGGGACTGCAGTGTGGAAATTGAACTGGAATGGGAGAAACTGATACCTGGCTGTGTAGTGATCCAGAAAGAAGGTGATGAGAACCTGAAATGAAAGCATGACTGTGGGAGACTAGTGTCAGAAGTTGATTTGAAAGTAAAACATGGGATTCGATGACTGGCTTTTTTGGGAGGGAAATGAGTTTAAAAGAGGGATGAGCCTGATAACCACCAAGAGAAGGTAGAAGGATTGGCACATGCTCTGTGGTAGAAGGAAGGATGGACATCCTAAACTGAATTGGGGTTGGAACATGGAGGTGCAATGTCTAGAAGGATATTGAAAACAAGGGATGTAGAAATCTTTGGGAATCAGCAGAGAGTGGGTAGTAGCTGATGCCAACAAAAAGCCTGAGAAAATTCAGGGAAAGTCTGAAGACCAAGAAGACAAAGAATGGTAGTCTGAATAACACTACTCTATGAGTTTGATTGAGAGAAGGAGATAGACACTTGTTAATCCTGAGAGAGTAAACCTGTGGCTCGGTATGCTTTATTCACTATCTGTCAAGGGAGATGACCAGGCAGCTTTATGAACCATTCCCCTTGCATTACAAAATAGTTTATATTTGGTTAAGTGTAATTCAAATGTCTAGACTACAAATGCCATCCATTATGAAAGGAGAGCTGAAATCTCAGAAAGAGAAATCCCTGAATTGAATGATTTTTCCAAGAAAGTGATTAGTGTAATATCTCATACTAAAAAGGTGTATTAAAAAGTGACAACTGTATAATATCACAGTTAACTATTATTTCTCAAAATGTAATCTGGCTCTTCAATTTATGTTCTAAAAAAGTAACTTAGTGTTCTGCAAATTACAAGTTCAGACATTTGTGTGTGCTGCTTAAGAACTCTGGCATTTTTTCCTTCTGGGAAATGGTTGTAATTATATCTATCCCAGGGCTTGTGTGAGGACTAAATGATATAACATTTATAAAGCACTGAGCAAGTGCCTGGCACCTAGAAAGCACTAGCATTCATATTGGTATATGGGGCTGGGGGCGGGGAGGCATAACTTCCCCTAAGCACTGTGGGTGGGGTCTTTAGTGGCCTTGGTTAAACTTGCTTCAACTTAATACATTTATTACATTTTGAACTGATTACCTTACTTCCTATTTTTATGTACCTCAGGATAACAAGTAGTTTCCTCTTATGTTCCATTGAGACTGCTGGGTTTAGGTGGCTTTTCAGGCAATTTCTGTTCTCAGAAGGAAAAAGTGATGACTTCTAGGAATAGAGAAAAGGAGGATTTGACATCTCTTTGATTTGGTAGTTAATTTTGGATAACCTGTGACATCTGTTATATATAACTTTTGTTTTACTGCATTATATTTTCATTACCTCAATAAAATTGAAAACTATAGAAGAATTAGAACTCTTATTTTTACCATCTAATAGAAAATAGGTAACCAATAAGAATTTGTTGATTGATCTTTGTATTGATGTGAGATGGAGAGTGCCACATGAATATAAAATTCATAATTTCCAACATCCTAGAGATGGAGATTTTTTTTTTCAAACTTCAGATTAAAAAAAAAGATTTTAGAAAGGCAAACATGTATACCTTATATTACCAGTAGTGCCAGGCAGCACCCTACAAACCAACATTTAAAGATCTGCAGAAAAAAATGTGACCGTTCATTCTAAGTAGGATAAATAAGGGACTGTAAAGAACAAAACATCCATTCAGGTCAGTTTTTGCCACCATAAGAGTTATGAAAAAAATATACACTTTTGGTTTTCAGATATTTTAGATTTTGATTGTAGAGAAGGAATTGTGGACCTTTTGGAAATATATATAGGCTGATCCTCACAAGTATTATTCTGGCCTTAAATATCTATGTCCCACATTAAGCTTCTGAAAATGATTCAATTTTGAAAGCAATTTTGATTGTGCAAAAGCAGATAGAGGTTAAGGTTCCTAAAATGAGACAAGTACAGTTATTCAAAAAACTGAACAGAAAGTAAAAAAGGAAGCAGTCAAATGTTACATTTCCTCAAAAGTATTACTAATCAAAACAGAGGGTTATTAAAGCATAGTAAATTTCATAGTATGCATAATGATCTTTGAACATGTAAAATATTACTATAGAAACCACAATTGTGGCTTCATTTTCTACTAATTACATTTAATTCTAATCTAATCATTCACTTTTAAGACAACTAGGTATATAATAATAAGGTTTTGAGCTGTGTTTTGCTTAGAAAATTTGCAAATTACTCTGAAGTGAAATTGAAAGAGAAGTGCAATGTATTAGCACAATACATTTTAGAAAGGGTGTCATGATGACACATTGTTTAATAATTAAATTAATTTATTGTCATTTAAATTCCTGATATGATTGACCTTTAAGCTACATTGATGGAATTGTCAACTAAATTTATTTCCCAATCCCCATGGCCAACCAGAGTCAATTTATTTCTAGGACAAGTATATGTATATTGACGGTTTTCAGTTGTCAAATGTCTAGAGTATGCTAACCTTAGGTCCAATTTCTACAAGTTACACAATAATCTGTAAAAGTCAGTGGTTATGGTGATTAAGGATATGATGACCATGAAGTGTGGTTCCAAATCTACATGGTTTTGTTTTTTTGTTTATGAGTGCTTCTTCTCAACCCCCAAAATTTGATGTGGAGGATACAGAAAGTATTTAGTTTTGTGAATTTGTTACTCCATTGACTTAAGCCTCCTGATATAGAAGGAAGAATAAATTAATCCTAGAAATTCTTCATTAATTTTCTTCTTAACACCTTTGGATCATACAGGTAGCTTTGAAAGGAGACAAACTGCCTTGGACTTTGCTTTGATATTCCAGATATTGTGAGTTTATAGAAAATCAAACATATAATGCAGGATTCCCACAGGGAAATACAAATCAAATCCACATATTTTTATGGCTTTTTTGTAACTTCTTAAACAGAACACCAGCTCAACATCACATTACTGAAACATCCTCAGGTAGGTAAAATCCCATTTTAGTAATGATTTCAGCTTTTTAAAATATATCATTTGGATTTCCTAATTACTTCTCACTTATACCTGAACACATTATTAGAAGACTCAAGATTATTAAGCCCCTCCAAAGGAGAAAGAGAGGCTTTGCAGTGATAGTGAAGCCCTGTGGCAATCTGTATAGACTGGATGCTTTTTCCTGGAAAAGCGATTTTAATGTCAATAGGAAATTGGGTTTCAGATTCATGTAGGGGGAGAATACTCAAGTTTATTCATTAAACTCAAGAATATAAAGGGAAAGGAAAGGGCATTTATGGCAATTTGAGATTATTTATGAATTCCAAAAAGAGATAATATTTGTAAACTGGTCTTTTCCTCTGGGCATGGTAAACCTTTGATTGTACTAAATTGAGCTGAGACATCTGATTAAATTATGTTAAGAGTAGGGCTTTGATTCAACCATTTTATTAGAATGCGACTCAGCTTTGAGTCCCTACTCCTTGGAGGGCTACTAAAACTCTCACACTGAAGTATATACACAGGAGATCACAGAGAAGATACACAAAGGATTCTGTGGTCCCAGAAAGAGAGATAAGCCTGCTAGTTTGTCACTGAAGAGAATGGAGCTGCTGAGCCCAGAAAGAAAGGAGCTCCGGGAAGAGAGAAGAGCCTTATGTTAGCATACAGCTGAAATTGGATGAAGCTGGGACCACAGAGCTTTGGGAGGAAGAGGAAGGCTGAACCCTGGCAGAAAACGGCAGCCATCTTGCCCCAACATGTGGCAACAGACTTTGGTGAAGGAAGTAACTTACTCTTTGTGGCCTTGGGACTGTAAGCTTCTACCCCAAATAAAGACCCTTTATAAAAACCAACAGAGTTCTGGTGCTTTGTATGAGTGCCATTTTGGCTGACCAATACAGGATTGAATTGGGCATGTGAAAGTTTTATGCATTTTAATATATATTGCATATGACCTGTAAGGGATTTCTGGCCTCTTCTAGAGTAATATCTTCTCATATTTATTTTGATTATATTTTTCTTCTAAAGTTTTCCTTTCATATGGTTGATTGGGATTGCTTTAACTGATGATTTACATTGTTTTCT
The DNA here is from genome assembly GCF_030445035.2 of Dasypus novemcinctus. Lineage (NCBI taxonomy): Eukaryota > Metazoa > Chordata > Mammalia > Cingulata > Dasypodidae > Dasypus > Dasypus novemcinctus. The sequence goes on from NC_080687.1 coordinate 32,705,916, forward strand.
CAAGAGACACAGATTTTAATTGTCTTTTTTATCTTGTGACATAATTTCTGCCTTTTCTTTGAATCCAGCTATTTATTATTCTTATAATATGAAAGACAGCAATGTTAAAGATTGCTTTTTGGGAAGGAAGTTATTCAGATTTAAATAATAAGTGTGATAGAATCTGAGAAATTAGAGTTGGAATCCAGAGTAATGAATAGGAAAAAAGTTGCTTATCCTTGATGCCCACTAAAGCAAAGACCAGGTAGCAGGTAGCATTCTGATTGTGTTGAAGGGGACCCTCCCAAGTTCCCTGGGTTCTTTTTTGCCTCGTACAAAGAATTGGCATCCATAACAAGGTTTGTTCAAACAAGGAAAAGAGTTTATTAAACCAGCAGATATCTGGAGACAGACAGAGTCTCAAATCAGCCTTCCTGAACAACAAAAGTAGCAGCATTATATTGGCTTGTGTAGGGGAGGAGTTCAAAGGATTTGGTTGCAAGATTGACAGGTGGGAAGGGGTTGCATCTTATGCATGCTATATAGCATTCATGCTTTAACATGCTTGGTCATGCATTGCATGTACAGAAAATGTCATCTTAATCCCACCAAGAGGTGGAGAGTTTTATTATTATAATGAGGCAAAGTTCTGCTAAGTCCATTCTACTACCCCACTGAGTTTGCCAAAAACTGCAAAGTCCTAGTTTGCGGGCATCTAGATTTTGCAGTTAACTTCTGATCACCGCTACTAACTGTACTCTATTTGGGGTTAGTTAGCTGTTGCTGCAAAGCTAAGATTAGTTTAACAGGACCTAACAGAGGAAGGCAGAAGTTGGGTGGGGGTAGTTCTTACAAGAGGTTCTTATGGAGTCTTGCATGCAGACACCTGTATTTCTGGAATTGAAGCTAAGCTCTGGTCACCATGGGCTTCCAACAACCAATGCCACACCTGGTGGTGGCTTCTGACTAGGTTTTTAGTCAAATACATGAGACAGTCTCCTTCAGCAGCATCATTTTCTCCAGCTAGCACCTACTTGATGCAAGGCGTTAAACAGTGAGGCAAGATGAGAAGTGGAAAAGTATGTTCTTGATTTATAATCAGACTTGCAGAACCTCAGTGAACCTCTAAGCCTCAAGTGAATCAACTCTAATATGGAGATTATAATTTATCTCCCAGGGTTACTGAGAACATAAATCCTGGGAAACCCATAATGGAAGCTGTTTTGGGTTGAATTGTATCTCCCTGAAAAGAAATTATGGAGTCCTAATCCCCAGTACCTCAGGATGTAACCTTATTTTTAAAAAAGGCTGTTGCAAATGGAATTAGTTAAATTAAGACAAGTCTGTCCTGGAGTAGGGTGGGTTCTGAACCCAGCATGACTTGTGTCTTTATAAAAAGGCGAGAAGGAACACAGACATAGGGGAAAATGCCATGTGTGCCTGAGGAAGAGATTGAAGTGCTGTGAGGCAAGGTCTACCAAGGATTACTGGTGAAAAGACAAGGATTTCCACTACAGGCTCAGAGAGAGCAGGGCCCTGCTTACACCTTGGTTTTGGACTACTAGCCTCCAGATAGGTGGTTTTAAGCCATCTAGCTTGCAGCACGTTGCTACAACAGCCCAAAAAACTAAGGCAGAAACTATAACAAAACAAGTATAGCTACCATCTACTAGTTTACCATATGTCAGGCACTTGGTTAATTATTTTTCACATATACCTCATCCCCTAAGAGCTGCACAGTGACCATGCAGTATAGGCATTTATGATTACCACCATTTTTTCAGAAGAGAAAAAATAAGAATAAGCACTTTTCCGAAAATCACAGCGGCTTGTGAATGGCAGACCAGGGTATGACAAAGGAGCCACGCTTTTTCCCACTCTGCCACATCATTAAGCAATTAAGCATCTTGTACCAGGGTATTCTGCAAACAAACAAACAAAAACCCTGATAACATAAGCCTAGAGTAAGTCATCTCATGGACTAGAAACTCTCTTAATGTCTTCACAGTAAAAGTCAAAGCCAAAACAAAACAAAAACAAAACAACTTTTTATCAGTTGCTCCTAATTTACAGCCAACATCATATGCCAGGTTTAAGAAAGTCTCATTTTAATTGAATATACCATCATACCAACCAAAAAGACCCTTTCTCTTTTCTTGTAGAAATTATTTTTTTCTATTAAATAGAAGCGAAGAAAAACATGGGTTTAAAATTCTTATTTAGTGCTGAAAAAAAATCACTGCAAAATTAATGATATTTAAAACATTTCAATCCCTTTCCTGTCCTGAATAGGCCAACGATAAAAAATGAGAATCTCTAAATATATCACAAAAGCAGAAACGATTACAATAAGAATCTTTCAGATTTGCATCACTATGTGACTTATTCCTAAAATTAAACAAGAGTTTGAAACTGCCGAGATAAGATAGGAGAAAGTGAGAGAGTGAGTGAGAACAAGAGCAAGAAAGAGAAATGAACAGTTAATTTTGCTGTATACAGCAAGAATAACCTTTTTGGATGAACTTTTATGTTGTCTAGATCTATTTCATTTCTAAAATGTCTTATTAAAGTGGCTGATTCCCTTGTTATCTAGCCTAAAGCAAAGAGAAATGTATTTATTTATTATGATATGTGGATTTTGCATTCTGAATATAGTTCTATGGTTCACATTCAGGATTGCATGTGCTTGGTTCTTTCTTCTTTTCTTTTCTTTTTAAGGATGTGCCAGAGAATGAACCCAGGACCTTGTACATGGGAAGCAGGTGCTCAACCACTGAGCAGCATCTACCCCCTTGGTTCTTTAATTGCTATAAAGTAAGATACACTTAAGAGTTTTATGTTAAAATATAACACTAACCTGACACTTCCTAGATAGTCCAACTGATGAGATGGTTTGGTGGCCCATATTTTTTTCCTAAATACATGTGGCAATGGTAGCCATGGGAAGATATGAATTAATGGGTTAGCAAGTTTTTACTGAACTAATTTTTCGAGTGGAAGACATGTTTCAAGTCCAACAAATATATGCATTGCATTTCCCTTTTTTTGTTTAAATCCTTGGTTGCTAATGGTAGAAAATAAATTAAGTCTTTCAATCTGTCAACTGTACTTTTCAACAATTATCTGAAGATGAGATAAAATAATTTTAATAAACCTTTTCAGAATATTCCACCTCTTATTGGATATCACATACAGCACTCGCAATTTGTTGCTTGTGGCATTTGAGGCAGGCACAATGAAAGCAAAATGGTAGTTTAACTTAACACTTGTTAAATTATCAAACACAATTGAAAACTAAGGCCCCAAATTTAAGACTGATCATCCTTGTTCACTCTGCATGTTTGCTGCATTATCATACTCCAGCTCTTTGTGGGTGTTTATACTTAATTCATGTTCCTATAAAACAGTAATAAAACTTGTGAGAGAGTTTCTTTATTAGTGTTCTTTATAGTCATAAAACTCAAAGAGATTTCCTGGCAATATGCATTTTTTCCCAGTCATTAGAGACAAATTTTAGTGTTACTAAAGCTTACTTTTCATGTGGGTGCAGCTAAAGTCAATCCATTTGTATTCTGTTATATTGAAGTGTCTTTTTAAAAAAAATTTGTTCAAGTATATCACCCACACATAAACATACATAAACAATAAGTATATAGTAAAAGTTGTGAACAAATATATATAACATCATACAGGACTCATATCTCACCCTACCACCAATACCTTGCATTGTTGTTAAACATCTTTAATGATAAAAGAGCACCGTCAAAATATTACTACTAATCAAAGTATTTTTCCCCAACCCACTCTGTTATTATTGTTATCTTTATATCATTTATATATGAACATACATAAATAATAAGTGTATAGTAAAAGTTGTGACCTTACAAAGCAAACATGCATAACATCATATAAAGGTCCCATATATCAGCCCTCCACCAACACCTTACATTGTCATGAGATGTTTGTTACAAATTATGAAAGAATATTGTCAAAATCTAACTGCTAATTATAGTCCTTATCTTACATTTGGTGTATTTTTTCCCAGCCCACCCTATTATTATTTTTAAAATATATTTTTTATGACACAAGTTGTAAACTTAAAATATATTCATGCACATGTGCAGAATTCTCAAACAACACTCCCCTATCAATACACCATACTGTGGTGGAATAATTTTTGTTACATATAAGATAATATCATCTGATTGTTACCATGCCCACAGTGTACATTTGGCACACATTTTCCATACTGCCCCATTATCAACACTGTACATCTTTGCCATAGATGCAAGAATATTATATTATTACTGCTAATCACAGTCCATAGGTCATTCCAGTTGTATTTTTCCCCATTCCAGCTGTATTTTTCCCATGCTTCTCCACATTCCCACCACCCTGCAGTAGTGATGTACATTTGCTCTAGCTCACAAAGGACACTCTTGCATCTGTACCGTCAACCACAATTCTCATCCACCTCTTGGTTTACTGTGCTGTTCAGTTCCTAGATTATTCTCTAGCATTCTATTCTGTCAACTGGCATTTACATCCCTAGACTATCATTTTCAGCCACATCCCCATATATAAACTAGCTATTTGTTACCATCCATTCTATACACTTCCACACTTTTACAGTAAAGGTAATTAAAACTTCTACATATATTAAATATCAATAGTTCATCTCAGTCCTCCTCTTATCTCCTTTAAGAATCCTCCACCTACTACCACCAGTTCTTGAAGGTATTTTCCTACAATTTCTTCTAGAAGCTTTAAGGTTCTTGCTTTTATTTTTAGGTTTTTGACCCATTTTGAGTTAATTTTTGGATAAGGTGTGAGATAGGGGTCCTCTTTCCTTCTTTCGGCTATGGATATCCAGTTCTTTCAGCACCATTTTTGAATGGGCTGTTCTGCCTGAGCTGTGTAGGTTTGACATGATAGTCAAAAATCACTTGACCATATATGTGAGGGTCTGTTTCTGAACCATCAGTTTGGTTCCATTGGTGTATGTGTCTGTCTTTATGCCAGTACCATGCTGTTTCTACCATTATAGCTAGGTTATATGATTTCAAGACTGGAGATGAGGTACACTTTTCCTTTTTAAGGTGTTTCTGGCTATCAGGACCCCTTACCCTTCCAAATAAATTTGATAATCATGTTTTCAATTAAAAAAAATACTGGTGGAGTTTTTAGTGGGATTGCATTGAATCTGTATGTTGATTTGAGTAAAACTGACATCATTTTTTTTTGCATGACAAAGAATCTTTACTTTTAAATGATTACCAGTACATTAAGCAATGACATATAATAAGTCTTGAATTCTGTCTAGTAATTTTTATTAAAAGAAACTAAAAGCAGCTCAGTTATTCTAGTATTCATTGTTATAACTCTTAGCCAGAAAGGACTACTTTAAGGTTGGCTGTTGCTTCACACATGTTACAAATGACTATTTACTATTTTTTCATAGATAAAGCCCCTGACCTTTAAGAAAGCCTTATGGGAATAAAACATTTAACCCCTTTCTTTCTTTAAATGTGATTTTTGGTACTAGATCTAAGAAAGAAAAAGTCAGCATTGCCACATATGTAGTTTGAGCTAAATGGCAAAAGAAAACAGACAACATATGCCCATTAAATTTATAAGAAACAGGAGGTAAAAAAATGAAATTCTTTGGATAAGCTCTAAGTCTGTACAAAGAAGCTAGGTTTGCTACTCTCCAAAAAGTAAAAGGACCTACTACATAATATACAGAAATAAGTTAATGCTTTTCCCCAAGAATATAACTCTAGGTTTGCTAAAGCTTCGTATTCCTTGTGAAGGCATCTAAAATGCCCATCAATGGAACAGGCACTCCTCCTCCCCTATCCATTTATGCAGTAGTTTTCATGGATTTCTGGTCGGATGTCACAGACAAAGGCCAAGAGGTTATGCAGAACTTCATCCCTGTTCTGCTGGAAGTAGTTTTGGAGGATGGTCATCTTCTCCTGGGTCTCCTTCTCCATTTCAGTACTGCAACTGCTGTGGGATCCCAGAGCCGCAGCTTCCTTGGCCATGAACTCCTTCTCCCTCTGCAGGCAGTACTGTTCAATTTCAGCCAGAGCTTCTTCTTTGGCCTGCTTCATTCAGCCTCTGGTTCTTTCGCTTGTGAGCCTTGGACACCTTCTTGGCAGTGTGCTTCTCCGCCTGCAGGAGCTGTTGGATGCCTTGTGACTGAGAAGCCATGGTGGCAGGGACTCTTGAGGCCGAGGCCAGCAGTCTAAAAGCTAAAACTGACATCTTAATATTTAGTCTTTCAATACATGCGCATGGAATGTTCCTCCAGTTATTTAGGCCTTTTTGAAAATTTCTTTAACATTGAGTTGCAATTTTCTGAATACAAGTGTTTTATATCATTGGTTAAGTTTATTCCTGACTATTTGAGTTTTATGTGTCTTATTTTATTTTCACCATTCTTTGACACTTTGTTACTCTTATTGATATAATCTTCATTTCTAGACTCTCTTCCAGGCCTCTCTCTCCTGTCATTTGTTTTCAGGCTCTAGCACTCTTTAGTATTTCCTGGAAATCTGGTGTCTTGGTTAGAAATTCTCTCAGTTTCTGTTTATCTGTGAACATTTTAATTTCACCCTCATTTTTGAAAGACAATCTTGCTGGATATAAGATTCTTGGCTGGAAGATTTTCTACTGTAGTATCCTAAATATATCATACCACTGTCTTCTTGCCACCATGGTTTCTGGTGAGAAATCAGCACTTAATCTTACTGGGTATCCCTTATATGTTATGCTTTACTTTTCTCAGAATTCTCTCTGTCTTTGGCATTTAACATTCTGATAAGTATGTGTCTTGGAGCTGATCTATTTGGATTTTTTCGGATGGGAGTACATTGTGCTTCTTGGACATGGATATCTATGTCCTTCAATAGGGTTGGGAAATTTTCTACCATTATTTCTTCAGATATTCCTTCTACCTCTTTTTCCTTCTCTTCTTCTTCTGGGACACCCCTGACACATATGTTTGCACGTCTTTTGCTGTCATTTAGTTCCCCAAGACCTTGTTCAATTTTTTCCATTCTTTTCTTCATCTGTTTTTTTTTTGGTATGTTCACTTTCAGAGGCTATTTCTTCAAGCTCACCAATCCTTTCTTCTGCCTCCTCAAATCTGCTATTATATGATTCCGATGTTTTTTTAAAATTTCATTTATTGCACCTTTTATTCCCATAAGACCTGCTATTTTTCTATGTATGCTTTCAAATTCTTTTTGTGCTCATCCAATGTCTTCTTAATATCCTTAATCTCTTTAGCCATCTCATTGAATTTATTATGAAGATTTGTTTGAACATCTATGATTAGTTGTCTCAGCTCCTTTATGCCATCTGGTGGTTTATCATGTTCCTTTAGCTGGGCCATATCTTCCTATTTATTGATGTGGATTGTAATTTTTTATTGGTGTCTTGGCATCTGGCTTACTAGAGTATTTATTCTAGGTACAGTTTTTCTCTTTAGTTTAGGGCTTCCTGCCCTTTTTCTCTTGCTGGTTGTGTAGTAGGAGTCAAGGATGTAGTTGGTGCTATAAGCTATGGAGGCTCAAGCTGCCCTCATTGCCCCAGGGACCAATGAAGCTTCTCCCAACTTTTTCCTTTGCCAGGGGTAGGGACAGAGTCACAGCTGTGTGGAGTAATCCAAGTTGTCCAGGCCTAGATTCTGTTGTCCAGAGAGACTGATGAAATTTCACACCCCTTTCTCCCCTGACTGGGGTGGGGATGGAGCTGCAGATATAGGCAGCAATCTATGCAGTGCAGGTCCAAGATGACCACAGTTGCCCCAGGAGACATCTGATTATTCAGTCTGTGCCAGCCAGAAGTGCCTGCAGTTACCTGGATAGGCTGGTACAGGGCCCACCAGCCTCCTTTTTGCCAAAGGTGAGGATGAAAACTTGACTAAGTCTGCAGGCTGATGTGGGTGAAAGAAACTGGTTCCTACCATCACTGTGATTTTTGATCAGCCCAGCTTCCCCTCATGCTGGGGGCAGAGTCAAATTGGCAGCCACTGGCCTCTTTCCAACTTGGACAGATTCACACCCTAGTTGTCCCTAGTGTTATACCTTAGCCAGCCGAGTCTACTAATCAGTAGCCCAAATCGGTGGGCAACTGTCTCCCCCTTCCCTGTTTTTGGGAAATGGAGCTTCTAATTCCAGTCACAGAATGGTTCCTGGGGTTGCTGGCACTACCAAAGTAGGATAATCACTAACCTCCACAGCTTGGCCGATAATTTCTTGGAGAGGCTGGAGCAGATCCCCCCAGCTCCCTGCTGGTGGTGGGACTGTGTCCTAGACCAGAGCTGCAATCTCATCTGGGTAGGAAGAAGCTGGTCCCTACCAGCACAGTGTTTTTCAATCTGTCCTGCTTCCTCTCATGCCAGGTGTGGAGTTAAAATGGCAGCTACCAGCCTCTTTCTGACTTGGACAGGCTGAAACTTTAGCTGTTCTTAGGATTATACTTTAACCTGCCAAATTTACCATCAGTAGCTAAAGTTGGTGCCCAACTATCTCTTCCTCCCCCATTTTTGGGAAGTGGAACTTTCAGTTCCAGCCAGAGAATTGCTCCTGAGGCAGCCTATTCCTCCAGTGGATGATGGGCACCAGCCTCTGTGGCATGGAGCACTCTACTTATGAATCTTCTCTGTAGATGAGTAGTTTCCTCCTTCCATTCCTTCAAGGATGTTGCAAGGTGCTCTTCTGGTCTCCTGTAGTCCCCAAACAGGTACTTCAGCTAGCTCCAGATAGTTCTGGATGTTTACTAACTGCTCTGTAGCAGGAGCTGACTCTAAGAGCTCCTTATTCTGCCACTATCTTGCTGGTTGTCTGAAGTGTCTTTTTTATGTTAATAATTTTATTATGAATATCTTTCCAGAAATCACCCTCTCAAGAGAGGATTAGGAGGAAAGATTCTAGGGGTTGGGTAATTGGGCAACAGATATCCAGAGGGAAGGATAGAAGACATCTGTCCTTTTTCTTGTGCATGAAGTGGGGGTTAGGAAGGTGGTAAATCCTGACTTTAACAGAGATTCTTGGTAGGAAGAGAAAAGAGACTGTGAACACTTCATAATTACTAAATGATCATTCTTGTGAGGATGGATTTGACAGGAACCTCGATGTTCAGCTCTTCTGGCCCACAGCAACCTGACCATGAGACTCTACATCCTTCTGCATGAATGGCTGTCTTCATGCAAAAGTAGCCTCCACCTAGTGATCTGGCAGGTTGCCCTAGACATTTAGAAGGAAAATTTCTCATGAAAATGCTTGAATCACAAGGTATATATGCATAATTTAGAACATACAATGGGAATCAGTTGGAAAGAGATGATGTACAAGTTTCATATCTCTTAATTGTATCTGGGATCAAGAACAGCCTCTTTGAGACACATAAAATTTGTGATCCTTCCTTTTAGGTGGTTCCTATGTACAATACTATGTGTCCTACATCCCCATTTCCCTTCCCTGCATGCTCCTTTTTATTCTTTTCTCTTTTTTTCAGTTTGTTAAGACATTTTCATGCACAGTGCTGAATAATAATCAACATCAGAAACATGAGTGCTGATTCTTCTTATCCCAGTCTTTGTGGTCCATTTTCATTACCTTCGATGGAATTCTAAAAACTTAACGCTTGTGGAAGAGATTCATGTTTCAGGCATCCTGTGAGAACTGAAACTTCTGAGTATATTTATGAATATTTAGGTCTTGTTTGCAGACCTTCCTTTCATCTGCACAGCAATTTTCCCTGGAATCATTTCTAAAGGATGTATATATAAGTAATGTTTTGACATTCTCAAGTCTATTTGTTCACCCAGGTGCTTGATTGGAAGCAACTGAGACAATTCTTGTAACTTCATCCTGCAGTGTATATTTTAATTTCCCAATCTGAATATAGATAGTATTAGGTAAATAAATGCCAACATTCCTCTCAAAGTCTGAGAACAGCTTAACTGATATGGATGTAGAAAGTCAGTGAGGTTATGGTCACATGTTTTCATCATTACTGCTGTTCTATTCTTGTATAGGCATGGCATTAAAAAGCCATCTTGGGAAGCAGATGTAACTCAATTGATTGAGCTCCCATCTACCGTATGGGAGGCCCTGGTTCGTATCCCAGGGCCTCCTGGTGAAGGCAAGCTAGCCTGGAGAGCTGATGGCCCATGTCTGCAGAGAACTGATGGCCCACACCCGTGCAGAGCTGGTGCAGCAAGATGATGCAACAAAGGGAGACAAGCAGACACAGAAGAACATGCAGCTGATGGACACAGAGAGCAGACAGCAATCAAGTGGCAAGTGGGGAAATAAATAAATAAAATAAATCAAAACAAAAAAAAAAAAAGAAAGAAAAAGCCATCTCTACATGCAGTCCAAATCAAGGTACATCAGGGATGTTTCTCAAATATTTTGCTTTGCCTGTTTCAACAATATGTTCATTAAATTGAAAAAGATCTGCACGTACCTGGGCAAATGTGCTTAGGATTTGTTATTGGAAATGTGTAGGGCATTAACAAAGTATTTTCCTCTTTTCTTGAATGATGGAGGATGATTTGAGACTACATTCTCTTCCTAAAAGTGATGTGTGCAACAGTGAAATGGTTTTACAGATTCATGGTTTTTGGAAATAATTGTTATAGTCACTTCAAGACAGTACTTTTTAAGCCTGATTCAAGTCAGTGATTTAGAGTGCTCCCATATCACCTGAGAGTTATGCAAAATTTGGTGCATATGCATTTTTTAAAGGAAGAATTATCTTCTCTGTATTGCTTTTGAAAAGGAATCAAATAAATGACCTGAAAAACAATTGTCAATCTAGGATGAAAATATGACTTACGGGCTAATACCAACTTCTTTATTTACACATTTTCTTCTTCCAAAAAATAGGGAGTTAGTTTATTTAATAATATAAAATTCCATCATTCCAATCTCCTTTTTCAGTTGAGGGAGGAAAAAGAGGAGAAGCAATTATCTTTTCTTGGATAATTAGCAATTACGGCACAGTCTGCCAGGAGAAGGAGAGTACTCATGGAAGCAGTAGAATTCAATTAGAAAGTGTCTTCAATTTCAGCTTCCTGTGGAGTCGCAGGAGACATCAGTCTTCTGATCAGCCTGATCCTGACCCCAGGTGGGACTCAGTGGGGAAAGCACAACTGGTATGGAGGCATCCCCTGTGCAGATAAAGTTTCCAAGATCAATTAGTACAGCTGGCCAGATCTACTCAGCCTCAGACTGAGGCCGTTCAGTGTTGTTTTTATGCAGCCGCATTCATAACATCCAAGAGTTAAAGCTTAACAGCATTGGAGAAAGGTAACCTCAGAGATCCTTTCCTATTGCCATGCTTGTACCAGAATAGTGCAGCAGCCATGGCGAATGTGGTAAAATGTAGTTGTGAAGGCACTGACCTTTCACATCCATGTCAGCTAAGCTGCCCTGAGAGTCTGTGATAATCTGCAGTGGGGCACAAAGAGGTTACATGACTTTCCCAAGATCAACAAGTGAAACAGTGGAAGAGCAGAAAGGAAGAAGCTGGGTTTCCTACTTCCTCATCAAGTTTCACATATCTCCTATGGGTTGCTCTTTTTTGTCAGGTATTTGCTTTGATCCTGCTTTGACCTCATTTGAGAAGCCTCTGTTTCCAGGAGCCAGACTGTGCATTATAGAATATTTAATGCCATTCCTGCCCTCTATCCACAAGATGCCACTAGCACCATCCAGTTGTGACAACCAGAATTGTCTCCAGACATCGCCAAATTCCCCTCGAAAGAGAGGGTTGGTCAAAACATCCCCCTCCCGCCAGCTGAGAACTTCTGGACCAAAGAATAAGAGTTTGCTAAACATTGTAAAGGAAGATAAGAAACCATTAGCTTCTGGATGGGAGAGTCTGGACTGTATTTGTCTTAGCAGTCTAGCAAATAGCTTAGTACTGTTAATGAAAAGAAATAGGAAATACCTTATTCTTATATTGTTCTTTATAACATAATAAGTTATACATACACAGTCCTTAAAACAACCTTGTGGGGAAACAGAGTTGATATTTACTTTTTCCTTTATAAAATGAGAATAAAATCCAGATAAGTAAAATGACTTGCCCAAAGTCAACTTTTGATTTTAATGGTCTTTGTTCTTTTGGGGACTTTCTTTCAACATATATTGCATTTGAGTCACTCTAACCACTTTGATGACTTCTTTTTCTAATAAGGATCAGATGCTTTGGTAAACAATAAAGCCAAAATTTTTCTTTAGAAATATAAGCTTTTCTTTAGAAAGGCAAATATTTCATAGTGCAGTGAAAAGGCGGTGCTTTTCCCTTAAAAGATTAACAGTATGGAGTGGAGAGGAAGGTCTTATAATTCTAAAGGCTTGGGGGAGAAGTTAAAAAGAAAAGGTTGAGACATACTTCTTTAGCTTGAATAAAATTTTATGAAGCTCCTCTTGACCCACAGGAACCATAAGTTCTCTTCTTTTGATGCTCTCCTGTATTAGCACTCACATTCCTAATACAGGAGTTCATTTGCTCTGGCTCACTGGCAGCTTCTTGAGGGCAGGGAGTTTGGTGTCTTCTGTGTTCACATATAGTAGGTACTTAACACATATTGGACACAGTGTTTGTTCATTCATTTATTGATTCATTTATTCCAAATCTATTTTTCAGCATCTACTATATGCCAGGGCCCTATTCTAGGTGCTAGGGATAGATCACTGAATAAAGTTGACAAAAATTCATGCACTTTTGGAATTTAGATTCTGGTCAGGGACAGTTCCAATCATGAAGCTTGCCTGTTAGAGTTAATATTAAATGTAAGAACACACAAGGCCACAAGGAGCAATGATTATGACCTAAATTCACTCAGCTAGACTACGGGGAGTAACAAGTGAGAAAGATGAGTAAATTGCATTAATTCTTGGTAATAAGATGAATTACCACATATATCACAGTTTAGTGTCATGCATAGAAGCTCCTGTTTCACAAAGTAATACCATATTTTATTAGCATTCCTTGTTAGTGGTCACAGAGATATGAACTGCCTTATCATCATTCTCTATTTGGATATGCTCCTACCTTGTGCTATGTAGTACACAATCCAGAACTCACACATAAAAATTGATCCTATCTTTTAGAAAACTATTTTAAGCTTCTTTGGGTATCTTCAATTTTCTATGATAAATATTGTTTTGTTGGTAAGTATCCAGGTAGGTTCCCCAGTAGAGCTTTGGCTGGCCCTCCAGTGTATTAAGATCTGTATTCTAAGTAATAAGACTTTAGCAGAAATGGGACTTTCATTGAGGAGGCTGATGAAAGATTAAAAATTCAGGCGTAGGAGCCTAAAGGAACATTCATCTGTCAGTGATTCTCTAAGGCACAACTACTGCCCCCTAAGGGATTTGAACATTTGTAGAGGAAAACTGGGAAGCACTTCTGACATTAGGGAGAGTTAATCTCCTATTCTTTAGAGAGGAAGAGGGTCCAGCATACTGAAGAATTAATTGTTAAAAGTTTTTGTTAGACTTCATGTAGGTGAAACACTTGTTATTACTAATAATTTTTTAAAATGAAATCTGTTTCACATATAAACACAAAGAAATGTTTGCATGGTTTTAATACATGCTGAATTTTTCAGAATCATGACTACCATGTCAACTGGGAGAACATTATACTCTTTTTTTTTTTTCAGAATGTCACCATGATTTGTTCCGCATTTTGGAGTATCTTATTGCCACTGGCAACACAAATACAAAACACATATATTGATTTACACTTGGAACAGTCGTAGTCACAATGATTTTCCAAATAGATTAGAAATCATTAAGTTCATTCCTAATTTTCTAAGTCTATCAATTACTTTAGAACATTGTAGCTGAAGTGGCATCTGACTCTTCATCATTTCCTCTAGTATTGTCATGCTTGACTAATTATATATTGAGATGCAGGGTTTTTTATTTTAAATAATTGTTGCCATTGCTTTTTTATATAAGGCTATATTTTGAATTTTTTGAAATTTTATGTAAAGGAGGTTATATAAATTTTATTTCAGTTTTGCAATTGGACATATTATAAATTAATTTTTTTAGAACCAGATTGGGGTTACAAGGGTTAGGAACCACTGTCTTAGGTGAAGAGACTTAATTCAATTAATCATTTATTGAGAATTCACTGGATACTGTCATGTGGTTAAGTAAATACTATCTCTGTCCCTAAACCACAATCTATTTGACAGAATGTGCCAAGCACAGTGTATCAGAGAGCTGTCAATGTGGTGGCTGGACTTAGATACTACTGAGAAGAGTGTAAGTTAATAACTTGAGGGACCACTGGATCACATAGAAACAGAAGACCAGAAATACAACTTTACCAGGTACATCTGGAAAATAGATATACATGAGAAAGTACCCGAAATGCACACTGTAACTTTTCATTGAGATAAGTAGGTCAAAACTCAAGAATTTGCTGGGTTTAAAAAAAATTACAACTAAAGCAGAATCAGTACTTTAACACATTGACAGCCAGATATTTAATATCTGGCACATGCAGTCTATTCCGCTAAGAAATTTTACCAATGTTTCACTTGATTATTGTGACATCAAGATGGAGTAGTTTTGTTCCCTACATTTTATAGATTTGGAAATCAGGGCTCAAAGATATAAAATGGCATGAGAGTCTCTGTTACTAGTTCTGTATAAATTATACTATGATTGTGGAAATGCAAAATTTTCTGGAGGTTTTGACAGTATATCTGTCAATGTATCAAACATTTAATGAGCACCTTCTATGTAAAAGGTATTGTAAACCAGGAAATGCAAAAGGCACAAAGACAAATCGTAATTTGCCACAAGTAGTAAAATATTTAATAAGAAGGAAGAAAGACGCCATCTTGGAAATTATAAGGTAGAACATAAAATGTCAAACAACACAGGGAAAAAGAACATATCAGGAGGAAGATAAATAAGAAAGAAATTTTTAGGGTAATAGAGTTTCACAGAAAGGATAACAACTTAAAAAGGCTTGAAGGAAGGATAGAAATTGGAGAAGACAGAGGCAACACATTGCAGGTGATATTTTGGCGAGACCAGTAGTTTGCTTTGACTTTGGTTAACCCTGGAATGATAAGCATGCAAGAAGAGGGACAGGATCACTACAGAAAAGTTTTGAGCTGCAGACCAATGAGCATCAGAGCAGTATCAAAGCAAAAGAACTCTTGAGCCCATGTGGAGGATGGAAGCTGCTAAAAGGAGTAAAACTGTAAAGTACCTCACTCTTGTTCCAGACTATTTTCTCCTCCCAGGATAAGATACCATTCCATGGATGCAATTTCTTTTTTTCTGCATTATGAAAGGAAAAAGAAGGTTGTCTTGAAATGGTAGACCAAGAGGAAAACTATAAATGGATTAGGAAATTTTAATTAGTAAAAATGATCAAACAGAGTGAAAATATGTGTGGGTTAAGGATAGATTTTGAAATCTGGCAGACTTGGATTCAAGTTCCAGCTTTGCTACTTTTCTGCCCTAAGTGACCCGCCTGTATCATTTACCTGAGTTTCACCTCTCCCCTCTGTTAAATATGGAAGATACACTTCAAGTTGCCACTGTGAGAATTAAGCAAGGTAATCCACGTAAGTGCTTAGCACAGTAGTGGGCATGGGATATATGCAACAATTGTTAGCTAGCAGTGCTTGTGGTCACATTTATAACAGCAAAAGTAGTATTTATAAGACAAACATTTTTCCCCCCAGAAGCTGAGGTAAAAGCTACAGGGCATTGATCAGACTAGCTAGAAGACTGACATACACTTCTGATTGTTTTGATTTCAAGTTTAACTACAAGAATGAGGCATATTCTTATTGCTGTGATCTACCTGAGACTCCCATCCCTCAGTTTCCTTCTCTAACCTGTTACAGCTAATTGTCATTCTGACCTTAGCAGGAGCAGGCAATGAGCTCCTAGGAGTTTTCCTTGTTTCTAAGAGTCTCTTCCACAGAGTTCTAACCTACATTTATGTTCTAGACATGAGCTTCCCTGTTATTCCTAGATGCACTCTACCTGTGACCACCCCTTTGTGTCTGATCAAATTCTCTATCACCCGTCTTCATGTGAGCCCCCATCCCTCCCACTTATTCCTTCCTGTCTGACCTGCTTCGACCTATCAGTGCTCGATCCTACTATTACACAAATAGAAGTAGGCTTTTAGAGGAGAATTTGAATCAACTTTTATAATGACCTAGAATGAAAGACTTGTGCATGTTATAT
The DNA here is from genome assembly GCF_030445035.2 of Dasypus novemcinctus. Classification (NCBI taxonomy): domain Eukaryota; kingdom Metazoa; phylum Chordata; class Mammalia; order Cingulata; family Dasypodidae; genus Dasypus; species Dasypus novemcinctus. The sequence continues at coordinate 32,722,160 of NC_080687.1, forward strand.
AAAGTTGGATTAGACCTTCCCTCCCTGGTTGCCTCCTCCAACGCCAAGAGCCTAAATCTGTATTTACGTGCCTCAGCCTTGTGCCCAGAAACCTCTGATTGTTCCCCAGCTGAGGAGATGCTCATCTCAAACAACTCCTTTTTGGATGTTTCCTTCAAAGAGTAGAATGGCAGCTTGGGGATTAATAATTTTTTATGTGGTGGTGTTTATCAAGAGCTCCAGACATTTCTGGTAAAACTACACTTCTTGGCAAAATAACTGGTATGTCCCTCCTACCTATGGTGAGATCTCCCTAATTTGTGCTTAACTACTGAGCTTTTCTTGGTCTGTCCAACTAGTTAATTTTGAGAGTGGTCCTAGTGAGGTGGGACACTTTCAAAAATCATACTTTATCCAAAATTCAGGGAATTTTGAGCACAGCTTTTCACTAGCCTGAGGAAGTATTTTCTTGGAAAGGTCAAACATAATCATTTTCATTTATGGAAAAAGGTAAAAACAAAACAAAAACAAAGAAACAAAAAACCTCTTGATAACCTCAGCTCTCAACGGGTTCTGTATTAAAGATTAAAATCTTAGTGCTAGCATGCACGGTTACCAAACAATGGTAGTGTGTCTGAATTGCAGGAGCAACTTCTAAAGCAACTTTTAAAATCACAGTGAAAAATATAGTGAAAGTCATGGCACTGGATTCCTCAATAAGGAGAAGTGGGGAGGACCTAGTGGAGGGACACCAGCTATACACACTGAGCATTCTTCCTTAATTTAGTCACATGTCTAGGCTAACTTACCTTTTTTCTGTCAGCATTAATGTGTATCAGTGATTCTGAAACTTGAGGTAGCATTAGAAGAACTGGAAGTGTAGCTAAAACAAAGATTGCTGGGCCTCACCCCTAGAAATCCTGATTCATTGGGGCTGGTGTGGGGCCAAAAAAATGTGCATTCTCACATGGAAGCAGCAGAATCCAATTCTGGTGGTCCTCTGGTGATCATACTTTGAGGATAGTGATTTAGTCACTATTTAGTCTATCCTTGTTTGTTTGGTTTTCAGTGCTACAGTTACCAGTAGGAAAGAGTGTACAAGTAATTAGTAAGAAAATTCTGTGAAAAATACATCGTAGTATATTGATGGAAAGGGAAATGGCTTGCAAATCTAAGGTTGATATTATAAATCAGATCTTTGCTAATGTAATATGTAAAGAAATTACCTCTTCATTTCTTAAGAACAAGTCTTAAACAATGTACAATATAATAAAATGTACACCTTTCTTTGGAGTATAATATTAAAAATTAAAAATTTCACATTGAGTTAAAATATATTGTCTTGGTCCCTTTGCTTTAGTTACCTGTATTTTAGTCATTCTCATGCAAGGGTATAAACCAGTGCACAAACTAAACATAGTAAACTAAAGAGGGAAAGGATAAAGAATAAATCCAATTAAGATAAAAGTATTTGCATGCTGAGTCCAGGAGCACCCTTATTCCCGACTCAATAAATTTGTTGAACACAACTTATTTATGACGAATGAAAAAAAATAACTTTATGGTTCACATTGTAATAATCAGGAATTTAAAAAATCAAGGAAATTAGAGATAGGAAAATCATTAATATATTTGTTCTCAACTGCTCACTTACTATTGCCTTTCATATTGATTTATCTTGTTCTATATGCCCTAGAATATGCCCTAGAGTAAGGGCATTAGTCAATCCGCCATACTTTCTAGAGTAATTTATAAATTTCTCAGAATGCCTATGCTCAAAAAAATATATATTATGAAACAAACTGTTACATTGAGTAATGCTACTCCATTTCCATTTGGGAATAAGAGTAGCTAGGGAACGTTCAGTGGTGGTCAATCTGGGCCCATTGGCATATAGCTTTTGAATGAATTAATAAACATGTGGGCATTTCTGAACTTGGATATCACAGCGTTTCCTGGAAAATAATGGCTGGCTATGGTCCCCAGTCTAGGTATTTTTAGTTGGCTCCTTCCTTGTCCCTTTATCTCTAGATTCTCTCCTTTTACCCCTTGCCTCTTCTTATATTTGTTCCATCAGTTTATTATTCATGTCTGCCTCATATGTGTTGTCCTTTCTTCATGGTTTATGTGCTCTCCTTTTTACACTGGAGTTGTAACATGGAGGAATTAAATGTTTTAATATAAAGTAGGTATCTTTATACTTTTAATGAGTTTACTTAAATGAGTTGACTTGCTAAGTGGTGGATAAGCAGGCATGTGAATCAAATACTGAGGGCATGAATCCATCCTTAAGCTCAATTCATTTGGATATACGTTTGCAACATGCTTGATGTGCAACTGATCTCAGGAGGAAGATACAGAAGTGATAGTGCTTAAATAATTATGAAATGCTTAGAAGTGTTGAAATTTATATTAGCCAGGATTCTCTAGGGAAACAGAACTGACAGGAGCTATCTGTAAATAGTACAAGATTTTATAAAATTGTCTCACATGACCGTAGGGACACACGAGTTCAAACTCAGTGGGGTAAGCTGCAAGCCAGGAACTCTGATGAAGGTCCTCCCCAGGAGATGTTGTCTTTCTGAAGTAGAGTTGGGGATTCTTTCCCTGAATGCTGAAAAACCTTCTCTAATAGATTGGATGAGAAGTCACTCATTGCTGAAGGCAATCTCCTCAGTTGATTGTAGATGTAATCAGCCATAGATGTAATCAACTCCCTGATGATTAAAGTCCCGGAAATGCCCATGCATTACAATTAGTCCAGTGCTTACCTGATCAAATGACGGGGCACATTACCTGTCCAAGATGACATATTGGCCTAAGCATCAAGTCCACTGCTTGTCAACTTGGCAGCCATATACATCACATTAAACCATATTTAATCTCTAAATAAAAACAACAACACACTTTTTTTTTGCTTAACCATATCCTGACTACAATTAGAAATGCACTAAATCCTTCCAGAATAGGATGCAAGTCCTTGGTAATATTCACTCTCAGAAACTTGACATCCTTAAGTACTACAACATGAAAGTAATACAACTTATGGCATATAACAAGGAAAAAGAGGGAAGAAATCAAATATATTCTTTTTATTTACATATACAAACATACTCATAACCACCAAAGATGGAAGAAATATTCATGACCAGTACAGTCTTCATTTCTGTAACTGGTCACATGGTCAAGTTTGCATTTGTCACTACCTCCTTCCACTACCCATTCCGTGTTCCCTTTATCCTCAGCAAGCCCCTCAGCTGGCCATAGTTGTTTGCCTGGGGGTGACCCAAACTTTCATTTCTCAAGAATCTGGGCCATTGTTAGTCCTGCCTGGATTGGGTTGCAATTTTTCCTTGACTTTAATCACAAAGCCTGGCAGTACTAAGAGATGCCCTAGGCAATCTCCTGCATTCCAGGAAAATTGTTTTTTACCTCAATTGTGGAGTTGCAGTTCTATTTCCTCTTGATAGTCAGGATGAATCACCCCAGCCAGTAAAGTAATTCTTTGCCTCTTGATTCAGAGGCCTGAGGATCCAAAGTGGCCAGGTGGCAGTTCAGTGGAATCATTGTTGTGTTTCCTGGTAGAAGCACTCCTCCTTTTGGAAATAAGACCTATAGATCAGCAGAGTTTAAGGTTGCATGTACAGGAAACAAAAATTTCCCTAGTGGATAACTAGGTGTAATAATGAATGGTACCATTACCGTTTCCACCCCTTGTTTCCTGGGCCTGTGAATCCTGGCTATGGGAGAAATAGCACCATAGCGTGGACACTGATTTAGAGAATACACAGCCTCCTGGAGAACATTGCCCCAGCCCTGCAATGTATTGCCACCTAGTTGGCATGTTAATTGTGTCTTCAAAAGACCATTCCATATTCTATAGATTTTGCCTGACCATATGGCAGGATGCCAGGATCATCACTAGCTGATTTTGGTGAGAAAGCATCTCTAATGATGCCTTTTTTTTTTCCTTCTTTATTTTCTTTTAAATGTTACATTAGAAAATATGAGGTCCCAATATACCCCCACCCCACCCATGCCACCCCTCCCACATCAACAAACTCTTCTATCATTGTGGCACATCCACTGCACCCAACGAATACATTCTGGAGAACCACTGCAGCACATGGACAGTGGTCCACATTGTAGTCCACACTCTCCCCTAGTCCACCCAGTGGGCCACAACAGGACACACAATGTCAGGCATCCATCCCTGCAGCACCACTTAGAACAGCTCCAAATCCTGAAAATGCCCCCAAATCATATCTCTTCTTCCCTCTCCGGACCATCAGCAGCCACCGTGGACACCCTCTCCACACAAACTATAATTTCTTCCCTTGCTAATCACAGTAGTTCCCCAGCAGAACACCAGTAAGTCCACTCTAATCCATACTCAAATGATGCCTTAATTTGGGCATTTCATGGCCTTCATTCTCATTATGAAAGCCAACCCATTTCCAGTATTTTTATATTGCCAGCCTTTGGCAAACTAAGACATTATAATAAAAATCTTGCTTCTTTTCTGAGATTAAGGAGAGAGATTAAGAATAACTGTAGTAGGGAGAAATGAAAGCTAGAAATTTAATACATGTGAAAATATTGGGTACTCAACAAGGGTCAACTATTTGATTTACTGAACTTTGCGATTCACCCCTGGGTCTGCGCTAGTGGCCTTCAGAACACTGGAGTAAAATTGGCAGCTTCTTGGTTAGCAGTGCTCATTTCTGTTATAGGGCTATGTGGGCCTCCTCAGCAACACACAGAGCAGAACCCAAGAACAACTGTAGCAGAGAACTAGATCTGTAATTGCTGATCTGTGTTGGAAAGGGTTTCAAGATAGATGGGGAAAGAATTCAAGTCCCTTCCTGGCAAGCTCGTATTTAAATACGACTACCTGGTTTCTTTGTACCAGCTTTCATCCAAACACATTAGAGCAAAATAAAAATTAAGCAATTAACAAACACAAAAAAGGGAGCTATATGGTCTCCTCTACCTCCACTTTCTATTCTTAGCTCAGATTTCACCCTTAAATACCTTTAAAAATTTTTTATTTTAAATTATGTAACAGAATCATGCAGAAAATAGGGTTCACATAACCCCCCTATTGCACACTCAGTTTTCCCGTTACAAACACTTTGCAATAGTGTGGCAACTTTGTTATAATTGATGAAACAATATTATTATAATTATACTACTAAATATATTCCAGAGTTTATATTAGGAATCATTGTTTGCCTTGTAAAGTCATATTTTTAAAAAATTCTTAATCCAGTAACATATAAAATCTAAATTTTGCCTTTTAACCTTATTCAAATATATAATTCAGTGGTGTTAAACATCCATGAAGATGTGATACTATTACCACCATCCATTACCAAAAGTTTTCCATTATCCTAAACAGAAGATCTGTACCAACTAAGCATTAATTCCCCATTCCCTACCCACACCCCAGCCCATGGTAAACTGTATCCTAGTTTCTGGCTAGAATTTGTTTATTCTAACTATTTCATATCAGTGGGATCATACAATATTTCTCCTTTATTCTCTGGCTTGTTTCACTCAACATGATGTCTTCAAGGTTCATCCATGTTGCTGCAAATATCACAACTTCATTCCATTTCACAGCTGTATAATATTCCACTGTATGTATATTCCATATTTTATTTATCAATTAATCTGTTGATGGACACATGGGTTGCTTCCATCTTTTGGTGATCATATCTGCTAAAGTCCCTGTTTTCAGTTCTCCGGACACATACCAAAAGTGGGATCACCAGGTCATAAGGTAATTCTATACTTACCTTTATCAGGAAGTATCAAAAACTGTTTTCCACAGTGGCTGCACCATTAGACATTCCCACCAACAATGAAAGCATGCTTTTTATTTCTCCACATCTCTCCAGCATTTGTTATTTCCAACTTTTAAAAGTAGGCATTTTAGAGAGTGTGAAATGGTATCCCTTTGTGGTTTTGATTTGCATTTCCTTAATGGCTAATGGCTTAATGTTAAGCATCTTTTCATGTGTTTACTAGCATCTTTCCATGTATCTTCTTGGAGAAATGTCCATTCAACTCTTGTGCCCATTTTTTGTCTTTTTGTTGTTGAGTTATGGGATTTCTTTATATATTCCGAATATTAAGCTCTTATCAGATATGTGGTTTCAAATATTTTCTGCCATTATGTAGGTTGCCTTTTTATTTTCATGATGAAGTCCTTTGATGCAGAAAAGTTTTTTTTTTTTGATGGGGTTCCATTTATCTACTTTTTTGTTTTGTATTCATGTTTTTGGTGTAAGGTTTAAGAAACCATTGACTAACACAAGGTCTTAAAGATGCTTCACTAGGTTTTCTTCCAGGAGTTTTATACCTTTGTTTCTTATATTTAGGTCTTAGATATATTTTGAGTTAATTTTTATATATGGTATGAAGTAGGGGTCCACCATCATTCTTTTGCATATTGATATCCAGTTTTTCCAGAATCATTTGTTGAAGAGTAGAATTGACACAATTTAACAATAATCAATTGGCTATAGTTATATGGGTTTATTTCAGAACTTCCAGTTCCATCCCACTGGTCCATGTGTCTGTCCTTGTTCCTTGACCATGCTGTTTTAATTATTGTAGCTTTGTAATAAGTTTTAAAATCTGGGAATGTTAGTTCTACAACTTTTTCAAGTCCATTTGGCTGTTCAGTGTTCCTTCCCCTTTCATTACAATGTGCAAATGATTGGTTTTTCCATTTTTGTGAAGAAGGCTATTGGAATTATGATTAAGATTGCATTGAATCTGTAAATCACTTTGGGTAGCATAGAAATTTTAAAATATTTAGTTTTCCAGTCAATGATAAAGAATTGCCTGTAATTTACTTAGGTCTTCTTTAATTTTTTTAGCAAAGTTTTGTAGTTTTTTTAATGTACTGGTCTTTAAATCATTGGCTAAGTTTATTCATAGATATCTGATTCTTTAATTGCTATTGTAAATGCATTTTTTTCTTGATTTCCTCTTCAGTTGCTCATTATTAGTGTATACAGAAACAACTGATTTTTGTGTGCTGATAATGTACCCCACTACTTTGCTGAATTTTATTTTTAACGCTCTTTACTTTGTTGTGGATTTTTCAGGATTTTGTATAATAGATAGGATTATGTCATCTGCAAATAGGGTAAGTTTTACTTCTTTGTTTCTAATTTGGCTGCCTTTTATTTTTCTTTTTTGCCTAATTGTTCTGGGTAGAACTTCCAGAACAATGTTAAATAACTGTGGTGTTAGTGGCCATCATTCTCTTTTTCCTATTAGGGAAAGCTTTTAGCCTTTCACCATTTAAACAAAAGGTTCTAGCTGGGGTTTTTCAAATATATCCTTTATCATGTTGATGAAGTTTCCTTCTATCCATAGTTTTCTGAGTGTTTTATCCATAATGGGTGCTGTGTTTTGTCATATATTGTTTTTGCATCAATTGATATGCCCACATGATTTCTGATGAAAAATCAGCAGCCTTTTCTTTCTCTTGAAGCCTTATAACGTTTTTTTTTATCCTTAGCATTCAACGGTTTAATTACTGTGTGTCTGCAGATGGTTCACTTCTAGTTTATCCTGTTTGGGGTTCATTGGGATTCCTGAATGTGTATAGTCATGTCCTTTGTTAAATTTAGGAAATTTCATCAAATATCCTTCAAACATTCCTTCTGCTCCCTTTCTTTCTTTCTTCCCTTCTTAGGACCCCATCATATATATACTGGTGTGCTTGATGGTGTCCCACAGATCTCCTAGGGGCTCTGTTTACTTTTTTCATTCATTTTCTTTCTTCTCTTCAGCCTGAATCATTTCAATTATCATATATTTGAGTTCACTGATTCTTTTGTCAGCTCCAGTTTGTTGTTGAAACCCTCTAACAAATTTTTCATTTCAGTTATTGTGGACTTCGACTGCAGAATTTCTGTTTGGTTTCATTTTAAAATTTCTCTTTTTTAAGATTCATATATTTTTCATCAGTTATCTTCCTGATAGCATTTATCTTTATCTATGCTTTCCTTTATATTTTGGAAAGATCAAAGATTATTTTTTGATGTCTTTGTCCAGTATGTCCAAATCTGCTTTTCTTTGTTGATGGTTTCTGAATTTTTGTTTTGTTCTTTTGGATGGGCCATCATTTCCTATTTCTTTATTTGTCTTATTATCTTTTGTTGCATGCTATATATTTTAATATATAATGTGTTAACTCTGGGATTTAGTCCCTGAGCTTTCTGGCTGTAAGTTTGTGTCCAGCTAATTACATCAGAGATTTCCTTGAATATCAGGAGCTAACAAAAATCAAACAAAGCAAAAATCACCTTTCATAGTCTTTTCAAACTGGATCTGCCCTGACTGGTACTCTCATTTAGAGTTTACCTTTCTATCAAGATTATCCCAAAGTGAAAGTGAAATACAAGGTCTTGTCCTGGCCTTGGACTTTCTCTTAGTCCTAAAAATTCCCTACTTACAGGAATCTGAATGTTTTCTCCACTCCCTATGAAAGAGACCCCTCCTCCCACTTGCTCTCAGTTTGGTCTTACAGCAGATAATCTCTTCCCCCAGGTCATTTTAACATGCTTTAGCTATCTGTTAGCTGCCTCTGCCTGAAGGGCAATTTATGAGAGGGTAAGCTAGAGAGGAATTTCCTGACACTGATTTTCAGGCACCCCAGCATGTGCACAGGGTCACTCTGATCCCTCCATTACAAGGGCAAGGACCCACAATGGGAGTGCAGGCTGGTTCTAAATCATGTCAGGGAGGGGTGGTGGATGAGACATCAAGGGTACCACAAGCTTTTCCTATCATTTTTAAAGCTTGCTATTCTTGGTTTGGTACTCACGCAGTTCTAGCAACCCTTTAATTTTTTTTCTGGAGTTTTGAGGAAGATGACTTTGCCAGTTTTTGGTAGTTGTTCAAAGATTTTGTAGGGAAACCCAGCTTGGAGTATCTTACACAGTCATCTTGGTCCTAGTTTCTCACCCTTGAGTATCTTGAAACCTCTTTCAGACATTGATTTTGCTGACAGTTCACTTGCTGGGACACTGGTTTCTTTTTGGAGTTACTTGATTACTAAATTATCAACTGAGGCTTCAGAGAACCCCAGTTGGAATCTGTATATTGTTTCAAGTCCTTTGTATGCATCAAACAAGTTTCAGTATGAGTTTCATTATTGGTGAATAATGAATGGCATTATGGGGTGGAAAAATTACAGAAATTAGAGTTAAATATCCATGTGACTAAATTGTAAATTATTCCTGGCCCCAGTAATTGACCTATGAGAACCTTTATTTCATCATCTGTGAAAGAGCACTAATAATGGTGACCTTGAAAGATTGCAAAGATTAAATCAGATATTATTTATGAGGAATCATGCAGCAGGTCCTCAGTGGTAATAGTGTCCTTTCTTTGTATTGTTTCCTGGCACATCTATCATTTTATGCTCTCAACAGTCCTGTAAGGGTAACGACTGGAACTACGGTGAGATGAGCGATTTGAATGCTGTAAGTCTAGGGGAAGAGTCTCTTTTATTTAATAAAATGATATTTTGCTCACCATGGACTTTTTGAAATAATTTTCATTTTAAAAATGTTTCATTGGAACATTATCTTGAGTACTGTGTTTTTGTTTTGTTTTGTTTTGTTGACATCCTTTAAATTTTGTGCTTGAGACAAATGCCTCACTTTCCTCACCCTAGTTCTGGCCCTGGTGAGGAAGGTAGATAGGCAAAAGGATGATTTCCCTATTTTGTAGATGGCAAGTCTAAATGCAGTGACTCAAGCTGCCACTATCACCCTCTGTTTACCTAAACAGCCAGTATTATCCAGCAGTTATTTATACAAATCATATGCCTCATAGCTAAGCTTCTAACTCTTAAGAGCCTTCTCATTCATTGTCCTCTCCACAGCAATCCACAGCAATTAGAAAACACTGTAACTCCATCAGATGTTCCAGCTGACTTGTAATGCAATGACTTGTCATGCTTAATTGAGTCAGCTCTATCTCATTATGTTGTACACTGGAATCCCGAGAACCTGGAGGGGATGGTCTCTAGGGAAATTGAGAGGCAGCCTCTGCATTAACAGTCACTTCTTTTGTATCCAATGGCACATTACACGATCTTTTCCTTTCCTGCTTTTAGGTAAACTAGTTCAGTGATTTCAGAAAGGGAGGTATGGCTGTTGAAATCACCACCAAAACAAAGCTTGCATTTCCTTATAATGTATGGGCCTCACTTTTCTAGGCTTAATCTCTGGAGATGCAGCATTTTGATGTGAATGGACTATCAGGCAGACAGCATGCTGATACCATGTAATATACAGTAGGCTCCATCTCTCTACACTGTACCTCTCCATCCTGGTGAGCAGAGCTGATAGGAAGTGTGAACTTCAAGTACACTGAATTACAATTGTGAAATTATTTCAATGATTGTGTTTTGCTGAAACCAACTGACTTTTTGCATATAAATCTTAAAATTGGCACATATGCTTTGGAAAGTGTGAGAGTTCTTGCTCAAGAGACATTGCATCCTAATACATCCTAGTGCCAGGCTTCCTCTCCTTTATTGAGCTTATGTTTCAACTTGCAGAGCTCAGATCATGTCCTTAAAGGGGCTTCACAAATCAAGGGAAAGTAGTGCTAAGGTGACAAGCCTTAATGCCTAAGTATCTCAAGTCCCCTCTGAATTTTATGGTGGCACTGTGTATGTGTGCTCAAACCTATGTGCATGTGTGTGCGTGCACATAAGTGTGTGTGTTTATGTGTGTGTGCTGGTGGCATATTGATCAGAATGAGTCCAGTAACCTGAGTATTCTGCTAAAATATAGAATGCTTATTTTTCTCGCAGGATTCTGGTCAAGCCAGAAACTTTTCTGCTAAACATCTATAACCAGTCACCCCTTCCTGGTGCTCCCCTATTAGAACCATTTTAGTTTCATTTATGTTCTGTCTTGTAACCTTGCACATGTTTGGCATACTTTGTGGTTTTACATGGTTAGGTACAGTCATATATGATTCACAGTGTTCTATAAATCAGAATATGGTTGAAATGCAATCAAAAAGTAAGAAGGACCATAAAATACAATGAATACTAATGTATGTATTCATGGAAAGAGCTTCCAACTTTAAAGTCTACAAAGAGAGTATGCAAGGATGTTCTTACTGAAAAACAATTTTCTTGTGTAAAAAAAAAAATTCCAGAAAGCATATAGTATGGGTGAAGTAAGATCTTGAACGTTGTCATTAGGTCAATTTTATTGGAAATTCTTGGATCCAAATTGGCCTCCATCAACTGGTGGTCAGTGTCCTTTCCCAGGTAGATTTCATTTTTAAAAGTGTGACAAAATTAAATCTTGGCTGGTTAGAGGTGAGGATACCAGAGAGGATGAGTAAGATGTGTGTGAGATTACTGATATCTTCCTTTGGCATTCTTCCTCATGAAACTCTTCCTCAGTGTGGTACCTCAGCGTGATAAAGCACCTCCAAGGGACTGTGCTGTTTCTGGAAAAAAGCAGACCATCAGGAGCAATATCTGTTCCCAGTCTGACTCCCCAGCAGACTTATAAATCAGTGACCCATACATAGTGTAGTCAGTCTAGAGGGGAATGAGCATTATATATGCAGTCCTTACTGCTAAATTGTATTTTACAAAAAACTCAAAATGTATACTGGAATCTTGCAAATGCCATGAGGGGAATTACATACATATTTCCTCAAAATATCTTAAAGTCTTATCAGTTTTATTTTGACGTACGTTATAAAGTTGTGGCTGAACACCCTATGGTTAAATCATGCTTCATGTGGAGAGAGTAATGCCTAGTCATTCCTGTATAACATGGAGCTTATTTTTCCCTGCAAGTTCAGGATTATAATATAACTTCCCTGAAATTTACTTGAAGTGTTTGCTTAAACCATAGTTTTAGTTGAGAATAACCTCAGGAGCCTGGATTGTTATGGGGGCAAAGGTGAGATGGTTATTGTGAGGAGGGGGAAATGAATAGTGGAGGGAACTGTAGGTGATCTTTCCTCCAGGCTTCCTCAAAGTCCCTGTCCAGGAGTCAGACTGACCCATGACGTTGACAAGGTAGGGCCCAACCAAAGATGTCAGTGAAGTAATACATAAGCGCACTCATTGAAATGGACTCTTAACAGTTCAAAAATAGCATCAGAAACTATCTTAAGGACCCTTTCTAGGCTGGAACCATGATATTTATACTAATTTTTCTCCCCCGAATATATCCTTTCAGTCTTCTCTCATTGCCTATTACTTTCACTAGGTAACTGTCCTCCCCTGCGCACTTGACAGCCCTTTCTGCTGTCCACTGGTTGTTTGGTTGGTGGCAGTTATTTCATAATAATATTCTTCAGCACTGTCAACACAAATTGCCCCATTGGTCTCCTTGCCTCATCTTTGAAAGTATGTAGTGACATGTCTTCTCTGGAATATTGATCTCTGGGTGCTGGAGCAGACTGATTAGAGTAGTGCATTGATTTTTACCACCCAAAAGACTTTACAAAGTCAAGGTACATTTTTCCCTTGGCTTCCAATAAGCATGGCTGAAAACAAATTATATATTCATTTTATTGAAGTATATTCTTTGGAATTTGGGGAGCACAATGAATAATGGCAGTAAGAATGAACATTTCTCATGCAGTTGATCTACTCATGCTGAAAATTAAAATGTATATATAACACATACTACTTCTCTTTCTCCCTCTGGCAGGGAGAGTTCATAATTTATGTGTTTGTTACCTTGTTTATCAACTACATCCCACATAAGATCAAAGCTCTATGAAGATAAGAAAAAAAATCATTTCTTTTTTGTTTAATCCTATATTGCTAATACTTAGAATTGATTCTAAGACTAACAGAAGCTCAATATATGCTATACAATCTAATGAATGGAACAATCCAAAGCCTTTTCCTGTCATTGTTATTAAATAGTTGTTCAAGACTGCCAAAGAAAATATCAGTCTTATTTCCATATTAGCCATTGTTATATATAGTTAAATATGATGAAAGGAGTGGAGAATGAGAAAAAAATCACCATAAATTACATAAATTACATCATTTCAAAGATTTCCTATTTTTTTCTCTTATAAAATCTCAAAGTTAAATATTTCTGTAGATTCTATTCTCAGTTAGCTTCTTTGAAATCAAAGAATACGGGATTTAGGATGGGCATTAGAGCTCTTCTAACAATCTGCTTAAGCTTCAGATGATTTGTAATAACACAGTTCATTTCAATCTACATACATGCTATTATAGTGGCTTAACTTGTTTCAGTTCTCAAATCCATTTATTCTGAGATAATTTTTTTTGTTTGACCAGATCTAGTATATTATAAAATACCTATGATGTACCTATTTGATCAGTAGAAGAATTTCTCTGTTGCTTCTTCCTCACTCTAATTCTCAAAATAAGTATTAAAACAGAGTATTTCCTGAAATTCATAATGACCTTAAGACTGGATGAGGAATGAAAGCTTCAAACTAACTGTCATTTCTACCATCACCACTCCCCTCCTCCTGAGCTCTTTCCAACACTGTACTAACCAAGCTCTTTATTGGATGGCTTTATATGTTTCATCAATTAGTTGAGCCCTACAAGACCTCAGAATGAAAACCTTATAATTTTACAAATTTATTTCACAAATGTAAAGGATCATTGGGCATGCTTGGAGGTAACCTGCAAGAATGACAGTTCGTAGATATGGGGATTTAGTTAATAAGGATGAGACAAATAGGGTTGGCATCTTAAGATACGCTGTTATAAAAGAAAAAAAAATCACCCTGACATTACACATAATAGCAGTGAATTAACCAAATCAACTTTTGCAAACATAAGAAAATATTTTCTAAGTACATCTGGCCAGTTGACTTTGAAGAAAGACATGCATACAAAGGCACCATGAAAGTCCTATTTTGCCCTCCACTTTGGAGCTTGTATTAGTTGATTTTTGGATAATTTCCCAAGCCAGGGAAGTCGCCATGTGTGCTGTGACAATCATGTCACCATTGTTTGTATATAAATCAGGCATGCTTGAATTTCTGCACTGATGAGCTGTGGATTTCTAGTGTGCACAAAGAATGCGTTCAGCTGAGCCTGGTCTCCAGCCAAGTGCCCCTTCCCCTGTGGGAAGATAAGGCATGTTCCAGCCTCATGGAACCTGCAGAGCTGGAGACTTGCAAAACCCAGAAGAACTGGATGCTGTTAACAGGGATGACAGTCAAGGAAGGTTTTCGGTAAGAAGGCCATTCATTAGTTGAACTATGTTTTATACCTCCCGTTGCTCCTCATTCGTTCTTCGTTTATTCTGAAAGAAGGAGGAGGGATGGAATCCTCGACTTGACTTTGAAGACCCAAAAGCCAGGGAAATGGCTAATTTTCTGTGTATTCCTTGAGGCATGGAACATTTGTTTTTACATAGTAAGCATTTGATAAACACTTGGGGAAGGAGGGAGGGAGAGAAGAAAAGCATTTACACAGTTGTCTTTTGAAAGACACGTTTCCTTTCTCTCCTCCCTTCTTTTGAGGTAATCTAATAGTGACCATCAACAGAGTCATTTTGTACCACAGAGAATAGGTAGGAGAGGAATTTGGATGATCCTGGGATCAAGTGATACCAAATCAATACCAGAGCTGGCCACAGAACTTGCCATATAAAGTGTAATAAATAATCAGAGAAACTGCTTCTATTTGGTTCTGTATTGGAAGACAAAGTATTCATAAGATTTTCATTTCCTTTGGTGACACAATAATAATAACCATTGTGAGATGTTACTAGAAAGCTCTCTATAGCCTGCCTTATAATAAATAAATCTAAGTCGGGAGGAGGATGAAATAATAGCCCAAGTCACACATGAAAACACACAGGCACACATGTGCACAAACATCCACACATATCTAAATTCCATTTATGTCTAAATTACTCTTTCCTCTAAAAGGCTATCATTGGCAAATAACATTATAGTAGGTCAAGAAAATGATGAATAGTGGTTCAATTAGTGAGATAGCCATAAGTTATAAGTTGCTAAAAATCTAATATATGTCATTTTCCACTGTTTTAGGAAAATTCATCTATCGTATTTATCTTTTTATGTATGTATGGGAAATTTTCAGGGAATCAAGATAGTTGAGACACCTTTGGAAAATAGTGAGTGTGCACATTATTCTTAGGATTATTTTTTCAATTTACTATTTTGTACATGAAATTTGTTTACATCTCTCCTTTGCTCCTGATTTAATCTTCATTTATTCTGAAAGAAGATGAACATGTGTCTTATAGGTCTTTCACTGAGTTCAATGTACAGTGAAATCTGGTTATGTTGTTTAGTGAGGAGGTTCTTTTCTGCCTCAAAATACTATTTCTTATGTAACTAATGACCCAGAGTAAGAAAAGAACCCTTAAAAAGATAAAACTAAACCCAAAGCTTGTATATAGGTACTGCTCTTCACTGTGACAATAGAATGAGCACTAGCTAGTCTTATTTCTAGTTATTAAGCACTCTCATTACTCCTCACTAATCTAATTAATTTTATTAAGGACCACAAAATTTATGTACAGAATATAGATCTAATCAATAATACTGAACACTGAACTCAAAAGTTCTCTGAAAAGTAAAAGGACTAATAGACAGAAAATTAAAGATCTTTTCTAAAAATGATTCAATTTAATAATGTATTTAAGATTCTTCCAAGAAATAGAAAAGAACACTTCCCAGCTCATTCTATGAAGCTAGTATTATTCTGATATCAAAGGCAAAGATATCACAAGGAAAGAAAACTACAGAGCAATGGACTTTATGAATATAGACAAAAAAATACTCAACAGAATACTAGGAAAATTATGCTAAGTGAAAGAAGCCAGAATAAAGGCTACATATTGTATGATTCCATTAATATAAAATGTCTAGAAAAGGCAAATCCAAGTATACAGAAAGTAAACTAGTGGCTGTCAGGGCTGGGAACTACTAATGGGTATGGGATTTCTTTGGGGGATGATGAAATGTTATTAAAATTAGATAATGGTGATTGTTATACAACATTGTGAATACAGTTTAAATGAGTAAATTTTATGTTATGTAAATTAAATCTCAATAAAGTTGTCATAAAATTACATAAATAATGCATTTAAGATCCCAGAGATATTTTTCTTTTACCTGAGATTTTTTTCTTTTACTAGTGAAGTCCTGCTTATTATTAAAATCGGGGGCACTTAGGCTGGTAGCACAGTGCAGTAGAAGGAGGATAAAATTTGTATTTAAATAAGGTTCAAATATTCCTTTGCTTCTTACCAGGTGTTATAATCTGAATAAGTGGCTCTGAATCAATTTACTTACATAAGCAAATGAGTTTTGTCGTACTGGTATTTGGGTTAAAATGGAAAATATATGTAAAATTCTTGGTATGTAGTGGCTAATAAATTTAATAATTGTAAATTGGTATAATTATTTCAAATCTTTCTTTAAGAACTTTGTCCACCAATTTCATCTGTCTTCCCCATCTCTAAATCATAGCACTTGCTTTCTGGCAATCAGTTATGCACTACTTGGCAATGGTAACCACTTATTTCAAGTGGGGGTATGGATGTGCATGTATTTGGAAAAATTTTACTGCTTGTGTATAATTTTCCTACTAGAGTATAAATTATTTTTTTTTATCAGAGTTATTGAGCCTAAATAGGACTTCACATAAGATGGTGGCTTATATTTGTTTTTAGATTGAGAAATTTGCTTAAAATGATTTGATGAAATCATTACATTTGAGTGTGCCTTGTGAGAGCTGGTATGTAAAGCAATTACACAGAATCCAAAATTAATATATAGGCTTTATCCAAAGATTTGTGTTTTAAGTTTAAAAAAGGATTTATCATGTAGCTTTTGAGTAATATTATACACTAATTCTTAGCATTTGTGCCATTAAAATACTTTAATTGAAGGCTTTTTTGTCTTTCACTTTGATTTTTAACTGAGTAAAGGCAAAAAAAAAAATTGAATATCTAGGACTGTGTCACCCAGTTATTTATCTTCTTTGATTTTCATCTCATTAATTTGTAATTCTCCAGGAGTCTTCATGCCAGTCCTGGAAAAGTTTTTGGTTCCTCGGAGCAGATGGTGAGGAAAAAAACAGCAACAAAAAGAAGATTGATATTTTTCTCTCCTTGAGAGTGAAATCTAGCTTCTCATATCAGTTTTCTGGGATTTTCTGCTCTTATGGTCCAAAAAGAATACTTATCTCAATAGACTTTTTAAGGTTTATTTTCAAGAAACCTTTTATGACTCTCACTTTGCCCTATCTCCTTTCCTTTTTATTTAAAACATAGATGATTTCTAGCACTAGAAACATGTGGCACCTGTTTATCGTTCTTTAGAGCGTGCTAGGAAAGGTAATCTTCTGCATCCTTTAAGAAATAGAAGATTTTCCCTTGCCAGTAAAAAGCACTCTCTCTATTTCACTGATTAGCAAAAACCATTGAGTGGGGAGGACCCACCCCATAAGAGTTTGTTAGATGTGATCCAAGAAGTGGTGGAGGACTCAACCAAGGTAGTTGCCAAAGTAGAAGCTAAGGAATGTAGCTGATTTATCTCCAGATTCCCAGTGAATCAGGGTGTCATAGATTCTGGAGCAGAAAAGGTAATTACTGATCTAGTCAAGTCTCATTAATTTTACAGGTGAAGAAGCTGGGTTCAGGGATTTTAAGTGATTGCTCATGGTCTGAGGTCTGACAATTAATAGAAGAACCAAAGACTGACGTCATGTCTCCTGATTCCTCCCTTTATACTTTCTAAAAAGCGTATGATGCCTCATATATCTGATAAGTTTATTTGATTCTGAGAAAGATAGATTGAGAGAAACATTTTGGCATGTCTGGGAGTGGGTGAAAATTATCTCTTCTGTGAATTCTTAGCCAGAGTACTTTCTCAATAAATATCTGTTGAATTTAATTGATCAGCAATTTTCTCTACTTGGTCCAGAGCAACCCAATTTTCCACCTCCTCTGTCCACTTTCCTTCCCTTAACTTAAACCTCACCGGGATAGCTGCCATTTTTTTTTTTTTTTTAGTAACTCAGGACAACTGTTGAATGAGAGGCAGCATATTGGGAGTTAGACAAACTGAGTTCTTCTGCAGTTCTCTTTCCCTTCTCTTGCCACCATATTTCCTCAGGATCATGAGGTGAGTTGATGTTCACGTTGAACCTCATGGCCAATGGACCATTATTACCTTCCCCTCTATTAAAAACTTATGCTCCTTTAAAAATGGTGTCATTTAAGTATTTCATTGTCTTCCCTTTCAATTCCCAGACCTATGGACCATCCATTTGCTGCTCCTCATTTATGTGAGATGTTGACTCTCAGTCTTCTTCATTTACTCTAAGTTCTACCTCATCTTCAGTGATGTACAATCCATCCTACTCTTGGCTTCCAGTCCTTTAAACTCCCCATCTCCAGTGTCCTTCTCTGTACCACTAAAGCCACATGCATAATGTTCATATCCTGAGTATTGTCATCATCAGGGACTATCCATTGCAAAATCACTAATCCAAATGACTTGTTCTCTGAGCAACATATTCTCCCTCCAGTTTTCTTATTTATCTTCTCCCATGTGGGCCATTTATTCTCCAACCTCATTTGGACACCCTTGTTCAATGACACCTCATTTTCTCATTCTCTTCTCGTGCACCATTTCAATGATCCTTATGCCAATGTTCTAAACTCATCTGACTCTGAAACTTACTGCACCTATCAGGCAACACCCTAACTGTAGAGAGATTCAGCTATCCATTTTCAGTGTTCCTAGACTCAAGGTTGCTAAATACTGCTGGGGAAAGTCACAGAAACTGAGTTTAGCAGTTTGGCATTATTTATAATTCCAAAAATAGTACTGGATTATGTTTGTAAATTGGTTTGTTCCTCTGGGCATATTAGATTGTATTGGATTCACTTTTACTTGATTTAATTATGATTAAGACTTTGATTGGGCCATGGCAGTAGGATTTTGAGTCCCCACCCACAAGAAAACCACAGGGCAGAGCAGAGAGTGGAGTTTTGATGCTGTAGTTTAGATATTGGAGTCCCAGGAATAAACACACAGAGATGGAGATACGTGAGGAAGGGGAGCTGGCTCCATTAGCTATGGTAGAGGCCCCAGGAAGAGAGACAAACCATTGGTCTGATAGTCTACAGCTGGCCTTGTGGAGAGAGCAAAGCAGCTGAGCCTGAGAGAAACGAGTCCTGAGAGAGAGACAAGACTTTTCCCAGCTTACACCTGATATTGGAAGAAGCTGGGACCATGGAGCCTCAAAAAATAGAGGAAAGCTGAACCTTTGCAGACTTTGGCTGCCATCTTGCTCTAACACATGGCAACAGACTTTGATGAGGGAAGTAACTTATGTTTATGGCCTGGTAACTGTAAGCTTCTATTCCAAATAAATACCCTTTATCAAAACCATCAGATTTCTGGTATTTTGCTTCAGCACCCCTTGGCTGACTAAAAACTAAAGGAATATAAATTCATGATGACTCACCTCAACTGTGCCCTCAGCACTTACCCCAAACACTGCTTATTTCTCTAGTCATCTTACTTTTCTACTCTAGAAATCTCTGATATTTCCACTATTGACATTCATTTCCTATTTCTCAGAGACAGTTAAAAAAGAAATGCTCCCAACTTTCTGCTACCATAGCTACAATCCTAGCTATATCTGGTCCCATTCTTATATCTCTCATTCCAAAAAGGCCATTCCATCCACATTTCCATCAAGTTCCATCCTTTTTCTCAAGAAACTTACACTAGTATGCTTCACTATTCATCATCATCACAATCAGCAGATAATTGCTGTCAATCAATTAATGAGATTAAGTATATATGTTTTCACTAAATGTCTTTTATATAAATCCAATTTTATGCTTTCAATTCTTTTTTTTTTTTGCTTTAGGCAAATACTTTACAAAAATAAAATTATTCTTTCCTTTGAGATAAATGTCATCTCTAACTGAAGGCATCCCTAATGCTTGCACCTGTGCTGAAAATGGATGGCCTCCCTCCTGGGCAAGATTACAAGTCCACCTCTTATCCTTTCACACCAGAAAGACAATTCTGCTTCTCCCAGTACTGGTATTTAAAGTGTGCAGTTCTTATATAAACAACCAACAGAACATATCTTCAATAAAAGTACAAAGCAGAGAGAATTTTATTATCAATATCCTAGGACTCAACACCTGATATGTGTAGGTTTGCTTAAGACATCATCTCTTTTTTTTAAGAGAAATATCTAACTTGTGTGCTATGAAAGTAGAAAGAGTATCGTCTTCAGAACCAAAGGGGCCTGGACTTGAATACCTGCTCCATGACTTACTAGTTATGTGCACTTAACTGAGTTATAACTTCTCCAAAGGATAGGCAGAACCATCAATCTCAGAGCAGATTTACCTAGGAAAATGGAATGTTTCTCTGTTATGCAAAGCAGGGAAGATATGCATCAGGCTGGTGCCAGAGATTTTATGGGATGGAGAGCCCAGGAACCTAAATGTCTTAACTGGGAGGAAAAGGCAGGAGTTTAGGCATATAGGATGTGATGACCATGCCTGGAATGGTCAGCAGAACTAAATTCTTCAAGTTGACAGAGCAGCAGAAAATGGCTCATAAGCCCTCCTGGTTGGTAAGCAAAAGATATGACATTCTCTTCCCAGGTGGGGTTGACCTCCAACTAAAGGTGAACTGCAGGATGGGTTAGGGTATGTGGACAGGGTGTGATTAACTAACTAGAAACTTAAAATTTTCATTAGTGTGCCAGGTTGGCTCTTTACAAAGCTAAGTATATTGACGTAAAGCCTTGCGAAATGTCTTATCTAAATGTTAAAACTTAGTATTTTTCTCTTAGAATCTTGTATTTTACAGAGGATTGGTACGTAAGGAAGGCTTTTGAATGTGACAAGTTATAATGATACATACACTCAGCTTTGGTTGAGCAAAAGACTCACGGGTATTTGTAAAATGTACATGTTCCAGGCCAACACTTGGAGAGTCTGATTCAGCAGGTCTGGAAAAGGACCTGTGAGTTTATAATTTCTTAAGTGTTGATTTAGATGCATCACATTTACAAAGCTTCCATATTTGAAAATGTTGTTTACCATGTTCTCTCATCCACAGGCCTTGTTAAGTACATACTGTATTTAGTTCTGTCAATTTATATATTTCTTTGCTCTAACAATAACAGTTTCTAGGGAAATCAGTGGTAGCAATTAAGTCATCTCAGATCTCTCACATTCCTCCCTGTTTCTTCTAGGTGGCCTTGTTACAATTTTTTAAATTTTAAATGTTTATTTTGAATTACGCTTTCACTTTCAAGGCCTTTTCAAATTATTCTGGTAGCAGATTACTTGAAATCTCTAAGTACATACACATCATCAAACCTATTACGTTGTGGGAAAAGGGCATTTTCCTTAACCTCCCTAAGAGTCAATATCCTCACAATAAAATGGGAACTAGGTAGATTAAAATTGAACTATCTCATAAAGCAATTTGGATGATTAAATGATCTAATTAATTTAAAACATTTAAAATTATGCTTGACTTATTTGCCACTCATTATATGCTTGCCCTTTCTATGATAGCTGTTACTCATGACAGTAACGAATTTCATTCTCTTTTATTAAGAAGGCATTTTATTTATGCCAAAATCCTCATAACTGTCTTGCAAGAGAACTTTGGAATGAGTCACTCATAGTTCTGTATTCCATCAGCACAGTTTTAAGTTCTAACGTTGTACTGAATTTAAGAAAAGATTTCTATTTGTTCCAGTGAATATTCTGAAAAGATTACACACTGCTGACAAAATGAACTTGAACTAGTACTATTTGCAGGGCCTTTAGCTAGAGAAATGCACGTTGTGTTTCTAAGTCAATTTTTTTTTTCCATTTAGGTAACAGAATGTATTGAGTTCTTAATTTTATTAAGAATCCTGCTTCAGGTTCTTTGGAGAAATAGAACAGAAGTAGACTGTTGTTCCTACCACTCCAACCTCCAGGCCCTGACCCCCTGGGGAGTTTCCAATCTGGACATGATGCTGACTTATTGCCTCTGTGTTTGTGTCACAGGAAGGAATCTATGATAATCAGTCCACATACCATACCCAGAGACAAAATCCTTAGACATGACAGCCTCTCATAAGTTCCTTTCAAAATAACTATTTTAAAAGACTTCTACATTAAAAACAGTGGCAGAGAAGACTAATTAATGTGTTCTTGGTAGCGTGTGTTTTTATTGCTAGTCTTAAAAGTAAAGTGATTCTTTCTGAACTTATTTCTCCACTCTGAATCTTTTAGAATTCAAGCATTTGCAATTATTGGGTCTGCGGTGATATGACATAAGTTAAGGACTTAAAACAAAACATTCTTATTGTGCTACTAAAGCAGAACACTTTACTACTTAGCACAGAGTGGGAAATGAATACATATTTATTGAATAAAAACAGCTAGAAATGTAAAGTCCAGATTTTGCTGGTGTTCCTCATTATGGATTTTATTGGAAAAAAATTACCTTTTTTTGAATGAATCTTGTCTTCAACTATATCTTACATGCATGAGTTTTCTGAATTATGATTCTTTCCTTTGTTTTTTTTTTTGCTATAAAGAATCACAGCAATTACAATATCAAAACAAGGAATATTGTGATATTTGATTGTGTTTCTTAGTTATCCTGTATTACGATTTAATCCCTTGCCTTTTAAAATTAATTATAATATAATAGAAAATGGAGGGCATGTTTTTGCATCATCTGCAGCCATTTTTATATATTTTAAAAATTAAAATTATTAGCACCTATGGACTGAGAAAAGATTGAAGAATGTAGCCCTTGGTTTTATTAAATAGAGGTCTTTTTTTTTTTCTTTGATGATCAGTTCCTGCATAGCTCATCATTTTTGTATGTTTTAGTTAACCTGGGACATTTTCCTCTCAATTGATACAGAAAAGGCATTTGACAATATCTAAGAACCCTTCTTGATAACAACACATGGAAAGGCAGAGGTAGCTTTAATCAGGGTGCTTGGGCACCCTGTGGTGGCACATGCCACATAAGACTAGTGTGGGGGCCTTGGCCAGAAAGTCTGAAAACAAGGATGGAAGGGATGCCACAAATGGACTTCTGTGTTTCCTCACATGCCCCTACTTCAGAGTTGTTCATTTCTTTCTCCTACCACTCTAATTTTGCCAAGTTCTGAAAACCCAAGATATCACATTTCCATATGACTTTAATTTTAATCTATTGACATTTGTTTTTTCAATGGTCTAATATAAAGGTTATTTTATTTTCACTGTAGAAAGCAGTTGACTATAAAGCACCCTGATTTTATGTCCTGCCTTTCTTTTATCAATGCTTTATCCATCCTACCAGTGACTAAGATTACATCTCGAGATCATAGCTTTGGCAGAAGTGTATATATGGACCCACAACACTAGACATATAATTTAGAGAAACCCCTCCCCCCCAGAGCCCAGAAATAACAAAGCTAAATTATTAGCAATAAGTAACTATTTTAGTCACATTAGTATCAAAGACTTCAGTATCTCTTTCCACACCTAAGCACAAAGAGTAAGAGGTATTACAGTCAAAGCAAAATTTTAATTTTCATAATATTTGTGGCACTGTGTGGCTAAATCCATACTCTTTCCTTCTTCTCCCAATAGCCCCCATTGTTGTCTTCTACACACTTCCACCAGTCATTAGCAAGTCACTGGATTGATAAATGGATGAATTTATTACATTGAAGGGCTAGGAATGGGTCAGGGCTCAAGGTAATACCTCTCATAGTGGAAGCATAAGATATTGTGATGATTTCACACCTGTCCCTGGGTTTGTTTCCAAACTAGACCTAGAGAAATCTTGAGAATATTTAATTTGGGTGGCAATAATAAATACTTTACTACTGATTATCATTCAAGAACAAAGCTACTAGTGACAGCTGAAGATGAATGATTTGTTCTATCCATCTTTTGATTAACTAGTTCTCCCCTTGATTCAAGTGCAAGAAAAATATCCCCTTGGCAGATGCATGAACCAGAGATGGATATTTATAAAATGATTGCATTCAGTCACATCACTGCAGAGAATGCAAGGACTTTGCACTTCAGTGGTCATTCCAGAAGCATTTTTCATGGATTGCCACTATCTTGATGGCAGAACATCTTTTTAAAAGCCCCCTGATGTTATCCTGTCCATATTTGTTTGAGCTACCATTTGAGGATGAGTTTAAGAAACTATACATCATTCTTTTGTCACTCTCCTTGGTATTGAAAAGTTGAGAAAAGGGAAAGAGTATGGAATGGAGGTAAAGATTTTAAATGTATTTAATATATTGGGTGAAATTTTATTGTAAACTACTTGAAAGAAGGATCAAGGTATGGCACCATAGTAATTCCTTCCATATAGTGTTCAGGAAAATATGAACAATTACATAATTAATAAAATGTTTTTATAATAACACCATCCTAAATGATTCCCAAACATATACAGTATGGCAAAGTAGATGTCTCTCTGGTTTTTAAATTGTGTTCCCATGGAGATGGGATTCTCAGCTTTTCTTAAAGGGTACATTGCTAAAATAATACACTAAAATGAACAATGGCATTTTTAAAACTAGAAAACCTAGTGTAAGTATATTCACTTATTAAATTTAGCATATTTTAGTTTATCTTTGCCATGGTAAAAGAACAAAAACCCACTCTCGATTTTCTCAAGTGCATTTTTCTCCATATTTTCTTGTCCTCATATCTACCCACAGATGTTTGAAACTGAACAAGTGGTTGTCACTTTGCTATGCTGGTCCCTTATTTCCCACTTTTCACCAACCTGCCCTATGTTGAGCGCATTATCTAAAATTCAGTATCCCCACAAAGTAGAGTATTATTATCATCTTACTTTACACAGGAAAAAACTGAAATTGAGGAAAGGTAACATACCAAGAAATAGAACTGGTAATTGAATTGAAGCAGTGTACTAGTTTGGTATTATTTATTAATTCCAAAAATAAGTATTAGATTATGTTTGTAAACTGGCCTGTTTGCACATTAGATTGTATTGGATTCAGAGGTTTCACTTTTATTTGACTAAATAATGATTAAGGCTTTGACTGGGCCACATCAGTAGGACTCACAGAGAAAACTACATGCAGAACAGAGGAGTTATTTGAAGTTTTGATGCTGGAGTTTTGGAGCTGGAACCCAGGAAGTAAACACACAGGAGAAGAACAAAGAAGAATAGAGACTGCTCCTTTGACACAGCAGAGGCCCTGGGAAGAGAGATGAGCCATTGGCCTTATAGTTTGCAACTACAGAGACCAAAGCTCTAAGTAGCTGAGCATGGAAAGAAACAAGCCCCAGGAAGAAAGAAACCCAGGAAGCCTGGCAGACTTCAGCAGCTATTTTATTCCAACATGTGGCAATAAACTTTGGTGAGGGAAGTAACTTATGCTTTATGACCTGTTAACTGTAAACTTCTACTCGAAATAAATACCCTTAATAAAAGCCAACAGATTTCTGGTATTTTGCATCATCACCCGGTTGGCTGACTAATACACAGTCGTTGGATATAAGTTTCCTTGACTCTAAAAGCTAGACTTTCTTGTCCACTGATCTGATTACTTCCATAGAGTCTTGTTTAGCACTAGAGAAATACGAAGTAATTAATACGTGATTATTGTGTAAATAAATGAATGAATGAAACCTTGTCTTTTGGAAAGGCAGGCGGTGGAGTTGGCCCAGTGGTTAGGGCATCCGTCTACCACATGGGAGGTCCGTGGTTCAAACCCCAGGCCTTCTTAACCCATGTGGAGCTGGCCCATGCGCAGTGCTGATGTCCCCAGTGTAGGGCACCCCATAAGGAGAGCCGCCCAGTGCGAAAGAAAGTGCAGCCTGTCCAGGAATGGTGCCACACACATGGAGAACTGACACAACAAGATGACACAACAAAAAGAAGCACAGATTCCCGTGCCACTGACAACAACAGAAGTGGACAAAGAAGAACATGCAGTAAATAGACACAGAGAATAGACAACCGGGGGTGGGGTGGGATGGGGTGGGATGGGGTGGGGTGGGGGGAGAAATAAATAAATAAAAACTTAAAAAAAAAAAAAAAGGAAAGGCAAACTCACTTTCCTTTACTTCTGTTTACAACTAAAAACAGGAAGTATATACTGGGCACAACACTTGGTGACTATCATCATGGTGGAATATGCACGTCTATGTATTCTGAAAATGTGGAGCAAACCAGGCTGAAGTTGTCCCCAAGGCTGCTTTCTCTCTGTAAGATGGCCCCTGCCTTCAAGCCCTTGGTGCCATCTGTGGCCATTTTAACTGCTTGGTTTAATGGCTTCACATCAAGTTTATTTTGTTTCAAAGCTATTATATAATATAAATCCACTGTGAGAGAATGTTCTGTTTCTAAACGGAAGTGAGGAGTTATGCTATTTCACCATGTACTTAGTAAAAAGAGAATGGTTCATTTAAACTGTGAAAGTAACTAAATAGGGCCCTGACATAGCAACATTATCATCTTTTAAAAATATACTCTACTGCTACTTAAACCTAGAATAGATGTTTCTCTATTGCAGTCCAAGTATATTGTTTTCATCATTCAAAATCAGAACTTTTTGATTATGATATTTTGTGCTTAGCCTGGACAGGGTTTCTATTAATAATTGGATAGGATCAGTATTCTTTGTACCACTATGGTCTGGTTTGACTAAAGTTTGACTAATTAATTTGTTTTACTAAAATGTGTGTATTGGTGAAGGAGAAGAAATGAGAATAGACAGTACTTACTTTTTTTGATTATTTCACAAGACTATAGTAATCTGTCCATAATTTAGTTAAGCATAAACCAGTTGAGTATATTATTAAGATAATTATTATATTGAAAAGCAAACAAGATATAACTAGTTTTTCCCAATATAGTTACCAATAATTGTGAAGGTGTCCAGAAATTGTCAACCTCATATCATGGAGGTAGATGTCTAAATTGGTAGAGACTACTTAAAGGCCAATTTTTAAATATATATAAAGATATAAAAAAGAACATATATTTTGACCCAAAATTTCTACTTCAAAAATTGATCCTAGTAAAATAATTTGAAATTTATGTACAAATATAACTGTAAAGATTTTTTAATGCTATTCATGGTGAAACCATCATCTCATGAGCAACAAACTCAAAATAATAAACTACAGCTAGTTCCTAAGAAAAGATAGGTTAAGAAATTTATCAAAGAGTGGAATACTATTTAACCAACATAAATTATGTTGTATCTGTCAATCATCTATCCATCCATTCTTCCATCCATTTATCTAATCTATCTATTTACATGGAAAGATGTTCATGATAAATTATTAAATAAAAATAGAGTTATGAAATAGAACTTCAGTATGAGCTTATACACACATGCACAGATGTACAGACATGTGCATGGTAAAGGTTTGAAATATATGCAACAATACTGGAAAATGTGTGTAACTGTAGGTTTTTCTTATTTTTTACCTGTATTTTTCCTTTTTTTTTCCTTCAAAGAACATAAATGGCTTTTGCAGTAAGGGAGAAAATTTTTTTTTGTCATTCTTTCTTCACAATCCACAGGTAGGCAGATTGACCTAAGTTTTCAATTAGTTTTCTGTAAATTAGTTTGGGTATACTCAATACTCATTGATTATCCAATATAGATTTAGAACTTGTAAATTAAACCCAAGAATATAGTTATAATTGACTTATAACCCTTTCTCTATAACATTTTTCCCACTTAATAAATTGGGTAATGATTGGGTTGTGTAATTGTTGTAAAACTGTCATAAGTGACCTGAGTAGTGTTCTCAAGTTGAAAGCAGATTCAGCACAACAAAAGTTTGGATCCTCAATGCACTTTATTTCTTTGCTTAATAACAAGCTGCCGACACAACCAATATGCAGTAACCAAGTCACGGGCATGCAACACATTTCAAGGGGGCTGACACTATGTAACAGGCACCTTTAAGAGAGGTTTCAAGAGATGGCCTGACACTATGTAACAGGCACCTTTAAGAGAGGTTTCAAGAGCTGGCCTGACAGTCAGCAGAGGATCTACAGCCATCAGTAGTAGGTGTTGATTGGTGCAGCAGAGAGGGAAGCAGAAAGCCTTGCAGGATGGCATAAGCACTGGAGCCAGAAGGCAGAGTGGCTGGGTATTTATCTGCCTCTTTCTGATGCTCACCAAAGTGGTGTCCACATTGCCTGGTTATCACTTGTTACAAAAATTGTGTTGCTCAATATATTTACATTCTGATTATAGTAAACATGTTTCCAATGGTTTTAGGATTTAAGATCATTAATATCATTTCAATACACAACATATTGCATATCATTTTCACTTGTCTTAAATCTCCCCACTGAACATGGGTTTGATTTATATCAAATGGGTTAGCTCCTATAATAAGCTCAAGAGAACATCTGCTCACATCCTAGAAGGAATTAAGATTTACATCCACATTCATACTTCTTTTGTTCAAGAGAGCAATCACAGCCTCACATGGAAAGACCAGGAATAATGCCAATAATTTTGTTATTTAAAGGTGGTCCTGGTGTATGACCTAAAGGCAATGGGACACCTACATGACTAAAAGCCAAAATCATTTATATTTTTGCCAGTGTGAGATGTCAGGTCTTTCTTCCGCCTGGCCTATAATACACACAGTTTAATGGCAAACCTTATGTAACCCAAATATCTAAAACTGCCTCAGGAAGTGCAGAATAGCACAATTTAGTGCTGAGGGCTCTTCATCAAATGGACATTCAGAAGAAATTATTTTAATAACAAGGGGGTGTCTTAGAGAGGTCTTTTCTCACCTGGGAAATAATAAGAAATTCAATAACTATGAGCAATGAAGAATGTATCAATATATTTCCAAGGCAGATAGATCCAGAAGACCATTCCATGCTTCCTTGAGGTTTAGGTACGATGGATCTGCACCTCAATGTCCAGCAACTGACACATGCACACCAATTTTAGATGACAAGTGGTAATCTGGCTTTCTCGTAATACTCTTGTGGTACTTGTAATGGTTACCTATTAACATGACACTAGAGGATTTCTAAATTTCTAGAAAACTGATTTTACTTATTTTTTGCCTAAATTATTAGTCCACATGACATACTGATGCAGTAAGATAGGATGACCTATTTCTGATCTGTAGACTAGTCACATCTCTGCCTTGATCCTAGGTGGGATCTAAGGCTAGTCATTTTCATACCTCAGTTCCTTGATTCCTTTATTCCTTTATTCCTCATCTGCTCGAGTTTATTCTAAGGAATAATAAAATGTCTTGGAAACACTATCAAACCTCATTATAGCATTCTTGTTATTATGTAAACTCAAATAAATCACCAGGAAAATCATGTCCTTGAAACAGCAGTACAGTGAAAGACTAATAACCACCTGCCATTATTTGGATAAAACTCACTGAATTTTCACAGGTTTTCCCTCTTTATAGTGTGCTCTTACAGAGATTAACCCATTGACATTTCATAGGAGCCCAATTTGATTGATAGGAATTTTCTTAACCCTGTTTGGCAGATGAAGAAATGGTGTCCCAGAGTCATTGACTGTCACTAAATGCTGAATAGTGACAGAGTAGTGATAGGACTCACCTCTTCCTACCCAGTCTTTAAGTGCACCTTCTGTAAGTTCAGAAACGTGCTCATATTACTACAGTCTGCCTACTGTAATTTTTTCCCTGTTTCTCACATCCAAATTGTTAATGCATTTTATGGTTCTTTGATTATTGGACACAATTGCCCCAAAGTAAAACTTGTTCTTAATGTCTTAGATTTACTTGAAGACATTCACTGTACATTTTATCTGTTTCGACTGTCTTGTTATTCAGAGGGAGTAAAACAAGAGATCATCAAATCTGAGAGCCTCTACTTCCTTTCCTCTAATACAAATTCAAAGGGTCATTACTAAGGTAACTGCACTGGGAATTATAGTTGGATTTTTTAAAAAGTCTCATATCCTTTGTTTTAGAGGAAATTGACTCCTTTCTGACCTATCGGTATTTGTCCCCACTCTCAGAAGTAAGACTTTGCAACTATTTCACACATTGGTATATTCCAAGTCTTCTATTTGCTTATTTTAAAATTTCAGTTTGGCTAGTTTTGCTTTGTTTTTCTATGTTTGAGTGAACAAAAGCAGACATCTTTTATCAAAGGTCAGAATTTTGATGAAATTTCTATGATAGCTTGTGCTATTTTTAGTACCAGTTAACTTTTAGGGTTTTGCTACATGATGGATAAAAATATGTGGCTTTACATTGGGCTGAAACTTTACCATTCTACCATGTGACTGACTGTCCTGCTTGCTCTGAGCTTCTTTAGCACCTACTGTCATTACTACTCATTTGACAATTAAAGTTAACCACATTTTCATAAATCTTCCATAATTGTCTTTGTTCAAGTCTTGCCTCTTTACAGTTGAATGTGAATATATTTTATTTCTCCATTATGGTTTTCAATACACTTTTTAAAATTTAGGAATCATTTCAGATTTATAGAAATTTTGCCAAGATAGTTCAAGAGTTCCTGTATACCCCTCATCCAGTTCTCCCTTGTTAACATTTTCTTGATAAGACTTAAAAGTTTTTGATAATAGAGAATATGTTTCTAGAGCTCTTCATAGCACTGGGAACTTGTCTTATATCTACTACTTACTCATTGGGTTTCAGTGAATTAATGGTAGATAGACAATTGGAGAGGAACATGTTAGCTCAGTTATATTTTATAACAAATGAAAGTAGTCACTGTGTTTATTACAAATATGATACAAATGCCCAATATAATTGCAAGTACAGGAAATGGCTGTCTGCGTTGTAAATTTTCTTTTATCTTTTCTGGTGAATATAATGGGTTCAGTCATATAAAGGTTTTACCTAATTTAATTCATAAATTCTTGAGAGATAAAAGTTGGTTCATTTCTCTAATTGGTTATAAATTATAACAGGAATAATACTTCAAAAATATTGGCATTTGTTTAATATATCAGAGTGATATGTTTTACAAGCTAGTTTTATAAGATTAATTCACATCACTGGATTTTTAAAAAGTTTAATTAGTGATGAGAAGCAATCAAATAGGTATATTACCTAATGTCTTTTTTTCAGGTGGCTTTGGATCTTTTAGTTAGAGGGTCATTGTTTTAGTTTGCTAAAAGTTACTGGGAGCAATATACCAGAAATGGGCTGGCTTTTACAATGGAAATTTATTAGGTTAAAAGCTTACAGTTCTGCATCCCTGAAAGTGTCTGTGATGGTTAGGTTAATGTATTAACTTGGCCAAGTAATAGTGCCCAGTTATTTGGTCAAGCAAGCACTGGGTTAATTGTAAGACCAGGACATTTCATGGGCTTTAATCATCAGTGAATTGATTATACAGATGGCTAATTATATCTACAATCAACTGAGGAGATCACTGTCAGCAAAAAGTGAAGTCTCATCCAGTCAGCTGAAGGCCATAAAAGGGGAAGTGATTTTATCATTCAGTGAGAGAACTCTCATCTCTACTTTCAATGGTATTTCCTGGGGAACTCATCAAGAACCTTCATCAGAGCCCCTGGTTTGCAGGCTTCCCTATGGAATGTGACCTTGTGGATCCCCATGGTCACATGAGACAATTTTATAAAATCTCATACTATTGAGTCCAAGTCTGTCACACCAGGGAGCTTAAACTCCAAAGTAGTGCTTACTGGCAAGGCACCAAACACTGGAGCTATCTGCTATGACCATAGGACTGCGTGTCTCCAGTGCCCTCAAGAACCCCACTATTTGGGGTAGTATCTACTTTTGCTGTCTATGAGATCCTGCTGAAACATACATAAGCGTTAACCTCTCAGAAGACCACCCAATTCATTTTGAAATCTCCTAGCTCTATAAACTCATTTGTCTTTACATTTTCCCCCTTTTATTCAAGGTCTTTTTCCAGTTGCATTGCTCATTGGTGTTTGGTAGTAATACATTGGTACCAGGGAGGCTCATTCTCAGGAGTCATGTCCCACACTGAAGGGAAGGTATTTATTTGAACCTACAGTTTGTGCTGGGTTTGGTAGGTTTAAGTCCAAGAGACTTGAATCTCTGGGCAGTCCCAATACCATCTGGCCCTGAGCCTCGGCAGAGTTGCAACACCTACTCTCCAGTTCATTGGACTCACCCTGGACAACTAACAAGAAGGTGAGGATGGGCAACCACCACACCAAAAATGAGAGAGTCTACAACTGCAAGCAGGAGACTCCTGCCCATTGGTTGTTTGGAACTGAATTCCCCCCTAATTTGGAGGTGGAGTGTGCATCACCATCCCAGAATCCTCAGGCTTGGAGAATAAAATATGGACTACAGTGGACTTACTGGTATTCTACTGTAGACTTATTGTGATTCTAGCAATGGAGTAAATTATATCTTTGATGTGAAGACAGTGGCCACTGGAGGTGCTAAAGTCAGGGAGAGAGACAGAGGTGTAATAAGGGGACAATTTCAGGACTCAGAATTGTACTAACTGACATTGTAATGGCAGATACAGGTCATTATATATATGGCCATAACCCAAGAATTGAGTGGGAGAGAGTGTAAACCATAATGTAAACTATAATCCATGATTGGTGACAATGTTCCAAAATGTGTTCATCAATTGCAATGCATGTACCATACTAATGAAAGAAGCTGTTAAAGTGAGGAAGGGTGGGAGGTGTGGGGAGTGGGGCATATGGGAATCCCTTAAAATTTTTTATGTAATATTTTATGTAATCAAGTACCTTTTAAAAATAAAGAAAAAATATATTTTAAAAAAACGTTTTTAAAAAAAATCTCATACTCTTTACAAATATCTCCAGTCAGTTCTGTTTCCCTAGAGAACTCTGACTAATACAGCTTGGTACCGGGAGTAGTTCTTGAGAAATAGAATCTTAAACATGGGATTTCTAAATTGGTTCTGGGATTTTTGCAATTGGCTCTCTACTCTTATTAGATTCAAGGACACTAATGACTCTGTTTCCAATAATCAAGAAGCCACTGACAGTTCATGGTGGTGTGAGTTGGCAATAGAGATATGCAAAATTTCATCACTGGATATGACTATTTCCATGCTTATAAGAGGCAAGGATCTGGGTGAGAATGATTTTAACATCTTAACACAGTTTTGTGTAGTTAAAAGATACAATGATGCTGGCTGGCTCTTCCTAAATACACCAAATATAGTTATAAAAGAAAGGTATGAGCTGAAGGCTTCAAATTTGCAAATTAAGTGCGGCATGAGCAATGTGAAAATGTATATGCATGCTCTGAAAGAAAATCTTGTTTCCTACAGTCACAGATTTGAGATCTCTGAAAACTAGTCTCAGATTCTCATTGTTCCAGTAGATGAGTTACAACAGAAACTAAAATCTCAAACTTGCAGTGTTTCTGCTGGTAGAGTGAGGGCATTGATTGAAAAGTAGTAGAGCCCTGATAACTGGGATGGAAACATGGGTTTATGATGATAGCTGTGGGGACATTGAAGTCCTAAATTCTGCTAGAATTTTCCAGATAAACCTGTAATGGTCTGCCCTGTGGAGACCACCAAATGTCAAGCTTGCATCACCCAACCTCCAGCCTGCCCCAAGGAGTCCCACACAAACTCAAACCTGCACTACCATATCTTCAGCCTGTCCCAAAGAGTCTCAGTCTCCTCTTTGCCCGGAAGAAAACATCACCCAACATCCACCCTGCTCTGAGAAGTCTGCCGTCCAACCCCTACCTGAAGAGATGAATCCTGTCTCACCAGATGACATTGCAAGGGAATGCCCTGAGCTAATTGGCTTGCAAGACACTTATAATTCTTCTCCTCAGCAACCTCCACGACCCTTCTTCTCTTCCAGACCTATATATAGGCTAAAAATTACAAGTCCCCAAAAGTGAAGTACAGAGCTTGACCCAAAAGAACTGTATGAGTTTTGCAATTATGTAGACAGAAATCAAGGGAATATGTGTGGGAATGGATATTAATGGTAAGGGATAATGTTGAAAAGAATGTAAATTTGGATCAGGCTGAATTTATTGATATGGGTCCACTGAGCAGTCTTTCTGGATTCAGTGTTGTAGCTTAAGAGTTAGAAAGGGTTCTAACCATTTGTTCCAGTGGATGGCTGAAACATGAACCAAAAGATGGCCTACAATGCCTGAGACTGAGATGCCTGATTTACCCTGGTATACTCTAGATGAGGGGATCCAATGACTTAGAGGGTTTGGAATGCCAGGATAGACTGACCATTTAAGACCTGCCCACCAACCCCAGGTCTAGAGGCACACCTTTCACCAGGACTGTGAGGAATAAATTTGTGAGACTAGCTCCATCTTTCATGAAGAGCTCTGTGGTTGCTCTTCTTTGTATTACTGTGGGAACTGCTGTCATGGAACTAGAATCCTTAAACACTATAGAGATGATCAGGTCTGGGGCTGTCAGAAGCCAAGTGGTAGCATGTAATAGCCAAAGACAAGGTGGGCATGACTATCAAATGAGAAGCAGGCTCAAAGCAGCAATCTTAAGAGTCTGAGTTGCATAGACCTATGGCAGAGGTTCTTAACCCTTTGCCAGTCAGGTGAAAACCATGGACCCCTTCTCAGAATGTGGCAGCAGATAATTTTATGACACTCAACATTGGCATGTCTTTAAATTGAATTTTAGGATTATGGAAAATTATGTTGTACAACTATCCCATAATTTCAATACCTGGTAATATAACATTGTTCAACATCTCTTCAAATGGTCAT
Source organism: Dasypus novemcinctus (assembly GCF_030445035.2). NCBI lineage: Eukaryota > Metazoa > Chordata > Mammalia > Cingulata > Dasypodidae > Dasypus > Dasypus novemcinctus. Next base: position 32,756,959 of record NC_080687.1, read on the forward strand.
TTTCAGCAAACACTTAGAAATTCAAGTTTTCCCACAGTGTCATAAAACCATTTCCACCATCCTTACCTACTTTTTGCAGGCAGTTATTCACTGCACTCAGAACACCCTATATCAAAATAAAAATCATACTAAGTCCACACTTTACTGTGTATTATTTAATAAATATAATCACACCCACACTAACATGTCCCCACAAAAAATGTTTTTTTTTAAATTTTCAATTCAAACTTAAGAACCCCTGAAATCTTTCCATGCACCCCTTAGGGGTCCATAGACCCCTGGCTAAGAACCCCTGACCTATGGTGTTGGCTAGTAGATCATGGCATACCTAGAAGTAAAATAGGTAAGCAGTCTCCTAAATTCCTACTTGATCTGTATAAGCAGAAGCGTTCTAAGTCAAGTGAAGAAAACCCTAATTTGAGTTATAGAAACCTTGGGGAAGGATCCTGCTACACTGCCAAAAAATGTATTCTGTTAATCTTCTTCCCAGCATTCCCCAAAGAGACCTATAACCTTTCACCAGGGTAACTGTGCAATGGGGAAAGATCAGACATTTGGGGGATTATTAGACACTGGCTCAGAAGTGACATTAATTCTAAGAAACCCAAAATGTCACTGACCCACCAGTCTGAGTAGGGGCTTATGGAGGTGAGGTGATCAATGGAGATTTAGCTCAGGTCCATCTCACGACATCCCTGGACCCATTCTGTGGTTATTTCCTCAGTTCCAGAATGTATAATTGGAATAGACAAACTCAGTAACTGGCAGAATCCCTTCATTGGATCCCTGACTTGTGGAGTGAGGGCTATTATGGTAGGAAAGACCAAATAGAAGCCACTAGACCTTCCCTTACCTAGCAAAATTGTAAATCAAAAGCAATACCAGATTCCTCAAGGGATTACAGAGATCAGTACCACCATCAACTATTTGAAGGTTGCAGGGATGGTGATTCCCGCCACATCTGCAATCCTATTTGGCCTGTGCAGAAAACAGATGTATCTTGGAGAATGACAATAGATTTTCATAAAATTAACCAGGTGGTGATTCCAATTTCAACTGCTGTCCCAGATGTGGAATTATTGCTTGAGGAAATCAATACATCCCTGGTATCTGGTGTGCAGCTATTGATCTGCCAAATGCTTTCTACTCAATTGCTGTTAGTAAGGACCATCAGAAATAGTTTACTTTCATCTGGCAAGGCCAGCAATATACCTTCACTGTACAGCCTTAAGGGTATATCAACTCTCCAGCCCTATGTCATATTGTTAACAGGGAATTTGATCATCTCTCCCTCCTGCAAGATGTATTATATTGATGATATGCTGATTGGACTAGTGAGTAAGAAGTAGCAATTACTCTAGACTTACTGGTAAGGCATTTGTGTGAGAGAGGATGGGAGATAAAACCAACAAAAATACAGGGGACTTCCACCTCAAAGAAATTTCTAGGTGTTCAGTGGTGTGGGGAATGTCGAGATAGTCCTTTAAAGTGAAGGATAAGCTGTTGCATCTGGCCCCTTCTATGACCAAAAAGAGGCACAACACTTAGATTGTTTCTTCAGAGTTTGGAGACAGTGTATTCCTCATTTGGGTGTGCTACTCTGGCCCATTTACCAAGTGACCAGAAAAGCTGTGTACCAGAACAAGAGGAGGCTCTGTGACAGGTCCAGGCTGCTGTGCAAGCTGCACTGACACTTGGGCTATATGATCCAGCAGATCCAACGGTGCTGGAAGTGTCAGTGGAAAACAGAGATGCCATCTGGAGCCTTTGGCGTACCCCAATAGGAAACTCACAATGCAGACCCATAGGGTTTTGTAGCAAAGTCCTGTCATTCTCTGCAGATAACTACTCTCCTTTTGAGAAACAGCTTTTGGCCTGCTACTGGATCTTAATAGAGATTGAATGCTTAACCATGGGCCACCAAATTACCATGAGGCCTGGGTTGCCTATCATGAGCTGGGTCTTGTCTAACCTACCAAGCCACAAAGTTGGACATGCATGGCATGTCCTAAAGTGAAAGTGATATATACTAGATAGGGCTCAAGTAGTACCTGAAGGCATATGTAAATTACATGAGGAAGTGGCTCAAATGCCATAGTCACTACTCCTGTCACATTACCTTCTCTTACCAGCCCACAGCAATGACCTCATGGGGAGTTCCTTACAATCAATTGACTGAGAAAGAGAAAACTCAGGCCTATTTTACAGATGGTTCTGCACAATAAGCAGGTACCACCTGAAAGTGGACAGCTGCTGTACTGTAGCCCCTTTCTGGGATGTCCCTGAAGAACAGTGATGAGGGGAAATCCTCCTGGTGGGCAGAACTTAAGCAATGCATTTTATTGTTCATTTTTCTTGGAAGGAAAAATGGAAGGTGCATTTATTTGTACACTGCTTCATAGGTTGTTGCCAGTGATTTCATTGGATGGTCAGGGACTTGGAAGGAACATGATTGGAAAATTGGTAGCAAAGAGGTCTGGGGGAAGAGGTATGTGGATTGACCTGAGTAAACAAAACATGAAAATGTTTGTGTCCCACATGACTTCTCACCAGAGGGTGACTTCAACAGAGGAGATTATAATAATCAAGTGGATAAGATAACCTGTTCTATGGATAACACTCAGACTTTTGCCCTAGCCACTCCTGCCATTGCCCAATGGGCTTATGAGCAAAGAGGCCATGGTGGTAGGGATGGAGGTTATGCATGGGCTCAGCAACATGGACTCCCCCTCATCAAGGCTGGCTTGCTTACAGCCACTGCTGAGTGCCCAATCTGCCAGCAGCAGAGACCCACACTCAGCCCCTGATATGGCACCATTCCCCAAGGTGATCAGCCTGCTGCTACCTAGATTACAAGTTGATTACATTGGACCACTTCCATTACAGAAGTGGCAGTGATTTGTTCTAACTGGAATAGACACATACTCCTCATATGGGTTTGTCTTCCCTGCACACAATGCTTCTTCCAAAACTACCATCTGTGGGCTTACTGAATTTCTTATCAATGCCATCCACACAGAAATGCTTCTGATCAAGGAACCCATTTCACAGCAGATGACATAAGGAATGGGCACATGCTAATGGAATTCACTGGTCTTACCATGTTCATCATCCTGCAGCAGCTGGATTGATAGAATGGTGGAATGGCCTTTTTTTTCATTTTTTATTTTATGTATATATATTTTTATTGAAGTATATCATTCATACATGAACACACATAAACAATAAGTGTATAGTAAAGATTGTGAACTTAAAAATAAACATACAGAACATGGAATGGCCTTTTAAAGACTCCATTAGAGCACAACGTAGGTGGCAAAATCTTGCAGGGCACGGGCAGTGTTCTACAGGAGGCTGTGTATGTTCTAAATCAGTGTCACTTTATGGTGCTGTTTTTACCATAGCTAGGATTCACAGATCCAGGAATTAAGGGGTGGAAATGGGAGTGACACCACTTGCTATTATCCCTAGTGGTCTACTAGGAAAATTTTTGCTTCCTGTCCCTGCAACCTTAAGCTCTTCTGGTTTACAGGTCTTAGTTCCAAAAGGAGAAGTGCTTACACCAGGAGATATAACAGTGATTCTATGAAACTGGAATTCAAGACTGCTTTTTAGCTACTTTGGGCTCCTTGTACTTTGAATCAACATGCAAAGAAGGGAATTACTTTATCGGCTGGGATTATTTACCCTGACTATAAAGGAGAAATAGAACTGTACCTACCCAAAGGACATAAATAAGAGTTTGCCTGGAATCCATGAGATCACTTAGAGTGTCTCTTAGTATTAACTTGCTCTACGAATAAAGTCAATGGAAAATTGCAACAACCCATTCCACATAGGACTAAAAATGACCCAGAACCTTCAGTCATTAAAATTTGGGTCAACCCACCAGACAAAAAATCATGGCCAGCTGAGGTGCTTGCTGAGGGTCAAAGGAAAGTGGAATGGGTAGTGGAAAAAGATAGTGATAAATATTAACTTCGACAATGTAACCAGATACAGAAACGAGGACTGGAATGGTCATGAATACTCCTTCCTTTTCTTTTTATGGCTATCTTTGTATATGTACATAAAATGAATATCTTTGGGGGAGCCCATGTGGCTCAGGGGCTGATCACTGGCCTACTGCATACAAAGTCCTGGGCTCAATCTCTGGTCCCAGTCTCTCGAAACAACCAAACAAACAACAACAACAAAAGAAAACAATTATCTTTGTTGTCTTCCCTAACCTTTCCCCTTATAATAGCATAAGTTATGTTAGTTTCATCTTGTAGTACTTTAAGATGTCACGTTTAAGAGTGACTATTAAACCCTATTCTGGAGGGATTTAATGCATTTCCACTTGTACACAGGACGACAGTTGAGTATTTTTAGGCAGAAATTTATCTATATATGTCTGTTAATGTTTTTATTTAGAGAGTAAGAATGGTTTCAGGTGATGTGTATGGCTGACAAGTTGACAAGGGGTAGATTATGATGGTTAGGCTAATGTGTCCACTCAGCCAGGTAATGGTGCCCAGTTGTTTGGTTAAGCAAACACCAGGCTAATTGTAAGAAAAGGACATTTCATGAGTTTTAATCATCAATGAGTTGATTGCATAGATGGCCAGTTACATCTATTAATCAACTGAGGAGATTGCTGTCAGTAATGACTGAAGTCCCATTCAATCAGTTGAAGGCCTTTAAAGAGAAAGTGATTTCAATATTTAGTGAGAGAATTCCCATCTCTACTTTGGGCAGCCAGTGTCTCCTGGGGAATTTATCAAGGGCCTTCATCAGAGCTCCTGGATTGCTGCCAGCCCTATAGAATGTGACTTTGTGCATCCCATGGTCGCATGAGACAATTTTAAAATCTCTTACTATTTACAGATATCTCCAGTTGGTTTGGTTTCCCTAGAGAACCCTGACTAATACAGTATCCTAATCAAGGCCTCGTCAGGAGATCCTTTCCCCTCGAGCTGCAGCTGTGGGTGATCAGGCACAAGTCAGCATCTTCCAATTTCTCTGCTCTCCTCGGGGCCTTGTTGCTTTCAGCTTCTTCTAAAGTGACTTCCTCTCGGCTTCTGCGTTCCATTGATTCCAGCTTCTGACTCCTGGGGAATTCTCTCTCAGCTTCTACTATCCTCTCTGTCTCTGCAGCCCTTTTCTGTGTCTGCAGCTTTTTATTCCTCTACTTATAAAGGACTCCCTTAAGAGGATTAAGGCCCACCTTGGTCATGCCTTCTTATCAAAGGCCTTTAACTGAAGAGATTTCAAATGTTCCCCTAAAACAGGTTTACACACACAGGAATGTATTAGCCCTAAGGACATGATTTTCTGGGTCCACCAAAGCTTCAAACTGCCTGAACTGTACATATCATCTTTACCTAAATCAGCTAGATAGAGCATATGCCAGTGTGCACTGCCCTTCAAAAACCATTCAGAAAAACATACAAACCATTTTTGGAAAGATCAGTGGGCCAATATTGTTTCTGCTATGTATAATGAAAAAGATGAAAAGCAATAAAACCTTGAAGTTGAGGTTGCATTGAGGTATTTTGTATTGTACTGGCATTGAATAGCAAATGCTCTGTGCAGATTTAAAAGATACAATTTGCATAGAGAATTTTGTAATTCAAGAGCAAAGTAGACATTTGGGGGAGGTTATTTACATTTGATTATACATCTGTGTAGAGATTTTTATAACAGTATCTTAAATGGTTATAGGAGCAAAAAAGATATGAGTAAAGCAAAACTTGTATAATTTCTATTAAACATTGGATTATTTCCTTAGAATATGTCCGCAGAAATAAATTTAATCCAATGTCCGAAACATCATCCCATTGCCTGACATTCCTTTCACAATCTCTTCTTTGGAAACAGGATTGATGCCTCTATCATATATACCTGCTTTCCAAAGACATGTTGGCCAAAAAGGTACAAGTCAATGTACTGAGGAGCTACAACCAGAAATAGGTTCATAATTACGGAAGGAGAGCATTAACGAAATTTGGCAGACATTTCAGTCCAACTTATTTGCTTTGCTACTCATAGGCTGAAGGTTCCAAAAGTAGGCTCCAGGACAAATTTCTGCATTTGCCAGTCTTAGATCTCCACTTTGGTAAACCTGACACATTTGGGTGTGGTATTATGGGGTAGAATACAAAACTATTTTTCATTCCTTTGTGGAATCAAGTAAACATAATATTCTGAAATGACTCATTTCTTTTATTTTCTCCAAACTTAACTGGCTGATATAAAATGCCTGGATTAATTTCTAGTCTCTTTGAAACACAAGCTTTTAAAAAAGTCTCTTATTTTTCCTCTCTTTGAGGATGGTACTGGATGACACATCTTCCAACTTGAGAAGAAAACAGTATATTATTATTATATTGTTTTGCTTGAATAATGCCAGTCAATGCAAAACCCAGGGCCACTCATTCTCTGATGAAATCTGGAACTCAATTGTACTTGATTCAACTTGGCAGCTCTTCTGTCCGCAGGGATAACATAAAATTAACTCTCTAGAGAGAGGAATGAAAAAGCAGTGGGGACATTTGGGACAAGTAAAAAGTACCAGAGTGGGTTGGAAGGCTGGGGTCTGGTGTCCATTCGGTCACTAACTGGGTGGTCCGTGTCTCTGGTTGCAGTTTCCTGTTAAGTTTAATGCCTTTGTTGACTGCACAGAGACTTTAGAAGCATTTAAGAAGTCCATTATTCCCAGCTGGAGGATGCCATTCTCGAAACCAGGCGAAAGCTGGCAAAAGAAAAGTGATGCTTTGTTTCTTCAGTTAAATCTTAGCATTACATGTGTTTTTCTGAGTAGATTGCTTCCATGCCCACATTTTTTTTTTAAAAAAGCCCATTCTTTGCAACAAAAATAACAGCTACTTGGTTATGACATCATTGATGTAAGGAAGTATGCTTACATTATGGCCCATGGTTTTAAAAATGTGAACATCCTCAGTTTAGCATTGTATTTCCACAGAAATACACTTATGGTGGCCAGAATTCTGAGTCAGTTCATTTTCTATACTCCCCGGCTCACTTGAAACACGCAGTCTTTAATCTAGCCAGCCTAACCAAATTTATTTCAATCATGCAAAGCGCCTTTTATTGCTTCCCTTTTCCTTTTGCTTTCATGGAGCACTCTTCCTTTACTCTTTTTACTTGTTGAACTCATTCAACTGTGTTTTGTTTTTTTTTTAATCTTACATGTCATTTTCTTGGAAATCATTTACTGACTAACCCAAGACTGAATTATGCATCCCTTTGAAGTGGTCTTTGAATCCCTTGTGAGTTCCCCTCCCTGTGAAGTAATAGTTTATGTATTTATCTGTTTTCCCTGCTCCAATTAGGGAGTGGGACAAACCTAACTTAAAATGGGTAACTGCTGTGTAGAAAATTTGATCTCCTTGATCTCAGAGGTGGTTGGCAGGGCTCAGGGTAGCAAAATGGCTCAACTGCTGCTATACACTGTTGCGTCTCTTTATTGAAGAGAAATCTCATCATTTTCTCTGAATGCACCAATGTCAAACTATTTGGGAAGCATGGTGCTAATAGACTGTAAGCTCTGCAAGGGCAGAATTCCTGTCTCTTTTTTCATCACTGCATCCCCCTAGCACCAGGTACAGTACTTGATATATAATAGGCACATGATAAATACTTATTGAGTGAAAAATAATGATTCTTTATAGAGATGCTAGGTATATTCTTGGTAGTATTCAGCATCATAAATCCATTCCAGATGCTATGGATAGGAAAACAGAAGGTTGAAGAAACAATAGCTAAATGATAAGCTTAACTAGTCTGTTATTTTGGTAAAGCTTTCTGTGACTCTAATTTATGAATAAACTTGAATTCATAGTTTCAATCTACTTATATGTGAACGATGGGCCAGAACTACTGTTGTTGAGGCAGTTGGAAGGTAATGGGTAAGAACACAAGACTTTGAAGTCTGAACCTAGAAAGACTCGAGGCGTCCTCTGTGATCTGGAGCAAATTGTTTAAACTTTTCTCCCTCAGATTTGACTAACAGATAATAGTAGCACCTACCTCATAGAATTGCATAAGAATTGAGTGAGCTAATATATAGAAAGTGCTTAAAACAGTGCTCTATGCATAGGAAGCTCTCAGTAAATGTTGTGATGGCTAGTGTCATGGCTATAATATAAAAGGTTTTTGGTTGTTGTGGTTTTTTTTAAGGCGGTACCCAATATTGGACTTGGGACCTCAAAGGTGGGAGGCAGGGGCTCAAACACTGAGCTACATCTGCTTCCTCAAAAGTTTTTTTTTGGGAAACGGACTTTGGCCCAGTGGTTAGGGCGTCCGTCTACCATATGGGAGGTCCGCGGTTCAAGCCCTGGGCCAAGGCCCGTGTGGAGCTGGCCATGCGCAGTGCTGATGCGCGCAAGGAGTGCCGTGCCACGCAAGGGTGTCCCCCGCGTGGGGGAGCCCCACGAGTGAGGAAAGCCGCCCAGCGTGAAAAGAAAGAGCAGCCTGCCCAGGAATGGCGCCGCCCACACTTCCCGTGCCGCTGACGACAACAGAAGCAGACAAAGAAACAAGACGCAGCAAATAGACACCAAGAACAGACAACCAGGGGAGGGGGGGAAATTAAATAAATAAATCTTTAAAATAAATAAAAAAATAAAAAAATAAAATAATAATATAATAAAAAAAAAAAGTTTTTTTTTAATGCCTTGTTAAAAATTTTTTTTTTTTTAATTTATACCCCCTTCCCCCAGATGGTTCTCTCATCTGTCTGCTCAACTTCCCCAGGAGACACTGGGAACCAAACCCGGGACCTCCCACATGGGAGGTGAGTGCACAATGGCCTGAGCCACATCTGCTCCCTGTGGGCTGGGTGTCTGCTGGCTTGTGGCGTCTACTTATTTAGGCATCTGCTCATTTGCAGTGGGTATGGTGTCTGCTCATTGCAGTGGGTGTAGTGTCTATCTGGCTTCTTTATGAGGAACTGGGACCAGAACTGGGACCTACCATGTGGTAGGCAGGCACCCAACTGGTTGAGCCACATCAGATTCCCCAAAAGTTGATTTTAATAGACTTATCCTCCAGACTTCCATGGGAACCTATAAATCTCTAATAACTTTGACCAAAGAGTAATCTTTGTCTGAATATCTTGAAGACATACCCCTTCTACATGCACCAAGCTAGAATATGATTATAAAAGGAAAATCTCTTAAATTACCAACTTATTTTAAATGATAGTCTCTTAAAAATTTATCTTAGCCTTAATAGGAGAAAAGTTTCCATTGTCAGAAAAGGTTAGATATTTGGATAAAGGAGACCCACAAAAAGAAATGACTAGTTTATTCCCATGAGGTACAAAGACTAGAAGAGAGACATGGTAACAATGATGACTATTGCACTAGTAGCAATTTCAACAATACTGTAGCCCTGCAATGGGCTTAAGACTGATCTTTATGACAACGTATCTGGGGTTAGAAGCTGCTGGTTTAGTGTATGGTTTCCAAATGTCTCTTTGAATTTAATGATTGCTGGTTATTCTGTCATAGGGTCTCCTTGATGGGCATCCATTGTACACAAATGCCTTTTCTGGAACTTTATCCTTCCTCTGAGACCAGGTGTCATGCTTCGGATGATTGATGATTTCCCTCATTTCTAAAAAATAAGAAAAAACGAGATTTTTTTTTTCTAGAAATGTCCTTTTCTCAGAATCCGCTTCTATGTTCTTGAAGGATCAAAATAATATTTTGCCCATTGGTTCTTTTAAGTGCTTTTCTTTTTATTCTTTAATTGTTCTGATTTTGCTTCCATGTGGAAATAAGCATCATTTAATACTCCTGATCTTACATATAAGTCATTACACATAAGCCACTAAATATCAACCAGCAATATCAAAACCCACAGATAGTGGTTGTTATTATTTTGGTATGCAGCCTTCCATGTATCTCCCCACCTGCCTGTTACATTTACAAATATTTGGATCAAAATGTAACTACCTTTAGTAACCTGCATTTCAAACAATACATCATAAACACATTTACATCCTGTAAAGTATCCTATAGTATGGTTTTTTTAATGGTTATACTGTGGTCCATCAGATAGGTTTTATATAATTTAAAATATTACTTCCCCTATTGTTGGATGTTTAGTTCATTTAAGAGTGACTTTTACAAAATTTGAGGAACCATTTGAATGACCTATGAAAAAAACAGTTTGGGTCAATCTTTATTTGCAAGGGAGGTGGAGAGACAGAGTGATCTACTAATAAGTAAACAGCTCCACAAGTGAGAAGAAACGGCTTATAGGTCCACTCCTTCACTTATCATGTCCATAACCTTGGATAAGTTACTTCACTTCTCTGATCCTCTTTTCTTCATCTATAAAACTATGGTCTTGGCTGAGTTCATTTCCCAGGTCTTTTCAAATCGGACATTTTAAGTTTCTAAGCACCTGTGGATAATGATTAAGAAGAGTTTTTTGTGTACTGTGGGATTCTGATACAAGTCCAGAAATCGGGAACTTGGAGCAAAGCTCCTGGAATGAAAATAGAGCTTGCTGTCCCATACAAAGCAGCCACACTTTCTTACCATACATCTTGCTGTACCGCCAGCCCCTCACTCCTGTCTCCAGCTGTCAGGCTTCCACCAAAAGGAGCCGCACTGTGAAAGACAGTTTGGAGTTTTTTGAGAATCTGTGTGCTAAGAAGAGAATGAAATTAAGAAGCTGTAAAAAGCAGAAACAACTAGATTGGAAATTCTGGTGACCACACTGTGGCTCCCCTGGTTCCTAGATCACTCTCTATATATTGCCAGAATTTTTTCTATTTTCCTTGAAAGGTATCCAGAAATTCAACGATTATATAGTTATTTCTGTCAGTGTTTCTCATCACTTACAAGCCCAGGCCACCTTTATGAAGATTAAAGAAGACATTCTCCTTTAATAAATTTTTAAATTATAAAATAAATGCTGTTACTACTTAAATAGTAAAGTTGATATTTTCCCATGGGTTTCTTTCTCAAATTATGGTCCAAGCTACTTCTCCCACCCCAACTTCTTGTTTTCTCCTCCTTGGGGTCTAGAAGTCTAGCTGAAGTCACTTAATGGAGTTAATCAATTATTTAATTCTCTTAAAATAGTAATATTAAATTTTTGCCTAATGCATAATTTGGAAAGAAATTAGGAAAAAAGGAGAGAAATTAGCATTTAATAGGCAAGGACTGTATATTAGACCCTCTCTAGATGGTACATGGCTGCCAATGCCTGCAATTCTGTGGGTTTGGTATTGTTGCCTATCACTTACCCCTAGGGAAACACAGGTGCGGAGAGGTGCAAATCCACACAATAGAACTGAGATTCAAACTATATTTGCCAGACTCCAAAGTTCTTTCTGTTACACCAGGATCATAGACATACAACAAATGGGAACCTCCAATCTATGTGTATTTATGAAGATTTGCCATGCATAAGGATGGAGAGAATGACATTCTGAAGGTCAATGAAAAATAGCTGTAAATAAAATTCAAAAATCTTTCAGAAGAATAAAATGAAAAACAACCAATAACTAGCAACTGGACTTTCAAGATTTGATTTTAATTTAATACAATCTTTATACATTTAAAGTGATTGTACCCCCTGGAACCATCCTGTTTGATGTCATTTAACCCAGTGCAATTAACAGTGCTCCAGTCTTTCTCAAAAGTGCCCTGGGTTGAATGATATGTTGTGTGAAAATTCAATTTATATTTCTCTTTACTCAGTAAAATCTGCATGGTCTTGGGTCAGAAGTCAATAAGGAACCAAGAAATAACCTTAAAATGTAAATCCCTAGAAACTTTTAGGGCATAATTGCATCAAGAAATATTCTGACATATTTTGATGCTGTTCTCATATTGCCTTGATAGTGACTAGAATTCATATTATGCTAAATTCTCCTTTAAACAATATCTTTCATTGTTTTCTACTGCAAGTTCAATGTCCTTTTAAGGGCATTAACATCTTCAAAGTTCTTTTGAGATGCAACTGAATGGAACCAACTATAAGGTATTAATCCAATTAAGAAAGCACAAAGGGTTTCTAGCTATTTTAAAAATAGGTTAGAAAACTGCAAGCCTCAAGATTTAATCCTCCTTGAGAACAGAAGAACGGTAATCTATTGCCCTTGTGTCCTGCTCTTCTATCACCAAAACACTCAAATATCTAAACTCGCTGTGTAGACTTCTGCCATGTTTCTTCTGGTGCTGCAACGATGTTATAGGAGGTTATGCAGCAGTTATCAAAGTATGCACCCAGCAGCTGGGCCCTGAATCTCAACGGAATTGCAACACCTACTCTCCAGTTCGTTGGTCTCACACAGAACAACTAACAAGGAGGTAAGGATGGACAAGTACCATACCAAGGAACTGAGACCATCCACAACTGCAAGAAAGAGAGTCCCATCCAATGACCCTATGGGATCACTGGCCCCTCTCAATTACAGGTGGAGTGGACATCACCATCCTGGAATCCTCAAGACTGGGGAATGAACTATGAACTAAAGAAGAGTTACTGGTATTCTACTATGGACTTACTGTGATTCTAGCAATGGAAGAAATTACATCACTGATATGGAGGCAGTGGACACTGGAGGTTCTGAGGACAGGGAGAGGGAAAAACAGGTATAATACAGGGACATTTTCAGGACTTGGTAATTGTCCTGAATGCCATTGCAATGACAGATACGACTGTAACTTACAGAATTGGGTGGGAGAAAGTGTAAACTATTATGTAAATTTTAATCCACGCTTAGTGGCAATGCTCCAAAATGTGTTCATCAATTGCAATGAATGTACATCACTAATGAAGGATGTTGTTAATGTGTGAAAATGTGGGAGGTGTGGGGAATGGGAGAAAGGGGTATCCCCTGTATTTTTTATGTGACGTCTGTATGATCTAAGTATCTTTAAAAAAGAAAAAGTATACACTCAGGACTAACAACGGGAACTTCACCCTGGAGCTTGCTAGAAAGGTCTCCTCAAAAGCACATCTCAGACTACTGAATCAGAAATCCTAGGGCTGGGGTTCAACTATTTGTTTGAAAACACTCCAGTCAATTCGAATGCATGTTCATGTTTGAGAACTACTAATATAATGCCAAGTAACTGTGAAATCAGGTGTCTCCATGTGTCCCAGTATTCCAGGTATAACATATTTTTATATAAATTTAGGAAATAAGGAAGGGTATTGTTGTCTTATGAGCCATATGATTTCTTTAGAGTTACACATGTAGTTAAACAATTCAACTTGCGTTCTCATAAAACTAGGATGCCTGATATCTCCAAGGCCAAAATAAATGCAGCGTTCATTCATCCATTCACTCATTCATTCAATTTTTATTTAGGACTCACCGCATACTTGGTATTGTCCTAGAAGCCAAGAGTACAGTTGTATGCAAAACAAAGTTACTTCCTTTTGGAACATTCTTCCTACCAGGAGAAGAAAAATAAAGCAAAGATTAAATTCATATGTGCAAAGTATATATAGTGTCAAGACTAGGGATGAGCTGTGCTATGAAGTACCATGAAGTTTAATAGTACTTTCTAACTCAATTTTCAAAATCCCTTTCACATTTAAAGGCTAAGGTTAGATATGGCTTCTCCATGCAGGTTCCCTGTTTTTCCAGTCAAAAATGGTTGTTCTTCTCTATTCTACCCTGGCAAGTTAGTACTTAGTACTGAGTCTTTTGCTAGAGTTAGGTGTTTAACCTGACTTCCTTCATTAGATTATGAAATACCTTGGAATGAGGAATTAGGTTTAGTCATTTTTATCAGTACAATTATTAGGACAGTATCTTGCACATAAGGACTTCTTAAATTGAATTTAATTATATATCGGAAGTTGGCATGGTATACCTTTTACATAGACCCATGATTTATCCCTTTGTTAATGAGAATATTTTATTCACTTCCACACTGTTGTTCCATTAAAGCTGGAAAACAATTATTTTCTGTTTCCTGAACAATGGTGAATTCATATTTCTGAATTTCTACTGATAACTTTTTTTCTTTTCCTTAAAACATGATCCTTTTTGGTTAAGGGTTATGCTATTTAGAGAAATTTCTCATATATCCTATCTTACATTGAGTAGCTCACTCATAAAACACAGCAAAATATATTTCTTTCAGAAGATAATGGGAAATCAAAAAGCTAAATGAGGCTTCCAATGGCTCATTAGACAATTACCTTCAGATATTTTTATGACCACTTACACATAACAGTTGATAACAGATATTATGACCCTTGCTATAACAAGCAGATGTTCTATTCAAATTGCTGTAATTATTTTATATCTCTTGGTTAAATACCAATACAAAGGATTTAAAATAAAAGAGGTATTTATAATGGCCTTGCAGTTTGATTATCCATATATTAATATGTCATGCCTAGTTACCTAACACAAATCATCATAGTGCTGTTAACTGTTCTTTTAATCATCATGAGGATGTACTGTAGAATGCAAGGCATGTTTCAGTTAACTAGGAAATTGATGCAGGGAGCTTAGTTTTTCAATAAGGAATAGCAGGAGATATAATTGTAAGTTTAGCAAAACATGTTTATTAGCTCATTTTAAATTTCACATGCTACTAATTTTATTTCCTGCAGTTCCTATAAAGCTTAGATTACTTCTCATTATACAATTATATTAGTTGGGAAGTAAAATTGAAATTGTGATTTATGGGTTTAAGTGACCTATAGCTGGTGATTCAGAAATTTCTTGTTGCAAAAAAAGTTTATAACAACATTCTCTGGAAATTGCAGTAAAAATAAGCTGTAGTAGTATACACAAAAGTTCTTGTTATTTGTAAATTTAAACAGAAATTAGAAATTTATTGTCAATAATTCCTCTGCCTTGAGAGTCTCCAAAAGCATTTTAAACATTGAAATGTGTATTTTTATCAAGATCTTTGCAGCAAAGTCTACTCTATAAAAAACACGAGAAGTACTTAATGACATTAATTAATCCATTTATTTGTGTTTTTTCCAGCCTCTTATTTGAATGGTTTTTCAACATAAAAGTTGAAAGAACAGTATAGTAAATACCATATAACAATCACCTAGATTCAACAATTGTTGGCATTTTCTCCTATATGCTTCACGTCTTTCTCTGTCCATAAAGAAACACCCATGCACACACATCATGTATTTGCTGAGTCATTTGAGAATAAGTTGCAAATATTATGACATTTCACTACTAAATACTTATCCATGCATTCTCTTAGAATGAGATCTTATTTCAATGTAACCATGACACCATTATTGCATGAATAAAAATGAAATATTTCTTAATATTATCTAATTTGCATCCTAAATTCAAATTTCTCCCACGTTCCAAACATAAATTTCATAACTTTTCTTTTTCTTTGACACAGGAATCAGTTAAGGATCACACACTTAATTTGATTCTTGTGTCCCAGTAGACTCCTTAATCTAGAAACAGCCCAAATAAATGCCAGCTTTTTTTGAATTGGCATTGCCAGTTGACATAAAGAAGTTTATGTTATGATTTTGTTAGATTGTTTCTTTATTGAAGGGGATGAGAAGTATAATTTGGTGAAATTGGAAAAAGAACTCTAAAATATAGATATTGGGTGGTGATGACATATCCATGAATATACTAAGAACCATTGAACTATACACTTTAAATGGGTGGATTTTATGATATATGAGTGATATCTCAATAATGAATATATTGGGTATATAACTAATCCCTAGAAATTAAACTGTGAAGGATGGAAACAAAGTTTTTCAGTTGCAAGGTTAAGGGAGAGGGCCTTGCATATATAAATAAGTACATCATGATTATTTCTCTTCCCTTAAATTCACATCCAGTTTGTTAGTTGTTCTTTGGATTTTATATAAGTTACCTTTCTTGATTATCATAACAACTTCGTGAAGTCTCTTTAACTATCCTAATGCTACTTGTGATATTCAGAGACTCTAAGAATGATGTAATCAAGATTATGTGGCTCCTTGGGACCTGGGAGAGAGTTTAACCTTCTTCTTGGCTTATAATGCTCTTTGTAGTTAATTTATGATGCTGCCCCTCTCTAAATCAGTTATCTAAATCAACATCCTCAAATTGCCCAGCAAGTCCACTGTAGGCTCCCCGGGACTCCACACTAAGGCAGTGCCAATTTTTGGACACCCTTTTTGTCCCATAGTAATGTCAACTCTGAAGAACAATCATTCCTCAAAGTCAAAGAAGACTATAACTGGAGTTGTAAATACAGAATTGGATATAAATATGATTATGCATTTAAGAAGAACAAAAGCTAATGTAAGCATATAAAAGAATTTTGATACCCACTCATTCTAAATTATTAAAATTGTGGAAAAGAGTGCTTTTTCTTAACTACACAGGCCAGTGCCACAAAGCTCTGAATCAAGGTTCTAGCCCAGCCATACAATAGAATTCATCTCGTGGGCAAACCAATCTGATCAATTTGTAGTGGCTGCCTTTAGTTCTCTAAGAAGAAGGACCGTGGGCATTACTGATGAACGGTGTCGGCCATGTGTGGGGATATGGAGAACCAGCCCCGCCTGGAGCAAGGTCACCGATTGTCACATGTAATGTAGATGCAGGCTCAATTTGATGTTTCTTGTTTGTGTTCTGAGTTTTGACTCATAACATTTTATGAGCATATAGCTCATATAATTTTGATAAGTTATTCTCAAATAAAAACTCTACAAAAATATTTGGAAGAAATTGTGAGAGAGTGAGATTTCTTAGGGGCTAATTTATTAATCTTATAATAAATCTGCCTTGAATTTGGGTTGAGTAATAGAAAGAGCTTGGCAGGAATTTATGGTTAGAATTTCTCAGGGAAATAACTTCAGAATGATGTTCAAAAGGATGAAAATCAATAGGTGCAGTGAGTTTCTAATTAACTCTTACAGGAAGTGCCATACCAGGAAACCCTGTTATAAAGCTCATAAACCATATTATGGGAGAAATTATAAGGCTTGCTTACCTGTTTACCAAGAACTTTAAACCTAAAACACATTTATTTACTTAAAAATAACACTGTGCCTATGAAAAGTGAATTAAATTGGTTTGTTGATGGGCTTGAAACCAACAATTATATATTTGTATGTACGAGAAAAATGTGTGCATATATATGGCATGGCCTATGAAAGCTTTATTTACTAAAGGGGTGGCTGTAGAATTTCATCAACAATTTAATTATAACTGTCTAATGATTTAGAAAATAGTCACTGTGGTATTCTAGTATTTATTCAGTAGAAGAAAATTAGTGATGATATAGGAAACCAAACATCTATGACCTTTCTTTATAATCAACATAGAATTTCCTAAAAACTTTCAGAAAAGAAAAAAAATAATGGGATACTAGTTCTGTAGGTATAAAGTTGAATATGAAAAACATAAAAATCCATTTGACAATTTTATTTATGAATTGGAGCTTTAAATAATCATGAATTATAAATTTCAACTTTTTATACATTTAATAAGGCGATATTTGCCCAAAATAATATATCCAAAATAAAGAGGACAGTAAATTATGTGATATTTTAAAGCCCATTAATTCTCTCAAACATATAAAGCTCTTTAGGAAAAGTCCTTTTGAACCAATGAGTGATTATCTGAAGATTCTTTTTAAATCCCTATAGTGCTGAGGGGACTGAAGGACCAAAGAAGACTCACAAGAGTTATTTCTCAAGCAAGTCATTTTCTCAAGCAGTGAAGATTCAGGCTTTCCCTGACACAGAGGAGTCAGTTCCAATGTGATACATTCAGCTTCTTTAAAGAATTCATTTGTATTGGGTTAAACTTATCATAAAATGTGAGCTCATTTAGTACCATCAAGGTACTAAACAGTTACCTTTTCTTCACTCTTCATTGTGGGTTATTGTGGCTGATCTGCCATTATTTCCTGCACCAGCTCATTGACTGCTACTTCCTGGCTATGGTTGCCATCTCTACCAATTATGTTCATCCCCTTAATTATTTTGTAATCAATACCAAGACTAACTTCTGCTGAATAGATCAGCTTTATTTCTGCTATAACCACCTAAGATCCTCATTCACCTGTCTTTGCTAGTAACTAAGGATCCTTCTCATCTTTCCACATCTTGTAATATTTTCTCATCTAAATTTAAGTGTCTCTAAGAGATATACTTGTGGCCTCTTATGCCAGAATTATTGTTTTCTACCTTTATTTCATTTGTGGTTCTCAAGTGGAAATGCAAATAAATCACATTTATTAACTCAACATTTAACAATTGTGTTGCAGGCAGTGACAACTTACCAATGACTATGATGAAATATATTCCAGCTCTTGTGGATATTACATTCTATTAAAGGGAGACAATCATTTGACCAATGACTCAGCTGATGTATGTTAATTTGCTTTAAAAAGTGATATACCTTAAAAATGATACTAATAAAAACAGATTGAAAATCTTTCTAGAAATTATTCCCAAAAATATATTCAATATTGGGTTCACATTGGTTTATTCAAATATTTGTTGTGTGTTTGAGTTCAATAAATATTTCTTTGCATGTTCATATGCAAAGTAGGTATTGAGAATAACTGTGAACATAAAAACAGGAAATTCTATTCTCACGGAGCTTATATTCTAGTAAAGGGAAAATGACAATGAACTAATAAAAAGATAAATTTTAAAAATGTAAGTGCTAAAACTTATCAAAAGAATTGTTTTATTTTTTTTGAAGTTGAAATAAAAGTTTTTTTTTTTTAAGAATTAAAGCCAGGAAGGTAGTAAGACAGTGATGCGACAAAACATTTTAAAATATATGGTGATCAGAAACAGACTGTCTGATAAGGTGGCATATGTACAGAGACATAAAAGAATTGACGTGAGAGAGCTAGAGATGCAGGTATCTGAGGAGAGTATGCCAAATAGAGGTAGTCGCCCTGAGGCAGGAGCACGCTGGAAACAATGTGGCAGGAGCAGAGCTGGGAGTGGTAGATATTAGGATTTGAGGAAAGGAGATTACAGAGGTAGTCATGGCAAAAATATCAGATTTTTATCCTGAGTATGATAGAAATTACTGGAGGAATTTTCATACAAGTGATACAATCTGAAATATTAATATGTTTTAATTATGGAGATTAGACTGTTGGGGACAAGAGTGGAATGAGAAGCTGTAGCTAGGGCTCTTTTACAATAAGCCAAACCAGAGCTGATGATGGTTTGGACAAGAGTGGTAGCTGAAGTGGTGAGAAGGGATTAGGTTTTAGATATATTTCAAAAGTTGAATTGACAGACTTTCCTGACAGATTGGATTGAGGAATGGGAGTAGGGAAGAGAGAGGCAAGGATGTCTCCAAAATTTTTTACCTGAGGAACTGAAAAGATTGTATTGGCATTGTATTTGTCAGCCAAAGGGGTGCTGATGCAAAGTACCAGAAATCTGCTAGCATTTATAAAAGGGTATTTATATGAGATAAAAGTTTACAGTCACAAGGCCATAAAGTGTAAGTTACTTTCCTCACCAAAATCTGTCGCCACGTGTTAGAGCAAGATGGCTGTCAGTCTCTGAGAGGGTTCACCTTCCTCTTCTCCCTAGGGCTCCATGGTCCCAGCTCTTTCCTTTCTCAGCTGTAGGCTAGCTTAAGACTTGTCTCTTTCCCCAGGACTCATTTCCTTCCAGGCTTTCTCAGCTGCTCAGGACTTTGGTTTCTTCAGCTGCCAACTATCAGGCAAATGGCTTGACTCTCTCCCTGGGGCTCCAGCATCCAAAGCTAATCTCTCTGTGTTCTCCATCTCCCTGTGTTTACTTCCATGTGTGAGTCTCTTTTATCCCTAACAAAGGGGTGGAGATTCAACCCTGCATGCCCTAATATTATGTGGTCAAATAAAAGCCCTAATCTTGATTTAATAAAGTAAAAGTAAAACCTCTGAATCTGATATGATCTAATATGCCCAGAGAAACAGACCATTTTACAAACACAATCCAGTATCTATTTTTGGAATTCGTAAACAATACCAAACTACCACAGATATCTATTGATAAAGACATGGACAGATTTTGGAGAGAGGAAATAAATTTAGTTTGGGTCATGATTTTGAAATGTCTGTTAGACATTAAAGTGGAGATTTGGGGGGTTTACAGATGGATTTACAATGTGCTCTATCAATTTATCTCAAAGATGCTACTTGCTTATAAACTGTGAGCGAGGGCTACTCTCACAAAAATATTTTCCAAACCCCATCTTAAAATTTCTTAGAAACCGAGCAATAAAAAATAGCGACAATAAGAAACTTAGTTTCAATCATTGTATCCCATTCTTATTTGACCTAGAACACTTCACTTTCCTTTGCTATACCCATAAATATCTCAACACTAGCATTCCACAGAACACAGCTTGGGAAGTATTGATTTAGAATATTAATGGAAAGACATCAACAATTCCAGTGTCAGATTTCTGTAAGTTCAACAAATTAGTTTATAGTTCTTCAGCAGGTGTCACCAAGAAGTAGAATGCACTATCATAAAATAAAAATAAAAAACCATCTTTCTCTTTCAAGAGAAGAAAGCAAAGGAAGCTTAAGCTGCAAAACTTAATACTGATAATAAAGGAAAATTTGTAATGGGAAGCTAGAAACTATCACTGATGCCTAATAATGATTGTACTTCCCCCAGGTAAGAGGATCTAATTAATCTTACAGTGAGCTAAATGACACTCACCTTGACCTTAAAACATACAAACAGGAATTCTTAAGGATCAAATTGGGGTTTAGCTTTTCTTTCTCCAGACAAAATTAATTTATTAACCTTGAAATTGGATTCTTCTCTTTCATCTGTCTTATGTATGCAAATTAATTAGTCATTAAAAAATCATGAATGTAAACCCTAAGCTTGGGTAAAAATTGAGTATTTTCTGAATCCTCACAGACTTGACTGGAATGGTGAAAATGCCAGAGCCTAATAAGTAGCTATTGTGTCAAAACTAAGGAGAAAATGGGAACTTGACATACCATTTTACTTCATTTTTAAGATAAAAGCTTCATCAAAGTTTATAAGCTTTTTTATCTTATATTTTGAGTTATTTTTGTTGAGAACTGAATTGCAATAACTGTTCACGAATCTATGCATAGCATTTTTCAGGATGTCATTTGGAGCTGCAAAAAGAGCCAGAGATATAGATGAAAACACGTATTTTGAGTCTCTTCATCTGAACTACAGATTTTTTTTTCAACAAAGAAAAAGCTACTTCCCTGGTAGATACTCTAACACCATGAAGGACAGCACTAATGCATTAGAAATATGCCATCTATGATTAATGCTGATGATTCAGTGAAACATGGCAAGGTACTGAAATAATGGGATTTTTCTGCATTTTAGAAATTCAATCATCTTAACACATGGTCCATGAGATATTTTTTTGTGTGTTGATTTTTTTTATTTCTAGAAATTATTTAACTTGATAATATAATAAATTCTGTGAAAATACTAAAATACACATATAGATAACTCTTCTTTTGCTAAATAGAAATCACGTGCATATGTGGAATTCAATCAATCTATTTAATTCAAGTAACTTAAAGATTAACAATAGACAAGAAATTTCCTTCACAGCTTAAGCATCCATTCAGGATTAAAGCCCTTTGAGAAGGTGATAAAAGTAACCAGATGGTTGGCTTACACAGGAACAAGAAAAACTGTTTTTTAAAGCAAATTTCTGAGATAATGTTTTTGTTGTTGTGCTGAAAACCTTTGAATTCATGTTCAGTTCTTAGGAAACTCGTGATTACTAAAATGGCTTAGTGCTGCATTTCTATTTCACATTTTATTTGTCTTTCTCATTCCTATGAAATCAAAGAGTTTAAACGATAGCCAAATGGAGTTTTATAAAAATTTAGATTTTAAAAGTATTTGTTGTGCTTTTAGTGTTGTAGATTTTCCAGAGTCTGATGTTGCCTGCGTGGATATGGCTGTAATAGGTTCACCACTCAGCTTGCTTTCCAAAAAATATCACTTTCCTTAAGTTTTTATTAATACCTGTCTTCAATGTAATTCAGTTGTCATGATTTAGTTTTCAATTTATGTGTGTATTTTGGGGGAATATAGATCCTGCTATCTACTAAAATAGGTCCATTCCTGCAAGAGGAATTACTTTTATAGGAGTCGGTGATTTGGATGGCCTTAAAAAATTATGTTGGTTAGCATTGGCAAATAATAATGAAATACTGTAGCATTGAATGACCCTTTCTTTAAGATATTCTAAAAAGTTGAAGTTGGAAATGAGTTTTAGTAAAATGTATTTTACTCATTTATGTTTGAATTACTTTCAGAGAAGAGTAGGAACTGCTCTTCTTAGAGGGACTCAGAGTCCCCTGTCATGTTGAAAGACTGAATATCAGGTCCTGATAAAATGAAAACAAGGAAAATGATGGTTTTTTAAAAAATGTGGTTTAAAAAAATGTTCATGGTGGCAATAGTTTATAAGATGAAATTAGGGAAACTTTTTTCCTGGAATACTTATGAGAAAAATACAAAACCGAAAAGCATCATTATGCCAACTGAAAATTATTTACCAAGCCTCTCATGAAATCAACATAAAAGATGGTCCTATTTTTGAGGTCCTACTATATATCCGTTACTTTACATACATTATCTCTTTTAGTCCTCATAGCAAGGTTAGGAGGAAGGCAATATTATCTCTATCATATTGATGGATAAACAAGCTAATAGGCTAAATAACTTATCCGGAGGAATAAGTGACAAATCCGGGTTTTAAATTCAGATCTCTCTGGCCCCAAACATAGGTGGATAACTTGTGAGCAAGCAGTGAGCTGAGCACTTCAGGAAATGCCATCCCTAAGGTGGCTACCCGCTGTCAAGCTCTCCTCTTAAGTGAAACTCATCTGGCAAGATGGTGGATGTGGCAGAGCTGGCATTGGCAGGGCCCAACCCTTATCCAAGACCATGTTTTTTGTCTTATTTTCAGATAGTTTATGTCCACCTAAAAATGGTCTAGCATAACTCTCGGTTTGCTATTTTGAGATATTCTGTCAATACTGCCATCTGGCATAAAAATGAGGCTCTTGGGGTCATAGAGAAAATATATTACAACTAATGAGGAAACTGAAGCTTGAAAAACAGTGTGAATTGCCAGGTAAAAAGGCAGTAACTGAGCCAACTATTTCTACCTTAGTGGGTAGGTCCAAGGATAAAACTCAAAGACATTCAAGTGTTTTCTTCTTTTTTCTGGTTTGTATTCACTCTTGATTATATTGTCCTATTTCTATTATGGGTCATATTTACTTCACCTATTTAAAATTAGTTTTCAATTAGTGTTTGAGAACTGAACAAAGGCTTGAATGTCATTTGTACAGTATTGGGAATCTTTTAAGAGTAAAAGAATGGAATATACCCCAAAGGTAGTTCAATATTTAGTAAAACCTTTTATCATTTTGGTATGAAGATTTAGAACTAACCATGTACCAGAGGTTAATGCCTTTGTTAGGAATACTGACTGATGCTGCTGCATAGGAGGTACATATTGAGGTACAAATGATTCTGCATAATATTTGCTCAGAAGTTGATCAATATCATAAAAAGTTAGTTTTGAATGGCTTTTTACCAGTTTATTTATTTGAAACTCCAAAGAGACATTCCTAAGCACCATCCATATCAACTATTGGTAGTAATCAGTTGATAGGTTTTGTTCAGGCATCCATGTTGATTGTATCCATGAGAATTTTTAAGTAGGAAGTTCATACATAGAAAAGTTTTTATATAGCATTTTTGCATGTGAGCAAATCCGATATATCATATCTCTTAAGTGATAAAGGATTGTACGGAAAAAGCATTATAGCCAGTTTCTCCATCTGCCTGCTAGAATCTTGACTGGGGTAAAATAACTTAATAAAACTTCCTGCATATTTGTTCAAGATAGGATATTTGCATCATATAGTAACTAAAATTTGATTTCATCTAGTTTTTCTTGCTGCTCTCCAGGACAGAGAAGGCCAACCATATTTACCAAAAAGAGTATAGGGCTTTTTGTCTCTATAACATATTTCCTTGGGTTTCTCTGAGATCCAGTGTGTCTAGCTCCAAAACATATTTAAAATGCAAATTGCACTATTTTTTAGAGACTATTCATGTGATCTATTTTTATTAGAGAATATTCCATAGGTTAGACATCTGAACAAAAGATGTCATCTTCTAATTCATTACCTTACAGGGGCAGGAGTGTACACCCTTATTCCAGTGTGTTGCACTATTTAAAACATTGTTGAAAATTCTCTTTCTTGATTTCATCTTATAGCATAGTACATTTTAAAAGACGTTTCATAGTGCCAAACTGTAATATTTTGAGAATGCATTTAATTTTGAAAACAATCAAATATTTTTAGATCTAAGCCAATTGAATAAGATGGAAGAACATGATTTAAAAACTAACTATGTGTTAATAAAAAATATTCATTTCATGCATTCTTTAACTATGATGGAGCAAAATTATATCAAATAAGTATTAGTATTAGAAGACTCAATCTATTTATATGTGTTATCCTGACAAAATAATAGAATAATTACATAATTAATAGCAGTACTTCTCAAAAAGTGTTCCTTCTGAGTGACAAAATTTTATGGTTACCCTACTAAATGGAAAAATTAGTTAGAGGAATTTGGTAGTTCCCACCTGTCTTTCATTCAATGACTACACTGGACACTAAGTGGCACTTCCATACCTAAGTCCACTCTTGTCTCCTTACCAACCAGTGTTTCTTCCCTGAGATTCATTGCAACAAATGTAGGAAATAGAAATGACTGTGGTAGCTATGTCTGTGGAACCCAAGGTAGGTTCATATTTAGATTGGCATGGCTGACTTGACTCAACACCTTTCACCAGGTTTCCTCTTGCTGCTGTGACTAATGCTGAGCTCATTTGTTCTATATCACTCCACTTAGATCCTGTTTGGCAAAGACTTCTAGGAGTGTGTTTCTTTTCAAGAAACTTTCCAATTTTCAATAAGCCTTGCAGACCCTAATTTGAACTAAGCTCAAGAATCAATAGTTTTTCAGCTCCTACACTTTGATTTATTGGACTGACCCCACTCAGCTAACATGGAGTTGAAGAAGGTCAACCACCACACCATGGAGCCTAGAGTGTCTACAACTGAAAGCAGGAGGAGTGCATCCAGTATCCATGTGGAATCTAAGCCCCCACTTGACATAGATGTGCAATGGACACAACCAATCCAATGTCCACAGAGAAAATGTGGAATGGGTGTGGGAAGGGTAGCCATGATGGCTGCTGGGTTTGGGGAATGGGAGGAAGAGATGAGATGTGGAGGCATTTTCGGGACGTGGAGTTGTCCTGGGTGGTGCTTCACGGACAATTACAGGACATTGTAGACCCCCCCAGGGCCCACTGGATGGAACGGGGGAGAGTGTGGGCTATGATGTGGACCATTGACTACGGGGTGCAGTGATGTTCAGAGATGTACTTACTGGGTGCAATGGATGTCTTACGATGATGGGAGAGAGTGTTGCTGTGGGGGGAGTGGGGGCTGGGGGCGGTGGGGTTGATTGGGACCTCGTATTTTTTGAATGTAATTCGTAAAAATAAATAATTTTAATTAAAAAAAAAAAGAATCAATAGTTTGTTTCCTGCCCTTAACCTGATATAAAATTTTGAGTTTATATATTTTTTATGGCAAATTCCTGTCCTATAGTTTTTATCTTCTGGGCCTTCCTTAAAGCACTGTAGATTTTTTGCTTGACCAGAGTATTTTCTATGCCCTACCTGAATTTTCCATCTCTATCATATGTCCTGAATTATTTTGTTCCAAACATATCTTTGTATTTACCCCTATTGCTTCTGACTCCGGCTCTGTGCTGTAAAACTCAGAAATAACATTAGGGATTATACTTTAGTGTGATGGTCCTTGATAGAGGTGGGAGATAGTCTATAAACAAAGCCTTGATTGATCACATCTTATATATTTGAATATTTTGGAGTCCTTAAGAGATATGTTTGTGAAGGTAGGGTTTTTTTAGAAGCCCTTGAGATTGTTTGCACATCAAATATAAATCCACACATCGAAACCATTTTCTTATCTACCATTTTCCAATACAATTCTTATGAAAATCATTATGATATTTTAGTTTAAATTTTATCATATTTTCCATTTAAACAGACTTCTTTTACATTCTCATATATGCAGAGACCTTTAAAATTACTCCCACAATAGAAAACCTTCTAATGTTTCCTAGCTCTGCTATTTTGTCATATTTGTTCTGATAACTGATGTTATAAATCTAATGCCTAAATCCATATGTCAGTATAAATATACTATACTAGTCTTTATTCTATCTATGCTTTTTATTTAGGTAACTTAAATTCTTAGAAATAGCTACCTTCTCTTTATGCAATTTTACTTAATCAAATCAGACTCCATTGCCCATTTATCTGCTTACAAAATCACAGGGTGTTTTTTTTCCCCTACAGAATGCCAGAAGTAATGAGCTGGCATTACATGGAGATAATTAATCCTTTCATTCTTTATAAATAGTAGCAATAACACCATGTGTCTTGGCACTCCTAGGTGGTAAAGAGTCCTTTAAAATGGCTTTGGTTGTCTTACAATTGATAGTGGGAAGCCGCTTTCACTGCAGCCAGCAATTAAATGTTGACTGACTGTTTAGATGGAAATCTGGAAGCCTCTATATTTCAGACACCTTTTCTGGTTCCGCTTTCTTTGCTGATAGTAAATGACTGCATTCTCTCTCTCTCTTTTTTTTAATAGATTTTTAATTTATTTTGAAAAGATATATAAATCACACAAAATGTTACATTTAAAAATATAGGAGGTTCCCATATGCCCCAGTCCAAAAATCCCCCAATTTTCCCACATCAACAACTCTTTCATTAGTTTGTACATTCATTGCATTTGGAGAATACATTTTGGAGCACTGCTACACAGCATGTATTATACTTTATATTGTAGTTTACACTCTCTCCCAGTTCATTCAGTGGGTTATGGCGGGATATATAATGTCCTGCATCTGTTCCTGAAATATCATTCAGGACAACTCCAAGTCCCCAAAATGCCCCCATATCACACCTCCTTTTTCCTCTCCATGCCTTCAGCAACTCCCATGGCCACTGTCTTTACATCAATGATATAATTTCTTCCATTGCTAGAGTCTCAATAATTCTATAGTAGAATACCGGTAAGTCCACTCTAATCCATATTTATTCCTCCATCCTGAGGACCCTGGGATGGTGATATCCACTCTACCTCTAATTTTTTTTTAAGATTTATTTATTTATTTCTCTCTCCTTCCCCCCCACCACGGTTTTCTGTTCTCTGTGTTCATTTGCTGCATGTTCTTTGTCCGCTTCTCTTGTTGTCAGCAGCACTGGAATCTGTGTTTCTTTTTGTTGTGTCATCTTGTTGTGTCAGTTCTCCATGTGTGCAGCGCCATTCCTGGGCAGGCTGCACTTTCTTTCGCACTGGGCGGCTCTCCCTATGGGCTTCACTCCTTGCACGTGGGCTCCCCTACATAGTGGACAACCCTGCGTGGCACAGCACTCCTTGCACGCATCAGCACTGCATGTGGGCCAGCTCCACATGGGTCAAGGAGGCCCGAGGTTTGAACTGTGGACTTCCCATGTGGTAGATGGACGCCCTCACCACTGGGCCAAGTTGGTCGCCTCTACCTCTAATTTGAGAGGGGGTTTAGATCCCACATGGCTGGTGGATGGGACTCTGCTAGCAGCTGTAGACTCTCTCGGTTCCTTGGTATGGTGGTTGTCCTTTCTCTCCTCCCAGTCAGCTCACTGGGTAAGTCCAACGAACTGGAGAGTAGGTTTTGCAACACCCCTGAGGCTCAGGGCCCAGCTGGCACATGGACAGCCCAGAGATTCAAGTCTCCTGGGCATACACCAACCCCAGCACCAACCACAGGTTCAATAAAAGGGACAGAAGAGGCACATGTAGAGAGGTCACATCTGAATTATTGCATTTTCATCAAACTGGATTTCCATGTTGTTCTTGTCTTGTTTTCTTTATGTTGTCTTCTTTTCCTCAGTAATAAATTCCATAAAAAGCTGTGGTCTTTGTTATTTTATCGGGTGTACTAATGTTGATTGTGACAACAGTAGAGATCACCCCCTTTTGCCTTCAACTTATTTAGTATTTTTCATTACCCATTTCATTTTGTTTATCCTTTTTCTATTTCAACCTTAAGTTCTCACCATCTGTAGCAATTTGACATAGTTATGAATTCCAAAAATAGATATTGGATTATGTTTGTAATCTGGTCTATTACTGGGCATGATTGAGTTATGATTAGGGCTTTGATTGGGCCACATCTTTAAGGCACTGAGTCCTCACACCCTGGTAGGTGGGGACTCACAGATAAAAGGCATGGCAAAGGACAGAGTTGCAGCTTTTGATGTGAGGATTTTTGATGTTGGAGTTTGATGCTGAAGCCTTAAGCTGGAGCCCTGGGAAGTAAACTCACAGAGGAAAGAGAAGTCAGCCCCAGGAAGAGAGGAACGCTGAGCCCAGGAAGAAGCAAGCCCTGGGAAGAGAGGAACCTTGAGCCAAGAGAGAAGCAAGACCCTGGAAGGGAGTAACCCAGGAAGCCTGAACCCTCACAGATGTCGGCAGCCATCCTGCTCCAACACATGAAAATAGACTTTGGCAAAGGAAGTAACTTATCCTTTATGACCTGGTACCTGTAAACTCTGAGGGAAGTAACTTATGCCTTATGGCCTGGTATCTGTAAGCTCTTACCCCAAATAAATACCCTTTAAAAAATCAACCATTTTCTGGTATTTTGCACCAGCACCCTTTGGCTGACTAATACACCATCCTACTCCAGCTTCCAGATATGAGGGTTACATATTGTACAGTGTAAAAACAAATGATGATAATAATCAGGTTTTGGAGCAATGGAGATCTGGATTCAAATCATAATGCCCTTGGGAAAGTTATATAAACTCTATTCCTCAGTTTTCTCATCTGTAAAGTGGGCACAGTAATGCCTATTCTGAAGTTTGTTAAGTAAAATGAAAGAAAATTAAATGAAGTCAAGTAAAATATCTGTTCCACCAAATGAATTCAACACATTTTCATTCATTTCCTCTCAGCTTTTTATCTGTGGACTTAAAGGATAAAACTGCAGTTAACAACCAGAGTAAATGTTAGCTCTGCTTTCTTTTTTATTTATGTACCTGACTCCTATATAATACCTCATATTAAGTAATACTTCATATTAAGCATGCTAATATTTTGAAGGCCATATAGATAGCAATTGCCCTGGCTGGGATTTGAACCAGGTGATCTGGCTATGGAGGTCATGCTCCTAGTATGCCACCGAACTTCCCTGTCATTCAAACCCTCCATTTATTCCATGAGCAAGAAACCAGGGTTTCAAGTGACATGTTTACTTGTGTGGAAATTTGTCTATGACTTTTATAGTCCTTTGGTTTTCTACTCGGCTTCTCCTTTTCTGCATTTCACCAACCATTGGCCATTTTACCAGGAAAGTCTCCACATCATGGTGTATCAGGTGTGGTGTGATAAATAATAGGACATAGCCTTCGGAGAGCTAGGGAGAATGAATTTTTCTCAAGGGATGATGCACCCATTAAAGGGACAGTCATGGTCCTAGTACCACAGTACCCCTTAGGTCCCAACGGAAGTAATTTATTCATTTCAACAGAGATATTCTGAAAGTAGATCTGGCATTTACTAGATTTTTTTTCCCCTGAATGCCTCATGAATTCTGATGACGTTATCAGCCCAGTAATATAAGAGACACATTTCTAGTCTGGTTTTGTACTTACCCTATTTTAAGGCTTAGAATACCTATTTGATGTATAAATGTAAAAGCCTCCCCTTCAGTTTTTGCTGTGTATGAAATGACCTCATTTTTCAAAGAAAATACAGTTTGCTTTTACCTTTAGAAGCATTTGGAAGAGTGATTTCTGAATGCTGCTTTAGTGGCACTTCCGGTTCCATGGAGTTATGATTAAAATCAAACTAGGATGAGATGACTGCTCTGCTATGCAGATGAGGCAGAGACAATTAAAGAGTGTGATTATGGCAGGATGGAAATGTCAAGAAAATGCCACATCAAATATTCCCATTCTACATAGATTATAGGTAAGTGGAAAATTTCATTAGCCAGACCAGGGCAGCAAACGATTTTTGCTTTAAAAAGGAAATTATATTAAAGGAGGAGTTTTATTTATTGCAGCTGGAAGTTTGCATTAAATAGAATAATTTAAAGTCATCAAGGCACCCCAATTTATATTAAATTGTTTTAAACCCCCTGTTATTGCAGGGTGTATGAATAGCAAGTTAATCATTGAGCTTTAGTAAGATAAAGTTATTATAGCAAAAGGTAGCTTATCTGTTTTTTCTCTCAAATGGAAATTTTAATTTACTAGCATTTTCTTTTCTGTTGGAAGAATTGCATTTTAGTTATTCCACATTGGAAATTGAGTTGTTTTTCATCCCTGAATTTTCCCATCAGCTGATATTTAGCTGGCTATGGTTTGGTAAGTGTGTAAGTAAAAGAAAACCCAAACTCAAATTAACTTACACAGAAAGGGAATTTATTAGCTTATAAAAGTCTGAAGGCCTGGTGTGACGTAGTGGTACTAAGATGATATCAGAGGATATATTTTGTTTTTATTTGTTTATTGGTTTTCTTTTCCTTTCTCCAGTCTGCCTCTCTGATATCGGCTTTGTCTCAAGGCTAGGTCTGTTTCCATTTGCCAAGATTGCTGCTCAGAATTTCTAGGATCATCTGCATTCTTATTCAGATCAAACAGGAAAGAGTGTCACATTAAAAAAAAAAAAGGAAAGAAATAAAGAGACGAAGGAAGGAGAGGAAGGGAAAAGGAAGGAAGAAAGGAAAGAAAATTCTCTGACTTTTCTCTGATAGGATCATCACAGGTCATTGGCCCACTCTAGCCAGGAGGCTATCATGGGGTGACTGGCTTAGGTTGAGCTAAACAGTCCATCCCTGAACCTTGAGACTTAATTTGGGATCCATCTTTTAACCTTCATAGCTGCTTCACAGTAGAGAAGAGGAAGAAAAGTTGATCATGAATCAACCATATTGTTCAATGCAATGAAAAATAATTGATGACCATGTTTGTTTGTTTTTCAAAAAATATTGTATATTCAAAAACAGGCAAGTCTCTGGATGGTGTTAGCAGGCAGCATAGTGATTACCTTTTGGGAGGAGAGGAGTAGTGCCTGGGAATGAATATGGGGGATACTCATGTGGTGTTGATCTGGGTGCTCATTATGCAGTTGTGTTTACTTTCTGAAAATTCATCAAGCTGTTTAGTCATGATTTATATCTCTTTCTGTATTAATTATGATTCAATAAATAAATTTAATATAAATCATAACTGAAATAGAAAAAGTATTAAGTGTTTATGTAAAACAAGGTGTGTGGAGTATAATAATTATATCCAAGTTTCCCTGACTATGCACTAAGGCAAAAACAACTCCATAGGAATACCGTGGGATATTTTAAATTTTTTAAGAAAATGCAGCAATATATAACATCTGCTGTATACTACTTGAACTACTAACACCAGGTAGTTCAAAGCTTTAATATTAGATGATATTATATTCTTTTGGATGATGTCAAATCTTTGCAAAGCAGGATTTTAGCATTTGCTGGTGTAAAAAGCAAGTGCTGGTAAGTGGATGTGGCTCAAGTGATGGTATTCCCTCCTACCGCATTGGAGATATGTGTTCATTTCTCAGTGCCTCCTAAAGAGGATGAGAAAGACAGTGAGCTGATGCAACAAGATGACACATCAAGAGACAAATGGGGAAAAACATACAGGGAGAGGCCGTGGCTCAAGTGATTAGGTGCCTTCCTCTCACATGGTAGGTCCCCCGTTCGGTTACCAGTGCCCCCTTAAAAAAAAGACCAGCACACAACATACAGACACAGCGAATGCAAATAATGAGGGGGTGAGAAGAAATAACTAAAATAAATCTTAAAAAATAAAAGCAAGTGCTCTATGAAAAATCTGTATGGAACTAGAAATAAGAGTGGCACAGTGTTCAATCTGATTGCAAGGCTTGAGAAGTTGTGCAGTGCCTAATAGCATATATCCCATTAGTAATTTTTAGGGCTGAAATAAAAAATTATTTTTTCTTTCAATTTATTGTATTATTAGTTTTTCAATTGGCTTCTAAGTTGTTAGAACAAAAATGTTTATTAATGTTTGGGGACCTGATTACTTAGTTAATGTAACTGTTAGATATTCCTTTTGGCCTGAAACAGAGCATTGTGAACTGAGAAAGTTTGGAAATAACTGGATTATACTGTTTTGGGCCTGGCAGATTTGTTTCCAATATTTGGCTACTGTACACTTATGTCAGCAAATTAATGAACAAATACCTATATCAAAGATGTACTGTACAATCCTCTATATTCCAAAGCAGAGCATAGTTAGTAGATGCAACAATTTTTATAATCCACTTTCATCATTCTGAACCCCCTCATCACTCCAGACTCTAATAAAGGCTTAGAGATGCTTCACAGAAGAACTAGGCTGTAGTTGGTAGACCATATAGCCCATGTGTAGCTTTTAGGGACTATTGACCTATATCTATTTAAATTAATGTTAAGAGTTTTCTAATTCTTTGACTTTTTAAAAAATCTTTTTTTAAAGATATATACATCACACAAAATGTTACATTAAAAAAATAAGAGGTTCCCATATACCCCACTCCCCACAAACCCCCACTCCCCCTACATCAACAACTTCTTTCATTAGTGTGGTACATTCACTGCACTTGATGAATACATTTTGGGCACTACTACACAGCATGGATTATAGTTCACATTGTAGTTTACACTCTCTCCCAGTCCATTCAGTGATTATGGCAGGATATATAATGTCCTGCATCTGTCCCTGCAATATCATTCAAGACAACTTCAAGTCCCCAAATGCCCCCATATCATACCTCTTTTTCCCTCTCCCTGCCTTCAGCAACTCCCATGGCCACTGTCTCTACATCAGTGATGTACTTTCTTCCATTGCTAGAGTCACAATAATTCTATAGTAGAATACTAGTAAGTCCACTCCAATCCATATTTTATTCCTCATCCTGAGGACCCTGGGATGGCAATGGCCACTCCACCTCTAAATTGAGAGGGGGCTTAGATCCCACATGGCTGATGGATGGGATTCTCCTGCTTGCAGTTGTAGACTCTCTCAGTCCCTTGGTGTGGCCGTTGACCATCCTCACCTCGTTACCTGAACTGGGTAAGTCCAACAAACTGGAGAGTAGGTGTTACAACTCTGCTCGGACTCAGGACCCAGCTGGCACATGGACAGTCCAGACATTCAAGTCTCCTGGACATACACCAACCCCAGCACCAACTGCAATTCAGTAAAAGTGACAGAAGAGGCATGTGTAGAGAAGTCACATCTGAGCACCATTCCATCACAATCAGGAGCACAAATTCCAATGTAGGGCCCACTGGCTAGGCTCTGAACTCCAGAGCCATCTGCCATAACTGTAGGACATGGGTGTCTCCATAGTCTTCAGTAGCACCAGTACCTGGGGTTGTATCTACTTTGGCTGTCTCTGAGATTCTGCTGAGACATGCATAAATGTGACCCCTCTGATGACCTCCTGACTCATTTTAAAGTCTCTTAGCATATAAACTCATTTGTCTTTTCCATTTCCCCTTTTTATTCAAGGTCTTTTGCTAGTTGCTTCACCAGCCGGTGCTTCATAGTAATCTCTTGGCTCCAGGGAGTCTTATCCCTGGGAGTCATGTCCTGCACTGAAGGGAAGGTAAAGCATTTATATGCAGAGTTTGGCTTAGAGAGTGGCCAAATTTGAGCATCATGGAGGCTCTCAGGAGGTAACATTTAGGCAGCCTGCAGCTCTAAGCCTAGTTGAAATTTCAAGCACACAGACTCATAAGCATAGTCATCAGTATCAAGGGCCCATCATTGGACCATCCTTCTTCAC
The DNA here is from genome assembly GCF_030445035.2 of Dasypus novemcinctus. Lineage (NCBI taxonomy): Eukaryota > Metazoa > Chordata > Mammalia > Cingulata > Dasypodidae > Dasypus > Dasypus novemcinctus. The sequence continues at coordinate 32,790,945 of NC_080687.1, forward strand.
TGGTCTTTGCCCTTTCACTTGGGGGATTGTTGCTCTTCCATTGGAGAATGTGATAGAGCTCCCCAGGATGGAAACTAAGCACTCCCTCAGTTGTCACATGAAACTCTACCCACTATTCTGATTGTTTTTTTATTGCCCTGTGTCAGAAAAATAGGATAAAAGTATGCAAGGATCATGAGCTTTATATAGGCTTGTGCTAGGATTGTGGTTCTGACAATAAGTTACCTCTCAAAGCTCAGCATCTTGAAGTGTAAAATGAGGCAAAAAAGGACTATACTTTGAAGCAAAAGCCTTATGCAAACCCTGGTATATGATAGGCATTTAAGAAACCATCAACGCAAATATTTGTAATATAACTATTATGCATATGATCTATGTTCAACACTGTGGGGGCTAAAACCATAATTAAAACACAGCCCTGCCTTTAAAAGGTAATACTTATAATAGAAGCAAAGATGAAGTTAAATATTCCAGGCAGGAAATAGAGGGTGGTATAATGGAGGTTTAAAGTATAATTAGAATTTAGTAGAACAAAGAATTCTTTCTGACTGAGGGGAATGGAGAACACTTCTTGGAGGAGATGACATCTGTAGTAGAGCTTGAGGTATGAGCAAATTTCATGAGGTGAAGGTGGAGCTCTGAAGACCTGTGAAATGGTAGGAAGAGAGTTAGCAATAGCTCAGAGCTGAGAAAGAACAGATGTGAAAAGCAGGCCAGGCCAATGTGGCTGAAGCATCTGTTGTATGTAGCCTGTCAATGCAGGGGGTAAGAAGGCAGACAACAAAGACTTGAGATGTGGCTGGAAACAGAGACTGGGGTAAGATGGTGTCAATGTATTATTCTCTGGCAGTTGGGCTTAATACCATAGTTGAGGAGTTTGAGCAAAGCTAAGGAAGGCTTCGGGGCTTGTGTGAAGCGAGTGCTCAGAAAGGGCAGCAAGGAAGCTAAGGGTATAAATAAACTAATCACTATGTCTTTTCTCATCCTTTATGCTTGCTATCTTTCTCACTTTTCTCTCTCTCTGTCTCTCTTGCTTTCTTTTTTCTTTCTATTTAGGTTGGTTTCCCTGATACTTACTTCTCAGTTTTTACTTCAAGAAGCTTGATTTGTTTATTTATCACTAGTCAATAAGAAATCTCTCATTTCTGGTGAACAGATGGACCTAGACTCTCCTTCATTCAACAAGAATTTATTGACATTCTGTGGGGTATATAATATTTATGTCCTTGACTTTTGGCTTATCTCAATTTGTTTTTTAAATACTACTTGCTGTTTACTATATGTGATTGTTTTTTGATAGGATAGTCCAGAAGACTTATCATTAGGGCTACCATGGATGGCTCTGAAGGGTCAGGAGTACATTATTCCCAAAGGGATCATTCATATACAATATAATGGGAATGCCACTTCCTGGAGTTGTGCTCTGTGGCAGCTCTGCTTCAGACAACTAAGGTACCTTATCAAGATCAAAAGGGAAATTAAAATAATTAGAAAGACAAAAGAGAATGCCTTCAAGCCAACTTGCATTATTACATAAAGTGTTTATCTTTGTACATGATGCTAAAGATTTCTTTTGGGAGACTAAATATATTTTATTTAAAGGTACTAGAAAGTTTCCATGACTACGACCTCTGGAAGAAGGGGATAACTTTTTTAAAAACATGCATGTGGCTTATTCAATTCACATTCTGTATCAAACCAGCTAGTTAAATGCTTTCTTAAGACCTTAAAAACAGAAATAAAGAAAGTGAAAATAAAATACATTTCTCTGATGTGTTCAATGAGCTAGATATATTACCTGTGAGAAAGGAGAAGATAGTTTTCCTATTTTTTCATGTAGAGAAACTTCGGTGCTAAGGACTTATTTGTCCAAACTACATAGCAAAGCACCAATATTTCTCAAACTAAATCTCAGATATCCTGCTCAACATTTTCTTTACCAAAGCTTATTTCATTCAATAAAATCAATGAAATAGGTAATGAGGATGGAAGCACTTTTTTTCCTCCAAAAGTGTGAAAAGAGAAAGCTCAATTCAGTTACCTCTCAGTGCATTTTAATTTGGAAACATTTGAAATTAGAGAAAAATTAGAAGGGAGTTAATTCTGTAGATGAGTCAGTTATACTGTGGCTTCCAAGTTCTACTTTCCTTTTGCCAAAATATTACGTCCACAGGCAAAAATATCCATGAACTCGGTTGTCAATCCTCACATAACTGAGCAACAAGAACTTTGATTTTGTTTTGGTATTTCCAGTTGCTTGCTTTCAAACAGCCAGCATCAGATATTCACAATATCTCACAAAAGTCTCCAATTAGGGTACATATTACTTAGAAAACTGAGTCTTCCAGGGACAACAAGCAATTCTAACACATGTTTATTGAGGATCAACTATGTGCCAGTATTGTGTTCACAAGGGGAACACAGGAAAGACTAGTTGGAAGAAAGCTATATACTATTCTCACTAACAGAGCACCATCTGAAACATGCTTTGTATTTATTTCAAGCATAAAATCTTTTATGCCCCTGTTATTGTATCATGTCTAATTAATTAGGAAAGTTTTTTAGAAGGTCAAAATAATATTGCTACAGAAATAGATCTGTTGTTGACCTCTGTGTTCCCCCATGTTGAACCACCATATTCCTCCAGATCCACATCATGGAAAATTCAGAAGTAGGAATGATGAACTTTGCCTTGATGAACTTTGCCATATAGAATATTTATACTTGCATTTTAAACTTTTATATATTTGTTAGGCTATATTATCACTGACTAGATTTCCTGAGTGAAGGCCACTTTATAATGGAAAATGACTTTTGTTTTTAGACTGTCTTGGTTTCAAATACCAACTCTGACACTTTCTAAAGCGTTAATTTCTCTGTACCCTATTTTCCTCATCCATGAACTGGGTTGATAATAATTATCTCAAAATTTTGTGCTGAGGACTTGGAGAGATAGCATATATACCTGGTATTTAGTATGCACTCACTAATGCTTCATTCACACCCCCACCTCTTTCCCTGACAAAGCATTTCTCCTCCAAGAGTAAAATTGCTAGCGTTTTACAAACATGGAACTGATTTAAAATTTAATTTTGCATAGAACATTTCTGTATGCTGTATTAGCTAATTGGAGATACCAAATGTAGAAAATTATAAAATCAATGTTTTGCAATTTTCTCATAGGTTCTAAGGATCTGCATTTTTGCTTAAGTTGATGTCCTTCGATATCACTCAGGGAATGCTCTAGACATGGTAAATTAAAAGAGAATTTCGGAAATGTTTATATCACACAAAGAATAAAAATAGGAAAAAAAATATTTGAGTTCAAGGTCTAGATCTCCCATGTATTGTTTCTGTAAGAGTTAACAAATATGTAGCCACTATGAGCCTCCGTTCCCACATGTGCAAAATATGAGACCTAAATAGGGTCCCCCAGACTGCGTAGCTAGCGGAGCTACTTAGAAAAAGCTCTTATACTGTTATTCATCTGGAACAGAATAAAAGAATCAAGAGAGCTTATGAAAATTGTTATAAGGCATGTGACAATAAAACCATACGAAAGAACACCCAAAGTGTGCTAACCCATAAACAATCAATACTTGTTACATTCATGAATAATAAAAAATAATGAACACTCTAGTTTTGACACTTTGATGATGTTCTTTGTCAAAATGTGGGGTTTTATGCTTAGTAGTACAATAGAACTACCCCTACTCATCATAGTGCTTTGCCTTGTCAAATGAAATTTTCTTTTTTTCCCCCTATATGCTTAATTAGGCAAAACTTTTTTACACGAGGTAAAAAATCTTTCATATAAAAATTATCATAAGCCACTATCTAAAAGAGGTGGAAATATGCCAGTTATGAGTTTGATTCAGAGTGAAAAATGGTGTGGAGTGGTGCGTGCAGTGTTATAAGAGGAGTGCCCTAAGAAATGAGTGTCAAACACCTATTGCACAGGAATCCATAAATGACTCATTTGACCCCAGTCCCTTTACTGAATCAAAACAGAATGTTTACCAATCACCAGAGACCTGAAAAGATGGGGTGTTTGGGATTTACATGTGAATATCCAAATGAGGATAGCCTGAAGCACTGGCTATTCCATTTCTTACCTCTCAAGCCAGATTCACAGACCTGATAAGTTTGTTTAATTTACCAAGCTCTGTAAAGCTCAACTATGAGCTAAGTATAAAAGTCATTAAGAAGAGCTAGGTGCACCATCTTTCAAAGGAAGAGCCCACGAATGTCTCCAAGACATGGAGTCCATTTGCCTGACTTCCCTCACCTTCCCTTTCATCAGCAGCCCTTTCACCGGTCACCTTGGGAGCCTGAGGCTCTAGGCACATCTTTCTCTTTTCTCCACACTGAGAGGTCACAGATTGACTTTAAGGATAGAAAGCAACCTGGCTATAGAAATCCACCTTCCTGAAAGTTCCCTCCTTACTTCCAAACTCCCACCTCTATTCTGTTCAAACAATTCCCAGATCAAAAATGTCTGTTGATAGAATAAACAAATAAGGAAGTAGATGAAGGAGATGTGTATGTGTGTGTGTTGGGGGCGGGGGGGGGGGTGTTAATTTAGGAATTGTGTTCTCTGACTCATTTTGGACCGATTCTTAAAGTACTCAAATCTTGAATGTGGGGCCTTCCTATGTGCTTTCTCTGTTATCTTAAAAATGTTCCCTGAAGCTATTATATGAAAATAGGATTCTGTACCCTCAATAGCAAAACTATGTCACTTATAAAAAAATTCAAAGAAATGTTTTTTAGACTTTTTGTCAGGTTTATGGTTATACTCCTAATAAATCAGCGATAGCCTTTACATCAGAATTTTTCCTTTCTTAATTTATGTTAGTTTTTCTTCATTTCTGAAACAATTTTTACCTACTTATAGGGGCACTATCACTTGTTTGAGTAACATAGATTGTTATAGAATGACATTTTCCCCTCCAAGTCATCAATCTTAGCTAGTAAATGAAGATATCTATTTTGAAAATTGTCTTAAAGTTTTGGCAGAGAGCTACAAATTCACAATATGACCCTTGACCCAGTGGCTCATCTTCATTAGTGTCACAGGTGAGCTCAGAAAGAGATAATGTTATCTCGTCACCACTGCGCCCAAAGGAATATCAACTCACTTTTCCTTGGCTTATTAATTTATCAGATTTCCTTTCTTCTAATCAGGCAGCAGATGTTTATTGAGCTCTTAATGTGTCTAAGATATGTGATAGATTTTGTGGAGGATTCAAAGGAGACACAAAACATCACAAACAATGACATGGTCTCTGTCCCCAAAGACTTCAAAATCATGGGAGAGGTAAGGCACAAGTACATAAAAAATTAGACATGTAGGGTCTTTACAGAAACAACTTTAATTTGGAGGAGGCTATGAAAGGATAATATTTAAAGAACAAATTTTTTTTCTTAAGGTTTCTGGTGTTTCCATTCTTTTTCTTGCAGTTTGTTTGAGTTATTCATGAGAAAGAATAAGAGGTTCCTCCCACATAACTTAAAGTTTTCACTGCATGACCTTGAAATGATAACGCTTTGCCTGTGTTGAAGAAACTGATATTGGCCTACATTTAGCTCAACAATTTTCACTTTACCCTAGTCAGAAGGAAAACATGAGCACTGTCAAGGAAAATATAAAAACAATGACTCTCAAATTTATGTGTACATGGATTATATGAGAGTACTTAAAAATAAATATAGATATTCTGATTCAATAGAAAGTACCCCACCCTCAGATACTCTCATTCAAAAGAAGTGGCTTCTCCACCCTCAGACATTCTATCTGATTTAGTAAGCCTGGAATTGGCCATGGAAATCTGCATTTTAAAGTTCTTTAAGTGATTTTGATACAGAGGCCATGGCCACGCTCTGACATGTTCTGCTATAGAAGAACTAAATGGAACAATAGTGGTGTTAGCTTGGTGCTATTATTGACATAGGTAAGCATTATAGCATTATATCAATGCTTAACAGTTTCTTATTCAAAGACTTGAGTTAATTAGCTGTGGATGTGAGTGTAAACTGACTAAGCAGAATCTCATATTCCTAGAGTAATTTTCTTAGGCATTCTTTGAGTTCTTTTTCTTATCTGATCAGAAATCCTGGGGCAATTTGCCTAGCAGTAACCAATTGGCTCACAATCCTACCTATCCCTTAATTCTGTTATGGATATATATATATTTTTTATCCCCCCCCCCACTCCCCCCTGCGTCTTGCTTGCTGTCTGCTGTGTCCATTTGCTGTGTGCTCTTCTGTGTTTTTACTTATCTCCCTTTTTGTTGTGTCACCTTGCTGAGTTGGCTCTCTGCGGCGCTTGCCCCAACTGATGGAACCACAGCTGCTTCCCTGTTATGGATATATTTATGCACTTGGAAAAAAGGTTGAATAGGAATAATAGAACAATTTATTTGTGGTTCCAGTGACAGTGATATGTGTATAGTTCTGATTGTCTTCTTATAAAAATATAAGGTTATTGTTAGAGGATAGCTCTGGTTTCTGGGCTTCTAGGTTCTTGGCTTATGCCACACAAAAGAATTTAAGGACAGGGCATAGGGTAGGCAAGAGAGTAAAGAGTTTATTAAGAAACAAGAAAACGAGAAAAGTGCTTTGAGGCATGGGTCACCGGCGTGCTGCAGAATGAGACACGTGTGGGACTCCAGGTAGGACTTTTTAAAGTCTTTCCTCTTCCTTCTTCATTATGTTGGGGTGGGGCCCCAACTATTTGCTGTTCTGATTGGTTGACCCATCTGTCATTTCTCAAGGGGCCACTGGTGAGACCTTCTGAGGATATCCTAAGCTTTCCCTTGACCCAAAGGAATCTCATGTGTCAAACGGGATCTTGTTTCTCTAAAGGGATCTTGCGGATGGGGTGTTGCAGGGTCTTTCCAGCCACTGTCTTCTCAGGAGGTTTCCGGGCGAGGTCTCATGGCCATGTTGCTGTCAGCCATATTGTCTGCTGGGCTAGTGGCCCTCCTTTTACTATACTACCCTGCCTCATTATAACCTGTTTTTTGTATTTTTTTCACCTTGGATGACACGTTTCAAACGTGTGCTAAAAACGCATTAGGACTGGCCTGCAAAATATGAAGGGGAGTTGCTAAAACACCATTGCTGGAGCTAAATCAGGCCCTTAAATTAACCATTCTTCTTTTCCCTTAGAGCAAATTCACTTGCTCTTCTCCGTCTTTTTATATCCAAGTGTTTTTAAACCGATATTTCACTTTAAAAACCCAAAGCACATTCCTTCTTAAGATCTCATGATAATTATAACATTAGGTCCAGAAAACCATATTTAATTGGTTCCTTAATTGTTAGAATTAAAATTCAATTTGCCAAATGTTTAAATTTTAAAGACAGAGACTTAGAATATACTATCATTTCTGAATCTCTGGTGTTATTAAAATATTTGAATCAAATCCGCATTCGAAAGTTAAGAAGGATAATGTTTTCATATTTGCCTTTCGATCAAGTTTGACAAAAATTAAATTCTTCATAGCAAAATTAGGTAAATGAAAACGTGGTGAAGCTATGCCACTATGTAATTCTTCAAAGATCATTGTATTGAGGCAATCTCTGTGGAACTTGTCATCCTGTAATGGCAAATATAGATCTGTAATAATTTCACTGTGTAGAAAAGGAGGTTTAGAATAATGTGATAATCCCCAAAACCGGAATGAGAACATACTAAGAAAATAGAAACAAAATTATCTATTGGGAGTTTCTATATCGGTGAAAAATACATAATTAATTATATGCTGAAAAAGGAGAAACATTGTTTTGTGAAGCTTGCCATTGAAAAGAAAGAAAAGCATGAAAGTAGGAAAGGAAAGGGGAATAATGTTCTTTAATTGCTGGAAGCGAAAGAAGAATTACAGAGGAGATGATGCCATTTAAAGGGTAATTAATTTTATTATTAGTTTATTACATTTGGGACCAATAGAACATGAAACATTCACAATTATTTTTCTGGGCTCAAGATAATTCTCTAAATTATGGCTTATTTTGTCATCTTTCTTTGTTTGTATGGTGTGCTATAAGCATAATAATGAGGATGTGCTCTATTTCATTTTTTTTCTGAAGAACAGGTGGCACTGCTACACGACAGGGTTGAAGTCCTCAGTCTTTTACAAAATAGGCTGTTCTTTATGGGTTTGAAAGATATGGCTCCCTGATTTATGCATCACAAACATATTTAACAAGATTCTATTAAATAGCATTCCTAGGAACATGTTCACATTTTACATCTAATGGTGGGGACACATGTTTATGAGTGTAAATATGGTTTTTTGTTTTTACTTTGTCAAACAAGATATAAAACTTTTAAATACCTCAGTAAAAAAGTCTCTAAAATTAAAGTCTTTGGTAACCTCAAAAAACACCTAAAAATATGCACAAAAGGAAATAAGGGATTCTAAAAGGCTCACTATAAAAGACCAAATAAAAACAAAATTAGGTAGTAATGGAAAAAATAAGGGACAGAAAAGGTATAAGACTTACAAAAACTAAATAGCAGAATTGCACAAAGTAAGTCCTGCATTATTAGTAATGACTTCAAAGGTAAATTGATTAAACTGTCCAATCAAAAGGCAGAGATTGGAAGAATGACAAAAAATGTTTGACCTAACTATATGCTGTTCATGAGAGATTCACCTTAAATGCAAAGACACAGCTAAGTTTAAAGTTAAAGGATGAAAAAAAAAAAAGCCATGCAAACAGTAGCCAAATGAGAGCTGGGGTGTCTATACTAATATCGTATATATATTAATTTAAGTTAAAAAGTGTTTCAAGGGACAAAATAGGATATTATGTATTGAAAAGGATCAATTAAACAAGACAGTATACAAATTATAAACACATATGCACCTAACAATGGTGCCCCAAAATAAATGAAGCGAACATTGATGGAATTGAAGGGAGAAATAGATGGGTCTACATTAATGATAGGAGACTTCAATAACCACTTTCAATAATGAATAGAACATCTAGATGGAAGATCCATAAGGAAATAGAGTGCTTAGACGATACCATAAACCAACTAAACCTAACAGACATATATGGAATACTTCACCCTGGAGCAGCAGAACACACATTTTTCTCAAGTACATATGGATCATTCTCCAGGACATACCATATGTTAAGTCACAAAAGAGTCTCAATACATTCCAAAATATTGCAATCATACAAAGTTATCTTGTCTAACCACTATGGGATGAAGCCAGAAATCAATAACAGAGGGAGAACTGAAAAATAAACAAATATGCAGAAATTAAACAATGTGCTCTTAAACAACCAAGGGGTCAAATACCTTGAGATAAATGAAAATGAAAACACAACATACCAAAACTTAGGAGATACAGAAAAAGTAGTGCAAAGAAGAAAATTTACAGCTGTAAACACATTTAAAAAGAGAGAAAAATCTCAAATCAGCAGCCTAACCTCACACCTGGAGGAACTGGGGAAAGAAAAGCAAACTAAACCCAAAATGAGTTGAAGAAAGAAAATACTAAAATTAGAGCAGAGATAAACAAAGCAGAGCATGGTAAAACAATAGAGAACATCAAAAAATAAAAAGTTGGTTCTTCGAAAAGATCAATAAAATTGACAAACCTTAGCTAGACTGACAAAGAACAAAAGAGGGGCTGTGAATAACTAAAACCAGAATGAAAGTGGAAGCATTGTCATCAACCTTACAGAAATAAGGATGGATAAAGAATCATTATTTCAAATTGCAGGACATGTTTCAGTAAGATGGAGAGACGTGACTTTGAAAACTGTGTAACCCAGGTTCTTTGTTCATCATAAAATAAATCATTTTATAAATCTTTAGAAAAGCATATTTGAATGCAGCTTCAGCTTTTATCATTACAACGTTTTATTATTTTGTATTTTCCTCTCCTATACTAAAAGTTTCAATCCTTGCCTTAGTATATTACCCTATTCTACAGCAAAATGGAATTTATAACCCTCCTACCTCACATATTTACTGCAAATATCTGATTGATTTGTTTACCAAGTTAAAAATCCCAAATGCTAAATGCTATGACAGCTACTCAGTTGTGTACACTTGCTGCCAAGAACAATGCTTCTATTTCTTAAGAGGCATTCATTGGCCACATATTTAGGAAATAATTCATTCAACTGATATTAAGTTTATTCCAGCTAAGTATGAAGCAGTCAGATATTCAAAAACATGTGGGAGACATCTCTTCCTCCCCCCTCCCCCCATTCAACTGTTTGATGATTTGCAATTTTCAAAAAATCATAGAATAGCATCAGAGCCCTATGAACAAGGCACAGTTTCACAACATCTATATGCAAGGAAAATTCAGCTTCATAGGCACTTTCAGACACACATAGCCAATCTATGGCATGGGAACTGCTCTCCAGGAATGCTGTTGCCACACTCCTGAGGAAGAGGCAGGACAGCCTGCCTCCAAATCCCCAAAATGGGTGTGGCCAAGAGCTGTGAGCTTTCAGAGGCCAGAGAATCTCCAGCAGCAGAGGTGATCCAGGAAACGGTTTGGTCTAGGCCACTGGAGGACTCACCAACAACTTTCATGCTCATTGGCTGGGCAGCAGGGATACAAAGGAACCACAGTTTCTCAAGTGGAGTGGAAAGGCATTTCAGACTAGGGACAAGGGGTAAGGAGAGTTTAGTTGTGTTTTTTTTTTAATTAAATGACTCTATGATTTTGGGCAGTTCACACATTGCACTCGTTTTCTATTGCAGTATAACAAATTACCACAAACTTAGTAGCTTAAAACAGCGCCCATTTGTCTCTAAAGGTTCTGTAGACCGGAAGTCTGGCATAGCTAGTGGGGTTTCTGCTCAGGATCTCACATGGTGTCAGCCAAACTGAGTTTGCATCTGGAGGCTCTGGGGGGAAATCCACCTTCAAGCCCATGTATTTTATTGGAAGAACTCAGCATCTCGTGGTTGTAGGGCTGAAGTCCCTGTTTCCTTGCTTACTGCCACCAAGGGACACTTGTACTTCCTAGAGGCCATTGTCCGGTCCTTTCTATGTGATTCCCATGGGCAGCCCACAACATGGATATTTGCTTTCTTCTGTGCTAATGCACATCTCTCTGTCTCTTTGATCAGCTACATTTAAAGGGTTCGCTTGATTAAGTCAGGGACACCACTCTTTAGCCATATAATATAATCATAGGAGTGATATCTCATCATCATCACAGGTCTGCCTACTGTTGTACTGAAATAAAACAAACAGACTTAAAAGAGGGGTGCAGAACAAGTTTATTGAGCCAAAGTTGCATTAATGCAGGAGCAACACCAAAAGAGGTTTCTACTCCAAAGGTTGAGTTGGGGGAAGAGTTTATATGGCTGCTGGAGACAAAGGGAAAGTGTAGGGAAACGGGGACAGGGGAAATGGGTACTTGAGCTATGTGAATTACAGGGTAGAGGGAGAATCCAGTTCATTAATCAGCAACCAGCTGCTAATGTAAGATTGTGGCCATTTGGTGAAGATCAGCAGGATTTGCTGGTGTCATCTTGAACCCTTTGTTACAGTTCTTCCTCCCAGGATGGTGCAGGGGGTTTTATCAGCATCTCAAAGGATTATTGGTATGTCAGCCTGCTTCAGTTTACCTCAGTTTCTTCTTTATATTTCCCTGGATAAAATGGAAGCGCAAGCAAATCAAGATCGTTAGTAAAATCACTGGCCATTCCAATTTCACACTACATATAACAGAAGCAGATTACTCAAGGCCATGGGTCATTAGGGATCATCTTAGAATTCTGCCTACCACTCATATCCCTAAATGAATCTCAATTTTTTTGTCAAAATTGAGGATTGGACTAGAAAATTATATAGGTAGATAGATATAATTAACATTATAGAAATAGATGAATCAGATATAGATATCTTATATTATGCTCCAGGCATGCTTATACATTCTTTAATGGTATTATTTCATGCTGTCATATAATCTCATGCTATAATCTGAGGTGAGAAATATCATCCCTATATTAATGATATTTGGAGAGGAAAAATAACTGCCTAAGGCAAACAACAGGTAAATGGCACGGTGAAGATTTTAATTTATGCTTTTCAGATTCCAAAGAGCATGTTCAGTGTACTAACAGTATTATCTCTTATAATCTCAAATTTCTTATAATTGGAAATTTCTATCTCTAGTGACTAAACAGAATATGGAATATAGTAGATGTTAATTAAAGCTTTGTTGGATAACAATGAAATAATTAATTATGAGCACAGAATGAATTTGGTGACTCTACGAAATCCAAAATGTCTATAAAAAAGTTTATTCATATAGCAAGATGGTGAGAAATAAATACATCCATATTGTAAATGTTGTTGAATGGCATGATCAAGGAGCTCATGCATTTTGGTGCAGAAAATGGAGGGATTGGGTATTTTTGACTTTTAGCATATCTTCAAAAAATTTGAAGAAAGAAACTTTAGGCAGAGGAGGAACAACTTACAGGATGGAAATAGCATTAAAGCTGGAGAGACAGGAAAGGAAAAGAGTAGATAAGTGGCCTGGGAAGGTGAGAGTGAGAGCAAAGATTTACAGAGCTGAAGAAGGTAAGGAAGAAGGAAATAGAACAACTTACTGTACCTATTGAAGACAGAGAATACAGTTAAGAAAAACTGAAATTTGAACAAAGGAAAAAGAAAAGGTGGGGGAGTTTTTTAAGTGAATAGAATGGAGATTTGACATTTCTAGCAAAGAGGCATCACAAACACAAAGACATAGGGGTATAAAACTATTGTCAAGTGGTCTAGATCATAAGAATGTCAGTAACTGAGGGTGAACAGATGACAGAATCCAAATGGTGAGCCAAGCTGAGTTTCCTGAGAATGCCATTAGAATTGATCCTGGCATAAAGAAACTCGGAATGGTTTTAAACATGGAGAAACATGATCATGTCTGAAGTAATCAGCCAGGAAGGGAACTATGGCACTGCTAAGGAAGATAAATTATAGTAACATCTAACACTTCTGTGTACTTCCTATGTGCTAGGCATGAGTACAAGTGATTTACCTACATTACCTTAATCCTCATAGCAAATGAAATAGGTACTGTTGTTATCACCAATTTTCAGATAAGGAAACTGAGGCACAGGAAGATTAAATAACTTGACCAAGCTTAGTTAGTAAATGACAGAACCTGATTCAGACATAGCAGTGTGGGTCCAGTCCTCCAAATTAATGTACTATACAATATAGAGAATAGCAGAAGAATAGACAATATGTCTGGAAACATACACCTCTGTTACATACAACTTTGATCATGAAGTCATCACTTATTTTATATTCAAAGTATGGAAAAGTTTGTTGAAGATGTTTGAAAAGTATGGTAAAAGTCTGCATGATTTGTTTCCTCTTTTTAGGGAAATATGGGATTTTTTCTCTTTGGTTTCCTGAATTGATTTATGATCAAGTTTCCTTACCTTTCAATCTCAGTAGTCATTTTTCCCCCTGATTTACCCTACAGTGCCTTTGATTTTAATCACTACTTTAGTTTAGTTAGTTGATATAACATAGATTAAAAGTTTTAAACAGTTGAACTGAGATACTTAAATTAGTTTATATATACCTATAAGAACTTTTAGCTTTAAATCAGCAATTTGAAACTCCTATTAAAAATCCAATTCAACAAATATTTAATAAAGTGTTGTTATACACCAGCAGAGAGATGAGTAGTCACTAAGGAAAAAGGAGGTGGCTGAGACATGATTGGAATGCTCAAGGAGCTTCCAAATCTAGTGAAAAAGAAAAGTACATAAATAATGATAGTACAAGGTAAAATAGAGTAAATGTCAAACCTAAAGTGTAAAGAAAACACTGAGAAGGAAGTGAGTGATTTTGATGGAAGAAATCAGAGAAACTTGTTTGTAGAATTTCACTTGAGCTTTGAAAGATAAACAGGGTTTCAACAGCTAGGAATTACAGGAAGGAAAGTCCAAGCTGAAATAACATAACAGTTCAGCACATACAGAGAAATAGTTCATGTTCAGAAAAATTCAAGTGGAGATGGATGTGAGACTGAAAATATACTCTAGAACCTGGTCAGAGAAGACATTCAATCTCATGCTAAAGGCTTTCAATGTCTGCCAACCAAAGACCACCAGGGAGCAACACACCTGTCATTGAACACGTTGGATTATTACTTGTTGCAGAGAAAAACACACATCTTGGAGAACTGCAGTGGGTCTTCTCAGTATGAGGGTGTTAAAGAGAACCTGCTCAAGTAACCGATATAGCTCAAGTGGTTTGAGGGCCTGCTTCCCATGTACAAAGCCCTGGGTTCAATCCCTGCGACCTCCTAAAAAAAAAAAACCTTTACAAGATCTGGGTTTTGGTTGGAGAGTGGGGATTTGCTCTAAAGCAGATACTGTCAAAAAGTAGAGGCAAGTCGATGATTGGGTACCTCAATAAATCTATGTAGAGGGGAAATAAGAAGGAAGATAAGACTGGAATTGGTAAAGCAGTAGCAGTTGCTCATTTTGGACAAGAGAGTGGGTGTTTGGATTTTTTTGGATGGTACAGTGACCTTGTTTTAGTCTGTACTTAGACAAAATTATGAAGTTCCTTTGCTTTGTCTCATTTCAGACAGAGTAACCTTGTCTGAGGTTGGATTCAGTGGAATTGTTCATGCATAATAGGAGAATACTATGGACTAGCTGTTAGCGCTAGGCCAGCCTCTGAATGTTGGGGTGCTCTTTTTTTTCTTTTTCCCTCAAGACTCATAATAGTATTCCGTAGTTATCAGGAGTTACAGAAGACTTTTTTTTTTAAAGATTTATTTTTTATTTATTTCTCTCCCCTTCCCCCTCCCCCCAATTGTCTGTTCTCTGTGTCCATTTGCTGCATGTTCTTCTTTGTCCGCTTCTGTTGTTGTCAGTGGCACGGGAATCTGTGTCTCTTTTTATTGTGTCATCTTGCTGCATCAGTTCTCTGTGTGTGCAGCACCATTCCTGGGCAGGCTGAACTTTCTTTCGCACTGGGCAGCTCTCCTTACAGGGTGCACTCCTTGTGCGTGGGGGTCCCCTACGCAGGGGGCTCCCCTACGCAGGGGGACACCCCTGCGTGGCACGGCACTCCTTGCACGCATCAGCACTGCGCATGGGCCAGCTCCACACGGGTCAAGGAGCCCTGGGGTTTGAACCGAGGACCTCCTGTGTGGTAGGCAGACACCCTATCCACTGGGCCAAGTCCGCTTCCCTACAGAAGACTTTTGACCTAAGGATTGATTCCTTCCAACCACATCTTATATGCAGAGTATGGAGATAATAGGGGCAGGGAGAGTGGTTGCAATAATCTTGACAAGAAATAAGGAGGCCCGGAGTCTAGTGGGATGTACAAGGCCTTGGACTCAGAAGTGGGGTGTATTAGTCAGCCAAAGAGGTGGTGATGCAAAGTACCAGAAATCTGTTGGCTTTATAAGGGGTATTTATTTGGGGTAAAAGCTTACAGTTACGAGGTCCTAAAGAGTCCAACTCAAGGTTCCTTTCTCACCAAAATCAGTTGCCACGTGTTTTTTTTTTTATTGATTTTGTAAAAATATTACATTAAAAAAAAATATGAGGTCCCATTCAACCCCACTACCACCACCCCACCACACCACTCCCCCCCCCCCCCCCCCAGCAACACTCATTCTCTTCACCATGACACATTCATTGCATTTGGTAAGTACATCAATGGGCATCTCTGTACCTCATGGTCAATGGTACACATCATGGCCCATACTCTCCCACATTCCATCCAGTGGGCCCTGGGAGGATTTACAAAGTCCGATGATTGCCCCTGAAGCACCATCCAGGGAGTTGCCACGTGTTGAAACAAGATGGTTGCCAATCTCTGTGAGGGTTCAGCCTTCTTCTCTCTCAACTCCAGACTGGCAAAGGGCTTGTTTTTTTGGGGGCTTTTTCAGCACTGCAAGCTATCAGACTAATGGCTCGTCTTTCTTCCTGGGGCTACAGGATCAAAGTTCTCTCCTCTGCCACATCCATGGAGCTTTCTCTCTTCCTCTCACTTATCTTCTTCTGAGTGACTTCTTGCGAGAGTCTCTACTTATACAGCCCACCAAGGGGGCTAGGACTCAACCCTGAGTTGCACCCTACTACATCAAAGTCCTTAATCTTAACATAATTTAATCAAAGGCATCTCAGCTGAATCTAATACAATCAAAGAGGCTCACACCAAGAGGAACAGACCAGTTTACAAACATAATCCTTCTCTTTTTTGGGGTTCATAAATAATATCAAACTGCCAAAGGTGGCAAGAAGAAAAGAGGGGTGAGGTACACAGTTTTGCAATTTTGCCAAGAGCTGTCATTCCCACACACTTAATCTCTTAAACAAATTTCTGCCAGTATTAGTTGCTGCTGATCATGGGTCATCTTCAATTCACCTTCCTATGCTATGGTCATTCAGAGAATCACTTCTGAAGCAATAGAAATACTTTGTTTTATAGATTCTCTGCCTCACAGAAGCGGAACATGCTTTGGGGAAACTCTAATACCTTCCGTTTTCCTGAAAACTGAGTGGAACAAAGGCATCTTTCCCATCTAGTAGATTTTCAGATGAGAGCCATTGTTTTTAGATGTTAGCAGGTTTGTCATAGGCATAGTTTTATTTACTATGTTTTAATTCATGATTTTTGACCCACTCAGCACTTCAATTCCATGTCATTTGCATTTATTTATTTATTCATTCATTCCCTGGTCTGATGGATGGAGAAGAAACGACTCCTCAGGGACATACATGTGGTCACACATGGTATTGGTTAAGGGAGATGAGAGTGATTTCCTTAAGCCTTATCACATGTCCTACTTTGTAGTTGACTCTCAGATATGCTCACATATAAATAAAGAGTAGGCCCATATACATGGATAACGGTTTTCTATTGGCATGGATAACTGATCATGAGTGAATGGATGGAGGAAAATGCTGAGATCTAAATTGTAACAGGCCAAAAAGAATGGCCCTGATCTATGACTCTGAAATGTTTGCCCGCATATGAGTCATATGGACATCCCATTAAAGGGTAGGTTCTAATTTGGTAGGTCAGATAAGCCTGAGGTCAGCCTTTCTAAGAGATGCTGTTGCCCCTGGTCCCGGAACTTCACTTTGTAGAGTCAGGTTCAGTCTGTCTTTGCCCATAGTGTGTTGACTAATACTCTGCAAGCTCTCATTCAGTTTCCGTCAAGGTTCTATATTTTCTTTTTTTCTCATTTGCCCTACCTTCATCTAACATGTATGGTGTCTTTTTATTCCTTTCATTAATGCTTGCCCCTGTTTTCTTGGCTCAAACAGAATAATCTTAGTAAATTCACTTACTTTTGTATTTCATTTAAAACACAAGCATAAATTTTAAAATTAGACAAGGTAGGTACAATGTTCAATGTTCATTTTTCTTTTGTTTATGTTTGTTTTACATTATATTTCACATATCCAAATGCAATTTTGAGTACTTGAAATGAAACACTGGACAAGTGGGCCCTTTTTGGGACCCATCATCTTCTTTAAAGCCTGGAAACCAAGTGCATTCATGATGCGGATTCTTGATTATATTGTTGCATATTATCTTGATTACTTCAATTATATTGATTATGTTTAGCCATAGCCTCATTATTCACCCAATTAAATGTGCCATTTTAGCAAGAGTTTAATTTTATACCTCCAAAATGACATAATGGAATCTATGAGAGTAACAGAAAAAACTGAGGAAGAGCATTCCATGTCCTTCTCTGGGAATACCTCAGTGGCATGTTTCTATTTGACTTGAAGCTTGGTGCCAAAGTTTTTTGCTGTTGTTGTTGTAAACTGAGTAATATGTGAAGTATATCATAAACTTTGCATTTAAAGACTATGCTTTGTGGCATTTTTTTACAAATCAATTAATAGTTACTCTAGATGGTATTTTCCTATTTAAAGAGCTCTTAGACATTATGCTTTTTACCTCGTCAACTCTAGTAGGAATGTAGGTCAATCCTTACTGTTGTTTCCATTTTGCAAAAAACTGTAGCTCAACACTAAAGTGAATTCTTCAGGGGAATATACTTGATGAGTGGGGAAGTCTGCAATAACCTACCAGTGTCCTAATACATCCATCTTTGCCCATTCTGCTTCACAGAATGTTGCTTTCTAATATAGCTATTGGGTAAATTCAGATGTTCCTATATTTTCTTTAAAAAATATTTTCAACAATAATATATTACAGTAATCTGGAATTGGAGAGGGATTACATAATAATGTGATATGTCACAGGGATAAATATATATATATATCTCCATCTTAATATATACTTTAAGTTAAATGATAACTTAAAGTGTGTATTTGTATACAACTGAGTTTCAATACTATTAATAATATTAACAACAAAATGTATCATGTAAATTTATGAACCCATGGGTCATTTGCTTTACTTGGGTAGAGATTTTTCATATAGCTTTCTCTTATGTCTGGAAACTGGTAGAATTGATTTGTTCCTCCAGGGAGTTACAGTGGCTGCAGGGGGGAGATAAAGCGTTTGAGATGCTGAAGTTACAATATTATTTCAGGCTACTTAATTTCTTCCTTGTATTTCCCTCTGGGCCTTCTGATGGCAAACAAATTGTTTTATGAACCTGTTTGCCAAATACTCGAATGAAAAGCAAAAGCAAAAACAAAAAATGAGCCTTGCCTCTCAGCCCCATCTGCTTCATATGGGTAGAGGCTAGGTGGCAGCCATCTTGGGCTTAAATGTCAATCTGAGGTTTATTCTGACGCAAAAATTCAGTTAACAAATAACAGTTAACTTTGAGGGCAAATAGCCCTATCTCATATCCATGCCACTGTTTCTTAATCAAAAGTGTTTTTTCTGTTTTGTGTGTGTGTGTGTGTGTGTTTCTTTTGGCAAAAGACACTTAAGAAATGTCTATGCCATTAAAATAATGCTTACTAAAGACAATATTGTGAAATGAGTCGTTCACATAATTTCTGTTCTGTGTTAAGACGCTTACATCTTGCCATTCCCCTTAGGAGTCTGGAATTATAAGGCAGTGTGTGATGCATATCCAACACCGTCTATGAGTAAAGCACATAGAAATGTGACATTTAAATAGGTATAATTTTCATATTTTATAACTTTTCCCACATGAAGCAGTGGAATGAATCACTTTGAAAGCTAATTTTCATGTCCTAATGAGTTTGTTTCCCTGCCGCAAGAACTGTGTGCCTTTGCAGTTTAGCAAGAAAAAGCTTATCCACGGGTGAGAGAGCAAAGCCACGGAGGAGTTACAGTCACCAAGAAGGCTGTAGGCCCACTGACTGTGAAGATAATTGAAGCCATATTTGATTAGAATTTCAGAAGCTAAACTCAATTGTAGTTTAAAATGGTTTCTAGACAGTTGCCTACTAGTTCAAGGGCATGCCTGAAAAGTGAATTCACGTGGAAAGCAGTCTTAGAGCATTGCTGTAATTTTTAGATACCGACAATGAAAATGATCAGGGTGCAGAAAACTCTGAGATTACTAATTCTGGCTTGTTAGATCTACCTGCATCGTCAAAGTGGGGGTGGCTCAGTTAGCACTACCCAAAAGCAAGAGGCTTCGGAACAAGTAGCAGCCTGGCTCAAATGAAGGGACTAAGATGTGTTAGCCTAATGGTTGGTAAAAGCTATAGCAAGAGTGTCTATTTCACTTTGGAAACAGTCTTCACTTCACATTTAACTTGACGAGTGTGGTGAGGGGGTGATTAGCAAATAAAGACCAAGTTATCTAAGTATTCTTCCTGCCTACGCCTCTCTCCTCCAGTTCTAAATCAATCTGAGTTCTGTATCTTTTTTCATACTTATGCCGAACGCCACATGGCTGAGAAGCCAAATTGCCACTTTTAATACTGATTCCTCCGACCTCTAAACTTCCATAACAGTGATAATTTATACCACTCTTCAGTTACTTCTAATATGCCTGCTTGTCTTGTGGGCTCTGCACATGCACACACACATACCACATACCCACGCTTATGTGTACTTTCAATGTATTTTAAACTGTGTTTAACTGAGTCCCCTCAGGGGCCATAGGGGCACAGTTCAGTCTATTTCTGTTTAACATATTGGACTCCCTCAAAACCTTTTATTTGAAAAAAATGTTCTACAGCTAATAGAATTATGAAAACCATTGATGCATCTTATTTCCTCGTTTTCCATTTCTTGCAAGCATAAATTATAACATAAGTATTTTTCTATTGCCAATCCCTCCCCGGTACCTTATCCAGCTTTGCTGCTCTGTAACTATTTACAGACTTATTAATCTTACTAAGAAGAGCAATTTCAAGGTCAGGCCTGGCTAGATTTTTACATGTTATAGAGAGATTGGGTCTGACATCATCTGCCTCCCTAATGAATAGAGTGAAATATTTAGTTCTATGGGGATGCACTCAATGCTGAAAACTGAGCAATAAAACACAGTTCAGCTTTGCTTTTACCTGCTTCTTCAAGATGTTGGAAGAGCACCTATCTTTTAACAAATCCACGTACTTCAGTAGAAAGAAATTTATACCTGAGAAATTTCCAGATTAACCTCCCATTATACACTATAGCACCATTAGTCTTTTTGGATCAAGATGTGGACAGACAGAAACGAATACCTTGATCTAAAATTTATAGTAATAGATGGGTAAAAATCTAGCAATAAAGCACTTGGCCAAGCAACATCTCACGCCTTCTAGGGCAGTGGATGGAGCCTTTAGACAAGGGGGATCCGGGTATGAATGTGACATCACCGAGGTGGACTTCAGGTGTCAGTCGACATCTGCCACTTTGCTGCTACCTTCATTAATCTCTGTTGAAGCAGGACAGCACCCAGGTTTCCTGCTGCTAAACAGACACTCAAGAGTGCTCGATCAATCATCCTGCCTAAGTAGAGAGCATTGACAACTGTATGTTGGTGGTGGGATAAATCAAAAAGGGAAAAAAAAAAGATAAATAGAAAAAAAATCATAAGAGTATAAAATTTTGCACAGATTAATCTGAAAAAAAAAAGGGTTTTCAATCTGTGGACACATAACAGGTGAAGGTAGGAGACAGAGATCTGAGATGATGACTAACTTCTCAAAATGACACAGTGTGCTATTGACACTTTATAGATTGTTGAATAATAAAGCAACACTGGCCGGGAAAGACAGAATGGTTGCAAAGTGAATTATTGGCACAACTTCCCAAGATATATTTTCTTGTTTACTTTTGACTTGTTCATTAGAAATGGTTCAAGGGTAGCCTAGGTGACTTTTATTTCCTTCCCGGTCTTCTTTGTGAGCATCATTTGCCATCATGTGATATAACTGGATTTACTTAAAGGCACTTATTCCCTTTAATGGCCGTGATATAGATACGTGGCTTTTGCCTGGTGAGCACCGGGGCCTGGTGGAGATGGGAAGACTCTCTGTTTAGTCTCTACCTTACGTTTGGCAGCTGAGAGGGAATATGCATATTCCTATACGCAGCCATGGGTTTTCTATAGAACTATGCTTTATTCTTTCTTAAAATAAAAACAAAAACCAATTACCCATTCATTATAAAGCATAGATTTCAGTAACATTTTAAAGGATCCGTGTTATAAAACATGCAAATAATGAGGTAAAATGGTGACTGTTTCAGTGACTTCTAAACCATTATCAATCAAACAGCTTTGCAGGGATTATGCCCCATGAGTTAAGATACTTCTATCTGCTCCTTTAAGGACTTTATCTTGGCTGCATTCTACTAATCTCTGGGACTGCAATTGTTGCAGAAACCATGTGACTTCTGTCTGTTCGAGGAAGCCTAAATATTCTTTGATATGACAGGGAAAAAATAAAATAAAAACAGCAAGAGCTTCCTGGAGGGAGGTACTCCACATTGGCACCCTTACCTATCTATGGAAACAACCACGGAAAAGTTATTATGTCATTTCACCATTCCCATTTATTATTTTTATAGTGCAGACTAAACAGTCAAGGGCAGATTTATTTTTTACTTGATATTTTTATTCTTTCAGATGATGGTTGCAGAAAAGAAAGGAGAATAACAAAAGAGGAGAGGAGATGAGTTATGAGGACAGGATGAGTGCTATATTAAAGAAGGATTGAGAAAAGCCTGCTTTTAAAGTCTAAAATCTAACTAAAGCATAAAAAAATAAGGGAAACATCTGATGATCATATGGCATGGCAAACTAACCAACCAACCAATATTCGTTGAATTTGTAATGAGAAACTTGGAAGCCCTGTCCCAGCTCTAATACTCACTCTTATGAGATAATGGATAAGTTATCCTCTCATCTTTAATTTTCTCATTTATTAAGTGTAATAATAATACATAACCCAGAAGCTTGTTTCATGGATCAAATGAGACAATATGCATAAAATAACCTCCAATGCTTATCATTACAGGCAACAAATAAATGTTGATTGGATTTAATTTAAAAATTATATCAAATTTATGAAACACAGGTATCAAGGAAAATACAGTAGTTTTATTAATATAATTGGAAAACTCTATGATGTAAACAGTAGACCTGATATATATAAGCTGTTGTCAAATATTTGATAAGGGATTCCAAGAAATTTAATCTGACATTATTTTTTTTCTTGAGATATTGAAATAGCCTAGAAAAGAAGGAAAAGGTCTAGAATAACTGAGTTATTAATGTTATTAAAACAATAATGATAATGAATAATGATTAGGGTGCATTTACTATGTTGCTGGAACATGATAACATAATTATCAGTTGAATGACAATTTAGAATTTATTTGAGATCTCAAATTGTATAATGACGAAATCTGAAGCTTTGAAACTGACTCATTTGAGAACCAACAAGCTTGAATATTCATAAATGATGAATAAATATTCAAATATATCTCTTTTAAAGGAATAGGAGATATTAATCTTCTTGGGAAATATGTCAATGAATCTACTACTTTTACCCTATTTCCTAATATTTTCAAGCTCTTATAATCCATTTTACTTAAGAACTATGGTTTACTTATTAATTTAATTTCTAAAATAGTCTGACTTACAGATTATAATTGGGTACTGGAAAAACAGAAAATAGAATTAAATTCTTTCTTTTCCTATTTCCACTAACCAGGCCTATGTTTAGGCTGTTTTCACTGTCCTTTTATACTGTAAAGCCTCTTAACTTCCACCCCATATTGCTAGTAATACCTCTTTTACTAATTATGAAACATCAGATCAGATTAACTGATTCTTTGGTCACAAACCTAAGTCAATTTTGCATTTTTTTTTCCTAATGAAGAACAATGCTGATAGCCTGAGCGTATTATAAGGTCTTCTGTGATATGACCTCAAATAGCTCTCTATTCCATTACAATCCCTTTGTAACATGTATTTCTCAAGATTCCAAGTGTATATCCATATCTCTGTTGTTGCTCTAGCTATTCTCTTCATTTAGAATTTGTGCTCTTCACTCCCACTTGAACTCAATACATATGCTTTATTTTTATTCATTTATTTTTTAGGACATACTGGGGATTGAACCCGGGAACCCGTTTAAGGGAAGCAGGCACTCAAGCCACTGATTTACACCCTCTCCCCTCAATATATGTGCTTTATATATTGAAAACCTATTTAACCTTCAAAGCAAAGCACAACCCTCTTTCTCTTCTTTAAAGGCTAGGTGAACATTTCAGTCAGGGATAATCCCTTTCTCCTCTGCTCTCATGCCAATTTTGTTTTAGCTATTTAGGCCATCATTTTTTTTTTTAACCATGCATATGTGTTCTGCCATTAGCTTGAGTGAGAGTGTAAACTACAAAGTAAACCACTATCCACGCGGTACAGCTGTGCTCCAAAATGTATTCACCAAATGCAATGAATGTGCCACGATGATGAAAGAGGTTGTTGATGTGGGAGGAGTGGGGTGAGGGGGGAGGGGGCTATATGGGGACCTCATATTTTTTTAATGTAACATTTAGAAAAAAGAAATAATAATAATAAAAAAGAAAACTCCTTACAGGCAAGAACCATGTCTAGTTAATAAAATAATTGATCATGTTTTTAAAGTTAAATCAGATATTCAAAAGCAGAATCTGCTGAGAGCAAAGACATTGCTTAACTAGATTTTCCTTTTGAACGAAAAGGTATTTTGAAGTTGTGACTGCATAAAAAGATAAGTACAAAAGTCTAGATTCAGTGATCCTAAATTGTTTGAGATTATTCAGTTAACAGTTGCTCAAATTTTAATTGTGCATTTCTCTAGGCACTCCTGTACATGCAGTGTTTAGAGATAGGAGATTAAAAGCTGGTAAAAGGCATAGTTCCACCCCTAAGGACTTCACTACCTGATGGAGAAGATTAAAATGGCACAAATCACCACAAGCACAGCGTTCCTGTCCCTTGCGGTTCAGTTAAGCTGCTTTAAGTGTTGCTAATGTTACTACCTTATATTTTTATTCCCACCTACAAATACCTAAGGGTGTTAGCTAGTGTGCTTTCACTTGCAAGCAACTGAATACCTAACTACTAATAATATAATTCATAAATACATGTATTTTAAAACTCCAGACTCTCTGGAGGAAAGCCATGGTGGGCCCATTATTGACTTAGAAATGCCTGCTTTTCACATTCTTATTGGCCACCCTCTCTGCCACAGGCGACTTCTAAGACACCAAGTACCTCTTTTTCATACCGACATTCCAAATAGAAAAGAAGCGGCCAGACAGAAATGGATTGTCATTTTATCACTGCCCCTTTCTACTTCCTTCAAGACTTTCCTTCATATTTTTGTGGTCAGGAACTGAGTCCCATGGTTGCACATATCTGTAAAGAAAACTGGGAAAAGTAATTTCTAGAAAAGGGATGAGAGCTAGCTATAGGGTGTGGAGCAACTGTGTTTCATTCCCTGGGGTTAAGTATATTGCCACAGTGAATAAAATCAAGGTCCCTTAAAAGTCGGTGGAATGCTTTTCAGTGAAAACCTAGTATCTTTTACACCGAACAATTCAAAATCTTTTACTAACTCTCCTTTATATCCTTTGGGGAAGTGTATGCCTTCTTTTAAATCCCCCTGGTCCCATAAATAATGGGCATGCCTTTCTCAGCTCCAATGTGCCTTTACTGAACTTCTTTTCTGGTTACCTGTCAAATTAATATTATCTGTCAGTGGTATTCATTTGCTAAATAATACCCCAGTGACCCAACAGAGCTGCTAGATTTCTGGAGGCCCACAGAATGAGCAGCAGTGCCAGGCGCTTGGCAAGAATATTAAAGAAACTCTGTAGATAGACAGGATTGACCAACAGTTATCATCAGAACTGTGTCATTGTGAATGTGCACCACAAAGACTCATTAGGCAATGATTACATTAGGGACTAGAAAAGAGTTCTGGAGTTTTACTGGGAATATTCCCTGGAAAAATAAATGTTGGACTATCTTATCAATTTATTGCCAGAATCCATTATCGTCACCACAAGTTCAGTCTTATTAAATATGTAAATTATTTCATCAAAGTTTTCAGCGAGCAGTATTTACATGCCGTTTCACAGAGAAGAAAGCGAGGCCAGAAATACTAATCTAAATATAACATAGTGAAACCACTGGTGAAAATTTTTAGGAACAGTGGTATGGTCTTGCAGTTCATCATATAATTCCTGTTACTTCCTTCTCTCCAGCATACAAGTGGAAATAAGAGAATGGAACTCAACTTTCTCTCTCTTATGGGCCTTCACATCTTGCAAATGAGGCCAATACTGGGACTGGATGTACCATACAGAATACTGAGGTCAAATTAAATTATTGTAAATTTGGAATAAAATCATATTTGTATTTCAAAATTTCAGGGCAAATTTGAAATGATTTGTATGTGACTTAATCTAGTAATGTTTGATGATTGTTTTGACTTTAAAACCTTGTGAAAATGTGAATATTCTGTGCCAGAATTTCTTTAAAAAGAAAATAAAACCCCACTAACTCTGCTTGTCTGTCATTCTTAATGAGACAAGAGCATTGGGAACTCATTTAATATTATTGCTAATGAGCTTATTGTAATATCTGTGTTTATGATTAAGCTAACTTCATTAAGGAAGTTGAGAAGTCTGCCCTTTGATAGTGGGAATGTTATGAAGCTATATCAAGCACATCTCTTCTCCTCTCTCTCTGTCTCTCACAGCAGTTCCTATAGATTTGCTTAAAAACAAATTCACAATGTGCATTTGGCCTGCTCTATATTTAGCACTGAAACCTGAGATACTTTAAAATTCATTTTGATGATAAATAAAGTACCAATCATAAAAAGTGAGGTCGTACAGTTATATCCTATGCCCCCCCAAAGATATGATCACATGATTTTGCTTGATCTTGACTTTTATCGTACATCATTGTTAAATTTTTGTGTATTTAGAGGACCTCATGAAGGCAACTCTGAGTTGTCTAAAGGGAAAATGGTATTGGAAATGACTGCAAATGGTTTCCTTAGATACCATTGTCTCCCAACAAAGATATCCTTTCTTTAAAAAGTGAAGATTTAAAGTTTTATTTGAATGAATAACCTTTCATATCCCTGGGAAAAGCCCCATTTTAAAAGATCTCTATTTCAGTATCAGATTACCAGATGATTGCCTTTTATATATTACTTTTATTTTTGGAGACAAGTCATTTTAAAGGAAGATTTATTTCAGAGCTACTTTATCAGAGAATCCAGGCATTAAGTGAATTTAAAAACTCAGGGCACTAAAGAGTTTTCCTCTAGATATACTATATTTTATAGTAACCTTACTAGATTTAATATAGTAATTTATTTGTAAAATTTAACTCTCTAGCTAATATACTAGTATTTTTAACAACCAGAAAAGACATCATGCAGTTTACTGAATGCAATACATAAAATACTTTTTATCAGAACTCTATTTCATGAGTGCAACAATGTTTTATTTTCCAAAGTCAAATTATATTGAAAAAATTTAAATATATTGCGAGCATGTTACATTGACATGATACGCTATTAATTCCTGTTTCTAAAATTGTGCAGCAATTTTGCTTTTCAGGGCAATGAATAGAATTCAAAATAGAACGAACACTCTTTGTGATGCTAATTATTTGTTTTGAGAACATATAACTTTAAAACACATAAATTAAAATGTAAATTAATTATTAAATATATATTCCAGTACTCTCTAAAAGACTTATTCTAAGTAACCATTTTGAATTTGAGAGACTCTAAGAATGAACAAACCCATCAGCAGTTCCTGGTCATATTCATATACTTTCCATTTGGCACTGTTAGCAGCCCAAAGGAATGAAAAGCTAGAAAAAATAAAAACCCCATAAAACAAAGCAAAACCCTCCCCATCTCCAAGAGGAAGCTGTGGTATGGAAAAAGTATATACATTTTTAAATTCATTCAATAATATCGACTGTATGACTAGTTTGGGGTAAGTATGGCATTTGGAAAGCTACTTCTGAGGGAGGGATGACTAGGAGATGGAGTAAATGCCCATCGGTGTTATTTGAAGTGACATGGGGAAAACAGGGTAGGGATGGGATCCCGTGTGTTAATGGAGGAATGCTAGGTAGACAGAAGATGGTACAGAGACTGTCCTTAGGGAATGGAGACAATTTTTTTAAGAATATGGTATATGTCAGACACTGTGAGAGGATCCTTGCCTTACCTCATTTGATTCTGAGGAAAATCATATAGGATAGAAATCCCATTTCTTATAGATGAAGATAACTGGGCCTGGAGAGTTTAAGGACTCTCGAGCCTTTGATTCCAAAGCCTCTGCTTGATCTTGGCACTGTGGGCATTTTGGGCTGGATAATTCTTTGTTGTGTATTGAGCATTGCAGCATGTTAAGCCGCATCTCTGGCCTCTGTGAGCTAGATGGCAGTGGCAACGTCTCCCCCCCTCGTGAGTTGTGACAATCAAAAATGTCTCCAGACTTTGCCAAATGTCCCCTGATCGAGGGGACAGTTCAGTCTGTACCCATGCTTCTTCACTGTGCTGTTCTAATTTTCTACTTTCAGGCAAGTCACAGTCTAGTAGATGGCAGCAACATATGTAATTAAGTTTAAAACAGTAAAGTATTGTCAGTCAATATAGAACTCAAAAGAGTAAAACCTAGCAGTTTTAAGAGCACAGGCTTTCCAGCAAGATTGCCTAAATTGAAGAATCAGATCCAATAATTACTAGCTGTTATCCATGGTCTAGTTATTAGTTTTCTGTACCTCAGTTTCCTATCTATAAAATGGAATCATAATACCTCCTTGACACAAAGCGAACACTTACTTTTTCCTACCCTGACTGCCAAACTGAGCTCTCTTGCTGAGCAAAATAGAAGTGGGGAGGAGGAAGCTTTCTATTTTGAGTCTATTGATTGGTTTTCATTAGCTCTGCAGGTTGATTTCCATTGTGCTTGCCCTGAGGACTGAAACATATGGTTCTGGCTTCATTAAGGAGAGAATAGATGGTTAATATGGATATTTTCTGGATGAAGAGTAAACAACACCTTACCTGATTATATGAGTCTGGCAAAGGCTTTTAGCCCTAGTCTATCCCAGGAGAGTCAGAAATGCAGACATAAGTGGAGGAATTCTTGGTTATTTCTACTCAGATAATTTAGGTAAGTTTAGGTACTACTTTTAGAGACAGGAAATGATCAAGCCCGTGGGAAGACTGATGACCTACCTAGGGCTGCAGAGCTGGTTTTTGGGAATTCAGGACTGAGCCCAGGGTCACTTGACTATCAGTTCTGATCATATCTTAAGCCAATTGCCAACATTTTCTAGGATTGACATCTTTTGTGGCTATATAAGGTATACTGGTGAGTGATGATTGGACATTCTGCAGCTAATATAGATTTTCCATTAATTAAAAAACAAAGAGCAACCGAGTACTATATTTTAAGTGTAACTATTTCTTTCTTGATAATTTGGGTGATCAAGAATAGCACTGATATCTTTTGTAAGAGTCACTTTATTATTTTCCAGATTAGTTACCTATGTTACTGATTCTTGCTCTAGTTAAGGGAAAAAGGACAGGCATTTTCTGAGCTATTAGGCAGGCTTTTTCCTAGTTTCTCTATGGTGATAATTAGAGTAACAGTGTCCACTGCTGGCAAATCAGATAATTGCACCATATTTTTCAGTTACTATGTATTAAGAAAGACATTTTCCCTTCACCAGGTACATTTTCAGGTAAAGGTTTTAAAAGCATATACCCTCAAAGGATATCATTGTGGTTAAAGAATTAGTTTATATTAGGCAATAATCGACTAGCATTTTATAGGTGACCAGTTTACCTCTATGAACCTAAGAATGCAAGGTAGTAACAATTACTATTTTAAAATAATTGAGATGTACTATATTAAGAGAGTAGAAAATAATATAATTTTATACAAAGAAGTTTGTATTACTGTTGTCAAATAAGCAAAACAATTATTTTGAAGGAATGACACTGACATTTTTTGATAATTAAAAAAAGCAATTCACCAAAACTACCTTTGTTTATTCTTTTCAGTACATTCATCAAAGGCTTGTAGAGGAAAAAGATATTGGAACATGATTTTTTCTTATTTTACTCAAAATATTTTAGGATATTTAAATTTTCTAAGCCTCTGAATCATATTTTTGTTGTCTGAGAATTTAATTTATTCTACGACAGTTGGACAAAAACCTAGGTAGAAATGAGTTCTTTTTCAAGATTCCTTTGTGCTAGACAAAGGCTTTCTGAAATTCAGTTCCTGAAACAGGCAGCAGAGGGCCCAGCAACTTTTAACCATCCCATTCATTGAAGCTGAAAACAGTTCACTTCTTTTATACATTTCTCCTTAAAAGTTATATTTGTAATTGGTAAAAGCTATAGTTTCTTTGCTATAGTGAAAAAAACAACAATAACAACATTAAGATGTATGGATAAAATTATCATAATTTTATGAGAATCAAAGCAATTTATTTTAAATGTAGAAATGTGTAGATAGTTTAAATAACAAGTGTAGAATTTCAGTGTTTATTAGCTTTGAGATTGGGTAGTGACAACTATGACAGGGAACATTCATCATACTTTAAGACATATTGATGAAGATTGTTACATTATATGAAAATGTTGCCATCCTATCTCTGCTCTGTTTACTGTTCCTTTTTGATGAATCCCCTTATGGGGATTTGGAACTGTAGGTCCATAGGCACCAGGACAGCTGACAACATAAATCTCTCCATCTTTTTACTGCTTTCAGTTCAGTTCAGTTTAATTCAAATGAAGACTCTGCAGGTCCTTACTTGACCTGTATGACTGAGGTTTGTCCCCTTGCTAAGTCTCCCTGAGGACTTTGGCTGTTCTTACCGTATTCTCTTCCCACATGTGAATTTTATTTGCAAGTTTTCATATGCATTCATTCATTCAACAAATATTTATTTGTTGCAGGGAACATAACAGTGAACAAGACCTACAAGGCCCCTGCTCTCGTGGAGCTTACATTCTAATGGGGGGACAAAAATCAACAAATAAAAAAAGACAAAAATCAAGAAAAGATACCATATTGAGAAGATCAGAGAAAGAATATAGGATGAAGTCTAAAGAGTGCAGGTAGTTACTTTGGAGTGTGGGGAGGGAAGGCTTTTCTCTGAGGAGTTGATATTTGAATGGAAACCTGAATCCCAGGAAAGAGGCAGCCATGCCAAGTATTTCAGGTGGACAAAACAGTTTATTCAAAAGCTTCAAGCCAAGCACAAGCTTTGCATGTTTGAGGAATAGAAATTAGCCCACTCTATCTCCCTGTACAGTTTTGCATTTCACCTTGCAAAGGACAGGGAATATTTTTCTCATCTCTCACTGGCTCCATTGAAAGCCTGTGCCTCTCTTGCCCTTTCCTTAACCACTATCTCCTGACACTTTTCCAGAGAGGCAGGAAGAGATGACCTAATTTGTAAGTCCTCTAAATTACCCTTTTGAATTGATCTTCTGCCCTTTATTTGATGTCTGAAACCCTGCCTCCTAAGTTGCCCCAATCTCTGAGTTTCTGGTTAACCAATCCAAGCCGTAGATAGAACTAGATACATGCTGCCTATCTTTTAATGCTAGTGCCCCATTTTGCAGGTCTAGAGAAATTAAGTGATTTGGTCAAGATCATTGTGCCAACTTAAAGAAATTCCTGGGAAAGAGTACCCAGGAATTCTTCATCCCATTCCAGAGTTCTTTGAATCTGTATACTAAAATACATCTCTCCACAAACTTTTATTTCTCTCCCCCCACAACGTTTACTTCATTTTTCTCTTGAATATGGTGGTTATTTCACTTTGTGACCCTTCCATTCATAACATTTCTTTGCCCCATTTCCAGTTAGTAGAAGCTTCTGATGTGTTTTGGTTCCAACAGTTTCTTTTTTTTTTTCATGAACAATATCAATTACAAACAAGCTTCACAAATATCAAATCCTTCTGATAATGAGATCATTTCAAATAGACAATGCAGTTTATACAAAACAGATCAGCATGTACAGTCTATGAATCCAGAGCAAGGGAGAAGAGAGAAGAATGTGTATCATCAGTGCATAACTAGAACACTTTTATAAAGTTTTATTACTTAAAATTAAAATTTAAGGGAAACGGACTTGGCCCAGTGGTTAGGGCGTCCGTCTACCACATGGGAGGTCTGCGGTTCAAGCCCCGGGCCTCCTTGACCCGTGTGGAGCTGGCCCATGCGCAGTGCTGATGCGCGCAAGGAGTGCTGTGCCACACAGGGGTGTCCCCCGTGTAGGGGAGCCCCACGTGCAAGGAGTGCACCCATAAGGAGAGCCACCCAGCGTGAAGGAGGGAGCAGCCTGCCGAGGAATGGCGCCGCGCACACTTCCTGTGCCGCTGTCAACAACAGAAGCGGACAAAGAAACAAGACGCAGCAAAAAGACACAGAAAACAGACAACCGGGGGAGGGGAGGGGAATTAAATAAATAAAAATAAAAATCTTAAAAAAAAAAAAAATTTAACTATGGCCAGTGATGCATTTTAGTGTCCAGCATTAGCCCAACTTCCTGTGGCCTTCCTAGCCTGCAGCTAGTTACTGCTCTCAGCCTTACTAAAGGTGGGGTACAATGTTCAGAAAGGATGAGTTTTCATCTTGATATCCTAGCCTGCCAGACAAAAATAAAGAAGGGAACTGGGTGTAGCTCAGTGGTTGAGTGCCTGCTTTGCACGTATGAGGTCCTTGGTTTAATCCCACGTACCTCCTAAATAAAAGAGAAAGGAAGGAATGGAGTGAGATTATGTAGTAAACTGACTGCAGCATTAAGCCATATTCTAACCATCAGTCAAATAGCATGTGTAATATGCTGTTAATGACTTTAAAGTTAATTCCAGGAAGAGTGGAGAAGTCATGCCACTGATACTCAGAGAAAAATAGGACAAGGCCAGAACACCTGTGAAATGCCCCAAAATAGTGTTGAATGATTATTTTCCAGAAACTAGAAAGTATAACATGGGAAAAGGTAGAGAGATATAGAAACTGAAACACTTCAGAATTTATTCATTAATCAAACATTCAGTGTCGAACCATGGCCTTACTAAGCTATTGTAATGGTGTAAATGTGGTAGCCCCATTGAAGAGTTGCTTAAACTTGGCGCTGCTGACATTTTCAGCAAGATAATTCTTTGTTGTGAGGGCTGGCTTACGATTCTAGGATATCTGGCACCAGATGCCAGAAGCAGCCCCCTTCCCCAGTTGTGACAACTAAAACTGGCTTCCGCCTTGCCAAATGGCCCTGGGTGAACAAAATTATCCCCCGGTAGAGAAACACTGCTCTATGGTGAAGGTATTCCCTTTTTATCAGAAATATAATCCTTATTTATTATTTATGTCCTACTAATTCCAGAAAAGGATTTAAAAAAATGCGTATGACAAAGACACAGTCTGGCAGATTTCTTAATTTACAGACTAAAGATTAAATGAAATATAGTGATAAAGGATAGAAACGTACCAACCAGAAATTTAAACTGAGGATGGCAATTATATTTTAAGAATACATTAACCTTTGAGTATCTAAGGCATCAAATTTAAAAAGAAAATAACAAGTAATTCTAACTGACTGGTTAAAAGAAAAAAACCAGTAGTTTTATATGAGTGAAATTTTCTTTTTGATCCAGACTTTCTTGAGAGGGACCTGCTATGATGGTATTTTAATAGCAATTTTATAAGGGACTAAATAAATGCTCATCCTTTGCTCACATCTAATATCAATCCAAGTGATATGAGCTGAGGGAATAATTTTAAACATTAATTTCATGAAGATATTCTTCACTGGCTATTCATCATAATTAATTTTACCAATGCTTGATTAAGGGAAATTGTTCCTAGCCAATACATATGCGGAGCCTCTCTATGTCAGTGAATGTCATTGTTGGGTAGTAAGCAAATGGCTGAAAGTGGTCTCTGCCTGCAAGGAGATGGTGCTTTACATTTACAAATGGATTTATATTTCAAAGCAGGCTACAAAGTAACAAATGAAATCTTGAGTTGTCTGTTCCTGCAACCATGCATGTCAACACAGCAGTGCATTGCTGGCAGGACAGTTTAACAATCTGGCCTTTGTGGCTCCTCATCTCAAAGTCTGTATACAGCAATCCCTAGTCTAAGTAGCATCATGGGTATGACGTCTGGCATGTAGATTTCAGTGTTTTATCCTTTTTTTAACAGAAGAATGAATTAGTTTTCAATCAGCTTGCATCTTGATGTTCTATAATGATTTGTTCCAGTAAATTCATTATCCTTGGTTAGTTTCTTTAATCGATCCTGGAGATAGATACTAAGAGAAAATTTTATCCACAGTGCCCATGGTTTTCAAACTTCTCAATGTCTCTCAAAGATGAGGTAGGCCTGGAGGTGCTGTGACAAGTTAAAAGTGGAGTTTACGTGCATTTCACAGAGACCCAGAGTTGTGTAAGCACTGCCTTCATTCTGCTGGTATTTCAGGAACCCCTATTCCTGCCTCTTTTATCTGACCTTTTGAGCTGATTTGCTCCTATGTGCTCACTAATCTTCTTCCAGTTTGGAAAAAATGAACATAAATTTGTAAACATTCTTTTGTAGGATAAATCAAAACTTTGAAGCAACTGATTGACTCTTGTGTTCTGGACCTAGTCCCTCATTTGTTCAATTATTCATTTATTGTTCCAACAAATATGATTGATAATCTATTGCATGTGCTAGGTAGTGGGAAGACAGTGGAGAACAAACAGCATAACTCACTTTCTTCTGGAAAACATGGAAAATACAACAAGAGAACTACAGGTTGAGGAGGAGTGCAGCAGTGCAGCTTAACTCCCTGAGGATATATTTTCAGCATGTGATAGAAGTTTTCATTTCTTTGCCACATAAATGCCTGTTACTTGCATGCAGTTGCTCCAGCACCTTAAAGAAGCAACTTTGATCTGGTCTCAAGAGATTACAAATTCCTTTCCTTATCTGGGTCATGGAAAGGAGAAGATTTTCTTTATAAGATTATTTCAGGGATTAAATGAGATACTGTGTAGTAAGAGTCTATACTGCATTAGTTTATGCATGATGTTTGAGAGCATAGAAAAACCCTCCCACTGTCATCCTCCAGTCTTCAAAATAGCCCCCTCCAAGGACCTGCCATAAGACCACCAATAACTTATTCTTTTGGGATTATATACCACATAAACAATCTCTTATTAAATAAAACATGTGACCTGAGTAAGAAAAAATAAGAAAACATTTAATGAGTTGTGTGATTAATTGGTCACAGAAGCCAGATGAACACTTAGAAGTCCTGTGGGGAAAAGAGAAAATTTTCTGCGCAGAATGTCTTTATGCATTTAGTGTGTGTGTGTTTGTGTGTGTGTGACGTTTGGGGGAAGGAGTTAGCTTGAGAATCAGGACCAAGAAGCACTCAGCAGGACTGTTGGGAGAATGTGAGCCTTGCACCTCAGAGACTGGAATCAAGGTCCCTGCTAATCAGTGTATATTCAACAGTGGGTGCCAGGGAGCCAGAGACGCTGCTCAGAACAGCCCTGGAGGGCTGGATTGAAGGGAACTTGTCTCATGTCAACTCAATCACAATTTGCCCCCCAAGCCTAGTTTTAGAAGTAATGAGTTTCCCTATATTACTTTAACTTAGTAGGAAATATTTTATTAGAATATATTCTCGCCTTTTCTTTTCTTTCCTTTGACTTCAACTTACTGTTTCTATAGTTCCATAATCTTCTTTTTAATTTCCGTGGACCTAACACAAAAACTACAGCTGAATTTCCGTCTTTAGCAGTTTGGACATTGGAAATACCCAACTACCCAAGAGTCTGTGACAAGCAAACATTATATTCCCCATAGCCTTCATCAACCATCAGAGGGTTATTATGTATAGCTAATGGAAGTGGCAGTGTGTAGTGTTAGCTAGCGTGGATTTCCAGAAAATCTTCATGTGCTGTAGTTTTGCTCAGGGCTGTTCATTGGAGTTGATGCTTTTCCTACTATTTGTTTTTTTCTAATAGTAGTTTATTGAAGTATAATTTACAGGCATAAACATGCACAAATCTTAGGTTTGCAACTTGATGAATTTTGGCAAGTGTATACATCTTTATAAGCATTACCCAGATCAAGATAAACAATATTTCCAGCATCCCAGAGAGTTCTTTCTTGTCCTTTCTAGTCAATACTCCCCACTCCAGAGGCAAATATTCTTCAGACATCTACAGACATAAAATTCCACTTTTAAATGGAATCATAATTTTGCTCTGTTGTGTTTTGTTTCTTTCACTGTTCAACAAATATTTCTGAGGTTTACTCTTGATATTGTGCTACTGTGATGGTCTACTTTTCTGCCAAGAAGTATTACAGTGTGTGGCTATATCACAGCTCATTTTTCCTTTCTCTTGATGGTATTTGGGCTGTTTCCTTTTGCTGTGCTTTGAAGTACCAGCTGCCATCATCTATTACCTGAGGCTTAGAGGGTGCTTTTTGATTTTCCAAAAATGAATAAACCATGTTTATTTACCATGTCAAGGCCCCTCCACCTTGTAGATTATTGACTTATTCAAGGCTTTCTTCCTTGCCTTGGCAGTGAATCAAATTAACAGTCTAAAATCAGCAAATACACTAAAATGTTTCTTATCTTTCCATTCCTTCTTGGTTATTGGAAAAGTGACCACAACCAGCAATCACAACCCAAAGGGAGTTACTAGTTAAATTAAAATTTGCTCTCTGCTCTGAGGCATACTTACAAAATACACACACATACTTAACTATTTTATAATAGGAAATGATGTGAAGAAGACTTAGGGATGCAATGGGGCAAGGTCAAGATGGATGAACAGTGTTCTTTACCCACTTCCCACAAAGGAAGAATCATATTTATCCCTGCAGTGTTCAGTTCAGATCTGAAGCATTACCAAGGCATCAGGGCCCTACCTGGCTTATGCAGAAGAAACCTTCCAAAGTTATTCAACAAATATTCCTTGAATCACTTCTATGGACTAAGTTCTGGGTGTATCTTGTAAGAACAGTGAATAAAACAGACAAGATCCCTGCAGTAGCGAAGCTGAAAATCTCCCTCACATGTCAAATGTGGTGGAGAATGAGAGAGTAATCTGTCCAAAGGTTTTAAGAGAATATTAAGAAAAGTGCAGCCTCATTTTTAAAAAACAAATCAATTTTATTGATACATATTAATAAAGCATACAATTCATCCAAAGTGTACAAATCAATTTTATTGATACATATTAATAAAGCATACAATTCATCCAAAGTGTACAATCAATGGTATTTGGTATCATCACATAGTAGTATATTTATCACTTCAATCATCATAAGAGCATTTTTGTTATTTCAGTAATAATGATTATTATTATAAATAAATCAGACAAACAAATTCTGTTTCTTCATTTCTCAATCTCTCTCTGTTTCCCCTGCTGTACATAGCTGCTACTTCTGGCTATCCTTGCACATTATTTATTTATTAAGCAGTTTTATTGAGATATATTCACATACCATATAATCTATCCAAAGTGTATAATCAATAGCTTTTAGTATAATCATAAAGTTGTGAATTAATCACCACAAAAAATTTTAGAACAATTTCATTACTCTGAAAAGAAAACCTTCATACCCTTAGAATTCCTTTCTCAGGCCTACATAACCACTAATCCAATTTCATTTTTATAAATTGATTTATATTTACATTTTATATAATTGGAATCACACAATATAAAGGTCTTTGTGTCTGGCTTCTTTTACTTAGCATAATGGTGGATTTTTGTCTGATATTAACATTTTGTAGCATTAATATACATTTGTTTAGTTTCAAAGAAAAATGGTCTTATCTATGCAATTTTACCCATATTCATATTTCACATGCAGTTTTACTATGCTATACAGTCCCATGTTACATTTTTTAGCTTTGCTGTTAGTAACATACATGATCTTAGACTTTTCCTTTAAACCACTTTATACACACATACTAGTACTGCCAGTAATAAACATTATGCTGGGCTTTCACCTTTTCTATTCATTTCCAAAGATTAGCACACAATCATTTTACCAGTGCTGCACAAATTAACCCTCAGTTTTCCATTCTCTAAACTTATTCTATTTTCTGGTGACCCATATTCAAATTAGTAACTCCATGAGATTATGCAATATATTTAGTTTATAGTAGCACAATCATACAGTATTTGTCCTTTTGTGTCTGGCTTGCTTCACTCAATGTTATGTCCTCCAGGTTCATCGGTGTTGTCAGGTGCTTTATGACTTCATTTTTTTCTTACAGCTGTTTAATATTCCACTGTGTGATTACATCACAGTTTGTTTATCCATTCTTTGGTTGATGGACACGTGGGTCGTTTCCAACTTTTGGTATCATGAAAAATGCTGCTATGAACATCAGTGTGCAGGTGTCTGTTTACTACTCTCTGTTCTTCCAGGTATATACCCAGTAGTGGTATTGCCAGGACACACGGTGTATTTGTCAGCCAAAGGGGTGCCAATGCAAAGTACCCGAACTCTGTTGGCTTTTATAAAGGATGTTTATTTGGGGTGGAAGCTTACAGTTGCAAGGTCCTAAAGAGTCGAACTCAAGGTTACTTCCTCACCCAAAGTCTGTTGCCACGTGTTGAAGCATAACCTCTGCGAGGGTTCAGCCTTCCTCTTCCAGTCAGGGCTCCCTGGGCACAGCTTGTTCTGATCTCAGGTGTAGGCTGGAGGGCTTATTTCATTCCAGGCCATCTCAGCTGCTCTGGTCTCTTCCCAAGGTCAGCTGTAAACTATCAGATGAATGGCTACCTCTACCTGGGGCTCCAGTGTCAAAGCCAAGTTCTCTCCTCTGTCATGTCTTTCCTCCTTCTGTGGTCTCCTTAATTGAGGATCCATTTATATAGCCCACAAAGGGGGCAGAGATCCAAACTGCATTGTCCTAATGATGTGGTCAAATCAAACCCCTAATCTTAACATAATTTAATCAGAGTCATCTCAGCTGAATCTAATACAATCAAAGGGTTATCATGCCCAGAGTAACAGACCAGTATACAAACATAATCTACATCACTTTTTGGAATTCCTAAAAAATACCAAACTGCTACACATGGGAAATCTATATTCAATTTCTTTAGGAACTGCCAAACAGTCCTCTACAGTGGCTGTACCATTCTATATTCCCACCAACAGTGAATAAGTGTTCCTATCTCTCCATATCCTCTCCAACATTTGTAGTTTTGTCTTTTTAAATAATCGCCATTCTGATAGGTATGAAATGATATCCCATTGTAGTTTTAATTTGCATTTCCCTAATACTATGATATTGGACCTTTTTTCATGTGTGTTTTTTTTTTTTTTTTTTTTTTA
This sequence comes from Dasypus novemcinctus, assembly GCF_030445035.2. Classification (NCBI taxonomy): domain Eukaryota; kingdom Metazoa; phylum Chordata; class Mammalia; order Cingulata; family Dasypodidae; genus Dasypus; species Dasypus novemcinctus. Next base: position 32,829,760 of record NC_080687.1, read on the forward strand.
GGGTAGCCTCATTTGGAAGTCTTCCAGTGTTTGGGCCCAAACAGCACATTAGAAATGTGTTTTGAAGGGTTGTCAAAGAAAAAGTGTAAACCATTAATAAAATTGCCAGTGAAAGACCTTGATAAAAAATAGGCATTAAGACTTTGTACTGAGACTAGGTGAGGGTTTCATGTCAAAGCCTAGAGAGCCAAGAGCAAAGAACAGAGAAGACAGGAGTGAAAGGGTCCGTGTGAAGTCTACAGACAAACGGAAAATGCCTGCAGATATTTATGTGACCGCAAGGATGGCACACGGGTGGGTCAGAATCGTGGAAATGTTCTGAAACTAGAAAGACAGAAATGAATAAAGGGGCACAGGTGTAATAAAATTTTCAAAGGACTTCCGTGTGGAAGAGGGAAAAATATTTGTTTTCCAGTGGGCTAAGCAAGGTGAGCAATGGCTGGGCAGTTTAAAACCAGGCTTTGAGCCCAATGTTAGGGAGGACATTCTGAAATGCAAGCTAGCTGGAGAAGGAGAGGAGCAGCTCTTGACTTGCTGAGTCCTAGGTAACTGGACTGTTCAAGAGGAAAACAAGCAATCTCTTAACAGGGTTGTTTGGTCAGAGTAGGGATTAGAGAATTTATAAGTACCCTTCGTACTGAGATTCTGAGGAGAAAAATGCAAATTTAACAAACTAGACTCTGGAACTTTATGTGGAAGAAGTTATTTTTTATTTTCATGGACAGACCCAGCGGGTTTAGCAATATTGGTTTATCTGTATGTGTGTGTGTGTGTGTGTGTGTGTGTGTGTTAATCTAAACAGAATGTACTAGAACTGTTACAGCATAAAATTTACTTTTGAAGAAAATGAAAATGAAAAAGAAAATGAAATCAAACGTTAGCCCAGCAAAACTGATGGAAAAACATTGCAAGTGACTAAGTCCCTTGAAGCTAAAAAGAAAACTGGGTGTCCCAGTGTCAGAGATTTATTAACATTTCTGTATTTACTGGTACACCGTCAGGCATATGGAGATATACATGTGCTATGTTTACCTAGAAACCAAAATGTGGCCATAAAGAGGGCAACTACCTCACTGCAGGAAATTAATTTTGCTCTTTCTGACATGAGACCTTATAAAAACTCTCAACCCATGGATTATATTACTCTCATCACTGCAGAGCTGTACTGAAGGTTATCTCAAAGATTGCAACCTTTTTCAAAGAAAAAAATTTCTTGTTGCATTTATTGTTGTTGTTGTTTGGGTTGCTTTGCTTTAGGGATTTTTTTAGCACGATCTTATTGGAACAGTAATATTTCAAATGCCTGAAAGCAGAAAGAGCAGGGAAAAGATTTTGATGCTTAATAATTATAAATGCATGGGTTTTGATACTATGTAAATAGAGTATCTTCTTACATTAAAAGATATAGTAGGTCACATACATATACATTTATTGTTTATGTATGTTTATGTATGAGTGATATATTTCAACAAATTTTAAAAAAAGGTATAGTAGGATTATATAAAATGAAGAGGAAAAAACAATTTAATCAGCGAATTGGGTATACATAGCTAGCTCCTCAGCCAAGCATAAAGACCTTCTCCCTCTTTATCAGTTTCCTTCCTTTTGCTTCTTCTAAATCATCATCTCTATTTTAAAAAGTCAACCTTTCATGATTATGCACTTAGCAAATGCTCATTGTAAAAACTCAGGGAAAAAGTGCAAAGAATAAAAATATATAGCTATAATCCCCTACCCTCTGATAATAACTGTTTATATTTCCCTTCAGTCTATATGTATGTGTGTGTATATATTAATAATATAATATATATCACATATATATGCACACATATATCATACTTGTTTATACGGCATTTTAACGCCAATGATTTTAGCTCTGATAATAGAAAAATAAGGGGAAAGGTCAGCAAGAGAATAATGAGATGATGGGGAAAAATATCTAGCTAAGTAAGTGAGTCATTTTGCAAACTGATATGTGGAAAAAAACATTTCTCCATGAATGATTATCTAATATGTATTTGCTCAGTAAGTTCTATAGCTGGTGCAAATTCTTCTGAATGATATACGGCATCTGATTTTGCCACTGACTGAGGCTATTTGTATGAATTCCTCCCCACCACGGGTTGGGTGCTCTTGGAGTGTTGAACTGCTTCCACTTACCTTCACATATTAAGCTGTGTCAACGCTGGGCTTTTTCTCATTCGGCATTCCAGTCTATGCTCACCTTGCCTACCTGGTGAATACCTCTCATCTTTTAAATCATAGATGGAAGTGCTACATTTCCATGAGACCTCTCCTGACCCACATCAGGTAAACCTGATTCCTCTTTTCACTGTTTTATATATGTGCTTTGCACACAGCATCTATAACGCTTAGTTGCACGTACTTCTGCAGCCATCTTCCCCATTACACTGTGAGCTGCTTGAGAGGAGAGACACTATTATGAAAATATTAGGAACAGTCCTTGGGTAGCATTGTCCCACTTTCTTCCACACACATTGAGTATCCAAATTCGTGGTCTGAAAACCTTCACATGCCTCTGCCCCTTGGACCTCTTTTAGTGCTTGGAGAGTAAGAGTAGCTTTTTGCAGAGAAGGCTTTAGTGTTTAGGTCCTTTGAAAAGTTACACTGTTGCATGGAATAAGAGAGGGGGACGGGGCCAAGGACCAGTACATTTTACACTAGTGTAGAGAATTACAGAGATCCAGAAAAGTCCAGCATCCCAGGATGTTCCTTTCTTATTCCCTTCCTCCCTCCAGCAAACATTGAGTATCTGTTGTGTGCCAGGGACTGTGGGAGGCCCTGGGAAGGCAGAGCCTCTGCGGGCAGGAGCTCTGTACTGCGTGTGCTACGAGTGTTCAGGAACCAGAGAGAAGATCCTCAGAGAGCCTGAGAAGCTGGGAGCTGGGAGGGGGGCATGGATTTACTGCAGGTGGATTGAATAACCCATCAAAGGGGGAAGGAAAGGGCCATTTCACCCTCATGAAAACTGGGGCTGTGACAAAGTTTCCCAGGACCACCGTGACAAAGTACCACAAAACGGTTGACTTCAAACAACAGAAATGTATTGCCGCACAACTCTGGTCCGAAGTCCAAAAATGTGTAAGGAAGAATCCTCTCCTGCCTCTTCCTAGCTTCAGGTGATTTGCGGAGAGCCCTTGGGTTATCGCTGCCTCCATCTTCACATAGCCTCCTCCCATGGGTCTCTCTGTCTATGTCCGATTCTCCCCTTTTTATGAGCACACCAGTCATATGGGAATAGTGGATCACCCTATTCTAGTATGACCTCATTTTAATTTGCATAAAATTGTAGCAACTTTATTTCCATAAAAGGTCATTCTGTGGTACTGGGTTTAGGACTTCAACATATCTTTTGGGAGACACAATTCAATCCATAACAGTGTGAGTGTGAGGAAATCGAGTTTATCTCAGCAAAATTGGACCTGAAAAGTAGAAAGCAACATTTGCATATCTGTTCTGACTTTTGTAGTGCGGTACCAATGGCTAAAATCTAAATTTTTAATATAAAAATATGTTAAGCTTCTGTCTCCTGTTTGTTTGTAGTCAAAAATCCCTGTTATAAATTAATCTGAGCCTTATCCACCTAGAAATAAATCTCTTAAGAGGATCACTAAGCCCATTCCATGGAGAGGTGAACACTGGCTGTGGGTATGGGCAGACTGTCGATTTCTTAGCACAGCTGACTGCATCAATTAGGTATCTTGGGGAAAAATTCTGTTTTGACAGTTTATTCCTGCTCATTGGGGTAAGATCCATTTACTGATAAGTCTTCATGGTTCAAAATATTATATATACATATATAAAGAAAACCTGTGATGTGTAATAACTGCTCTTCTTGACTCACAGTCAAAGACTTTTTTCAGCCACAGGGTACTCTTAGCTCTGGAAGCCTGGCTCAAATATCCATAGGGACTCAGAAGAAGGGAAAGAGAGTGACAACCTAGAAAGGGCAAAAGGGGCAAAGGATTGAGCAAAGAGAAATATAAGGAGCCAGGCCTCTCCTGGGACTCTAAAATCTATTTATGTAAAAATCTTCATGATGTTCTGCCTGAAATTATTCCTCATTATGAAGCTCCCCGTCCTCTGCCCACATCAAACTCAGGAAAATATTTCTTTGTCTTTTAAAACTCTTGACTTAAATGATACCTTTCCTTTTTAGTCAGTGTCAGACAAGACCATTAAGGCAAAGTCTTATCTAAGGAATTAGTCTGAATTTCTTAAAGGAAAGCCTAATTATTTCCTACCCCTACAGTCACATAAAAATGAAAATGTAATTGGAAAAAAAGACTCCCAGAATCTATTTCCTTCATTTGGTGATAGCCTTAGGCCCCAAATCTCATCTTGTAGTATATCACAGGTCTAGCTTTAGTTTTATTCAGCTCAATTCTATGGCCCTAAATCTCATGAAAGGAATGTTATAAACTCAAGAAATTAAATTCTTCATGGTTTTATGGGGGACCGAGAAAATGCATCCTCATGATCCACAGGGGAACATAATGGCTCTGTTTCCACAATAGCTGAAATCTACTAGATGTTTTTTCCTCCTGAGAAATGCAATAATTAAAGTCATAAGAAATTCAGGTAAGCAGATGGTATCAGAGAGGTCCAGCAAATAATAACATAAAATTTTGAGCAGGCAGTAAAGCAATGAGTCATACAAGAATAGACCATAGTCAGAGATTCAATCAAATGAATAGCTGGTATTTTTTTAAAAGTATATTTGTAGAAAATTTGACTGTAAAAGTAGGATTCTGGAGCAGTCGCCCTATCCATGGTAGTGAGGTTGGGTGGGCAATTGCCAAATACTGGAGAGGGCTCTATTTTCAAGTTTAGAATAGGTGTGGTAGACTGAATAAAAATATACATCTCAATCACCACAACCTGTGAATATGTTACATTACACAGTAAAAAAGGACTTTGCTGATATATTAAGTTAAGGAGTTTGAGATGGGAAGATTATCCTGGATTATCTAGGTGGTCCCTAAATGCAATCACAAGAGTCCTAATAAGAGGGAGACAGGAGGATCAGGGTCAGTGGTAGGAGATATGGGGATGGAGCAAAAGATTGGAGTGATATGAAGCATGAGCTGAGCAAAGGAATGCAGGTGACCTCCAGAAGGTGAAAAAGGCAAGGAAATGTATTCTCTCCTCAAAGCTTTCAGAAGGAACCAGCCCAGTCAACACTTTGAATTAAGCCCACTGAGGTTATTTCTGGACTTCTGACCTCCGGAATTGTAGGAAAATAATTTTGTGTTGTTTCAAGGCACTATGTTTATAGTGACTTATTACATCAGCAATAGGAAACTAATATAGTAAGGTACTGAAAAAAAAACAAAACCCAGGGGAATAATTTAAGGATCTAGTTTTCTGTAGTACTTAAGAACAAAATAGAGACTAGGCTTAGGAATATGGCAAGAATTTATGGTAACATTTCGTTAAGTGTATTGCAATTTGGAAATACTTTCTCATACATCTTTTAGAAGTAGACTACAAGATCAGAGGCAGATTAATAGCAACTTTGCCAGAACTCTAAAACTTCTGGTATTTAGTTAGACTTTCTGAAATCTTGTACAGCACGGTAAGAATTGGTTTCATAATTTAGAGCCAGGGAAAGTATGACTTAGAAGGAAGTGATCTTGGCACTTTAGAGAAAAGTTTTGGGAGAGAGTAGAATATAGAGTTTGTCATAGACTTCCAAGTCATAAGTTCAGTTGTATCATCATCTCATTCACTAAACACTGCCAAAAATATGATAGCAAATTTTCACATAAAAGGTTTTTCAGAGATGGAAAAATGCACCAAAAAGTTATAATGGTAGAATTATAAGTGATTTTTATTTATCCTTTATGCTTTATTCAATTTTTTATTCCATTTTGTTTTCAATGAACATGCATTACTTTTTTGTTGTTTTAGGAGGTACTGGGGATTAAACCCAGGACCTCATACATGGAAAGCAGGTGCCCAACCACTGAGCTTCACCCACTCCCTATGTATTATTTTTATAATTACAAAAAAAGAACTGTATGTTGTGTTCTTGTTCCTTCTTTGGCTCCCTCTACAATAGTGGTTCTTATCCTTGCTTTAGTTACAGATCTCTTTAAGAAATGGATGAAAACTATGAACCCTGCTGCCAGACAAATGTACCCACATACCATTTTTATGTGTGAATTTTAGGAAGGATAACAAATACTCCTACATCCATCTAAGAAGCTGTTGGGAGCCAGTGGATTCTATGTAAGAGTCCCTACTCTAGAACTGATCACTCCACAAATAATTACATTTCAAACAGCTAATGGCTGGGGTGCCAGATGGCATGATAGAAAAAGTATGGATTTCAGTCCTGGTTCTTCCACTCCCTAGCAGTGTATCCTTAGGTATCATTTAATATCCATCAGGTTTAATTCAATTTTTGTTAATGGAGATCATGACACTCGCTTCACTAAATGAGATCATTCATGTAAAGCTCTTCACAAACAGTTACACAAATATAATTTCAATGTTTTATAGATTGAGGGAGACATACTCTTTGTCCATATAGGAAAAATTATAACTTAAATCTATACTCTATTTCTAACTTCCACTTAACCATTATCCAGAAAGATTTCAAAAGGGAATTTAGAGTGTTATTGCCTGCACTATTAAGGTAGTAATAAAACCACTTCATAAGAATGTTGAATTAGGAATTTGCAAGTGACTTTTCTTCAGAAATCACCAATTCTCTATAATTATCTTGTGTATTTGTGCCTGTGTGCATGTGTAAGTACATGTGTTGATGAACGTACTTATATATGTGTTTAACTCAGATATGCTATATGCAAAGAATATACTCTCAATCTAGAACGCCTAATTCCTAAGAAAGTGGTTATTCTAGTCATCGTTGAATAGAAAGTGGTTATGATGTTAATTATAGATAGGATTATATCATTTGTGCACACATGCCCTTGTATTAAGATTATAAATGAATGTTTCTGCCTCAATTTTTTTGGGAAATCAGTGACCCATTTTTTCTATAGAGATATTAAATGGTCTTTAAGAAATAATCCACTAATCTATCATCAAACTTGATGGTATTATATCACTACTGATTTAGAAAAATAAGTTACAATTCACAGCTCTGAAAAAAGTACTATGTACATTTGTATTCATTTTAGCGTAGAACTGGAAGCCACTGAGATATTTTTGTACCACATTACCAGATTTTAAAAATACACTAGATTTGTAAAACTAAACCACCTGCTAATATCAATCTGGTATTGCTTCTATAGGGAAAAATGTGCACAGGAGTTTGGTACCATTTGTTTCTATCTTTTGCTTATAGAATCAAAATATTAAGTCCCAATAATATAACTTTCAGATTTTTAATAGACAGAAATCCAATCCGTTGCCTGCTGGCAGAAACTATATCTAGCAAAATTAATCAACAAGACTGTCATAGCAGCAATGTAATCACTTCTTTAAAATTTAACTTGAAATAGTTTAACTTTCATTTAAGTTATTCTCTGAATTTATAGCAAAGGTCAATAATATCATAGGAAAGATAAAATACAGTTTTGAACTTGAACTTTAATGAGTGAATAGGCATTCAATCTTAAATAACTAGATGAAAATTTGTCCCAACTGCATATTAACTTCATTACTTTTTGATGTTCTTCCAAATGATTATAAAATGAAAAGAGACATCAATATTAACTGCATTCCCAGAAGTATCTTGTACATTTTCAGGTAGAACCAAGATAGAACAGAGAATATATCCCAATATATCCCTTTTAATGCTACTCAAGCTCACATAAATTAGTTTATAATAATCTATTTGTGAAAAAATAATGTTGGCCCCATATGACTTAACTTAGGAAATATTTATAATATTCAAAAGTGATTAGTTCATAAAGGAAGCAATGGGGCAAAATAGAATGAGTAACTCACTGTATGGAGATGATCAAATAGTGAACAGAGATTATTTGGGTACTAGTATGCTAACCCCATGCACTTCTCCAATTCAAAGCCACTGGGAGAGGAAGGAAATAAAAAAAACAAAAACAAAAAAACCCACTCAGAATAAAGATACTCTGAAGCACTTAAAATCTTCTTTTGACTGAAAGAATGTGAGATGTTTAAGCAAAATATGAGTATAACAGGGTTAATAAGCGTACAACTGCCATTTGTTGAGATTCATATTCTCTTTATGTATAAACATATCTGAAATTGGGATATCTCTTGTAATCTATGCCATGCTATATTTAATAGACACTGTTTACTTTTTGTTTCATGTGGTACCTAAAATAATGGTACATCCCACAATCAATGGTTTCTTAGATTTGATGAATTAGGGAAAGTGGAAATTGGCAAAAGTGAAAGAAAAATAGGTAGACTGTTACTCTGTGGAAACTAAGAAGTGATAGCATTTAATGCAGACATTAAGTTACAAAGTATGTTCTTTGGATATTTTTATTTATTTGAAGTAGAAATGAAACCTAAATCTATGTAATCTTTAGAAAATCATGCAAAGACTTTAGTAAACCATGTACAAACTATGGAACTCAAGTAATCCATGTAACACAATGATCTAGAATGTAATAATAAAAACTCAGAAGGCAAGGGAAAATAGCTTCTTTAGTAATAAAAGCAATATTAATAAGCAATAAAAGCAATAATTAATAAGGCTGTTTCTTATTTGTATAACCTCTCCTCCCTTAGAATTAATTTACTTTTATATTTATAGATAATTGTAACAAATATGTTCATCTGGTTTCCGATTATATTATGGACTAGAGATAGGCAATTTTAAAAGGGGCTACTGTCATTTTGTCATTAGCAGCCAGAAAGCTAAGAAGAGAATGGCAAGGGGTAGAAGGAGTCACAAAGATTAGCAATATAGTCCTCTCCAATTTAAGGGGAATCAGTTTGACAGTCTTCAGTAAGCCCTGAGGGTATCACTATCGGAATATAAAACTCAAACTGCATCTCCTGTTATGTGCATGAGCTTAAGCTGTGGAGCAAAAGCTAAAATGTTCTCACTATAATGCTATTTATTGAGGTGAGTTTGTGTGTAATCCAAATAGAATTTTAAATGTCTTAGTGAATAAAGAGATCAAGCATTATGGATAGACTGAGCTTAGGAAGATTTTCTGTTCCTCTTATTTGGTATTGACTATCTGTCTCTCTGTCTCTATTTCCAATTTCTCCTTTCTTTTATTCAGAGAACAAACATTTATTTAGCACTTTGTCCCTGGCGCTATTTTACATAATGGAAATATGGCAAACAAATGAGACACAATCTGTGCCCTCAGGATTAAAAAGAGCCCAAATAAATAAGGAAAATGTGTAGAATTTTGAAAAGTTGTAAGTGCTACAGTGTAACTGAGACAGCCCACAGAATTCCCTTCCCTGCCCCACCCCCTACCCCCCTGGAATCTTTGGACAGCTAGCAAAACTTGCAGCTCCATCTTCCTCAGAATACTGGAAAACGGTTAAAGATTTGACATAAATAGTTGAGTGCTGAATTAAGAAAACACAACTTTAAAAAACTGGTAGAGGGAGCTCATGGTCTCACTGGGCCCTCTCCCTCCCATTCATGGTATGTTGTGCAGCCATTCTGCACTCCCATTGAGGTCCCTGGCCATGTTCTGAAGGGGCCAGAATAAGCCCTCTCTGCTTATTTAGGTGTCTGTATATTGATACCAATGTATCAGATGTCAGGCTGAAAGACTGAACCAGGAAACTCTTCTCTGGCTTGTTGTCCCAGAAATTTCCCAGCAGGCATAAGCAGCTTGCAGACAGCTAAAGCATATAAGAAACAATTAAGTTCAAGCAGCTTGCAGGTAAAAGATCACCTGCTTTAAGTCATACAGTTGTGTACCCAGGAAGGGGAGTAAGTCTATTTCATAAGGAGTAGAGATGGTATCTTAATTCCTGTAAATCAGCCAGCGCAAGCCCAGGAAGATGCAGACTCAGAAAAAAATGAGGAGCTGCTACACTTCATATTTGCCATGGGCTGAACTTCTTGATAGGAGGGGTAAACTCTGGAAGACAATGCCAGCCAATACAGAGCCAATTTGAAAAGATCGGGAAAGGCATTTATGTATTGAATTGTTTATTTTTGTTAGGAAATCTCAGTCATATCATATCACTAGTGGGATGCAAATTTAAGGAATAGGCAGCTTAGAGAC